>NC_088985.1:2008560-3208560 GCF_963932015.1 Anas acuta
ATGCAGATCCTCCTGGTCTATGGCAGGTGAGAAGCTGACAACATCTGCCTCATGTTTGGAATACAGTAATACATATCTCCGTAGAATCATTAAGGTTGGAAATGGCCTCCAAGATCATCAGGTCCAACCATCCCCCAGCTGCCAATATTAATTATACGTGTACCTATATATTCTAATTGCCGTTTCAAGAAGTGAGGTGACCAAGCAGCCTGTTACTTCTGACCCAGTTTTCCATCCCCACATCAGATAAATGATGTCTGCCTCTCGGGTCCCTATTTCTTAGTCTGACAGCACTTTTCTTTCTGTCATTCACTATCCACTTCGTACTTCCGAATGTGTCAGGAAGCAACCACGTTAAAGAGAGGAGAATCAGGTGCAGAAAGGCATCTGCCTCCAGCTATTTGAAAGTGATACAGGAGATTGGCTTTCTTTAATCGGAAGGATTAAAAATGTCTCTGTCTTTCATGTGTGAGGAAAAAAACCTGTCTGACCTTTTCTGTAACTTCCGTTTACTCTTTTGGAGGGTCCTTAAAGAAAAAGAAACAAGGGTTTAAGAGGAATTTTCTACTTAATGGGAAGATAAAGTAGCTGATGAGGTGAGAATGTTGCTTTCTTGGCCAAAAATAAATCACACTTGCACACGATCCTTGGACCTGAGAAGCTTGCAAAAGAAGCTACCAAAAAATACGTATTGGTGGGTGACTGTTCCCCAACATCTAATAACGTCACCTAATCATGACTGCGTCTTTTCAACCACAACGGCAACGTCATGCTGTGATTCATCCCACATTCTCTAACGTTCCTGGCTAGCATTTGACTGTTTTATTTTCTTCAGACATCAAGGTAATTTGTAGAGGTGTTTAATAGCTGATTCAGATTTGAGTTGGCAGCAATTTCATCCTTTCAGAAGATGCTCAAAATTGCTCGGCTTGTGCCCTTTCAAGAAAAAAATCTTGTGGCAAGCTGTAACCATATGTTTATGAGTTCATGTTTTTAAGTGTTTTTTTATACTGCATATGATCTAGCAGGAAATTTGTGCTTTGCTTGTGTGTGGTGGGGATAAAGTCCACAGGCATTATTAGTCTGTTCATTGTGTTTCTTTTTTGTCTTTTGAAGATGCTCACATCCTTTTTTTCTCCCCCCCCCCCCCTTCCCGGAAAATATGGGCTTTTGTCATGCATATTAACTGAAATATATTGGATTTTCCTGCAAGAAGGGAGGATGCTGAGCTGTCTGCAGCTCTGGGGCTTTGTGCTGGCAAATGGCTGGGTGGCGTTTTGGAGATCCCTTTCATTTGTGGTTTCCTAGGTAGAGATGGAGGAAGCTGAGTGTATGTTTGCATAATGAAGTAGTTATCTTCTCTCTTCTGTGTCACTCTTAAATAGCCAAGGATTTCAAAACATCGTTTTTAACAGCAGAGGAGATATATTGGGTTGGTAGGTCAGTCAGCTAAAAAATGTTTGCTTCACCATGAGTAAAACTTAGGTTTGTGTGCAGGAGTGAAGCAAGGAGCTCTGCTGTCTCCTGGATTACACCACCTTGTATTTTAACCTTTCTGCAACTTCTCTGGGTTATCAGAGGTCTTGATGGAGGAAGGAAATACTTTGTCACCTGGAGTCATTTGGGGATGTTGGTGCCAAGTGTTTCTGACAAACTGAAGGACAAATGAGGATTTTGGACGACCTTCACAGTAATGTGTGTAACACCTCCTTCATGAAGTCATTTTATATCTCACACAATAGTTGTGAAACCTCCAAGTTTCCGAGCTTTTGAGGATGAAGCAGTCCAGGAGTCCTTCTTGTTTCCCATCCCCGTGGCTTTCTCGGACACAAGCGGGCTCAGTCTCTTGAAGCAGCGAGCCACCGTCTCATGTTAGCATGCAAGGGTGGCAGTGGTGGCTGGAAATTGATGCCTTCTTCACTTTTCAGAGCACTCAAGACAAAGACCTCATCAGGCTCCAGGGGGATGAATGAGGCATTGTGAAGAGAGACAGAGCTGTTAGTCCAAAATTGCATTTTCACTATAAAGGAAGCCTGGCAATGGCAGTGATAACCCCTGAGCAGGGGAGAGCAGAAAACCGACCAGATAGAGAGCTCCTGCAATGCGGAGGCATTATTCTGATGTAAATCTCACCAATTCAGACTTATTTTGTTTGAGAAAAATGAAATCTTACCTCACTAAATGTCTAAAGCGTTCCCGGTGAGAGAGTTTGTGTAGAGGTGTACGGAAAATCTCTGTAGAGGTGCACAGGCAGAGTTTTCTAACTTAGATAAGCTCCAGAGAGAGAGAGAGAGAGCATGGCATGAGCCTTAGGCTTCACCTCCACGCCAGGCATCTGATGAAGTTTTATTTTCATTATTTAGTTCCCAATTATATTATAAAGCAAATGCATTGAAGTTTCTGACAATGTTCTGAGCCAGGTTGCCCAGTTATTTGTCTACTCTGACACCTCTGTTAATCGTTTTTTGTTTTAATTAGGTGTCCATGTGTTGAATTTCATTGTCTTTGCGTGGAGCTGCTGCTATTTGCATTTGAATTGCTTTCCTAGGTCTGACCAAACTTTAATTTTCAGATCTTTTGCAGTTAGAGATGGTCAAATGAATAAAAGATGAAAACTTGATGGCTGTTTTTGCCCATATGAATGCTGCATTTCTGAAAACTTCTGGAAGAGAAGGTTAGCTGCACTTGTGCACTTTCATTTGTACTCTTCAAATAACTCGAGAGTCCCGGAATGACAGTAGAAGGCAGAAGGTAATGGCTAATATTGAGGACAGCTGAGAGGACATAAGATAGATTACAAATTTCAGGGCAAAAATCACTTTTCCGTCTGCATATTTGCCTGCTGTGCTGAAGCCAGGGTGCTGAGTTGCATAAAGGTCTGAGTCAAACAGCCTCTGTTCCTCCGGGATGTTTTAGAGGCTCTGAGTGACACAAACCTTTTTTTTTCCAATAATGATGTTATCGGACCTGGAGGAGGAGGGCAAAGGAAAGATTTTGTAGTGCTGAGCACAGGCATGCATTACGGCCCACTGCAGTCCTTCAGAGCTGTGGTCAGGAGGTGACAGAGTGGGCATTTATTTCAGAAACCTACCCAAGGTGCGTGCTTACCTAGGGAGTGAGGTGCCGGGCATTGGTGCTGAACGATGAACAGGCCACAGGGACAAACCAGGCTCCTGTTGTTGCAAAAATGCCATGCTTGTGCCCAGGCTTTGCTGGTTGTGTACTTCTGTGGATTTACGGGAAGGTGGTGCAGTGCTCCAGGAACAACTCGGCACAGTTTGGGCTGGTCAAGTGGCGGTAATGTGGTCTCAAATGACCAGAGTGGCAGTTTGGCAAGTTAGCTTTATTGGTATGTCTCCTTAAATGCTCCCATTACTTCTTGGATTGTTTTCCCGTATTCAAAACAACTTGCTGGTCTCCGACATCCTTAAGTAGCTGCAGTTATTGATTAAATAACCTCCCAGGTGAGTACATCTTCTGTGGAAGCTGGAGGATTTATTGATATGTTATATCATCTTTTTTTTTTAAGTTCAGGTCTTCAGAGGCTGTGTCTTCTTCCTCCCTTTGGTTCTGCTGAGGCAGCACTTAGTAGTAATGCACAGCAGCACGTGCTAATTACCAGGGCAGTGTGATTGGTTCTTTAAAATTAATTTCACATCAGAACTTTTTTTTTTGTTGCTTCCCAAAAGAAAGGATGAGCTTTTTACAGGCTCTGAACTATTTGAAAGGCACATTTGCACGCAGTGTGGATGGAGCATGCGCTGTTCCAGCTGTGTTCATCCAGTATCACCCTGGGACCCTGCTGGGACAAGGGGCAACTTCCCAGCCTGCGCGGGGGCTGAGTGGAAGGACAGATTTTCCCCCTGTTTTTCCCTCTGCATTCACCTCGTTGTTGAGAATTTAAGAGAACCTTGATCCACAACCACTGGCAGTTGCCTTCTTGTTCATCTTCAGGATATTTTTTCCCCCCAGGAGTGAAGTGAATGCCCTTTGTCCTGAGAACAGTTTTCTGTCTGAAATGAATGCACGTTTG
Source organism: Anas acuta (assembly GCF_963932015.1). Taxonomy (NCBI): domain Eukaryota; kingdom Metazoa; phylum Chordata; class Aves; order Anseriformes; family Anatidae; genus Anas; species Anas acuta. Next base: position 2,012,594 of record NC_088985.1, read on the forward strand.
TTTTCTGCGGGACCTAAAATCATTTCCCAGATCTTCTAATTAAGCACTGTTTGCACTTGAAATCAGGACTGTTTATACAAAATTTGTGTTTTCAAATGTGAAAAAAAAAAAGTAAAGAGTTGACCGTAATCTCTGCAAACTAATGCAAAAGAATAAAGTGGAATGGTTTAAACCAGCTTTGTTTGCACTCCGGTTACTTTGTATGCATATTCACTTTTTTGAATCTAATTGCTCTTTTTCTGCTGAAAAAGCTGATAATCTGATTTGCACGTGCAGTTTAAAGAAACAAAATATATTAAAAAAAAATATCTCACCCCAACCCTAACTGTTCCTTTATGTCCTTCTAACTTTTAGCTGGGGTCAGGAAGCAACAAAGTGAGGATTGTGTTTGTAGTAAGTTTGCTGCAAACCTGCTGAGTGATAGTGGTGCCATCTCTGTTTTAAGGAGAAATGAACTATTCCCACTTGTACTGAAATGCAGCCAACTCCGTGTCTTCGGCCTGAGAGAAGCCAAAGAGCAGTAGTTGTCCACAGGGGTTAATGAAAGGAGACCTTGCAAAAAACTGTGCTAAACTGCTTAATCCTTTTTTGTTTGTTTCTTTTTTCCCCTGGAACAGAAAGAGCTCCAGTTGGGACTCCTGGAGGAGAAAATCCAGAGACAGACGGATCTCCTGCAGCTTGTTTTTGTTTGGCTGGGGAGGCACAGAGAGGGGGTTCACGGCCTTCCAGCGTTTGCTGCGTTCCTCTTTGCTCTCGCTTTTGAGCTGAGAAAAGCCTTTCACAGATTGCCATCAGCATCCCATGCCCAAACCTGCAGAGAGGGGCTTGCAGTCCTTTGTTGGGGTGGGAAAGGCAGTCAGATAGATGGCTGTGTGATATTTGGGGTGAGATACTGAGGCTCATGCTTACACTTGGATTGGTACCTTGGATTTATTTCTTAGCATGTGGCATGCTTTTCTCTAGGCAATAAGGGTGGGTGCTCCTGGAGGAGTCAAGGACAATCAGTGTGCTGGTACATGAACTGTCTGGGAGATGCTGGTTGCACCAGGGTTTTCTTGCAGAGAGTTCATTTTTATGGCAGCCTTGCACCTTTATTGCCTTTATTGAAAGGAGCAGAGCAGCCAGTAGTGGATGATATGGTTGCAGCGATAATATGAAGAGGATGAAGTATGGGGGGAGTTGGCAGATGCTTTTCTTTTTGAATCGAATAAAACAGAGGAGGCCCCTGCAAGATGTTGCAGGATCCCTAGCAGTTATTGCAATAACAGTGACCATGTGGGAGCCATAATGTTTTATAACAATAAATTATTAACTATTCCAAATTAACTCAAATGTTCATTCGTCAGAGCAATAGGGGAACAAAAACATTATCCAGTAGCCCTGGAAGTAATTATTTTAGCATCCTCCTTGCATGGGTACTTTCTGTTTTTCCTTTTTTCCCTTTCCTTTTCCCTTCTTCAGTTTTCTTATGAAAACTGTGGCTTCCTATGGTATTTTTGATCCATTTTTGTCTGTTGTTTGCCCCCACAGTTCTTGGTTCTTTTCTTGAGTGTTGGCCAAGGTAAGATCCAGATGTGGTTTGTGTGGGTAGAAGCCTCAAATTGCAGGTGATCGAAAGAGAAGCTAAGAAGAAAGCAAACCTTTAGGCAGCCGCTTTCTTCAGCAGTTCTGCAAGACTGGTGATACGGACTGCAGCAAAGGAGCAAAAGGCAAAGTGGGATCAGGGGCAAAGAAGGCTTGAGAGAAGAACGTGCAGGAAAGACTGCTGTTAGGCATGAAGGAGATGGGGAGATGTCTTTCAAGCAGAAAGGCTGGGCAGGCAAAGCCTGTCTCCTGGACCAAGCAGGCAAGGAGCCTGCTGTGCTGGTACTCGTTAATGCCCTGGGACCTGTCAGAGCAGGCAGGAAGGATTTGCTGTTGGGTGCATCTGAGGAGGGGGGCACCTGGGGCCAGGCTTCTGTTACCTCCAATTAGTCCTTACAATAAACTGCTCACCGGTAAAATAATCATAGAAAAACGAGCCAGCCCTTCTGTTAAAAGATCCCGGGGTTTGATCTACTTACTGCTTGAAAAAATCACTGGAGGAATTTGAAATACACTAAATAATTGTGGCATTTAAGGTTCTGATTGCAGCTGGACTGCTCCAAATGGAGGTTTCTATTTTATTTCCTTTCCGCTTACCTCTGTGTATTAAATTGCACGAGAATTATGAGGTTTGCAGGCGGTGCTTTGCTTTGGAATTTCCTTCATATTTCTGGTGTCTTGGAGTTGTGTTAATCTTCTGCGTGGGCAAAGCTTTGAATGCGAGGCCTGGAAATTGCGTGTGCTTTGTAACCCGGGAGCAAGAGGATGTCAGCATTGTATTGTGGTGGTGTTTTGTTTTTTTTTTTTTTTCCCTGCGCGAGGAACATTATGTTGTGCTGCCAGAAAAACGATCACCTCTGTAGTTGGAAGAGTTGTTTGCTTTTGGCTCATGCAGCATTTCTAGGAATAAATATTAAAATCCTCATTTTTTTCTCTACTGCTGTACTCTAGGAAATCCATGAAATGCATGTTTCTGATTGTCGTCTTCTAGAGTAAACTAAACTGTAGTCATGAAATAATAAAAAGCTGCCAAAATGTTATTTTGGGGGGAAAAACAGATTCTGCCCCAGGCTTTAAGCTTACTTCTTCCTTTGTGACAGTGCTTTTTGCAGCTGCATATATTTGTAGCCTGTGTTAATATGAGTGATTACAAAAGGCACTTATGAGTCTATTTGATGTCTGTAATAATCTCAAAAAGAGTGTTACATTTAAAAAAAAAATAAGTTGTTTTTTCTGCTGTATAATAGGAGGCCAAGAAGAAGAAGGAATCATGGCATTTTTATTTGGCGCTGTGAGAAGACTGCTGCTGTTACAGAGCCGACCATCTCTTACAAACATGCCACTCAGAGTGTCTCCAATATCACATAAGCCTCACAGTAGTTCAGTTTTGTCCTGTGCTGTGGCTGCAGTGCGGATGGTAGTGGCTCCATGGTAAGAGCTGTGCCTCGCTCTGGGTGTCCAGCACACGCCTTTGCATCAGCGATGGCAAATCAGGGCTCTTCTGGGTGAAAACGCTGCAGCTTGATGTCAGGTGGTGATGTTGTCAGGTTGGGGTGTTTTCAGCATGCCTCAGTGTCACTGGAGTGCTGCTTTCTAAAACTTTACTTTCAACTTGTATTGAAAAAAAGTCTGTGCTTTGATTTTTTTTTTTTTTTATTATTATTATTTTTAAGTGATCCATTTCAGGAAGAACTTTGCAGCTGGGCTAAAACACCCAGCTGATCATTTTGTTTTGTTTTGTTTTTTAACTGCAAAGAATTACCTTTAAATCCCCAAACTGATAAAGTGTATGACCTCTGCAAATTGAAAAGCTCTGGCACTTGCTTTCTCTACAAAATGTATACAAACCTGCTGCTTTGCAGCCCTCGTGTGAATGGTATATTCACAGTGTGTCTGCTTTGGATCATCCCAGGCTGTTTGAAGAATTTCAGAAAAACTTTTCTTAGTTGCCTGTTGCTGAACTTTGTGTTTTCAATGATAACAAGCTGCTGTTAAAAATTATAACAGTAATAACGAAAAACTCTTAAACGTTATAGTGAAACACTTTGAAAATGGTAAGCAGAAGAAAGCTTAGGTCAGGACCAATGCATGCATCTTGGCGATGTTATCAGTTTTAGCATTAAGTGATGTTAAAAATGACTTTCTGAGCCCGGTGAAATTAGGAATAGTATTTAATAGAAGGTAAGAGCACTGCTCATTAAACATGATGAGCTCTGGTGCTGTGATGCTGTACTGCACATAATGCTCAATTATAAGAGGGTCAAAGAAAATTTCAAGACCAAAATTCTCATTTCTCTCCTCTTTTCTAAAGAAAACGTACTGTGAATACAATATGCTGAAACACACAGCCAGTTTTTATTGTGGTGTCCTTGTTTTGGTCTAATTTCCAGCTAAATATGTTTATCCAAAGACATTTAAGTATTCCCCAAGTGACTCTCGTCCTTAAAATACTCTTAAGTAAAGGTCAGCTTGGCCCCTCACTGCACCATTTTAAAGGATAACATGACCATGCATTTTTCAGCTTCTCTTCTAAAATAATTTTGGAAGCCTCTCCAAGCACATCATCAGCTTAACATGTGAAAATATGTCCCAGGGTTCCCTGAGGATTTTGACTAATGCATTTTCACTGAAATGGAGAGAAATTTTTGGCTAGAGCAACAGCTGATATAAATCAGCATAACTTCACTGGCTCCAGCCGAGCCTCTCAAATTTATATGAGTTGAGGATCCAGGCTGCATGGAGAAAATTATTTCACTGAATTGAATACTGTGTCAAAAAGATTAACCTGAAACGTTTCTACCATTTCAGAGTGAATTTATGTTCATGGCAATGAATAGGTTTTCATTCAGCAGGACATGATTAACGAGGGTTGGCAGCTTGTGACAGAAATCAATATATTTTTGCTGCAGATCTGATACAGTTTTAAGTTTTGCCGAGATATACCACACGTGCTTTTGTAGCTGAAGACACTTGGAGTAACTAATTCCTTCAGTCGTACGCTTCGTTTCTGCATTTGTGATCAGGGAGATTTAGCGTGAGCATTTTTCTTTATAGCACTGCAGAATAATGAAAACAAGGCCATATATTTAAAAAGAAGTGGACCTACAAAAATAGGTGAGGAAGCACCATGGATACGAGCACCCACTGATGTTGCAGCAGCGTTTGCACAGGTACATAGAGCAGATGTAGTTGCCCTTTTAAAACGCTCTGTTTTAATTAAGTGCTGTGCCGAACACTTTAACACGAGTGCTGTTGTGCCGTCTCCCAGAAGATGCATCTCCCTGAGTCTGAAAGTCTTGGAACCAATGGCACCGTTGGGATGTCCATGTAAAACAGTATATGAGAAGACGATGTAACCGTCACTGAAATAATAATAATAAAAAAGTAGTACGGTAAAAAATACATAATTCGAATTAAATGAACAAATATCTCGTCATTTTCCTTTCCACTCTTTCAGGACCAGCCTTTCTCTGTGATGTTTAATGTTTGTGTGGTTTCCATTCAGTGGTGAGTTGGGGAAGAATGGATTTCACCTTCGTTTATGTGGCAGTGGTTGCTTGCTCATATGATAATTTCACTTTCTGGCTTAGTATCTGTGCTGATGGAGGTCAACACAAAGAGTACTGGTTTAGGTGTATGAGAAAGCTTTTAAGAAGTCTCAGCTATGGCCCAGCTCATATAAAGGAGTCATTTGAATTTTACCTTGGACATACAGTTTAGAGTTGTGTATTTTCTGTCTGTAATTGAACTCCTCTTGGTCTGTCTCCATGTACTCGCTGAAACAGAGCGTTTTTATTTCAGCTAACATGCGTCAGTCTGGGCTGGATGCTGTCTTTGTCAAAGCAGTAAGTGGGAGGGTAATGGAGACACAGTTTGTGAAATGTCACCCTCATGTAAACACATTGTTCTGATCCTTACGCAGAAGAACAGCAGACGTACGTGTTTTCTTCAGGCAGAGGGGAGGCTGTGCTACGCTTCTACTACTCCAAGCTACTTGAGGAGAGCAGTATTTTCAGTCCAGAGAAGTGCAACACATGCGGCAGGGTTTTCTCTGAATTGTAAGGAGGTCTGCATCATCTTGAATGCTTGGCCACAAATTGTCCTGTGCGCTTACAAATGCGAAGCCGTTGACTTCTGACCCTTTGCTGAGTGCTTAATATGCAGTTGCTTCCTAGATCTTGACCCATTTTACTTCCTTCCTTGCTTCTGGTTAAAACTGTTGAGATTTCTGGGCCATGTCTGTGCAGTAGCAGGCTCAGAGCATGCCCATGTGTTCAACGAGTCTGCTCTAGGGTGTGTGTGAAGATAAGTTACAAAGGGAATAGCTTCTGGATATTTATTTCACTTGTGGGCAACAAAGCACAGGTGAAATGCTGAGCAGTCTCAGCCCCTGCTGAGAGCTGTAAAACTTGAGGCATTTTACAAGCAAAAGCCATAACTGAGAAGTGGAGCTGAACTGGTTTCACTGCACAATAAAATTGGAAAACACGAGGAATGAGGCATGAGGAGTTTCAGATTCATGTTCCAAAAAGGACCCTAAACAAATGTCTCAAGTTTTGATTGCATGAGGGAATTGTCCCTGCTTTAGACATTTAATATTCCTCTCAATATCATGTTAATTAAACTGGTAAATTGCCTGTTTCAAGGCTACTTTTCTTCAGAAGGTCTAAACAAAAGTCACCATCTGCTACTAAATTATTGCAGAAAAACAAGCTTCTCTCTGCTCTTGATTTCTCTCTGAGCCTTGAGGTCATTCTGGTAATTGCTGACATTGCCTTAGCTCATGTGTAAATTTTACATGACCTTAATTTCAGCTAAAATTGTCCAAGCCTCCTTGCCATTAGAAATTTGGGAAGGTGGTTGAGGGAACCGCTTGAGCTTCATCTTCCAGAGTGCTTAGCAGTGGGGTCATAGAGTCCTTTTGTGTAATAAATTCGTCTTTAAAGCAGATGACTGCACTGCTAATTTGGGGACAGGATGTGGCAGGCAGCAGCACGGCTGGGGCACTGCCTGCACCCAGGCGTTAGGGTTGGCATTCTGGTTTGGGTTCTGGTGATGTGAGTGAATCTGCTTCGCCTCTGCTGTGCTCGTGAGTATGCGCCGTCCAGCACATTGAAGCTCATCTTGGCTTACTATTTACATGTTTGTTTTTTTTTTCCTGGTGATTTGCTCAGGGCCACTTAGGATGAAAAGTCAATCATCTCCCTCTCTGCAATAAAATTAAATGGTTGTTTGCCTTAACTGGCATGAGCTCAGGGCTGGCACTAAAATCCTGTCCCGACTCTCTTACCCTTTGTGTGAATATTGTTTTTGCTGCTCCTGTGCTGGAAAGCAACTGTGTAGCTGTCATCTAGTTATACTCCTACGTGCTTATGTGAACTGCTGTGCCAGCTGCCAAACCCTGACGAGTAATTTTGATTGAGTACTATTTACTTGGCATTCAAATTGATACAGAAACAGGGCAACAACTGAAGTCTCAAAAGCATGGGAAAGCTTTCCAAGGAGAGCGTGTAGCAACCAGATGTGTGAAAGGAAAGCTGTGCCCAGTCTTCAGAAGTAAAACAACAGGGTTTTCACCCAAAATGTTTCTTAGAGTATATCTTTAAACTGTTTTATGGGCAAAGCCCAGTTCCTGTGTCCATAAGTATTCAGAGGTGCACATTTGTAGGTAACGCAGCAGAGCAGCTGATGGGAGAAGGCTTCTGTTTTTGGAGAGAATGAGAAGTAATTGCATATGAGACAGCCGTAACAACGTGCCTGATGCTGCTGTCTGCAGCAGTGAAGGATGAGTGCGGGAGGTGAGCGTGATGCACGGTTTGTTTGCTCTTTCAGTGTGAAGGAGGATGGATGGGTAGAGGCAATCCGCGCAAATCCCAGTGCTGCTGCTCCGCAGGGCATAGGAGTGGGGGTAAACAGTGGCTTCGGGTGGCAATAAAGGGCATGTAGAGCTTGGCTCACAAAAGACCATACTAATACAGAGATTAAAATAAATAAATAATTAGATCCTGCATCCATATTTCCTGGTACGAGTTTTCTTTTTTATGTCACTTGACAGAATTAAGAGCGGTGTGTAATACCTGGTGAGTTTAGACTGGTCTGAGCTGTGGATAGACGATGAGAACCGATGGATTTCTCCTGCGTGCCTGCTAGGAAATGTCTGTTGTGCAAAACTGAGGTAGCCTCAGTGGAGGCTGGGACTTCTGACGCTGCCGCAGCCTCTGTGGCTCTCCCTCCTCCTGAAGCGAGGCAGGAGCAGGCAGCAGGTGAGGTCCACCAGCACGGTACTGGGTGTGCAACTGGGCATTGCTGTAGGGCCTTCAGAACCAGAGTCTAGTGGACTGTAAAAAGCCTTGCGGTGAGACTTCTTCCCTTTTTGGGGGTTTGGTCCATCAATAAACCCATGTTCGTATACCTTCTTTATGGCTTTTTGTCCTCAAAAGCTTTAAAAATCATTATGTATTATTTTATATTTCTTCCTGGGATTGAAGGAGACTATAGGTTTGGCTGAGAGAGCTATCTTTTTTGGGTAATTCTTAGGAAATGGTCTTACCGAGAAATGGTCCCTACCAAATTATCCTGAGAGCTGCTCTCTATGTTTTTTCCCCAGGGACCCAACAACCAGCCATTGATTTTTTTTTTTTTAGTGTCAGTTCAGATTCAGGACGTGGTTGGTGTTCCTCCTGTGCAGTGACGGCCTAGTGATCCCGTTCCAGGCTGTCTTGGAATGGGAGGGACAGGGAAATGTCTGGTTTCCAAAAGCACTATTTTTATAGAACCAGCAGTACACTGAAGCTGTTCCCAAGAGAAGGAGATCTTCATCCTTGAGAAGAGCAAGCCCTTGTCAACCATCACCTCCTGCAAAAGTTTTGGACAAGTGAACAGTTTTCCCCAGGAGACAAACATGGAGGGAGGTGGGCAAAATCCCTGGGCTAGATCTACTGTCCTGGGAAAATTCTTGGCAGGTGAAGGTCTGCATTCTCTGCTTCCTGCCCCAAATATGCAGCTTGTAAAGCATCACTTGAAAAGCAACATGTTGGGGAGCTCTATGGATACTGGGTAACAGGATGAAAAGTATATGTGGACGTTTTAGATTTCAAGTTTTCTTGGGAACGCGTTCATGTGATGCAGGAAAAGAATACTTTTAGCAGGGGTGAAGTTCTTTCCATGTCTCATCTGGTGACATTTCTCGTAAAGTTTGAGTACTGCTAATATTGGCCGTTTCCTATGGGAAAAATCGAAACAAAACATGCCTATTACATAAGAAAGAAAAATAAAGCACCCTTCAGAATGACATCCTTTATTTTTTACTTGCCATCCATGACAGTGATTAGTAAGGGAGTGCAAATCTCCAGAAAATTGCATTCTGAAGCCTTGAAAATGTAACTTACTGCAGAGCGATATTCCAGTTCAACACAGTAGTTTTCATGCCAGAAATCAAATATTCTCCAGGAGTTTTGTCCCTGGACTGGATTTACTGAGAACAATGCATTAAAAAGCTCCAGTCCAAGCATTATCTCAGCCTCAGAGAAAAAAGCCATCTATTCTGACTCCATGCCTCCAAGGACCCCTTACTTTAGTTCGTTTTTAAGGTCACTGATACTATTTCATTTGCATTCACAGTCTGAAATGCCGTAAGCTATTTGATCAAGACCTTTTCTTCTTTTTCAGTCTTTGCACCCATTTTATATAATCTCAATTTGGTATTTTTGGAAAGCATGCCCGGTCTGCTGTGTTCTGCACTAAAATTGTCTTGCTGTGGAAGCCTACAGAGTCTCAGAAACCTGCACAAACATGCATCCAGTGCCCCCCTGGGAAACGATTATTCTTCTGTATGGTATGTCCCCATTTACCCTAAGGTTACAAATTTCAGTGCTAATTTTTTTGTTGGTCTTTGGGAAAGGTATTTATGAACGTTTCTTGTTGATCTTCTTGTAAGCATTCGTTTTACAGAAAAAAAGATGGTTTTGTGCAAACATCTGAGAATAGGATTTAAAAAATATTTTTTTTTCTGAATACTGCCTGAAATATTGAAAAAAAAATACACAACACAAACAACAGAAAACTTATTAAAGATGTGCAGTTAAACATAATTGCTAATAGAAAAGATCCCTTTTCTTCAAGTTTTGTAGCCAGAAAGCCTCATTCTGAGACAAAACCAATCACTGGAGCTCCAGTCTAGAAAACAATAAAGTGCAATTTTAGAGAAAGAAAAAAGCAGGAGAGCCACATGGCACAGCACTGCTGCCAAAAAAAAAAACAGAGAATAATGGAAAATCTGCAGCAAGAATCAATCCCCTCCTCTCCAGAAAGGTACCATGAGCAGCAATAGGTGCTGGACTTTGTGGTTTTCCTGCTTATGCAAAAAAAGTAAGGTGCTAGAGCAGGGCGGCCAACCCCATAGGCTGTGATGTACTCAGGCGCTTCTGGTGGTGGTTTTCTCCTTGTATATTTGAAAAGAACATCTTTTGTGCTGTGATCAAAAAGCTGTTTGATTCTTTTTTTTTATCATTAGTGACTTTTCTCTCCAGGGTCTGAACGTGGGCGTTACTTGTCCCCTGCCATCTCTCTCCACTTGTCGTATTTTCTATCTGTTGTTATTCCTGGTAGAGAAAAATATATCTTAGTGGCCTTTGTACTGCTAAGAAATGCACGTCTACATCTTCAGAAGTGATGGATGCAGAAAAGATCTGCTCCTAAAATTTGCACCCCAGTTTAGTATAATTAAAGTGAACTAAAGCCAGCCTCAGGTGAAAGGAGTGCAGGGCTTAGAGCAGTGATCTCTGGAAGCACACAAACTTCTATGTGCCGGACACGGGGCTTGTTTTATGGCTTGCAAGCAGACCTGGCTACCCGAGGTCATCCTTCCACCGGCTGCTGTTGTAGCAAATACAGCTAATCTATTGCTAGAACTTAAATACCTTCATTTTCTAGGTTAAAGTCTAATGACAGCATTAATTAACACTAAGGACAGTGATCCTCAGGTGTCCTTCCCTCTGTGGATTTTACGTGGAGGCCTTTCCTGGCTTGTCCGGAGGAGAACAGCCTGTCTGCAGAGTGAATCAAGAAGAGCTGTGGACGACGTCTCCGTTTCAAACTCAGCTCTAGCTGGAGTATTGGAGCATAAAGCTATTTAAAGTGATAGAGTAGGTTGAATAAAACACCTTTGTATTGCCAGGCATAAGATTTCTGCACTTAAAAAAATGCAGCTTCTGCAAACGGTTTTTTAGACAATATTTTATTATTAATTTCACTTTGTTTTTCTGTTTTTTGGAAGAAAGGCTAGAATTTATTGCGCTCATGCCTTTACATTTATCTTCTCAAATTCTTCTGTGCTTTTCATTTCGTGAAGCTAGTTGGTAGGATGTGTATTTCTGAATGTTGCCTTCTTTCTTCTATTACATATGGACAAAGTCTTGGTTTAGGAGAAGGGCTATATATGGAATCTACTTACCGAAAGGAAAATAAACGCAAACTGAAAATCCTTGTATCCCATTTGGCTCCAAACCATACTTTTAAACCACGTTAGAATATTTTAAGGTCTGAATCCAAGTTAAACACAGCAGTTACTCTATGAAATGACTGCTATGCTGTGAATAATATACACACCCTGGGGTCACCTGGAGGACTAGCTGTTGGTCTGCTGCTACAGAGCAGTATTAATGATGGGCAGATGTTTCACCCAGAGTCCTTTTATATCTGGTTCAAAAGTTAAATTTACATTGTTGCTCCTACTTCCTTAAACCAACAGAAATATGTTTTATATCGATGCCAAAACTGGTTTCAAAGGCGCCAGTCAGCTCAACTCATGGAAATCAGATCACATATTGTTCATTGCCTTTGGCAGTGACCTACAGCCTTGCAATAATATTTTTGATTATGATGAAAAGGTTTTCAATATTTTTGGTGTAATCCACTCATAACCTCCCCTTTGTGGATGTATGAAATGGTATTTTTTAAATAAATGTGCTCAGTGGGTTTTTTTTGCTCTCCAGGGGCACAGATGACATTGTCAAGTTTTGTCTAACTTGATCAAGGGGTATGAAGAGGGAGAGAGTGGTTCAAATCCCTGTGTCTTATGCTGTAGAAACAAACACAAAAAATGCAGTGACTAATTAAAATTCAGCACCTAGGCAGCAATGGAAAGTCTTCCACCAGGAATTAACTTGTTAGGAAAGGGTACAAGAGGGATAAGCTAGCTGTTTTGTAATGATGATTTTGAGGCTGCAAACGCAATCTTAAAACTTAAGTGTAAAATTAATTATGAAAAAGAAACAGTCACCAAGCAAGCAAAATATTGTTACTTTAAATCTGTTTCACTATATGTCAGTTGCTCAAAATCTGTCATTATTTTCTTCCTGATATCCTGTTTGGGTGAATATGGAGAAATCCAGGAAGATTCTTCCTGCTTAATCTCTCTTTTCCTGTTGACAAGCTGAAATTTTCTCAATTAAATCAAACACCATATTTACTGCTACAAACAAGTACACGTTTTTTTCAATTGAGTACCATTGTATGTTACAGCATCTTGCCTTGTTTTAAATAACCTAAGTGCCATCAGACCTTTATGCAGCTTCCCCTACACTGTCAGCCAGATCACGATCTCATTTGCAAACGCTATGGGATTTGGGGTTTTCATAAATGCCTATTGATTTTTTAGATGTCTGGAAAGGGAACTGGTTATCTAAGGTGTAGTAGCGATACTTCATGTGGTCAAGAAGTCTCCTCTTGGGCATTTTCATCGTGCTGGATGCCTCGGCCAGGTGCTGGCAGAAGCAGAGCCTTGCTAACCCAGGCTGGTGGGATAGCAGAGTGCCCAGGGAGCTGAGCATTTGTTTCTGATGCTTGCTGGTTTCGAAGGGGCTTGATATTTTATTCCAAATTCTAATACAATCACTCTCTTCTAGCTTATTCCTTCCAATTTCATGTCATACTGAAATGTCTTGTTGGTTTAATAAATTGCCTAGGCACAAAAAAAAGCCCTGTTTGGGTATTTATGTTATTTCTCTATGCTTGAGCAAACACTTGCTTCAGTCCGAAAATATGTGGTAATTGGCAAATATTTCAAGAAATGTTATAGAAAAACAGTGTGTGTTTATTTGTGATAGATGTGAATGTTTTCTGCAGCTTGCTGGTTCCTCATCATATGCTTATGTTGGTAGGAAATTATAACCTCTCATCATATTAAAATAATTAAATACAGTTTGCAAAAGGGACTGCTGAGTGAGTCTATACCTGTTGATGTTCTTAATGTCTGAAGATGTGAAGACATGCCTTGATGGGTGTAAGAATGTTGCACTGAAAACAGGTAGAAATGTCATCTCTTCAGTCAATGTCTTTTGCATTACAAGCCAGTAATTTAAAGAGTTTGAAAACTCTGTTTTTCATTAGAAGAAAAAGAAATTCTGATTTATTGAATTGTTTTCATTTGCCAGTTATGAAATAGCTTATTTGTTCAATCAAATACCAAGAGGCATCTGCAGTTCTGATAACCCAAAACGTTAGCTCTGCTCAGACGTTATTTTTGCTTACAGCCAGGAGAATAGAAGTTTGACAGGGAAATAATGTGCTTTAATGAAGTATTCATCGCTTCTCCCCATTTTTCATCATTAAAACATCCATTTCAATTTAGAAATGGACCTGAAAAGCCGTGAAATCTACCATGCAGAACAGATGGTTTTCACTGCAGATGGAAAAAATTCAAGCTGCTCCTGAACAGCAGTCTATGTATTTTAAGCAATTAGCTGCTTTTCTGGACATTTAGTGGGTCAATTCCTTAATTTTGTAGATGGCAGAGGTTATTGTCCATAGTGATTAACTTCAAATTTTGTTTTTAAAGCAGCTAAATGAAATTCATATTTATGATATTGTGTTTGATTAAATACAAGCAAGGCATAGCTTTTTGGTAGGGCTTGGATAAAGAAACCGTCTGATCATTTCTGAGGTTTTATCTGGGTACTTTCTGAATAAAGGACAGAAAGACCCGTGTGGTTCTTTTTTTTTTCTTTTTTTTTCTCCTTTATTATTATTAGTTTTTAAAAGTTTTTTTCTCGCAAGGCCAGCAGCTGGGTTTCAGTTTTAGTAGTCTGTAATGCTGCTGTCTGCCATCAGCTGTCTGTGTTGAGCTGATGGCAAGGCAAACGCAGGATGGTTTCAGCCTGTGGTGAGGGTTTTCAGCCTTTCTCCACCTTTATTTGGATGTCATTTTGCTGTTTTTTTCTTTCCCTGAGGCTTTCCCCAAATTACTCTGGATCCTCCTCTCTGACTGATGGTGCTACTGACAGCTGCTGAGTGGGTCTCGTGCTTTAAAAATTTGTGTGTTTGCAATGTCCCTGTTGGCACAGTGCTGGGAGCACGGGCCACCTGCTTGAAGTGCATTTTTTGTTCAGTTGTAGCTTTTTGCTGAAAGCATAACTGGTGCCAGGTCTCTGCTTTGTGGTGGGTCAGGGATTTTGGACGTGCAGGTTCCCTTATACGCTCACGTGCCTCCTGTAGTGTGCAGGAGAGTGCATGGTGGGGAAGGACTTTGCTTTGCGATGTTATTCTCTAAGATACTTCTTTCTGTCTGCAGAGGAGCGTTTTCCACACTTTTCTGTGAGGCTTTAGAGCTTCCTAACAACCTTTCTGGGAGCTGTTGAGGAATTTCTGTTGCCTTGTATGTAGGTGAGAACTGGGGACGTACTCATGTGCTGCAGCCATGTGGCACCTCGAGTTAGCCTGATGTGTCAGTGCTGATTTTCCTGAGCCTGCATTGCCACAATTGAGGTGGGATTTGGCCCAAGATGGTTTTATGCAAGAGAAAATCCTCTCTCTTTTGCGAGAGGTACAGATCAGCTTTTAGCTTAGAAAGGTTTAAACAGTGGATGCTGTGGCCAGAGTGATTTAAAATGTTCCAACTCTGCTTATTTTTGAATTGAAAACCTACAGAGGCACTTTATATTCCATGTTCATCAGCTCCCAGAAGATTAAATATGTTTTTGTAGTATTGCAGACATTGTGACCCCACTGGATTGTAAAATCCTGATGGGCTGCAATATTTAACACAGCGATGCCCTTGTTGCGGGCCAAGCACATTTTTCAGTTTATAAATACTGGTGTTTTGTTCTCTCTTCGTTTCTGCAGTATCAGCCATGCTCCAGCCACGTTTAGGGAGCAGACGTGTAGCGGTAGCTAATAAAGAAAGTTGACTTGACATCTAACTCCTTCAATAGAGTAGATGCAGCTCTCTGTGAAATTTAGAGACGTGTCTCATTTGCATTGTTAGGCAAGGCTGGCATCTGTTTAACCTATTAAAGCCAAGTTTTCGAACGGTTTATTAGGCTTCTCTTTTTTTCCAGCAGCACTCCTGTCTGTCAGGGTCCAAATGCGAGACTTCCAAGGATTTTTGTACAGCCTCCTGCAGCAGTGCCTGTGTGGCATGGCTTTGCTCGTGACAGCCCTTGGGCAGGGTGAGGAGCTCTGGCTTTGATAGCAGGCACCATGCGGCCCTTCTGGTTGCTTGAGACCCAAATCGCTTCCACTGCTGCTTGTAGGCCGCAGGTTGTAGGGGCAGAAGGGGGGGGGGGGGTTGATAGTGTTGATTTGGAAGGGATGTGCTGTGCTGAGTTGAAACAACAGGCCTGTTTGATATGCGCCTTACACTTGACACCGATCTACACTTGGATTTAGGAAAGCAAAGGTGGAGAAAAGGGATCGGGGCAGCCATACTTCAAGCAGGGTGAGCCAGTGCCTCCACTGCGGCCTTCTGCCCTCACCACACGCTTGCTGAGACAGGAGAAGTTAATCTGGTCTTGAAAGGCAAAGTGATTTTTTGTCAAGCATTGAGCTTTTTCCTTCAGAACATGCCATTTAATACTAATAGAGATCCTGCTTAGTGTGGAAGAATAAGGAGTTTACTTTAACGGATTAGCAAGTCACCCTTGTCTAGATGAGTAGATGAGATGGGTTCTCGGGCCTGTTTCTGAGCTGTGTGTACTGAACTAAGGATAAAAACAGGAAGGTGCTCTAACCACAACAGAACCGGTATCCCATTCTCCAGTTTACCTGTTATTTTGACTGTTTGGGGGGATTTGTTGGGAAAGCAACATTTGCTGGGAAGATGTTTTGTTGTGAGCATTTTGCTACGTTCCTGGACTGCAAACTCCATTTTGTACAAGAAGTTGCCATCAGCCCTGACTTGAAAATACATCCCTCTCGTTTAGGGACAAAGAAATACCCTCCGTACGTACTGCTGGAAATCTTTGGGCCTTCCCTTTTTTCTCCTTCCCGTTTTCAGGAGGTCTGTGCCAATGTGAATGTATATAGGCCATAAAGAGACAGGGATCTCACATCACTGCTAGACTTTTCCCATGGTGTACATAAGTCAGTGGCCCTCGTAAGTGAAATTTTATACTGATACGTCAAATGTTTCATTTTCAAGCCAATGAAACAAAAGACATCTGCCCCTCTTGACAGTTGTAACCTTGCAAGTTTTCATGAGTAGATGTAAAGTGATTGCCAGCAAAGAAAGTGCAAGCACTAAACCTTATCATCTTACTGTATTTGCTCAAAATATATACTAGTTATATAAACAGTATTTAAATAAGTGAACCAGCTGGGCATATTTATTCTCCTTGCAGCTTCTTTGCAGTTGTTTGCAATATTTCCACCTGTAAACCTACAAAGTTTTCACATTTTTCGTAAAAACTTGGCCAAGCCAAACCAAGCCTACAAAAATAGCCAGGAATTTAAAAATCCCTGGACTTGCAAAAAACAGTTAAGCTTTGAGTAAGTGCATATTCTGAGTGTAGGGCCCCTATTTAACACAAAGGCAGAGCTTGAGGCAGAGCAGCTATCCATCTCTTCTCCCCAGGCTTCTGAGATTTGGATGTTCTCCAGGGACTGGGTTTTGCAGTGTGTCTCTTTGCCCCAAGATCTCAGTCCCAAACATCATCATCCAAAGACTGGACACAGGAGTTAAATCCCAAGACATGAAAAAGCCCTCCTTTGTACAAAGGGAAATGCAGAACTGTTTATTTTGATGATTTGTCTCACTGATGGTGTGGAGTACATGAATCCTCAGGTGGGAGAAGATCTGCCCTGTCTGGTTTCGTGGGCCCCACCGATGAGTTTTGTACAGGTTCTGTGTGTTCCTGGAGATTATTGCTGTAGCTTTCTGCTCGTTTATAATTAAACCATTTGCCTTTGCAAGAAGATTTTTAGGCTTATTGAACTGCTTCAAGTCTAAGGGAGTTTGGGACAACAGAAGCTTTCATCTGTGAATAAGGAGATTTGCAATAAGAGCTTGAAATGTAGGGAGGTAGATAGCACTCAAATCACTGACTTTGTGAGGGAACGGTGTTCATACATCTCCTTGAAATCACTTTTTCTACTACAAAATCCTTCAGAATTTGGGGTCTCCAGGAGATCTCTAAAATGCTCAATTCCCAAAGCTGTTTGTAACCGTTTTAATAGAGGGGCTTCCAGATGAAGCTGTTGGGAAAATACTTCCATCGATTCAGCTGTGCCATAATGCTGTGTGTTCCCTGAACAGCAACATACTTGTAGGCTTCTGCTGCAGTTTGCAACAGCAGATAAACGAGGGCATCATTGATTTTGTAGGACCGAACATTCCCAGAGAGACGGCTGCTTCATGAGTGACATGGAAGCAAGCATTTTGGTTTGGAGGAAGTCATGAAGAAGGCTGTAATTGTTTTCTCCTGGTGTTTCCTCGAAGCATGCATTGCTAGTTGTTTAACATGTTGAGTGATCTTAGCTGGGTGGCACCGCAGCAAAAGGCCCTTTACTTGAGATGCATCCATACTGTAAATGCCTTCCTAACCAAGCAGGAACCGTAGCTCTGGGATGCCTAAAAGAAGGGCAGTGCTCTCTGTTTTCACTGCAGAAAAGCAGCAGGGACAAACACTTTCCTGGGAAACGTCAGAGAAGAGGTTTGGGTACCTGGTGTGCCGCTTGGTGAAGGCTGGAGGACACCCAGTAGCCCCGCCAGCTGGGTCCGCTCCTGTATCCCATGCAGTAAGTATGGACATGCGACTACAGGACATTTTTTAGAAAGAAAACCTATATATACCCGAAACCAGACTTTTTCTTTGTGTTGTCACAATGGACTCCTCCAGGATGCCACGTAGCCTGGAGAGTTGTTTTCTGTCAGCATTAGGTTTGTGTTTCCTCACTCGTGATATATCAGATGGCTACTGAGTCTTCTGAGTGCAAATGAAAGAGGAAAGCGGGGCCTGAGCCCCACACCTTCCATTGCCCTTGCTTGTTCAGAAAAAAAAAAAAAAAAAAAAAGGTGCTTTGAGGCACCGGGGCTGTGCCTGAGCACATCAGTAAGGCGGTGCGCAAGTGCGGCCAGTGCCTGATGCCCCCAGCCATCCAGAGATGCTCATTGCTCATACGGAGCTCATCCTCCTGTCTGCAGAGATAACTAGATTGCCTTCTGTCACCCTTCTTCCCACATTAAAAAAAAACAACACTGCCAACAAAACCCCAGAACTACAGGTACAATATTGCAGGCAGTCCCACAACTCAAAACATATTTCTGGCCTTCTGGAAAGACCATAGATGGCATTAGTGAAACATGACCTGGTGTTTGGATCCCCTTTCTTCCCTTTAACTATATTTCAGAGGCTTGGTGGCTGCAACAAGGAGAACGAGTAGGTCCTTTTGTGCCATTGCTCGTTTGTGGGAGTGCTTCGTTAAGGGAGAGCGCATTGGGATCGGGTAATAGGAGCCTGGCGGTGCTACTTGAGCTTCAAGGTGATCTTCAGAGATTTCTCTCATTTTCAGACTTTTTCTACAAGGTACAGGAAAGGAGAGCAACACACAAAATCTTGGCTTTAACCAGCTCTGGCAGTGACGAAGCAGTGCAGGCTTCAGGTGAGCATCCAGGTTTGAAGGACCTGAGGGTACATCAGGCTTGATGTGCAACATTTAGTTACTGCTCCACTTCCATCCGCAGATGTGTGCTTCTGCAAAAGCAGGGCCCTTTGCTTGGGCTAAGAAAATAACTGCGCTGTCAGATCCTGTATCGTGTGAGGCTAAATCCTCTTCTTTGCCAGCTTTTTCTGTAAGATGGAGCATTCTAATGCAGTCAATAGCCACATTGTTTAATGCCCACAAACTCACATTTTTAATAAGCCAACGCCTGTTTTTAACTCCCAAGATGCTCATGCAAGCTTTGGTCCTCCCGGGAGATTTTCCTCTGTACGGGGTATGTGGAAGTTGATCTCTTCATTGAATTGTTTCCTCTAAATTGTCCGTGTCTCTCATTTGCAGCTAAGCTGGAAGCAAAAACACTGAACTGCTGTGAAAAGGGAATAAGCTATTTCCACCTTGGCAAAAATGTAGGAATACAGGAAATCTTGCAAGAGTGCTTTTTCTCCTGGGATTTCCAGTCTGTTTTGTAGATCAAAGAAGCCTTGATACACACTTGAACTCTTGGATGCTTATCTGTACAGAACTGAACCTCTAAACCTGTTGAGATTTTCCAAGCACTAGTTCACAGGAAATAGTTATTGTTGTAAGGGGAAAAAAATCCCCTAGAGTTTATGTGTAAGTGACTATCTTCCAAAAGAAATACTCCTCAGCTGAGAAAGCAGGGCATAAAAATGACTTTCACACTAATGCATGACTTTCTGTTTTTCCCCATCTTATTTTTAACCCCGCAGAGACCTCATAAGCCAATTACATGCATATTTCCCTTCCTCTAAAAGCTTTGTTAAAACCCAGGATGATAAAGAGCTGGGTAAGAGAATCTCACGCCAGAGCTGCCTTCAGATGGTGAAATTGTGGCCGCTTTGGCTTCTTATCTTTAAAAATACAATGAGAGTAGCAAATAGTAAGTTCATTCTTTGCCCTGCTGTATTCTTCTTAAGTACAAGATGGTCAAAGATATCACCACGTGCTGGCTGACATTACAGTTATGGGGCACCGCATCTTTCCCGTATTTCTATGCTTTAGTTTGTGGATGGCTCTTAGGAGCACCACAAACACAGGTGTTAATTGGAAGAGCAGAGCAGATGCAGCACAGCTTTCATGCCACACTGATGTCCTTTGCTCTGTGGTCCCAGAATAACCGTGGATTGATGACTCCAGTCTTGGGTTTTTTCTTTTTTGGTGTCCTGAACCAACACGTGCTGTTAAGTTGGGTGTATCTTGCGAGATATGAAAGCACTTGTTGGGTGAGCCTTGCTTTTGACAGGAGCAGGAGGTCTCCCCAAAACTTTGTCTGCAGAGCTTGGTGGGTTTTATGCTTGTTGGTTTTTGTTCTTTAAAAGCTGTGTCTGGTTACACCAAGCAGAGAACTAGTGTAGGTTTTTTAAGTTGAGTAATAGGATTTTTTTACTGTTTGCTTGTATGGGTGCGCGTGTTGTTTCTTGAAGGAAGAAGCTTTAGGTTGACCTTCACAGATCCATCACTGATTTGCTCCTGGAGGAAAATCAGAGAGGTTTTCACATAAGCATATAGAAGAAATATTCAAATGCTGCACGAAAGGTGCGAATGAAAACAGAGCAAGTAGCTGCTGAGAAAAAAGGAGCTTTTCTTGTCTGTCTTGTCTGTTTTTTTTTGTTTTGTTTATTTTTTTGGTGTGTGTGTGTGTGTCAGGTTGCACAATGGCTTTCCATTTTGCCACATGCCAGCACTTCTGCAGCTCGTTAAAGCAATTCTCTTAAGGCTTTGTGTCCACGCTTGCAAACCTTAGCACAAAGCCAGAGAGCGGCGTGGGGGTACTGCTGGTGTCAACACCTGAGCAGGCATGGGGGCTTGCAGGCTTCCTCAAAACGTTCATTGGCTTTGGCTTCAGTGCTTTTTTAGCACATTTTTTTAGCATCTCTGTGGGAATACAGAGCACACGTAGGCTCTGTAATGGCGATAGCAGCGAATCGTGGTCCGTGTTTCTCAGAGCTGCTCGCGTCCTCTGCAGGAACTAGTTTATTGCGATGCAGTTGCCTTTCAATTGATTCTCAGCCAAACTAATTTTAACAAAAGGGAATTTTGTTGTTCTAACAGTCTCTGATACGTGTCTGGCATGCATCAAGGTTCAGAACTTCAGAAGAACCTACCAAAACTGACACCAGATACTAGATGCTGCGACCAGAGCTCCGTGGATAACATCCGCACCTTCTAACCTACCTTGCATTAAAAGTGCAAGTCCTGATGCCTTTCATTAAGGAGTTATTTATGTGCATTTGTGATGATTACCAGTAGTTGGACTACAATTAAATTAGTTTTCAGTTAAGGTGTTTTAATTATTAAGAAACACTAATTAGTAAGCTTTTAATCATGTGCAAGAACGTGAACGGCATCTCTTTTGGTATAAGGGCCTGTATTGTTAAGGATGCACAGTTTACAATATCTCATGTTGTTATAATTAGCGTGTAATCCAGTTTTAAGATATATTAAACTATTCATTTAGGGAAAAAAAAAAAGCAAAAACAACAACAAACACCACACAAACATTTCTTGCAATTAAAACAATTAATATTATTGCCAGAGATTGGGGCATTTGTGTCTGGTATTTCAGAAAAACAATTTATTAAAAAAATATCCATGGCCTGCTTGACTGCTAGCAATTGTTTATTTTTACCCTGTATTTCCATCTCAGATAACCTCTCAAGATGCTTCACTTTTACTACAAGAAATTGGAGTGTGCCAAAACCCATCCTTAAATCTCTGCTGCTGTTACGGGCAGGAATAAGCAAAGCCAAAAGCACTTTGGCGGGTGAAACAAAGCGTCTCTCTCTTGTTGCCAGCTGAGAAAAGCAGGATAAGTCAAGATGTTATGCAGCCTTTCCTTAGGATGCATTTCCCTTGCCTAGGGAAATGTCACACCTGCTAAAGCTCATCTGCAGAGTGAGGCTCACCATTTTTAGTGTTTCGATTGTTTCTTTGAGTGCGTTTTGGCTGCTGGCAAGACCGTGCCTAATTCGGTGCATTTTGTGAGCGCTGTGGGACTGTTGCACAGCCTTCCCTGAAATACTACTGGCCTTTCAAGCACAGGGCTGTGGAAGCTGTGTGTGAAAATGCCTGTGCATTGCAAAGCACAGATGGACAGGCTTGCACTGGGGTGCTGTCCTTGCTTCCATCAAACTGGTGGAATTTTACAGGTGGGTCAGATACACCAATGCCGCAGCATGGTGGCATTTGAGAGCAACCCCAAGGTGCATTTTCAGGGCTATATTGTCCCGCTCTTGTTCTTTTTCATCCTCTTTCTGCTCTTACTCTTTTTCCCTTTTAATTGGTATGCTTTTCTGTTATCCAGTAGTGAATTCAGAGAGTTGGCAGTGACTCGGCCAATTGTAAAGTTTTACTCTCTCAATGGGGGCGGTTTGCTCTGTGTTTTTAGAGTAAAGCTGATTTTTGAAGCTATTAGGAGATTTAAGTATCCGACCACAAGG
The DNA here is from genome assembly GCF_963932015.1 of Anas acuta. Lineage (NCBI taxonomy): Eukaryota > Metazoa > Chordata > Aves > Anseriformes > Anatidae > Anas > Anas acuta. The sequence goes on from NC_088985.1 coordinate 2,034,574, forward strand.
AATTTAAGAGACGGGATACATGCAAAGTCCACCTGAACCTGCAGTTGTTTAGAAGTAGAAATGCAAACAGAAACGCTCAAAGCTGAGCCTGTGCTGATAACTCTGGGGCTCTGCACGAGGGAAGCAGAGGCACCATCGTGGCTTCTGAGATCATTAGAGCCATGGGTTTGGCAGGGCATGGCACTGCCATGGAATAACTCAGCTCGGCGGGGGAGACACCTCAGGAACCCTCAAGTCCAGAGCCTGCTGCTCATGGCTGGGCTGACGTCCACCAGAGTTCAGCTTGTGCCTGACCCTGTTGTGTTTGGAGCATCCCCAAGGCTGGGACTACCTACGGTCTCTGGGGTCCAGTGTGCCCACAGGGGCCCTGCTTGACAGCGGTCATCAGTGATAGAAAGAAAGCTGAGGGGTGGGCAGGGGGCAAAGCTTGGTCCTGTTGAGTAATGAACATGGGATCCTTTGCAAAGAGCTGTGACGGGATGCTCAGCTGCTTAATTTGGTGTCACTCAGCACAAAATAACAAAAACGGGCAGACCTAACCACTGACCCACAATGGTAGGCTCTAAATTAGCTTTTTCCCCAAAGCAAAGGAGTTCTGCCATTCCTGCAGGTAACTTTGCAGATGACCTTCATTTCAGTGTGTTCTTTCCCTTACATTGAAGCTGGAAAAGAGTGGGGCAGGAGGAGGCACCTCGCCAGCTCCTTCAGTGCCCGCCAAAGCTGCAGCAATGTGATTTACAGCAGCTTTGCCCAAGCACCGGGGCTTTGAGTGCCAGGACAGGGGGCCTTGTGAGCACAATCACGAGCATGCATTCAGCATGCAAAGGGATGGCTTTTCTCAGGCCCTGTGCTCTGGCTTCAGTCCTTCTGCATTTAATAAGAAGCAGCAAGATTTATACCTGATTAATGATGCTTTTGCAATGGATTTCTGCATTGGTTTTGTTTTGCTGAAACCTACTGTTTTATGTACCAGTGCCTTAATAACATTTTAAATGTGCAGAAGACTAATGCAAAACAAATTGTTTTCTTAGGATCTCAGAGCATTGCATGAGTTTTATGTGCTATAGCAATGAAATAGCCATTTGCAAACTGCAAAGCTGTACCCTATCACCCAAATCAGCAACTGTTTTGGAATTTCCTCTTTAAAAAACATATGCTTTGCATGACCTAAAGTGTCAGCGTGGCCTTTTTTCTCTGATGCTACAGCTCTGTAGGCTGCTGGTTGTTCATATGCAAGCTCTAAAATGCATGTAGGATAGATGCAAGGGAGTGTGATGTGGTTTTGGTATTTTTTTGGACTTGAAATGCGTTGCTTGCAGTTTTGAGGCGCAGGGCTTTGTAGCACAGGTTGTGCCTGCTGGTCTTCTGCACATGTGGGAGGAATTGGTGATGCTCAGCGCCTGGCCTTGGTTCCCAAGTTTGGTAATCAAGACAGTTGCTGCAACAGTTTCGTTCATTAAATTAAATCCGTTTTGCTACTGCTGGCTCAGGTCCTGTATTTCCACAGGCTGCACTGCAGGAATCCAGCCCTGCACACATTAATTACTGGGGACAGTGGCGAGCACAGTCATTGTACGACCGCTCTAAGAAAACATCTGACTCGGCTACTCGCAGCTTACTGGCTCCTTGCAGGCTCCTCTACCCTGCAGGCAAATACTGAATGTGGCTATTTAGAGCCAGGTGGACACTTAAAACTACGAGCAAGGCAGCTTCTACTTTTGCAAATGTTGTGTGCAAAACTTTCTTCTTTCAGAAGAAAGAAGTTTTGGCTACCATATAACACTGGTTCTGCTTTGCCTGCCCTGCCTCACAGGTATTAAAGCTGTAAGAAGTGCTTGCTAGTATTTAACATGCTCACAATGTTAAAAGAGAGGCAGCAGAAAAGACTGTTGTGATCTGTAGAGTTCTGTCTTTTTAGATGCTGTTTCAAGTCATTGTATTGTATCTGAAAGAAGATACAGCGTACAACAGTCATGAGCATATTGCAGAGCTGCGTAGAAGCCTTTTTACGTTCAGGTAGTTTTTCTTTTTTTTATTTATTTTAAAAAAAAGGAGGATATTGCGAAGAAAATGTCAGGTTAATTGCCATACATAATTGCATTATAGTACGGAAAAGAATCGTAACAAGAATGAAAGCTAACCGTTTAGCAGGAGGAAGATCTGATTTCTGTGATTTGTTGAATTAATTTAATTTAGTGGAAAATTTCATTCAGCTTGTAAGAGCACTCATATTCAGAAAACTTTCTTTGGTGGTGAATCTCAGGACTGAGCTATTGCCAGCTTAAACAATGGAGACTGATTTGTGTGCTGTTCAAGGAGAGCAGCTCCACAGCTTTTTAGTTGCAAAAAAAAGTAGATAAGATCCAGCTGGTACAGCTAATAATGTTTGTGTGATCTTTTGTTTAATTTTTTTATTTTTTTTTAAGGAAGTCAGCCCTGTCTCTGTCTCACTAATGGTCTGTGCTGCTTAACTACGGTGAGGAAGTGAGAAAAAGGCCACAGATCTTCTTGGGATGCCCCTTGGGCATAACATAAGAGCCAAGCATACCCTCACAAAGCCAGAAGGTATGCCAAGATTTATGTCCTCCCCATGCTGCTGTTCCTGGCCATGCTGCCGTGGTGTGACTGATGCCTCCGATCCCTCCACCTCAGGGGATTTCCTCAGGTATCAGTGATGGATGAATTCTTGAAAGTCTTAGCTGTCGATGGAATCTGTCCATTTGGCGCCCCAAATCTTTGCGTTCCTCATGGTCTATGAGAGCCAAGTGGCTGGCGATGAAGTTGCAGTTGTGTTGACAATCCTCAGTCTTGTCCACCTTACATTTGGACGCCGTCATGTTTAAGAAACGCGGTGGCTGCTTCATCTCTCCGTGGTTTCCCCATCTCTCCGTGCTGCTGAGCTTTTAGATTTGGGGGACAGAGTGTGGTGGAGGAGGAGTGGAGCTGAGCCTCCTTCCCCTGCCACAGAGGGGCTCAGCTCAGCTGCCGAGCCCCTCTTCCCCCTCTGTACCACCAGCCCAGCTGGAGCCATCACAGCTCTGCTGTCTGTGCCAGGGTGAGATTTATGCCCCATGCACACTTCTTCGGACCACGCTAAAACTAAACAGCAGCGAGGGGAATCAGCTCTGTTTCATACCAGCGGTTGTGATGGAGTGGGGTTGTGTTGTGTGGAGATTTCATAAATACCTCTGCTTGAAATTGTTGCCCTCCTGTGCCTTATGCTTTTCCCCTCTCAAATAGATTTGGTGCGTTTGCATTTTATGTGCTCTTGAATATGTTAGAGTAATCCGAGCATCACTCACATCCCGGTCTTCTTCACTCCGTGGCCCTGTGCAATGAAGAAGAAAATGTTTTATATTCCAGGTAATGTTTACTCCCTGTTGCTGAATTCATGGCAGTATCTTGAAATGACCTGTCATTTTCACTCACCGCTTTTTCCTGTTTCAGTCCTTCCAGTGCATTACACCTTTCTCCCTTTTCTGATGTCCCACAAAAGAGTAATGTCTCTCCTCTAATTAATTACTGTCTTTGTTTAAAACGCAACAAAATCTCCTCTTGCAGCTTTTTTTTTTTCTTTCTTTTATTAATTACTTTTCCTCTGCTTTTCATTCTCATCTAATCTACACTCCACCCTACTTCTTTCCCCTTTGTCCTCATCACTGTTTTTTTATTTCCATTCAGTCCTTCCGTTTGTGCTTGAAGGTGGTCAGTAGCTCTTGGACTCCTAATGAAATATTTTGGGGCAGCAAACCAATGGCTCAGTGGCCATTAGTGTTCACCTCACTGATGCGGCGTGGAGAATTTCTCTGCCCTTGGTTGGGAGCCTCCCATGTGGTCTCACTTCCAAGTGTTTTTGGCTGCAAGTGTCTCAGCTACACGTAAAGTCTCAGTGCCCTTGTCCTTCCTTACACTTCATTTCTAATGTGGAGCACTTTGCTTTTAGGCACCGGCTCGGATGGTTGAAGGTCACCAAGCTGCGGCGATCTGCATTTTTGTGCTGGAATACATGATGAGGGTACTTTGACATCTGGGCAAATTACATTGGGATTTTGGTTCTGCAGTGCAGTTTATGCACTTAGTGATCAGCATAGACTATTTAATGTTTTTTTCATAATGAAAATAATGGAGCAGTTCTGCTAGTCTGGGACCAGAGTATGGGGGAGAAATTTAAGTCTATTGGTGTTTTGGCCTTGACTGTGCAGAAGTTTGACCAAAGAACATTGCACTGTTGAAAATTATATCATACTCTTCTGGGCTTGAATGCTAATAAGGAAACAGTAAATGGCAAGATGATAAAATATAATGTTACTGCCTAGTAACAGTAATTTGCTTTAGGGAAAGAGAAAAACAGTGGCATAGAAAATTGCACGCTTGCTTTCAGTGCTGAAGGTTGCATGTGTTGAGAATTTTTCCTGCAATGTGCTTGACACATGCTGAACGCTTATTTTAGGGGTGTTACATGCCTTTAGCTTCAGTTCCGCTCTACCTACAAACCTGGTTTTAGAAATAACCATTTAAGGGTATTTTTCCCTGTTGGTTTGTTTTTCAGAAGGACCTAACCACTTTCGTCATGTTAAGCAAAATAGTAACAATACTAATCCTGAAACGAGATCATGCAATGAGGGCCTAGCAGAAAACCACAGGGATGTGGAGCAGAACCAGTCCCTTTTTCCAGCGTTAATAGCCAGGTTTCCCCCATTAAGTGAGATTTTATAAATAGGGATACCTGTACCTTGGAGCACATCTTTTGAGTTTGCTTCATTGAAAGCTCAACAAATGAGTCAGAATAAGATTTACCAGCATGCTGTTATGTTATCCCCTCCTCTGTCTTAGCTTTCATTGCCCAAAGGCCCGTGCAAGTCACGGTGTTGTGTTTTGTAGGAGACATTGCGGTTTTGTACCCTGCTTCATTGCCAACCAGAACAATATCAAAAATTTGCAAGGAAGTGTATTTTTTAGGGAAAAAAAATGGAGTTCAGCAATTTTTGAGGCACTGTAGACTCTAAAATCGTGTACGTATTTTATGAAATTTTCCCAAACTGCTGAAAAAGGATTGGAGTGTTCTTTTCCAAAACAAGCTAAAATGAAATGCATTGGCCAGAGTTTTAAGATGCAAGCTCTCCACCTTCCTGTAGAAACTCTGGGTTTGGATGAAATCCAGCAGAAAACCCTGCTGCACTGCTGCTTCTCACCATGGCCAGTCGCTGTGCTTGTTATTCAGCAAGCCCAAGGAATTACCCCTAGAGGTGATGTGGGGTTCGGATGTGTATTTTTGGGCGTGCTTTCTGGGAGCTAGTGGGTTTAAAGGGTTTTAATCCCCAAGATTGGTGTACTTCTGCAGTGTGATAAGAGTATGCTGGAAAAGAGCTCCGTTGCATCACTGAGCTGCTCTTTTTTGCCCTTCCACTTGCGTTGTACTTGGTCTGGAGCCCTGCTGGGAGCTGTAGCACAGAGCCCACCTGTGCTTCAGATGCTGTGTGAAAGAGCTCAGGCACTTGAGCACTGGGAAGACTTCACCGCTGGGAAGCCAGCAGTCAGGTGCGAGGTGCTCACACAGTAACTGCAAGCAGCAGCAAGGCTTCGCTTGTGCCCAGGAAGCACTGAGCGCCTTGTGGCTACCTGGTGGGACTGTCATTTGGCACCTTCTGGCACTTCCCACCCACCCGCCGGCCTCCACGCAGACAGGGTGGGGATGTCAGACTTCATTTCTAGTGCTTCTCTCACTTTTCCCAAAAATACGCATTTCTTACTTTGGCCTCTGCATGGTGCAGAGCTGCATCTTTGCTGGTGGCTGATTTACAGGCATACGCAAGCTGCACTCCACAGTGTTGGTGTGCACAGGTACGCTAATTCGGCTTAAAATCATCAGTTCCTTTCTTGCTGAAATTCTCGAGTTGCTGATGTGTTTTGTTCACTGATAGAATTTGGTGTAGTGCTTTGGGCTGTGATATGTGGGAGGTGAGCATTCTCCCCCTCCCCCCAGTCCTTAAATCCCGCTGAACCTAGGATTTCTGCAGAAAGTCCCGTCTTTCTGGAGAACATACATGTACGCTCTTTTCCAGTGTCACGTCGCCATGTGAAAATTTGGGATGTTCCAAGGCAAACAAGGTTTCCAAGGCTTGGAAGTGAGGACAGAGCTACTTCAGTATGTGTTAGGAGGCTGAGGTACGTGTGCATGCTCGCAGACACCTGGTCTTGGCAGAAACTTGATGGGGGCTCTCTGGAGAAACCCAGTGGCGATTCCTCAGCTCTTGCCAACCTCCTGCATCCCGGCGGTGCTGCCTCTCTCCAGCCCTGTGTGCTGGGAGCAGGCGCTGGGCAGGCTGCGGCGTGCAGCGTGACACGGCATGCATTTTCATCAGCTGTGCCGCTGCAGAGCTGCTCCAAATGGCTTTAGGGAAATGAAGAAGCTGTGTAAAACACGCTCCATGTTCCAGATAGCGCTGTCTGCTTGAAACGTTCCTGCTTTGGGAGACTGCCTGCCTAATTTTGGGGTGAGCAAACGGGATTTTTGGAAGTTTGTTTTTGCTCATGCTTTCCAATTGATTTTCCAGCAGAACCCCCACCCCCACCCCTGTCCCCTTCTCCCAGAGGAGGTCTGTGGGCAAACAGCCCCCAGGTATGTGTATCCAGAGCTGGCAGATGAGCAGGAGGGCTTGATTTTGGGGATGTTTACTTCCACCTGCATTGAATGCATTTGTTCACCAAGGAAATCAAATAAAGCAAAGAAGCCATAGAACAGCATCTAAATATAGAGTGCATCCGCAGAGAGAAAGAAATCAAATCCCCTACCCGTACAGTAATCAAGTATTTGCACAGAAATATATCACAGCAATTCTGTTTGTCTGCGCTGTGCCAAGCACTATCACAGTTCTGTGTGTTTGAGGCAGATTAAAAAACAGAAAAATTAAGCTCCTTATACGAACTAGGTGAAGTGTTTATTCTTGGGAAATCCAGAGAAAGCCTTCAGAAATGTTGATCTTATTCTGCCACCAATTCTTTTGGCTTAGAGGAGAAACAATAGCTTTGTGGTTACTCAGAAATAAACAACCAAACAAAAAAACCCTCCAGGAAAAGGTTGGTCTTTATAATAAGAACTCATAATCATTTTTGCAGCTTGGCACACAGTGTCATGTGATGCTTTTAAAAGAAATGTATAAAAAAAGGAGTATCTTCATGTCTTTGGTGGCCTTGCAAGCAAAGAGCCTGCTGTGCCTTATGAACAGTAAGTGGAGGTTGTGTTCACACCAGCTCTGTGTGGAAGGGCAGAGTTTGCCTTCCTCGTTACAGTATTCCTTTTGTCCATTTGAACAACTGACAAAATACTGTGAGAAACATGACTTTTTGAAAAGCAGGTGGAGACGGGAGCTTGCAAACCAGTTTTCTCAAGGTCTGGGTGCTGTGCTTGCTGTCAGTGACTGGCTGATGCAGGCTCTGCAGGCATTGCATTTCCAAGGTGCTCAGGGGTTTGTGGCCCTAGCTGGTGTCTTGTGCACATCTCAGAGGTCCTAGGAGCCTTCTTCCCACCAGGGTTTTTGAAATCATCTGGATTTCTCGTTCAGGATGGGTTTGCAGCTGAAGGCATCTCAGCTCTTAGGGTGCTTGAGGAAGGGGAACCTATGAGGGACTAGACATGGAGGTCAAATATAAATCTGTATTAATTTTTCCCAGGTTATGAAGAAAACCTGTTGTACTTCTCTTTTCAGGGGAGAGCAGAAACCAAAGTACATCATGGAGGAGCAGGTTGCTTTTCTTGGTGGAAGGAGAAGGGTGTGGGTGAAGGGGGGGCGTTCTCTTTCCTCTGAGCTGTTGGGGTGAGGCTGTAGCAAGACCGCGCTCTCCTCCTGCCCAGGGCTCACCTGCTTTTCTTTTCTGTAGTATTTACTGCCTGCCCTCTGACTTCCCCCCTCCATTTGCCATCCCTTTCTGGACCTGCCTACTTGTTCCTTTAAATCCAAGGGAATCCAGAGCAAGCTTTGCTCTGTCCTCACTGCCAAAAATAAAGGCTATTGCAGACGTTACCTCAAGATGTGTAATCTGCACAAATGTACCCATGTTTCTTTCATCTCTGCTTCAGTTGTAGTAGTATCCTAGTGCTGTTGTGCCTATGCTGAAGGAAGCTGCTGTTATTTCCGTGTGTCTGTCCTGCCTCTGTTGATGATGCTCCTGCCAGCCTGCGTGCAGGAGTTGTTTGCAATCATTCTGGTCCTTGAACATAAGGCAATGAGACAGCTGAAGCGACACGCTTCATTAGCAGCTGGTATTTGTTGATCCCTCAGAAGCTGTTCTCTAAAGAGTTTTGCGCTGTTGTATTTGTGTCAGCAGAAAAGCATGTGGAGAAAAACTTTTTTACTCTGCTGGTTTCCACTGGTTTGTCTCCGTTTGGGTTAATTAGCTGGGTGAATGGGCAGGTTTTGGAAAATCGCCTCTAAAGTAGAACACAGCTTGGTTTTGTCCACTGTGAACCCCTGAGAAAGCGTCCTATCCCTCTGAGACGGGGTTTGCATCAGATCTGCAAGTGTCCCCCAGGTGGTTTGGACATCCCCGTTACTTAGGAGGATATCACATGTTCCTCATGCCTGGGGATATAACCTGGTGCCTGTAAACCTCTCTTTTGGTGCCTACCTTTTATGACATTTCCCTGTTTCCTAAGAAGTTGGTGTCATTTCAAAGGCTGGCCAGAACGTCCCATCTCCTTCCCTCCTGCCTTTCGCCATCCCCTGCGGTTACAGGGATAGACCGAGGTTGCATGCTTTTGGGAACAGGAATTTAATATAGAACAAGCTATAAAAAATAAATTTCTGTTGTGTGTTGTGTAAAGTGCATTTTCTGTAACAAAAGTCACAGCTTTTACCCTGTCTTCCTTTTTCATGAGCATGTGGGTGGCAAGAGTGGCAGAAATCTGTCATTATGTCACTCTTTCTGACCTCCTAGATCCAGCACCGACAAATATATTTCCCATTTCTGCTGCTTTGCTCCTGTTTTTAAGTATATTAAGCAGGAATATTACATCCTTAGCTTCTGTCTGAAGGTTAAGAAAAATAAACCCTAAGAGGAGCGCGAGGAGAATTCACTTCTCGTGCTGCAAAATAGTTTTGTAGTTCTGCCATTGCCTTTCTGAAAACAGAAGAGGTGACATGTCTGGGGCCAGCAATGGCAATTCAGACCAAGCCTACGGCCGGAGCAGCAGGAAACATCACTTTTGTCCAGGGCACATGGAGCAGATGTCTGCTGAAGGTGTGCAAGATCAGTCGTTTGCCCCTGAAATCCAAGGAATTGTCCTCATTCAATTGTGATACCACTGCGACCTGCTTCTCGAGCGTTGCTTTTCTACTTGTCTAAGATTGATGTTTAGCAAAGCAAAGCGAATGGAGTGAAAAGGAGAGCCGACCCCTCGAATGAAGTGGTTTTGATGTTAAGGTCTGTGGGCTCTTTTTCTTGCCACCTCTATTCATGTTTCATTTGATAGATTATTTTTATTCTCAATGTTCAAATTTCTTTATTTAAAGTATGTTCTTGTAAACTTCACATATATGTGCCAGACAGGCGTTGGAATGTACATGTATTTTTACAAGAAGTAGGCTAAAAATGAATTCAGATATGGTAGTCATACAAAGAAATGACAGGTTGGATTACAAATTAATCAGGATATATAATTTATTAATGGGCTGAATCAGCAGTGTCTGTGTGCAGTATATTTCAGCAGCATTTTGGCTATATACTCGTATAAAATCATATATACATCCATACTATAGCCACGTAAGTGCAGGTGCAGCTTTTTAAGTTAACTGCTATACAAAATGATTGTAGTTATTTATGCATTAACTACCTAATGCAACCATATAGTTATTTGATCCTCTTGACAAAGGAAAATGCTCTTTGTGTAATCATCTGGAGATGGTAGCATATGGCGTTTTCTGTTCCTTTCAGATAAATGGATCATCCCCTTATTTCTGCAGGAGCCTTTGTCATAGGTGCTGTGTAGCCTGGAAAAAACAAACCCAGTCAGCTCAGATCCTTTTATTTTACAGAGCTGATTTCCTGAAGTGTCGGTGCAAAGATTTTTCTTCTTTTCATCTGTTCTCTTGAAAAACTACGGTAGTTAAACCTTTGTCTTCTTTTCTTTTTGCCTGCAAATCAGTAATGCTTTTTTTTTTTTTTTTCCTTTTCTTTTAACTGTCTGGATTTCTTTCCCTGCACTTGTAGACAAAGAACCAAGAAGAAAACATATCTTGGTAAGAATTCAATCCGAAATTTAGCTACAGTACATCAATTGTTGCAAGATAAATCCTCTCCATACCTATAAAAAACAACCAGCAAGCAAAAAGAGATGTTACTATAGGGTCCTTTTGTATCTTTAGGAATGTTCCCGGCAAGTTTTCTGATATAGAGAATTGTCTTTGATGTCATAGTTTCATATTAGGAAATACATTTTACTTTTGTCTTAGCAAATTCAGTGTCAAAATGGTACAAAAATGTGAAGAGAACTGCACATGATCACAGCTTTGGATGCGTTGTAGGTTTTAATTCAGGGTAATGCATGCTTTTGATTCAACAGATACACAATGAAAGCTGTAAAAAGCTTTTCTAGTAAATGTTTTGCGACAAATACTTGAAGATCAGAAATACCCATCTTACTTCTGTGTAATTGTAACCTTACTAGGCAGAGTTGAGAAATTTGATGTGTTTCCAATATTGTCTCTCTAATTAAATCAATGAAATGAACCGTCTTTCTTTTTCTCGTGAGTATAAGCTGGACAAAACAGTAACAGTTAATCAGAAGGCCAGAAATACTAATTAGATACTGTGGGGCAAGCTGATCCAACTCGTGTCCAGAGCAAAGAAGACACCAACAGGGTCTGTGGGTGGTTATCAGTAGCTTCTTGTGGCCATATTTCTCCTGCTGCCCTGATGTTTTGTATGCGCTCTCATGGAGGCCACCGTGATGATTCAGTGACATGTTTGTATTGAAAAGCATCAGCCCCACAGTGTCAGTTTACTACTTTTTGACAGGTTTGATTACTTTTTTTTTTTTTCTTTCAGTACCAAGTGACTACCACGAAGCAGTAGGATTCGTGGTGGGCACCCCCCAAGTCTTGCAGAAACCTTGCGCCTGCTCGGCCCATGTGCAGCTGTGCTTTCTCCATCACCAGGAGCTTGCACGTCATGCTCCCAAAATGCATTTAGATATTTTAAAAGCATCGTAAGTCAACTTCTGATAGGTCAGATGGTTTTTTAACTCGAGCAGTTAAAGCTGCTGCTGATGCGTTTCTCTCCTCTGATGCAGCAAGGAGGGGCTGCTTGCTGTACCCAGCAAAGATGTAATGGGATCAGCAAATGCAACCTCTGGAAAACTCTGGTTTTGGGGGAGATTTTGTTGTTTGTTCACTTTGTTCCCCCTCTGTTTTCACCCAGAATAATTTGAAAACATCACTAAGAAATGCTCTGGCATTTGTGATTAAAGCAGAGCATAAATTTGTAGTAGATTGTTGTGGCCCTTTGAAAATTCCTCAGTGATTTGTTCTTAAATCAGTACGGCTCTATGAGTTAAAAAAAAAGAGGTAAAATCCAAACATGGTAGTAAGGTCAATATGTTGCTAACAGAAAGGATGGATTTTTGGTGAGATCGCATTTTCCAAACTCTCTCTGAGCAGTTCATTTCTTCCTGCCATCACAGGGAGAAGGGAGTGTTGGTTTCGGCTGCACTCCAAGTGTAGTTCCTGGGACAACTTTTCTTTTCCTCTAACAGGGTGCAGTATTGCCTGCTGTGTTTTGGTAAATGAGTCAAAACCATTAGCAATATAATCTGCTGTCAGTATCTGATGGGTTTTGCATGTAATCCCTGCTGCCGCTGGCCGTAGGTGTTGGTGTGAGCCAGTCCCAGTCAAAGTCACATAGTGCTGCCGTGGTGGGACACACAGCATTTCTGGGCTATAAAAACCGTCATATTTTTCCCTGTGCAACTCATCAGGCGCAGATGGAAAGTTTTCTTGTTACATGAAGCTTGATAAAGCTGTTGTTGCAGTTATTTCATGGGCATCAACCTGACATACAATAAATAATTTGGACTAGTCAGTACAGTTTTCACAAGAAGATGGTTTAGATTGCACACTTAATTATAATTGCAGCAGGAGAAGTCCAAGTGATGTAAAGTAAGAGCTTGTATTGTTTTGTTACTGTTGTAATGTTCTCTTTATAGAAGGTAGAAAACATCACATTTTGCATTCTTTGCTTTCAGTCACTTTGCTTCCATAGCATAGTATATCCAGAAACAAACCTCAAACATTTGTTATAATTTTAGTAGGCTATTAAGCATTCTGTATTTAAAATAGCATGAATGGAAATTATTGAATTAAAGCACTTTTTCATACTGACCTTATCAGTAAAATAAAGGCTTCTACTTCTTTTTCCTGATGAAAATTAAAACTTTCACTTTTTTCTTTTGATCTGGAATTCAATTTCTCCTAGATTATTTTTCAGCAAATTACATTTTTTTTCCCCACTCAACTCTGTTTGAAGACTTGGGTCTGCCTTTCTAGAACATTAAAATACTGTCCTGGGGGAGAAATCTTGAATTTGGGGGATTTAGCCGGTACTTGGCTATTGCTTAAAACATCTAAGTGTGTTTCAGGTAAGGGAGGTGTGATGTTGCATGAAGATTTTGATTTTTAATGAAATGATGTCAAGGTGAAGCTGAGCTGGCTGTACGCCAGTTGTTGGTGTTGTTTTGGAGGGGATTGTGTACTTCGCAAGTGTCAGGGACGGGGTACAATATTTTGAATATTACTTCTCAGATTAACTAGGAATTAAACATTTAATGGCAATGATATGTCTCAGTAGAAGTCACAGAATAATTAAGTTTAATCGTTACATCCACACACCACTTGGAACCCAAGGAGCCCCATTCCCTTACCAGCTGCTTTCTTCACTGGTTTTGTTAACACGTTGAAGCGTGGGAGCTGGAATTTGATAGGAACTGTTTGGTCGAGCTTTTCGTGGCGTGTTTTAGGATGTAATATAAAAGTTTCCAAATGAAACTAATCACAACTTCCCGATGAACCCTGACAGTGTGAATAACCGATGCAGCCAGCTTCTCAGGAAGAAAATGAGAGCATTACTTTGGAGCAATGGATGCACATGACCACGAAAGAGAACGCGTTCCTTTCCAGTTGTGTAAATAACAGGTACCAAAGCCCCCCTTCCTTTTGTTTTTCATGGCTGGAGCTTGACAACTGAGTCTTCCTAGGGGCTTTGTGACCGGACCCTATGAGGACCAACATATCTGAATACTCTGAGAAGAGAGAGGCAGGAGTGAATTCATGACGGCTCCTTGTGGCCGATACTGTAGGTTTCATCTCCGTTGAGCATCCTCTTCTGGGTAATTTGCTGCCATTATACATCTCGGTGCAGCGCGGTGTCCTCTACTCAAGCTGCTGTTTGGATTTATCTGGTGATCTGGGTGGTAGAGGAGAAATGGGCTGTGTCCTGTCTGGAGGGGATTGCCGTGTCCCTCTAAGGGCTCTAGGAAAACAAAAAGTCAGTGTTCTCTTGCCTCCCAGCACGGCTGGGCAGGGTTCAGAGTAGTGCTGAATCCAACAAGTGTCAGACCTGGGGCGAAGAAGAGCTCTCTGAATTGTAACAGCAGCGTGGTTTCTTAATAAAGCATAGCAGCGGAGCAGGAAGCCCAAATGTTCTTGTTCTAATATTTCTTTTTAAACAAAACTGTTCTTCATCTCCATGCCGTTCAAAGCTGGCGTTTGGTGGAGCATTACAGGACAGTGTCTGTTGCCAGCTTAATGTTGCCATCTGCAAAAAATTAAAAACAAAACAAAACAAAAACAAAAACAGGAATTTGCGCCTCTGCAGGAGTGCTGAAATCTTGTGCAAGCAACAGATTCTGCAGAGTTTCACTTGTTCGTTTTTTTAAGAATTAATTGGAAGTCACAATCTCTGCTGAGAGCTGAAACATGATTTGGTTCTAATTATGATTTCCCCCCTTCATTTTGCTGTTTAACAGCCTTCGCTGTTTTTACCCATTATTGTTAAGTGGCTTTGAAACACGTCTGTCCCACCTTCATTTACAAAGATCATTTTGCTCAACTAGTAAGGTGTCTATGATTTATTTTTAACAGCCCGTAATTCTGTGGGCACAATTTGGATCAGCACTGTGTTTTGCTGACAGTACTCTTTCTGGCTATTCTGTAGCAGCTTTTTGATGGAAACAGGCATAAAATACAAATACTCGTGTATGCATTTTCTTAAATCATTTGAGGAAGCACAAAAGGCTTTTGCCCCAAATCTGATTCTTAGCTATCGTTTTGAAGCATTTTGTGTTTTGCTGTGCTTTCCCAAACCTTCCACTTCCACCTAGATTCACCCCATTCCTCCTGATTTTCTGCTGGAAGCACTCATGCAAGCACTTGACATGAAAAAAAAAAAAGAAAAAAAAAAGGATTACAGCTTTGTAGGTAGTAACACATAGCAACTGTTTCCAGATTGTTTGATACGACCAAAGCACTGCTGTTAATTTTAGTCCAAGTATGTTCCTTGTTAACTACTTTCTTTCTTCTGCTAGGGAGCATAGAAAGTGTTAGCTTATTGCAGAATAGTAATTTTTAAATTACCTCTCAAAGGTAAAGCTACTGAGGACAGTCTGGTGCTGGTGCTGCACCTGTTTGGAGCACATTGGTCATGGCATTGCTCGGTTACACTGCTGTGCTTGAGGTTAGGGTCCAACACTGGCTTACGCTCAGGGAGCAGAACTGAAAATTAGGTGTCGGCTCCTACCATGGCTTGTCTTCAGCTGGTCAAATACAGAGAGGCATTTTTTATCCCACCGGGTTGTAAAAATACACCAAAACATGTAGCTTTAGGTTGGCATCTTCATGGAGCACCGGAGCACATAAGAGTTTAACTGTTGTGCCTTGGAAATGTCTCTTGTCGCACACCAAACGCTGTGATGTTACTCTCATTGCAGCTAAAAGTCTGTCCACAGCGAGCCAGGAGGTTTTGCTTTTCAGACAGGAGAGATCAGCGAAGGTTCTTCGTGGTACAGCTCGGTGAGCTCAGCTCTCCAAGGTGAGCATCTCATT
This sequence comes from Anas acuta, assembly GCF_963932015.1. Taxonomy (NCBI): domain Eukaryota; kingdom Metazoa; phylum Chordata; class Aves; order Anseriformes; family Anatidae; genus Anas; species Anas acuta. The sequence continues at coordinate 2,049,666 of NC_088985.1, forward strand.
AACATCCACGTGCTCATCTCAGTGGCTGGCCACAGCTTTGCCTTGTCCATGCAAGAGTACTGAAGGCTTTTGCTGCTGGTTCCTACTGATGCATTTCCGTCTCGATACACATAAGGAAAAGAAATCAGATAGTTTTCCCTTCCTGCATATTTGGCAGTTGTCGATACAAGCTGTTTATCCAGTTCTGCAGACAGGAATTGCTGGAGCAACTTTTTACTTCCTTGGCCATGAGAAAAGTAAGAAACTTTTCCCAAAGAGGACTGGGGTGTTTTGGGTTCGTGCCACAGGGACATCTATCTGCAGAAGTTCCCACTGATTTTTGTTGTAGGTGATTGCTGTAGCACCCGGGGACATGGAAGGGGTTCGGCTGCAATGTCCTGCAGCAGCTGTGGTGTTGAGATGTGTTTCTGGCTGCTGGCCGCCACCTTTGCTCATGAAGGCTTTTGGCAGCCTCTTGGAGAACCTGAAGAAAAACTTGACCAAGTTACTGCAAAATAAACAAAGCAAATTTCAGTACTGCCCTTTAGTCCTATTTGTTTTTATTATCAAGCTCATTTAGGGATATACATAACAAAGCAACAAAGCTTATACAAGCCAGATTCTAAAAAAAACAACAACCCACACCTCCTGGAAAGCTTTCACAGTTATGTGAGTGTTTCAGTGTAGGTGGAAGAAGGTCTGGACTTAAATATGTAATTAGTTAAAGAAGAAAAATGATTATTTCTGGCAAGAGGTACACAGCGGGCTTGTTATTTCAAGGTATCTTTACTTGAGAACTAACGATGCTATTTTTAGTTGCTTCTAAAGAGAATGCAATGATCAGTTTAATTGGAAATGGATTTTTTCCATCTGCTCTTCAAAAGGAGCAAGTGTGGTCTGGGGCAGGAAAATGGCAGTGTTGGCGGTGGGTTGGTTTGTATACAGCCTCTGCAGCGTTGTCCTGGGTTTGACGTGGAACATGAATGTCTTGTATAAGTGGGGACACCGTGTTTGTGCTTCTTTCCTTTATTCCCCATCCGTGAGAGGCTGCCTGATGCTAGAAAACACTTTGTGTTTCCATGAAGAAGACTCGTGGTTTCTGAACGTGGCAGGGTCTCCCCAGCAAAGGCGAGGAAGCTGTGCTGCTGCTGAGAGTGAGGTTTGAGCATCTCTGTCCCAACAGCGTCAGCTTGCTTTGCTGGCTGTGCTGATAGCTTTATGGTACAATAGCTGAGATGGGACGTGACTGGTAACCTAATGTGATGCAACGTTGGGAGAATTATACCATCCGTGGGTGCTGTGGAGGTAAGTCATGCAAAGCTCTCTGAAAGGAGCACATATGAAAAACTCTTGTGCCTTCTCAGCTGCACCAAGCAGTCGCTGCAGAGCTTTGCCACTGCCACAGCTCCTGCTCTGGCTCTGTCTTGCATGAGTGCTTCAGCACCACGGGCTTCATATCCACACGTAAATCCATCCGAGGCATGCAGCACTCCCTGCTCCTCATGGCCCACCCCTGGCTTCAGGTGGCTGGCCCCAAGCGATTAAATCCAGGGGTCTGCTCCCAAGCACTCAGTGCAAACCAGGCAGCAGTAATGGAGGGGGTTGGTTTATTTGTTTTATAAGCTGTCATAAGTTAAGACGCAGGAGAATAGCAGAAGACATATGAAGACATCTCAAGGCAATGGTTTAGATGGAGTTGTTGCAGGCAGTCTTTGAGTTGCTTCACGGCCTGAAATACAATGTCCCAGCAAGGCAAAATAGTATTTTTAGAGTTTTCCAAATGTTCAGTATCAGGAAAATAACTTTTTTTTTTTCCTTTTTGTGTGTCTATGAGAACAGAAATAATAACAGCATGTGAAAAGCATTTAATGTGAAATTCTAGCTTGAAGCACAGCAGAGTCCTGCTCAAGAAAGCAGACATTTTTAACTGTTTTGCTTCTTTTGTTTAAAAAGCCTTCAGACAGTGAAGCTTCCCTTTGGGAAAGATTTTCCCTTCCTTCTCTTCTATTCTTCTTAACAAACACATCACTTGGGGTTACTTTGCCCTGCGGTACTCATGGTCAGTGTCTTGGCAGCAATGAAAGGCTTTTGGTGCAGTGTGGTGTTGAGAAGAGGAGCAGAAGTTTGGTGGAGAAGATTTTATTTAACAAAAACGTGCTCATCTGCAATGCAATAGGGAACACTTGGTGATACAGCTATACCCTCTAAAATGGCATCATGGTCTGTAATGCTCTGGCAGGTCCGTTGTTAAGATGACTGAGTAATTAGGTCTTTAAAATATGTCTAGCTCTTCTGGATCTTCTTTCCAAAGCTGTGTTTTGGGGTAATTCAGTTGTTCCAGCCTTTCTGGCCACGGGGAAGCGCATTATGCCTGTGCGTGGATGTCTGGGAGACAAGGTGAGCGTCTGTAGTCTGCAACTTCAGTTACGTGGGTTTTAATTAGCAGTGCTGCTTGGGGAAGGCTTTTCCTGCACATATCTTCAGGAGGAAACAGGGTGAGTTTTAATGTGTGTGGAAGACTTTCTTACACTTCCTTGGGCACCTGTGGCTGATGAGGACATTTCTACAGACGGTGTCCACTGCTGGTGACCGTATTTAGTCCCTAAAAGCACAAATGGAGTAGGAAATGCTGAACAGCTTTAGCAATTACCAGTTCCGAACCAGCCAAGAAATACAAGTTAACACCATCTATATTTCAAAAACTGGCAGGGGACCTTCAGTGAGGCTCTCCTCTAATCCTGCGAGCAGCTCTTCCCAGCAGTGCTGCTGGTGCCCAGCTGCTGCAGGGCCAAACTTGAAGGGACAACAGCAGTTTGCTGATTTACAAATGGCATGCCCTGCAGAGCATGGGGGGCTGGGACAGCGCCATCTCCTTCGCTCGTGTGAGGAGTTGTGCCTCTTGGGTTTGCTGTGTAGTGGCTGGCGTACGTGCGAGTTGTACCAGCGGTGGGAAATGCCAGTGCTCCCTGCCATAAAACATCCTACTGGGCCGTCCGGGTTATTTGTCTCATTAGCAAAACATATCATAGCAAACTGGTTTCAGCAGAAAAAGCTAGGGCTTAAGTTATGTGAGGCTCAGCAGCACCAGGGAATCTGGCTTTGTTTCTCCACCTCTCCTCCTTTTGAGAGCAGCAAAAGGCAGGTTGTTGCAGACATTGATGTTAGCTGGATTTTTTTTTATGGTAATGTCCAGGCTTCCCACTGTCTATTTATCTAAAATATGGTCTAAAAGCAAGGAGGAGAGGCTGCCTATTTCTTATCAAGAGGGTGGGTTTGGATATCTTCATTTCCCAAACCTTCAGCATGGCTGATTTAATGCCTTGCCAGCACTGCTGGAGGACGTCAGGAGAGATATAAGAGGAAAAAATGCATTTTTAGCGGCACTTACGCTCTGGGAGATGCATTGCAAGTGTCATTGTTCTTTTCTCCTTTTCTGTCACTCTTTGCCTCCATAAGAATCCCATTTTTTGTGGATGGGGCAGGACAGATGAGTTGTTATTCCCCTCAGGCCCACACTGATGGGACTGTCTCAGACCAAATGCAGTCTTTGGTGCAGGTTGGCATGTGCTGTGCACTGTGAGCATCACAGAGGAGCTCCAAGGTCTCACATTTTTGTTCTTTTAGAAGTTGTGTTATCAAAGAGAATCATTTTCTGTTGTTTGTATGATATCTATCACTTGATCTCTTTGTTTCCTAAGGAAGGTGTCTTGTCGCTGCGTGCAGGGAACATCAAAGCTCAGGACTGACACTCGCCAGCCAAACCCAGTGGTATTGTAGTCAAGTTTTTCCCCCAATGTGACTTTTCTTTTCCTTCTTCAAAGAGCAAACGGATGCCCTCCATCACAATTAATTTCATTTTAGATCAGAACTAAGAAAGAGTAATTACAATGCCTTTTGATGAAGCCTGGAGTGTTTGCTTCCTCTGGCTGGCTAAGAGGCATTGCAATGAAACAGTGGCTGAAGACAAGTGAAGACTCCCCAATGCAATCAAAAAAATCTGATAGGCCTTCATTTCACCTTCTGTAGCATATGTGTCTAGCAAGTCAAAGTCCTTCACCCTTGGAGTCACTTCCAACAGCGATACAGAGATTTTGGAAGAAGCCTGGCACATCACAAGTGTCTGTACGGAACTGTGTGCAGCACTGCAGTACTGTTCTCATGGGATTCGCACTGGTTAAATGCCTGGCCCCTACAGTTACGGGAGTGCCCTGTAAATTGTATGGCTCGTGTGACTTGGTCTCTGATTTCATTGACCTAAGGTGATGAGGCTGCAGCTGGAGCTGGCAGCCACAGGCAGCCTGGAGCGTCTGAGGTGTGGTGGGAGGAAGAGCAGGGGGCTGCTGCCTGTGGTGTCAGCACAGCAAAGCAGGAGGCTCCTTGCAGCACTTTTTTTTCCCAGCAGATTGTTGGAAGGTCCTTTGCGAGCCCCTAGGGTGAAATTTCACTGGGTGAAGTGCTAGGTAAGGGTTGTAGAAGTTATTGCATACCTTTCAAGGAGGAAGAAAGGTGTTTCTTTATGTGCTGGGTGATCTACAGAAAGCTTGTGAAGGCCCTATATATCCCCAGGGAGACACCAGGACAGGTACAGCTGTCCAATGAGCTGATGGAATAAATTAAAAGGAGTGTCCTAGGAGAGATCTGAAAAGGGAAGAGGTGGCTTGGGTGATGCTGAGCTTTTATGTGAGCATCTGGAGAATTGAAAAAGTAGGTATCTAACACTCAGGATAAGTAATTCTATGAAGTGCTGTCTTTCAACACACTTGATGACAGTTTTCTCTTTCATTTAACTTCTGAAATGCTTTTCTGTGGCAGTTATCTGCACAGAGGGACAGTCAGCTGGTAACTCCTGCTGTGATGTACTGCTTTAGCCCATGTTTAAATTAATAGCAGCCCGTTCCTACACCTTAATTACATTTTAAACCATTATTAACATCCACCAATGAGAAACATCTCTTCAGCATTGAAGTTGCCTTAAATTGCTGCTGGACAGCTGGCTGGTTGCTAGAGGAGGGATCCTTTCTGAATCGAGACATGGTTTTGATATACTTTAAAATGTGACAATACACAGGCATGAACATCTGATGTTTCATTTTGTTTTTCTTGCATATAGAACATTAACTTATAGCGACTGTTTTGGTTGCTCTGGTTCTAGCAGTCAAGCAATTTTTGACACAACCTGCTGGGACACTACTTTTTGTGCCAATTTCAACCACTACAATTCCTTCTGTGAACGGTTTGTAACCAGCGTGTGATAAATCAGATAAGGAAGAACCTGCCAGGTTTTAGTATCTTCTCCCATTTTCTGCTCAGAGGTGACTGATACCCTTTTCTTTCCTTATTTTTTCCCCTTTACTCTGCTGTCCCTCGGTAAATTACTATAACCCAATTTGGGGCTTTATTGAATCACAGCCTTTTAAGGAACTGGGTAAGCCAGGTGTTGAGACATATACTTTGGGTTGCATTGTAAAGCTTATAGATGTCTGGGGAAAAAGAGAGCTGAGCTGCGGTGAATAATGTTTTTCTTTGCTTTAGCAGCCAGTAAAACTGCATGGAAAACGATTTGGCAAAAGGGCACAGGGGAGGGCAAGGTTCCTAGCAAAAAAAGTCTTTCTTGAGTTCTTCCTCACCTGTTTTGATGCTAATATGAAATAGGATTCCTCCGTCCTCAGGAGACGTCCCAAACTTGCCTACTCTCTGGAGTATAACAGCTCCAGTAAATGAGTCTCAGGAATTTCATTGCTGGTGCAGTGTGTTCTTCACCTCTGGGCTTCAGCGTCTGCCATCTGTCACTACGTTTTGCTCCGATTAGAGGTTCTCGTAAAAAAGAGGGGGAAAATGCACTAATGAAAAAAAAAAAAAAGCCTTTTATTGTTATTAATCGAGTATATTAAGTCAGAAAACAATTCGGAAGATGCTGTATTGTTTACACAGGGGCAGCCTGACACTGAGCACCTTGCAGCAAGACATCAGCCAGGTGAGAGAACAACTACAGAACCTGATTGCTCATAAAGCCTAGCCCTAAAATGTTTTATCACTGCCAGCCAGCCCTGAAGTACAGGGGCAGAGAAGTGCCGATGGGGCAGCATGTGGGGCTAGCCCCACTCCAGCAGCAGAGGTGGCATTGTCCATCTCATGCGTGCATGCACACGTGTGTGCAATTGTCTTCTGGTGCCCGGGTGCCTTTTTTCCCTATAGCAAATTCCGGCCAGCGCTCCGGAGCCAATGCAGTTCCTCCCTTCAGCTGTTTCCCAGGCAACTGACACACAAACCAGCGAGAAACTGCAAAATGCCCCTCTGCAGAAGGCTGGAAGGAGCTCAGTGACCGGGATGCAAGTGAGGATGCTGATGTGAGCGGTTGGGCAGGCAGGGCTCCGCTGACGCACCCACATCCTTTGGAAATCCCCTCTGGCCGGAGCGAGGGGCGGCGAGTGTGCACCTGCTCCTGTCCTGCCAGGCGAGTTTGCGAACTGCTGAGCTGGTTTCACTTGGCATGGGGAACATGCACATGTGTGAGTCTGTTTAAGGTACAGGAAAAAACAGTTCTGACCGCTAGAAGCTGGAGGTGCAACATCTGGCAGTTGCATCTCTGGAGCATTGGTCTTGTAAAGTGGCTAACACAAACCTCTGTCAGCTCATGGTGAGAGCAGTCTCATGATGGAGCACAGCTGCCATGCCCACGGTTTGGCAGGAGACATTTCTTCTTTCTCCCTTAGCCTTCTGCTGTCACTGCAGCAAGGTGGCCGTGTGAGTTTGGGATGTCAGCCATGGCCCCAGTGATGCCATGGTAGGCAAATCAGGATCTGTAAAACCACCAATCTTTTTGCATCCAGTCAAAAATTTTCAGGGGCAACTCAGCTTTGGGGATTTGGGCTTGAATCTGAACACTCTCATACTCTGAGCCTTGCAAAAATAAAAGGTTTTAGATGAGAGAATTTGGTTCAAGCTCAATTTAAGTTCAAAGCAGTAAGTGGGAGTTGCACATGCAATAAAATTTTGTGAATATCAGATGCATACATTTAACAAGGAATCCTTTAATAACTTATTCCATATGTCCTAAAGGAAATTCACCTATTTCTCCGTAAGTTTTTTTTTTTTTTTTTCTGCTTAAGTTGTAAGTAGATTGAATGCAGCACCTGTAGTATATTTAACACTAAGTAGAAGTGTTGTAGTACCAGATCAGACAAACAGATGCGATGGATAGAAATGGCTTATTGATGTGGGTGCTTCCAACTGCATGTCAAAATGGTGGGAACCCTTCTAAGGTGATCTTGGCTCAAGCTTGGGATATTGAAGAGAAGACAGTTGCATCTCCATTGCTGTTGCTGCTTTTCTCTAGGTTAATCTCTCTGCTGTAGCTGGCTCATTCTTGGCCATCGGCTCGACATAACTCGGTGTATAGCATCCTTTTTACTAGGCTCTGGTGAAGAAAACATCTTTTCCCTTCTGAATTCGTAGTCTCTCTGTGCTCCACGACCTTATTCTCTGTGTGAAGCCCATCTGCAGATTGAGTAAAACTGGTCTTTCTAATGTACTCTAGACGAAGACAAAAGGTCATTAAAACATACTGAGCATCACTTAAAACATTTCATTTGATATAGTCAAGTTAAGATGTTTGATGTATTGCCAGCCATAGCTGTACAGGAAAGAAGCTGAAAGCTGTTGCTTTTTTCAGCTATAGTTGAATCTGTTGGTTTTAAGCCTTGTGGTTTTGAAGATGCCTGGGTTACAAGAATCTCTGTGTACTGGCAGCATCTGAAGAAGCCTGTGTTCGTACTGCAGTAATAAAAGCAGACGGTGAGGCTGACTTCTGTCTGAAAGAATGAGTACTTTTCAGTTAACTTGAAGACTTCTATATTTTTTGTTTCCTTTGTTATGTTTTGAGGTTGGAGTCCTTTTTTTGTGAGGCTCTAGGCATTGCTGACAGCTTTTAGGTGGAACGTCAGGCTGCCACTGTCCCCTCTTAGACACAGGAGCACCACAGTGATGGACACATTTATCAGCAGCAAAAGAATAGCTGCTTTTACCTTACTGGGTCTTCCTTGGACACATTTATCAGCAGCAAAAGAACAGCTGCTTTTACCTTACTGGGTCTTCCTTTGCTTTCTAAGGCACGTGTCTCCACGGGCACTGCAGTGTTAACACTGGTTTTAAGTGCAGCACGGCAGGTTGGTACTTAGTCTTCAAAGAGACAGATTTCAAACTTAAACACCTATGAAAGCATCATCTTGTCACGGGAACAGCGTGTGTCCTGAAGCACGAAGTGGCCGGATGAGCTCATTATTGTGGAGTCCCCCGTTAGACTGTTTGAAGTGCATGGTGGCGGCTGTGGCTTTGAAGCACACAGGTGAAGGACTGCGTGAGTGAAGCCTGAGGTCAGTAGATACGGCTGTGCAAACCCTCAAGCTGCTGCGTTCACAGCTCACGTTAAGTCAGTGCAGTTGGGTTCGTGCTGTCTCTAGCAGGGAGGTTCTGTCTGTGGTTTGCAGACCGCATCCAGCTGCCTTTTTGGGGACAGCATTGTCACATGTATTTATTCTTCCGCTTAGGTTGCTTTAATTTTAGTAAAAGATTGCCTCCTTATATCTTCTGTTTGGATGTTCTAGAAAAATATCGGTCATCACCATGATCAACAGTACGAATGTTTGTTGAAGTTGAAGAGAAATAAATAAAAATCAGGGAATTGTTAATGATGTGCTGAGCTAAAGTGACTTTTATTACAAAAAAACAACAACTTATTCTGTTTGATCAACACATCAATATATTCATCAAGTGAAATCCATTTGGAAGTTTAGCATTTCTATTTTCCACTTCTCTTCAAAGAGCAAAGAAAGGAGGAAGAGCTACTCTGAATGATCTGGTTGTCCCCCACAAGTCGGCTTTATTGCTAATTTCTATAGGGACATACCTAGAAATGAAGCCCTTGCTCTCCCTTTTGGCTTCTGGGGCAGATTCTCCGCCCAGTGTAAACCAGGCTCCCCCTCTGATCCATTTATTCTCGCAGGAGAAGAAGGGCGCCCACCAAGCCTAGTCCTTGTCATCCTGGGTTATTCCAGTGTGCAGAGACCTGTGCTTCCTTACTCCATAAAATAATCCATGTTCTGCATGACTGTTTTCTGAGAGCAAACCCAGTCTAGACCGGGGTGAGCATGTTTTCTTTATCTTCCCCTCTCTTCATTTAAGTCCCTTAATTAGCATTTTATTCCATACCTTTGTAAGCGGGGGCTTGGCTTCAGCCTGTGTGTCTCCTCTGTAGTGCTCTAAAAATGCCTTGCCTGGACTACCAGGAAAAAAAAAAGAAATGGGCTCCTTCCCGCTAGGGTCATAACCAGTCTTATTTTGTGAGTCCTGTCCAAATATTGAGCAAGCTGTTGTGGCAGAGGTTGAGGCCGAGGCGGTTACTTTGAGTGACACCTCCTCCATCCCCAGACTCCGCTGCCCTTCTGTTGGAATCCTTTGCAAGGCAGCAGCAAATACAAGTTTTCTGACAGTAAATCTCACTGATTTTGGCAGGCCCATGCAGCACAGACACGGAGCAAGGCTCTCAGCAGTTGTGGCTTTCAACTTTTGTGATTTGCAGGCACCTAAGATTTTCTCTTAGAGCTCTTACTACGACCTTTGCCTGCCAACAGCAGGCTTGCTTCTCTTGGTCCCATTCCATGGACTGATTCCCTGAGGAGCCATGGCCCACGGAGCTACAAAATGGTATTCATTTCTGGTAGTGTTTTACTGTCAGAGTAAACTTTTAGCTGTCCCGTTATTTATGGCACCTGTCTCATACACTGAGCTTTCTCTTTACAAGTCTCATCAATCTCTGAAAGTGCCATCACCCAATTTATCTCTGAGGACATACCCTCCTCTGTTTCTTTGCTTTTTGCTTTAAATTTCGTTACGTACTTCATCTTCCCTTGGACAAGACGTAGGGCATTAGTAGGCTTTCAACACAGGTGACCACCCGTGTCTGCCACCTGCTCCTGCAGGATCCACCAGAGCTGTTCGATGTGGGTGGTTGGACTGGGACCAGTAAAAAAACATCTCGGTGGCGGTATGGAAACAACAAACTGTGGAGAGAGACTGGAAGGCATAAGTGCAGCAATGACAGCAGTAGTTTGTAGGAAAACCTGGTTGAACAAGACGAGCTTTTCCCACCTGTGAGCCCATCCCGGTGGCCGGCGCAGAGGCTCCATCCCATCTGTTGTTTCCCTCTGGCTTGCCAATCCTGCAAAAGTTCAAACAAGAAGAGGAGAATCACCAACCTTGGACAAGTTTTCCAGACTTCTTACGTGGTAGATGTGCCCTTTGTCATGCTGTGCTTCTAGCACCCAGCTGGCTCGTGGGAGCACTGTGTCCACCTGCTCCACCGCAGAAACCATCAAAAGATAAGGAGACTCAGTTTCAAATACCTCTTAAAAGGAAAACTCTTGGGCCAATATAAGAGGGGCAAACCAACATCTCAGGCTCTCAGGTTTTCACTTGCAATTGCTCTGTGCTGATAGTGGTATATGCTGGGATCAGTTGATTGAGCAGTTCCAATCAGATAACTTGAGCTTGCTAATAAATGTATTGAATGCACTAAGAGTGAGAAATAACTTTATGAAAAAGAAAAGCTAGTTAGATTTTCCTGACAGATACTGCCTCTTTTTTTTTTTTTTTTTTTTCTGGGGCTCTTTGTCACTAGCCAGAAGAAGAAATGTCAGGACTTGATTTGAGGGTGCATCCCTACCTGAATTCCCATTGGTTTCATTAGCACAGAAATGCAAGGAGGCATGTGAAAATACTCTTGCATGGTGCAGTGATCATCTCAGTAGGCTTAGCTGGCCCGAGGCAGTTACAGTGCTCACACATTTCTTCAGGAAGATGAAAGATGTATTCTTTCATTAGTGCTCACGTCCAGACTCCTGGTTTTGGGTCTGAGCAACAGGAATGTGGACATTTGCTGCTGGTCTCTCAGCTGCACGAATCGATGTTGAAATCCAGCAAACACGATCCGTGCCCACTCTGTTCTTGTCCTTTGAAGAGAAAAACAAAATGATGAACTGGAGGGTGCAAATGGAGAAAATTGTGAGTGTGGCTTTGCTGGAGTCCTACATATTCTCTGAAATTCCAGCTCCTGGTGTGGCTGTTAATGAAATCTGGGGGTTCCCTTTAGTAGGTGGCTATCATGCCAGTGCTGCTTGCTCTTCAGTAGGTAACCTTGCTTTATTTTATCACAAGTTTTTAAAAAAGAGTGATGAGAACTTCCCTGTGAAACCAAAGCTGTCATGAGATTGATGTGGATGCTACAATGGAGAGGACAGAAGAATCTGGAGGCCTTGGATCTGTTCTCCCTTGCACTGTGTTTCATTGTGGGATAGCTTTTCTGGCTCACACAGCATGGCTTCAGGCATCGGGAGGGCTGTGCCATGGTGTTTGGTGCAGGCATCAAGGTGCTGGGCACAATGGTAGGGCTCTAGTGGGATTGCAAGCGATTGAAACACAGTGGTACCAAAACAAGAACAACGTTGTTCCAGCATTTTATTTTCAACTTGAGAACTTCTCTCTCCGTGATACACCAAACAGCGCACCAAGGTTTTGTCCAGATCTATTCCTATATTTTTCCTGGTCATGCTTGTACAGGAATCAGCTTCTGGAGCACCTCTGAAGTGCGGCTGCCCTGGGGCCAGTGATGTCCTCGTGGGAAGAAGTACGAGGCCTCACTGGAAAGCAGGAGACATCTCAGACACTGAAGTAAGGCTCAAAGTGGGCACACAACAATTCACCTTCCATTCCATTTCTCACAAACACCTATCGTGGTTTTACGGCGGAGAACCGAGGTAAGGGCGATTCACCTAGGCAAGGAATTTAGTTAGAGGTAGGGCAACTTGGGCCACCTGCTTTGCTTGTGTGCGGTTTTACTCTGAGCTTTCTGCGCATCAAGTTCCTCTATGAGCTGCTTCTGGAGGTTTGGCCAAGGTTTATGTTTGCTGTCGTGTTCAGTTCCCTGCTCGTTTGGGTCGGATACCTGTGCCAAGGTTTTCAGAGTATTTAAACCACATTTTAAATGTGGCAGTGACTCTTTGTGTCTTACGGAAGACAGTCCTGCTATGTAGGGCAATTCATCGGGGAGTTGGCATGTGTATGATACCTGGTCTCATACCTGGTCTCATGCCTGGTCTGCTCTACAAAAATAAGCAGAAATGGGAATACTGAGGTTTGATTATCAGAACTTACTCGCTGTAGTTCATAAGAAGCTTGGTCAAAATAGCCATGCTTAGTGAGGAAAGCAGCTGTGGTGCTCTGCAGTGGTGTCTGCACCTTTCAGCACTCTGTGGTGGCACCAAAAACTTTCCACCGTTACAGATGACTGCAGGCAATTTGATGCTACAGTAGATGAAATACCACTTTAGGCAGCAAAATAGCTAAGTAGCTATTGATGTCAGTTCCTCTTTAATGTATACTTTTATTTGTATCTATTATAACATATGTTCTGAACACCAAATATTTACCTAACAGTTTCTCCAAATTGGTCTTTGGAAAATTCTCCAAATGAGAAGACAACAGAAACGAAAAATATCTTTTAGCTTGCATGTTGACTAAAATACACTTGATTGGCAAGCAGAAATAGTATTTGCCAGGGAAAAACATCTCTAGCTACAAAGTTTATTGCTTTCTGCCAGCATAAGTGTTCTTTTTTGTAGAGCGCAGTGTTATTTAGCAACAACACGAACTTCTCAGGAGGAAAACCTCTCAGCTTGCAGAATTGTTTTCAGTTATCTCGCCAAGCAATGGGACACTCGTTGCCATGTCACCTCTGACACCCATACGCCCAAGTGATTCCATGTGCCACTTGGGCTCCCAGTTATTCATCCAGGCTAACTGTGAAGTGACAACGGTCAGTAGTTACTCTGCTTCACGCTGACATATCCAGCATAATTTGATAATTTCAAATCAAAATATAAGCCAAAATACCTTAAAAAAATCAAGGCTTGAATTTCTTGTTTCATATGTAATGATGCAAGACCGACTCCATGCTTTCATGCCGCACTGCTTCTGTTGTGTGTTACGAAGCTGCATTGGAAAATTGGAAAAGATGGGCTCTTAATTGATGTTTCATCTGACATTTAGACATTGAGTGATGGTATATTTTGACTTTTTTTATATGTTTGTTTGTTTGCTGTCAGCAAGAGCAATTACGTAGAATTAGTGATTGGTCAAAATGCAACTACCTGCTGCTCTCTGTAAATCAAAGCTGCAAAATATGAGTATGAGTCACCATCAGATGAAGTGGGCATATCTCCCAGTATTCTGGCATTCGTTCTGTGTAACACAACTGTTTCTGGCTTGGATTGCTCCTCATATTTCCACAGGATTTCATTCTCAACTTTAAGAAAACTGTTGTAGAAAAATGTTTATTGTGGCTGACTTTTCTCGCTATGTCTAGAATTTTGCAGACCTGATATCTGTAGCAGGTTATTTCCAAAAACCGTGTTCTCATCCTGTGGCATCATCTCTCTTTGTTGCATTCATAGAGTTTTCAGGCCTGTTATGGACACAACATTTTTATCCTTGCATTTCAATACCAAGAGTTGTGTCTCCAGAAATTTTGGTTCTTTCTCACTAAAGCAGAGGAAGAGTTCTGCAGCTGGAAGGCTTTGTAGAGCTGCAGCTTCAAGCCGCTTCCTCATGGAAAAAGAGGACCTGAAATTTTCCATAGCTATACATGAGCAGCGGTGGAAGGTGAAGGCAAACGAGTAAACATTAGGCAGCTGAATTACCGTATCAGCCTCTAAGCCTTGTCCATGATAGGTAGGGTTGAGAGATGGCAGGAGGGTCTGAGCCATGTTGAGATTCAGTGCTACAGCAATTTCAGCTGCCCTGCTGATGCTTTGTGTCTCCCAGTGCCACTGGTGTTAGCCACAGCGGTGATACCACCTCCTCAGACATTGAAACTGCTTCTGAAGGCCTTAATTAGGAACATTTGAAGGTCAGCTAAGCCACATCAAATTGGGCAATAGCACTAATGATTACATTACACCACTGCTAATAAGATGCTACCTCAGAGCAGGCTTTTATAAAGCGCTACATTAACCTGCTGTCCCGTATGTGATTTTGTCATCTGGGAAAGCAGGTACCCATGGAGCCATGTGCTCTTCCCTGCTTTCCTTAATTCTCCTCTGCCTCCAACTGGTTTTAGGATAACAGGAGATAGAGAGTCTGGCTTTGGATGGGAGTTTGAAAGAGTCTGGCATTATTAACCTTAAAAAATAAGACTTGATGTGATTGCTGTTATGTGAAGGCCTAAAAAAAATAAACACTAAATAAATCAAAGACTGACCATCAGTTTGAAGTGGATGCTCGAACAGATCATCATCCAGAGCAGGGCAGTTCAGGAAGAGCTGCCAGCAAGATGGAAAAGTTCAGTCTCAAGATAGCGCTTACTGAGGGCTTGAAGAGGATGAGATGTGACGTGATAGTGGTTGTGACTTGGTGAGCCTGAGTGACCCCGTTCCAGGACTGGGATGCCAGAGAACATCACTGTTGACCCCAGTGCTGTAGAAGGGATCTAGAGCTCCAAAACTGTGCTGCTGGGTATGTTTCTTCACAGATTTGGCTTCAGTAGAAAGCTGGTAGCTGCTCCTTGTGACTGAATGGACAGAGTTGATCCTGGAGAGGGAAATTGGTTTTGTTTTTTACTGTTGCATGTTCAAAGTGTGGTACTGATGATACATCTGGAGATAGTTTGAAACATAATGAGACTTTGGGATGAGCCAAAGATTTTGCTCACAGAACTGCATAGTATGAGAAGGTACAGCTGTGTAAGAGGCTGTGTGGAGCCGGTCTGTGTTCTCTTGCACGTCTTCAAGCAAGGAAACTCCTTGCAATGATGTCTGGAGGGTAGAATAAAAGTGTCTTATTTGCAGTTGTTCCTGGTAAACCACGGTTTTAATTTGCTGAGCAGTTCTATGATCAAGAACTAAGCTTCCAAGAGAAGTAAAACAAACAGACTGCAACCCGTGATTACTAATCTGAAAATATTGCAATTTTTCACCATGAATGGGGTACATGTTTTTGATGCTGATCATGAGTTCGTAGCTCTCCTTTTGTAATATAGTTTTAATTATGTTCCGAGTGGGAGTGCAGCACTTTTTCTGTAAGCGTGCGGAAGGAAGATAAGATTCGATGAAGTAAGAGCAGTAAATCTTCCGTGACTTCCTTTGACTACAAAATTGTTCTGAAAAAGAGCAAATGGGAGGAGAATTTGTATCAAAATCATCCAGTGTTTGGTACACAACAGTTTTCAAATTTTAATACAAACTTAATTTTGCTACTAAGCCTTTTGGACAACTTGCATTGTCTTTTGCTCTTGTAGCTTTTGGCTATTCTTCCTTAAAATTGAATTGAATATAAATGTGTGTCACTGTTAATGGATGTAATTGTACAGAATAAATGGGAACTGATGGTGGGAACAATGCAGCCTGTCCCACTGAAATCCTTTTAACAGTGCAATGAGGAGAGGCTTTTCCTCCTTTCCCCTGTCTGAGAAATAGGGTATGAAGGTGGAGCATGAATCTAAAGCACATGCTGTATGCCTCTATTTTTTCAGGTTCCTATTGCGAATAAACACAATTGACCAAGTAAAGAAAAATAATAAGAACAACAATGAAATTCATGTAAGCTTGCAATGAATGTGTAAAGGTTTTGCCTTTTATTAGCATGTTTTAAACCTCTGAGGGAAAACCTGAAATTTGGTATATGGAGTAAGCATATGGTTTTCAAATAAAAAGAGATAATTGTAGTGTGAAGTAATTATAGTTGTTCAAAGTTACTTATCTTCAAAGCAGTGCAATTTATCATTAGAATATGTATCAGATTCAGAGGCAGTTTTCAAATTCCGTGTTTCCTAAGACTTACTGTATTTTGCTGCGTACCCCAGCTTTTTTCCAGTTTCACCTCTCCAATGCTTTAGGCACATCAAACACTTAAAACGCAAAATGGAGAAGAGAGCAAATTAAATACAGAGCCTCAGATCTCCCGAGGGGAGGAAGAGGATCCATCAGTTCACAGTGAAATTGCTCCCATCATTTCTGCCTCCCAAATTGTGCTTCTGGAGAGCGGGAAGAGAAGGATAGAGACAGACAGATGCATTTCGTTGTGACCCAGAGGTAACCACATGAGGACGATAGATAGAAAGGAATCTTTATCCTATTTTTTCCCCTCTGAACTGCAGGAACCCATTCATCATCCTATTTGTGCTCCCTGGACCTGTGAGCTGGTGTTTGTGTTGTATTTCTGATAACTGTCCCATCTAGCACAGCTTGCTGGGAGCTGGGCAAGTTAAATGAGCATGGACAGATAGGGACATACAACATGGCTAGCAAAGTGCTGGTAGAAGGAAGGCCCAGTGGCCATGAAGAAAAAAAGATGGGGATGGCAAGCAGGGAACATGAGCAAATCATTTGCCTTCTGGACTGGCTAAGGTTTGGGCCAAAATCTTTGAAAATTAGTCCCAGACCTTAGGTGGATTCATGGGGCATTATTTCTCCATAGCCACAGCCATCATCAACTGATCCTCAGATTTTGGCATAAGGGAAGAGGACGAGAAACCTCCAGCTTTCTGCCTGGGGCCGATGTCATTAGGAGTGTTTTCCTTTCGGCACAGGTCTGGGAGGGATGACGAAGGCAGCTGCACCTTGTGAGGGTGTTCTCCAGGTGGCCCTTCCATTAATCCTAATCACAAAGATGGATTACACGCTGAGGAACAATTAAGCAGACAGCTCCTTCGGCCTGGGTGGCATTACAGCTTCTTCAGCAGGAGGCAGGCAGCCAGAGTCCTCCAAGAAAGCATTTGAGGCTCAGGTAGCTGGCGGACCTTCAGGTTGCTCCCAGCACAGCTAAATGCAGCAGCCTGAAGGTGAGGTTAAATAGCTTTAAAAGGTGTCAATCCCTCCTAAACATCCGGGCCGCCTGCCCCGCAGATTTTCTGGCCACAGCTGTTGCTGTTGGCAGTGGGGAAGGCAGGAGGGAGGAGAGAGGGGAGCTCTTTAGGAGTAGCTGAAAGTGGTTCTGCTTTTGTCAGTCAGCTTTCTCCTTATTAATGGCTCAGCGTGACACCGCTCATTCGGTCTCAGACCCCGTGTTTCAGCTGGCAGCGCAATGAACTACCTCCCTGCAATTCGCTTGGCCTCAATCCATCCTTATTTACAGCCAGCCAGCATGATTAGGGGCTGTTTAGGCTTGTATCCTGCACGGACGCAGAGCCGTTGCAGTGGTTTTCCCTTGGAAAACATCAGACACCTGCCTGAGGCAGCAGTGGGCTGCAGGAGGAGGCCTGGCCTGGCCTGGCTGCCATCTCAGCCTGCCCTTCCAGGCCACCTTGTTTAAAGTGCCGTGCCGTAGAGGTGGAGGTATGTCTAGCATCCCCGTTTTTTGACGTTGGTGACTTTTTTCCCTCCTATGCTCAACGTGAGGGCTCCTCAGCTGTGGAGGGAGGCGTCTGTGTGCGGTCTCCCGGTCATCACCGAGCTGTGTTTCCAGCTTGGTGCTGCCATTTGCTTTTGCTCTGCTCTTCATGCGTGGAGGATACTGAATCGAACAGTCCTGTGTCAAGCAGTACCCATTTCTCCCAGGTGCAGGGCATGGAGGGCTCCCTTGGCTGTGGGAGGCAGGGGCATCTGCATGAGGCACGAGGCCTTGCTGGTCTGTGTTGCAGGAGGGGAGCAGGGTGCCTAGCTGCTATTCACCGTCAGCCATTTTACCCATTTTGAAGATCATAACCAGAGTTGCTGAGAGGCAGTTTTGTAAGGTATTTTTTTCTTTTAAATTTTATTTTTAACACAACCTAATTTGCAAAGGCTGAAGCTCAAGGATGGGTCAACCATTTAAGGACTGTGGAATCATTTTGTCTTTCAAAAGGGGAAATTATGTTAGAGGAGGATGCATTCATTCATGAGATCATAAGGTGAAGAGGGCTTACACATCCAGAGCGTAACAATTTGAATTGTGACTTTAGGGAGCACAGCTTCATCCCACAGGTGAGTTTGGAGTACTCCCACTGTGCTTTATGAGATAGTTTACACCATACTGATGACAAATACAACATGCTAGAGAAACCCGTAATCATCCTCTGTATTCATGGCTCTGGAGTGTTGTGCAAGATACAGTTTTCCATCCACTAGTGTTCAATATAACATGATATACTCATTATTAAAAACCTGGAGAAGTGTCAGGGCAATTATGGGTTGTAGGAGGAAGGCAGTCACTTAGAGAAGTTGTAGAAAAAAGCTTTATTCAAGTCGCTCAATGGAAGGGAAATTAATATATCCTCTTGGCTTCCCAATGGGAGTTAGTCCTTGAAAATACAATAGTGTTCCTATGAATAGGAGTAAATAACCTCCCTCAGAGTGAAATCTGTGTCAAAGTCCGGTGATGGGACCCTCTTTGGCTTTTTCTCCTCCTCCTCTCATCTCCCTCTGCACACACAGAGCAAAAGCAGGAAGAAAATGAGATTTGTGGGCGGTTCTGTGTTTCTTCTGCTTCTTTTCAGAACCCCTTGTCCATAACCTTTCCAGCTTTTTCATGCATCCTCTTCCTTAAATAATGCTGCCTTTTGCAAGTTTAATCCTCAGTCTGGTGTGAGCTTCTCTGATTTATGCTGTCCTGTATATTCACCCAGAGCTCTCAGCACTTGTCTGCATTATGCATGAATTAGGGCTCGACTCTCCCCAGTGGTCTGAATCTGCTGCCCAAAGTGTGCTCTGGGCTCTGCACATCACATCCTTTCTGGGATGCATGCAGACCCTGTGGCACGAGGGGGTGAGGCACTCTCTGGTCCTGGCAAACCCATGGGGCAGAGCTGATGTGCTGCCATGTGCCAGAAACTGGGCATATAAAAGCTGCTGCTTTGCTTGCTAGGGAGGGTAGAAAGCATTTCTGAAGAAACCTGTGCACCACTCTGAAGGAGGATTGCTTCTTTAAAGTGCCATTTCAAACGGCTGCATGGGGAAGAGTGCTCCATTTCATGTAGTGCCTTCCAACAAATGCATTTAGTGAGGTTCATGAGAAGTTTCAAGTGGGAGAAAGGAATTAAAGCCTAGGGGTGAGTGTTTGCATCCATGCTGGGGAGAACAGCCTGCAGCCTTTTCGTCCCCACCGATAGGAGAAGATGAATTTGGTGCTGGCAGAGCTGCTGGGTTTCTCTCCAGGACCCCAACAAAGGAGCTTCTCCGTGCCCCTGCTCCCACCCCAGAAGTCTGTATAGAGAAAGGAGAGGGGCATTATTTTGCATTTTGGTGAAACAGAGGACGACTCCTGGGGACATTGCTGCAGTGAGCTGTGAAATACTCCAGCTAAACCTGTGGCTTCTCATTGTGACAGAGGGGAAGCACTGAAGGCAGGTACCTCGGAACCAGGAAGCTTTTAGGCAGGAACAAGTGTAAGCAGTAAAACAGGATTATAGCTGCCACCCTTGTGGCAGTAGAGAAAGAGCAGTGAACTGCCAGAGCTGAGCATCAAGCTTTGGGCTGCAGCCTAATTAAATATACATCAGCATCAGCAGGGTGTTCCTTTGGGGAGTGGGCATGAAAACAAGCGTTTGCCGTGTGGAAGTGGTTTCAAACGTGTCAAGCCTCCCAAATCAAAGCTGTCCATCTGATCTTGTTGGCCCATGTGTTAGCACTAGATCTGTTTAGCTTCAACGTTAGTCCATTATGCTCATCTTGTGTGGCCTTTATTGTTCGGATAGGAATTCCTGACCTTTCTTCTGGCTTGCTAAGGAAAGCTTGTTTCATTGCCCCGTGTAGCATGAAGCTGCTGACCATGAGCTAAAAAATTGTGTGTAGGCAGATTATCAGATGCTCTGCTCTGGTTTGTGAAACTGCATGCCCAAGAAAGCAGTGTCAGATACGCATATTTTTTTCTTCCACAGTCAAGAGACTGGCAACAGAACACAAGCAAAATTGTATTTGCCAGTCTATATCACCTCATGAGTTAATGTTGCTGCAGTGATTCTTGCTTCTCTCTGATGTCTGCAGGCAGTAATAAATCACATCTGACCGAGCTGAGTCAACGTGCTGATTTGCAAACCAGAAGTAACATCTAATAAAAGTCTACACTTCAGATTTTTAAAGACTAGCTGTTGGATTAACCTGGGCTAGTGCAGATTCTGGCTGTAGTAAGTGAACTTGCTACTTGAAAGTTCAGTGTATACTTTATGTACGCAAAACTAATTAAAACTCAATTTGCTCCTGTTTCCAGAAGAGACTTCAAATACATTTGACTGGGAAATCATGTCTCTCTATACTACAAGGTGTTTCTCATCTTGTAATTTTCCCATTTGTCACCTTTGATTTTAAACAAGAGCTCGTACCACAAAGCAATCTTTTTCTCTAGCAGTGATCGCCCAGCAAGCCTCATGAAAATAAATCATTATTCTCACCTTGACATTTTAAGGAGGCGGTACCCACCATTTATGAAATGTCTCTGGCATCTTCGTGGCCCTTTCTGGCCGGCTGACTCTGGAGGAGAAGGAATGTTATCGTCATGTTTGCACCGCATGAGCAGCCCTGCTTAGTCTGATCTGTGTCGTGTAGGATATCTTTTCCCAGAAATGCTGCTACCCTGTGTCCTAAGCTTATTTTTGCAAAATGTGGTGTAGTTTTTTTTTTTTTTTTTAATATGCGTGCTTCTTCCCATTTCGTGGTGCAGTTCAGAAATCCTCAGCCACCTCGTGAACAGAGCTACATCTGTGGGGAACGCAGAGGTGCATTCAGAGGGCACCTTTGATGCTTATCTGGTGGGGGTTTTGCAGTCCTGGATTCTTCTAGACCAAAAGGAGGGTGAAGAAAAATGCTGGTAAAACAAAGACTGAAAGAAGGGTTTTCAAGCACTTACATCTGGCTTGCTGAAAGAGGGTCAGTCTGTTGGGCTTTCCCAAGAAATCAGACAAGCAGACTAGCCCTTCTTGTATTAAAAGTCTGTCTTATCTAATTTCAGACTTATTTGAAAAACAAGTGGCTAGGTATTGCTTCAGAGGTGCCACTTGACAAACACCTTTGCTGCTGTATGAACAAATTGTATGTATTGCGAACATACAGCTGCATGTGAGGAGGGGAGGAAGAATGAGACTTCTCATTTAGATGCAGCCCGGGTTGTTCGCCTCAGGCATGCCACCTCGATTCTCCAATGATACATGCGATTTGGTAAAGATCCTGGGTGATAAATTCACCTTTCTTCATCTCAGGCTACTGACTGTTTTTTCTATATTCAGCGTCTCTTATTTTCCGCCTGCATTTTATTCCTGAAGCCAAACATCCTGCCCCAGCTCACAGCCCTGTATTTTTTCCGAATTGCTGACTGCTCAGGGTCCTCCAGAAGGGCCCCTTGGTCCCAGTGGAGGTGCCAGGCACTGCCTGGGGCCAGGCATTGGTCTGTGGCCTTCAGGGAAGTGCAGCTCCAGCTTTGAGCTGGTTCTCCAGGATTTGGGAGGATGGAGCTGGTCGCGGCAGCTGAAGAGCTCTGGAGAGCTATCAAGCATTACGTTCGTTTGCGGTATGAAGGGAGATTGAATTTTGGACGTGGTGCTGGGCAAAGAGGAGAGCAAAAGCTGTTAAACGAATGGAAGTTGTTAGTACACGTCCTGCACAAGTTTGTTTTGACATCTGAATCCTCTGGATGGGGGACGGTCTCTGAGGAGTCGGCGATTTGGTTGCTTCTGACACTCTTTCTGTATTTTTGGTTCTCTTCTTGATTGTTTCGGATGGTTTTTGACACACTTGACATTTTTCATAAGATTTGTGCTGAGCCAGTGATGCTATTTTCCCTTCTCTCTCAAGCAGAAAAAGTCACAAACTCTCCTTCCTTCACACACACGATGCTTTTAAGGTCTCAAATCAGAGTTAGGAGCCTTTTCAGGGCAAAGCAGGCTCAATAACAGGCTAAAAAGTGGTGTTCACCTCCCTGTCTGGCTGCAGTGTGGATACTGGAAGGGAAGCTTCCTCCTGGGAATCTAGCAGAACCTCATTTGGTGGAGAAGTATTTTGGGTAAATGGAGAATGATTTGTTTTCCAAAAAAAAAAAAATCATTCACTTTTGAGGATATGGCCAGCCTCTTTGGGCCAGAAGAGCTTCTCAGCCAGGATTTCCCTAGAGTAATTTTTATTTGGCAAAGAGTGCTTTCCGTTTAGAGCTATACATGTATGTGTTTGGCAGTCAACTGCATTATATGTTCCAAACCATATTCACAGTGTATTTATATGTGGGTAGACACATATATGATAGTGTAAAATACTATTGGTGTGTAAATCTTTATAAATTTTAGCCTTTTCTTTTTTTTTTCTGGATTTCCAACTTCTGTATGAAGAGCCTCTCTCATTTTTTTTTTTAATGCCTCTGTTCTTTTATCGTTGCGTTTCAAGCACATGGTTATCATGGGTAGAAAGGGAGTGATGCTTTTGCTGCTCAAAAGGATCTCCGTCTTTGGTTTTGTTCTGTTGTGTTTAATGAGAGATTGCAGTGATTTCTTGTCCCACTATCACTTATCACAGCACATACCAAATGGGGTTTTCATTTTAATTAAAAGAATGAATTAAAATTGACTGGTCAGTTCGAATGTTTTACGGGTTTATAGCTTTAACCTTTTTTTTTTTTTATTTTTGGATAGCATTTTGAAATGCTTCCAAAATATTTTGTAAAGCCAGGAAATGAAAGCCAGCGCTCTGAAGAGCAGGG
The DNA here is from genome assembly GCF_963932015.1 of Anas acuta. Taxonomy (NCBI): domain Eukaryota; kingdom Metazoa; phylum Chordata; class Aves; order Anseriformes; family Anatidae; genus Anas; species Anas acuta. Next base: position 2,072,346 of record NC_088985.1, read on the forward strand.
GAGGAGTGTTGTAACTTGAAAATGAACTTGGATAGCATAATCTAACAGTAGGTGAACAAAATAAGCCTTTTCTCAGTGTATTCAACAGAAAACATTTCAGTGTTTTAAGACAGATGAAGTTAAGTGAGTGTCTTAGAAGGCTTGGAAGAAAGAAGCCAGGATTTCTCATCATTAAAATACATCAGTAACAAAAGTGTTGTTATGGAAACCCTGAAGATGAGCGCCAAGTGCCTTGGCTGTGGCTCTGTTGTTTTTTTTGTACCGTCAGGAGAGTAGGGCTGGCTGTGGGGCCATCCCTCACCCCCTTCTCCCAGTGTTCCCTGAAAAGTATTCAATGGTTTATCTGATGACAAATACAAAACTCTGCCATTCTCTTTGCCAATCGCCTTATCCCACAGGTAGCTTCCAGAAGTAGCCCTGTGACTGAGGACGAAGCCCTACATGACCCGTGTGCATCTCCATGCCTTCCCTGCTTGGATTCCCCAAAAATCAGAAGCCTAAGCATGGAGCAGCCCATGGCTGTGGGAGTTTGAGGAAAGGTTGGACGTGGTGCCCAGGGATGTGGCCTAGTGGGTGATATTGGTGATAGGGGGATGATTGCTCCAGATGATCTTGGAGGTCTTTGTCAACCTTAATGATTCCATGATCGGTCACTTGCTAATGTTTCAGTAGGCCCTCCAGCTGAGGGGGGAACTTCTGTCACGGGCAGAAAGTGCCTGCTAATGATGTGGGTTCAGATGATGAGACTCAAGTCCTCAGAAGGTACCTGTGTGGCTCCGGTGTGCGCTTCCTTGGTACTTCTCTGCAGTTACCATTACAAATCCATCCCCAGTAAACCTTTCCCAGCTGTACTTCTCGATTCTTCTTTGCCTTTTTTCCCCTTTTCTTTTTTAAACATCTGAACAATGCTGTACGGAATGTTGCACAGAGGATAAAATTTGATTTGACTTTATAACTTTATTTTTTACTTTTTCTGCCCAGCAGCTAAATTTCTCCTCAAATCCTTGTTATCCCTTTCAGCCAACTCACACCCTATTCTGAGAGAAGCTTCCCTAGCAGTTTTATTTCACTTTCCTCTAGAGTTTCAGCCTCACAGCCTCATTGCAAACAAAATCACTATACAGTGCTTGCCTATGCAAGTTGCAAAATTGTACATGTGCACCTTTAGACTAAAACTGTCAGAAGTAATTTATGGAGTCACAGAATAGCTGAGGTCGGAATGGACTTCTGGAGGCGACCTATCCATCCATACAAATGTTTGTATTCCACTAGTAGGGATCTTGGAATTTAAACTTGATAAGAGAAGATGTATATCTAAATAGGTATATATTTTTAACTGTTTTGTATGGTATTTGAGGATGTACATTGCCACTTGGGACAGGGGCCCCTGCGATTAACGTGTTCTGTCGTGGTTATAATTAAAATGATGCTAACAGGAAAACAAACAAACTCCTGAAGAAAAAACCCATGTTGTAGGTCCTTCCAGACACAAGCTGCATGGCTAGAAGTGGCAGATACCCATTCAGGCTTCTTTGGCTTCACAGTTTACTTGGGTAGGTCACAAAGGAAAAGGTTGAGAATTCCGTCTTGCACAGGGGGAGCATTTCTTCTGGGAAGATCTGTGAGCAGCCAGGCGGTGCTGACCCTCAGGGCAGCTTGGCTGTTCCACTCCCAAGCATTCATCAACGCCATCTGCATTTATTTGGCTTATTTTCCCTCTGCCCTGCCATGCTTTAACATCTCTCCTTGCTCTGCGTACCTGTTCCCTGCTCTGCTGGGGATTCTGTGTGCTCTTTGTGCTTGGCTTCACTTTTCTGTCTGCCTCTCATCTAGGTTTTAATTCCTGCCTGAAGCACAGAGGAGTTTTTTTTTTTTCCTTTTTTTTTCTTTTTTTCCAGATGCTCACAATCCTCCAAGCTCCTCTCTGCCCCTAGGCCACTGTTCAGAGATTTTGGTGATCACCTCCTTTATTTCCATTCCCCATTTCTCAAAACCATTTTTGTAGTCACGGTGGAAACCGGGATGCAGATCTGCTCTTCTCTCCAGTAATCCTTTCTCTAGAGTAAGCCTGGAGTTAAATCCAAGGTGGGCTGCTGCTACTTTCTTCTCCGGGCCTCTGAGGTTGCACCCAGTGAAGGAAGCTCTCCCGGCTGAAAAAGCTGACTGAAGACACGCTTTGACTGCTGGCACCAGGTCAGGGAGTCTAAATCACGTCTTGCTTCATTTGCATTCTCCCTGTTAGATTTTATCTCCCTGTTAGATCTTATCCATCAAACAGAAGGAGATAGGGCTTGTTGTAAGGGTGTTGCAGACCACAATCTGCAGGGCTGTTAGGCTCGATGCCGGCTGGGTGCTGAGCATTTCCATCACTTTCCATCGTCTGCAAAACTTGAAGAAGCTGAGCTTCAAACTGCTGCTGCAAATGGCAGTTCAAAATGAAATCATCCTGAGGAATGTCATCAGAAATCGTTTAGTGTTTTCCAGGGAGGCATCTAAGGAAAAATTACATTTTTCTCTGTATTTCAAACAGTCTCGCTGCAGTTTGCAATGTTGCCATTGCACGTTGCATTGCGTTGAACATGACTCCAAGTCAGCAGAGCTGAGCTTTGAATATATGAAGTGGGTGGTGGTAAGTATTGTTAAAATAAATTAAATTAAATTCTAAATTGAGTCTTGCCTGTTGGGCTCTCCAGAGTGGCAAATGTTGCTCTGTAATGGGATTGCCTCATCTCAGGCTCGGTTTCTGAAATATTTTCACTATTGTTCAGGAAAATATACAGATCCACGGTGATAATTCCTAAAGAAAAGTAACCAGAAATAATTACTATTCTGTCTTCAGAGCAGAGCTTGAGCAGCATCCAATAAATAAAGCTGTGTGGAACAGCATGGATGAAGCAAAATACTGTACAGTGATTCAGGAATTCTGCATGGAATCAAGTGTGACCCCTGCACCCCCACTTTTTGACTTGCCTGACAAAATCTGTACCATAATGCGTATGTACCTGCTGGTGAACTCGTGCTGGAGTCTGTGTCGTTATTTTCCTAATTACTGCAGTCCAATATGTTCTTATTTTTAAATTTGCATGTAACTATGGGTGAAAAATAGGGTCCTCCCAGGAGGATTTGCCTCTTTTTTTTTTTTTTTTTTGAAGGTCTAGGTTCTAAAAAGAGACCAATAAATTAAAAACCAAAGAACTGATAACTCTTATCAATGTCTTAAAGGCATTGCTAAGATAGGCAATTGAAAATAAAGCAAAGCATTAGATCTTCCAAACAGCAACTCTTATACCCAGGAGGAGAAATAGAGGAATACAGAGACAGGGAGAGCCAATAATGTATAGCACGAGAAATTTGCCCGTTAGATAAATTACACGCAGGGTGACAAATTCCTCAAGTCAGCCTAATCGGTTTTCCTCTGCACCCGGAAAGAGAAAATGACCATTTAATTATTGGGAGAAAAAATTATCTTACTAATTGAGGGAGTCGCATTAGTGCAATTTGGTTTATAGTTCAATCTATTTGAGGAACGTGGATGCAGTTGAGCCAAAGATGTTATTTAGTGTTTAATTGGATGGACCCAATGCGACAAAGAACCAAATGTCCTCATCTAAACAAAACCAGCCTGTGGGCCCTGCTCGTTGTTGCACGGGGAACGTGTGGGGCATTGGCGCCTTCGGTCAAAATTGAGCCTTCTTTTCCTACCTGCTGCATCTGGCTGTGTTTTACTTTTCCGTGCTTTCAAAGCCCCCTGTGTTGCTTCATGTCCTGGGGACGTGATGAGCATTTTCCATATGCAGCCTATTTCTGAGGAAATATTTGCAGCATTTGCTTAGAGGCAGCCCGGAGGCGCAAGCTGTGCACAGGGGGACCCGCGCCTTTCATTCTGTGGGGCAGTGATGCTGGGGAGCAGGGCTTTAAGAAAAAAGTAATGGATTTATGTTAAGTATGGTTAGTGTTTGTCATTGGGAAATGCACTGCTCGACAACCACCACGGTTAAGACATGCAGCAGTGTTGGCACAACCCCCCTGAATAACGAAGACCATTTTTGGTCTGTGTTTTGAAACAAACAAAAACATTAACAAATCTTCATCAGCCTGCGTCTGATGTAAACTAGCCACTTAGCAATTAGAGTTTTAATTGCTCCGCAATTAAATTTGCGATTACAATGCAATTAGGACTCTGAGTTTAATTTATGAAAGCACTGCTCTGGCCCGGAGTGAGAGGGGCCAGGGGAGTGAGGGCAGCAGTGCCCACAGCTTTGGTTGCTTCTCCTTCAGGGGCCATGACTTTTTGATGTCCTAATTTTGTAGGAAGTGGCAGGAATATTCGAGGAGACAGTGAGAATGGGATCATTTAGCTGCACCCATCCAAATAATCCTCTGCTGCCCCAGCTGCTTCGCAAGCTGCTAAGAGAAGCTTTGTTTTCTGGATGACAAGTGACAAAATGGGAGGAAGGTGGGCAAAGTGTTGGGCAGTGTGAACATTTCACACCCAGGTGGAAGGTGTTCACATAAAAAATTGTGCAAAGGAGTAAGGGTAAGGCTTTGGTTCTAATCATCCTAGAGTATCTCTGGGAAAAAATAGAGGATAAAAGGCTGCTGATCTTCAAATCCAAGGAATGGGGGTATAAAATTAGAGGCATAAAAATTGGCTCTGTCAAAGGTGGGACAAGACTGAAATATAAGAGCCTGGAGAAGAAGCAAAGGAGCCTCCTGTGTAACTCCGACTTCTGAGCATCTGCCAAAAGCAAAATATTTTGAATTATTCACTGTTAATGTGATTTCTGGCAGTTCTTTTTGTTGGGAGCAGGCTGCTGGCTTCTAGAGCTTTCGTTGGGTTGTATGTCCTCATGCTGGCCACCTTCTCACATTTTTTGTGAGATACCCAAAATACGGACCTTTGGGGTCCATATTTTGACCATATGGGAGTGGAAAGGAATAGGGATTTGGGGGGAACCCAGGATATGGTCACCAAAATCCAGCTGCCATCCTTTACTCATGTTAAGTCTTTAATGAAAGCTAAGACAGCGGTTTTAATTTTATTTTAGGCTCTGTCCACATGGAAAATACTTGTGTGGTCCTCCACCGATCCAGAATAGCTTCTTATGGTTGACAGAAAAATGTGTAGTTCAGATGCCAACTCTCTGCAAAATCAGCTCAGTTGTAAATTAAATATTGTCATTCAGTAGTGCTCAATGCTTGGCAGAAATGCATTGTTTTCCAGTGATTTCTTCGTGCCTCAAATAAAGCATCACCTGCATTATTTAGTATTTGCTTTACAGAGGTGTCAGAGGAAGCTGTGCATTTATTTTTATCTCCATTAACCGATCACTATTGCATGCATTGCATTTCTTTTGGCTTCGCTATCTGGCTGATACGTCAAAGCAAACAATTTATTTCCTACGTCAAAAGCGCCCTGCACAGGCTACCGGCGAGGACAAGCAAAAGGGTGAAATTCCTTCTCTTTATAGCTGTGTCAGACCCTTTATTTCCACGGGAGGTGAATTTGGCTCATGGTCTGGCGAGTTTATTGTTAGGTGCGTAATGTTCCAGATTGCTTAATTACACAGCAGGAGAATGGGATAGTTTCTCCAGCGCAATAAATTGTAATTAAACAGCAGGTTTGTTCCTACAGCAGACGGAAGGAGAAGCAGCCACGTTCGCTTGCAGCTGTGTCAAAGATCAAATACCTTCGCTTTTCAATTCCAACTGTCCTCCTCAATCTTTCTCTAATGCATTTTGAAAAGAACCATACACACATATGCGTGCGTATTTTGTTTCTGCAGGGCTTCGTGCCCGTGCCCTCCTGGGAACGGCATTTGGCCGTGGCCTGTGGCTCAGACGCTGGGCACTGCCCTAAGCACAGCCTCACATCACCAACGTTACATATAAGCTCACAAATAAGAAGCAGGTGCTGAAATCAAAATGGCATTTAATTAGCAGAGCCGGTAGCAAAAGCTTTGAAATGACTGCAGAAATTTGTATTCAAACAGCAAGCTTGAATTTTGCTTTGAAAAATGAGACCTCTGCATTACATCATGTCATACTTCAGGAGGAACCAGGCTTTGGATGGGAAAATGCACCCCACGGTGTTGTGTATCCTCTCTGCAATCTTTGCTTTAAATACTCTTATGATGAATAAAACTAGTCTAAATGCAAATTTTAAACGAGCATCTAAATCCTTGTTTCTTAAGACAAACCAACAAATGCTTTTGGGGGTTTATTGTTGAATGCTTCTGAAGATGAGCAGTTCTCATGTAGAAATCTGTATTGAATTAATCAAAAGAAATGCTGGTCGCCTTTTTTTTTGACTGATATCCAAACCCAACATCACCTTAGGTCATGGGAAATTTGAACTATCATCTTTTGCTTAGTGCCAGTAGCTTTTGGGGGTTGCCATTGGACCGAAACCGCCCTGAATTTGAGCATTTCCTCCCAGGGGTTTCAAGAAGCTTCTGTTTTTCTGCTCAGCTTGACTTGTAATCGTGCACCAATGTGAGTGAACCATGCAGTTCTTGTTTTTAAGTCTGTATAGGAAAATAAATGGTCTATGGGAATTTTGTCCAAAGATGGCTCATCAGCACAGCTTGCTCTGGGGAGCAACAGGTGACACCTTGAGCAGTGAGACAGATCTTAAAATGCTTTTGAGTAATGTAATTACTTCTGCTTTACTGCTCAGATTTGCCCATCTTTTCTATGAAAATGACTCCAGGAGCTAAAAGTGAGGGAAACCCCTTCCATTTGCAGGCATTTGTAGTGGAGCTTTTGGCAGAAAAATCCCCATTTCATCTCTGCAGAAGCTCAGGTCTGTTAAAAAAGTTAATTCTCCAAAATCATTTAGGAGTGTGTGAGGCACCACTAAAGGTTGCCTTTGTTCATTCTAGAGTTAAATATCTGTTTTTGTGCTTCATCTTAGATTGATGCTTACTACGAACAAAAAAATCTTAACATTTGTAATGAATTATAATAAATAGTAAATGACTTTTAAAAGGAAGTTAGCATATACTAGGAAGGGAATATGAGTCTATTTGAAGCTAAAAATAAATCAATAGCCACAAAATGTAATTCCTAGGGTTATTTATTAACCACTAGGTATTTTACTACACATTGTCATGTTTCTCTGATCACTTCTATTCTGCAAATGTTGGTGAGTGTGCTCTTTGTGGAGCTTTTTAGGTACAAGTCGTGTGTTATCAGTGCCCAGTGTTAATACTCAATGTGATGGATCTTTGTGTTCCTTTACCATTACCATCTTTTGGATTGTGTAAGCTTTTCTGTCTTGGCTACAATGTGGGGTTAGAATTTCTCCTTGCAGCCTGATCCTGGACTCCTCCAGATGTCTTGGATGTTATGTCATTTTGGTGAGTTTTGTCCTCAAGCGTTAGCTCCATGGAATGGTTAATAGTTGTCCCCAGCGTAAAGCAGTCTGTGTTTCTCTCATTTTAATGTCATCTTTACAAATCCTCTGGAGTGTAGGACTGATGTATGGGATGTGTTTTGTTTATGCAGTTAGTTTTCTCACGGCTGATTCTTTTTTTTCTGGATTGCTATGCATTTAACTTGAAATGTTTAATGTGCTAAAGATAGTGCAACTGGATACGTTCCAGCAGTTTCTGCAGTGGTTTGAAGGCTGAAATTTGGGTGTAAAAATACATATGTATATGGTATTGTGTATATGTGTATATATATATGTGTGTGTGTGTGTACATGTTTATATTAATATAGATATATTCATACACAGACCTGGGGGGCAGCAGGATCCGGGTGGCCTCAAAGCACGCATGGATGCATTTGACCTGCCCAAAGTTTTCCTAAATCTGTTTTCTTAGGTTCTGGCTGTGAGTCATTTTGAAATGATAACAGTTTAATAAATTCAAGGTATTTTTTTCTATTATTTTATTCAGCAAAGCCACGGGATCTATGGCATCAGACAATGTAAGACTCCAGTCCTCCAAAAATGCCTCCTCCACTCACATTCATATTACATTACCAACTTCCTTTATTCCGCTATGGAAAAGTATGAGGTTTTCTGTTCGAGTTTCCTTTTTCTGTGGTTAGTAGGGTTATTGTGTATAAACTTATTTTACGAGTCCCCCAGGTTTGCTTTTTCTCCTTGGCGCATTGTTTTGGCCAAGCAGCATGGCTTGGCTGGAATCACTATGCTGGCTTCAAAGGGCACCAAGAGCATAGGGTCATAGATTTACAAACAGGTATGAGGGCTGCCAGGGTTGTATTTTAGAGCATATAAACTATATAGAAGTTGTTGCTTTTCTGTGATGAGTACCTCCAGATTCCTTCGGCTGGAGACAGAGCCACGCAGCCCCATAGCAAACGGGAGCAATATATTTTTGCAGGTTTTCCTGGCCACCTTTGGTCTCTACCATACAAATACAGGGGCTCCGTTGGACCCAGAGGGCTCTGAGCTCCCCACTTGCTGAGTACAGACCCCTTGCATGCCGCTCGGTGATGTGCTAGGGGCTGCAGTGGCAGTGAGAACTGGCAGGATCCCTTAACGACCTTCTTCCCAGTTTGGGGAGAGGTGGGGCTTTGTACAGGAATTCTCATTTTTCTGTCTTGCACTGTTTTGCTACAGCCTAGATGGTGCTCATAGGTGTGATAACCCATGCGGGTGCTCCGCTTGCTCGTTGTCCCATCGCCCGTGCACGCCCAAAGGCGATGGCAGGACTGTTTTCATGGCGTTCTCCTGGCTCTTCTTCCTCAGATGTCCTTTGAAAACCACAAATTGGCCCTGAGCTGCTTTCTTCCCATTCAACCTCTGCTTTTAAACCCCCCTCGCACGTCTCCCCTCTGCGTGGTATTGGTGAGCAGATAAAACAGACTTGTTCGGAGGTGAAATGTTCAAAAAGGAAGGGTTCAGTAGGATGTGAATTAAATAATGGCCATGGGTCATAGTAATTTTCCTTTTGATAATAGCTGTGTTACTCATGGATGAGTGTTCTTGGGGATTAGTTTCTTGGTGAAAATGAGCAAAATTGCTCCATGGTTTTCGTGTGTGGTGTTACAGACCTAAATTATTTCCTTTTTCAATACAAGAAATGGAGAAAAATTCACCTGAAAGTGTAATACATGAAGCAAAGATCACAATGAGCTTAGTATACTGCAAAGTATTATCTGACAGACACTCCACTAAGAAAACTCATGTGTTGAAAGCTTATATATGCAAGGTTTTTTACAGCTTTTGCGAGTTTATATGTGAGTTTAATTTGTTTTCAAGTCATATGAGCCTTGTATTTGTTTTCACGGTATAATTGAATAAATTTTAAAACAAGTCTGAAGGAAATTTCCCATTTAAAATGGTCTTCTTGTTTGTCTCCTTGCAGATGGGAAGGTTGAAGTGACAAAAGAAGGCGTGAAGCTGTGCACCATGGGACCTGGCAAGGTATTTGGGGAGTTAGCCATTCTCTACAATTGCACCCGGACAGCAACTGTCAAAAGTAAGATCATTTTTGAACTTTGATGTTGAATGTCTTGGTATTTCTTTGGCTTCTCATCTTCCCTTTGGAGTTCCAGCCTCTTTTCAGTGTTCAGCTTTCTTAATTAATTAAGCTCTCTGTGGCATGGATTACAGCGTTGCATTTAGCCACTGTGAGCGGGAAGAAGATAGAAAAGAAATGCTTCACTGGGTTCTTTCACTGAGGTTTGTTCCTGTAGGGCACCTCCTGTGTTAATGCAGTGGTTGATGCTTCCGTATGCAGAGGAGTCTACAGCTAATACCCCACTGTCCATATGGCAGTGATGCCTACAATGAGGATCAGGACAAGGTATGGGATAGGAGCTGTCCTACCACATGGTCACAGATCTTGGAAACTTGTATGAGTTTCTAGGAGGGCAGAAGCATGACTGAGTTTTTTCGGTCCTGCTGCTGTACTCCTGTCCTCCTACACGTACAATCTTATTTCAAACCCTGTGGATGGACAGAAACAGGCTATGGGTAAAAGGGTTCCCTGCACTGTGATGGTGTATGGTGCAGAGTAGGATGCAGCACAAACTCAGGATATGACTGTTGCTTTTAAGAGCACTTCTTACCCCCGTAAGTGTAGGTATTCAATGGAAACTGGAAGTAAAGTTTATGTATTTTTTCAGGGCAAGTCATTGTTTTCCCCCTAAACTGATTAAGCAGACAGAATTGGGGGAAAAAAAAAAAAAAAAAAAAAAAGCCCGGGTGGCACTGATCCCTTGCTCTAAGTCTTTGACTCTTCTCCTGTAATCTGGTTTCTTTTATGAGTGTTCTGGGCAAAGCTTAGGTTGCACACTAAGTAGAGGAAAATCGCATTACTATGTATGCCATAAATATGTTTTCATTTATTGTAGTTGAGAATTGTTGATCTTGGGGATAAGAGCTCAAGATGAAATCTTAAGCAGTGGGGTTTTATGAGAGATGGAATACTATTCTGTAGGGGAAGAGTTAGGATACAGGTGGGATAGATCATGGGAGTAATACAGAGACAAAAAAAAAAAAGAAGGTATGAAAACAATGAGGCATGTGAGTTCCTGTTCAGAATAGAGTCTTTCAAAAATGAGTAATTTTTACTTCAATAGGAGAGAGAAGAAAGAGGAGCAATGGACAGAAGAGTCAAAACAAGGAAAGATAACGGGATGTTAGCCTTAATCCTTCAGAATCTGTCTGATATACTCTTGGTTTTGCCTGTTTAAGCCTTGCCTTTTTAGAAGTACTGTTTATTGCAGGTAGATGCTTGCCTAACCTGTAGTGAGTTCATTGGCAGCACAGTTTATGCCTTGCAGTAATCCATAATCACAAATGATGGAGCAAATGTGCTTAATGCACAGGTTGTGCCGAGCCCCAGACCCTGGAGACCTTGGGAATGATTCAGGCCGTGTGCTGGGCTGCTCCCTGATGCGATGCTTGGTCTCCTGCCATGTACTGTGGGTGTGCATGGGAAGCAGGTGTTGATTCACCCTATTTCCCCATGCCTCCTGCCTCGTCAGTGAGTTCCCCATGGAGTTGTACAATCTGTATTGCTGTCCGAGTTAAGGTTTGGAGTGTTGGTGATTGCGATGAATTCAGCTAAGCTGCAGGTTTTTGTGGTTATGCAGGAAGTTGGAAAGAGCAGAGAGAAACAGGGGAGATGATCGATCCCTAGGAAGGGACAGGAGTGGATCCTCGTTTATTTCCCCGTACAAGAACAGAACTGAAAGTGACTGGATCCTCTGGTACCACAAGCACTACACCCTTGTGCAGTCACACCATTTTGTGTGCATGCTCCTTCTCAACGTGTTCGTACAAGGCAGTCTAATAGGATATAATACCGGAGGCTGTTTTTACTGCCAGCTTTACTGTTACTGGCTCTGTAATGTTCTGCATGTCCCTCTCTTGAGCAGACTTCCAGATTGCCTTTTGGTGCTTACTTTTCCTAAATCCCTCTTTTTTTCATTGTTCAACTGGGGGCAGTTGTAAGGCTGCTACTATAACCACCCTCAGAGAGATCTTCCATCGAGAAGGAGGTGCCTGCATTTGTTGTTTTACTCTGCTCCTTTCCCATTAGCATCATAAAATTATGTTAATTATGCACCTTCTTCCGCCAGCAGCTGGCGGCCTTTTGTAATCTCCTTTCTGATGCCAGCAAGTGGTTTTTAGGTGATTTCTCGTTATTGCACAAGTAGGTAGCGGTCGTGGTTGTAATCAGCTTTGTCCTTTCAAGTACAGTGGCACGCAAGGTCACAGCTCGGTTTTTGGGAACTGCTTCAGCTAGACCTAACTGAACAGAGCCAGGTCTTTGAGGCGTGTGGATCAGTTTAGGGTGCATTATTGACTTGAATTGTTGCTGATGCTGCTAATAAACGGCTTCAAACATCTGTTTGTTCTTTTGGCTAAAAGATAAATAAATGTCATAAGCCTCAAGAAAGGCGAATGCTAGCAAATATTCCATTAAGTCTGATGATAACTTTGATCATTACAAGGTTTATTTCAGGAGAAATGAACAATTGATGATTGTAATGAAAACAGACACCCAGTCAACAGTGATGCTGGTGATGGGGAAGATGTGTCAAGGGGCATCATACAACTTTCATTTACAGAAACACTTTAAGTCAGGGCTTCCCAATTTTCAGCAGATAGATTTCCATTACCTCTGGTGTCAGAAGAGCTTTTTGATGTGCCTGCGAGTACTTCATTACAAGGGCATTAAGTATTTCTTCTTAAAAAATGAAGTTGCAGCAAAGACTTGAATGAGGGATGCGTTATGGGGGAGTGATGCTCAGCAGTGCCTTTGGGCCGTAATGATGTGTCAGCCGTGCTGACATCTCGTGCTGCAACTCGTTTGTGTGTGTGCTTGTGCTTGGGCTTGGTAAATAATAAAGTTTTTAGTGTCATTACTCACTGCAGTAGTCTGCACGGGCTCCTCAGCTGCTGCTCGCTCCGTAGGAGCTTGCAGCCTTAAAGGGATAAATCCCTACAGGAAGTCCTTCGCCTTCTGAAAACACTTCAGAAGACGTTAAGTTATAATTATTCTGATCTGACTCCTTCTGGTTCATTATGACCTCCTTAATGAGACAACCCGGGTCTTTTGAAAGGCTGCCCTAAGATAATTCTGACAGTATTTTCTCAGTTGTTACTACAGTCTTAGGTAAAAGCAGGTTGGGGTCTAAGAGCACCACGGCCTGTGGACAAGGTGCTTCAGAGCACATTTCCTCAGTTGTTCTGAAGCTTTTGCTTTTCATTTCTAGATATTAGAGAAAGATTATTATTATTTTTTTTTTTTCTGGAGACTGTTCAGGCTGATGCTCCAAGTGTGTCATTGTCATGGCTTTCCAGAGTGCTGCTGTCTGCAAATCTGCTTCCCTCACGTACACAGCGAAATCCAAATCAGCAGTTACATTTCTCCTGGATCTGTGTTCATTTCCATTGTCTACATGCAAAATTCGAGGCTACTTGCAATTTAAAGCAGAATCAGACTTTTCCTCCCTAATGCCAACAAATAATTTTATGCAGTCCATTAGAATAAGAGAAAGAAAATCCCACTCATTATTAAGGATGGCATGCTAAAATGATGTGTCCAGTCCCCTGGGAGAGTAGCATCCTCCAAGTGTGCCTGTTTACCTATATATCTCAAATTGCTATCATCAACTCTTTGAGGAAGCAAAATAGCAGAGGTGTTATGAAGTTTTCAGTGGTGTGACAGGACAGGACAGGATGGGGGGAGCCTCTGGTGACCTTGTCTGTCCTGCAGCCACCCTGCTCAATTGCAATTCCCTTTAATTAGGAGTCTTTCCTATTTGCTAAGAGACCTAAGAAAAGAAGGATTTTATCTTGCTTGCTGCCAAGCAAACAGCATCTCCAAGCATGTTATCACATGAGCCTGAAAGAAGGAAAAAGCTTTATTAGAATTTAAATTCGATTTTGTTCATTAGTAACATGGATGGTAGAAGGGGCTTCCTGATAAGTCAGAAAGAAACAAAAAGGCAGAAAATCCAACCCAACAGGTGGGGCTGTATACAAAACTTGTTAATTCTTCATTGGATTACACAAAAGATCTGCGTAGTAAGTGGAAATTCTTCCGAGATAATAATCCTCTGCAGTTGTTTTCGCTCTGAATTATCTGATGAATAGAACTGCGTGCCATTTTGGCAGGCAGGTTGGGGGAACCCTGATTTTGTGAAAGGAGTGGATTCCTGCACCTACGGGCATGATATATATTTGGGAGGTGGCTTTAGCATCTTAATTCCCGTTCTTCCCCTGAGAAAATATCATAACGAACCCCTCACAAAGCCAGCTGGCTGTGGGACAGCCGGCTTCAGAGGAGTTGTATGCAGCTTGGCACTAGCCTATATTTTTAGGGAAACAACTTGGGCAAAAAAAAAAAAAAAGCACAAGCTAAAGTTGATAAACTGTAAATTAAGTAAATCTTTTTTGTGTGTGTCTGGTAACACCAGCAGCGTGTCCTCAAACAAGAGTTGCTCCAGCCTTTTCTGCTTATCAGCAGTGCTAATTGTGCAAAGCTCACTGCCATGCAGCGTGATTGCTGAAGGAGTTTGTAAATTTTGTTGCCAAGCTCGGATGAGTTTGAGTTCTCCACCACTGTGTTTTTAATGGAGTCCTGTGGAAATGCTGGCTCGCTTGCTAGCTGCAGCCCCAGAAAATACTCTGACTTAAAAGGAGCTTGATAACGGTGATAATTTGCAAGGAAAATTCAGGCAACCGTGCGCCAGTTGCCAATTAAAACTGCGGAGACTCGTTAAAAACCTTCGAGAAGGATGTTCAGATATTCTCCTCCAACAATCAGAGAAGCATGCGTAAAGTTTGTTCTGATCTTCTCAAAACAAGGATGTTGTCAAGCAGAGGTTGATTTTAGATGTTTAGCTGCTTGGTTAAAAGCTGTCTGGTCTCTCTCAGGTTGTGCAAACCGGAGATGATGGGGCCACGGAGCAGCCTGCTTTTAGAAGAGCTCATGAGCTTGCAGAACTGGGTTGCATGTACTTTGTTTCTTCCATTTCTGCATGTGGTCTTTTCTTTCTGCCCACAACTATGTAAATAGTGGCTTTTGATGATTATTTCAGGATTTTTGGCAGGAAGTTTTGATCCTTATCACTTCAGGAGTTTGAGCAGCAGTATCCATTGAGACATCTTTTTGACTCAGGCTTTTACCATTGAGATGTCTTTGGTATGGAAAGCTAACAACCCTGTCTGGGAAATAGATGCTTTCTGCCATACCTTACAGTTTCCAACCCTTCTAATAACACAAGGGAAATTAGTTTCTTCTTCTGACTTTAAACACCGTGACCCAACATTTGAAAAGTTTAATTCTTTGTTCTTGTTTCCCCATTTCAGTGTTTCTGCCCTACAAGGTCTGAAGGAAAGCAAAGCCCCACTTATCCAGTTCCTAAGAATCATGAGACTGAAATTAAAGAACAACTGATTTGTAAGGAAAGTGCAAGCTCTGACAATATTTTATTTCACTCTGAAGAAATGCTTTCTCCTTCGCGTTCTAGTGGATCCACTTATTGATGCCCAGGATACTGTGCTTCAGTGCCTGCACGTGGAGCAGCTGCAGCCTGAGCAAAGGTGGATGAGATGGGTGCTGCTGCAACGTGGCTTGGCTGCCTTGCAGGGCACTGCCACAGCCTCTGGCAATTTGCACTGCAGACCTTCCCTCCTTTGCTTTCAGCTGCTGCTGTAAACAAGAAGTCCCTAGTGCTTGCTTGCTTCTTGCTCTTCCTCTGCGGTGTGTGTGTGCTGCCTTTGTACTTGAGAAAATCAGTATTTTCTGTTTGAGTTTTTTAATTAGTGCCTTTAATTAGAAGAAACTTTGTTGTTGTTGTTATTAGCATTATGGTTTCTTTAGTTTGCCTGCTGCTGGCATCTTTGGCATTTTCCAAGTCTTTTCGGGATGGAAAGTTATGCACAGTAGTTTTTTCTTTTCCTTACATCTTTTCCCGTGGCTCATTTGGCTGGAATTGTTCATTTGTCAGTTTTGTTGTTGCTGTTCATGGTCTCTTCCTCTTTCTCTCTTTTTTAAACTGAATTGTTTATTTACTTTTTTTTTCTCTCTCTTTTTTTTTTTTTTCACATTAATCTTATTATGTATTAGCTTTGTCACGGTGCTTGCCCAGTACCCAGCTTTTTCCCTGTGGTCCTTTTTCTAGCTTTAATTCTGCTATTACCTTTATTAGATCACCTGCAGGTACTTGGGAGGAGAGGTGCTGATGTGAGTCGTTGTCTTTGCTCACAGAGCTCATTAGATCAGAGAGAGCAAAGCAGTGAGGACTTTTTCAGCCACTTGAGGGGTTTTGCTAAGTGAAGACATTACAATCTGTCTCGGAGGCAGGAATGGAAGAGGGTGCTGAAGCATGGTTGATTGCTTGTATAGGCAGCGTATGAAACAAAATTTCTGCAGCCTTCTTCAGTACAGAGTTTCAGGGTATGTACATGGCACTGTCCTGCAAAGGGGGCAGGAAACAAGTGCAGCAGCATCCTAAGTACCTGAATGAATCTCTCTGTTTTCTTATTTTGGTAATTTCGTAGTCAACTTTAGAATAGACTGAAGGTTTTAGTTTCAGTTCACTCTTCAGCACCTACTTGTAGGCTTTAGGAAGGCTATTATAAAGCAGTGCCTGGAAAGCTCGCAGGCAGTTTAACTTAGGAGACACCTTGAGGAATGGGACTTGCAAACTCGTTGTGGCTAGGTTTGCACAACGGAGCATGGAGAAAATTGCATGCTGACTTTATTGAGTAGCTGGAGAACTAAAGGCTTATAAAGCTGTTCTCACCAGGAACATTCTTGAAGTGCTTTCACCAAAAGTGCTGCTGAGAGCAGCTCCTGCAGTGTGTTGAGATTTAGAAACTTGGTGCAGTTTGAAGGCTGCATGGCAGAGCTCATGTATGGCGAGCTGGGGCTGAGGGAGGTGTTCAGGGGTGCACGGCAGGTGTCCGGCTGCCCTACAGAAGCCACCATTCCCCTCAAGATCCTCGGCCATGCCGCTCATCCCTGGGCGATGCCTTGGGAGGACTGTGGATGCTCAAAAGGTGCTGACCAACCGCATCCTGGTGCCCCAACTTAGTCTTACAGTCTGGCATCGTATCTTGTGCCTGACATGTTGCAGAGAATCACTTTCCTCTCCATCAGATGTATAAAACTATGTAAAATTCAATAGCATGAAATCATCTTATTACAGGAAATCATCTTATTACAGGCAAAAGATTCACTATAAGTTCAGGTTTAAAAACTATGTAGTAGTATTTGCCAGTGCTCTTGAAAAAACAATATTCGTTGTGCCTGATGTGGAAGGATGATCATCATTCAGGGGAAAAGAAGCGCTTGAGTTGTTTTTAAATACTCCTGAAAATTATTTTGTTGGTATTTTTCATGTTGTTTTAATTACAGAGTTGGATAATCTGAGAAACAAACACAGTTAAACACATCTATAAGTAGATTATGACTTTCTCCATGCAATCCTTGAAGAAGTAGCTAGCAGCAGCTGTAAAATAATTACTTCACAAGAGCTTCCTTTCCCCATCCTCTTTTATTCCTGTCTCCGAAAACATTACTGATGCATGAAATCAGGCTAGAGCAGTCCTGATAAATGGGATGACTGAAATTCTCTAATGATAGTAAGCTTTTGCTTTGAGCAGAGTTTGATAAACAAGGGAATGCAATAATAGTATTTGCAGTTTATATTCATTTATGAGCTCAACAATACATGGTCTTTTCTCAGACTGAAACATGACAGACTGCACAGAGTCTGGTTTTGATGCACCAATATACAAAAGTTTCTTATTCCAGACTGTTTTCTGGCTCTAATTGTAGAAGAATGAGCTGCTTGGTACTAAGACAGACACAGAAAAGAACAATTTGTGTTTCAGAGCCAAAGCAAGCCCTCCCTTTTGTTCTCTAAAACCACTTTAGGAGATGGTCGATAAGAGGAAATTACTCTGTGCTACCTTTCTTGATATCTGTGAAAACATAGTTTTAAAGATACTTTTAGCCTCCATAATTTAGTGATTCTTTCTGATTTACAGTGGATTAATTTTAAAGATTTCAGTACACCTTTCTGTAGTGGAGGATTTGTGCTTCCCTCCATTAAAAGTCCATTACTTTCAATAAAATTGTTTCCATTGTTCACTGCAAGTGAATTGGAAGGATTTTTTCAATTTTTCCAGTATTGAAAGACTTTTTTTTTTGCTCTGACAAATACGAGATCAACAATGAGTATTTGTATCTGCTATGTTTGGATATCTTTAAGTTTGAACTCTTTCTCCCTTACTTAGTCTTCTGTATTTGCACCTGAAGAACTTACGGTAAATTTGTTAGCTTCTGTAAGGTTTCTGACTTTAAAATAAAATAACTACAGAAGAATCTATAGCTTCCACATGTTGTCTGTGTGAACAGCTGAGGAGATACTCTAGCAACAGACTACCTCAGTGTGGGCTGTTAGCATAATTTACACGAGAAAAGTTGCAAATAAAAATATGGAAGCTGTCCTTCTTCATTTTTAATTAATTTAGATTAATAAACTGTAGGTAGAATATGCAACTGCTTCTAGGACTGGCATAAGGCAAGTGATACCCTCATCTTCTGGCTATGAACACTCCACTTCTCCCTGTGTGTCTGCAGGCAAGCGGTTTGACTCCATAAACAATTATCTTGAAATGAGCTTGAAGCCTTCTTTCACGCCTCTCTGGAAAGCTATTTAGCAGGAAGAAGTTTGTCTTCCCTACCATCATCCTGCTCTCTCGCCAGATGCGCTTCTGGATCTTGAGCCGTGGTGCTCCATCCCTGCGCTGAGCACGGTCCCCTGCCCGGGCAGGGCAGGATTAGCATGCCACACGGTTAAAGGTCACTGATAGATCTCTACAGGCGTTTAAACAGCACATAAGGATGCGTTTGTTGACAGATTGGCACTGCTCATTGTCTTGTATGGCTTCACAATGTGTGGCTTGTCCAGGTCAGCCTAGAGACAGCGAGCAGCACTCCTGCTTGGCACCTGTCCAAACCCAAAGTTTAGACCCTGCATTGAAAAAATGCGTGCAAACACTGAAACTGCAAGTATTCTCTTATATACTCCCAAACATAATGCCAGCTATTTTTCCTTATGTCCTGGTTTCAGTTAGAACAGAATTTTCTTCCTAGTAGCTGGTGGAATGCTGTGTTTTGGCTTGGGATGAGAAGAGTGCTGATAACACCCCGATGCTTTAATTGTTGCAGAGCAGTGCTATTAACAAGCCAAGGACATCTCAGCCTTTTGCTCTGTCCTGCCAACGGGCAGGCTGGGGGTGCAGTAAGAGCTGGGAGGGGACAGACCCAGGACAGGTGACCCAAACTAGCCAAAGGGGTATTCCATACCATCTGACGTCATGCTAAACAATATATAGGGGTGGCCCGGGGTTAGGCTGGGCATCGGTCAGCGAGTGGTGAGCAATTGCATTTTTGCATTCCTTTTTAGCTGTTGCATAGCACAGAGTAAGGCAGGGCTCCCCGTAACAGCACGGTGCTGGAGGAAGGCACCTTCCTGTCCAGGGACACACAGGAGAGGAGCAGACAGCCCATGAGGGGATGGAAAGTGGCTCCCGTGGGAAAGCAGGAGCGATTGTGGAGTTTGTTGTGACTGACAAAGCTGCCGAAAGTTGCTGGTGGGAAGTAGGTGGCTCTTTCTGGAAGTGGTCTGCGCTCTCGTCTTCATTGCCTGGGTGTTTTCAGAGGAGGAGGTGTTGGCGTAGCAGATGGCTCTGCCATGTGCTGTATTACATAGTGTTTGAGGTTGTAGTTAATACATGGAAAAACAAAATAGAGACGGAAGGAAACACGTCTATCTACTACGCTGCCGGCTTTGCTTGTAGATTTTTGTTGCAATTCACCATCTGTGATTGCTGATTTACCTTCAGGAATTGTGACTTCTTGGAGCTGGATTGGTGTCCTTCTATACAACAGGATGCTCATTTTGGGGGCTGACATTACAGCCCAACTTCTCAGCATTTCCCAAAATAATCGATTCAGCCAGCAGCGTCCAAATTGTTTGCAACCTTCTATTCAGGGTACATGGGCCACACAAAATTGAATTCTTGAAACAGCACTAAGGAACATGTAGGAACAGCTGCAAATCTTTTTTCTTTTCTTCTTCCTTTTAAGCTTTGCTAAATTATCAGCTGGCTGATGGTAGTGAAGCACTAGTTTATCGAATCAAGAGAAGCAGGAGAAAAGCTTTCTCCCTCCCTGCAGTGGATGTAAGGTAGAAGGTATTTATGGAGCCGGCACCTGATGGTGCATTGAATAAATGACAGGTGTGGGTTATCTCTGCTGGAATCTTGTGATCAACTCCATCAGGGATCTGACTGCCAGGGTCTGGGCTTCAGGCTAGCACCTTGCTTATGAAGGCTGTATTCTCTGCATCCTTTTAATGGCAGCGCATGAACTTGTCTTGGTTTAAAATGCTGTTCAGCTTGATGAGACTGATGCTGCTGTATATTATTGTGGGGCCCATTGCCAGGAAGCGGTCTCTAAAGCAAATACAAAGCCAGCACTGAGGCTGTTTTTTTTGGGCAGACCTTTATCTGATGGCCCTGGTGACATCTTTTATGGGCATGAAGGTCCTGGAAAGATTTTCAGGGCATGGATGGGACTTGGTGTGTGAGGGCTCCGTCTCCCTCATCTGCTATCTGGGATGAATGCAAGTCAAAGGGAGCAAGCAGCAGCCCTGTAGCTGGGGATGTTTGCAGACAATGTCTGTATTAATACAAAAATACGTAAATTACTTAATGTCCAGCACCACTTCTTTGTTCTTGATACATTTGTGTTGCTGTGACTGCCTTTGCACTTGTACAGCCAAGCTGTTCCGTTTCTCTGTTTCATGGATGCTGTTTGAAGTGGGATTTTTTGAACCATGTGTTGGGAAGATGTTTAAAGTTGAGAAAAAGCTGTTAAGGGCAACCAGAATTATATGTTAGTAAGCCTTCATCTACCATAGCTATGTACAAATGCAGTGATATGTCAATTTAAAATAGTGATTAATGTGACATTAGTTATAGTTCCTGAAGAAAAATAAATCTCCATAGGACCTGAAAACTGCTGCTGCATTTTTCAGCTCTGCATATTGTCTCGTCAAACTTGCTGTCCTTTCTCACCTGCAGATACTCTGACAAAACAACCGAAATTGTCTCTATTATATAAATCTTCTAACCATAAATCCATTTACTGGTGGCAACTGGGCTAAGCTGGGGGGAAAAAATCGTAAGCTTCCTCTGTGCTGTGATACCTTAGATGCAGTTTTAGTGACCAGTATTTACTCCAGTTTGTCATGCTATAAAGAAGGCTGTAATTTACTTGGACTTACCCGCTCTAAAGGTTGCTGGCAAAGATGGATTTAGTATTATTTAAGTGCCAGTGTTTAAAAGCAGTTGAATGCTCAGTAGATCAACAAAATGTCAGATAAACTTTTTAATTAAGAAAGCAACCTAATTCTCAGTATTGCAGGACTGAAAAATTCATTACGTTTCATGAACTGCATCTTCTCTCTGAGTATAATCGGACCAGGAACATTTCATTTGCTTTAGACTGCAATAAAAAACATCCAGACAACAGACCCTTACAAGTGTATTTACTCCTCCTAAGGTATTTGCAAAACCCTGCCTTTCTGAGTTCAAAAGTAATGAGTGTTTGATAGGTGTCTGGTGAAGGTCTGCTCTCCTCAGCATCTGCCCAGTGCATAGGAGAGGAAAATGAGATGTGAACAGTACATTATTTTAGTTATCAGTAGGAAAAAGGAATGTATGAGGAAGCTGAATCGTGTTTTGGTAGTTCTCTGGTACTTCAAGTGCCACAATAAAGTCGTGTCTTTTATTTTCATATAACAAAGAATGGACACCCTGAATTGTTGTTTTTATGGGAACTGAGTGAACTCGGAGCCATCTGAAGCCAGCTGAGCAGCCCAGATGGCACTGAAGACTAAATGCAGCCATCTAAACACAGAGAAATCCTTGCAGTCTTTGAGAAGGGAGTCAAATTGCCTCCATTTCTGCATTTCTGTTTTTTTTTTTTTTTTTCTCTCAGCTCTTGTGTCACTCTGCCTGCTTCCTCTGTAGCTGCAGTAGAAGGTGGGAGTCATGGATTGTTCAATTTGCCCAACACCCAGCTCAGCACCCGGCCTTTTAAACTTGTGTTTTCTTCTCTGGGCCCTAGCTGAGAGCATTGTCCTTGGGCAGCAAACCTCCTCAGGGTGGGCGCATTGTGCCACTGGCCCGCAGCAGCTTTTGCTGGGGACCCTCCCAGGTCCTGCAGCCAGAAAAGGGCTGGAAGGGGAGCTCCTCACCCTGAGGTAACGCTCGTCTGTTCCCTGGCTTGCTGTTCAGTTAGCTATATGGATAGCTGTGCTGATCTTCCTTCAGTGCTTCAGGCCAGGGAGGAGTCTCGTTCTGCCTTTCACTGCCTCTCCCGATGGTAATCCAAAGTCAGAGAGCATTGCTCTGCTCGCAGCTATCCCTCTGTGCCCGCTCAGGCGCTTTCAAGCCTCATTGGCTTTGCTCAGCTCTTGAAGTAGGGAGTACATTTTGCCTAATGTCTGCTGATCTCATGCTGTATGTGTGTGTTACTTCTCACGGATGAGCAGGATATGTATATAGGACATAGATGCACACAGGCAGCCACAGGCTCAGGAAATGCCACCAGCCGCGGAAACGCACCAACAGCCCAGCCAGATCCATAGCCGGGGCGAGTCATGGGCACCCAGAAAAGGGCCTGGTGTGAAAACACTGGATAACAAATTGGGACTTGAAGGTGTTTTGAAAGGATAAGGGTGCTCAAGTGATCGATCTAAAAAAGTTTGCTCTAATCCCTTGTTCTAAGCGGCTTGCACAGCAGCAATTCATGGCCCCGTTTTCGTTGCGTCTTAAATGCTCGCTTTGAGGAGGCATCATCGCACCATTACAAACCATTAGCTAGGCTTCTAGGTGAGCTAAAAGGGAACTTAATTTTCTTTCCCCTTTTTCTGATGACACAGGCACTTGTTCGATTCGGACTGCAGCCGCTATCGTTTCTGACACTGCCCGTGGCATGCGCCAAAGTCAATGCTCCTGTATTAAAAATTGTGTTGGCTAAAATAGAAAGCATTCCCATGGGGATGTTGTGTGTTTTGTGCCCTCTGTGACAGGCAGTCCTGACTTTCCAATTGTACGCGTGCCATGCAGGAAGCTGGTTAAACTTAACAGAAGAGATGACGGAGCATTATCCCTTCCCAGAAACAGGGAGGAGTTTGCTGCTGTGCCAGATGCTGAGATGTGCTGCAGATGCTGCGTGCTCCTGGGGTGGAGGCCACACATCGTTTACACTACAGATAATGGTTCCCCCACATGAGACAGTGCAAAGGAGCATCTGGAAGGGGAATTGAGGAAAATTTAGCTGAATGAGTGAAGCAGGTGAAAGCTTTGGATGTGAAGGCTCTTTTGGAGAACGTAAAGCGGTTCCATGATGTGCAGACACCTTGGTCTACGATGTGCTCAAGTTGGTTAGACCTCAGCGGCTTGAAATGGTCGTGAAACCCCAAAGGATGGGGATCTCCCCAGGGCCCTGTCCCAGAGCCCCACCACCTCCGAGGAAGAAGCTTTTCGACCAAACCAACCAGAATCTCCCCAAATCCACAGCTGTCAGCTCTTGGTGCCTCCCGGTGCTCAGGTGCACACCTCTGGCCAGTGGGACAGGAGCAGCACTGGGAAGTAATCTGGGTTAAATATTAACTCCCTCCATACATCCAAAAGAAACCCCCCAAAAGAGCTTTGGGTTATTTTTAACCTAAATGTCCACTTTTCAGTGCAGCTGAATAAACAGTTTTACTGGCAGGAGCTGGGGGCAGTGCCTGGGAATGGGAAGCGTGGGAGAGGAGGAATGCAGTCAGCACTGCTCTGGGTAGCAGTGGAAAAACGTTAAAAGTGCATAAATCCTCTTTATTCTGCACTGCAGTGGTGGAGTAGGACTTAATGGGTTTTTGTGCAGGGAGAGGGTGGGCAGCAGAGGAACACCGTGCCCCTACGCGGTTGCACGTTTCCCATCATAATTTATTTACTGGCAAATCCTTCATTAGCTGGTGTCATCTCTGAGATGACAAGAGAAAGGGGTTTTCATCTGCCACTGAAGGTTGCTTTTTTTAATCTGCCCATTGAAGGGCTTTTAATCTGTCATTAACGTCTCCTGGAAGCTGTCGATACTGAGGCATTAGCAAATTTTGCTGGTAGTCATGTGTAATCCAGTCACGTTGTGATTGGGCAGTTACACCTGTCCGATAGTGTTTGCACATCCATTTATTCATTAGAGGGAAGTGTGTACAGTCTGTTGAATGGAGGCTTCTAAAAGACAAATGAAAAATGAAGTATTTTGAACTGAATATTGCAGGGCAGTCAAATAGTATTATTCTTCAAGCTTGATCTGGAATTTTTCTGCCATTCCTTACTGTGCAAATATTTGCTTCAAATTAATCACAAAGGATTTTTGATGTTTACTTACGCATTTTCCCATTTTTAATTGTTACTTGGCAAACACTGTAATGCCTAGAAAGACGTACTAACACCTCTGTGCTACGAAAGGGTGGTAAATACACTGACCTGCTGGGTTTGGCTGCTGCTACAGTAAGCACTCATGGTTTGAAAGAAATCCTTCTCCCTTCCCTTTGAAATAGAGGATGATGATGAAGGGTGCATTCAAGTTGTTCAACTCCTGCTTCCCTGTTACTGTGATCTCCCCTCCATTCTGGCAAATAAAAGGCTCCATCAGTGCATCAGTTGCAACAGGCTGTGTTATCAAGGTCAGGCAGACTCCGGGCATCACTCTGCAGTTGCTTCTTTCTGGCTTTTGAATGGAAAGACATGGGTGAACGCGTGTGTTTCTCTAGCTGCCCCTGTGTGGAGGTGTTTGCTCGCAGTCAGTGCTCATCCAGAACAAACTGCTGGACCTCGCAGGAGACGACTTGGGCTCACCTCTGGTGGGGCTAGAGAAAACCGTGGGTCTCTGTGACTGGGATGCCTGCTAAATACTTACAAAACCAAGTGTCATAGCAATAAAACCCGTGGCTGCATTGCCCCTTGATGTTGTTTATATGCATGCTTTAAAGACTTGACATCAGAAAATCTTTATCCCGTCCTCCCTCTGTTGGTGCTGAGTGTTACTGAGCCCATTCCACCTTCCCACCCTGCTGACCCCAGACACCCTGATGTCTGTACATCATGTTAACATGTACATCACAGTGCTGCGCTGTGCTTTAAGTGCTTTTGAGACCACAGAAAATGGCTGTGGCTTATTCTTTATGTTTTGAAGTCTGTGAAACAGCTGAAAGTTTTTTTGGGTTGCTGTATAGATGCACAATTCGAAGTCAGGAAAGAGAGTCCTGAATTTAAGGGTAAAACTGGTGAATCTGGTTCAGCACTGGGCTGTGCCAACAGAGTGGATAGAGCCTGAGAGCACAGCCTGCTCCCCATTCGCTGAGATTTTTTTGGAGGGTGGGAGGTTTGGACGAAAGGCTCTTATTTTTCCAGCTTATTTTGGAAATTTAATCTTTTCTCTCTGTGTACATGCTAGGTTCTGAAAGATGAATAATAATGTTATGAAACCATGTTTAAAAATAGTCCTTGCTTGCTTTTAGTCTGATAAAGTGTTACCAACTTTCTCTAATCTCAATTTATCCTTGAATGGCATAAGAGCAGAAATCAGTTGGGAAATAATTCCTTGTGGAAAGAAATACTCCTTTTCCATATCGCTTCTCTTCTCTGTGCTGTAGTTAATTCACTGCGACAGATTTGTATGGGCGATTAATGCACAGATTCTGAACTCAGCGTGTTTAGAAGTGGGGCAATGTAAATGTCATTTAATTGCTATTGTAATTCTTATTGTAACGCTATAGCTCTCCAGTGCTCGAAAATCTGACACATGGAGTTATTTGAGGAGGTGCGCCTTGCTGCAGCCTTCTGCAAACTGTGTTGTCTGGCTTTGACTGATGCGAGTCGAATAAAACCAGGCAGCTGTTACTTTTCCTTAGGAAATAAGGGATGCAAATACTGCAGATCCGTACACCGTTCCTTTTCCTAGCATCCATCTCTAGCAAGACATCTGGGGGAGCAACCAGCAGAATAGAGAAGGTCTCTGCGTTTTCATGGGGCTGCTCGGAAGTCAACCTTTAGGCACAGTGTCTTTCTTTCCCTAAACCTGTCTCTGTGTACAGATCTGGTCCATCCAGAACTGAGCTGTTTATGCGTGAGTACTTGCCTGGCTCAACATTTCCTAAAATTTCGGATATTATATCCAGGACGTAAAGAGATGAAGAGTCAGCCTCTCTGAACCCTCCTGAGGAAAACCTTTGGTAGACAATTTTGTTTTAATGGGGAGTTATTTCTCAGCTTCTACAACTTATTTTCCACCAAGTCTTTATCCAGATCCATGTAATATTTCTCCAACATCAGGGACATTAACCTTTATTAACCACTGCAGAGATTGTTACTACTTAAAGGCTAACATGATAATTAGGACTGCATCTTGGGCTAAGTTCACTCCTGCTCTAAGTGCATTAATTTTATGACAATGATAAGTTAAAGTAAGGTAGTAATTAGTTTTTCCCTCTGTGTGTAGAAACATTATGTGAAACACTGCTATAAATTCAGACTTCTGAGTCCAGGGGGCTGTAAGACATTTGTACTCACAAATTATATCACAGTTAGTTTAGCAAAAGCTCCGTAGTCTGACTACAGCTTGCTACAAACACCGGTACTTTCATATTCTAAGACACGCCTGTTTAATGGAAAAGCAAAGATACCCCAAGCTGGGAAAAAAGCACGTCTGCACTTTCTGACTGCCTGTAGCCATACCTGTGCTACAATTCTCTATTGCAGCGCCCAGCAAAATGGCATGGGATGGCTTCGTCTTTTCTTCTTACATTTAGATGCTAACAGATTTAGTCCTGGCTGCTTTCTGAATGTTCATGCCATGGAGAACAAAGGCATGATTTCCAGCTAAAGCTGCAGACAGAGATCCATTGGGAAAGGCGTGTTTAGAGTCTGCCAGCTCTCTTGAAACCTGTTCTGAGTGGCATTAAAAGCCGATCATAATGTGCATGCAATTAATCATTTCAAAACCAATGGGTAATTGGTGAATACATTTTGTTGAGGAATTTTTTGAAACAGCAAAGATCCCGTGGCCTGCTGCAGCTGAGCAAACCAAGCTACCAGGGCAACTCTGAGAAGTTCCCATGACAGTGTTCCCACATCGCCCAATTGAGGAATTCAGAAAAATATTGTTGCCAGCAGCTGGCTTCAAGGACAGGGTCTACGTGACTGATAATCACAAGGGGGTTGTTTTCTTGCAGGTGGGGTTGTTTTCTTGTAGTTGTTTGTCTGAGTGCTTTTGACCAATAATCGTGTGTGAGACACTATCCGCCCCTGTTAAGTTCACTATAAAAGTTAGGCTATTCGGGCAATAAAATGGAGCAGCATGATCTGACCATACTGGCGTCTGTCGTGCTTTTGGCCGTTCTTCCTGCAACAACATTTTAGTTTTGCATCTAGTCTTAAATAACGTTCCTTGTGATATTTTTCTTACTACAGCTTCCAAACCTACATAAAGTCTACATTGTGAACAGAGGGGATGCATCTAGGGGGAAAAAACGTTTTTAAATATCTGGTGAGCTTGCCTGTGCGGGCAGGCTGTGGAAGAGATCTAAAGCATGCCACAGGCTCTTGCACACCCCAGCATGTGCTTTTGGCCTGTAATGTGTTGGATGGAGCTGGTTGCATCCCGCTCTGATCTGTGCATCCTGCTGGCGCATGAATATTTCCTCTCCTCTGCTTCCAAAGTGCCATCAGGTAGGGAGAGATGCTGGGGATGGCCAGCAGCTGTCTTGTCCCCTCCCACTTCTCTGCCACTCACCAGAGACTTTTGGCACCAACTCACTAAGGGTTAATTGGATTCATTTGCACGCTGTTGCCTAACATGGCATGCTCTAATATGGGACAATGCAGGTCAGATCTTATAGATCCTATATTTTGATGAGCTCCCAAATGATGAGCTAACAATTGCATTTAAAACCTCAAGGATTTATTTCACTGTGCAGAGTCTGCTTTCTAAATTGACACTGTGATTTCCCACAGAAATATTTTCTTCTTGCCTTTAAACTTTTATTTGCACATGCTCATCTGTAAATGTTTCAATTAAGAAATGCACTAAAACATTGAGAAAGGAACTTGTAAACTCTAAAAGGCTTGCACAAAATAGCATAGTGAAGATTTTACAGTGTGTTTGGTTAAAACCATGTTAAGTTTTGTTCCTAAAAGCTGTTTTCACTGATTTCTGTAATTGTTTTGAATAGCTGCTTGAAACAGCTCCACAAAAGCAATTTTGTTTTCATAATTCAAAACATAACACAGCCAATTATTGTGTCGCATGAATCATGAATGCAGTATATTTAAAATATTTAAATAATCAGAATATAGACCGGGATTAGTTTAGACGACTGCACATACTAATTGATTCACAATTTTCATAGGGTTATTTTATTGGTACACCAAGTTCCTATGCTGTAACAGCATTTACTGGTGATTACTACACAAGTTCAAAATGAGTAATATACGAGTTGCTATATTAATATATGAGTTGCTATAATTTATTTTGAATTAAATGTTAGCACATAATAACAATTTAACAAGGAAATGTGCTCAAGTACCATACATTGAATTTCTATAATTAAACTTCCCAGTACGAGTTATTTTGATACAGGACCTACATGCGCAGGGAGCAGAGTAACGCCTGATAAAAGCCTGAAATGAAGAGTTAGAAATGGCAAGTGACACGATCTGATCCCCAAACTGATAAGGTCAAGGAAGAACACAGAGGAGCAGAAGCAGCAGGGAAAGCAAATAAAGCCATGCAGAAGGAAGGTTTCAGTGGTGAAGTGCCACAGGGTGCTGCCACAAGAGCTGTCTGTATGTGCTCGGCACTAATTGGAGGATAAGGTACATTTCAGGGTGCTGAGGTCTCTATCCTACCCATGCAGGCACAGGTGCATGCAGAGAAGTCCCTGATGTCTCTCTGAAGCCGGTACCCTTCTGCCGCAGTGTGTTGGGCTCAGGGGGTGATGTGTTTTGGCCTAAGGGCACTGGGTGAGAAAACAGTACACAATGTTTGGCTTTATGGGGCAATCCTTTACCGTCATGTTTTTTTTTTTTTGATAGTGACTCTCCTGTGTGTATATATATGATTAAGAATAGTGCTGTGCTTGGGCTCAGAAAGGTGATGGGCTCCCTGTCCCTAGAGATACTAAAACTGAGTGACATCGACTTGCTCTGATGGGCCTTGGACCAGAGACCAATGGAGTTCCCTTCCAGCCTAAGTTATTCTATTTAAACGATTCCATTCCATAAAACAAAATAAATGAAAACATCCTTTAGTTTAATTTCAGTGTGCGCATGCATTGGGTAACTTGCTTTCTCTTTCTAAAATGTATCTTAACAATCCAAAAGAAAATGTATTAAAGTGCTGGCACGAATGGTCGCCGTTTTGCAAACCTGCCTTTACCATATATTTGCAGAAAGTTAAATGATGTATTGTGAGAAAACAGGCTGAGAGAATGAGGATGCGAGGGCATAGGCAGGAGCAGGGATGATCATGTGCATGATTCCATTAACGGGAGAATTAATTTTCTCCATGCTTTCAGTATGCTATGGTTGGAAACGGGCCAACTGGTCAGCTTTCTGCGCGTACATGCAGATCTGTGTGCTGATTTTGATGGCTTGTACAAGTTTTCAGAGTTTTGTTTAGTATCTTTTGAAACTATTGGGGTGGCTCATTTTGGGATGGCAAGCTAGGTATTTTTAGCAACTTCTGCTCTGTGCAGAATAGGCTGCTGACAGTGATGCATAAAGGAGCAAGAACCCAGACTGACTTTAAGACCCCAGAGTGATTTTGATGATTTTATGTTGCTAACATATTAGCTGTAAAATGCAACCAGTGAGATATGGCCAACTTGGAAGTTCATGATACTGTTGCAACAGATATTGTTGACTATGAGAGATTGCTTGTCTTTATTTACTTATGTATCTTACAGTTCATTTTAGCGGCTTCTTTGTTTGCTGGAGGATCTGAAGGCTGGTGGTTGATTTTCCACATGGTGGGAAGTTCAGTTCATGCAGCTGGCTGGTGCACCTGGGTGCTGTGGCAAGCTGCAGCTTACTGTGTATGAGACTGCAGTAAGGTGGGAAATACTTTAATCTACTGTGATTATGTCAGCAAGGAAATGGCATAAATCAAGTGCTTGTGAAGGTGACTTGATGTGATGGGGATCCCATCCTTTTAAGAAGAATAGGCACTTTAAAAGACGAGGAGGTTGATGTTACCAAGTTTTGTTCAGATTTCAAAGCTACAAAGGAAATATATGTGAAAGCGTGGTTATTTTCTTGACTCTCATTGTTAATTTACCTTAGTCTTCCTGCTAGGGGTACATGTTTGCGAAGGCTGGAATAGTAACTGGGTTGCCTGGACCTGTGGTCACATAGCACGACTGCTTCCCAAGAGACCAAGGAGCTAAGGAGTAAGCACTGTGTGCCTTCTTGGCACGTAGCAGACAAGAAACTCAAATCCTGGCTAGGAGTGTGACCCTAAAACTCTTCAGAGATCAACGTCCCCCCCAGTGAATTCTTGCAGTGAGAGGGGTGGACTCAGGGTCGGCCCCTGCTTGCGCGATTCCCAGTGCATTTACTGGCATATGTGGAAATGCCAATTATCAGCCACAGGTAAATATCTCCAGTAGGACACTGCAGTAACATTAACATCAACAGAGATGATAGAGAGCAGAATTCTTCTGCAATTAGTGTTGGTTTTGTGTCCCAGCTGGGTGTTGCAGCTCTTCAGTGCCTGGCCACCCACTGGGACCAAAGGGACATCGCAGGCCTGGTGGTGGAGAATCAGCCACTGGGCCTGATCCTGATCATGCCCTGTTGAGGCCCATGTGCCTCAACAGACCATGGAATAGACCTGGAGACCATGAAATAGCTGACAGATCCATGCCTCACCTGTGGCAAAAGCCCAGTGTGCTTCGCCCACCTGCATGCGATCACTTCAGTCCATGAATACAAAGCCACTGTGAAAATAGGAAAAAGTTTATACTCTTATTTAGTACCTTCCAATTTCCTTAGCTCACCTGACTTCTCCCTTTTCATGATGTTGTCATTCTGGACTTCAGTGTTCTTAATCCTGCTCATTAAGCAGTTAATTAGTTGTGCTGATCCCTCAGTTAATCTGTACGACTCAGAAAAAGGTAATTGAATTTAACTTAACTTCTCAACCCACCTATAGACAGATAAAATGTCATGTTAGTGTCTTCTTTTGCTCATATTGCTTTTTAATTAGTTTTTATAATTAGACTGAGAATATTCTTCAGTTGACATGAATTTTAAAATATTACTCACCCAGGGGAACTGTTTCTAAATAGCTCAAATAAATGTGCTTATAAAAAGCAGAATACTTTTAAAATATGACATTTTTGTTTTGGTTTGGTGCCTGTAGGCAGGTTGGGAGGATAAAGCAGCTATGGAATGTTTTTGATGTCCCATCCCTATTTAGAGCTGTTTAGAGCTTGGAAGGCGTATGCAGTGTCTCTGAAACAACAGAAAAAAATGCAGAAAGTTTCCTTTGGGGAAAAAACAAACAAACAAACAAACAAAAAAAAGCAAATTTTTGTATTACTAATAAAAATTTGCCACTTCTAAAAATCTGTACACTCTTCTTGTTTCATATTTAATGAAAATGAAACCCAGACAAATTCATTACAGCAACCGTCACTCTCTTATACTACAGTATATAATCTACAGCCAAGGGAGACAAAAATAAACTCAATGTAATGAGGAGAATTGCTCAAAAAATTGTTTCCAGCTATAACAGGCTTTAGAAGGGCAACAAGCCTGTGGTCAGGAGATTTTGCATTGCCCAAAGCATTTCCATTGCAGACAGGCAGCACTGGCTACACAGCTTTCTCGTGTGTTCTGTGCTCAAGAAGAAGAGGATTAAGGAGCAGATGTGCTCTTAGCTCATGGCCAGCTCTGACCGTGCTTGTCCTGAGGCAGGCAGCCTTCTCACCGGGGCAAGGAAGCCAGGCGAGGAGGAGAGCTTGCTGCCTTCGGGGCACCGTGACTTTTGTTGTGTTGGTTTGGTTGTGTTGCACAAGGCGGTTTCACCAGGAATGGTTACTAAAGTCACTCCAGCTGAATATTCAGAAATAAATTCAGCTTCAATACTGCTTGGCTATCCACATCCATTATGACACTTCACAAACCTTATTTATTATATGAAGTGTGTTATCATGCAAAATCATCCTGGAGTTTTGCGTAACAAAAAAGGAAACCTTGTATAATCCCTTCTACTGCGATGATTACCAAAAACTAATCCGCGGGAAGGCCTAAAGCAGTTGCAATGCAGGCACATGCATTTCTTTTTATATCTTACATATCACATAGCAAAAGTAATCTGTGGTTCATGTCGTAGAGAAGATGAACGAGCGAGTGGAAAGGAAAATAATCCTTGTTTTACTTAATACCAATTGAAAAAAACACTCCAACTTTGCTCTGCCCTTTCAGCCTTCAGGGTACAGGTGTGACCTCCTGGGACAGGCATTCTCGTCCAGGAGGTTACATGCAATGCTCAGGGAATGGAAATCTCTCGTGATCCTGAAGCTGAAGGTTCTGCTCCATCTGCCTCTAAGGGGAGATGCGCTGCTGTAGAAAAAACACAGTATGGGGATTTCCCAGCTTCTCAGAATTTGACTTTGTAAGTTGGCTGTTCAGTCATGGTGCTTTTTTTTGGAAAACAAAAATGACCTTGGATCTTGGTGGAAGGTGGTGGTGGGGGTGGATCTTTGCTTTCTTACTTATTTTCCGTGAAGTAGATGAGTAAGATATTTCCTATACATAGAATATGAACATTTTTTAAATGAAAGAAGTGCACTAAGAGAACCTATTTGTGTATTTTGGGCCAAGTATCTCCTTGATGCCGTTCACTAAAGTGCCAGGGACAAGCACGGATGAGTCAGTTTCCTAGGTTTTTGCTTTAAAACAGAAAGGCAGCTTTGCCATGGGAATATTACTCTCAAAGAAAACTTCACTTTTTTTTTTTCTTTTCTTTTTCCCTATTTCCCTATTTTCTATTTCCCTATTTTTTAAGTGTGGTTTAATTAAAAAAAAATCTAGTAATTCCAAGAGAAAAATTGCATAACATGTTGAGCAAACTAAATACACCACTGTTTTACTACCTCTGTGACATTCTGATAGTTATGTTGAAGAGTAATACTACGCAAGTTTCGCAGCACAGAGCTTAGATTATGTTTTCATTTGCAGCCATGAGCTTCCATAAGAGAAATGGTATTTGAGAAGACAATGAATTCTATCATTGAACTTGCAGATGAAATTTATTAAAGAAATGCTTTCATTTGTATGATTTTTGTAGCGTGAATGCGTAAAGTGAAAGTGAAGCCCTGTTCTTAGTCAACCCAGTTGTCAGTCTTGTAACTTGTCGCAGCAGAGGGACCTTCAGCTCAGCCCCCCTTCCAAAGATGCTTTGCTCCAAGCGGGGTACACATACACATGGGCATCTGGAAAACAGCATCAATACTGCAGAGGAGCCCATTGGGGTCAGTTAAAATGTTCTCATTCACCTACCCACAGGGGTGCAGGCTTTCACCTGCCATGCGGTTTTGTACTCATTTTACAGTGACACTATTACAACCACAATGTTAAAGAAAAAAAAAGGAAATATGGAAACTGTGGGATGGATGAATCTCATGAGAAAGGCCTCGTGCCTTTTCTTTTTGTTGGGAAGACTTTTTCAATGCTGCCTGCATGGAAGTGACTCCTCTCCCTGACACCCACTGCTTACGATAAATGCAATTTTGTGCGTTTCCAAATTAAAATGAGCATAATTCGAAGGGAGGGGGCAGGAGAATCTTTTATTAGAAGGCGTTTGATTAGGGTAGTGGGAGCAGGAGGACATTTCTATTTATATTACTCACTATTCTCTTTGATCATTAAATGCTTTGTAACTCCATCTCCAAACTTCTCAACGGGCATAATAAAATTAATCGGTTGCCTCTCTGGAAAAAGAAAGTGCTCATACATCATGCGTTTGACAGGTGTGATCACAAATGCAAAATGAATGCAAAAGCAATTTTGCTTTACATCACGAAGCAGGCTCTGAAAGTGTGAGATAGACGACGGATGTCAGAAGTATCAGCGGTACCTGACTGCTATCAGGTTGCGTTTTTCTAAATATAACTGTCAGTAGCAACTTCTGCAGTGACACACACGGGGTCTTAACATCAGCCTTTTCCATTGCGAGCTGATGGCTGCTGTGGAGTCAAATCCTCAGCTGGCTGACATGCCATTTTCCTTTAGTCCACAAAACATTCCTACAGAGAGCAGATGATGGCACAGCAGCCCCGCATCCTCTCTCCGTTCTGCAGCTGGTAGTTTGCGATAAATGGGGAAGAGAGCATTGCTCAACTATCCTCACCTTTCCTGATATGTTTCTGTACCTTAAATCCCCGCAAGTTTCACTTTTCCATGTATACATAAAGAGGAGCGGGGGTGGTGGGTATTTTGCTCCTTATTGTAAAGCCTTCTTTCTCATCTACAGCCTGTAAGCCGTAGCTGTTTCACCTTTGACTTGATTTAATTAGCTCTTGGGTTGTTTTCAGTGTGATTTTGTTGAGTAGTCAAAGCTGTAATACAAAACATCTCCGAAATGCGGTGAAGCAACCCTGTCAATGAGAAGCAACCCTGCTAATGTATGCTTTTGCACCCTTGGGTTGGCTTATCAAGGAGGGGAAATACTGGGCAGTTGGTGCTTTGTGCCTAATCCAAATCCCCTTCTCTTTTCTGAAGGAAAAGAGAAGTGACGATACTATCTGTGTGCAAAGTGGTATTGCAAAAATACTGATTTTTCCCCCGTTAGTGCTGAAATAGCATTCGTTATGGAAAATGTCCAGTGTGTCTGTGCAGAGGGGAAGCTCTACAGTTGGATATTGCCTTTCTGATGACAGATTGCCTTGATTAGGTGGTCTGGACGGCAGTGAATACGGTACCAGCCTTCTTGGTGTCGAAGTTGTACTGTATTTTAGATAGCCCAAGAACTATGAAAAAAAAAAAGGATTAGAGATAGCTTTTAACTAAATTCATGCTTTTCATGTGTTTCTAATATGGAAGACAAGACATGAGTGCTTGGAGAGGGAAAATTAATGGTAAGTGGTATGTTTGGGCTGTGAAAAGGAGAAATCATAAACTGCTGAGATTATCTCCATGAAGTTAATGTCAGTTTGTCTGTTCTCAGGAAAAGCTTGCAGTAACTAATTGTACTGAATGCCGTGGCACACAAGAGATGATTCATGGCATGGCTTCTGGGAAAAGGCTGCTCAGAGCAAAACAGCCACGGGCACGGTCCATCACAAGCAAGCCAGTGACCAGCATGCTGGTGGCCAACACCCCAAGGTCCTTCAGGACGGTGCCTCGTTGCTTAAACTGCCAAAAATGTCTTTTTTGGAGGTGCTTAGGCACTGGCTGAATTGTAGGTGATGTTACATGTATGAGTAACATAACCTGTGGATGACAAGGTCTGGTAATGGGCAAATGAGAGGGAAAGGGGCTTAAATAGGCAGTGGAAAGGTGTCAGACAAAAAGAAGGAAAGTAAAGTAGACAGCCATGGCTGTAGATGTTTTGCTCCAATAATAAATGCCTTTCCTTCCAAGGGCCGTGATTCATCAGGATTTCATGCTGCATTTTTAAAAAGAATACAGCCTTGATCTTAAAATGCAATTTCCAGAGGTTAATACCTAGGAAATTGTTTGCTGGATGGTTCTTAAGTCGAATGATTGCGTTATTATTAAATCAAACCACTTAATTAACTGATCAGATATAATGTGTAGCTCTTTCAATAGGGTGGTGGCAGGTGTGCTATCAGAGCAGGAGGAAAGCCATCTTCCCGAGTGTTGGTTTGGGTTTGTTTTCTTAAAAAAATCTCTTGTTACTCATGGCAGTGCTTCTTATTTTCTAGGGGTGATGCCTCTTGTGCTTACATTAACAAATTAATTGGAAAGGAGAAGTGTAAGACCCAGTGATGCAGCTTGTCATAATTAGGCTGAGGAGCTTAAAACATGCAAAACTCCCCAAATTAATTGCAAAGCCATTTCATATATGAGTAGCCAGAATTAATCGCTAACCTAATAATTCCCTTTCCTACATTATTTCTTTGTTAAAAATGAGTAATTTTAATTGGATAATGAGGTGCCAGTACGACTCATGAATTGTACATTACCCAAGCTAATGGAAAGACAGGAGCTTACGCAAGTAGCATTACAGATGCTGTTACAAATGCCTCCACAGTGAACATTTTATTCTGATCAATTCTTAATTTATTTCCAGATGGCTTTTGAATTTCTAGAACATTTACTGTCTGCTATCATTTCCCCACACACTCTTTGGGTTATCTAGTTCTTGGCTGTATGGATGAGGCACAGCCCTTTGGGCAAGATCTGTTCCCTGGATCCAGGGTTTTGTCCCTTCTCTGGCAGCAAAAAATCTGAGCAATGGGTGCATGAAAAATTGCTGTTTTAGCAGATTAGCACCAAATTCTGAGGTTGAAAGAGGCTGGAAATAATTTCATCTTTCTGGAAGAAAGGAGGGCTCTAGTTTCAAAAGCCTAGAAAACTTTATTGGTGGGATAGTCTGAAAAAAAAAAAAAAGAAATGTTTCTTGAAATACAGTTGTCAGATTCCTCATTTTTAAAGAACCCACTTTTCCCATAGAATGAATGTTTCTTTTTTAATTATTTTTATTTTTATTATTATTATTTTTTAAAGAAAGGGTGGTAATTCAAAAAAATGCTGAGCATGGTATTTCCTCCCCTGTTCCTGCTCCAGTTGTTGCTCTTTCTCCTGCACAGCCATTCTGGTCTACCTGTCCTGGCCTTGCCTCCTCTCCTAACTCCTGGTTACAGTAATTGCACTCTTTGAAGCTAATTAGAAATGAGTAAGCTAAGTGGATAATTATTTCCCTGTATCAAGGTGCATGTAGGTTAAATGGGTGAGAGTGCTCTGCAAGGAAATGCCTTGCATATCTGATAATTGAAGAAGGATGTCAACTCTCCTAATACATTTAAAAGTGGCCTTGTCTGATTTTTTTCCCCAATATTGGTTCATTTTTATAAAACAATTGTCAAAATCCTTGGGATGCCAGAGCTGTTGTGAGACTCAGAAGCAGGAATTTCATGGGACTTTATTAGAGGCTGAAGGGTTAAAGGCATTCATGCAGCTTTAAAAACAAGCTAACAGTATGCTCTTGTACTTGATATTTATTTGCTCTGGTTTGGATATCTTCAGGAAGCATTTTAAATAGGTATTTTTATAATTGCAGCACACTCTCTTCGTTTTGCTTTTGAAGGAGGGGAGGGAAAGCTCAGCTGGCCTTCATGTTCTTACGGAGTTAGGGAAATCAGGTTTTAATAGAAGCATCTAGGTCGCTGAAATGTTTGTGGGGTTGGCAGTTCAAAACTTTTGATGAGTAATCTGAAAATTGACTTTTTTTTTTTTTTTTTTTTAAGTTAAAAGGGAGGTTTTCCAGGCTGCTTTTGGATTTCTAGGAGTTGATGGCCACAGGAACTATTCACAGTGCTATCAAATGGCACACAATGCTATATGCATGCTTTTGATGCATTATAAGATCAGGTTTTCTTCCTGTGCATTCCTTCCAGCTGTGGGGTTATCTCGTAGCTCTTGGTGCCACCAGTTTTGAGGCTGACCACATCTGCAAGCACAGCATACCTTGCACGAAATCACCCCCCTCAAGGTAAAGCTAAATTAATGATGTATTTGCAACTGCTTAAATAGCAGTAGCAGTTGTGAGGGCTATAGGGGCTGATGAAGTGGAGGGAGGGCCTGCACCCCAAGAGGCAGCACTGACAAACTGCTTGCTGACGTTGCTCGGGGCTCTCCCCCGGCGCCAGGATTATTGATCAAGCCACTTCTTTAGCAGGATCTTTGGTGACTTTTCTCTTGGGCTATTGACTGCCTTCACATTATCTCCAATCCTAATCAGGAAAAGAGTGTTAATTAAATATATCCCCTATATCCCCAGCATTTAATTAAATATTTGTCCAGTGCCCCTGAACAAATCTGCTAGGAGATAACACACTTTCTCTCACCCTGTAAGGCAGCATTTGTATCTCAACAGTGACTAGTATTTGGAACCTTATGTTTAATATGTGCATGGAAATGCTCTGTATTTTGCACAGACGAGGTCAGTACATGCAGACCCATGCTACCATTTGGCTGGGATCAGGCAATTACGCTGGATGGAAACCAGGCAGGATGGGAGCCTGCATCCTTTTTGTTGGTGATAGGCACAATGGCAATATCCCTCTGGGAATTCTCACTCTGAGAGTACTGTTAGTTGTTTTCGATATGAAGATGAATAGATAAAGGAGGAGAAGCCTGCTATTGATTCAGTGTCTTTGTCTTCACTCAGGGGTACCGGGCAATGCCCTCCTGTGTTGCTACACTGCAGTTATCAGGAGCTTTGGCTCTTTGAGGTCTGCAGGGCTTAACAGGGCGATGCTTACCAAAAGCCCCAGCCCCTACACATTTACTGCTTCAAAGCCTTAAGTGTTTACTGCTTACATGTCGTGCAGCTTGGCTTCTCTGTTTGTTTTTGTTTTTCTTTGTGTGTGTCTTAATAAGATTATTGAATTATAACCACTTCCACACACTTGAGTAATAATGCCAGATTGCTTATTTTTTGATTAATTTCAGTAATTTTGCTTTTAGTGCTCCTCACTGCCCTATTGGTACTGTATATTGCTTTTCTGTTCTTATTAGTTTTGCAGAAAGAACAGTGGGGAGTAAATCCACATCTTAGGAAGCCTAAATAAACCAAAGGAACAATAAAAGTAAAAATTTTATTTATGAGCATATATGGGAAAAGGCTGTAGTTAAGTCCCCATTTATTTTGCATCCAATTTAACATCTGATGATGTAAATGGGATATCCTGGTAGGTGCTGAAGGGCAGTAGGTCTGGAGGGAGAGTCTGCTGTGGACATGGGCGTCTGCTCCCAACCCAGATCTGAGCAGGTGTTGTTGGAGCGTAGGAGGAAGATTCCTGGATGTATTCTGATAGAGAATTTTGTATTTTGCACCTACCACCTCCTTTCTAATTCTTAGTGGCAGTAGAATGCATAAGGGTCCTTCATGGCATTACTGGTGATTGAAATACTCGGAAAAGATGTTTGAGATGTAAAAACCATGGCATTGCCCATTATTGCCTGGCTCAGCCTACCTGTCCACCATCAGTCTGGACATTGGTTTTGAAGTCTCTGGATAACAGAACCAGAAAGGCAGAGAGATGGATTGATCCCAACAGGGTGAAAGTCTTCCAAGCTTTGGGAAGGAAGGTTTGTGGGGAGAAGATTGGGATCCCCTCGGCACCACGTCAGAGAGGTCATGGGCATTGTCCTGTATTAGACACTTGAGAATCCACATGTAGCATTGATAGAAACAACCCAGAAGTTAAGAAGAGCTTTGGGGGGCATCATTCTCATTCCTACACATCAGAGAGTTCATGGCATCAGGCTTTCTGTGGTTGGAAAGGCAGCCTCAGTGCTGCTCAGGCAAGCAGCCCATCAGTCATGGGGTGATAAATAGGTGGGAAACCAGCCTTCAGTTTTATGAAGCCAAACTTTGTTTTGCTTTTAAGGTTCATGCTTTTACGCTTTCCACTATAACTCAGAGCATGAGGAATAGAGTACGAAGGTTTTTTGTTTTTTTTTTACTTTCAAAACAGAGCACAAGAACCCTACTCCAACACCAACTCTAAGAGCAACACTTTAAGGGAAAAAAACAAACCCAAGCAAACAAACAAAAACCAAACAGCAAATCTGTTAAATGGAAATGCACCAGGTTAGCAATCTTACTATCTGCATTGCATGATGGGCTGAGCTATCTCACATCGTAGGTAAGATCTACTGTATGAGTGAAAGAGCCTTTGCTTGTACAGGGTAAATTTTCTAACGAGACATGGAGACCAGCCCTGTCCTGCATCCCTACATAATTCATAACCATTACTGCTTTTTCTGTCAAATCTTAACTGGGTATAACTTCCTTATGAAAAAATGCCCCATTTCTGAGCACTTCCAAACAGCTCCGAGGCTAAGTAACATCAAGCAGTTGCTTGCAGTCTTGATAAAGATCAATATAGGCGAGAAAATAAAGAACCAACTCTAGAAAAATTGACTTTAGAGTCAATTTAGAGACGTCAGAAGAAATTTTGAAAATGGATGGAGGGAACCTGGGTAAAAATGTCCAAGTAATTTGATTTTAATTATGCAATTTCCTACTTGGGTTTTCTTAAAAAAGGCTAAAAATCCCAAAGTGGATAGAAGTTATCAAATAATTTTGTGGTGAGAATGACATAGTCCTGATCTGTGTGAAAGGTAAGAAGTAGGTACTTTGTTAAAGCTCACCTACTGAATCTGTAGCAGAGGCTGGGAGGGGTAAAAAAAATAATAAATTAATGGTTTCTTTATGAAAAGTGTGATCAGCATTTTAGTTTCCCAGATCTAATAAAACATTGACAAAACCCAGAGTACATCCTGTCAATTAGAAATTAATGTTCAGTTAATGTTTGCCTTTTAGAACAGGACACTGGATCCTTTTCTGTTCGCAAGGCAAGTTCGTTACACAAAACAAATTGTCCACAATAGAAAGTACATTATCTTAAAAAAATAATAAAAATCCATAGTAATCAGTTACTGGTTTAATGTCTTTTGGTGCTGTTCATTTTTCATAAAGATGCCTGCAGAACACATGGAAGATTCCCTTCTACTGCTGAGGTGAAGACGCAATTTTGTGTACCATATTTTAAGAAAGGTGTAAGCCAGTTCTGGAGATTTCAGAGGTTTAGTGTGGAAATGGAAGTGCATTTGAGGACCCCCGTAGGGCTGTAGCTGCTTTCGAGGCAATTTGAAGCAGAACAAAATCATCTTTGGAGAGCTGGGTGTTGCTCAGTTGCAGCAATTAACTAATTTCTTCAGGTGTGAAATCATGTTTTTTTCCTTTTACTCCATATGCTTTTCAGTTTCCATGGATTATTTTTGCCATCTTTGTCTTAGCAGGCCAAGTGAGATTCTAAGCTGTTGGCATCAGCTTCTGCTTCCATAAATGCTGGTTGTAGTTAGAGTAGGATCACGCTTTGTAGCATTAGTTTTACTGAAGAGATCATGACTTGGTGCCACAGACTTAGGTTAAATCCGGATGTCCTTTCACTATGCACTGCACTAAGAGCTATTTTTGACATCTTCAGAATCTTGCATAGGGGATTCTTCATTGGTAAAAGGAACAAACGCATTGCATTGTAGCCACCACACTACCTTTTAGTGTTGCTTTCCATATTACAGAAATATTTTATCTCTGACAGCAATTAAGCAATGCAGAGTAATTGTAGATGAGGTAGGGGATATCATGCAACTTCAGCATCTCTCTGCAGCTGCTGGAGAGGTGGAGACAGCTAGCAGTGCTGTAAATCATCTCCTGGAGAAGCCTCCTGTCTCATTTGGGATGTGTGTTCCCAATTAGGCATCGTCAGCGCCTGTGGTCCAGCAGCCTCTGATTGTGCTCCAGCCCCTGAGCAGCTTCAGAGGTTGGTGTGAAAACATACATTTCTATAACTTGAAACCAAAACGGTGCAGTGCAGACTCCTTCCTAGCCCTGTGTCCACCCTGTGCGTATGGTGGGGATAAGCATCGCTCACACCCATCAGTGCAAAGGCATCTCTCTGGACAGCTTCTGTGGCTCCAGATGTGAGTTCATCTCCCAAGTCTTTGGCTTTGAGAAATTCAGAGTATCAAGCTACGACCGAATCAATGCTGCTTTATTCTCTATCAATTTTGGTGCCAAACTGTAGACCTGGACATATTCTTCCTGAACACTGTGCAGGATGTAGCCAGATGTGTAGTAGCCTTCAGCAAATCTCTTAATTTATGTATTCAAGGTCCCAAGCCTTGTAAAGACATCTGTCAGCTGGCAGGAAAATTTTGCGTGGTTTCATTTTGGTTGTGAACAGCTTTCAAAAGGATGATTTCTTACAGAGAGGTAAAGGAAAGGCAGGATGATCT
This sequence comes from Anas acuta, assembly GCF_963932015.1. Classification (NCBI taxonomy): domain Eukaryota; kingdom Metazoa; phylum Chordata; class Aves; order Anseriformes; family Anatidae; genus Anas; species Anas acuta. The sequence goes on from NC_088985.1 coordinate 2,113,981, forward strand.
TTTGGACTGAATGCAAGACTCTAAGCTCTTTTTCCTGGCTCTGTGTGGTGTGCTCAAAGCCCCTCCTTTGTGTGTTGTTCATTTTTGATAAATATGAGTTAATTTGTTAATGTTTGCGCAGTACTTTGGTGACTTTAATTTCCATGTTTCCTAACTTTAGTAAAATGTGGGCTTATATTAATAGCATTAAAGTAAATTTGTCTCAGTAAGCCCTGCCATCCTCTTGTTTTCCAAAAAGCGATGCTGGACCCTGCAGCTAATCTAATTACTGATAAAGGAGAACAATTGCATCTGAAGGGATACTTACTACCATTTTCTTCATGGTTTCTAGAAGAAATACTTCAACCTTTCTCCTCCTCATAATACCCTTTGTGGTTTTGTTTGTTTATTTGTTTTGGTGTGTCTTGAAAATACCTTTCACCTGGGCACACACAGCGTGTGTGGGTGTTATAACAGCCACAGGCAAGTCTGCTGGGCTGGAGTCATTAGTAAGTCTGTGAATACATCACATTTCCTTGGGGCAAAAAAGACGGTTTTTAATAAAGAGAATAAATGCAATTCCTATTGAAAATAAAATGAAGTACAATAATTTGTTTCCTGCATTCTGGATCCTGTACTGCTTCTTCATGTTGACGTTGATGCCTGGATTGCATCTTCCTGACCTTTTCTGCTTGTTGGGCCATACTCAGAGACACAGGAGCATGCTCATCCTCTAGTCATTGCCTTAAGGCAAATATGCAATATCCAGATTGTCAAGTGGCTAAGAAAAATACTGTATTACAGATAAAAATTTGGGGTACAAATATGCAATTTGAATCAGAAAACAGAGACCTCAGAAGTTAGAGAACACCCATTTTTGTGAATTTGGCTACTGGCTTGGGACATAGGACTTAAATTATCTGTGCTGGTTTTGTTCAGGCCTCTGGAATAAGGCAGGATACATGAGAGAAAAGTAATTTGCGGTCATGTAATTAAATATAGTATCATGATGCATATTCACCAAGGAATTAATGATGCATTTACATTTTCCCTTAAAATGGGACTCTGACTTTGCAGCACTTTGCATCTTAAAGTAGGTTTTCTGTCATTACACAAGTTTCATAAAACATCAGACCAAAATCAGAGCAGAAATGCCATCATATGGCATCAAATTAGCTTCATTAGCAGGTGATCTGTCAGGCTTCTGAATGAATGGTGGCTGACATACTGTGTTGTTGCAAATAGCAGGAAGAAAAGATGCATTTACAGGGAGTCTTTAAAGCTTCCTGAGGGCAAAGAAACAAGAGACTTAGAAACCTGTTTGACTTTTTGTGTGTAGGCTCTGGCACGTATGGGTAAGCCTGTTCCACAGGTAGCAGCCACTCCTGGTCCACCCTGCACATTTCCCAGCTATATTTGTTACGGGAAACCTTTATTCCAGTCAGTGCAGGACAATTGTCTCATTTTTCAGATGTCAAAGCTCTAAGCCTGCACAGGAGCACATCCCTGGTTTTCAAAGCTTACTGCTGTAATTTGGTCAGACTTTTGGAGGGAGAGGTCAGGGAATATCTGAGAAAGGAAGCCCACCTCTTGAAGGTGTCAAGTCATTGTGATGAAGTCTGAGTGAACCAAAGCATTTATGGTATTTCATTTCTAGAGTATGGGATGACAAAGATTTTTTTTCTTTTTTTAATTGTTATTAACTTATGGGAGTCCCGTTGGCTAAAATCTTCCTAACAAAAGTAGAGGCAGTGACCTGCTATGATGGAGAGCACAGCATTTTTAACACAGGGAAAAGCTGTGAAGTCTGCTCTTCTTATTTTCTGTCATCTTGGTATATTCACTCTAACCACCCCAAAAATACTTAAAGGGGAATAGCATTGTCTTTGTATAAAACAAATTCATCCAACTTCTGTCAGGCAAGGTCATGAGCCACGTGGTGGAGGCTCTGTTGCTCCTGGTGTTGATGTGGCCACACCACAACCATTAGGCAAGTCTGTAGCTGCTTCTCTGAAAAATCCATTTTTCATCTTCATTCTCTGTTGCTGGTGGCAGGATGATGGCTCTGAAGCACAGGTTGCAAGGGGAGGAAATGGGGCAGGCATCTTTGTGGGAGATTGTCTTTAGTTCATGTCGAAAGTGAAGTTCCCTATTGACCTCCACAAGTCCTGGATCAGTCCCAGGAGTCACTATTGAGACGCGGATTGCTGGAAGACCTCCTCCATGAAGTGGCGATGAGGTTGTGAAAGAGAATAAAAATATTTCTAGTGACTGGAGAGAGGCAGAGAGAGTCGAGTCTTCCAGGGAGGCCGCAGCCTCTGTGTGCACAGGGTGTGCCAGCTCCTGGACGATGGTCCCAGCCCCTTCCTCCCTACTGCAGAGGAGGCAGTGTACCAAAATGGTGCTGGTCAACCATAATAAAGCAATTTCCAGTACCATTCACTCTTAATTTTCCAGTAGACATGGGAAAGAGGCTGGAAAATCAACCTGGGTTGTTAAGGGCTGTTCCTGAAAGGCGCAGAATTTGTGGAGCTCCATTTTCACATACGCATCAGGCAGTAACTTGTAGCTATTTGATTCAATCCAGTGGGAAAAAGATAGTTTTCTGTAAATGGGGCAAAGTATGCCTTTGACTTTTTGTTTTGTTTTGTTTTGTTTGAATCTATTAAGTGTTTTTTAGGATTGGAGCCCACAAGCTATTCGAATTATTTTTGAAGCACCCGTTTTGTTCCCTGATTACTACTGCTTTGAAATGCATGTGGCCATACCGAAATGGCTTGTGAGGATAATAAAAGGGATTACCTGTAAGAATAGTGGGTATTGTAAGTATTAATAATTCTGCTGTCATCACTGCCTTTTCACACTTGAGCAAACATTAAAATAAGAAAAGGTGTATGCACAAAGCTAGTTAGTTCTCCGGTCATGTTCTGTATTTGTTGTTATTCCAGTACCAGCAGGTATCTCAGCCTTCATCTCTGGTTCTTCTGGTGCTGCAATCTACAATAAAGTTATAATCTTGTGACTCTGCTGCCAAAGCCTGCCATTAAGGATAGGATGGTGCTGCGAACTCTTTGCTTGCTTTTTTGTGCAAGACTCAGAGATGTAAAGTTATGAATTGATGAGCTGGGGAGCATTGTAAATCACTCCTATCTGTGCTTGTGCACAAAAAGGAGGACGCAGGCATTTCTGCAAGGTGTGTGGAGAATATCGGAAGTCTGATCTGTCGAGTTTGGTGTTCAGAGGCATAGTTAAAGGATGTGGACTTTTTAGAAATTCCTTTGTTTGGACAGAAGAGTGTCTAGCAGATTGGGCAGTAAACTGAAACAAGATGTGTAGGTGTGATACCTGCTGTATCACAAATCCCCTATTTAATAAGCTTTTTTATTGAGCAGATTTATATAGTCTGATCACAGTTGCCCATATAATTACTTATTGCAAAGACGGAATGGAGGATTGAGATGATTTTCAGTACCCAGGGACCCTGCTAAGTGCCTTGATGCTTCATTGTAGCATAAAAATTTGTAGTTGTCACTATCTTCAGCGTGGTGATACATGCTGGTATAATGACAACATGATTTGTACTTCTGCCTAAATGGAAGTAGCAATTTATTCTTCATGAGAAGGGGAAAAAACAAACAAACCACCAACAAAATAACAGAGGAAAGGCTGAAAACATCCTTTATTTTGAGTACCAGCGTTAAGTAGACGTGCTTATCATAACCAGGTGTAATGCTTCAAGCAGCTTTGTCCTGCAACTTTATCAGTTGGGATTTCTGTTGATTCAGTGCCTGAGTCCAAGCTGGAAAGCTTTTCAAAGGGACAACAATAGAAGAAAAATAGCTTAGCACAATTGCCTTTGGAATAATCCACAAAATTAATCATTCAAAAACATGTTTTAATGTCCAACCATATGTTTAGATTTAAAAGGTAGAATTAACCTTACTGTACATTCCAAGCAACAAGACGACCTTCCCTTTATCTTCATCCCAATGTCTCTCTATGAATGTTGTTTTTTTTTTTTTCTTTCTTTTGATGCCACCCCTAGCAGTAGTAAATTACCAGCAGATGCAGGGGTCTTTTTGCTGCTTTCATTTGAAACCTATGCTAAATAGTAGGTTTGGAGAATGTATGATTAGGTTTGCCTGTGCATGAGTCTCTTCCAACAGCAATAGCTGTTGTAAAACAGAAGGCCAAAAATTAAAATCCTGGTGATACCTTAGTGGTGGCACTTCATTAATTTCCTGCGTTTCACAGACCCAAACCCAGACACTTCAGAAAGCCCAGAACTGGAGTATCAGTGGTTGTTTCTAGGCATTGATGTTGACGGTCAAGATACTGCATGCCAATATGTTGCAATTCTTGTCGTTGCTATTTATTGCCCATCTTCTCAATCAGACAAGGATGTAGCTGTCATCTGAATATGGAAAAGGAGACAAAAAATCCTGCCAAAAGATGTTATACACAACATCAGGTGAAGTTCTATCACTATTATTTCCACCTAATACCAGGATTTTATCTATTTCTTATTCACATGGTAAATCTTATTGCAAGACAAAATATTTCTCTTAGGAACTGTAGCCAGCTATGGCTGATTCCTCAGAGTTAATTATATAACAGATTTGGTTACCATTCTGTTACCAAAAAAATACAGAACAGCATTGTGTGAGTATATTTTTAGCAGTTTCCAAAATCTGTAAATAATAGGATTTTGTTGAAGAAATTATGTTTGTAAATATGCTATGTCTAAAGGAGTAAATTTTTAACCCACGCATTTGCTATAACCCTTAGCAGCCCCTTTTTTTCTGTATGATGCAAGTAGGTGGTTTTGTACTGATAGGGAAAACTGCGTTGGTGTGACCATTCGTCGGTGGTGCAATCCATGTAAAATGGCTTCCCAGTTTCCCTAAGTCCAAAACCTCCCTGTTCTCTAGTTATATCAACAAAATCCCACATATCCTTAGGAGCCAGCATTGCAACCCATCATCTTTGTAGCTCCGACAAGCTTATCTGAGTCTCTTCCCCTTCTGACGGTGAAGTCAGTCCATGAGATTTTCCACCAAGGAGACCTGGAGGCGTCGGATGAGCTGTCCAACAGGAGGGATGCAGGAAAACCGTCTGCCATACTCGTTTATCCCTGCTGAGCAGGCTGGGATGTCCATATGCCTGGTAGAGCCGTGTCTGGCCATGAGCACTCAGAAAGCTTCCTTGCAAAGCAGAGATGCTGAAAATGCTGATATACCAGCAAACACTCGCCACGTTTATCTTGACTGAGAAATAATCTCTTCACAGTCATGCCTTCCGAAAAATAAGAATACAAAAAGCCTGGCAGGCAATTAGCTTATAATGATTTTCTACTAATATTTATTTTGGAGTTTTTGAACTGAGCTGTTGTCTGTAAAGGTTGACTTCCTCAAAGTATTGAAGCAGCAGTATGATGTTAAATATTGGTCAATCTCTGATTTCCTGTATTTAGGGGGTTTTGTTGTTCAGTTTTTAAGTAATTTTAAAAGTCAATTCAACATTCCTGCCTTGGCAAAAGGAGGGAGAGAAGGTTATGTGTGGGGGCACTCACTTCAGACAGGGCCCCCTTGCAAAATCCCAAGGCAGATTTTTAACCTATCGAACCTAACGAGTCTCCTGATGTGTCTGCTCAAGAACTCCGTGTTTTGCTGGAATCTTGCATGTGATCTTCAGTTCTCACAGGTCACCTTTGTCAGCTGTGTCCTCCAAGCAAGTCGTACCAGCCGGGAACGTGTGCCCTTCAGATTTGTCCAGCAAACACCAATGTGGACGGACGTTGGCTGTGGGACACCTGTCAGCAGATGGCTTGATTGGTGCTATCAGAACCTCTCAGCAACTGTGCTGTTGCATTTGAGCCTATACGACTTTATCCTTAAAAAGTCTTTGTGGTAATATATGAGCAATATTAATTTGTATTTATGTAAAGCTTTAAAAAGGTGCAACACTACATTGGGACATCACTTATACTTGCTTCTTCGGGGCAGTAAGCCTCCCAAATCACTTGAGAAAGACTGTTTTTGTAAGCATTGGCTAAAATGCATCTAGTGTCTTTAGAAAACCATCTCAAATTGTCATCAGCATCAAATCTTTATTGGTTATTTCTGAAAAAGAAAACCAAACATTCATTAATGTGATGGTTTTCTAAGCAAATGAAGAATTTCCTTCCTTTTTTCTGTGAATTCAAGGTGCCCACTGGTTGTTAAATCTGTGCTGCAGGCTAACCCCATTTTAGAATCTCACCCTGCTTTGATGTGTGTGTTAATATTTAGCAGAAGAAAAGAGGGACGCGCAACAGGCATGAAAATTAATTTCTGGAATGGAAATGAGGTGGTGTGAGGTGAAGTCAGGTCTGATAACATTATCCAGCACATAGTTAGTGATCTGTCGGTGTCTCCCCACCAATTCGTAATGTTAGGGAATGAACTTGTTTGCAGAATTCAGATTGCCTTCAGATAAAAGAAGCTGTTTGAAATTAAGATGAATGTGGAATAAATATGCAAACATGTTGCAACAGCTTGTGAGACCTTTGTGGGGACAGTTTAATGATGCTAAAAAGTTCTTCTGCATTTGGAAGAAGAGACTTGGCAGAACGTCTTGTTTAACTCTTTGGAAAGCCTGCAGCTCTGAAACAGGGTGTTTTGGATTTATTTTTCTGCTTAACCTAGAATGAAGAATAATGTCTGTTTGACAGAGCATGGTAAATTAACAAAAGGATTTTGGAATAATAAATAAATATTGACCCCAGCTGAGTACTACATCCAAATAGGGACTGTAGAAAGAGTTTTAAATTTGATCCGTGATAGATAATTCGTTAAATTCCTACATGCAGAGCATTCCCCTGGCTTATGGAGGTCCCACCTTGGAAGTTTAACAATCAGATTTTGTTAAAGCTCAGCTTTCTCCCGGGCTATCATGTAGCACCAATCCTGCTAACAAGATGCTGAGTTTAACTACGTAGCCAAAGAAAAAATGCTATTTGTGAAGTCGCCAAAACTTCTTGTATCACCTAAGCCTCCAAAGACCTTCCATCTCTGAATTAATTCATCTGTTCCTGATTAGCCGTGAGCTATGGAAGCATTAGAAAACAAGATGAAAAATTCTTCTAGCTTATAAATGGATGCTCTGTCAAGTCATTAACACTGTTGCAACATACTATTTCCTGGAAAACAATATTTCACATTTAACCTCTGCCTTAGAGGCTGGTAGCCTTCAGGAAAAAGCTTGTAAATCCATTTAAAAATAGGTATTGTTAAAGTCCAAGTGCCTGTTGTTGCCTCTCCTGTGAGTGGTTTACCTGTTTATGGAGGAGAAGGGTGGGCACCCTTCCTTCGTGTTTTACTGCTGACTTTCCGGGAAAGCTGTAGCAAGGCAGCTAATTAGCAGGTCTTGGAAGGCTTTAATTTCAGAAGATTGCTTGATAAATTATTTATGTTTTCTGACTACCAATGATACCAAGTGAGGATTAAATTATTATTTAGATTAGTCAACATTCACTTTATTCACTCAGAAGGGTTATTTACCATTTATAGGAAAAAGCAGCCTGTATGTGCCAGTGGGACTTTCAATTTTCCTGTGGTATTACCAAAATTCATTTCTTCTTTACTGCTTTAGGATCCCCGTGGGATTAGTAAAATATACCATTTCTGAGAACTCAGATCAGTTTTTAATTGAGAGCCATGTGAAATGTATTGATTTCTTTATTAAAGCAGTGTTACGTGTGTGAACGCATAATTGAAAATTCATGATCTTTTTGTTGATGGAGTTACAAATAATATGGCTCAACTTTGAAGCTCTCCGTTTCATGATACAATAATGGCTATTAGTTGTAAATGTCAGCATTTGAGGAACAAAGCTGCCACTAGTTTCACTGGAAAAAAAAAAAAAAAAAAGAATGTTTTGGAGGTGGAAGAAACAGAACATTTTGAAGGGTTTGCCCGCTCTTTTTCTTTTATGCCAGGAAGCAGTACAAAGGCCAGCAGCTGATGTCAGAATTCCTATTCCCTGTCCTAAATCTTGCTGTTCCAAGTGTTTTAACAAGCAGTGGAGCAAATGATCTGTGCAATACCATTACTTCTTGATTTGGTGTGTGGATCTGAAACAACAGGATATATAATTGTGATGGAGTTTTACCGAATGAGTGGTTCCTAGCCCTATAAATGACACCATGGAAAAGTGCCATAACACTGTGAGGAGCTGCAGGTGCCCAGCATTTGCAGTTACATGATATATAGAACATCTTCAGCTGATTTATTGGTAATACTTCTTAATTAACTAATAGCATAGTGTGGTATAAAAATAATTTGAGATAAATGCTGAATTGCAAATAGAAGTTTATAATAATATTGCTGGATACATTAGACTATCATTCTTTTCTCCATGTAACCCAGATTTCCTATTACTCTTTTCTTTCTCTTTTTGGCAAGCACAAGTTTTTAACCTTGTGGGTTTTGGATATAAAACTTGGAGTGCCTTATCAGGCCTTACCATCCCTGCTTTTGAGAGATGAGTCCGGCTGCTCTAAATCCTCTGTTGTAATCTGCGCTATACATGAGGTCAGTATTTTTATTTTTCAGAGAAGAAAGCAAGGATTAGGCAAAAAGGAAGCCTGTGAATCCTTTTACCCATGGGAAAATGCATCCTTTTAGGGCAGAAGTGAAATAAGCGAGAAACAAGTTTCCCTGTTATCCCCAGGACAGCCTGCAGCTACGCAGTAGAATCGTTTCTGATGGCAGTGACGGCAAAAAAATTGCTGAATAATGACGTTGTATTTTCTCACACAGTATGTGAATGAGCAGAGAAATCCAGCCTTGAAAAACTGAGACAATTTTGATAAAGAAGCGGTGACTACTTGCATAAAGTTAAATTTAAAGCAGACTAAAAAGACCTAGCGAATTCATTATGTTGATCTCACTTGGCAAAAGAGGCATTGATTGTAACATTTGCAACAGCTCGAATACGAAATACCACACCCATGGATGTGGCCTCAGGTCCCAGGCAGAGGGAAGGGGATGTACTGAATTCCTCAGAAGTGGCTGTGGATGGCGTGGCGATTGATGGATGAGCACTGCCGTGGCCGGGCTCGTGCTGCAGCCCATAGCCTGCTGTGAAAAATGCGAAGGGGGAAGAAATTTTGGATTTCCCTGCTTAAGGTGATAGGTAGAATTCTCCACTCACCTCTTTCTGAGAGTGCTGATGGGGATGGAGATGGGTGTTGTACAGAATGGCTGCTGTTACTCGAGGAGCCGACCTGCTTGGCACTGACCAGGTATCAGTGGCATCAGGTTGGCTGACACCCCATGCACCAAAACTGGGGCTGAAATGGGAGAATGTGCTTTCTTCCAGTATTTCCCTTATATTTTAACGTTCTAGAAGTGCTATCAGAACAGTTGCAGTAAAATGGAGCTTTAAATAGTTTGGAGCATGAGGAAAAATTGACAGTTTTTTTTTTTTTTTTAATACTTGATTCTAACAAGTTTTCCTAACAGTGCATTAATAATGTTTTTCATTTGCATGATGCTTTTCTGCTTCATCAAGTGCATTACTACCACTGGTAGTGCCTGCAGCGCTCCTATGTGTTTAAGATGTGTTAATATTTTTGTTTTAATCAAAGTAATGAAGAGGGAAAACAGAAGGACTTCTGTAGGACACAGATCAGACAGCAGCAAAGCTTTCTGTATTCAATAGATGCCCAAGGCGCAGACCACTGCTGTGCTGAAAGGTTTGGGACCACCTGAATATGCTGTAGGCCCATATATTTGTGTTGACCTGGAGGTCCCTGTGACTTTTTAGAGCTCATCTGTCCCCAAATAGTACACAAACATAATTATATAGATGTCCTGCTCATCTCAAGTTCATCGTGAAGGCAGCAATAAGCCAGAATAATGATGTGATGCTTGGTAACCATTAGGTTAAATAGCTGGTCCTGTGATGTGTAGAAAAAAAAATCAGCATGCAGTTTCCCAGAAGAAAATTTGCCAGTAAAATAAATTCTAGAAAAATACTTTTCCTTGCCTGCATAAACTGTGACAAGTCTTACATCTGCAGGTAACCCACAGCCATGGATGGGTGCCTCTTTGCCCTGTAACTCAGGTGGGTGCTTTCTGCAGGTCCTGTGTAAGCTCTCCTGCAACCTTCCCCTCAAATATATGTTTATTTTATAAGCTTATTGCAATACTTTTAGAGAAATAACAGTGCCTCATTTGCACCTTCACAAACCACTAAAAGGCCATGTTGTTGGGAGGCCAGGATGGGCTGAAGCGTGGAGCTGAATGCCAGGGCAGCTGCTGCCTTCCTCTCCATCCATCTCAATGTCCAGCCAGTAAAACCCAAGCTTCTCCTTGTAGCTCGTCAGCTGCTCGGTTAAAAATAACGAGTTGGGATGCGGTGGCGTACAATCACCACGCTGACTCAAGCATCTCTTTGGGCTTGCACAATAGCTGCTTTGTGCAGTGGATGCTATCTATAGAAAAACCCTCTTGTGGAATCAAAAGTTCAGGGGAAAAATGGATTTTGAAATAGCAATCGGAATGCAAAATTTACTTTTTGGCTTGCAGATAATGCAGGGGAAAACGTTTTGCTAAATAATCCCTAGCCAGCTCTATGGCATCCTCAGAGGCTGCAATGCCTTCTGCTTTGGAAAGAATAGGTTGAATTTGGCTTTGACATCCATTTGTGCACCAAGGTGGGGCAATGTGGGAGGTCCCACAGATTGCAGGGAGATGAACAGAAACGCGTGTGCTGTCTGTGTGAAGGTTTGGAAAATCCTTCAGTTTTCAAAAATCTTAACTGCTCTCTAAGCATTAGAATAACAAAGAGAAAGGAAACTTTTTTTTTTCTTTCTTTCTTTTTCTCACTTTCCAGCAACTAAATTCTGAGCTTGGCAAGGTCTAAGGAATGGCTTTTTCTTCCTTTGCCTATATCTAATGTTCACTTCAGGTTCTGCTCCGTGGTTGGAATACAACCAGAATGTGGACTAAAAAGAGTCTGGGAATCCATTATCTGGGGGCAATATTTTCCTTAAAGAGCAAAGTAGTTTTCCAAATGATTGAGGTTTTCTTCAGATTTCTGGATAAAACATGACAACGGAGGGCGAACAAAAGTTTTCTCTGAACATCTTCTGAAGCCACAGCATTCCTAACTGCAACCTGCTACCCTGCTATTTTTATTTGCATAGCTCAAAGAGTCTTTATTGAAGCCTCCTGATTTTACTTAGCTCCTTACTGTGGCAGCTCTGCTTCTTGTCCTTTCATTTCAAAACAGCCACCTGCATCGGAATTGTCTCTCTCTAATGTGTTCTGCTGTTGTGCTTTATTCTTTTTTCATCCAGAATTGGTAAAGACGTGGTAAATACACTTGTTGGTTATCTAGCTCTGGTGCCCGTTTACATTCACAGTAAAAAAGTCATAAATCATAAAGTTTTTGGATCATAAATCAAAAATCATAAAGTTTTCTAATGAACTTTAATGCTGTTCAGGGTCATATTGTCAAATGTGGCAAAACTTTCATAATTGCATCACATATCCATGCGCCTTCCTTGAAGCACTTTGGAGACTTACATGTATTTAGGAGCTCAGGTACCAGGTTTTGATGGGCGAAAGAAGCCCACTTCATGGCAGGCCAGTGAATTGCTGCTTGTGCCGTCTTCTCCTTTTCTTTGGATTTTCAGGCTGCAAAGTCTGCATTACTGGTAAAATTATTGTTGTTATAAACTCTCAGTATCATGAGAGCACTACTGCAGCTTTTCTCTATATCAAGGGCACGCAGAACCCTCAACTGGGAAACAGCCAACATCTGCAACAAGACGCTTCCTAATCATGATTACTGTTCTGATTACTGTTCTTAAACAATAGAGGCAGCCTGGGAAAAAATAAAAATAAAAAAAAATAAAGCAATATTTACAGCAATTTCTATAGGATAGTTGGAAGGAAAGGTTTTTGTCCAAGGGTCAAAGATAGTCTCTATACCAGCCTGGTGGCTGAGACACAGGATGCAACCTCTTGTGACTTCTTTTCGTAATTGTAAAAATAAATATACACACTCCTTAATAAGTTTTCACAAAACTTCTCAAGTCATACCATTTGCTAGAAGGATTTAGAATTTTCTTCCAGTTTATTTAACGGCGTAATGTTTACTTCTGTAGTTGCTCATTTTACTGTTTTCCAGGCGTGATGCCTGTGACAGCTTAATATCTATAATACCAAAATTCAGTGAAGGCGAAGGCAGCCTTTTAATGACTCAGCATCGTACAAAGAAATCAGAAGAATTGTTATTAATCACTCTTTTAAATCAACATTGAAGCATATTCCCTTACAGAACAACAGCTTGCAAAGCACACTCTACAGTATAAATGGATGTCATCGCTGTTAATGATAGGTGGCGTTTGCTGCTTCCATGTAATTAAAAATAGCATCGGCTACGATAATATGTGCAGTCGCATGAATGTTTGCATCGTTGTTGTTCAGCCTTGAATGGCTGAGCAGCCAATTAGTCATCGAAGAGACTTGCAGCAAAACAGAAAATAATCACGGCCAACAGCCTGACATGGCATCGATTAACTTGTCACCGTAACTCAAAGCAGCAATAAAAATATTGCAGAACAATGTCAAGACAATGATTATTTTGTGCTTCTGTGCCATAGCGGTTGACATCCAGTTTTCTTTCTTTCTCCGAACACGCACTTTTCATACCATTCCCTGGGAGGAATGGAGGAATAGGAACCTCTCCAAATTTGTGGCCGTTCTTTGTGGCATGTTTTTCAGTCACTTCTTATCTGCTGTAAAGGCAGTGCTTGTGATTAGCAGGCTGGATTACAGCATGTGCCTCTGTAACGATTAATGTTGTAGCTTCAATGTGAAGCCAGGCAGAGTCACCGAGGACAAGGTGGGATTCAGGTAGCTGCTGATCTCATTTAGATTTCTTGAAATAGCAGAAAATTAAGGCTGCCACAATCATATTTCTTCTGACATACCAAAAAAAAGAGACTTGTTCAGGGGATAGGAAGAGATCAAATGACGGACAAGTTCAGTAACAGTGGCTTTGCCTTTGAACAAGGACAGTGTCTGCTTTTGAAATGTAAACCAGTGTAAGTATAGTGTGGGCTGTATTCTGATGCAATATAACTTTACTTAACAAAAGAATAGTGATTTTTTAGACCTTGATAAATGCTAAAGCCTGTGCCATTCTTGCTTCCCCAAAAGCTGTGTAGCCAGCAGTGACAAAAGGAGGACAGAGATTTTTTTTTTCTTTGATGGTACCAAAACCATGAATGAGGTTAGTATCTGTGAGGTATTAGCCAACACCAAACTGCGACCTTTTCAAGATGAGGGGTGGTTGAGTGTGGGGGTTGTCTTGGTTTTTAATGTAGTTTGATAAAGAAGGGGGAAACATGTAGCAGTTCCCATAACGTAATCATTTCAAACGATCATGAAACCAACGGGGGGTGCCCAAGTGGAGCCCTCACGCTGCAGTTTTGATGTCAGAGTTTTCTTCCTTGGGTAATGGGTGCTGCCTGGTTTATTGTTTAGAGGAGGCCGTGCATTTAAACACGTGTCAATATGCTCCACAGTCTCAAAACTTCTCTACTTAAGACGAAACTTTTAATACAGATTCATCTTCAGCTGGCGAATTTGTGGGAAGGAGAAAGGGATGTTGCAAAGATCATCTTCTACATCAGCTCAGCTGAACAAAATGTATTCGCTGCCCTAATTTTACCGTAAATACTGGTGGTATATTCCCTGTCTCTACAATGTTATTGCTGTGTGTTGGAATATGGTTTTCTTTTGCCAGTATTAAATTATGTTTGTGTAGTTATACTACGTTAAGATTTATGTGTGATGTTGTAGTCCTGTTGTACTACAACTGCATTTATAACTCAACAAATGATCGAATACCTAGCAAAGATATGTTCCTTGATCCATTACACCTGGCTATTAAAAATACTTCTTATTTACTTAGTTTCTGATTCTCAAAAACTGTCAAAGCCTGCTGTTTCTGAACGCTGAGTGCACACGAGTGGTATTATACAAAATCTGCAGTGCCTCTTGGATTAAGGCTGCATTTCGTAAAGCACAATACTTGTTAGGTCCGTGTTCTTCATCAAAAAGGTTGTTCCCAGCATCAAACTTTTTACACAGTTTTTCTCTGTATGAAGTTTAGTTCCAACACGTGCAGCAGTAGTTTGAAGTTGGCACAAGGAGCATTGCCTTCCCTTGCGAGGCACGCTTACAGTCTGCAAACGAACACCAAAAATATTTGCTTCATTAAATCGCTACAAATCGTTGCTTGTTTGGCGAAAGGCAAAATACTCCGTCCTTTTGATGAGAGCGTATTATTGTATTGTGGTGTGTTTAGAAATGCGAAAGAGAAGCGAGAAATCTTTAAAAGCAGTGGCTTTGAACATTTTTTGTTGCCATAACAACGAGATGCAGCTCTTGATAAGCTATCGCTCCCTTAATGTTTTTAAAAAGTTTAGTTGCCGTAACAACAGCATGCATCTTTATTTTCAGCAACTGGTACTTCTGCTTTTCAGCCGATACTTGTAGAAGCAACCTGCGTTTTTTGGTGTGTGAAATACTCAAAGGATGTAAGTCCGCGACAGGACGTGGTTAGCACTTAGCTGCTGTGCTGGTAGGAACGAACCCGTTCATCTCCCTGTCCTCCTTTGTGTGTTCAGTATGACTTTTAGTAATTACCAAGAACAAGAAAACTTCCTTAGGGTCTTGGATGAGAACGAACTTTGTTCGTAGAGGTGTTCAGCGCCATTTGGTTGAATTCCAATCCACAAATACAAATTTGTGAGTATTTTATCTAGTTCTGACTCTAACCCAGTAAAACGCCAGGTTGGTAAATACTGCATTTTAGAGACACAGGTTTTCCTGTGGAGAATTGTTTGTGTCTAGATGAGGTGGCTGTATGGGTTGTCTCTACTTTAAAAAGTGGAGAAGTTCAGAGCTCGGGCTGCAGTGGTGCTGGAGAGTGCCCACCGGGCTGGCACCTGGCATTGGGGCCAGGTGGCGTCTCCTCTGGGTGGCTTGTGTAGGTGGCATGGCTTATTTGGGGGTTTCGGCTGCTTCTTGAAACCTTCTCATCTTGCATATAAAACCAGCAGATAAAATGAATTACTGCAGAAATGAAATTCACAGAACACGGAGCTATTCCATAATGTCCTTTGTATCTGTATAAAAAGAAATGCATAGAACTGTATATATATGAATAGCCTTGTTGTGACAGATGAGGCCAGCAAAAAATATAAAAAATGCTGCACTCGTTAGTTGAGTGCTTATAGTTGGTGCTTCTTACCCAAACTTCATTGCCTCAGCCTCCTCTCCCTTTTTGTCCTTTCCCACGTTATTTTCCAGTAACATAGTATATTGTTATTTTTTATTGAAGCCGTGATTGGAGCTGATGGAGAGCTGACACAGTGTGAGAAGTGCCTAAAAACAAACAAAAATTTATTTTTGTCCCAAAAATAAATTTCTGAAGTCCAAGCCCTGCCATTGCCCAATATCCCTGCTGCCTCTCGAGCTCCATCAAGCAAGGAGCAGTGAGGTGTGCAAACCAGCACTTTCCTATCTCCTCTCCCTCTCCGATGCTGACTTTCAGATAACATTTTCTGCTATAAATTATACATGAAAATAGCAGAGCTCGCTGTATTTGCAGCTGGATGTATTACAGGCTCAGATTTTTTTTTTTTTTTTTTTCTGTTGGCTCCATGAAGTTATCTTTAGCTGTATTGCAGTTATGTTGCGGAGCCCATTTCAGAGATTTACTGCATGGTGCAAATTATTTTAGGCTTTCTGTTTTTAGTTTTTCTTCTCCAGCCAACCATGGGAGCAGTTTACAACAAATGACATGATGCACAGGCTTTCCCACGTAAATACCGTTACATTTTTTGATGGTAAAACTGGTATTTTACCAACACACAAGGTTTTTTGTTAAACTGCAGTCTGGCTGGTTCCCAGGCTGTTTAAAGAATATTTCCATGGGGGGAGTCATGAGTTCATTCTAATAACTTTTCACTACGATTTGTCCTATTTGCGCTTACACCCACCTCTAACATCTTCTGTAGGGATGGAGCCACACAAGGTAGTCATGCGTGTGTTTATAGGACTTTTGATAGCATTTTTAATGGGCCCCACCCCAGTACAGAACTGCCCACACTGCCTCTGCAGCTGGAGGAGGCAGCGGGATGACAGACGGGGGTTAAAACATGTGCCCAGCCCGTGGAGTGAAAAACAGCTTAGGCCATGTGCAATTCATGTCAGTTGAGATAGAAAACATGTACGTAACGCTTATTTCCTCCCATCCAGAGCAGAGATCACATTCATATTGACCAGCAAAAGATAATGCAAATAGTACCGATGAAATTTTAAGACAGCTGTGGCTTTAATTTTGCTTTTCATTGTAATACTTTTAAAACAAATAATATAAAAAATAAAGAAATTCAGCTGGAAGGCCTGGATTGTGTAGTGAGTATATTCAATATATTCTGCAATGTGATATTTTGAAGTTTATCGTAATGTGCCACTTTCCGGTAACCTCAGGGCGTGCATTTGATGCTGGCTTCTCACAGCTGGCACCCAATAGTGAGGTGAGCTCTGGGACTAGGATGCAAAGCAATATTTTACAGGGTTCCCAAAAACTGAATGTCTCAGGTCTCAGAGCTTGGGTAAGGCAGGATCCATCCAGAATCTTTTACCAAATAAAGGTATATTTTACAAAGAATACTGTTCCCTCTTTCAAGGACACTAGCTGGTGCTGGGAAAGCAGGGACCAGTATTAATGGTGTCATTACAAAGAATGCAATGAAATACTTCATTTCCAAGAAAAACATTTCCTCCTATGCTGTAGGAGAAAGTGAGCTGCAGAGAGGTGGGACTAGGGGCAGCGACACATCCATTTATTTTCCAGTTTAAGGATCAGTAATACTGAATGGCACTCTGACAGAAATACTTACAGAAGTTCTACCTGGATATAGGCTTTTTTTTTTTCCAATTTATTACTGGGAAACACATTTTTTTCTAGTGGGAAAAAAAAAAGAGGCTTTGCTAATGGAGGCTGAGGATATATGTCTCCAGGTCAACCAAAAGCAAAACTAACTTTATATTTATATATATATATATATACACACACTGTATATATTCTGCTGTATATATTCTGTTACTGGGGTGCCTTAGTGAGAAGGAAATTCATCATAGGCAAGGAAATCATTCTGCTGTCTGGGAAATTACTGGTCAGAGGCCTCCTGAGTACTGAACACAACAAATGCGGGGTTTATTCTTTGCAGCAGAATAAAATAATGCAGCAAAAATAGCAATAAGAATGCCAAGAAAAGGGGCAACGTGAATTTTCTGGTGGATGTAAATGCAAATCAACCTGCTTTGCATTAGCTGCTGGCATGTTAGTTGTGGTAAAAACATGATTTCCTAGTTTGCACATAATTAAAGATCAGCAAATTCATTGTCAATGTCAAGAGTTATGCAGCAAAAACAGGAGCTATCAAAAATTTAGCTTGGTTACACCTTCCAAAGGAAATTGCTGGAAATAGAATAAAGTAGATAGGATGGGATGGGATGGGATGGGATGGGATAGGATAGGATAGGATAGGATAGGATAGGATAGGATAGGATAGGATAGGATAGGATAGGATAGGATAGGATAGAACAGAACCAAACCAAACCAAACCAAACAATTATTTCAATGCACTCATATGAGACGGGATGCCTCTAGTGTAGTTTTGGAGAACTGATACGTGAAATTTTAAGTACATCTACATCTATTTCTATCAAAGATAGCACCCTGTAATCAAAGAATAGCAAATGTAGTACCTTTAGTTAAGAGTGGTTTATAGAGAAAGGATGCAGACAAATAGATACTTCCTCATGCTGTTAAGTCTGAGATCAAAAGCATGCAAAGCTTTAGAAGAAATTTCATTGGAAATGCTGATTAAAGACATGAGTTAAATGCAGCTGCGTAATGTGGCAGCATCCTTTGAGAGGGTTGCCCATCCCTGTTAGAGGGAGGTGTGGAATCTCACCTGCCCCAGTCCAGAAGGTCAGGATTAGTTCATGCTGTGAATTTGTGCTAGAAAGATTCAGATCCTTCCTGGGCTAATGGAAACAGATGCTTGTCAACATCTAGTTTCTGGTAGCAGGGTTTCAGCAGATGTTCATTTTTTTTCCACAATGATTTATTTGAATAGAAACCATACAAACCTCAAATGTAAAGTATTGCGAGGTGTCATTAATTATTTACAATCATTTCAGATGTCAGATTTTCCAGTTACAGTAAGTTGCAACTCCCTGGGGATTCTGGAGTCATAATGCTTGAAAAATAACCCATATTACATTTAATAATTCAGTACCATCTACTTTGGTGCTTTTATATGAACTGTTAGAGTGACATTTAATGCTCATTAGAAAGTTGTTGCTTTTTTTTTTAAATATTATATTATGCCAAGACTGCTGTATAGGGATATGTTGATTTTAATTACATTTTGCTTTGGTTAAAGAAAAAAAGAATCACCAGGAAAGGGTCAAAATGCTCCATTTGACCTCAAGCTGTTTATCTTTTAGCAATAGATATTTCATTAGAAAATCGCTTTGTGTATTATATTAATTATAAAATAAAAATAATGAAAGTTTAAAATGAAGGCAAATTTGAATGGCTTTTAATGGGTACAAAATATTTCCCGAGCAAGGTTCAAAATTCAACTTTCTGACTTTAATTTTTTCAGTATTAGAATTTACCGTGAAAAAAAATAAATGTCTTACCCATCTCTAAACACTGATGTTCCTGTGATACTGTACAGTCCTCAAATCAAACTCTTGTGAAGGAACTTTCCTTCACTATTCCAGAAACTGTGATAACACCCCGTATTTCTGATCTAATATTAATTTTTTTTTCCTTCAGTAGCATAAGAACAAAAAAGGAGGCAAAAAGATAACAAATTCCATCTTGTGTATATAGAAAGTAATTGCTGTTGTCTTATGACTGTCTTCCCTTCCCCTTCTCCCCAGCCCTCCCAAATAAATTGGATTTGGCCACATTGTTCCCATGCTAATCAATCTCCTGGCCTCCAAGAGAGTCTCGAAAGCCTGTTGACAACTGCTCCTGAATTATAAAAGCTGCGAGCCTGCCCTGATGCACTTTAGGGTTGAGAGACTAAAAGTGAAATGCTTTCTCTGTAGCTTTTAGATATGTCAGAGCATTACTTTAACCCCAAGGAAAGCTTCATTAGTCCAAGCTCTTAGCCGGCCCTTTTAGCTTTTTCCACCTCGATCAATTGAATCCAGTTCTGTCAACCGTATCATCTTACAAATACAAAAATGTTCAGAGTGAGAGTTTTTCATGAGATCTTCTAAAGGAGCGAGTTGCTCCCAGATGCTTGATGTTACGGATGTGTATAGCAAATACTACAAGTTCTGCAAGGATATACAGGGGTTGTGCACAGTCCAGACTTAAGCTGCTTTACAATGTTTTTGCCTTAAATTGATTTTCCTTAAAATCCCTTTGTTAGTTAGGGACTCTGTAATGTGTAGGGTTTTTTTTTTCTTTCTTTTTTTTTCTTCTTTTTCTTTCTTTTATCTTTTTAATTTGAGCTAGAACCTCAAGTATTATATGTATTTGGTGAAAGGTGAGGATTTCCTGGGGAGGACCTAAAGGGTCCCCATTATGACCAAGCAGGTTACATTTCCCCACTCTGTGAATCCTCTTTTTGCCCTGGTAGCTTGTGGTGAAGATTCAGACCACAGTTAAATCAACAGGCTGTGGATAAGTGGATACGGATTTTGGTACCAGTTATTTCCTAGCCTCACTATTAGGGGCATTGCTGCAGTGTTTACTTTGCCATCACCAGTTGACCATCTATCTCAGTGTTTGGAAGTGGACAGCAAAGGGATGGAAAGGTCTTTCCCAAGCACAGTGAAAACCATCATAGAAATCTTTCAGTAGTTATCAAAAAGCCTAGCAGAGCACCCTTTCCTGACATACCTGTGAAGAAGAAGGTGCAGATAAGCCACTTGTGGCTGTGCTGAATCCCAAATACAAGCGGCTTCTTCCATCTGTATCCTGGAGCTTTTGCTGTCCTTTAAAAAATCCTCTCTCCTAATGCATCCTTTCCCCTGCAAAGGTGCCCCTTCAAATCAGTCTCCAGGCTTTCCTGAGCCCAGCCTGACCATGCTGACTGCAGGACTAAATTGGCTTGATAGGATGGATGAAGAGATCCCAGCTGTCACTGGGCTGGCATTTAAATGAAATTTTGCTGGGAAGAGTAGCCCTGGAAGGTTTATTGCAGCGGAAAGGATTTGTTGAACACAATCGGTTTAATGTGGTGCAGAAGAAGAAGTGAGTATCTGCTTGCATGTTTCTCACGGAGTCTTGCTGTTGGCCTCCACATCATGGCATTTCCCCCAAATACAAGGCAAAAATGCCGTAAGAGCTCCAAGCACATTAATATCCCATAGTGTATCCCAACATTTTATATCTCAGTACATGAATGGGGTTAGGATGCAGATGAGCAATGTCAAAACATGCATTATTCTATAATTTATCTCCAGCAGAACACTTTCTGCTTTGGAATATGTTGTATTAAATGTTTTCCTTCAGACTTTTCAGCTGAAAAATCAAGAGTTTTTCATGAGCATATATCTAGGTAGCAAATACCAGCATCAGAGGAGTGGTAACTGGGAAATCCTCTTCAAATTGGGACCACTGAACCTTCTACAATTCAGTCCTTGAGCAAAGTGATGTCCCAAATGGTTCTGGGGTCTGGTGGCTGTCGGGAACCTGTCTCACACAAGCAAGGTTGTTAAACAACAGTGTGGGCTTCAATGATTCAGGTGTCCAGAGAGAACAATAAGGGGAGAATTTTTTTTTTTAAGGTAGAATGAATTGATGCTGTCCAAAGGGCATAAGGGTAATATGAAAGTATACTTCTAAGTACCTGTCACACTTGCTCACTCCTGGAGTGGTATAAATGATGGATCCCCTTGCATCCTTTCTTCTAGCACCCCTGAACTTGAGCTACACCATGGCCCAGGATATCATCTGCTTTCTGCCCACAGCCACAGGGCTCTGTGGACCTCTAGGAGCTGCCAAAAAGCCATCAAAGATGAAGCTGTAGTGCCTGTAAAAACTCCCAGGCACGCTGTAGATATGCTGGGCAACACTGGGTTTTCTTAAAGCAGGAGGAAAATGCCAGTAAATACAGCTTGTGTTGTATGATAGTCAAGCTTTTGATTTATTTATGATTTTAGATACGTTGTTAGTAAGCAGGCAGATATGTTGCTGCAAAAATCATGAAGACAAAATGATTTTTTTTTCCCCGTAGGAGAGATTGTGTGTACTTCTGTATGCTATTATATGCATATTGTTTTGGGATTTTAATGAGTGATTCATTCTATGTCATCTTGAAGTTCCAGATTAATTCAAGTGCTTTTCGATAGGAAGATACGTATCTGATTGAGAACTGAAAATTAGGAATGAAGATAACAGAGCAAACAGCTGAAAGCACCATTAGCTCAAACACAGCAAATTTTACTTTTAGTAAAATTTTTATATTTACCTTTAGTCTTTTCCAGGCTCTATATATTTGTACACTTTATAAGAAAACTTGTGACTAATCCTGAATCTTTAGAAATTAGTTATTTTTAGCGTGGAATTTTGATGAAACAAGTTAGGTTACTGCAGAAAGTTTCTAAACTCTTACTAACTACAGTCTTGCCAAGCAGTTACTAATTGTCTTTAATTTTGATGCCTTTCACTGTTTTTGTGTTTTATTTAATTCCCAAACCATGGTGTCCCAGACCAATGGCCATCCACCCCACCTCCTGCCTGCCTGGTACTGCAGTGTCCTGGGGGATGCTGCTCTGCAGAGCCTGTGCAGGGACACAAAAGCCATGACAGGGATTTCAGTCCATGCTAGAGTTTGCATACAGCATGCATATGGTTGTATTAGCATAATCACTTCAATGTCTTTTACCTCCACAGCTAACTAATTATTAGTAATGTGGCATCTCTGCTTCCATGCCTCTCTCACTTCTTTGCAAGCTGATCAGCAGTGTTGTCTTTGAGAGGGTTTTAACGGAGCTCTTTAGATGTCAAATAGAAGTCATGTGGGCAGATACTATCTTAGAGTTGCATATACAAATGTGCAGAATGAAAATCTGCTGATTCTCACTATTGTGGATTTACTCTTCAGTAGCACATGTATTTACATTCATTTCATGTGTCGAAATGATAAAATAAGCCTGGGCTATATTTTCTTATCTTGGTTATTATGCACATCTTTGTCTATCTGTATAAATAAATATTTTAAAAATCCTAGTGTATAATTTATTTATTTATTTATTCATTTTTCATCAGTAGCTATATCCAGGCCTTTTGGGAGTCATTTTTGCTCAGAAATAATAGGTTAAGTACATATTTTCTTGTATTTCATCTTTTCAGACATTGAAACCTGAGAGTTCTCATGTCTTCTTAGCACTGTCACCATCACATGAGGAAAGAAAATCTCCAAACACACTTTTATAATCAAAGTGGATTAATGCGTATTTGTCTAAAACAATCAACGTTGTAATGAAATAATTTGCCGGATAAAGCCTCAGCCAAGTAATTACTTGTAAATTAGCACTGTAAAATGGAATTTCAGCAAAATTTTCTGACAAAAACCATAAACTGTGTAGGTTTGAAAATAAAAGTGGTCGGGATTATTCCCAGACAATTTCTCTTTAGCAAGTATACCTTCAAGGCATGTTGACACCAGCAGCACGGTTTTGTCTAGGAAGGGTCACTATGGCAGCCTAAAATTAGCATGTTCAACTCAGCAGGGCCAGCTGCTTTTACAGTGAAAGATGGAGCAGAATATCTCAGTGCAGCTATAAGAAATCAAACCTCTGAGGCAGGGGATCCTGTAATTTCAGTGGCCGCATGTCTAACTTGTTTTTATAAGACAGAAAATCCTTCAGGCTACTGTTGAATATAAAAATATTATCATTCACTGAAATAGCTTCCTGTAAAAAACAGTGCAACAGTGACTTTTTTTTTTCCCCAGATATTCTCTCTATTAATTAGTTTGTTACATTCGTATGGTATAAAACTGTTCAAACAGTATGTTATAGATTTTCCTACTGATTTTTAGAAACCAGAAAATCCCAGGAACTCCAGCTTTTGAGCATTCCACTGATTTTAGTCTTCTTGACCCTAAATACTCTGTTGAGGAGCAGAAGCTTTGTGTGGACTGTGAGATGTTCTTTTAGTATACAAGTTGGAGAACCACATGTTTTAGTTATTTCTTTCTACATTTCTTAATGGATTTGCTTAGTTTCCTGGAGATCTTTGTTGATCTTTGTTAATAACAGAATTCATTAAATAGCAATATATGCTGGAATCATCCTTTAGGACAGCTTATCTGAAAACAGGAGCAATAAAAGGCATCTTGAGGAGAAGGGGAAACTTAACAAGTATCACTTACACAGTACTATTCTCCGGTAATTCACTTCACAGTAATTTTTCTTACGAGAAGCTACGTGAACCTGCGGAACAGATTATATTTGATGTTACTTAATAAGGTGATGATCAGAGCTGCTGTGTCAAGAAGGATTACACTGAGTCCTCAGCTGCTGCCCCTTCCTAATGGGTCTAGGACCTTTATGTTAAAGTGCTGATCTTATGAGGAAAGGTGCCAAATAGCACTCAAAGGCATCAGGATGTATCCTGTAACAGATAACATTTCCTGCCAACACACAGGATTTTGTTTTACTCTGTTCAATCAACACCGTCTTTTAATTTAAATTGAAAATAAAACAAAACAAACAAGCTTCTGACTAATCCTAAATTCAAAACCTAAATTCTCAAATTCTGCTTCCAGATAATGTTGACCTTTTTCTCAAAAGACCTGAGGTTTGTGGATTCAGTGTCTGTGGCTGTGTTTGGGCTTGGGACATCCCATTGTTTTCCAGGATTCCCCTTGGCTGAGCCGACCCATAAAAGGGTGTGCAATTTTATTCATCATAAGACGAGGGAGATAAAGTCCACATTTTTTAAAAAAAGGAGTAATGATACACCTGAAGAGCAGGAATTTTTTATATAAAACTAATATGCATGAACAAAAGATCACTGAAGTCCAGATACAACTCTAACGAGCTTCGTGCAATCATGAATAGAGTCTTGCTGCTGTGGGTTTGGTGGTGGGCTGTCATGTTCCCATGGCTCGTTTGTGCCTTCTTTGGGAAAAGTCCACAGAAGTGGCAATGCAGAATGGACCTTCCTCTAACGAATTTTCAGAAGTGCCCTGAAGACAAGGTTTTGAATTCCTTTGTGCTCTCCAGGGGCTGGGGAGCAGGGAAATAGTGTTAAGTGAATGGCAGAACTGAGCCATAAGTGAGACCAATCCTCTGCATTGGCTCAGGGTGAGGAAACATCATGGATCATTTTCATGCCCTAAAAATTGTGTGTCCTTCTCAACTCACTGAGGTGAACCTCATGGAATTGCATAACAGCCAAGGTTGGAAAGGATCCCAGAAGGTCACCGGGTCCAGTCTTTCATGGGAAGAGGAAGCCTAGATGACCCGTGAACATCTCCAATTGTATCTTCAAAACATCCAGTGATGGGTACTCCATCATGTCCCTGGGGAGGTTGTTCAAGGTATCAATTGTTCTCACTGTAAAATATTAATTTCTTACACCAAGATGAAACTTCCAATGCAACTTGTACCCCTTGTCTCTTGTCATCTCCATGTGCCTCCTTGCATAGAGCGAGCTGCCATCCTCTTTGTAGCCACCCTTTCAGTGGTCTGTTTGCTTGATGTTTTATGTTAGGAGGAGACAGGGATTGGGTGGGTCAAACCACATCCAACTTCTATCATAAGAACCCAGGGAAAGTTTGAACCTGACTCAGTACCTGCTGTCTGCACAACACTATGAAATACTTTGGGAACTGCCAACTCAAAAAACAGGCAGAGAAAGATCAGTGGGTGAGATGCTAATCTCAGAAAACTAAGCCAAAGCCTTAAAAATTGAATTGTTGACCTGGAAAACAGGCTCAGATTAAGAAATGTCAAGTTTGTTTGATGTCCTAAAAGCAGAAGGATAAGAAAATGGGGATATTTAGTGGTAGTACAGACAGATGGGAAGCGGATTAGTTTGGACTCCTTTTGACATGTGCTGTCGGTGCAGTATCACAAGACATGGGATGGACATTGCTTCAATAAGACCAGATTTACTGTGGAATGTAAGGCAGATTTTTTTTATGTTTACATATGACCTGGGAATCAATATGCAAAGCTCTCTTAATTAATTATTTATACAAGTCACACAGAGGGGACGGTGATGGCCAAAATCTGTATCTTGAGTCAGAAAAATGTGAATCGTGACCATTTTGCAGGGATGATTTTTGAAGTTATTCTTAGAGGATTATGCAGTTTAGTATGACCTACTGTTTTGCATTAGGCTGAGTGAGACATAAAGTATTGGAGTGAATAGGTCATCAGAAAAGAATGAGGGAAACAACTTCGCATACTCTGAATACATTCATTAAAAAACATCTTAAATAAACAGAATTGAAGGGGATTGTCCCACTCTGCTCAGCCTGCTGCGGCCTCGCCTCAAGCACTGCGTGCGGGTTGGGGTGCCGCAGTACCAGAGGGGCATAAAGCCATTAGAGAGCCCCCAGAGGAGGCTGAGAGGATGGTGAAGGGCCCAGAGGGCAAGGCGTGTGAGGAGCAGCTGAGGGCCCTTGGTTTGTTCAGCCCATAGGAGAGGAGATGAGGGGAGGCCTCATGGCGGCCTGCAGCTCCCTCACGGGGAGTGGAGGGGCAGGCGCTGAGCTCTGCTCTCTGGGGACAGCGACAGGACCCGAGGGGACGGCATGGAGCTGGGACAGGGGAGGGTCAGGCTGGTGTTAGGGAAGGGTTCTGCACCCAGAGGTGGTTGGGCACTGGGACAGGCTGCCCGGGGACTGGGCACACAGCACCGAGCTGCTGCAGGTCAAGGAGCGTCTGGACAATGCTCTCAGACATTTGGTCTGATTTTGGGTGATGCTGTGTGGAGCCAGGACTTGGTGATCCTTGTGGGTGTCTTCCAATTCAGGATAGTCTATGTCATGATAAGAAATAAGATTTGAATTAAGCACTGTACGTATTGCCTTCAGAAGTTGTCTCTCCAAGAGTTCGTAGTCAAGGGTGTGGTACATTACAGACCAATTTCAGAAGCAAGATGCAAAATTTGCTAGTTGTAGATTATTTTTTTTTCTTCACTTTTTTTTTTTTTTTTTTCTTATTTTCTGTAATTACTGTTAATGTAGCTTTGGTCCAAGAGATTAAAGGTTCTTTGGTTATGTCCAAAAAGTCATTTTCTACCATCTGGAGATGATACCATGGCTGCTTTCACTTAAACTCCAGAGCATTTGGCTCAGCCACCTCTCCTCGTCTCTTTCCCCAGTGCCAAATCTTTATTCAAACAAACAAACAAACAAACAAACAAACAAAAACAATACAAAAGACCAGTATAATCAATAATGGTGTCACTATTGGAATACCATACAGTTTTGAACTCAGATCTGAGAACCATGCTTGTCTATAATGCCAGCCATTCAAGAATATAAAATTGCACTGGTTTAAATGGAGGTGAACCTTTATCCAGTATTCTGGAGGTCCTTTACTTCATAGATGTAGGTGGGTGGTTTTGTTTTCCTTTTGCCATCCTAAGATTCATCAGGTACATTGGATATATGCTGCATATATGCTATATATGCTATATATGCTGCATCCTTGCTGCTGTTGGTATTGTCCTGATCTCACTCCTCTGTGCAAATATACTCAAGCAGGAAAAGAATTGGATCTGTAGTTCAAAAAGTTGGCCACAAATCACCTTTAATAATTGCTAAATGAAGTCTAATGATACTTGAAGTCATCATTTCTTAGGTGTGGGAATCTTTCAGTTGAGGTTCAAAGTGTCAGGTATCTATTCCCATGATTAAAATTGGTGCGTGTTAGATACCAGGCATCAGTAATATAATTGGAAAACATACTGTGTGCATTACCAGCATGGGGCCTTCCATCCAGCAGGAAAAAAGATTATTTACTTTATGTTTGTTTAATGTTTCTGACTTAATCCAGTGCCCTACCAACCAATTTCTTAGCTCTTACGAAACAATTTTAATAGAAGCTAATTTAAACTCTCTAAAACAAAGCGATATAGTGTCTTGATGGGCAAGCATTGCTAATTACTTTTCAATAAATAAGAGCAAAATCATCATCTCTGGTACAGATAGAATTTTAGTCAGAGTATGTCGATGTCATCTTTTATACCCCATTAAAATTGGCAGTGAGGACTTTTGCGGTGGCTCTTGTGCTTGGGCAGGGACAAAGCATCAGCCTGCAACCACCTGTGTGTAAATCCCATGGCCAGGTGTGCAGGATTGCTTATTATATTACAGGCAGCAAAGGCCTTTTCCATGGTGAGAGATGTATTTGGACACAAAACTGTTTTGAGAGCAGAAAGCACTGCACCATGTAGAGCCTGTGCAATAAAGTTCTTAAGACTGGGACCTACTGGGTGTTAAGCTAGCTCTGGGTTTCAGATTGTGCTTTGTACAACAGCACCAATTTTGGTTTGTAATTTCTTTGAACTTCTCTGAGTAAATTTTGTTTTTAAATTAATTTTGTGCTTATTACCTCACTGCAATGTGAGAACAAGTATATGTTTTTGGAAGGAGAGATGAGCTCCCAAAGGCTGAACGATAGTGTAAATGGTACACTGTGCTCAGCAAACGCAGAATTTTGTAGAAGACTTTAATTTGTTTGTTAATTATTGCCTAATTCCAATCAGTTAAATATTTGCTGAAATTAGTTCCCATTTTAAATCTCTGTATCTCATGGGTTTCTTTATCTGAAATTATATAAAGCTGAAAATCAGCTCTGGTATCTAATGAGAAGCTTAGGGTTCCCTCTTGAGAGCTGTAACTTTTTCATTTAGAAGAGAACTGAGCACTAGCATTTTTAATCACAAAATGAATCCTGTACACATACCCAATAAATAATATTTATGCTATTAACTATTGATGGTACAATATACTGAAACCTTCCATGTTTCTTTGAAAAATTATTTTTGCTCCTGATAACATTTCTGTCATAGAAAAGTCTGTGACACTGTTAGGTATGAGGTAAATCTTGCCAGTCGGGGAAGGTTTGTGATTTATGTGTGTGTATGTATATATAAATATATATAAAAATATATACATATATATTATGTACACATATATATAGTCATATATATAAACACACTGACATAGTAAGACTTATGTAATAACTTATCCTAACATAAAGAACTCCAGGCTGACAGTGGCTGAGTTCATTGCAGGGGTGCAATGAGGAAGGCCAAGGCTTGGTTAGAATTAAATTTAGCAAGAGACATATGAGACAACAAGAAGGGCTTCTTCAAATACATCAGCAGCAAAAGGAAGACTAAGGGAAATGTGGGTGCACTGCAGAGGTACGCCAGTACAGGCTGGGGGCTGACCTGCTGGAGAGCAGCTCTGCAGAAAGGGACTTGGAGGTATCAATCTCTATGAATACCTGAGGGGACAATATGAAGAGAATAGGGCCAAACTCTTCTCAGTGATGACCAGTTATTATAGGACAAGGGGTAATGGGTATAAATTGAACCACAAGAGGTTTCATCGCCATATGAGGAAGAACTTCTTTACAGTTTGGGTGACAGATCACTGGAACAGGCTGCCCAGAGAAGTTGTGGAGTGTCCTTCTTTGGAGATATTCAGAACCCTCCTGGATGCAATCCTGTGTAATGTGCTCTAGGTGACCCTGCTTGAGCAGGGGGATTGGACTGGACGATCTCTGGAGGTCCCTTCCAACCTCAACCCTTCTGTGATTCTGTGATTAGGGTTGAAGCTGAGCATCCTCTACCTCAATGGACTTCAGAAAGCATTAGAGATGTTTAAAATATCATAGGATTGTACCGTTGCTATGATGACTTTTTCCAAAGTTTTCCATTTGAGTTATAAGAGAAAGATTCTGAGCGTGTAAAAAAAACTTTAAAATCTTTTTTTTTTTTTCCTTTACAAGCATATTATAGTAAAATACAGGAAATTGCTTTTTAGACTGTCAGCATAAAACTTCTTCTGCTGCAGATAAGACCACTACGTGATAAGCTTGTTTTTGATGAATAGAGAAGTTTGGATTTCTTTATAATGGCAGTGAGTGTTTTCTACGTATGTGCACACTGATGTATTTCTTTTTCAGTTTAAAACTGTTTCAGGAGATGTGCTCTTTATTTTGCAAAAAAATAAGAAAAACCTCAAAAAGTTGCTAGTGAATGAGTGTCTTGGATATCTGTATGCCGATAATGAGGAATAAACAAGATACTGGAAGACTGTGTGTAATCAACAGTTTGACTTAATTAGCGCTACTGAGTCTGGAAGTGAGAACTTGTATTCCTCGAAAGCTGATGGAGGGGGATGCTGGTTGTCCAGGAGAGGTGAGCTGAGGAGGTAAGGAGACACAGACTTTCAGACTTTCAGAATATACCCGCAAGTGATACGTGTATCAGCAACATTTGGGTAATAATAAATGGAGGGTGTTAAACAGATGCTGACCACCCAGAAAACCAAGTGAAGGAATGTTTTACTGATGATTGTAAAACACCAGCACGAGCAGCTTGGGATAAATGGTAATATGAAGATGACTGATGGTGTCCTGGCCTCTTTGAAAATGAAACCGATGTCAAAATCCATGTTAATTGGTCCAACTAGAGCTGAGTTGTCTCTACAAAGCATTGTCATGTCCTGTGGTTGTTTCCCTGTGGTTTCAGTGATTTGTAACTTCTTTTCCATTGTTGAGAAAGGGAAAATAATATGGTAATGCAGTCTGTACTATGCATAAATGCTTAAAAATGGGGAATCAGCTAAAGTGCTCAGCTCCCATTTCAGAAGCACCAGACATCTAGGAACCAAAGCACCATTTAAAAAATCAATAGGACCTTGGCTTCTTCCTTTGTAATGAGCATTGCAAAATGGGACTTAGGTGCCTAAGTCAATTAGATGGCTTTTAACGTCTTGTTACAGGCTTTCCTATTTACTCAGCCATGTCTTGGAAGTTGATTTGAAGGCTTGGACAAACTTTACCAGTTTGATGATTGCTTGTGCACATAGTAGATGTAATTCAGTAGGTAGGAAGCCTTGCAGATGAAGTGCTGGTGTGTGACAAACCATTGGGATTTCTTTCCTGTTCTGGTGTCATGTATGGTAGGCTTTTCAGATTTCAGAGTAGACTACAACTGACAGAGTCTGATATAAGTCCAAAAATAGACTTCATTCCTGGTGAGGAATAAGAAATTTGAGTTCCTTCAGTAACAGAGTGATTTTGATTGACTCCCAGATCAGGTTGTCATATATGACCCTAAATAAAAGCAGTGATATGGCCTTAGACTCCACATCTTATGTACTTCTAATAGGATTTGCATATTTGAATTTAAATCAGTTTAATAAAAAATAAGTCAATTCAACTGCTGAGCAGAGAGCCTACAGGTGAATTTGGACGAGTGTTTTTTTTTCATTTTAGATAGTTGCACTTGTAGCGTCTTCATAACCAGCAGTCTATATATATATATTTAATTTTCCTTCCTCACACACTGACAACCTAAAGGGAGATGAGACATGCTGCTGCCTGACAACCCTTCAGTCTGAGGGCAGTTGTTATTCTTACGTGACTTTGTGACGTTGGCTATCAAAATCTCTTTCCTCATCTGTCCATCAGCGCTGGGTCTTGCTTTGATTCACTCATGGAAATGTTGACATTGTTGCTCAGCTCCATGAATACTAATCCAGAAAACAGAGCCGCTAGCCTTATGGACACAAATAATACAGTCTTGGCAGCTAATGAGCTACATTAAATAGATATACATCATATCCATAGATATCTATATATCACTACATGTAGATATATATATCTGTATACAGAGAGTATTTGTTTTGATACGTGTTAAGTCTCTATATTGGTTTATCTGTATCCGAAGCAGTGCATGGCCATTTGTCCTTTTTGTCCAGATTTAATGTAGGATTTAATAGATTTAGATATTTCTAGTCTCCACGGGGAAATAATACTTGGAGAACCATAACTGTTTCAATTTCATATTTCAACATTGTGTTACAGGTTTTCCCTGAATGAAGCCATCATTTATATGTGGTACTTAAATTGAAAAAAAAAAAAAGTGCAATGAAGTTTTTATCTGGTTTAGTATGCCACTGAAATACATAAAAAGCCGTTATATTTTTTAAAGCTTGAGTTCAATTTTTTGGGGGTCTAGATTATTGTTAAACAAGAACCAGCCCTCACTTTGATTATCCTTTTATAAATTCAAAGAAAAGAAATACAAAACATTTTGAGTAGCTCTCAGGAAAAACAGAAAACAAAAAGCAAAAAACAGCAACAACAAAAAAAAGGCAAGATAAAGCACTAGAGTTTCCCTAAGAAGCAGGCTGTTTCCTTCCCAGATATGGTCAGTGTCTAATATTGCAGGCAAAAATCTGATTCTGGCTAAGGCTCATTTTACATTTATGCTTGATAGCAACCAGCCAAAAGAAAACCAGCAAAGGAGCAAAGCCCAGCCCCACAAACCCACAAAAAAGCAACGCCCTAAAAAAGTAATAATTCTGAAATGACTTTCACTGAGCGCAGTATTGAGGGCTTTCTAGCCGGGGAGCATTGGGTCCCAAGCCAGTTTTCAGGTGGATGTAGATGGCATGAGGGAAGGGTTTGATGTTGAGCAGCATGCAGCTGGGTTGGGACTGGAGACCTCCCCACACTTGCACGGACGCCCCACAGCCCCATTCCATCCCAAGCCTGTGCTCGGCCGTGGTTATTCTGCATTTTACCAGTGAGGTCAGGCTGGCTTTTCAGCCCCTCTCTGATGAGATGAATGGCCAAGGTTCAGAGTTAATGCCGTTTTTCCCTTTTCCTTTTCTTATCATATGAACTGCGGTTTCTTTATTGTTGCTCTGGACTTGTCATAAGCATTCACAGAATAATTTTCCAACCCTCAGGCATTCAGCTCACTCAGGCATTGGAAGAAGTCAGCTGAGCAGCCTGGGTTTGATAGCCGTAGCCCATGCACAGCAATTACCAGCTCAGAAAGGAAAAAAACAGATACAGAAAACATGTACAATAGCCAGTACTGCTGTATTTTGTGTCTTGGGCAGATCCTGGTGTGCTGTAGGCCACCTGCGCTATGGAAACAGTACAGTAAAACTGCCTCACTGCTTGGCCCCATAAAATGCTGTCAGCTGTTTTGATGATATTCATTTAGATTTGCCACTTTTGACCATTTTTCCAATAATTTAGAAATGTATATATATTTTTTGCCCTACCTGAGCCGTAGGAAACATATGCCATATCTATGTAACAACTGCAAGGAAGCCAAGGAGCAGGAAGATGCATTGCTTCAAGGGCGCTCGGGCTAGCCCAGAGCCTGGATGCTCCGTGCAAGAAATGCATCACTGAGCCAGTAACAAGGTGCCTAGTGAGTCCGAGTGCCCTTCAAGCAAACAGGTACATGTTCAGCTTGGCTCTAACACTGGATTTTGCTGTTGAAC
Source organism: Anas acuta (assembly GCF_963932015.1). NCBI lineage: Eukaryota > Metazoa > Chordata > Aves > Anseriformes > Anatidae > Anas > Anas acuta. The sequence goes on from NC_088985.1 coordinate 2,146,583, forward strand.
TGTGTCCTTCAGATACTAGCTGAAAATCCATGTTTCACCATGCCCTGTGCCTCCCCAGCAGCCAGGTATGGGTGGGACTGGTTGGCAGAAGGTGTTTCTCCATCCACAGGACAGCATGTGAGTTGCACTATGAGTGATCCAGCTCTGCTGATTTTAAGGGTGTTTCTGAGAACTTGGCATCTTTGAGACTGGTACCATAAGCTAAGCTGGCATTAGGAAGCATTAATTGCTGCTCTTGAGGCTGTGATGCTTGGGCTGGGGTGTGATGGACAGCCATCCAGACGGACAGACAGATCGGGAAGCAGAGTTGGCAAGTAAGCCCTACTTGCTTAGGCTAGCAAAATAATAAGAATAATAACAACAATTAATAATCGTGATGTGACAAACTGAGTACACTAGCTTTCACATCCCATTCACCAGCATAAAGCCTTTGTTTCACAAAAACCTCTGCTAAGGTTAGGGGTAAGCTATGCACATGCATCATGGTCACCATGGGCTGGCAAAGCAATTTTCCCCACATCTCATACTTCCTCTCCAATATCACGTGCATCCTGAGACAGAAACAACCGTCAGTGTATCCTGTATTTAGTGCTAGATTAGACATTATTAAATTAGACTGCCAATTTGTAACCTGGCAGTTTTGTTCCTAAAACCATTACTAATGAGAGCTCTAGATTTCCATTGTATTTCGTCCATAGTCAAAGATTTTAGTGGTGGCAGGGCAATTTCTTCTGAGATGCTTCTTGTAAATGTGCCCTCAAACAGTGAATGTAAGAGCTGAGGGTGCAGAATAGGGAGTTTTACTGGGGATTTATAGGAATTCCAAGTATTATTTCTGGCAAGCAGAAAGCTGTCGTTACCTGTATTTTAAGAAAGGAAATGGTGGAATGACTCTTTTCTGTTATAGGTAAACTGCAGTGAGTCAAGCTCTCTAACAATGATACGTTTGTGTCACCACCTCTTGACAAAATGGCTTGTTTTCAAGGAAGGACTCCTTGCCTTCGGTACAAGAATTGCAGGTTAAAAATATGAATGCATTTCACTGTCATAGATGAATTTCTCCACTTGACAGTGTCATTGCCATTCTGGCCTCAGCTGAATATAATTGAACTTAGGTAACAATTATGTTAATTTACTGCTCTTGTGACAGGGTGGGATATGATAACCACTAAATTTTTTTTTTTCTTTCATAAAATATTTTTGCTTAACATTCATAACATCTTACACTGTAATACAAAGCGAGGACAGCTTGACAGGATAAATGGAGGCCTTAAAATCTTACTCCAAGAGAAGAAGCAGCAAATGCAGCAGGCTCCAATTTGCAAAAAGTTAGATCCCTTTCATACTTCCTCTGGCTTTCTTTTTTTTCCCAAAGATACTTAAAGATTGGCTAAAAATTGGAAATGTGAGGATTGCAGAAGAGTGAGCCCAGCAATGCCAGGTAGAATTGACACATGTCATTCTCTTTATAGGAAGAAGAAGCTGCAAGGATTTTGGATAAAACAGTTGCATTTATTTTCAGTTTTGTCCTAAAATTGAATTTTAGCAGGTAGGGTTGGCATAGCACAGCATGAACACTCTTAGGAAGCTATCCCCAGCCCTGCGCATGGGTTTGGTGTTGGGGAATTGTTTTCTGCACAACACCTCAGGCATCCCAGCAGGGCTGTGCCTCCAGCACATGGTGCTTCTGAGCTGCTCTGAAAGATCAAGAAATCAGGAATATTTAACTGCATGCAGATTTTGTTACTCCTAGCTTGAATTTTGAACTTGCAGAGGCTCTAAGGATGACATGTATTGTATCCAGCATGCCTAAACTTTGTTCAGTGTCTCCTGTGTGCATAGCCTGGCTAAAGAACTGGGGGACAGGGAGTAAATATAAGAACTTATTTTTTTAAGGCATGAATAAAGTTGATGAATACAATACTAAAGGCAGTGTCCTGCAGGCAGCTTACAGGCAAAAATGCCATTGTGACCACTGTACAGTTTTATATGACTGACTTTGACCATTTAGGACTAAAGACAGCATATGAAGAAGCAAATTGCTGTCTTCTTAAGGTATAATTCTCCAGAAGACTCCTAGGCACTGTTAAACATACAGTCTTTAATTGATTAATTTTTGTTGTTAACTGTATGAAGTCTAAGGACTTCATAGTTAAAAGCTATCTTCCTGCATATATATCTTTAAACCATACTTGCAGCGATAATCAGAAAGCAAACCAATCCCCGTGCATTTCAGAGGATAATTTTAGCCATCAGGACGTGTTTTAAAAGTCCAGCTATCTTAACCTGCTTAACATGAGCTAATGCCCTGTGTGGTGTTTTCATGGCCAAAATCAGTGATTTTCTCATCAGCAGAATTGCCTATCCATAATTTTTTTTTTTTTTTTTTTTGTTAAAGCTACTCTCCCTGTCTATTTGTAAAATATTTGAGTAAGCTCTGCAGATCCTTGAGGAGCTATCTGAATGTGAGCAGCCTCACTGTCTGTCTGAGCAAGAGAGTTATCCTGGTGGGCATTGCCACGGTTTGTCTGCAGACAGCAACATCCTTTGGCAACTGTCGTGTATTTGGAAGGCATTTGCTGCTTCGGTGGCAAGTGGAAGAAACTATTTCTGGTTGAAGAAAAAGGATGTATTAACTCCACATGGTTCCAGCACAATACAGAGTGCACTTTCCGGGCTAAAAGAGCCAGAAAGAAGATATTATGATACTGTTTTTTTTTTTTTTTTTTTTTTTTTTTTTTCTTTTTCTTTTTCATTGTTTCATGTAAAAATCTTCCCTGGTTAGAGGGTTTGTGGGGTGTGAAAGCTCTGCACGTCCTGTCTGGTGCGAGCTGCTAGAGGGTTCACCTGAAGATGCTGAAAAGTGTTGAGATTTTCTTCTGTTTTATCGCCAGTTTATTATAAGAGGTTTCCTGAAAGTTTTAAGTACTTGAAATGGGATGCTTTTAGAGCTTGGCTTAAGTCTGAACTAGGAGCAGTGGTGCTGGCTTTACCTAGATATGCTTATTTATCATGAGTACTAAGGGAAGCTTTTCTGAAGTATTTTACATGTATTTATTAATTCTCAGATTTGTTTTTGAATATATGTGAAGTGAGGAATTTAATCGGTTCAGCTTCAAGCGAGCATTTCTCTGCCTTTTCAAAGAAAAACACCAGCCCATGCACTTCTGTGCAGGGAACCAGCAGAACAGCAGTTTCCAGCTTGGTTCTGTTTTTTGCAACTCAAAATGGGAGATTTAAGGTTTTTCTTGCTTGGATTTTTAGCAGAGGAGGTTCGTAATACAAGAATTTATTTCAACAAGACTCGAGAGGAAGCAAACTGATGCATACATAGACATGATCAGTGTATAATAAGATTAAGGCATGACAGTATTCATGAAATTATATTGATGAAAGCTTTGGCATCCCAGAGTGGTATAGGTGGCATTTTTAATGGTATTTGTCTCAACATACAACCACTTAATGCTTAATATTCCTTATGCATCGCTTGAAGGTGTTTCTTTTTTCTTTGCAGGCTAACTTACTTCACTTGGATAGTTTGTTCGCAGCCTGCATACTCGGTCAAAAATGTTGCTCAGCTAGTTTGTAATGGAAAATATTGCCATTACTGATATTCAGAATAGCGTAGAATGATTTAAAAATTCTTGAGATGGAAAGGATGTAGCTCTTCGGCACAGTTAGGTGCAGTACTGAGCTATGCAATGAGTTAGGCAAAGCGGTGGAGGAAACATGAGGCAAGTACAAAAGCTGTGACAGTGTCTGAGGTTCCTCTAATTGCACTCTAGCATGAAGGTTTTCCTTTTATTTGTAATTTCTTGTTTGGTTGTTTTTTAAACATCTCTGCTGTCACTGAAGGAGCTGAATTGGGAAGAGCTGATGCTTGGAGACTAAAACCTTTTCTCCATAAGGCAAATGCTTTGCCTTTAGCCACAAAGCACATATAGATCTACCTATCTCAGCACTTCTACCTGAGCAGCCAGGCACCACCCATTCAAAAACTTTGTAACTTGCCACCAAGCCTCCATGGGAGCAGGGCTTCTGATTTCCTGTCTGTACAAAATAACTCAGCATTAGCCAGTAGTAATTGCGGGTTGGGAGCCTCTGATGGTGGTGATAAAATACAGAGACTGGCAGTCATATTTACACAGTTTTGTACTTCTATCTCCTTAATTCAGATTACTTTTTTTTAAACTTTTCTCCCATTTCTGCTGCTTATCGTGGAATTAAGTTCCAGCCCTCAAAGGGACCATTGCTTGGCTCAGTGGCAGCAAATATGATGAAAGCATAAAACTATTTATTTTTAAGATGTGAAATCATCCAGTTATAAGTTTGTTTGTCTGTTTGGTTGTTTTTTCTATCAATAGTTAAGATGTTATTTGTGTGTTGAAAGGCAATCATTGTAAGATACCTTGCACTGTTTTGCCATATAATTGCAGCTGCGTAAGAGCAGCCGAAGCTATTCTCTGTAGTATGTAGCTAAGTTGGCCGAAACAGGCATGTAAAGCTCCTGGAAATATATTTTTTAGCACTTCTGTGTTTTTAAATTTAGATGTGTTCTTTTGTTTGTTGCTCTTTTCTTTATGAACCAGTCCAGCCTGTGAAACCAAACAATGTGTTAAGGGTAATTTAGTATATTTTGTTTCATTCCTCAGATAACTTGGTATGTTTTGCTAAAAATAGAACCTAGAAAAATGAGAATTTAATTTTTTCTGTTGTCTGGATGTGCTGTGGCTTCCAAGGAGACTGAAATCCAAGTGTGTAGTCCGTCGCTATCCAGGAGGTTGATGTGCCTGTCTGATAATTGTTATTTTATGGGTGGATCATAAAGTACTGCCAATTTAGGAACATGGTTTCTTCAGTTTATGGTTTTGACTATTTCCCCATGGCTTCCCAGAGAAAGGGTATGTGAATTTAGTTTAGTAAAAGTTAAAGTTCAGGCAAGAGCTTCAGCAGTTTGCAGGTGCACGCAACACTTGCTCTTTGAGCTGAAGATGAAAACAGACTATGAAAACAGACTAAAGGCATTCCTCCGGAGAGCATTTGGTGCCTTGATGAGTAATTTTCTCAGCAATCTGACAGGTAGCAACTCGGGTTGATTCACACTGTTTACTGCAAGTACATGGGCTGCCCAGGGGCATTGCGTTACGGGAGGGATTTTATTGCCCTTCTCAAATTTTGAGCATGAATATGTGAGCGCTTGAATTTCCAGCGCTTGTTTTGACAGTGGATGACCACTGAGAATAATAAAAGTGCATGCTAAGTTGAGATGAGCCTGCACACAAAGTTTCATGGTAATGATCTTCAGCCCTGTATATTGGTGAGTGACACAGCAGTGACTGCGGAAAGCTGCCCAAGGCAGTTTATCCTCTGAAGATAACTGTGGTGGAGAGAAGTAGCCTTCTGTCATGAATTACAGCTAGAAGCTGCCCCTTTGTCAAGCCTGGCCTCCAGTTACCGGGTCGTAGTATCCATGGTGGAGCAGCAGCTGGGGTACTTCCACCGTCTTGATACCACGCACACTAGGGATGCAGCACGTTCTTGTCTGAGAGATGCAGAAGACCATCACAGGACCAACCTCTTTTATAAAAAACAATTAATTAAAAACCACACCAAGCCCTGTGAGATATGGGAAAGCTATTCTTGGTTATTCAGGGTGGATCAAGCGGGCTGAGCTCATGTGAAGTAGACCAGTATTCAAGCTTTTAAAACCATGATGTGTGTTGTCATTGTAACTCCAGGACATCTGCTTTTCTCATGCTCTGATTACAATCTTATATTCTACAGTTGGCAGCTTCTGTTTTTACAGTTTTGCAAGAATTTACTGGTTCTCTTAGCAGGTTTTTCCTTTCAATAACTTTATTTTATCCTGTTGACAAGCAAGGATAGATGCTGTGTAGTGCTATCAGAGACCAAAGTTATTCCTGAGTTTCAGCAAAGCAGAAAGGCAGCAGCAATACCTGGTAAATCACAGAAGGAGATGCCCATCTTCCCTTCCATGTTTTGTTTGGCATCATCCAGAGCACTTGCTCTTTCTCCCAAAGCATTGCATGAGCCTTAAGACAAGAGAAACGGTACCAGAGTTTCCCCATTTCCAGATGTAATCAAGAAACTGCATTTTGTGTTCAGCAATGTGATCGTGTTGTTGATCCTTGTGAGTTCTGTGCAGCTCAGCTCTTAAATAAAAGAAACACGCAACAGCAAACAGGCTGACATCCACCAACTGTCAACAGATACATCTGCCATGGCATGATTTATCTAATGCACTAGGTAGAAATCCTGCCTAAATTTCTTACATTCTGTAACAGACAATAAAAAAGTAGCAAAGCTCTGTGATATAATACAACAGCAAACTCGGGGAGCCTTTCTGCAGCATGTCTACAGATGTTAACATTTCTACAGAGACTGTAGACATAGAAAAGCTTCTTTGCTTTGAGAAGTGGTAGAATTGTAATAAAATACAGTAAAAACCAAATAGCTGCTCAATTATATAGTAAAGTATAAAACATATAATTAAATATTAATGTGGGGTTAATATAAAATCATCAGTAGCTATTTACTTTTTATCACAAAACGGTTGAGTAGTGATTATCCCATTATAAAATACATGGCAGGCGCATCAAATATGTGTCCTTCGCCATGCTCCTTTTGTCCTTTTTTTTTTCTGTTCCCCAAATTTAATAGTCTGAGCATATAAATGGTGTGGGAATTATTTAAAATGGCAACTTATCGCAGAACATTATCTAAATGTATGCTGTGTTTTTATGTTATGTAGTAGAAGAAAAAAAGTCTCTCTCTAGGATGACAAACACCTAGAAACGAATCTCAGATATCATGAGAAATAGCATTTCACTCAACACTCATACATTGTCCTGGTCTCAAATGTGCCTTTGCTCTTGGAAAGAAGAGGGTATTTTTAGACTAGTATTTTGGCTCTGTGCTGCAGGTGGTGGTCTCACTGCTAAATGCAGAGCCAATTCTGTGTCTCTTCATCTTTAAGCTAACACAGCTGATCAGCAGCACAAAAACTGCTGAGGATTATTGTAGCTAAAGAAACCAACAAACCTCGGCTGGCAGTAGCTTAGCATATACACTGGGTGTTTTAACAATACAACCATCCAAAAAAAAACCACTTGCTGGCAGACCACTGGAGTAAGTGCGTTAACAGGAATATGCTCCAGTGAAAGCTTGGCAGCTCCAGATGGAAGTGCCCCCATCAAAAGAGATTAACCGTTGCCTTCAGTATTCAGGGGGATGCAACAATACGCTGTAGTTTTTTGCCACTGGCACACTGGCTCATAATCTCGTATGTGATCACAGCATTCAGCTGATCCATGGCTAAATAAACAGCAAGAAACAGTGGCTAAAATAATAGCAACAGATTTGGGGTTTGACTGAGGTTTGTAATGCCCAAAATGTCTTTGCAGTCGTGTGGAGCATCTGGGCAGCATGCAGAGAACTTCCCTGCCTTCCTCATCCTCTGCAGATCCGCTGGTGCTGTGGATAATCCAGACTGCTTGAACCATTTTAAAATCAAAATGTAGCGTTTTGGTTGTGAGGAATGTTGGGGGCATCTTATGAAAACGTATGATGGTGTTAAAAAGGACATTGAGTGCAGATAAATGGAAAGCTGCACAGCAAGAGTAGCAGGCCTGTTCCTCTGTGTAAACTGATGGCCTCTGGGCTGCGGTCTATAATTTAGGAATGAGGCCTTGTGTTGTTCTTTGAAAATGTCAGCCTAGCAGTCTCTCTTTCTCAATAATAATAATAATAAAAAAAAAAAAAAGCCAAACTGAGCTCTAGGAGGGAAGTAGTGACAAAAAAAAGAAATGAGAGAGAGGGAAAGTCTGTCCAACCTCATGTAAACTCGTGGCTTGCCTCCGTGTTGAATACTGCATAGGCTTGTGGCTGCCCTGTCTCAAAGAATCTCTCGTCAAACCAAGAAAGGTTGAAAGAAGATTGAAAAGGGTAATGAAGGCATCTAACACATGAAATATCCAATGGCTTACCATGCTTTCATCCGTAAAAGAGACAACAGAGCAGATATAAGAGAGGTCTGGACGATGATGAGCCACATGAAGACCCCAAGGACAGAGGAGTTGTCCACTTTTTCCTCTGCTACAGGAATTCGAGGGGTGTGAATGAAGTAGCTAGTGGGGTCAGGCTCAAAAAACCACCCACAGCTGGCAAGACGGACCTTTGGCATAACCCCTGCTGCCCATGGTTGTGCTCCTGGGTTTTCCCTGCATGCAGCAAGGGAAGATGCTCTCCATGATGTTCCTGCCTTCATTGCTAGGGTAAGGGCTTCAACAGTGGTCTCCATCTGCCAAGATTACCATCTATAACTCCGGTTCAACTTGTTGTCTCTGCATTGATTTCAGAGGCCAACTAGGGAAATAGAAAGATTATTTTTTGTTTGTTTGTTTCTAGATGTCAGAAACCAATCTAAAGGAAATCAGCTCTTGAAAGTCTCCCAAATGCATGAGCCTTCTTCCGCAGGGCTTTGGACTGGGCTACAGGAACAAGATTGAAATGTCTGCCGTGGTTAACTTGATGAAACCTGCGTTTTCTGTTTAGACCTGGTTGATGCTTTCAGTGCTTTGCTACAACTGCAGGATTGAGCAGCTGCATCCTATAGGAGCCAAAACACAGTTTTCAATGTCCTCTCCTTATCTGCATAGATGCTGGGGTTGTAACAGCTTACTAAATGAAAGCTCTGGTGTTTCCAGCCCCATTTTTTCTTTTCTGGAAATAATCAGCTTTAGTGCAGCAAGTGGCATAGGCTAGACCTTAGCTGATGATTTATGGGTGTTGGTACAGCTGGGAATAATGAAATACTCATTAATTGGGATAATACCTAACAGCTGGCAGGTGTGTGTGCATGTAATGAGCAGCCACCGTTATAAGCAGCAGAAGTGAAGTTGTGTTTCAAAGGATATGATAATTGTTTTGCTGTCCTGAGCTGTGAGGGGCCAGGAGTCATCTCTGGGATACATATGTAAGTTCTGCTTTATTATGGGTCTGTACTTTTAAAAGAAAAAATAAGTATTAGAGTATATAATGTCTCATATGTGTCTAATGAACCAGGTGTAACTTAAAAAAAAATTAAAGTTAAGTAAATGCAGAAGTGGAGGAAAAGAAGTGTAAAGAAAAGTGCTATAAGTCTTAATGTGAAGTTATTTGAATCAAAAATGTGAGTATATTTGCAATGAAAAAGCGTGAGTTGTTTCTTTCAAAGAGATTGGAGTGCTGTGTTAATGGTTGGAGCTGTGCTTCCACTTCTTGGTGCATATTGTGAGTCTTCTTTTAACATTATATTCTGATGATTACGCAGTTTAGGCATATATATGCTATATGGATAACTTTTTGACTTCCCAAGTATAATCCTAGGAGAGGATTAATTTTGATTAGGTAAGAGTAACCCCCTGAGAACAGGTCTTGGATGTCCAGGCGATCCATAGTTTCAGCAATTTTCCAAAAGGATTCCTATAAAAATCCTCTTAAATGAAGTTATTGGCAGCTGTAGAACACAGAGCCACAAATTGCTTGATGCCAAACTCATCTGAACGTGAGTATGATGGCCTGAGAGCGGCACCCCTGCCAACAGTCACAGGGGTTGTGTATTTGCAGCTGGAAGTACTGCAAAAGTGATGTTAGTGCTGAAATCCAAAAGCTTTGCTTGGGCTTGAAGAGATTTCCAAGATAGTCATGAGAATAGTATTAGCAGTAAGGGAGCAGTTTCATGCCATGTGTGGGTCAGTTGCTAAAAAGCAGCTCTACCCCTCCTATAGCTGCATATATGACTGTCTGTGTGCCCCTTTGCAGGAGGTCTTTGCCTGTAAAGAGGTTATCACTACTACTACCAAAAAAAGCTGCAAATTTGGGAAGAAAAATGTGATTCTGGCAGATAATCATACCTTGCTCTAACCTCAGAAATAGCCCATCATCTAAATATTTTCCAAACAGGCACAACCAGCACTTTAACCTTTTTTTAAATCTCACTGCTGGACTTTCTCTACAGGAATCTGGAGAAGTTACTGAGAATTTAATGTTCAAACCTGCCTGCTGGGTATGAAAATCTGTGAGGCCGACGTGCTGCCAGCAGTCCTGGTGCTGGGTTTAATCCCCAGTGCTCATGTGGGATTAATCTCGCAATTCTGCACCGATGTAGGCTGACTATGGGCTAAAACATCTATAAATGGGCAAATCTGCAATGTCACTGGTACTGATGCAGGGTGAAATAATGGGAACATTTCTGCAAGATCCAGCTGATGAAGGATTAAAGGCTGGGCATATTTGCAATGACAATCAGTATGTATTTATGTAGAACTGGCCAGACGTGTCTGATTTCTTCCTCTGGGAAGATTGATGCTTGTTGCAGTGTGCTGAGGCTGTTTGGTTTGGTGCTGCTCATCAGTTTGATTTCCAGCACACAGCACAAGGCAGAACTAGTAACACATGTGGAAACCAAAGAAGCCTTTCCTGATGAGAGAGCGTAGCCAAGCTGAGGTGATGGGCATGGGTCAACAGCACGTACTGCACTGATCCAAAACCACATAGTAAATGTGCTGGTGGTTGCTTTTTCGGAGCTTTGGTATTAGTGTATTTTAAGGCACAATGACAGAGACCCCAGTAACTCAATCTCAATGCTGTACCTGATCCTACAAATGAAAATCAGTTTCCAAAGGATGTTTTTCAGTTGCTACTACCAGGGGAGCGGGGAAAGGCAGGCTGTGTCTTTGTACTTATATATATTTAGAAAAGGCAGTTCCTATACATTTGCATGCAGTTTATCCTTGTGCAGCTTGCAGAAAATGACTGAAGTTGTGTATGGGTTCTTTTCTGATCCTTTATCAGGGTCTTCTCTAGCTTAGGCATTTAACTGTGTAAAACCTTTGACGCTTCCCCTTTTGTGAGTTGAGTGCAGGCTATTTGAACTGCTGTCACATATTTATTTTCAGTTTGTACTTACATTTTATTTTTTTTTTTTTGCATTTTTTAGTGGAGGATGTTGGTGGTTGATTGGTAAGGGCAGCTTTCCCCTCATGCATTATATGGCATCCCGCAGCACTGCGTCCAATCCCAGTTTTGTGTCCGGGTTATGTTCTCGCTGACCACACCAGCTTTTACCCCCAGGAAGCTGTTGCACAGTCCTCAAACTTTATCCCATTTCCTTCGTTCTCCCCTGCCCTTCTTTATCAGATCACAGCATGAGTCCAACGCAGGTCCCTGCAGGCTTGGCCCATGCTCTGTGCCTTGTAGCCCTCGTGCAGGACAGGGTATTCCCTTTTATCCTGCAACAGCTGAGCTTCTGTTAGAGCCTTTGCTAAGAGGCCACTTGCACAACTTACCTGTTCATATCAACTCCGTGTTAAATTTGTACTGACTCGACTGGTACCAGAAATCAGACTCAGTGGTGTGCAATTCGCTTGAAGCCCCTGGGAGTCCCTTAAAAAGCTGCAGCATGTTTGCCACCCTGGTTTTCCTTTATTGCAAAGTCTGACCTAAACCATGGGCTATATGCTAAAATGATTAGGTTGGCAATCTGAACAACTCGTGTTCATGTATGTTAAAGGCAGTGTGAGTTGATCTAGACAACTTATTACCCTTCACCGGACCTACTTGCTGTAATTTTTTTTTTGCTGATGCTTTAATTTGAGAAAGCTTCTCTTACATCTCCTACTTGTAGTCAGCCAGCTGGGGAACTCCTGTAGCTCCTCACTGCTGAGTGCTCCTGACCCAGCCTCTCTGCTCTTAACTTGGGCTGCCTCAAGTGCTCATTTGAAAACTTGGCTCTCTATGGCCCTCAGGTGCTCAGGGAAGCTCCCTGCAGAAGGCTTTATGGGCAGGCTTTGGCCAGGTGCTCCTCAGCCTCTGTTGAGTACTGTGCCATAGTTTGGCACTTGTGCTCTTCTTTTTTCCCCTCATTCAGGTGCAATCACCATTTTCCAAGTTTTTTTTTTTTTTTTTTTTTTTTTTTTTACTTCTGATATCTTTCTGCACTTTGCTGTTTATCCATTTTAATTATTTACTTCTTTATTTCAAGTCATTTTGGGGACAGCTGATAAGTAGTTCTTCCAAAACTCTCATAGGCGCAGAGACACAATTCTTATGCCACCTTGAATGTTTCTTTTTTCCTTTTGTCTGTCCTCTTCCACTTGCTTTTAACAGGTTTCCTCATTTCTATGTAACTTTTCTCTTTTGGGATTAAACATGCTGTAGCAGTAGTTCTGATTTTTCACTTTCACAGGAATGCTGAATTTGAGGATCTTGTGACATTGCAGCAGAAACTTTAGAAAGCAGACCTTTTGCACTGGCCCAAGAACTGTTTTTCAGCCAAGTCGAGGGTCTTCTTTAAGGAGGAGACTTTCAGTGTGTACCAAAACTGTTTCAATAACATCAAAAGAATGGCTTTCCACTGCTGTAAGCTTTCCTTGTTCTTTGTTTTGGAAAACTTTCCAATGAAATCTTTTATTTTGAGCATCATAAACTGCTGGCCACTGTTTCTGATATCCAGGAAGCAGATCTGCTGGTTGGAAGGTCACAGAGGAAGATGCCTGGAGTAGGAACACAAATGCAATCTCTCTTCTCAAGAGTTATTTTTTATAGCTTTAGAACAGTAAAAATTCAGAAATTTGGCACACTGCAAGCCTTGGGGAGAAGAATATTTATCTTTTTTTCTTAGCATAGGAATTACTGAGGGTGCATTGGGTGCTTGTCACAGTTAAATTAAATAATCAATTAAATAATGCCTTGAAACATTTCCCGCCCCCCAGGATCATGAAAGCAAAACTGGGGGAGGAAAAATCAAGATAGAAAAGAGTTGAAGGCATTTACAGTTATTTACTGATATCTGAGAGCTAAGTGGTTGTTTTTAATTTCTATTAGTGCTCTGCTCAAATAAGCCTGTTCTGATTCCACGTTTGAATACACGCAGTACAACCATGTTTAATACGCTGCAGGTTCATCTCAGAAGAACACAAAAATACGTACTTTGTAAAATTTCAAATAGATGGAACTAAATGTTAAGGATTACATTCCCCGTGGCCAAAATGACAGAGGCTAATGAGGCACATACCTTGTTCAGCTGGCTAAGGCATGCCAAGGAAGAACTGGAGAATTCAGGCAGTATTAAAGTTGCTGCTGTAGTCCTCGCTGTCTGATCTCTGATTTCTGTCTTCATTGTAGAGCTTCTATACTTACAGAAAACAAATTCTTTCTGGTTGAAGGGGCCTAATTCAGTCAGTTTGCAGTAATTTCAGTGGTGGGTTAGACCAAGCTAGTTGAATAAATGGAATGGCAGCAAGCTGCAAGCACATAAATCATCCTGCGGAGGGCAGGAGGTCCAGCTACTCATTCTCTTAGTGTTTATCTGCACTTACATGCTTCTCTGGATCATCTACAGAGCACCCAGAATTTCACAGAATCAAAATCCTGGACAGCAAATGCATCACAATTCCCTGAATCGGGGAAAAAATACAGGCTGTGAAGGTACATAAAACACAGGTACTGCAGGCAGCTGAACATGTAGCAGTAGGAACCATGTCATGTTAGCACAGAAAAACGTATGGTAACAAAGATGTTGGGGGTACAGCCAGGAACTGCCCTGAGTTTGCTTTCAGGTGTCCAGAGGTGGATCCATGCCTGGTTTCTGCTTGGTGGCCACCTTCTCTCCTGCCCTTACTCCTTCGCACCTCACTGTACCAGCTGCAGGTAACGTGCACTGCCTCCTGTGCTCGCTGGCCTGCTCTCTTGTGTCTTCTTCTCTTAATAGCTGTGCTCGTTAGTGGCTCCCAAAACTAAGAAAAAACAACAACACTTGAGATTCTGAACACAGCAGCAATGACATGTGGTTAGCTCCAAAGCAGATGAGCAAACTTTACAGAGGAGGCAGCCTTCAGTGCTTTTTAACCTCAATTACTGCTTGCCTTTGGGAGGCAACGTCAAATGGTACGTGAGTTATTAAAAACTGCTGCTGGCTGGGGACTGGAGAAATTGTAAAATAATTAATAAATGTCTTTCTAAGAAGAAAAAAGGCTCTTCGATATTCAGTTTTTAAACATAATTTCTGATAGCTGAAGTGCTTCAGTACAGCTGAGATGCCTGCTACAACTGCTGGTATTAAGTTAGCAGTGTTTTTCCATCAAAGCTAAAGCGATCTGTAATGATGGAATGATGCTTCTGCAAATCAGCAAGAGATTTTATTTGATGTATGTATTCATCAACAGCTATTTTAGATGTATGCCCCTTACAGACTTCAACAAACATATTGGATTCTTTCTTTTTCCAAAATGCCCCTTGCAGCATGTATTGAAACGCCACAAGCTTATCCAGTGAAATGCACAGCCTTATTTTCTCTTCATATATGTATTTAATGGCTTAGAAAATAGATTCTCATGAATCACGTAAAGTCCACCGTCATCAAAGAAAGCAAACATCTACCTCTGACTATTCTCGCTGCCTAGATCAGATGCTTGGAGGACCAAGATTTGAAGGTTCAGGGCAAACACAAATTTGTCCATATGCTGTGATGCAAAGAATTTGAGCAAGGAGTTGGGGTCCTCTCCTCCAGGCAGGCTGGAGGGTTCCCCATAGCTCAGGGATGGCAAGGGACTGTGTGGGGAGACCCATCTGCATGGGGATGCTTGAGACCCTGTCAAAGCCCAGGCAGATCCCATGTTCAGCCAGCAGGCAGCCCTGTGGTGTGCTGCAGGCTAAGCCTGCAAGGAGAGGATTCCCCCCCCCATAAGGGAGGGGGGATCAGGTAGCTTTCACCTGGGCGGGTGGAGAAGGTGTTGCTTCTGGTGTGAGGCAAAACGCTGTGGAGAGACCACGCGTTGCTGCCTGTGCTTAGGAAAATAACAGGATGTCAATATTTTTGGAAGTTCCTGTGTTTTTTTGTTTGTTTGCTTTAAGACAATGTCATACCATCTTCCTCCTGCCTTCTCGCTGAATGAATAACAAAACCTGTTTTTCAAAAGGTATAATGCTTAGTCCTTCTGTTTCATAAGTGATCTTTTAAGATTGCCCTTTTCCATTTCCCTGCCTGTGCTTTTCGTATTGGGTGGTACTGCTGTTTGACTGCTGGCTTATTCAGGCTATAGTTGCCTGCTCTTTTCCAACGGCAGAAACAACAAAAGTCCCTTCTCGGAGATCAGAGACTGAAAAAGCAAAGCAAATGGGCTAAATCATGAGCGGACGCCAAATCTTCTGCTTCTATGTAGCTAGAACAGAGTGGACCTCTTATTAAATTGTGTGACGCCTACATAGCAAAAAGTCTTGCCCTTCCCCAGAAAGATCACTCGTTCATACAGGCTACTGTTAATGATTTAATCTGTTGATTTTTTTTTTTTTTTTTGCTGTGTTCAGCACATTGCTGAAAGGAATGAAACACTGTAGGGGAAGAGGGTTGCTAATTGCTTGCAGTGTTATCTTCACACAGCTGGACGGAAGCTACCATCTCGTTTCACTTGAGCCAGCAAGCAGCCAGCACATTTTGCTCTTCTTTGATCCCTTTTGACCTGTTTGGATTTCAAACCGCACACCAGCAGGACGAGGCTCATCAGCCTGCGTTGAATTTCCCTGCCTCGGGTTGCACTCCAAATGCCATTTTGCTGAGGAGGAGGAGGAAGAAGAGGTGCTAGAGATTTCTCCCTATCACCTCTGAGCAGCTGGATGTGCTGGGGACTGGACTGCAGGGGGAATGTGTGACCCGCTGGTTATGCTGCTATGTCAAAGCAGAGAGTAGTCTCGGGGTGAATAAACCCAAAACATCATTAAACCAAGTAGGAGCAGCAATAGGATGTGATGAGTTCTCTGCCCAGTCACTTGTAAGTCAGAATATTGGGAGGAAATAATCCCCTGGAAAGACGTTTAAAATCTGATCTAAGAAGCATCAGATGCTATGGTCTTGTTCTAATGTTGGATACTTCGGGGAATAAAAGTGTGGAGGCTCAGGGCTGGACTATAATTCCACAAAACATTTTCTTCTCAAGGAAGGGTGAGTTTGTGACCCCTGCCATGACTTTGGCTGGAATTACATGTGTTTGTTAAGGAGGCAATGATTTGTTTAAGAACTATATCCCAAAATATTAACTCTGGCACTGAATAAAATGTAACAGAGACTCCTGAACACGAATGCTTGTTAAAACTTGTTAAACTAAATGCATCATCAAAACAGGCAAATGCTGAAGCAGGTCAAGCAAGGGAGTTTTTTGACTCTTGCTAGGAACAGCAATGCATGTCAGCAGCTGTATCTGGCTTGCAACAAGAACGTCCCCTCCATCTTAGTTTAAGACTTCTTTAAATGGCTGCTTGTATGTGTCACTTCTGCTGGATTTCTGCTCCTTAAAGGTAAAGCTGGTCAGGAGCTGGGACCAGCTAACCAGAAATAAGACTTTCTTGTTGCCTTTCCAACAGGGCTGAAGCTGCACTCATCTTTTCCATTCTATGGGCATTGCAACAGCAAGTGCCAGCATTTGCTGATGAATTAATGGAGCTACTAAAAGCTTAGTATTTCAGGCTATGCAATGAGGTTTGAGAGAAAAAAATAAAAAGCTGTAGCACCCCATTATTTTCTCCCTTGTTTAGCTGATCACAGCTCTTACTGCTGGTGCCTTTCCACTGGCATGACAGGGGAGGGGAAGCTGACCGTCCCAGGTGCCCTGTGTTATCCAGGTCCCATCAGCAGCAGATACCTGAAGTAAAGACAAGGACTGGGGCAAACATATGTGTTAAATCCCCAGTAATCATCTATTAATTAGAATCATAGAACTTCCCAAGTTGGAAGGGACCTGTAAGGATCATCTAGTCCAACTCCTGGCACCACACAGGTCTACCCAAACTTTCAGACCATGTGACTAAGAGCACAGTCCAAACGCTTCTTAAATTCAGACAGGCTCGGTGCAGTGACTGCATCCCCGGGGAGCCTGTTCCAGTGTGCAACCACCCTCTTGGTGAAGAACCTCTTCCCGATATCTAGCCTAAACCTTCCCTGCCTCAGCTTAACACCATTCCTGTGGGTCCTATCAGTGGTGATGAAGGTGAATAGGTCAGCGCCTGCCCCTCCACTTCCTCTTGTGAGGAAGTTGTAGACCACGATGAGGCCTCCCCTCAGCCTCCTCTTCTCCAGGCTGAACAGGCCCAGTGCCCTCAGCCGCTCCTCATACGTCTTCCCCTCTAGGCCCTTCACCATCTGCGTCGCCCTCCTCTGGACACTCTCCAACAGTTTTACATCTTTTTTGTACTGTGGTGCCCAGAACTGCACACTACTCGAGGTGAGGCCGCACCAGCACAGAGTAGAGCAGGACAATCACAATTAAGATTTGGGAAAGAAACTTAAGAGACAGGCTAGATTACCTGCCTCATATGTGTCTCTCAAAACACAGTCCCTTTTCTTGGGAAGCAGGAAGGTTCTCACGGGACTCTGACTGTTTTATTGGTCTATGGGTATTATCCATGGTTTGTGTTAGCTTGTAGTGTTGATGTGTCTTTTCTTTTTTTTTTTTTTCCCCAGCCAAACACTGTAGTTAGTGTGCTCTTTTCATGGCTCAGCACTCAACAGCTTGAATGTGTCAGAATTAATGAGGGGGAGAACGACACTGTAGCGACTAGAAGTGCAGAAAAGAAGATGTAAAGAAAGAGGAGATGAGCATTTGAGTCATAGCTTAAATTTCAGATGAAGAATTAAAGCGCTATTATCTTGTCAAATAGTTCAGTGCCTTTTAAACAACATGACCCAGTGCTCGTCATTACCCTTTTGTATCTGTCGGTGTCATATCACACACCATGAGTGCCTGTCTTTGTGCCTTCTGCCCTTTTCCGTGGAGGTACCTCAGATATATCCTGCCATCTCAGATACCTACCTCTTGTTTGGACAGGGTCTTGCTTGAGTTTTGAGATTGTTTGATGGATGTAGTCCCCCAAAATGCAGCTTTTCTAGAGGGCAGAGACATGCAGCACTGGGCAGTGGATGTGGTGCACAGAGGTGTTAATCCAGCCCATGCTCTGCAGTCTACTCTTTGCTCTTTAAGCATGACTAAAGCATTAGGAGCTGTCACTCTGAACTCCCAGTGAGGGAGTGACAGATCTATAATCCACTCGTTATATGTGGCTTACATTCTCCATAAGCAGTAGTAAGGGGGGGGGAAAAAGTCACTGGCGTAACGAAATACGGCATTTTTTCCAGGCACTATCTGCACATCCATGGGAGGTGACTTCCCCAAACTAGGAAAGCCCCTGGGTCATGAGGAAGAACATGCAGAGGTTCTCTGCTACTTCAGGATCTTGCATGGAAAAAAAAAAAACAAAAAAAAACAACTATGGCTGGGGTTGCATTTTCAGAGAAGGAGCAGTGGAGAGCAGCAAGAAGGGAAGGTTTTAAGCTTCTCATCGCCAATTTTGTGGCATCCACAAGACACCTCGTAAAAAACATATGCAAAGCAAATAGATCTACATGACAGCTGATGGACAAGGTTCTAAAAAATGTGCTTGCTGGAAATACAAATACCCAATGCCAGGGAGAGAAACACGTTGAACCTTCGTGCTGTGAGGTTGGTGTGAGACCTAGGAGGTCCCATATTTTGATGTAGCAAAGCAAAAGCGTTTAACCCCTTTTATCTGAGATTGCAGGGGATGGCCAGGGTGGGTTATTTTGACATTCTGATGGAAATGGGGCTGTTGGGAAATAACTCCACATTTTTTAAATACTTCTTTATTATAACATTCATTTAGCAAACCATCTCTTTTTTGATTACTGAGGAGTCATTTCAATCTTGCCAAGGTTTCCAATTGCTTGATATCCCCGGTGTGCTGCCAAAGTTGCAGTTCAACTTCCCTGGGTTTCTCGAAACACTGTTCCTCAAACTCATATCTCAAAGTCTAGCTTTATTTGCAAACAACACTGATTTGTACTATATTATGTTCCAGAATTATACGCAGCATTTTGCTGAAAATACATAGGTGAAAACAGCGTGAGGCAACAAAAAACTTCCTTCCTGATGCTATTGTACTTGGCCAAGTTGCTGGTCATTTGTGCTGCCTGAAGTTTGTGTGTCTGATGGTTGAATTTTAATTGGAATGGGGAAAAAAAAAAAGGCTTGTGCCATGGCTTTGCCTTTCTGTTAGTCAGAAATGTACCAGGATCTGTGCTGTGAATATTTCCATTTGAGAGTGGCCTACCAGGGCCATTGCTGCCTAGTGAATTACAGGGCTCAGCTGTCATCGAATTTACACTATTCACAGAATGTCTTCCATTGCTTTGCTTAGTATTATGCAACAGCCCAAAATTCATCTTTGTTTGTGTGTGTCCTTTTGCTTAACAGAAGATTGCTATCAGTTTAATTTGTTCTACTAATAACATCAACTAAAGGATAAATTCTTTATATTCCTTTGCTTTCATATGGAAAGCCGCATTTGTGCTTTTGCTTTGTATTTATAATTTTTGTGTAGTTATTTCAGAGTAAATTTTAAGTTGTAGCAAAAGCTCCAGTGAGCAGCTACGATTTTTAGCAAAAATATAAATCCTAGACATAAGCTTAAACAGTCCTGTGCGTAGAAACGTAAAAACTTACAACAAAGCCCCTTCTGTGAAGCACACAGTGATGAAGCAGCTCTAAAAACCTGCATTGTCATCCTCCTTTTGGAAACTGCAGCCAAACTTTGGGCGGGCACAGCTCTTCAGGAGTGGCTGAATTACAAGGGGAAAGATGGGTAACTTGAAGGAGACCCTGGGGATCCCGTTAGTTCCTGCAGCAAACTCTATATGCTGGAGCTATAAAGAGATTTTATGAACAGCAGGGCTGAGAAAGGTAGCACGGGGATATTTTGCTACTTGTTACCGAAGAGAAAAAAATAAAACTCTATCCTATACTCTAATTTCATAAACTTCTGCTGCTTTTATTAGGCATTTCAATCAATAGAAACATCTCCCCTGAAAGGTATCCCCAGTCAATTAGTTATATGTAGTGAAGTCATATATGGCACTTCTCTCATTCCTGTTGGTTTTATTCATGAACTAAAGTGTCCCGTGGTGCAGAATTGTAAGTGCAAGTGTCTGGCTGCGTAAATGGATTTCCACATGGCTTCGTGCTGATCTTTATGAGAAGTTGGCTGTACTAGCTACCTTTTGGAACTAAATAGCCAAATAGCACCTAGAGCTGAACAACAACAACAACAAAAAAAGGCGGTAAGATAATGGTTTGACGCTTTTTAGAAAGCATCATTAATTTTCCTATATGTGAACAGCTCTTTAAAAAAAAAAAAAAAAAAGCTTTCCTTTTAAAAAAAAATAAAAGTTGAAAGAGTGGAAGATGTATTCCCTAGACCTGTACATAGTTTCCTTTAGAAAAACAAACAAACAAACCCTGATAAAGCTGTAACTCCTGCTCATTTTCAGTCACTCAGTATTGAGGTCTGTGTGCATTGCAGTGCTCAGAGAGTATGGATGGAAGAAAGGACCTCGTTGCTTTGCAGCTTGCTGGGACATTACAAATTAAAACCATCCCTTTCCCCTTTTTCCATGACTCTGCTCGAAGTCCAGTGATTACTCTAAGGGAGAAAGGAAGAAGGAAACTGCACCTGGCTTTTGTGTTAGCTCTACTGTGGGTAATAATGAAGCAACAAAAGAGCTAATGCATATTCTTGTGATGCAAAGATGGGTATGTGTTTCTTAAAGTGAATTCAGGAGACCTGAAGTCCCAGCAAAGCATCCAGCCAGCAGCAGCAGAGATGCTTTCCTCTTTTCTTTTCCAGAGATATCAATAGATAATGCTTTATAGGTTTTATAAATGCTGTGAGGCATAATTAATACTTACGAAGTGCTTCAGCTTTCTTTTTTGAAAAGGCATTGCATGTGCACTTCTTTTTGTTACTTTAACAAGCAACTCCTTTCTGGTAGCCACATATCTTTAAAGCAGCATTTTCTTTCAAACGGACTGTAAAATCTGTTTGTTTTCCAGTCATTTTTAAAATACTCAGCTCCATTACAATTTCTGAGTGTATGCACCCTCTTTAGGATACGGAGTGCTGTCTTTAATTGTTTATTTGATGTCTTACCCCCAATGAATAATGAAACTAGCTCAAAACTTTTGCAGGTCATCTCAAAAATTAACCCCAAGTTCTGTCCTACCGGTTCTCATTTTCATGCCTGCTCCTTTTGTTTTTATTTTTACCAACTAGCCAAGCCATTTCCCAAGACGATTTTTCATGCTGAACACCAAAATATGTCTATTTTTCAACTATTTTGTATCTAAAAAACACTCTCAGCAGAAGTACCGTCAAAGGCATATTTGTCCAGACTTAAATTTCGTAATAAATGGAACAACTTAAACTGCAGGACATATTTATATGGTCATTATAAATTTGTCCCTAAGGTCGATGTTCCCGATGAAGAGGTCCCAGGAACCACAGATACTGCAACCTGAGATTTCCTTTTTCTCTCGGGACCCTCTTCTTTGCTTGTAACACAAAGCCACATACAGGTCTTCTACCCCATTCTGTTCGCTAGAAGCAGAGCAATTCCGTATCTGCAGTGCAGAACTTTGAGGGGCTTAGTTTATTTTCTCCTTTTCACGAATAATTGGAGACACTTTGTTTCAACTCCTCTTCAAGAGTTCACGTGCAATATGCAGTTATCGGTATTTGTTGCATAAAATTAAATGTTTGAGCAACTGAACGCTAAGCTTCTAACCCTGTTGGTTTTCCATTAACTCATCCAACAGATACCAATTGCCATCAAACTTAAAATAGTACTTGAAGTGATTTTTGTGTCTTTCAAATTGTTCTGAATACATTCTTTATAAACTACTTTAAGGAACTCTTTCAGCTTTCATCTTGTATATGGATGTTCAATAGTATAATACAATTTATTAAGTAGTTCGTGAGCTCTTTGTCAAGGAAAGTGAGTTTAATTAAAAGCCTTGAAAAATGTCCATATCATAGAAATGTAAAAAGAGTAGAACTATATTTATACAGCAGGGATGAATAAAATGACATAGAAGAGGTTATGTAAAATAGCGGTTAGCTTAAAGACAGCAAGTGACATCTAATTACCATTTTTTGTAATACAAATTATGTGGACATGCTTTGAAATTCAAAGGAAAAAAACCCTGATGCAATTAAAGAGTTTCATAATGCTTAATTAATGTTTGTCATGTTAAGACCAGGAAGTTATGAATCTCCAAAAGAGGTCTTCAGATATTTGGGGGAGTAATAGGAGGCCTTAGAATTAGGTTAGAGAAAATCCAACATTTTATATATATATATATATATATATATATATACACACACCCTCAGGTGTATACCCTTAGGCAAACACCATGGGTATTCAGGAGTTGGACTTGATGATCCTGGTGGTTCCCTTCCAACTCAGGATATTCTATGATTCAGTGCATGGAAACACCCTAGATGGTGTTTCCTGAGTAACTCGGGAGATTTCAAGCAGTTCCCTTTGAAAAACGGGGTGAAGAAGGTAGTGCAGAAGGTTGGGTTACACAGTTCACTCTTATGGATAATGGATAAACTCAAAGGCAAGAAGAAAGTCTATGAAATGTGAAAAAAAGGGCCTGGCCACTTGGGAGGACTACAGGTATTCTATCAGGACCTGCAGGGATGTGACAAGGAAGGCTAAAACCCATTTCAAATTAAATCTGGCAAAGGAGGTCAAGGATAACAAGAAAAGCTTTTTTAAAAGTATGTCAATGGTATAAGGAAGACTTGGAAAAATGTGGGTCTACTACTGAATGAGGTGGGTGCCCTTGTAATGGGACAATGAGAAAGCAGAGATACAGAACAACTTCTTTGCTTCAGTCTTTTTTCAGTCTTGTTAAGACTGCCCCTCAAGAATCCCAGACCCTGGAGGTAAGAGAGAGAAACTGGGGAAAGGAAGACTTCCCTTTCATTGAGAAAGATCTGATCAGAGAGTGTCTAGCCAAAATCAACACGCATGGGCACCAATGGAATGCACCCATGTGCTGAGAGAGCTAGCAGATGTGATTGCTGAACCACTCTATTATCTTTGGAAGCTCTTAGAGAATGAGAGAGGTGCCAGATGACTGGAGGATAGCCAATGGCACACCAGTCTTCAGAAAGATGAAGGAGGAGGATTTGGGCAACTACAGGCCAGTCAGCCTCACCTCCATTCCTGGAAAGGTGATAGAACTACTTCTTCTGGAAGCCATCTGCAAGCAATTGGAAGAAAAGAAGTTTATCAGGAGTAGTCAACATGGGTTCACCAAGGGTAAATTGTGCCTGACCAACATGGTAGCCTTCTGTGATGTCATCACTGGCTGGCTAGATGAGGTGAGAGCAGTGGGTGCTGTGTACCTTGACTTCAGCAAGGCTTTTGACGCTGTCTCTCACAACATCCTTGTAACAAAGCCTAGAAGGTGTGTGGGATATGAGTGGACAGTGAGATGGATTGAGAATTGGCTGACTGGCAGGGCTCAAAGAGTTGCGATCAGCAGTGTTGAGTCTTGTTGGAGGCCTGTCACTGTAGGGAACCTGCTTTTAGCAGGGGAGTTGGACTCAATGATTTCCAGAGGTCCCTTCCAACCCCCTACAATTCTGTGATTCAGGCAAGAAAAGTTCCCGGGGTCCTACACAGCACGTGGTATGGGTTATTGGGCCTAGTGCTGGCTGACAGGGTGTTGTCAGATCCCTCCACATAAGGGTTGTGCAGGCTGTAAGCCGTAGGACAGAGTCCAGGGGTGAAATCCTCTCACTGAAGTCAAGGTGTGGCTCAAGCCTTACAAGGGCCTCAGGGCTTACATGAGCCATAGAATCAGAGAATCATTCAGGTTGGAAAGACCTCTAGGATTGTCTGCTCCAACGTTTATCCCATCGCTGCCAAGTCTACTGTTAAACCATGCCCTTGAGCTCTACATCTACATATGCTGTGAAGACCTCCAGGGACAGTGGAGTTTGTCATGCTCAGGCTGCCATCTTGTTATCCGTAATCCCTGGTGCAACGAGGCAGGATTCATGCAGGTGGGCTCAACCCACTGCTGGGGCTAAGGTGCATGATACATTTTCTTTAGAGCCTACTGAATCCTCTCCTTTAGACTCGAAGAAGTTCCCAGGAGGGAACGGTTGTGGAGGGATGGAGTTGGATGGAGTTGTGCCTTTTTGTTGTTGTTAGTAACCATTTCCATTGGTTTCTTTTCTTAGTCATACCTGATCTTAACCAGGCATTCCTGTGTAAAATATCCAGTGCTTTTTTCTATGTGAGATATATACAGTTCTTGGGATATCCTGGGTCTTCACGGTTTATTGTAGTGAGAGCAAAACTCTCTGGAAAACTTATACTGAGTCATGTCTTTCCTGCTTTGTTTCTTCCTCATGTAATCTGAACACATTATTAGTCTCCGCTGAGACTGGTGCTTATACAGTGGCCAAACCTAACTCTAAAAAAGATCCATGGTATACGTGCAAGAACACCCCTTGTTTTAAGAGTGAAGTTGTGTTGAAAATTTCTGTACCTTCCTTCCTCAGCGTGATGCTCTGAGAAGTGGCCTGGTGCTGAGGAGGAAAGGTGGGGGTTGGTAGGGCATGGGGAAAAATGGGAGAAACCTCTGGATTTCACATCCCAGCCAAGCATGAGTGAGAGAACGATATCCAGTATTTGCATCTCTCTGCTTTAACACATTTTATAGTAATTAGTGCTTTTGCTTGTGCCTCAGTTGCTGCCACCCTGCAATCATCCTTCATTTAAAAAGAAACAGAAGAGAGGTTTTTACTCTCGTGATTGCGAGACAGGCTGGAAACGCAGAGGAGGAGCACTTACTTGCAAAGGCTTCAAAACCAGAAGGCTGCTGCTGAGAGCTCAGTGGTTGTTATGCACTGAAAGCCCCTGTACTGGTGCCCTGACCCTAGAGTGGGACCCTAGAAAACGAGCACCATGCAACCATTGCTGCCTGCGTCTGACCCCAAATCAGGGTGTCCTTCACGTGGCAAAGAATGGGCTCTATTTAGCAAAACAGCACTCAAATCCAAATAAGAAGTTAATTCTATCTGTGTCCTGAAAAGGGCTGAAGTACTGAAGCACTTCACTTGTTTCCTGTGAACAGCACTTGCCCCCAATTCTCCACATGAGCGGTACAGCCCAGGAGCTGCAGTGCACCGTGGTTTTGTGATACATGCAATGTATGCACTTCTAACATTGAAATTCAAGTTAGTCAAGCTCAGAGAGGCAAACAGCAGAAAAAAATGTGAAGTATCAAAGTGAAGATGAAATCTGTCTCTACCTATTCCAGCTCACAGGAATATGCCGATAATTTCAGGCACTCATAAAAGTGCATATTTATGCATACTCTGTTTTAAAGGCTATTCCCAAATGGGCAGTTCACAAAGACGTGGATGGAGAAGATGCAAACTTTACTGCACATGAACACTGCAATGCTGGATTTCCACCGTGCATGCAAAGAAATCCCTGTTCACAGCCCAGCACCTCAAGAAGGATGCTGCAGGGGTATCCTACTGCCAGCCTGAGAACAACCCCCAAAAATTCAGTGCATGGGCATGAAGTGCTGCTGAAACACCAGCACTGAGCATCCCTCTGTTCATTTTAATGCTTTGTTTTGGATGCCAGGGCATTCAAAATCATCCTGTGTGCCACGGTTAGGATTGATTTTAGGCTCATGGGGCGTTTATTGTCTTTTTCTTCACATTCTCCTTAATACCTGTCCTGCTCTATGTGCCAGGAAAAGCCATAGCTCTCACCAGAGGATGCAAAAAAAAATAATAGTATTGACTGCTGCTTCTGTGGATATGCTTTTCTTTTTCATTACTAAACACTGATATTTGACTTTCTTTTTTTTCTTTTCTTTTTTTTTTTTTTTAAACTGCCCCATTTTATGGGCACATGGATATAAACTGTGCTAGGAGAAAAAGCATTAAAATATTTATCTTTGCCTGAATGCTGCATCTTTCATTGTCCAAATATAAAATTACTCTGTTTGCACAGTATGGGGTGGCAAAATACCACTGTGGAGTTCAGTGAAGGGACCTGTTGAGAAAGCAGACAGGATTGGGATGAACTCATCATTGTACTGGTGCCATCACTGTTAGAAACTTGAAGCACAAATGTCTGAGAGTAGAGAAATTTGTTATTGCTCCAGCTGTTAAATACATCCCCTCTGCGTCGCTCTGAGCCATATCCCGAAATGGAGTCTGCTGGGGCTTCATTCATGATTCATGATGTGTCTGGAGGGGTAGAATAATTCAATATGCTCCTTCTGTTTAGTTAAATGTACATGTGCTTTTCATCATTATTTTATAAGATGCATGCTACAAAATACAAGGAACTGGAAATGACTGTTCTCGCTGAAGCTTACTTTTCACAATAATCCAGTAAAACTGAACATAAGTAAGAGGATGGTTATGTTAAGAAATTCTACTTATCATTGCTGGCAGAAAGACCCTGTTTCTTTGCCTGAGGCTTTCTTGGGCAAAGAAACAGCGATTTGAATAAAACATCCTAAAAGCAAACGTGAGGTGATGAATTCTGCCTATGGTGACAGGCAATAAAATGTCCACGGTACCATTATGCAGTCAGCACGTGCTTTAGCAAAGGACAATTTGCTCAGTGATCCTGAAAACTTTGGAAAGCTTCAAGGGAGCATGTACAAATTTGGGAAAATGCTAAAATATTGCAGGGCTTTGAGTATCTCACTCCATTTTGAACTAATGCACCCATCTGTGCAGTGTACTTGATGTAGCTGTGATTTTAAGGTTTTAAAGCATATTTAAATGTCATATGCATAAAGGTTTGCTCCACTGGCCACAGTTTAATGGGCAGGGTGTGATGGACCTTGCTTTGCAGAAAAACAGACCATTTAAAGTCTCTGGTGGGAAGATTGTTTTCCAACAGTGCTCCCCAAAATGTTGATTTATGTTCTGGTGCATCTTAGCAGCTGTACCAGAAGTACTTCCCACATGTATTAACATACGATATAAATGATCATTATAGCACATATAACATCAAGAATACTTATGTTACTGTTTTGTAAATATTTTTTCAATTAAACTTTCCTGTCACCTCCTTCTCCATTTCATTGCCTTTGCACGTGATGCAGTGAGAAAAGGAGTAGCTCATGACTGAGCCTAAAGTTCATGATTTTCACTCGCTGGGTCCACAAGAATAAGATAATGGAAAAGCAAAACTCTTTCCTTCTGCAGGCTGGGGAAACAAGCAGCGTAAGGAACACCCTGGAAAGCAAGAAAATGATGCCACAGAAGGAATCAGTAATGCATTATCCCCATTTGTTAGTACTTTAGATAAAGTCTGAATTAAGTCTGAATTGTTTCTTTAATGTTTATGGAGATAGGTATTCTACCTATTCTGATACCACAATAATATCATGCAACTACTACCAGTATGTAGATTGAAGACCAGATAGACAAAAGTTGCTATGTAAAGCAAGGTGCTACAGTTTTGGAAGGAGAAGTACCAGCATCAAACATCTTTGAGTGCATCTCTCTGCTGGCACTGCCCACGGTGTCATGGTGGCGAAATCACATCAGGCGGTGGGAGGCTCTATAGGGTCAGCTCGATGCTGGCTACAGCCTAGAAGTTGGCTTTGGTTTGTCCTCCGTGGCTGCCGGTAACATCTGGGCTTCCCTGGGTTCTAGCGTGCTACCTCTTTGCAACGAGTTCCATGTCTTAAAATACCACATTGCACAAAAATGTCCTAACGAGGTGCCTCGCTCTGAAACCTTTCCCTGCCTTGCTGGAGGGAGGCAATCCAAGAACATCACAGGCTGCTGAATCCTTCAGGCTCCTGCGTGGTAATGAAGTATATGTCCTTCTGGAGGCATGGAGAGTAACTCAGAAAACAACATACTTTCCAAGCAGAGAAAATGGCATTATGTTGCCTTGCTTTCTGCTCTGGCCTGCTGCCAGCTAGCGAACCCAACACAGCCAGCCAGAAGGTGCCCCAGCTCTTGGTTTGCTGGGGAGTCTCAATTGAAATAACAAGTACTCACCACGTTGACCGCTTTAAATGTAAACATGAGTATTGATTTTTTTTCCTTGTCCCGTTTTGACCTGCAAAATTTCAAAGAATTTGCTGTGGCACTCGCTGTTCATTCCTGTTTATCCAAGAGCATTTTGCAACAGTACAAACCTGGGCTTGGTTTCACTCCTCGCAATGCAATGCCTTCACCTGGAGTTTCAGATTCAACATGAGCTGTTTCTTAAAGGAAATCTTGACAGAAAGCTTAAGTTGTACCTTTCATAGAATCATAGAATATCCCAAGTTGGAAGGGACCCATAAGGATCATCAAGTCCAACTCCTTTGCTGACGTTAATTTACAAATGCTGTTCTTGTACCGCATTTATCTAGAGCTTTTGTTAGGAGCTTGCACTGAGTTGTCCTTTTCATAGGACTGCTCATCTCTAACATGCAATTAAAATATTCAGAAATTACTGCAGACTTCTAGGCATCATCTCGTACCCTCATTTATAGAACTGTGGCTCCTAAAAATGCAGTGATAATACCATGTAATCAATAATTTAGAGGTCCCAACAATACTTATGTCTGCGCTCCTGATCAACGATATGGAAAACAGATACTGGTTTCCTCACATTTTAAGTGTGCTCAGGGAATCAAAGAACTCATCTCCTTGTTCTGGGCATCCCTGCTTTCATCCTTGCCTCTTCACATTTGTCACAATATTTATTTTACAATATACTCAAGGATGTGAACATGCATATTGCAGCTTTGCTACTTTTTTTGGTGCCAGCTGAAATCTTAGCAGCTTCTAGGATGATCAGTGATTGTATTATGTGCTGTTATAAAGATAAAAACTAAACCCCAGCTATGACATTTTAGTATGAAAAAATATGAAAGAACCAATAAACTTTAATTGTGATGTAACTCCATTTAGCTCCTTTGATTGCAGTATAATATTTTATATTATTGAGTAGGCTTATGAAGCCCCTGTTACAGATAAACGTACACACATCTGTTTTCAGTGTGTTATTTATCACATTCCCTTATGTTTTTTATTCTTACAGTCAGAGAATAAGATACTCTCCTGAAATCACTCTTCGCAAAAAATTCTATTGCCAGTGTACAAAACATGCTCTTTGCAGAGGGACGGACCCCAAAATCCCTGCATCACCTCTCAGTATCTTTTCTAACTTGGTTACTCATTTTGGAATTGACTTCATGGTATACATACCATGTACATAGCTTTCATCATGGGGCATTCCTAAATCTCTCTCTCTGAAGTTGTCAATATCCACAAATCTTACAGAACTCGTACTGCTCGTGCAGTAACCCTCTAACACATTCACAGAGGATTTTAAGCATAACAGGAGATGATGCTCACACCTGATTATAAGGGTCTTATTGACATTTGAAGCTCTACTGTGATTAGCCATTATTAACACATCTGTTTAGCATCAGGCACGAGAAATGTGAATATAAAGCACCAGCAATTATTATAATTAGTGACACAAAAGTGCATTGTCTGCACTTACCTTTACCTGAGCTGCATGGTCTTTGTTAGGGAGCTAGTACACACCTGTATATGTAATAACAGGTTATATAAAGGTATGTGTGTGTGTAAATATGCATAGTTATATGTATACAGTTATATACATATGAATATATATGTATATTTGAGTGTATGAGGGACGTGACTTTTTCTAGACTCATTAAATAAACCTCTGGTCCTGTGCTCCCATGAACCCTGCCAGCTGCAGAGATCTGTCTTACAGAACAATTTCTAACAGAAATAAATGGGTCCTTGTTTTGCTTGAGAGGTACTAAATTACATTTGCCATTTACCTAACTGCATTAAAAGACCAAGTATGAGCGTGCACAGCACGTGCCGCGCAGCAGTGCCTTTGTGGTCTTTGGGGATTGATATCAAAAAAGACGTAGTGCTTCATGAAGTGCCTGTGGATCAGAGGGGGATAAGTGAGCGTTGGCTGCTTATCTGTCTCCTTGGTACCAGTGTGGGCCTCAGAGATAGGTGGTATCTTTGCAGCTACATCTGAATCCATTGTGGGGAGGAAAATACACCATGTGTGTTCGTCGTTCTTGAAATGTCTGAAATAGAAAGAAGAGTTAGCTGATTACCATCAGTCACAGATTTAAGGCAGTAATACTGTACCTCCTATAAACGTGTTTGACCAACTGATCTCTGCCGAGGAGGGGAAGCTCTGCCTTTTGGAGGCTTTGCAGGTGGTACTTGCTCTGGAATTGTGTGATGGACACCAACAGGAGCTTGCTTCCAGGTGCCGATCGAATGCATCCGTTACAGACCTGCTGGTCGGAATTGGTACTGCAATGAAAATCAAATTTTTCAGCGTTATTTGTTTGCATAATATGAATACGGTAACATGAATATGTTGTGAAGCAGCAGAGTTATTTGTAGGAAGGATGACTTGCCTTTCAGAATTACAGGAGGCAATAGAAAGAAATGGAAATTCTGGTATTTGCTGTACTCTGAGCTTACTCAACTGGTGGTGTCAGCTTAACAGTTATGCCTTTGCTATGAAGATTGTATGAAAACAATGTAGGCAAAATGCCTAATTTCTCACTAAAGAATGTCAGCACATGAAGAAATACCTATTTCTAATGAACTACTAAGATATGTTTATACTATTTGTTCACGGTAGGGCAGTGTGTTGTCCTGCTGTTGGACATTTTAGTCCAAAGTATTTCATTCATTTTTGTCACAATCACTAATCTATTCCTTTAAATAGTCAGTTATCAGTGTTTTTACCATTCATGACCAATCAAGTTGCCTTTCTGCTTTATGTGACAATCATGCATTATACTGAATAAAAACAAAACAAAATAAAACAACAACAACAAAAAACCTGAAATGGCCAGGCTAGTTACACTTCTTCACATCTGATAGAAAGCACCTACTTTACAAGTTCATATTTTCCTGCTCTCAGTGAATTTACTGAGATTGGCAGAGTTTTTAGTGACTTGATGTCAGGCCCCATCATCACTAGCAAATACAGTGGGAGCCTGTCCTTTTCAGTATCCCCTGCCACTCTGTTGAATAACATTTATTTTTTCTTCTAGAACAGAGCTCATCTAAAAACAGTTTAAATGCCAATTTTGTACAAGAGAGAAAAAAAAAACTGAAAAAATGAGATCCCATTCATACTGCTTGGCTTTTCCATTCTGAAGAAAGACTATATATATATATATTTAACAGAAATAGCTCATACTATAGCTACAGATCATTCTTTCCAATTAATGTAATTGTAAAATTAAAATCATTTCTCAGAAAGGAACCTCTGTCTTGAAAATTAGACTTGAAAAGCAGGTTTCCAGTGTTCTAATACATTCACTTGGTGCTGCAATGTACTTTGAGAAGAAAAATGGAAATTTACATTTTTAAGGTTTTACTTCCTATTAATGTTGTTATGGAGAAAAACTCATTAACTAGAGTATTTGTGAACTAAAGGAATAACAAATAAAAGCAAAGTAGTTTATTGGATTTTATTCATAAGAATATTTTTAAATATTTTGTTGAAATGCTTTTTGCTAACTTCTTTTCCCTGTAGTGAAATGGGATATGAGGATGAAATTTATTGCAATTATTCTTTGAAAAAAATACAAGTGCAGAGGTCTTTAGAGTAGATTTGTTTACTTGAACTGTTTCTCTAAGGAGTAACTCTATTAGAAACACTGTGTATTAAAACATTTATAGTTAGCATAAATGTCTAAACTGCTTCCAAGAAGAAAATTTGAACTATTTTGTGTTCTGTACATCCAATTCACATTATACTGTTTTCCTTGAATGTATTGCAATGTTAATGCCATGCTAATTTTAATATTTGGTTTTACAAGGGGACTCTTGCTTCTGAAATACATAGTGTAGTATATCACACATGACATTGAAGTCTTGGAACTTATCAGAGATATGACTACCAACGTTGGAAAAAAATATTCACACCTCCAAAATCAGTTCACATTCAATTATTAGGATATAACAGGATTCTCATGAAAACCTCTCAAGGTCAATGAGAAATTTGTCATGTACAATGGGGGGTAGGATGAAACATAATGAATTTTTCTGCCTCTGAAACATGATAATGCGCTACAAATTTCCCCAAATCACTCGTTGTTAGCCATGCATAGAAAATGATATGTCCCACATAATGATGAATCCAGACCCTTATTTCTTGCCTGCTTCCAGCCTGCACTGACTTCTCCCCATTTCAATGATACTATTGGTTTTAGGTAACCTTTCCAAAACCCATGTGCTGTACAGATAAAAATGAGGATTAAGTTAGGTACATATATTACACCATTTCAATGCATGCTTAGTCCATTGTCCAGCGGATGAGTTTTATGTTACTGATTTGAAGTGTGTACCCATTTTCATGCTTTCTCATGAATTAATTTGTCTCCTCTGCAGTTCACAATAGGTTTTCAAATTTTGAAATTTTGCTAATCACATTTTTCCCCTTGTCTTGTTTTTTTTTTTTTCCAGCTCTCGTAAATGTGAAACTTTGGGCTATTGATCGGCAATGTTTTCAAACAATAATGATGAGGACAGGCCTCATCAAGCATACTGAGTATATGGAATTTTTAAAAAGGTATGACACTTGTTTACTTTATAAGAAATACAGTGAAATTGCCGTCCTCATCTTTGACTTTTTGTGAATGCAGTATTTGATTTATGTTCTTTTCATCTCTTTTTTATTTGCTGTTTAACCATCTGTAAGCAGTATCCTTCAGCCAAAGGGAGGGCAATCACCAAGAGGAATTGTGCTGCTCTTTAGTTTCATTCCCATTGCAAGTTATTCATTTGCAGAGTCACGCAGCCTTCTTGTAAAAGAAAAAGCTTTGCTATGAGTCATTCAAAGCTTACATTATTACAGAAAATACCCATCAAAATAAAAACCTCCCCAGGGAAACATCTGGTTTGCAAAGTGTTGTAGAAGCAAGTCCATTCAAAGTGTATTTTTGTACTTCAGAGGCAAAAGGCAAGTTTCTAGCGAAGCAAAAGCCACAGGTTTCTGTAAAACACGGTTTAGATGAGTAGCAAGAAAGGCATAAAGCCAAATCTTTCACTCCTTAAATTTGGCCTCAGTCTCACGAGTGCCATTCAGTTAGTGCCGCCATCCCAAACTATGACAAATCCTCCTTACCAAAGCAATGGCTAATATCCCAATAATTCAGCTCTGCCATAGCAGTAAAGAACTGGCTATGCTTCATGTCAGCAAAGTAATAGCAAATAGGAGCATAACATCACTGAATCCTAGAGAAAAAAATTGCCCAAGTCAGCGATGTTGAAAGTAATCCCATCATAATCCCATCGTTACTAAGTCATTACTGCAATGGGTTTGTCCCAGATCAAAACGTTCCTGGCTGAAAAATTTCCCTCCCGAGCTGAGGACCTCTCTGTGCAAAAGTAATGAGGGATAACATACCAGAGAGGTGATTTCTTTTGCTGGTGGACGGGGAAAGGAACAAAACCCTTCAGATTTGGGCTCCTTTTCCTCTACCTCTCTCCAGCAGTAGGCTGTGCTTGATTTCTCTCTTGTCTATTTTGGATTCAGCTAATTTTCAACACAGGGAAACGTTTTAAAACTGATTGTGTAATTTCCAAAATAAGCTGCTTATTTTTTCCCAAACAGAGGTTTTCAGAGAAATTTACTCTTATAAGACCTAGAAGATTTTACAGTTTGCAAACTGAGTAATGACGCACCACCTGTAAAGGAATGTTTTTAACACTAATTCCATGCAGCTGTGTCAAATGACAGATAACAAGTCTACCTAGCACGGGCACACTTGATTTTTACCTTTATTTACTTCTGTTTCTGAACTTCTAATGTATTTTCAAACATAAGACTTATAAAAATAGAAGAACATGCACAGTACATTCACTCAGGCTTTCATAAACTCTAGGAGCAGCCTGTATTCATTCAACCTAAAATTAGTTTTTCTTCAGTTACCACTGGAGGAAAAGGGAGGTAGTAAAAATAACATATCGATACTAAAGAAACCCTCATGACACTCCTAGCTGGGAGTCACATAATTGGGCTGTCCTGCAGGGGCCCAGGAGGGTGACCACAGTCACAGACCACAGATCTGCAGGCAAGGCTTCACAGATGATTTAAAAATATTAAAAGGTTAGTAATAATAACAATGAAGTAATAGAACTAAAATAATTGGCCAGGCATCATGGCCTCTGATGAGGACAAGGTGTTGCCCTAGGGAGGACCTGGAGCTCCATGGAGATGTTCTGCTGCTCGGAGATTACATGCAAGTGCAGTGATCAAAGTCTAGCTTTTTCCAGGTGTCTGTTTGTGGTTATTCACAAGCAAGCTCACGAGAGAAAACAAAACCTGTTGCTGTGTTGAAAGCATTTAAAAAATCATGAATTAAAATGTTAACAAGCATTGGCCTTTTTTGTGTGCTGGTGAATGAAACCAAAAAATGAATATAAGATCAGTTCTGGGGGTTAGAGTCCCTGGCTCTCTTCCAAAGCAGAAGCTATGCACATATTAAGCTCTTAAGCTTTGAGCTTTAATAGAGATTTTCTAGAAGATTGTCAAGATTAATTTGGATGCAGGTTGCACAGAGCCTGCCCAGCTTTAATTTTAAAGCAAACAGTGTGAGTAAGAAACACAAGAGTTTTCTCACTATATCAGAGCTTCTTAGTCACAGCCTATTACAGTGTGTTGAGAGCATATTAATGCTCATTAAAAAGGCTAAAAGCAAGTATTTTTTCTTTAAATCTTGCTATTTCAGTTTTGGAAAGTATTTTTCATGTGCAACAAGTGCAGCATGGGGCTATTTGTCTAAAATGTCTATTTGCATGGAGGTCATTATCAAATGATATTGTCTAGTTTTGCTCTGTGCATCAACAGCTATCTCAATCTCAACATAAATCCAATTTTTTATTTCAATGAGGTATTAACTGCTCATTTTTAAGGATGCTCCCGTTCTCAGTGTTGAAGGAAAAAAACAAAACAACACTAAATCTTGAAAACAAGGAGTATGTCAATTGTTGACCTTATTTGTTATTTTTTCCTTTCCAATATTAGTAAGTGAATGAAAATGCTCATTAAGAAATTTAACAGAACAGAAACAAAGATGTAAATGAAACCTGTTCACAAAAATGTCAGTGAGGTTAGAAAGCACTATTTTTTGCTCTCAGTGCTCTAAAAAAGTTGCCCTTTATAATCTTTTCTTAGTCAATAATGTAACAGTCATTCTCTTTAATAGAATGTTTTTGCCTATGAACAAAATACAGTAGAAATGCAGCTTTTGGGGTGAAATAAGAGCATTCATATCTTCTCATTCATCTTGCTGACAATAGGTGCAGTTTGAGCCCAGGTGTCACCAGGGCTCCATATAGTCATTGTACAAAATATTAGCTTGTTGGTCAGTATTTGTGGTCTTGCTGGTCTTGCTGTGTTTTTCCTTAGGAGGAGCATACCGCTGAAATGGGTCAGCTATTATGTTCCTAATGTCACCCTTTTATCTCCAGAGAATGTGTACTAGTCCTTTCTTCTAAATGCTGTAGGAAGCCCATAAAAAGTACATTTCCTAGTCAAAAAATACCAGTAAAGATACTGTGCCAGAAGGCTGTCTTCTTGTTTGCTCCAAGGAGTAGTCGTGTGTAGTTCTCGTAGTCTTATAAAAGTCAGGATGACTCTTTTGATTTATATAAATCAACTGCAATACACTGAAGCTAGTAGCAACTGAACATCTCAGTGTTTGTGGTATTTGTGAGGAACCAGTCTCTGTTTTCCTTTCTGTTGCTTGTAAAGTCAACGGATGATCCTTGAAAGTGGTCAGAAGATGGCCAAATTCCATAGCAGCACCTGCTTCAAATAAGGAATGGAAAATCCAGGCTATTTTTTGATCCCTGTGTATATGCTGAATACCAAATCGTAGCACTGATACCCTTTGAAGCACAGCTATGGCTCATTATGGAGTTAAATCAATGCTAGATTCAGCTAGTTCAAAGTGTAGCTAATGTGCAGGTACTGGTCAAGAGTTAAAATATTAATATATTCTAAAAACCTTCTGTAGAGTTAGTAAACTCCTTATGGATGGAAATGCTGAACATTTAATCTTTAATCTTTACCCAACTTAATGCTTACTGTATATTATTGAATATACCTGCCCTATACAAGCAAGAAAAAGCATTGCCCTGCAATGAAGGTTGCAGCTATGCTAAATCAACCGTACATCTCACTGCAGTGTTCATTCTTGAAAGGTTACAATGATTTTCTTCTCTGATTTTTCTTCTCAAGCCTGTAATGAAAATAATTCCATTTAAGCAAGATAAGAATATTTCAATTACGGAAACAATGATTTATAAAATAAATTTGTTCAGGAAATAAGATGGGGAAAAGATTTTCACTGTAACAGGTGTAATCATTTCCTGCTAAATCATAGAAGTTTTAAGGAGGGGCACAAATATCCACTCTTCAAAAAGGCCAGAATGCCTTGGAATAGCAAATTATGTATTTTTTATGACTTCCTAAATTCTCCATTAAAAAGTGCCTCATGTTCTGTCCCACCATGTAAACTCTGATTCATCCAAGACCCTGGAACGGATCAGGAGAACAAGTGATGAATACTCCGTGTAGCCTCAGAGGAAGGATCTAACTTTAGAAGCGGAAACTTTAAAAGCTTTAAACTTCCTTTAAGTTTAAAGGAAGTTAAATGCATACAGACACACAACCTTGAATCTTATAAATAAAAATTCAGTACTGAGAAGAGAAAATCAAAGTATCTTGTTAGCCCAAGCCTTAAATTTTAACTTTACCGTAGTCCTGATGAAAAAATTCTCACTCTTCAGCTTTTAATATTTTGTTTTAGTGTTTTGTCTTGATCTCAAGTGTCGTTTACAGTTATATCCAGGGCCAAATTGTAGGAAGTAGGAAGTTTTGATCTGGCCACACATGGCAGAACAGAGCAGATTACGTCTAAGAAAGGAGACCTTTCTAATTTTATTGTCCTCATGGCTTATCTGCGTGGAGTATGAGGCTGGTAAATTTCATGTGTATAAACATGTAGTTAATTATTACAACATACTGAAATGCCGAAATTGGTCAGAGTGTGTAGAATGATGACTTGAGAGAAGGTTTAGCATTTCGTGCAAGTCGTTTATCACTGAGAGGAAAGCAAATAGGAAAACATGTGAAGCTTTATTAAACGACTGTGTCTTCGACAGATTGCCTGCAGTTTCATGCAAAACGTTTCTCAAAGTGCATCTTAGGGTGAAATTATTCTGGATAGAAGTGAGAGTGAAATTAAAAGAGACAGGAAAACAGAGGAGAAGCTTTTAAAAAAGAGAGTTGGAAATCAGTGGTGAGTTGGTGAAATATGTACATTGAGATAGTTCCAGATCTGAAAAATAGGCATTGGCCTAACAAAGACAGCTTTTGTGGAGGTCTGGAACGTAGATGAAGTGAACAGAGGGGATAGCAGAGAAAGAGGAAAAGGGAAGTTATTTCTACAAGGTAAATTAATGAATGTATTCCTAATACAAATGTTTATGGAAGAACAGATGTAACTCTTCAAACCAGACGGCCATCTAAGACCAGCATCCTTTCCATCCCAAGATGGTGTTCAAGGCCAAAATGGAGAGGCCCAACCCCTGGGATGGGTGTGCAGCTCAGGGCTTTGAAGACCAAGCATGTCACTTCAAGTGGTGCTCACCTCCATAAGGTCTGCTAGGGTGCCCACATTTTCCAAGACAGTCCAAGGAGTATTCCTTGGAGGAACGAGCTGCACCGTTATGTCATGGCCAGGTTCCCTCTGGCCTCAGAGGCAGCCCAGAAAGCAGAGTTATCCCACCTGGTGGTGCCCTATTGCTGTCCAAGCTGACTGACACCGGCTCAGTCCTGTGTTCATGAACTGTGCTGTCAAACAAGTGACAAGTCACTGGTCACAAAAAGGCTTATGTCCATGTTGGTATCTCCTGTATGGAGCCAGGAAGGCTGGAAACATACAAACAGCACCTCCTAAGAGCCATCAAGTCCCGATAGGACTTGAATATCTGCTCACCTTTCTCTTCCTCTTCAGTGCCCCAAACTGACCATAGTAAGATGCTCAGGAAAGAGTAAAAACAGGGTGAGGTAATTCATACATAATTTGGCTGGTTTGCATCTGAGCTGGCTTTCTGACTCCTCTCTGGGGACAGCTCTGAATCTTTTCTCGCTTCTGAGGTCTTCATGTGACATTTTTTAGACCTCTCTTGCCTGTTAGCATAACTCAAGCAAAGTGAATCGCATGCCACCCACAATTTTACTCTGATTTGCAGAGCTGTCAAGTAGTATCTTCCTTTCTTTCTTAAGATGCACTGTTTCTTGTATTGTCTTATGCTGCCTAAAACCCACAGGTCTGCTAAGAGAGGTAAGATCGAGTGGCTGATCTACAGGAGAGCACAGTGGTGATTTTAGCTGGAAAATGTAAGCAGCCAGATTCTTTCTGCATCATGGGAGCAAGGGTCTGGCCTTGAAGAGAGCACCTGGAAGTGATGGGTGCTCTTTCAGAGCAGACCTCCGCCTAATACGCTGTTGGCTGAGCTCTACAGCCACTCTGAGAATGCAGTGAGAGTTTAAATTGCCTTTTTTCATAAGTGTTCAATGTGAGCAAAACGATAGGCAAGAGGGACTATTCATGCAAGCAGAAAAACAATTCAAGGTTGAGTTGGTTTAGTGCAGAAGTTTTAGTGGAGTTACAGGATTCCTCAGTGATCATCAAAATGAAGAACGAATTCAGCCTTGTTTGCAACAAATCAAAGAATACTCTGATATAATATGCCTTTCAGTGGTGTGTATATATATATATATATATATATATTTTTTTTTTTTAAAGTGAGATGGAAATACAGTTTAGCCAGTGAAGGTTGTGTTTAATTCATGATGCCATGAGGAGCTACACTGAATTTCAGGATCCTCATGTGAAAAAAAAGCTGTGTTTTGGATCTGGAAATCACGCAAAATCTTGTATGTCTGGTCTGTTTGCTTTCACCTCGTTGCTTTAAATTTGGTTTCGGCTCAGGACACTTGAGGATATCTTGAGGGAAGTTAATGTTTGCAAGTGGCTGAGCGCAAGGGGTTGGTTTTCACTGCGCCACGGCGTGCAGGCAGGTGCTGGCTGAAGCAGAACTGAAACGATGTGCTGCAGTATCAAGCTGTCAATTTTCAACATGAAAAATATTCTTTCTGATCTTTCAGTGGTGAGAAAGGCAGGTTAGGAGTTTTTGAAATAGTTTTGTAATGACTGCTTTTGACCTAGCCTCTGTATCCCCATGTAAATGCTATTAATGCACGTGAAGGCAGACAATTTATTAAGTAATGCAAGGTGAGTATTGACTAAGTATGTTTTTAATCTAAGGAAAATCTCTACTGGAGGCCAATGCACCACAAGAACAAGGGAGGAGAACTGATACCCAGGTGTCAGTGGTATGTGCTGATTGCCCTCTTGCTTCTGCTGCTGATTGACAAAACCAGAGTGTTTGTACACCAACATATCTGTGTGTTTACTCCAGCACCTGATTGTGGATTCGGCATCTGCAGCCAGGAATGCCATTAGCATGGATTGATTAGCTCCTGTGCTGTTTTGCATGTTTACCTTCCGTCAGAGCATTCATGCTTCAGGCTTGCTTTTTTTTTTCTTCCCTATTTCCGCAGGTGTTTGTTACAGCTTAGCTAGAGTGTAATAAAGGAAAAGGGCTTTTCCCCATGACACCTGCTTCCAGCTGTGGCAGTCTTAAGGTCTGATCTGCAATTCAGCAGTAAATAGTTTACTGAAAGCAGGTGACAGGCAGTTACTTTGCTCCTGGTGTCCATCTGTGGGGTAACTTAGGGCTTTGCTGAAATGATGGATAGAGTTCTCTTGTGGGAAACAGCCTGGACCAGGGTGTGCAGAGCGGGCAACCACAGATGGTGAGGATTTTGAAGTGCTTGACTTTGCTGGTTCTTCATTCATTCAGCTTGGAGTTTTCTAGGGGAGATACAGAGGTAATTTACTGGCAAACCAGGTATTAGTCTGGTTTCCTGTTGATACAAGTAGGACCAGAATCTGGTCCTGTATTGTTGCAGTGGTGCTTCAGAGCCATCAGGGTTGGTTATATCTGACATCCTGACTGGAGAAAGAAAGCTCCTGTCAGTAATTTTTTGTCAGGTCAAAAACAATTCTATCTTGCTGTCTAACTATTTGCTGCTGTCAGGATTTGAAGGACAGAGCTCCAGAACAAACTGGGCTGAGAAATGACTTAAATGTTTGTGTTTTCTGCAGCAACTAAAATATCCAGCTCTTCACAGCTTAATACAGAACATTCAATGTAACTGGAGATTCAGGGTGTTAGAGTTTGTTTGATGTAATTCATCCTTTCCAAATCAACATTTTGCGTTGCAATATTGTTTGTGGCTGTGTATACCAGGATTGTTTTCCATTGCTTGCTAAAATGTAGTAAAGAGTAGACATCTTGAGATTTGAGATTCTGCAAATATTAAAGTAGATGAAATTACTGTACATAAGGTTATTTTATTCTGAACACATGATGTCACTTAAAATGAGACTCTGCAGAGGTAGCATGATCTCCAAAACATGATCTGCAGCACAGCCACAGGCTGGATAGCATTGGGTGGCTTCACTGAGGTGTCCCTTACACGTGAAAAGATGAGGAGGCAGCCTAGAATTACCAAGCAAGACGTGACAGGTTGTTGTTTTGCAAATGCTGTATGGTGATAATCTTTGCATCTTTGATCTGTTAGCTGTTTAAAATGTCCAGGTTAGTCATTCACACCCTAGTTGTGGCAGCAGAGGGCAGAACAGTGATGCTTAGCTTTAAAGATGGATGAATTGTGACGAATTGCAAAAGATACTACGTGTTGGAGATTCTTCAGGGTATACTTTATGCTTCACATTCATGCCTTGTTTAAAAATGAGCAGTACAAACAGTAGTTATGACATGTAGTGGGTGGATTAAATGGTGAGGTTTCACATAGCCATAGAGAGATGGGAATAGGCTGTCTCTGACTGTGAAAACTAACAGACATCCCTGATATTTGGCCAGTTTGGTTACATGTATCAAAAATTTTTTTGAATTACTTGGTGGGAACTTTTGCTCATTAACACTGACTTTAATGAATCTCGCAACAGCTCAGAGTTTCTAGAAGTGGAAGACAAGTTTGTTTGGCCAGTGTTGATTGAATGTGGTGATGGTCATCTTAGACAAAATACTTAACAACTGAAACGGGATTCAGGTCATAAAAGAGGATGATAGGACTGTGAGAAATGGTGGCCGTGTGGGAAGTTAACGTTGGGAATATTTTTTGAGGTCTTTTACTGTGGAAACAAGTCTGG
Source organism: Anas acuta (assembly GCF_963932015.1). Lineage (NCBI taxonomy): Eukaryota > Metazoa > Chordata > Aves > Anseriformes > Anatidae > Anas > Anas acuta. Next base: position 2,187,898 of record NC_088985.1, read on the forward strand.
ATGATAAATATAGAAGCATTGATGTAATGTCATCATATGCCTGTGAGGAATTTGACCTGGTATGAAACAACTGAAAACTAATGTAGAAAATGTTTGGAGGGTCTGCACCAGCATCAGTGGCTGGAAACAAACTTAATGCAATGTTGGGCCAAAAAAAGTTGGAAATCCTTGGGCCAGTAGTCAAAAAACAGGGCAATTACATGAGCCTGCATATGGTGTGCTCTCTGCAGCTGGAAGAACTTGCCCAACTCAGATGTCCATAATTCAGGATAAGTTGAGAAGAGTCATGGGAATAATTATGGGGATGGAAAATTTGCTTTATACTGAGGGACACAAGAAGATGAAGACATCTAATGTAACTGAGAGAAGACAACGTAGTAAAATGTTCATGGTATGTAGGAATCCATGCAGGGGACCTTAGTAAAAGGCTCATAGAGAAGGCAAAAAAAGAGGACAGAGGTTGAGATAGGGTAACAATAAGCCTTGTGTTATAACAAAGGTAATTCTTGGATATTGAAACAAGGTGAAAGAGATTATGATGGATTTTATTATTTATTTTGAAATCAAGTTTTTATGTTTCTCTAAAAATCGCATTCTGTTTTAAAGCAATTAGTTCAAAAAGGTTCTATGTCCTGTGCTGTACCAGAAATCAGAGTACATGGTTTATTATCTGGCTTTCACGGTTTACTAATCAATTTGTAATTCACTGATACTGACTTAGAATGACTCATGCTCACTTAGAATGACTCATTGATACCAGTTTTAAAATTTAGGATTAATCCCAGAAAACCCAGTGCAAATGACCATTGCATTTTGCCAGGATAAAGGCCTTAGTCCTTAATTTGTAAAACTACTTCTATAGCTTACTGACAGTGTAGGAAATAGCAATGGGAGACACCCTTGTGCATTGATCTCTCTTTTATGGCCACAGATGTTCCTTGTTTGTCATTCTGACTGCGTGCCCACACAACACATCTCACCAGTGGTTTGACCTGGAAGGATAAATTGCCTAAGCATCCAGAACTACTCTCCAAAGGGGTCAAACCCCTTCAGCTCCGAAGTGATCAGTGTCAAATTATTAATAAATCAATAGGTTGGAAATCAAAGCGAAAGCAGCAACACAGCAGACTAGGGAGGTCTTTTTGTGTCTGACTGCTGTAAAGGGCTCAGAAAGGTATATTCACTTTGCTGCATGACAATGAACTTCACTTAATTTTGCCCCTCTAATAATCAGATATTAATAGGTATCAGGGCCTACGTGAAAGGATTATTATTATATATATATTACTATTATTGTTATCGTTTCGAATGAATGAGTAACCTGAGCAATTCTTGACAGGAACACACAGGCAGAAGTTTAGCTTCTGTATCTACTTTTCTGCTCTTCTAAGAAGAAATTTCACCACAATGTATTTGACCACCTGTGGAAGCTCTCAGCTCATTGTCTTGTTAGAAGACCTGACTAAATACAATTTTCAAATACTGTAGATTGTTTTACAGATTTTTGATTACATTGATAATTGTGATAAAAAAAAAATACAATTTTACTTTGGGGGTGGGGATGTTGGATTAATATTTTGCTCTCATTTGCAGTGAGAGGCAGTGTGTCTTTAGAGATACATGCTTGTGTGGGCCTGAACAGTCTTATCAACTTGCAGCCTGAAACAATGGGCTGTAACACCTTAGGTTTTCTTTGATTAGCTATTCTGCATGCACTGCGGCTTCCAGAAATCAGTGTCAATTCTTCATTATTTTTTCTTTTGTGGTTCAAAGTGACAGTTAAATAGGCAGTGGATCTGTCACCTTAAATGAATCTTAGTGTTCTTCACTGATGGTGTTTTATTAACCATGCAAGTCCATGGCAGAGAAATGCTCTTACCAGTGCTTGTATGTGACTATTGTGTCTGTCCAGGGACAATCATGCCTTTGGGTTACATTTGTCTGGAAATCATTTTGCCACTGAATTCTAGTATGTAGCATTCAAGTACGCTCCAAATAACATTTTTGGCTTCCACTTACTTTCTGTTCTCTCTATTTGGGACTGCACAGCAAGTCATTAAAAGGACTATCCACAAAATGGCTTCTAGTGCTGCAGAAATAACTAATCACCAAGGGAAATTACTGGTCACTTGCTGGATGCTGAACAGTTGTAAAATCAACTTCTACCTTTCTTATCCCAATAAAAAGGATAAGAGTGCACTGGAGCACTCTCCATTTCTATGCATATCTTCATCCACCAGCCCTTCACAAAGCCTCTATTCTGGCATATGCCAGAACAGTAATTTTTCTCCTTGCAAAATTGTTAATCGCCTTGGGTTGGTAATTGGAAAACCAACTGAGGTCTCCAATGAAAAAAAAAACTGCTAGAGGATTATTTACAGGCTCCAAAGAAATCATGCTTGTATTCCTACAAATTGAAATGTTTAAAATATGTTGAATGTTTGGGAGAGAAGGTAGTTAAAGAAGTGTCTTTTTTCCACACTTGGTGGGAAGTTTTGCATGCCAACTAATTTTTAGAAGGGTATCTCAGACTCTATGTTTGAAAACTGTATATCCAAACTGTCTTTTGATCCTAATGAAAAATGTGAGTTTGTCTGCAAATGCACAATGACAAACAGAACGTTTTGGCTAACCATTTATTTGATGAACAATGCAGCTTTAGGGCTGCGTAATTTGTTGACAGAATATTTCAGAAATAATGAAAGAAACTTCAGCGCTCTCAGTGATCGATTCCTGCATGATGAAATAAGTGGCTACAAGGATGACAGGAGAGTGGTGGATGTAATTCCTTTTGGTTTAGAAAGGCGTTAGGCACCGTTGCATGCAGTATTGTCACTTGAAAGCTGAGGATATATGGGCTAGATGCACGATGGTTGGATGGGTTGAAATTTGGCAAGGCTGTCAGGCTCAAAGAGAGGTAATCAATGACTTTGGTGTTCAGCTGGTGTTGGTGAAAAGCAAAGTTCATTAGGGGATGATAGTGGGGCAAGTACTCCACGTCTCCACTGGCAACCCAGATGATTGGACATCATCTTCAGCAGATGTCCATCAAAGGACAAGAATTAGGGGATAGGGGCTGTTTGTGCCAAGCCAAAAAAATGGACCTTCATTTGAGGGAGACCTTGAGAAGTTTGTCTATTGTGTCAAAATCAAAAGGTTTGTCCAGTGCTTAGGAAAGTTGTGTGTTTGAGGATACTCTGTGTAAAGATTTCAGGAGGAATCTCATAGGTCAGGTCTGGATTTAACAGGGAGTTGCTTATGCCAAAGAAGTTAACAACCTGATCTTTTCATCTAAAGTTTGGATACTCACAGAGAAAAAATACCAGTGCAAGAGGTAGTATTTCACATGATGACCACCATGTGTAAGAAAATAGGTCAGGCAGGATCAGCTTCATTACCATGGCAACTTCTTAATTGCTAGTGGAGAAGGCTATGCTAGGTGCTAAACAGATGTATTTTTACAATGTACCCGGAGGGCATTGAAGTCACAATAAACAGCAGTTACTTTTCTAATACTCTGAGTGTACTTTGAGATCATGTTCAGGTTCTTTTCTATATTTCTATGCACTCAAGGTTGTGTTTTATGTATTAGTGAGTGTTCAGCTGAAGGGTTTATGGGGATTTTCTCATTCCAGCAGTGGTGACACTGCTGCAGCTAATGGAAATGTCAAACTGGAGCTACTTCCAACCATTCTGACTTAGGAGTGTAAGGTTGCTGGGTGTCTTCCTATTCTGAGATCCAGCTCCAATGTAAAAAATGCACGACACAGTAGGAAATGTCAGTGTCTAATTCATGCACTCAAGGTCACAGTGGCAACAGAGCTTCCATATACTTCATTTTTATCCTTTTATTTATGTTGTCTAAATTGAATGGCCATGATAAAACTCTTGAAACTGTAGCAGTTTGTGCAAGAAAGGGGTTTGAGGCTTCAAACTCTATATTTAGCTACCATCTATTCCCAGAGTTTGCAGAGTGTTTTCAATGCATCTACAGGGAGGGCCTTGGTGTGCAACTTCCAAAAACACATTTTGCATGAGAGAAATGCATGACAATTTTATTATGAGACTTGTTACATTGCTTTGACAAATGTGAGTTGCCACTAACAGAGTCTGGTACGGCGTCGAGACGTAAGCCTCAAGATACAGCCAGAAATAGTTGAGAAGCTGGGAGAGAAATGAATACATGAGTATTCAGTAAAGTTCATACTTCACGGAGCAAATAGTAAATATTTAACATTTGATCACTGTCTCTCACTCTGGGTCCCTTACAGCTGTTTTCTGAATTCAGGTCCATGCTTAAACCATTCCCAAACCTTCAAAATTGTGCATCGGGCTTGAGGGAAGATACTTCTGAAGGTATTGTAATTTGGTTAGGTTCAGGCAGGAATTTTGAGGTCTGTAAGTAGCTAGCAGTTCATTAACTTGGAGTCTGCTTTATTGGAAATATTCTTCGAAGTTTAAATTTGCTGTGAAGTTGCTCAGTATTTAGCAACTGTCTTTGCAGTGCAAACACCCAGTGTTTTGCAGAAGGCTGTGCACTTAATGAGAACAGCCTTTCTTCTTGCTGCTCTCTCCCGGCACTGCTCATAGTAGTACTTAATAACGTGGTAGTGGTTAAAAACCTGCTTTGGACCCTGTTATTAAAGATGCTTTAGAAACAGATTTAGAACAGATTGCCTGGTCTGAAAGATTCACAGCCTGGCTCAAAGCATTGGAAGTTAACGTGTCATGGCTGCAGAAAGCAGGAAAAATTGGGATAATGCTTAGGTGTTGACAGTTCTTCCTTTAAGAAATAAATGGTCATGAGATAGAAGTGACACCTTTGTCTACCAGCCACAATTGAGAAAGCAAGCTTCTTCTAATGGGGTGAGTAAAAAAAAACACCATGGCAGAAGTTGAAGAAAGGTGTTATTTCTTGACATTATCTAATTGACATTTATTTTCTGTAAGTCAGAAAGATCCAATACAGATTCACAAGTGGAGGCATTTTGATAACTGTTAGTTAAATAACAGATCATAAGAAGTGCTTTTTCTCTCTGCTGGAAAGGGCTGGCTGATACTTTTGAAGAGAGCCACGGTGCAAAAAAAACACATGGTTTAGTAAGCAAACTTGCATATCAAAGGATTTAGCTTTCATTTAATCTTTCCTTATGGATGGCTGACAGTTATCACATTGCCCAGCTAGCCCAGCTGTGGATGAGAAACAGACTAATATAAAAGTGGATATTGATGTGCCACTTGTCACTGATTTATTTTTTTTTCCTCCTGGGCCATTTGGTAAACCTTTGCTAAAAGTGTGTTTCAACAAGAACAGAGATTCCTTCAAGAGTCTGATTAGCTGTAACTTCAGTTAACTCTTAAACACAAAACCCTTAAGATGTACTCATTTGAAATATCACATAATCATGTTTTGCTGATTATAAATCCTTTGGGGATTAATACGTGTCGGAAGTACATGTTTGTTCAAGCAAAAATGAAATAGCATTCACTGGCTCTTTGGAGCTTTGAAATACAGTGAAGTATTACTTCCTCTGCAAATTGGAACCATCCATATGGGAAAATAAAGTGCATGAATTGGAATACATCCTTCTGAAGGGGCAATTTTAGTCTTTGTTAATAATCTGGATGAGACAGTTGCTGACTGCAAATAAACCATGTTGCTGAATACAAAATAAACAGTATTGAGATTAAAAATATGGACAAGGGTCTTTGAATTCATCTTGTCGCAATGCATAACTCAGGAGCACGTAATGTACGCTGAACTGTATTAGAGTTTAAAGGCCAAATTAAGTAAAGAACTGGGCATGCTTCCAAAAGAATAGCTCATTAAACTTCAGCCCTCCGTCGGTTGTTAGGAAGCATGCAGGAAGGCCACCCTTTGATAGTCTTTGGCAAGGAATATCACATCTAATTTTGGATTTGACATTAGAAAAAGATGTTGTAGCTTCTGCTAGAGACATGAAAGCATGCTGTGCTGGAAGTTGAAGCCTCAGCATAGAAAAAGCTGCTGGTTTGGTATTTGGGTGCAATTAGAGGTGTGAGTGAAATATTGTGATAATATTGCATTATATTCATGGGAAACTAACAGTGATTCATAAGGAAAATAGATCCTTTCTTTATTTAGTTTGTATCTCTGTAAAGCGTTCAGTACGAAGGATGCTTTTTATGTTCTACTAATGCAACCTGTTTGTATTTATCAATTTTTATGTCCTATATATTGCGATACTGTAGCTATTTCACCTACAGCTTGGCAAACTTGTTCGGCAGGTAAAAGAAGAAAATTAACTTCAACAAATATCTGACATACATCTTAAGTCAGGAAGAGGGCTTAGGGAGCTTTTACCCTTTCTTTTGTTTTGCTGGTTCTGCTCCTTCTTTTGATACCCAGACAAACTCCCTCATAACCACCAACGACCACTGATGGATCTAGGAGCAAAGGGAGTATGCCAGGTTTTTCTTGAATTAAATATTTCTATCTTTCAGTTTAACCATGTTGTTCCAGACTGCCTTAGTTTTTCTTCTTCCTGATCATGTTAAAACACTAACATGGGCATAGCATTTAGCTATTTTTCTGAGTATATTCTTATGCTGTTTTGGTGCTCACAGGTAATATTGCTTTTAGAAATACCAGTCTGATGAGCAATAGGATATCTGGCCTGTGCTATAATTCTGTGAGTTTCACCCAAAGAGCTGAGTGAAAGCAGTATAAGATGAGCAGCATGTTCTGGACATGGGTGGCAGAGTATAATAAATGGCGGTGGCTCGTAAAGCTTGCCCTGCTACCTGGCCAACCACCAGGGATATTTGCTGTGTCTCTTTATGACTTCCATGCTTCCAAACATTGCATCTGTCCTCAGTGTGCTTTTCAGCTCTCTCTCCTGTGACTTAGAACAAGATGAGATTTTCATTCTTCTGTTTAAAAAACCTGTTGTATGACTTTGGTCATTTATCTTCAAAAGAAAAAAAAATAAAATGTTGGTGATGTTAGGCATAAATCAGTAGCTTTTACAGGGTAGGAACTCACCCAAAGGGAATGCTGAGAAGGTGGTACTCATGCCTCTGCTATTGTTTTAGCCTGAGCCCACTCTATTCTGAGTATGAGAGGTATTTTTAGCTTATGACCATAGAATATTGTTTGTTTGGAAGGACAGCGCAGCATGCAGGTGTGCAGTGTCTGCGGTCTTGGATGTAGACTATCCACTGTTGTACAAAAACAGTTGAAGGAGTATCAATTCAGAAATCAAGTAGATGAAAAAGCAGTGGGTGCTGAAGTGCTGCTGCCTTGGAGGACAAAAGTGTGATGCCATAACTATTCACAGTTGCAAGAGAAACACTGTTGATGCATGTTTGAGTATTGGTGGTTAAAGAAATCATCCGAGATAGTCTGTTGTGATGGAGGCAGTATGTTGTGATAATGTGAAAATAGAAAAGTTATTTCTGGATTCAAATGTGAAGATGCTTTTCCAGGAAGGAAAACCCATTGGAGAGGTTAAGTTCTTGTCTTTAGTGTGGTGTGCTTGAAGGCTAACAAAGGCAGTGTGTTTGCAGCTCTCAAAGTACATCTTTATTCAAGTCTCTGAGTACAGTACATATTTTTTACCTGGTAATTGTTGTGTTTTGTATTTGCAAAGTACAAGAAAGATTAAGTACAAAATCTTTAATGTGATTAGAAATAGCTGTTTAGATGTGTATCTCATTATTACAAATAATAATTTGTAATCGTTGAGAGACTTTGCAATCTGCCTTATACATACGAATAGTAGTTTCCTTTCAGAATCATTTAGCAAGCTGAAGTATGAAGATCTACAGATAGGCAAGTATAATTACCAGAAAATAATTTGTTATAGAAAGTAGCCATTGGCATTTATAAGTGCAGATCTCATTCAGAAGCTTTTGTTTCATGTGATATCCTGCTGAGTAAAGCTGATTTTTTGATCACTGAGTCCCATAGATTACAGGTTTAGTAAACTGATTATTTTGCCTTCCTTGTCCCTAGTTTATGATGTCTCTTTTGTGCCTCACAATGTGTATGAAAATATTCCCTAAGTGATGCAACAACTTTTCTAATGACTTTGCTCTTATTATTTACATTTTTAAGACCAGGAATACCTGGGTAGAGGGTTTTTGTTTGCTTGTTTGTTTTGTTTTGTTTTCAGAAAAAAATTAAGGCTTTTAATGAACTATATTTTCCCCATTGTTGATCTGTAACTGTTCAGTTCGTGTTGATTTGAACAAAACAAAGAACGTGGTTCCTATCTGGGAGCTTCCAGGGAAAGTGACACAAGGGATAAATGTAGGAGTTTCAGAGTAACGAGGAGTTCTACTCTTCAGACTTCTGCCAAAAAGTATTGATTTGTATCTAAGAGATCAAGATGAGGTTCTTTTCTCATTCTTAGGCTGACCTAAATCTGGTTCTCGTGATAATGTCATAACCATGATGGTATCAGATACTTGGGGTGGCCCATTCTTAATCTCTCCTGGAGAAGAGACACACCAGGAAAAACAACAACAACAACAATAAAAAAAAACAAAACAGTGCAAATGTTTACTGATGCTTAGTCTTGATTTCAGGAATCTCTCACTTCCATGAGTTGTTTTTTTGGCTGTCAATTAAGATGTTTTTCCATCCACACAGAGCAGTTTCCTCAGGAAAGGCTGAGAACAGCCTACTCATCTGAGGTCTTCCAATCAAAACCACATGGTAAAGCGTGGAAACCATTCTTAAAACCTTAAGAATGGTTTTTGAATGGCCAAAATTTCATCACTATGTTTTAATACGTATTTCTTGTGGAGGAGCAAGTACTTGGCTTTCCTGAGCAATTGTTGATGAGTTTTAATCAAAATGATCGTTTGGTTTTGGTTTTGAAATTGCGGCTTTTGTTTGATGTGGGTACTTTTTCTGAGGATCTGGAGAGAAGGCTTCTGCTCCTGGCGGTGGCTTTCTTCCCAATTTAAAAGGTATCAGCTTCATCTTGATGATGATATTTAAAGATAAAATCCCCCATTAGCATGAATTTGGTCAGAAAATAATTACTCAGAATTAGGGTGAGAAGAAGAAGGTGCAAAGTGATGTCAGGCTGGGGATGCAAACCACCTCCAGCAAACCTGCCTGCTGCTGGAGCGTGAACTAAAATAATTCTGCTAGGTTAAATCATTTCCAACTCTGTGTGTTTAAATAACTCTACAAAGTATCTCAGGAATAACAAGCTATCAGCACCACAACAACATGGAGCACATAAAATTCTCAATACCAAACAGCGTCTGTATTTCTGGAGGCGTTTGCATTTGCATTAGGGCAGCAAAGGGGGAAAACTCATCAGCTCATACATACTTTCCTGGTGCTGCTGATCAGTGTCTCTCGGCCAGGCTCCGAAATAAAACAGAATGGAACAACTGGGGCTTGACCTCCTGGTTGCAATAACCAATACTAGTCAATTCTGGCACTGGAAGGCAGTGTGTTGGAATTCTGGCCACGTGTAATATTTCATTCTTACAAAAAAACGATCCAAAGATGTATCTTAATTTCTGTTCCTCATTTTAGGAAGCATCCCAGGAATCTGGAGTGGAGTTAATGACTTGCGATGCACTTAATTGCCCGTTAATGTTACTTTGTGCTGAGCAGGCAAAAAGTGTGAGCTGAGCAGGCTACCCTGAGAGGCTTATTGCTTCTTTATCTAAAGACAGATAAAAATTAAGAGAGAAAACAAATTATTGTGATACAAGACAAAGTAGCCTGAGATTATGCACCAAAGAGTGCTCAAGTCAACAACTATATATATTTTTTTTCTGAATGTTATTTCTATTAACTAGCTTGAATCTTTTGATCTTAATATAAATTCAGTTGTGAAGAAAAAGCTAAACAGAGATATGAAACAGAAAGGAAAAGGAAAAGGAAAAGAGTAGAAGGTGTATATGGACATCATTTTAGAAGAGAAATATATATATAGCAGCTCAGGGATGAGTTGCTGAACCTTAAATATATGTTGAGGTTCTGTTCTGAGTGGGAATAGGCTTAAAATGCTAATAGTCTCTCCCCTTTGTGTCTACATTTATGAGAAAATAGTCAACATAAATAATTTGACTTGTCTAGATATGATTATCTAACAGAACAATTTATCTTTTTTGGTTTTTATTTCAGGGAACTAATTCTAATTTTATGTAGGTTCTGCATTCTTACTAATATTGGTAGGAATTACATTTTTGAAATAAAGTAAACTGGACTTAGTCAAGTTTCTAACGGAGCCTATTTTCCTTCGTGATTTTAGAAAAGTTCAGTAAATATTGCCATACGAGTGTAAAATGTTTTTATGTCCAGCCTGAGACTGGTCTCATTTTCCTGTATCCTTTGCACATTAGCAAACTGTAATAATCATTTTATGCATTTGTCCTCTACTTTCATGGGATATATTTTTAATGTGCAGACATAAGGTGACAGTTTTATTGCTTTTATGAGCATCAGGAATACGTTCTAAATTCGATTATATACTGTCTCTGGAAATATCACACAAGCGACTTGCCAATAAACACAACTCATAGATTACCTACCTCCTTAGTTTTTGATAATTACCAGAGTGATTTAAACTGTGGGATGTGAGTATATTATTGCTTGTGACTTCAAAAAATAAAGGAAATGCATATTGGGCAGAATAATTTAAATTTTGTATAGACACTGATAAACCCGTATAGTTATTTCTGGAAAACGATGAAAGAGTTTCTACAGCTCAAGAGAAGAGAAACTTGCAGTGTGTCCCAGCAGCTCACAGTGTGATTAGAAAAATGTATTTTGAAGTGTAGAGAAAACAAGGAATTATATACAATGAAAATGACCTCATGGAACATGCCTATAGGAATTACGTTGTTGAATTGAACTTTAGATAAAGAAGAATAAAGCTTAAGTTAAAATGCCCTCAAAGGGGCAGTAAAAATTCTTAAGTATTTAGAACTTAACTTCTTAAATATTTAGAAAATTACATCTGACATTCAGTGAATTTAACATTCTGTTAAGCTGCTAGCAAGGAAGCCAAGCAGGACCAGCTGGCCAACACACAGTACAAATCGTTAAGATACCATTTTTAACAAGAAAACCCAAACTGCAAAGCTTTGATAGCTTTCAAAGCAAATTGCGATATGTGTGTGCACAAACATATAGGTTTTTTAATGTTTTATGCAAGGATGGGAAAATAGAAGATAACAGTTGAAAAAAAAAAAGGTGGTATTCAAAACAGCTAAATAATGTGTATACCCTTATCAGGAATAAGTAAATACAAAACAAAAAATTATTTTTGGAGCATAGATCAATAAAACAGTTTGTATTAGAAGAGCCCCTGAGGTCATCTGGTCCAAACCCCTCTTCAGAAGAGTAGGTGAAGTTTTCTTTCCCTTTACATTTGCTGAGTTTGCAGTTTCAGCAGGCACAGAGATTCAGAAAGCAAGTGGCTCCCAAAAACCCCCTGCCCGATGGATTAAAAGGCTGTGTCACACTGTTTTGAGGCAGTCTTCACAGGGTTTTGGATGCCAGAGGGACAGCAAAAAAGCAAGAGTCTCCTTAACAAATAAGATAAATTACAACCTCCACAGACAGATGTATGCCACCAAATTTTTCTTAGACAAAGGAAAAAGGAAGTCTTTATTTAAAAAAATACATAACTCGAACCTTGTTTTATAGCCTCCCAAATGAAGACAACACTATCCCAAATAATTCTGCTCTGATTTGTAATTCCACTGGATCTTCCTTTTCTTCATCTGCAAGATCCCATAAATCTTACAGAATCACAGAACGGTTTGGGTTGGGAGGGACTGTAAAGATCATCTAATTCCAACCCCACTGCCATGCACAGGGACCCCTCCCACGAGCCAAGGCTGTCCAAAGCCCTATCCAGCCTGGCCTTGGGCATGCACAGGTTCTCTGGGCAGCCTTTTCCAGTGCCTCACCACCCTTACATTGAAGGGTTTCTTCTTGTCTTATCTTAATCTACCTTCTTTTAGTTTAAAGCCATTTCCTCCTTTTCATATTCCTACACCCCCTGACAGAGTGCTGCTCCACAGCTTTCCTGTAGCACCCTGTAGGTACTGGAAGGTCGCTTGTCAGGTCTCCCTGGAGCCTTCTCCATGCTGAACAACCCCAGCTTTCTCAGCCTGTCTTTGTAGGAGAGGTGCTCCACCTCCTTGATTATCTTTGTGGTCCTCCTCTGGACTCATTCTAGTATTTCCATGTCCTTCTTTGGGGCCCCACAGCTGGGTACAGGGCTCCAGCTGGGGTCTCATGAGAGCAGAGCAGAGGGGGACAATCCCCTCCCTCACCTTGCCGCCCACACTGCTGTTGGTGCAGCCCAGGATGCGGTTGGCTTTCTGGGCTGCATGTGCACATTGCTGGCTCTTGTTTAGCTTCCTATCAACCAACACCCCCAGGTCCTTCTCAGAGCTGCTCTCCATCCATTCTCTGCCCAGCCTGTGTTTGTGTTTGGGATTGCCCTGACTCAGGTGCAGGACCTTGCATTTGGCCTTGTTGAACCTCATGGTGTTTGCAGAGGCCCAAGTCCCTCCAAATGGCATCCTGTCCCTTCCCTTCAACATGTCAACCACACCACTCAGCTTGGTGGCATCAGCAAACTTGATGAGGGTGCACTCCATCCCAGTGTCCGTGTCACAGACAAAGATGTTAAACAGCGTCAGTCCCAATGCTTACCCCTGAGGAACACCACTCGTCACGGGTCTCCACCTGGACATCGAGCTGTCGACTGCAAATCTTCGAGTGCAACCATCCAGCCAATTCCTTTCCAACCACGTGGTCCATCAATCAGATCCATGACTCTCTCATTTAGAGACAAGGATATCATGTGGGACAGTGTTAAATGTTTCACATGAGTCCAGGTAGATGGCATCAGTTGCTCTTCCCCTATTTACCAATTCTGTAACCCCATTGTAGAAGGCCACCAAATTTGTTGGGCATGATCTGCTCATAGTGAAGCTATGCTGGCTGTCACCAGTCACCTCCTTATTCTCCACGTGCCTTAGCAGAGTTTCCAGGAGGATCCACTCCATAATCTTACAACAGAGGTGAGACTGACTGCCCTGTAGTTCCCCAGGTCTTCCTTCTTTCCCTTTTTAAAAATGGGGCTGATGTTTCCCCTCTTCCAGTCAGTGGAAACTCACTGGACTACTTCTCAAATATGATGGAGAGAGGCTTAGTAACTACATCCACCAGTTCCCTCAGGAACCATGGATGCATCACATCAGGTCCCATGGACCTGTGCACCTTCAGGTTCCTTAGATGGTCTCAAAGCTGGTTTTCTCCTACAGTGGGTGGTTCTTCATTCTTCCAGTTCCTGACTTCTGGGGCCTGGGCCATGTGGCTGGAGCTCTCACCTGTGGGAAAAAAAAAAAGTCATTGAGTACCTCAGCCTTTTCCATATCCCAGGAAATCAGGTCTCCTGTTTCCTTCTGTGGAGGGCCTGCAATTTTCCTAGTCTTCCTTTTATAGCTGATAATATCTTTATCAACCTATAGAAGCCTTTCTTGTTGCCCTTGATATCCCTGACCAAATGTAATTCTAACAGGGCTTTCTTTGGCTTTCCTAAGCGTCTGTTTTCAATGTTTTATCTACTCCCATGTAAAAAACAACTCTGAATCCATATGCAATGATAAAGTTCCCTATCTCCCCAGTGCTTTGGCTAATTATTGTAATCTCCCTTGAACTCTTCCCAGTATTTTACCCTGTTTTGCTATATGGGAACAGGACACAGTGTTTCTGGACTGGTCCAACTTGCATATAGTTTCAAGATTATCACTCTTTGGTCAGGTACTATTACTTCAACCAATGATAACAGAACTTTTTTTTTGGAGGAGGAAGTTATTTAGGAGGAGCTGGCTATCTTGTTTTAACTCAATGCCTATGTGCTTTCTCTGATAATGTGGCTGTGATCTGCATGCCTGTTCCCAAAATGAGTTACTGAATACTTAGGCTATTAATGGGTTCTTTGGTAGATGTTAATCACCTGCGGGGAGTAAATCGCCTCATCTGCAAACTTGAGAAATGATCATCAATAAAATAGAAATGACAGTGAATAGGAAATGGATTTATGGGAACTGCTTTCAACAGCTATTGCTCACTTATTTTAACCATCTTTTGATACCTGTCAGTGAGTCAGATTTTAATTAAAGTGTTTCCTTCTAAAAATATATAATGCTACTTTTAATCAAGATGCCACATAGCCTTGAATAAATCAAAGTATAGTAAATCAGTAAATTTGTCTTTTTCAGCCAGAGCCATAACATTATCATGACAACCAAAAAAATAATGACCAAAACCAACCAAACAAAAACAACCAAAAAGCTGACTGGCATAAATGATATTTTAAAAATATTTTTGATAGAATCCTAGATTCACTGGTCCATTAGGACAGGCTCTGCTCATAGCCAGGCTCACTGGATGCTGCCATGAGCAAAAAGGGGCAGCACAGCACATCCTGTGTTACAGGGTTTCAACACTAAAAATGAGTATGCCAACTTCTTACCTTTTCGGTCTTTCTCCTCTGGTTCACTAACATAACTCGGGCTATTTTCAGCATCATGTTTCCATTCTGACTTCTTTCTGTCTACAACAGAAGTTGTGTCCCACCTTTCCCATGTATTAGATCTCTATCTATTAACCACGTTATCTGAAGGAATACCCACTAAAAATTCCCAAACACTCTTGTTTCAGTACTGTTTTTATCACTCTTTCAAAACATGCAAATGGAAAAGCTTTAAATGCTTGACCATAGTCAAAAGATCATTGCTTATCAATTATCTCAGTCCCTATAAACTCAGAAAGATTGAAATAGAATCATAAAATCATCTAGGTTGGAAAATACTTTCAAAGTCATCAAGTCCAACCATCAACCTGTCTTACTGAGTCCTGTCACTAAACAATGTCCCTTATTGCCATGTCCACACATCTTGTAGATATCTCCAGAGATGGCAACTTCACCTCTTCCCTGGGCAACCCATTTATTTCAATTCTTGGTAACCCACTCAGTGAAGAAACTCTTCCAAATATCAAATATAAACCTCCTCTGGCACAACTTGAGACCATTTCCTCACATCGTATTGCTTATTACTTGAGATAAGAGATCAGCATGCTACAATCTCCTTTGAGATAGTTGTAGAGAATGATGAGGTCTCCCCTGAGCCTCCTCTTTTCCAGACTGAACAACCCCAGTTCCCTCAGATGCTCTTTTTAAGTCTTGCTTTCTAGTCCCTTCACCAGCTTTGTTGGTCTTCTCTGCACATGCTCAAGCAACTCAATATCCCTCCTGTAGTGAGAGCACAAATCTGAGCACAGTACTCGAGGTACAGACTGACCAGTGCCATGTACAAGGGACAATCACTTCCCCATTCCTGCTAGCCATGCTATTTCTGATACAAGCCAGGATGCCGCTGGCATTTTTGGCCACCTGGGCACACTGCTGGCTCATATACAGCCCCAGTGGACCAACACCCTCAGGCCCTTTTCCTCTGGGCAGCTTTCCAGCCACTCTTTCTCAGACCTGTAGCACACTGTGGGGTTGTTAGGACCCCAGCACAGCACCTGGCACTTAGCCTTGTTGAATGCCATACAACTGGATGCAGCCATCAATCCAGCATATCCAGATCCCTCTGCAGTCTTCCTAGCCTCAAGCAGATCAACACAGAACTTGGTGTCATCTGCAAATTTACTGAGGGTGCACTTGATCACCTCATCCAGATGGTTGATAAAAATATTACACAAAACTGGCCGCAATATGAAGACCTGGGGAACACCACTTGTGACTGACCACCAACCAGATTTAAGCCCATTCATGACAATCCTTTGGGTCCAGCCATCCAGCCAGTTCTTCATCCAGTGAATTGTACATTTGTGCATGCCCTAAGCAGCCAGTTTTTCCAGGAGAATACTGTGTGAAACCGTGTGAAATGCTTTATTAAAATCCAAGGGAACATATTCACAGCCTTTCCCTCATCTATTAAGCTGTTCATCTTATCATAGGAGGAGATCAGGTTAGTTTAGTAGTGTTCTCACTGACATTCATATTGGGGATAAAGAGGCATTTATGTAGCATGTTGATGTTTTGTAATATGTTGAATAGCAATTATTTCAACAAGCTGATAGAAGTTAGTGAAGCTTTCATGTTGCAGTGGAAAAAAATGGAAATATAAGATGCACTGGATAGAGCAAAGTTACACATCTGTTGTCATTTAAGTGGAGAAAGATAAATGGAGCTTTCAGAAAGCTACAGTGCAGCTGAACATATCCAACATGTATTGGCTCAATAACGTCCATTAAATTTCCCAAGAATTCGCCCACCAGTACGAATGGCCATTGCAAGGGTCAACTGAACCATGGTCAGTCCGTGTCACTGCCTACCAAGAAGTTTCTCCCATTCTCCAAACAAGTTTGTAACTGGAGTGTATTGTAGATACACCCACATGTCTGGATCTGTGCTCACTCTGCTTTTCATACAACCCAAGATGTCTTTTGACTCCAGTTTGAGTCAGCTTGACATTGTGCTCCCAACAGACCCTTTCAGGCACCTGGTCTTAAGAGAGGTATCTTACAATAAAAAATTGGGAGCCAGTTTCAGGGTTACAGCCCCTACAGCTGGTCTTTGAGCAAATACAGAGGAAGGAATAAGTAACGACTGTTTGGCAGCAGCTGAGTAGGGTTTTACTTAACAGTTTAAATAATCTTCCTGGCACTTTTGCTTGTTTGTTTTTGTTTTTTGTTTCCCATTATATTGCTTGCCTGTTTGCAGTATTCCCAAGATTGTTGGGAAACAATTGAATTTTCAGACTTTATTTTGAATCTGTCAATCTTATTTGATCATTTCTTCAATACAATCCCAGCAACTTGAAAATGCTTAACATTTAATTTGTTTTCAGCTGCGTTCCATTTTCAGAGAGAAAAAAAAAAAAGTATTGAGGTTTGTTGTACATAGCAAATTTTTGACACCCAAGATGCAAGGATTTTACTGATGGGAGAAAAAAAAATCAACGACATCATAAACTCAAAGATTAAATCATTCTTCTGTTTTCTTTAATTCAATAAAATGACTGAAACTTGTACTAGAGAAAGGGAGGTATATCACTTACAGCTTTAGAGACATTTCAGAGGTATTTGGTGTACTGGGCCTCCTAAAACCTGTGGTGGTATTATACACTTCAAACTCTACTCAGTCAAAGGTCTCTGCAACATCTATAAAGGCATTCAAATATAACAGAGGAGTTCAGCAAAAAGATGAAGAGCAACAGCAGCAGCTGTTCCACAAGTATGAATAAAAGCCATTAGAAATAAAGAATTAAGACAACCCATCTGTTAGCCTTCAAAAGTTCACAAAGGATAAATGTCCCAAATTACACCCCCAAATCAATAATGTGTGTGCCATTCTTACTGCTGTGACCAGCAAATGAGCACACTGCTGAGAGAATGACTTTTCTTAAAATAGGAAGGGATATGCTGGCAGTATATTTTTGCCTTGGGCAAATCTTGAAGTCAGCGTTCCTCTTCTGTCTCCAACTGAGTAGTAATTATTCAATGCTGCTCTGTGGTTGTGCAGGTTAGAAATTAGGAAGTGGGCTTTTTGCCCTTTGACGTGTTTAGAGACACTGACTTAGGCTGACTAGCATATCCTGGGTGTCTTGAAGTACTTGCTGATACACCTGGGGTTTGCACCAACACTGCTTGTCTGTAAGAATGTCTTGAAATGCCTCCATCAAGCAGCCTGAGATGAATTGACATGTTGCTATTCTCATATTTTTATGCAAATCTGGTTGCTTGAGATCTGTACCATGAAGAGGAATGAGCTCTTTCTGGATTCTGATTCCTTTTTCATAGTTTATTTCTCTGTGGAGGAGTTAAATAAGTCAATTCCTGGAAGACTATTCTCAGTGATGATCTACTAATCAAAAGTGCTTTTGTTTGGACTTGTCTGTGTGTGAATCATCTAGAACGCATTGATCTGGGCAGAGAAGTTCAAGATTGCCCCTGAATTCTGCTGTTTTTTACTGAATCTAGCAATTGATGACACTGCCAAACACAGGGTGAGCTTATGTGGCCAGGTTTTGTTAGCAGGGGCTGCAGGAGTAGCCTCTGTGAGCAGAGCCCAGCAGCTGCCCCATATTAGAGAAGAACTAGCTCCAGCTGGCTGCAAAAGAGAACTGCTGCCAGCCAGAACTGAGCTGTGAGCAGTGCTGGTTGTGCCTCTGGGAGAACACGTTGAAGAAAGGAAAAAAATGCTGTCCAACAGCAGATAGGAGACATGAGTGATAAAGCGTGAGAGAAATGTGATTGTAGATGCCAAGGTCAGTGAAGGAGGAGGGGAGGAGGTGCTCCAGGTGCTAGGGCAGAAGTTCCACTGCAGTAGTTCTTGAAGAGCCAGCTGCCTGTGGAAAGCCCACTCAGGATCAGTTCAGGAAGGATGGTATCCCATGGGAGGGACCCCATGCTGGAGCAGGGGCAGGGAGTGACCATGAAGAACTGGCAGAGACACAGTGTCATGGACTGACTGCAGCCCCCATTCCCCGGTCCCCTGGACTTCTGGGGAGGAAGATGTAGAAGAGGTTGGATGAGGGGAAGGTGTTTTTAGTTTGCTTTTAGTTCTCGCTGTTGTAATGTGTTAGTAATAGGGAGATTAATATAATTTATTGACTATCCCGAGTCTGTTTTAGCTCATGACAATAATTGGTGAATGATCCTGTCCTTACCTCAACACTTGAGCCCTTTTTCATTGCATTTTTCTCTCCCTGTTCTTTTGCGGTTGGGGAGTGAGGCAATGGTCTGGTGGAATTCAGCTGATCATCAGGATGAAACCACACCACAGGGTCACCCATTGAAATCACTACATAGGATTGTGCTGGGCAGGATTTCCTTTTTCTTTTCTTTTTTTTTTTTTTTTTTTAAATCACAAATAATAGATTTTCCGTAGTGCAAAAACTCTTCTGACATTTCATGTAGTAATCAATAACAAAAAAAAAAAAAAGGTGTTCAGGTATTCTAATGCTTACTTTGTGAATCATGCAGGTTCAGTCAATGGTTGCATTAGGGAGTAACTTTTCCTTGTAGTGTTGGGTCTGTAACAGTGAACTTCAGGTCCCTTTGGTTTGATAGACACTGAAAGAAGTTGCTTGGGAGAATGAAAAATGCTTGTGATTCTGATGATCTTAAAAACATTTACAGTTTTTTTTTCTTAATATATATTTATGTAATTTTGAAGGCAGAAAACTAAATCTTTTTATATGTCCATTTAATACTGCTAGTTAAAAGGTGGTAGGCAGGAAGCAGCATTAGGACAGCGTAACAGCAGCAAACATCGCAAAACAGAGTCTGTGCTTTGAAAATAGTATTGTCAGTGTCTTCTTGAAAGAGATATTATTATGACAATTTGCTGTCAAGTGCAGTAGACATCTGTTAGACACAAAATGCTTGGCTTAAATTGTTTTTGAAGATATTGTAAATATCCAATTTGGAGAAATGTGACAAAATGGACTATGAATGCAAATATGACTTTTCACTTCTTCGAACTCTACAGTGCAATGTTGTCTTCAAAATATTACTCAGTGTTTAAGGATCTATTTGAGATAGTGCAAGAGTGAGTCGAAAACATCTTTCATTTTCAAGTATTTGCATCTTGTATGAGATCATGGTTTTTGTGATGCCATTTGACTTTATTCCATTGCCACAGTGATGAATTTGTTGTTTCGGTTGAAATTCATAAGAATAAATCAGGCTAGACACACCAATTCAGGATTTTCCATGAAGGCTGAAGTATGAGGATTCATTTCCCACAATATCTCCAACAGAAAGGGAAAAAAGCTGGAGAAAAACTCATTCGCAGTAAACTGTTCTGACTAGGTAATAATTAGTAGGCATTGCTAGCCATGGAGAACTTAATTTTTGCTATATTGCAAATGCAGGATCATAGAAATAAGGAACTCGATGTATGAGAGTGTAAGGCGTATTGTGATGGGTATTATTTTTTAATAGCCTATCTAATAATTTCAGAGAAGATAAGTGAGTTGGAAGATACAGAATCTTTCCTTTAGGACCACAGGTATAATTTGATTTGGAAATATGAAGAAATACCAACACAACAGCAGAAGAGGGGGAAAAAAAAAGCATTCTCAAAAGGTAATAGCATAGAATGGCTTGGGTTGGAAGGGACCTTAAAGGTCATCTAGTTCCAGCCCCCCTGCTATGGGCAGGGACACCTCCCACTGGATCACGTTGCTCAAAGTCCCATCCAACCTGCCCTTGAACACTTCCAGGGATGGGGCATCCACAGCTTCTCTGTATAACCTGTTCTAGTGCCTCAGCACCCTCATAGGAAAGAATTTCTTCCTAATACCTAATCTAAATCTACCCTCTTCCAGTTTAAAGCTATTACTCCTTGTCCTATCACTATACTCCCTGACAAAGAATCCCTCTCCAGCTTTTCTTTAGGCTCCCTTTATATATTGAATGGCCTCTGTCAGGTCTCCCTGGAACCTCTTCTCCAAGCTGAACAACCCCAACTCCCTCAGCCTGCCTTTGTAGGAGAGGTGCTCCAGCCTCTTGATCATTTTTGTGGCCTTCCTATGGACTTATTCTAAGGTGAGGTATTAGTTTTCCTCCAGCAAGGGCTGGCATGGCAGTAACGCTACTGGCAATGTGAATCCTGTCTTTAATTGGGTGACCAAAAATGTGCATGCTTAGAATTATCAATATTATCAAAGTTGTTGTTACTGTTGAACATTTGTAGCTCTTTCTGAGCAACTGTCCTTTACAAGATTAATAATCTTGAGTAAATGTATCTAAAATGGGTGAATGGGTTTATATACCTGCTAATTTTGCTCCTTTTCTCTCATCATGACAAAAACATCTTTTTTTCTTTCAATTGTGCAATTTCCCCAGTGACTGTAAAATGAAGTAGGAGGGCTGTCTCTGATAATGAACCCCTGTCAGGGAAAGACAGGGATTGACAGAAACATGGGAAAAAAAAATTATTCCAGAATACCTGAGCAGCCTACTCAACATAAACAGTGTGTGGACCAAAACACAGTCTACAACCACATCCTTTTCTGATCCTTTCGGGTGCCCCACATGCATTTCCCATGGGGAAATATGTTTTGTCCTCATGATGTCAGTGGACTCCATCCATTAGCATCATTATTATATCCTTTCATCATGAGATTTAAAAGAAAATGCAGCCCTTCACACTTACTTAAGTCTTTTGCTCAGAAGGAAAAAAATCAGTTCATTTGCTTTCTGCATCTTTCCCATTTTTATGTGCTCATAGAGTGTAACTAGATGGCATAATCCAAAAAGGAGGGGGCTACCCAACTCATGTGTAACACTATTTAATCGTAGCAGAAGTTAGAAGTAGTAGCAAGGTACTCAGGGGTACTAAAAATCAGTAATATATCAGTAAATACAGATTGGTATTATTGGTTCAACAAACATCAGTAATACTATGGCAGTGAAAATACTTATGGATTACAAATTTGTCGAATATATTTATGGTAGGTCATATTTATCAAGACTATACTTACAGTAGGCTATACTTATGACAGACTATGTACACATATACATATTCATAAAATGA
Organism: Anas acuta; assembly: GCF_963932015.1. Classification (NCBI taxonomy): domain Eukaryota; kingdom Metazoa; phylum Chordata; class Aves; order Anseriformes; family Anatidae; genus Anas; species Anas acuta. The sequence continues at coordinate 2,209,494 of NC_088985.1, forward strand.
TCTATACCAAATGTATCAAACTGATCTCAAAAGATGTGATACTGACCTCAAACAGGTCTAATTAAGAAACCGATCTCAGAAAGGACCAAATGTAAAAGGGTCTTAGAAACTCACCTGAGATATAGACCACCTTAGGAATGAGCCCAGAAGGGGTACCAAAGTGACAGATGGAAACTCACCTGGAAGCTGAAGCATGTTGCAGAGTTTAGGATTTGATACACAGCATCACAAAGTCAACATGACATTCCATAGAAGCCTGTCTGAAAAGGAAAAAAAAAATAGTAGAGAATAAAGAATACATGCTGAATGAGAAGTTTCTCAGACAGACAAGCTCCATATTGGGTAAAAATCTGGCCCATATTATATTATTGAGACATACGGGAGCATAGAACAGTGTCACTTCAGATAACCAATAGGTGAGAAATCCAGTACAGGATAGTGTTTCTTATTTTCCTTCATTTTCTTGAAAAACAACAACAACAAAAGTTTCCTACCTCAATTCCCACTTCCTCAGGTGCTAACTTGTTTCTCGGTTTCTTGCTTTGTCTTGATTGGCAGTATCTTCGGGACATCTCTGGTTCTCAGGTGTCCAGCTGCACGCCACGGATGCCCCTGCTTCCCAGGCCTGCATTTCCCAGGCTAGCGGCCATTTTCTCCTGTTGGGGCTGAGCAGCCATTTTGTGTGGGTGCTTTGCCCTTACAGTCCCATTACCCCCTGTCACTGCTCCCATCACCGGGTAATTCTCTGAGAGAAAATGCTTACTACAAATGCCCTTAAGGAGTTTATTTACCAGAATAAGCTCTATGTTATGAGTGGAAGGGCTTTAAAAATGTAGCTACAATATTTTCATTCAGAGATGAACAATCGTAAATGATTTTAATGCCCTTGTAGCTTGAGCACAGCAGATAAGTCATCTGTAGCAATTGTAGAACAGATGTATTTAGTCTTTCTAAAAGTTGTGTTATTTTCATCAATTTCAAGGCCAGACGTAAGTGTAATTAATGCAAGTGTGAGTGAATGTCGTTCTTCATTTCCCTTTCTTTTTTTTCCTCTAATATTCTTAAAGCTAAGCAAAAGGTGCAGGAAATTGCTTCAGGAAAGCTACCCTTGACTTACCAATTACATTTATAATAGGTAAATACTGAGTTTCTAGAGAAGTAAACACACCTTTTCTGAACTTATTTTCTGCCTCTTCTTTTCCATTTCATGTGATGGGTATTAGGTGTAAAGAAATAGTTTATCCTCCAAATAGTAATTCTTTTCTGATGGGAATGAGAAATTGTATCTGGATGCAACAGTTTGCAGATACATAATGAATATGCTACTGTATCACTCGGTGCCTTGGCCAGTATCACAAAAGCATTTCACAGCTGTGTGGGGTTCAGGCACATGCTAACAGTTCTCCTCACTTTTCAAAGGAGACTTCCTTTACTACCACCTCCTCCAAAGTGTTGTATTTTCTCCAAAAGGCTGATACACCATCCGGTCACCAGGTAATCTCAGTGCTTGGACATTGCCAGGCACTTCTGACACCCAGTAATCCACATCCTCGAGTGCCCCAGGGAGATGGTTTTGTTCACGATCTGAACCTCGGCTTGCAACTTGCTTACCAGGATGGAAATAGATTTTTAAAGTACTGGAAGAAGAAAAGCACCTTGCAAAACATAGAGCCAAGCCTTTCTTTGTACTTCTGTTCTCTGTCTTCCTAGCTCAGGTTAGGTTTTATTCCGTTATCAGCCATTTTTTTTGTTTGTTGTTGTTGGTCCGTATGGGGAGGGTAATTTCCCCTTTGTGCCATGGGGCTATATAGGGTTGTCTGACGCAATATGTCCCAGTCTAAGAAGGCAAAGAGAAGACAACATAAAAGATGTCACAGTGAATTTTTGGAAGTGTTAATGAATAAGGCTGGAAACTTGTTTCTTAGTTCTTTTGGTAAGACCAGATCCTGGCAGAGCTAGAGTTCATATCTGACACAACTTGATGGCTCTGGATGGCTGCCTGTTACAGAGCATTCTCACGCTGAGTTGCTCAAAACATAGTTTATGTGAGCATCATAAATCAAGAGACAGCTTCTGCCAGGTAAAGTTTATCCTTGGTTCTTTCAGAGAGGAGAGACTGTGCTCTAGGGGCATTCCAAATCTGGTAAAGCAAGAGCAAAAGTTTTAGTATTTTTCAACCTTCATTCCACTTGGCTTTAAAAAAAAAAGAAACTCAGTGAAAGAAGACAGACTTCATTTCCTGTTACTGATATATTTTGATTTTTAAACTGTGCTTACCCTAACTGGCCCAAGGAAGAAAACATTGACAACAATTGCATTTATTACCGTGCCAACCAATAATAAAAGATAAAGGTTTTGTTTCTTGGTTAACCCACAAGGACTGTCTGTTCCTGTCTGCAAAGCTAGATGAACACTTTTAATGAACACCCTTTAAAAGTTAAGGAAACACATCTTGAAGTGTATTTAGAAAGTGAATAGCTGCTTTTGTGTTGGGCTGAATACAGAAGACATCTAAGGACTCTGCATTGTTTTCATGCATGTCAGAAGACAGATGTGCTGTCTGCAAGCTGGCATCTGTGCTGCTAAGTGTTTTTTAAGGTAAAATCAGCCTCTTGGGTTACAGCCAGGAATATTTGGAAGCCCTTGCTGGTTTTATACAGGGGTAGTCCCATGGGATGAATCAAAAGTTACACAGTCACCTACATCACGCGCTTTCCTGCAGATCATGGTTGTTACCAATGCTTCCATCTAAAAGTCAATGACTGCAGATCACTAGGAATCAAAACCTCACCTTTCACACCTCCTTCCACCCCCTTCAGATCAGGCACATCTTTGCTTTTGTATTTGGATGGAGATTCCACATGGACACTTTTGCACAGCTGTTTTTCCCAATTTTGGCATCCTTTCTTTAACATGTTGAGCTCCCTGTGAAAACGTTAGCTTCTAGAGCCAACAGGAAAAGCTGTTCTGCAGTTCCTACTGACAGCAAGCAATTCCCCACAGTGCCCTCACAAGGTGTCCGGATTGTCATCAAGTACACAGTAGCAAACATAGTACAATGGCAAAAATAGTACAAAATAGTTCCATAGCTGAATGGCATGGAATATAGCTAACAAAAAGCCACCTCTTCTTGCCAGCCTGAGCAGCTCCACAGGTACAGCTAGTTCAGTTCTGTGTTTCGTGGTCAAAGGAAAAATCTAACAAGGTTTGGGCCAGAAAATGATAAAGTGTTGTAGTGTTTGTGGATTGATTTAAAAACATGACGTTTATTGCTGTTTGCTGTAAAATTCAATTTTCTTATGCAGACTTGAACCATGAAGCCACTAACCAGGCAGAAAACACTGGTTAGAGATCTGTTTTTCCTTTCCTCATCGTGTGCTCTTATGCAGCTTTGTAGGATGGCCTGGAGGTCACTCTTCAGGTGGGTTTTGGACTGTACTTTTGCAGACAGGTCATATAAAACAGGCATAAATAACAGAAATATTATTGAGCGCCCATATCACAATAAAAAACTTAGAGGAGCAGGGGGAGACTACAGGTGAGCAGAATTTCAGTTGTGAAAGCCTCTCTGTTCCATATGCAGCCTTATCTTATGTCATTAATTACAGTCCATAGGTGGGGTTTCAGTGCGTTTGGTTTTTTTTTAACTGATCAGTGTTACAGGCATTATTTACAGGCAGTATTGCAGTGTTGTTCACCAGTCAGCTGTTTGTTTCACAGGGGAACTTGTAGTAGAGTTGGAGCTGCTTCTGCAATTAATCACCATTTTTTTCACAAAATATATTTAAAGGATTAGGCAGCAGAGAAAACCCTGGTCACCCTCTCTCTGTCCTAGGAATGAGCAATCAAGGTATTCACCCACGATGAACAAGATGGGGTGTTTGTTCACATTTCTGCCTGGGTGGGTCTGAATGCAGATCTTTCCCCTTCCAGTCAGCTGCACAATAAATTATTCGGTGCAGGTAGAGCAATTTCTGCTCAATGTTTGGAATAAGAGACAACTGGAGGGAGCCCCCAGGACTGGATCATCAGACTTGTGGGAAACACCGCTTAGAAGGAAAGGCTAAATAAGTTGTTAGTGTTAGTCTACAAAAGGTGAGGTTCCTTGTCTGTGTGGGTGGTGGTTATGGAGGGAAGTAGAATAAACTCCTTCACGTGGATTGCAGGTAAGATGAAGTGCCCTGTGCTGAGAGATATGAACATTAGATACCAAAATGTTTTTCTAGCTGTAGCAATTGTGATCTAGAATGAATTACATGGATGTTTTAAAGCCTTCGTTACTGAAGGTTTTTAAGGACTGGGGAGAAAAGAACTTGTCAGAGAAAGTCTGTGTTTATATAGCCCTGTTTTTGTTTTTGTTTGTTTTTTTTTTAGACTTGTGTGCAGGGTAAATGATTTCATGATGAGATAAAGCCTTGTTTGCTGTGACTTCTTCCATCATAAATAATGAATACGTCTGAATTGAAATGCTAAATTATCTGGTTTGTGTGTTTTCAGATTTCAGTTTCACAAAATATTAGAAAACAGAATCTAACTGTTCTTACCTGTAGTGCTGCAAAATCTTCAAAGATTTCTTTCTTTGGTGCCTTCTGCTCCTGTTTGTCTTCCCAGTGTATGTTTTCCAACGCGCAGCAATTTGCTGCTCAGATGCTTTCCACAAAGCTCTCCCTTTAGAGTTGAGGCTCCATTTTCATGTGAGTGCATTTACCTGCATGAAATAGTCTCCAAAATATTGATCATCATATGCAAATCTTCATAGAGCAGGCAAGTAAGGATCTATTTTAAGTCTGTTTAATCTTGTTATGGAGGATATGTGTGTGTGTGTTTACATATATTTGATCTGGAGAATTAAACCAAGTATTCAGTACTGTTGCACACCTGAGTGTGTTTTCAAATCTTGTTTTTATCATTGCTATCATCAATTCTGTTTGCAGAAATTTATAACACTTTTTTTAACAGGTCAATGAATGTTTTCCTTCTGCTATTTCAAAAGACATTTGTTCAGTATGGGTCGTCTTTCTGTTTTTGCTTATTTGTTTTGGGGTAGGCAGCTCTATTTATTTATCTTTTTTTTTTTTTTTTGGTATTGAAGTGATGAGCAGTCTTGAGTCTTGTAAGACTTCTTAACTTCTTATGATGAAACCCCAGTCCAATTTGGCTGTACTGCTACCTCTAGCTGTTGAGCAGGATACTACGTCTGTGATGTGCCTTAGTTGGAGCTTGTTGTGTCAACAAGCTGACTTTCTCTATTGCTGTTTTTAAGTTATAAGCATTTCTCCTAGGCAATTTTCCTTGTTTATTTAATATCACAGGTTTTCAATAATAAAATTACCAATTCATTCAGAGGTTACCTGATATTCCCATGTTTCTCCTGTGCTTGGCATATAATGAATGTGTTCTGCTACCCTCCTGTGGGTTGCACAGACTCACAGGACATAATTAGCAAAATATATAAATGAAAATACTGCAGTGAATTGTCCCCCCTTTCAGGAGTGCTGTGGTGCAGCCACAGCAGAACTTGTCTAGATGTCTGGGAGTGTTACCTTCTCCCACTAGTTAATTCCTCGTGTCGGAATATAAGTGTTGGTGTCATGAGCAGACACCGTATAACTCCTTTTTGTTTGTTTTGTGTTCACGTTGCATTGTGGAGCCAGGTATTGTCGTTGAAAAGGAGCGCTTCCTAAGCAGAAAAAAAGCTGAGAGCCAGAACAAGCACAGTTTTCTGCACATAGCTGGCTGGTTCTGTCCTGTTACTAATTTGCATGTTCAGTTAAAGTTACATTTAAAAAAAAAAAAAAAAAGAGAGAGAGAAATAGATTTAGAAGTCCTTCTTAATTCCATTACAGAGTAGAATGTATTTAAGTTAATAAAAGCAAATTCTGCTTTAACTGTGCTCACAAATTAAGTTCACTGGGCACTTCATGTAACAGGAAAGCTTGGCCTCAGGCACAATACTATTTGCTAGCATGTTCTCTGCGAGGTCTTCTGTCCTCTCTTTTTGTTTTTTTGTGGCTGGGTTTTCTCCGGGTACACTACCAGTAATCAAATTCTGTATTCAGAAACTGTTCCAGGCTCCTGAAACCTAAGCGGTCTAATTGCCCCACAGTCAAATGACGGGACTTTTTCTTCAGCAGGTTCTGGGTTGCAAAAACCTAGTGGGTTTGGGGTTTTAGCTCTACAAATCATGGCAAATAACTTGTACATGATCAAAAATAACATGTGAAAACTCGCATGAAAGGCAAAATCTGATTTATTTAGGGTTATATTTGCCTCTCTGTAGGAAACTCCCCCCAGCAGTCGGCTCCCTCCTAGCTTTGCACCTGAACATCAGTGTTCCTGAAACTGGAGCAACACACTGGGGATCTAAATTTAATATTAGCAGCATAAGATTATGTTTATGCCTTGTAATGGAGCATGATAAAGCAAATCCTGAGCAAGCTGTTCTTGGAAATAGGCTCAAAAGAGCTGTATCAGCTCAGTGCTATGTTTGAGCTAATAGCTCATGTTGCATTGCTGATTAGGCTGCCGATGACAAGCATTTTTAATTAAAGCAGGTACAGCACTGCCTTCCTGCCTCTGAAACAAACGTTGTGCCCATGTGTTTTGTTTGGCATCACATGGGAATGCTGGTGAACATCGAGCTTCCATGGAAAACGGCAAATGAGAGAGCAAGGGGTCGCAGTGTGGCTGGGATCTCTGGGTTGAGACTGTAAGGTCGTGGAGATGCACCCTGACCTCAGATAAGGTCAGGGTACTTGCACGAGATTTGGAGACAGCTTCATATCTCTCATCCTCCCCCAGACAGAATTAAAATTCTGTGGACTATGGGTGCACCGCTCCCATCTTGACCAGCAAGTCCATGCAGGTGTGGGAGACCTTTGCCAAGGGAAATACTACCAAAAAAAAAAAGTAGAAAAATTGGTGTTTTGGCAAAAGAAAACAAACAAGCCTTGGATGTAAAGCTCTCCCATGAGGTACTCAATAATTATAACAGCTGTTTGATTCAGGTTTGTTACAGTTCCCTTACCCTTATTCTGCGTTTATGTCTGCATGTAGTTTCACTCAGTCTTTTATGTATTGTTGGTTAGAAATGATCTCTGTTGTTGTTGTTGTTTGTTTGTTTTTTCTGGTGCAATGGAGCTCAGGCAGGAAACTTTAGGACAGTCATGTGTGTGACTGAACAGGTTTGCCGCACAGATTCATTCCAGTAAATCTGTAATTTATTCATAGTTGATTACTAGATTTACAAGTGGTTCTCCAGATGTTTACTGCAAGTAGTCTCCCATTGTAGCAAGTGAACACTTAAAAATACCTCTTGGCTGGAAGGCAAAGATTGGTTTCCCATTATATATGCTGGTCTTCTGGTGAACACTTGTTCAGCCCCAAATGATGAGGGCTAAATATGCGTGAAAGTTATGTAAGAACTACAGCTGGGTTTAAGAAATACACAGCAGTATCCATTAATCGAAGTTTCTCTTGTATTGCAGCGTTCCCACATTCCAGAGCCTTCCTGAGGAGATACTTAGTAAGCTTGCAGATGTCCTTGAAGAGGTAAGTGCTTTTAATTTTGAGAGCTAATGAGTTCAGAGTTTGTGAGCCTTCTGGTAGCAATATCGAGGCTCTTTTACGAAAGAACAGCTTCACAATTTTGCTCCCAATTACGGTTGACTGCTCCAGCATGTCAAGACGATGAGAAGAGTTGTGTGAAAAATGAATCAATTTCTGAACAGGGCTTACATGTCTTTAATTGGATTTCTGTCCAACTGGGGATTGAAGAAGTAGTTCCTGTGTTGTGCAGAGGGGAAACCTTCTGTCCTGGGTCAGTGGTGGAGAAGGGGGTACGTGGAAATGGCAGTTCCTTTCAAATGTAATGGGGAACTTATGTTAGAGGGCCATATCATGCCTTAAAGTAGGTATTATGGAAAATCTGCTCTCAGGGTAATTACAGAAGAGATGGGTAAATATAAAATATGTCAAGGTATCTGATTGTCCACAATTGTGTCTTGCCTACCTGGCTTTAACTGTTATTTCATTATTTTCAGGCTTTTAATTAAAAAATAAAAAAAGCCAAACAAAAAACCTTGCCCTGTAAGCAAGTATGTAAAATGGGTGCAAAATATGAGTTGCTTTGCAGGCAGTTTGTCCATGTAGTTTATTTACATAGTGTTATATTCTGCACCTGAAGAATTGCATGTTATTAAATACTACAGAAACTATTAAAACCTTTCAAAATGTAGCCTTTCATGATTTAACTGCAGGAAAATTGTGTACAGAAATATTTTATTTAATTCCTTGTTAGTTGGTTGTTTTTTTTCTGTTTTGTTTGTTCGTTTGTTTTTCTTATTAAAAATAAGACGTCAAGAGACAGTCCTAAAAACTGTTTATAAGAAAATGTTTCTCTGTAGTAAGTACCGCCTCTGCCACTGATTTTAAGAAATGAAGCTGCTGACATTTAAGTTGATTTTCAGAGCATTGATATGACATTGTATACGAAGTAGTCAAAGAAATAAATAAATTCACACGTCTGTCATGCAGAGTAATTGCATATTCATAGATAAGCTTTATTTCCTTTACTGCCAGAGAAGTCTTCAGATTTAGAGAGCTGTATTAACTCAATATGCTACGAATTAAATTTGCCTCTCCAAACCACATGCCTAACCAGAAACAGGTAGTTTAATTTGCTTGCATCACATAACCAACGTTAGTTCCTTGTCAAGAGTTAAGAAAAACTTCAAGGGAGAGTGGGTGCGGGGGAGGCCAATCAGAACAAATATCAATGAAGAAATAAAGCATGAAAGCAATAATCATCTCTAAGTTGTCTTAACACTGCTCTTATAGATTTTAAACTCGCAATGCTACCAAGGTAATTGTCTGCAATCTTCTTTTCCTTGTTTTTTTTTTGAGAGAACTAGTATCAAAAAGAAGCTAAAGCCCAGAAGGGACTGGAAAAATTAAGAGGCAAGCTGTATAGTGATAAAATCATGCTACTACAATTCTATGAGAGCGTAGCTTTGCTGCTTTTGTAGGTTTTTTTTTTGTTTTTTTTTCTTACCAGGAGCTGCATGAGGACAGCTAAGTTTAGGGTGGCTGCTACAACTACATGATGAAGATCATTCTCACTCTGTACTGGGTGACTGCTGGATATGACTCCCAAAACAAATTAATTCCAGTTTCTGACTTGGATTTGTCCTTGTTACTCTGTTTTTTCTTTGATTTAACATCATATTTTACATGAGCTATAAAATCCACGTACTGTCATAATGTGCATCTTGTTTAACAGTACCCAACATATTGAAACTAGGCAGCAATAACTTTATTTTATCCTTTCTGTTGCTGTAACAAGTGTTGAATAAAAGTGACTCATTTGGCACAGTTTGAGGCAGGGAAAAATCTCTTTCTTAATGTCAAGATTTCATGCAGCTTTTCTTTGATACACTTCTGTGAATAATGCAACACTTCTGTCCTACATTCTTTAAATAATTTCTAAAAAGTGTTAACTAAAACCCAGAAGCAAAAAAAAAAAAAAAAAAGAAAAGCTGTTTTAATTGGTCATTATCAAAATCAAACCAGGGAATGGTGTTAAAAAGATGGTAGGAAAAAAGGTCAATATTTGATAACATAATTTCATTTCTGGAATTGAAGGAAATACCAAAACAAGTTTCTTCACAAAGATAACTTGAATGAGAATTAACAGAACACGAGGGAATTTCCTTTTCTCTTGCAGTGGGTTCTAACTTGGGTATGATCACTCACATCACTGTGATTGCTTGTGATTTATACATGTGTGAGATTCAAAGCATGTTTATGGAGCTCAACTTTAGCAGATCCTAACCCGAGCTACCCATATTTTTTATTTTTTTTTCTGGTGTGTGTGTTTTGTTTTGTTTTTTTGTTCATGTGAAATAGGTTTCTAGGGCCATAACTGACCCCACTTCCAGACCTTGTTCTGGGGCTGGCAGTTTCTCTGGATCCAGATGGCCACAGTCAGCACCTGTCTGACCGTGGCTTTAGGTTACACCTACAGCCCCAGGGAGGATCTGGGCATCACAACAAAACCCTGGCACACTGCTGCAAGTGCCCAAAGCCTGCCTCTGTCTCCTTCCTTTCCACTCTTCATTATATTAATATCCCTTCACATGACACTGCTGCTTGTTAATGGTCAGCTATACGTTACCTAATTAACAAGTCTCAAAATGTCCGGAGAACTGCGGCATGTTTCATTGTGGAAAGCTGAGCAGCAATTTCAGTGCAGAGGTTGATTTAGTTTGGTTTTAATGCCATCTCTGTTGGAACAGCTCTGCCTGGCCTATGATTTTATTGCGTTGTTTATCTTTGTGCTTGCCAACATAATGCACGAGTCAACAACTAATATGTTTTTGCAGCTCAAAACTGGATGCTTATTTTATTTGGTTTGTGGTAGTCTTAAGGAGGTGGTTTAGGCAATCACTCTGTCTTTTGCCTGTAGGACAGTCCCCTTGAATCACTTGTAATTGCTTGCCTGAAACAAGTTTGATGCGTGGGAGGAAGCATCAGTGATGCAAAGTTCCTAGGAGATTGATACAAATTACTGGGTAGGTAGAGAAGAAAGATTTAAATTACTGGAGTGTTGAGTCAACACAGGTGCGCTTGTTTGGGGTCAGTTCAGCCTCTAACCGAATTACTGGTAGGGGAAGCTGTTTGGGAGAAGTGAGGAAGCAAGGGTTAATAGTGTTCATACTGTGCAGGGGATGAAGGACACAAATTTGTCAGTAATTCTGCAGAACAACTTTTTTGGAAGCGCTTAACTGTCTTTGCTGGTTACCAGGATGTGAGAGGTAACATGTAGCCCTAGTGTCCAGGAAAAGTTTAATATTGATGCTTTTAGTATTATCCCTTATGTTTTCCTTTACGTTTCTTCGTTAGTGCCTCCTTTTTCATATTTTAGTTCTGTTGGGAAAAAAAACAGTTTCTGACCTCTCTCCAATGCCTTAAACATCATTCCCTGGGTTGCTTCTTTGTATTAAAATAAATAAAAAAAAATCTGTTGCTCCATAACATTTGTCTATGGTACTGCATACTCACAGCCCTGCTACTTAACAGCGTTGGGCTGATGGCAAGTTTCACTGTTCATTTTGTAAGGAAAACTGTCATGTTTGTTTAAATATTGATGTATTAATGTAGTTAGAAAAGAACAGTTGCTCGGATGCAGCTTTTGCATTACCCATGAGTGCTGTGTTTCTCAGGTGTATAAATACCTGAGTCAGTTGCATAAATATCCTTGCCCTGGTTGAACACATCACCTTTGGAATACGGTTTTTAAAACTGTAATGTGCCTTCTTGCACGTTATTCAGAGTTTTCATGAATAAAAACTATAGTTGCATTGGATGGTAGAGGGAAACTTGTTTGCAAATTGAAATATTTATGGTAGGTGATTAAATCTGTTATAAACCCAAAATCTCTTTGAACAGGTAAAAGCCTTGTCTTTCTTTTCTCACTTTTTGAAGGCTTTGAAACAATTTATGATTCTTTTCTATATAGAGACATAGTGATTCTTCTCAGATAAAGTATTTCATCAGGCACTGTTAATATTTATCAGTTATATATTGCGGAGAAAATGTTTACATATTGTTGTTAGTAAACAGTTCCTTCCTAAGAATATGTTTCCTTAGCGTTCTGCAGGCAGCCTATAACAGAAAGGAGTGAGTTAACAATTTTAGGGAACTAAAACGTGTTCAAACACACAAAGAATGAACTTAATGCAAATGAGGTTCTGTGTAGGGTCCTGTCCTGTCCCCCAGCCTCCGAACTCCAAGGCGCTGTGGAGATGTAGCTGCCTGGGTGTGTTTTGTGGGAAATGTGGGAGGAGAGGGAAGAGCTCCTTCCCCAACTTCACGTCTCATATCTCTCACCTCTTTTTCTCGTGGGAGCAGCGAAACTCCTAACTGTAAGGACAAGGGGTCTGAAAAAAGCCCTGTGCGTCATGGCAATGATAATATTACGTGGGCGGTATGCATCCAGTGCTGTACCCAGCGATTATTTGGAAGGTACCAAAGTTGCTCTTATATTTATTTACAGATTAGCTCCATTCATTAAATAAAATTCTTAAGAATGGAAGACAGTGATTCTTTAAGAAATGGATCAGATTGCGAGGAACTATTGCACTATCAGCACGAGAGAGAAAAGTTGATTTATGATTTTAGAGAGGAGGGGGAAAGAAGAAAGCACTGAATCCCAGAACATCCAGACTCTGGTATAATCTAGTGGTACGTTATTCCTCACGTAAATGTATAGGCTCTCTGCAAAGCGGACAGAGAGTGGATACTGAGAAAAGGGAACTTGCAGGCAGGGAGAAGGACAGCTGACCTAGAGAGGTGTCTGTGACATGTCAGGCTGGGGGAAGAAAAGTTGGTCTGGTGTCTTTGTTCTCATTAGGCCAAGGATAAGGATGAGCTCAAAGTGGGCGCGGGCATTCAGAAAATCTGGGCTCTGCCATCTGCCTTGGGGCAAAAAAAATGTGAACCAACCTCAAGATGGAAATGAAATCTTCCTTGTAGCCTGTTTCCTCTTTCAAGTCTATCCTCTGTGTCATTCAAATGTAAAGCTTATATCCTTGGAAGACTTGTATCTAAAATCAGGATTACAGCTAACAATACTTATAATTAAGGTTGCTTGACCTTGTCTCTTCTGAAGCCGTTTCCAGTAGCTTATGATTTTGATGACTTATCCATTTGATCTAAAATTATTCATTGCAGCTGCTGGCCTACAGGTGATTTTTCTAATTTTTTTCCTAAGTTAAATCACTAATCCTATTTCAAAGAGTGAGATTGCTTTGCCTGTATGTCAAGGATGGCCTTGTTATCTGCGTGAATATCTGTACTGGCTCTGTTGAGTCACATATGGCTTTCAAGGTAGGGGAAAGGGCCAAGAGTGCATAAAGCCTGGAGAAATTATCTTATGACTTTAAAGTTTTGTAGCTAAAAACGCACGGAAAGGGGCTGAAATAAGGTTTCACTGGCGTTTCTGACTGGAGCTTTCTTAATCCTGTGTTCGTGATGCTCCGTTGCTGTTTCAGGTTTAGTGTTTTAATCCCCATCAGATGACTGGTATGAATCTGAGCAGTCTGATCAACAGAGAGCAACAAGTGCCGTCCTCATTTGGTTACCAAACTACTGTGTTATTTTGGGTGTAATGTCAAATGTAAACTGCGTAAAATGTTTTTTTCCTATGTATTATGTATCTAGAGCAATAGATAGCTCTGCCATACATACAGTATTGCAGTAGTATGTGCTCTGAAATATACCCAGGTTCCCCCAAGTCAAGAATGCCCACACTCCATTCACAAGGCCCGGGTTTTTTGTGCTGTCGCTGCCCTGTTTGGCTTAGGAGTGTGTTATGGCCCTGGGACTGCAGTTCCCCGTGTCTCCCAGTGTGAGTTTTGGAAACTTCCACTAGAAATGTTGGTATTTCAGAAGCTTAATTTGATGTGCTATGGAGTCCCAAGTGCCAGTAATGTGCTTTCTCTAAACCCAGGAGGCCGTGATTTGGCTTCTCGTTGATCCCGAAGCATGTATGGTCATGGACAAAAGGAGCTGCCAAACTATTTGAGCATTAGAAGCGTAGAGAAATGTGTTAAATACTGCAGGCTGATTATGCTGAGCCTGAGCTCCGTGTTCCTGCAGCTCGTTGATCGTCTGCAGAGCACGTTTTGGGAGGGTGATCTCAAAGTGCTGAAAGCATGGATTGCAGCAACTGTCTTCAGCCATTTAATTAATGCCGCTGCAAATGTATTTGATGAAAATTCCTCGCCGCTCTTTTTTTTTTTTTTCTTTTTCCCATTTAAAAGAATGAATGAACCGAGTAAAGCACGAATGATGAAAGAAAAACAAAATTCATTTCTGTTGCTAGTGGTGCTGGCTGCTTTCACTGCAGGGCCTGAAGAAAAGCGGTGATGTTGGAGAACGTTTCAATTCCTAGTTCAGCTTCAAAAGCTGGCTTGCTCAGACTTGCTGTGTTTTGGTGGTCTCCATACGAAGATGCCAACCATCCTTCTTTCTCCACTTTGTGAAATTAATACAGCTCAGAAATTCTTACGATGCCTACATTTAATTAACAGAGTCTGTGTGCACTTCTTTTATGCAGAATCACTTGGCAACAGTGATAGAACAGGAGAAATATACGAAATGAATCAGTTTTCAATACAACTAATACTTCTTACAAATAGGACTGAGAATTGTCCTCAGGTCAATGTAATCCTCGTCCATCCTGCAGGAGCCAGCAGTTTTCCAAATGGAGGGCATGACAGTCGGTTATGCTTAGGTGATCAGCAGCAGATGAATAGTGCTCTAACTTAAAGACACAAACTAGATTTAAGGGGAATTAGAAATAAACAAGGAAGAGTAAAAAGTTTCTGTTAGGAAAGATTTCTTTATTTTTTCTGATTAAAGCTTGCACTCTGTTGAAGTGCATTTACCAAAAGAGTTATGGGATGCAGTTGAAGCCCTGCTTGTGAGGGAAACAAAACAGATTCAATCATGATTGATTCAAATTTCGGTTTCTGATACTAGATTTCTATTTCTGTTTACTTTCCAAATGAGATTCAAGAACACGTAGCTTTGTTTGCACAACTGCTCCAGAAAACAAGCATTTTGAGTCTACTGAAAAAAAAATAAATTAGAAAATAAAATGTATTTGGCAAAAATTATGTGCAGGAGTACAACAGAGTAGTCAGTTGCAATGTCTAGAGCAGTGGAGTAGAATAGCATGTTTCTTTTATGTACGTGACAAACTTTTTCTGGCCTTTCAGCCTGTGGAATATTTGCTCTTGAATAGGGCCTTTGACTGACACTTACGGCGCTGATGCCTAGCAGCATTTTTGATCAGTAAAATGTGTTTATACCTAGTGTATGTACACTGTACCTTCCTCTGCAAACTGTGGCTGTTTAAAGAACTAGAAACATTTTCTTTCAGCATTTAAAAAAAAATAAGAAGAGTGCTAGTTAACTGGAAAATAGATCATCTTTATTATCGGAGTACAAAATGCAGATGAATTACCTAAATATAATTTTTAAAGATATTAGGGAGAAACAAAAAAAATCATGTCTTTCTCTATGTAATGACATGGCTGTACAGTGAAGCTTACTTTAAAAATTGTTAGAATACTTGCATTGAAATAAAGGTTTCATTTTGATTAAAAAGCTTAAGCTTTTTTTTTTGTTTTGTTTTTGTTTTTTTGTTGTTTTCTGCAGTCTGTTGTGGGCACTGACCATTTAAAGGCAATTATAAATAAGCTCATGCTTAGTGATCACAGTGGAGGGAAGGAGTTGTTTAAATATTCCTGTCCCCACAGATATGCTGGGAACCTCATCATCCATGTGGATGTTATAATTACCATCCTGATTGCTGTGTTGTTCTGCAGTGGTAGAAATGAAGGAGGCATTCCTTCATGCAGCAGTTAAGAGATATGCAAAACCTAGACTGATGCAGGTGAAGAGAAATTCTGTGGGTTGAAGAAGAGACCGGGAGACTGCCAACTGGAGACCCTCTGCGCATAAGCAGTTAGGTGCTGAGACCATATGGGAGAAGTTCCTTAAATATTTGGCCTGCTTTTACTCTTCTCAAAGCACAGACTTGTGGTTGCTGCTGGGGAGAGGATACTGGGCAAGGAAAATCCTCGAGCTGATGCCATCTGGCCCCTTCCTGTATTTCCCAAACACATTTTAGAGAAACATCTCCGAAGGTCTGAGGGTGAGGCAGGGTAGCTTTATGGCCGTGCCCTTTCCACCCAACCCAGTAAAACCCTCCAGCCTGAAAGTGGTCTCAGGTCAAGACTGGTGAGGGCGAGTAACAAATGAGTTCTTAAAAACACTCAAAGCTGTATCAGCTGAATGGCTCAGTCTAACTAGAGCATAAGCTTTTATTTGTATTTAAGACTGCTCTTCCATGTGAAAGCAAATTGAAGCCATACAGAACAAGTTGTCTGTTAAAATAAAATTTTACAAACAAACCGAATAAGCCATTGATCTATCATCCTGATTAAAAAAAAATGCATGTGACTTATTTTGACGGTTTCCATGGCCACTCTATCCTAGTGGAAATTAAACCCAGAAGGACTAAATGAGATGACACTGATACAGAGCACTATTTTTTTCTCTCCTTGTGCCAGATCTACCACCTCAGGCACACCCCACTGCATTTCTTTTGTTTGGTGGGAATCGAATGGAAAGCTGAAGCTGCCTTTGGGTTAGTGCTGATCCTCAGTTAACAAATATCAACCAAATAGTGTCGTGCATGAATAACGGGGATGGAAAATCAGAAGGGAGGGAGCAGCATGTCTCATGAAATGGAAACTCGTGTGAATACCCAAGATAAACAGGACTAAATATTTATCTGGTTCATATGACTGTGGTTGAGGAAAATAGAGTACTGCTGGTTAAAATAAAGGTGCTGGGAAATTGTAATTGAGTCCTTGACTGACTGGCTCCTTTTTCTCAACTGTATTGCTTTTCTAGAAGAGTGCGTAACACTGTCAGCACCAGGAAACACTGGAGCTATCGATACCAACAGAACACATGGACTTCTTTAGAAAATAGTTTGTAACTGGGAAAAACTTTCTGTGGTTATCTATGTAGGCTTTAGTATAAATATAGGCTTATTAATAAACCCATGAGGAGATGCTAGCATCTCTGTCCTTTGCAAAATTTACATGTTGTAATCATAACGAACATAAAAATTCTGCATCCATAGGGCCAAGACTTTGAATGAGTTGTGTGTTATATACCTTGAAAATAAACAAAACACATCACCTATGCAAGAGCTTCTTAGCTTGGCACCCTGCAGACCTCAGCTTAGACTTGTCTGGACTTAACAGGCAAAAGCCTGAGACTTTGCTACAAACGGGAGGCTTAGTGCAGAGAAGCCTCTCCGAATGCCAGTTTTTCCAATTCAGCTCGTGTTAGTTGTGCTGTGATGTGACCCCTTACCATCAGCGAGAACTAGTGTTTCAAGTGTCACAGGCAAGCAGAGGACGGGATGGGACCTCCCTCTCCTTTCAGCTCCAGCGTTTTCGCCTTGGCAAAACGTGGTAAGGGTGATTTTTAAAATTCTCTACAGCTTGTACATCTCCTGTTCACCGCTGAGGACTCTCAGGTCCATGCAGGTGGCAGGGCTGCAGGGGGGTGGCGAGCTCTCATGAGCATCAGCTCACCACCAGACACAGACGTGTTTAGGGCTCTGTCTCCGGCTTAGCATGAGTACTCTCTAGTCCCTGAGGCACTCTGTTCCCTACCACGGTCCCAGCTAAATCCGTCCCTAGCTATTAAAAAGTTAGCCGCTGCCCTTGCAATTTTGCCAGCCCTCATCCTTTCTGTGGTTTCTGCTGCTGACCATGTGGGTCAGCATGGTGGTGGTCGCCTTGCTCTTTCTCTGCAAAATCTCTGGTAGCTACCATTGAAGCCCTGTTTTCACCAATAAAACCCCTGTAGCGAACATGTGTGAGGCCACTTCACCACTTTGGAAATGACTTCTGGACTGAAAATGCTCAGGACGAGTGTCTTTGTTTGCAGACAGCCCTGCCTTGCATCTGCTCTGCCTAACAGCTTCAGTTCTTCTCATGATGGGACCTCCTGTACTCTGCTCTGGTGAGGCCACACCTCGAGTGCTGTGTTCAGCTTTGGGCCCCTCACTGCAAGGACATCAAGGCCCTGGAGCGTGGCCAGAGAAGGGCTGTGAGCTGATGAAGGGCCTGGTCCACAAGTCCTGTGAGGAGCAGCTGAGGGCACTGGGGGGTATTTGGTCTGGAGAAGAGGAGGCTCAGGGGAGACCTCATTGCTCTCTGCAGAAAGGGAGGTGTGGGAAGCTGGGGGTTGGCCTCTTCTCACAGCTAACTACTGATAGGACTGGAGGGAATGGCCTCAAGTTGCACCAGGGGAGGTTCAGGATGGAAATGAGGAGACATTTCTGCTCAGAAAGAGCAGTCAGGCGTTGGGATGGGTTGCTCAGGGAGGTGGTGGAGTCACTGTCCCTTGGGGTGTTTAAGGAAAGGTTGGACATGGTGCTTAGGGACATGGTTTAGTGGGTGACATTGGTGGTAGGGGGATGGTTGGAGCAGATGATTTTGGAGGTCTTTTCCCACCTTAATGATTCTGTAACCTGCTGAGTATTTGCAGTGGATACAGTCAGTGAGCAATGCAAACCTTGCAGCCACAGAGGGCTTCTGCCAAACCTTCTTTCCAATTGAGGAAATACGCTATCTCTTTAAACTGTTTTTTATGAAATTAATTTTTAAATCTCTCAAGAAGCAGCTTGCGTTTACACTGAAAATCCCAGCTGCTTGGGAGGAATCTTTTCTGGAGGCTTTCCATGGGGAGCTGGATTGCTCCACAGACAGCAGGGATTTATTATTTCTTAATTTGCTGTCAGAAGTACTGCCGCACTTCTCTCTGGGCTTATTTCATAAGCCACAAAGACAGGATGTTTTGTGTTGTTGTTATATATTTTTAATTATTATTTATTTTTTATTTCCCCCCTGGTGAAAATTGTAAAATGTGCTGAAGACAGGTTAAAGTTTCTGAGGTGCCCTGGCTGGAGAACTGCATCTCCTATGGCCCTATATGGTGGATACGTGCATATGGAAAGCGACTGTAAATCTATGCAAGAATCCTAAAAGACATTCAGGAGGGCAGGATTTTTAGAAGAGATTTCATCAACAGTTCATACAGCACAGTGGCATGCTGGGCTGTTGCAGAGCAATTTCTGCACTAGTGTTACTGCCTTTGCAGGGAGTCGAGTATTTAAACAGATCAAGAACAGCAAATAGCAGAACTGCTGGGATGTGCCTCCCACCTAGAGAAGCTATAGATCGCTCATTAGGATCAAATGCTAGCTCTCCTGGCTATTGAACAGCATCCAGCAGTGAAGGCTGAAAAGCCAGTGCTGGAGGTCTCCAGAGAGAAGGTGGAGAGGTCTGGCTGGGGGGTGGGGGATCATGGCAGAAAGCGGCAATGGAAACATGGATTGCCCAAAACAGCACCAGATTGGAGCCATTCACATATTTCTTTCCTTCCGTAGAAATAATAACCCATGGTTGGGCTGCTTCTCCTCCTGAGGGTGCAGCTCTGGCAGAAGCACCCGAAGCACAGCCTTAAAAATCTCTAAATGTCTTACTCCTTGAATGCCTGCAGAGGTCAACAGAGATGATAGAGCTGTGAAATAGCATCATAGGAATGGCAAGAACCTGAAAACAAATGGGGACTCCCATTTTCAGTCTGAATTTTCAAGTGACGTGTTTTTATTGCTTTTTTTTTGTTTTGTTTTGTGTGTGTGTGTATGTGCCTTCCTTGTTCAAAGGAGTTTCAGCATTGTTTCCAGCTGCCCCTGGAGAAGTGTCATCCTTTCCTGTTTTTTACACTCTCCCCCTGCATTAAGCATCCCTCTCTCATCAATAAATCCCTCTCACCTAGGTCAGTGGGTAGAAAAAAGCCACTTGGCTGGGATGTGGTTGCCATCAGGGCACGTGGCAATGGTAGTGTCATGGAACAGTTTCCTGGAGATCAGAAAATAAATCAGTGAAATGCTGCTTCAGACTTCAGGTGGTGTGGGTTTTTTTGGTAACAATGGACTGAGCGGAGATTAAATCCTCTTTGTGATAACTCCCTGATAAGGTGCTTGTTTATAAAGCTGCTACACTTGGCATCACCACACCAGCGTTATGCAGCTTCATGGGCATACATGGTTGCTCTTTGACAGATTGGATTAAAACTGGCTCTGGCCTATCTGGAATATATTTTTGTATTATCTGTAAATGGATTCTTCAGCCATAAAAGAAAAAAAGAAAAAGAATCAATGTTAATATTAGATGACTTCCAGCATTTCATAGGTGTGAAAAACAGATGTAAGTGAACCTTATCATTTGCATAAGCAGATTTGCAGACTTCAGGCATGCCAATGGATTTGAATTTTTCATAGCATGTGGGACAACAGGGGGGTCACAATGAAACTCATAAGATCAAGTAAATGTTTCCTGTGTGATCCAGCCATGTGCTTCATCTTCCCGTATCTATTAGGTTGCTGCCGTTTGTAAGAAGCATTGCAGCATGCCTGGCTGTCGAAACGCACAGTGGATTTGTTTGTGTGAAGAGATTGGAAAGAATGGATAAATATTATCTGTCATGAAGTAAGCTTGAAAGAAAGGAGAAAATTCTAGCTACCTGCCAGAGTCATTGTAAGCCTGATAGGGTTATGCACTGTAGAGCAGACACTATCCTGCCAATGTCTTTAGACTGTGAGTGCTTTGCATCAGCCAAAAAGTCAGAAACTCTATTTTTGGTGGAAGGGAGCACTTAAAAAAACAGAATTGCAACAGCAGGGTTGATTTTTAGCATTTTGTATCATATAGGCAGAGGCATATGGACTCTGTTTTTCTAGGCATTTTATATTTTGCTTTTTACCTGTAAATGGGTCAGGGCCAATGGGTTGGTGTCGTGCCTAGCAGCTTCATTCGATTTCCTTGCGCTCCTGCATTTTGTGTTTTCTTTCCAGTTGCTAAACAGGCATTTGATGAATAGTACTCTTCTGAAAGTGAACTGGTTCACAGTGATGTTATGATCAGCAGCAAGGTATAGCATCGTCTTGCTCCAATTTGACGGGCAGAGTAAAGCTTCATACAACACATTCTTCCCCTTTTAATGAAATAATGCTTTCACCACTGATTCACTTAATGCTATATAGAGAGCTTTGATGAATTACACAAGCATTACCTTCAGCTTTGATGTATTACTCCATACATCTTAATGAATAACATGAGGAAAAATAAAAAGAAAGCACACAAACACCTGTAACAGTCTTGGTTGCCTCCTGCATCAGCCCCTTGGTTTGCAAGGAGCATGGGTAGGGCTGGTATCGGATTCTAGTAGCAGCTGCTCTAACAGCCCAAGCACTCTCAGCCACCTGAAGATGCATATAGTAGTTTCCATGCTGGTGAGGTGCTTGCTCTGTGTCTTTGTGCAGGTGCAGGGAGAAGCAGGCTGTGGGGCTTTAGCTTGCTGTGATGGGAAGCCTGCAGGGAGAGTGCACGTCCCCATTTCTGGTCTGGTGAAATGAGTTTATCCTAACAGTTTCCAGAAGTCCCTACTTCACCCCCCATATGACTATTTAAATACATATACATGTATACACACGTAGGCTCATTTTGGTGGCAAGGAGCTTGCCAGACTCGCTTCATTTTTGTTTTCAGGAACCAAAGAAACCAAATCCAACCGTGTACTGATTTGCAAATGTGACATGATTTCCAATCTCCACCCTCAAATGGCACGAAGCAGAAAAAGTGAGTTGCTTCTAATAAAGTTCCTGTTATCTGTAGAAAGTGCATTGTATGCACTTTATCTATAGTAGCAGAAAAAATATAATTAGCAATTATATTAAACTTTAATTAACTTGATGGGTGTTTTCCCCTTGATTCAAACATTTCCCTCCGGCTTCTATACTATTGCCCACAGTGACACCTACTGGCATTTTGAACAAGGCTGGCTTGCAGGCTGTAGTCTTGAGCAAGTCATGCCAGGCATTAACTAGGAAAATCCAGAGGAGAGTAAACGAGGCCATGGAGACATCTACGACCACCCAAGGCATGGTTCTGGGCTGGACTTTGAACCATGGCTCCCTGCTCTGCGCTGGGATATTGAGCTGGGACCAGCTGCAGAGCCTCCAGCCACGGAGCTGTTCGTCGGATCGCCGCTTTGTGCTAAGCAAAAGAGCAAATGTCACCATGGGGACGTTCCTCCTTTCCACAGGCTGTGGGGGCTTCTCAAAGTGCACCCCAGCTGGCAGGTGTTTCTTATTTCAGGGAGTTTATTTTCCCTGGGAAGTGGTACTCTTTTGTATAGAATTCATTTTTGTGCCTGTATGTTATCAAATATTCAATTAAGGTCTCAGGGTTATATTTGGGTTTGGTTATAACTTCTTATTTCCCGCTATTGGTGCGGTATTTGCAGTATCTCACAGTTGTAATAATAGTAATTGAAAAGTGTCTTTATGATAGCAGAAATCCATTTCGTCCTTAATCCATGAAATAGTAGGCATCGGATATCTTAATAGATAGCCACCAGAGTACGCTGCTGGAGGAAGGGAGAAAGGCGTTAGAAATGGAGTTACTGATGTGGTAAAATTGAAATGACCTTATTTCCATACTGTGCAGAACGCAGCAAAACAGCATTTGAGATGTCTTAAAAATGTAAATAATAAAACTTGTTTCTGTCCTTCTGAATGGAGAATTTATAGCAAAGCTGCCCAAAGTGGCACTCCCCACCTCCGCAGGGGGCAGATCCTGTCCCCCAGTTGGGGCCTGCAAGGGGAGGCAATGCCACAGCCAGTGCTGGGTGCCACAGGGCTGCCTGCTGATTGAATCATCCTTGCTGTGCTCTTCACCAAAGCCATCTCCTAAGCTCTGCATGCCAGCCCTTGCTCACCAAAGCCCTCTCTCCTCTCCAGGAGTACTGGAGTAGCCAGGAGGAAAACTGAAATGCTTGTAGTGACAGCACTCCCTGAGCAACCCCTTTGGGCACCACAGCGACCCTCAGGTGCGTCTTCATCTGCTTGCAACAGCAGTCCTGGTACAGCAAACTCAGAGTCTTCCCTGAGTTAGAAAAGCTGTTCAGCTCACCCCAAACTGTTACTGGGTGGCCTGTTCCTCTAGCAAATTCCTACCAAGTACATAACCTGGATGTTGAAGTAAGCAAACATCAATAAAACAGATTTTCCTCTTAACAGCCACTGGAACAGATGCTCGGTAATGGCTAAATCATCCTCCCATGCAGCCTTTCAATGGAAATGGGACGTCCTTCTGCTGGAGGAGAAGTTTTTTGGTTCAGTAACAGGTTGTTGAATTAGATGAGAAGGGGTTTGATTTTGGTTTTGTGTGTTTCCGAGGATGAGCTGATGTGAATGGCTCATACTGACCCTGAAAAGGTTTGAAACTCAAAAAATGCGTTCCTAATCCTTAAAGCTTTCAGGGAGTTGAGCACAGCTGAGAGTTTTAACCTTTCATTTGGAATCTTTGGGGATTATGGAAATAGGAACACAGGACTGTACTACAAGTTTTGGGGTATATTAGTTTGGATCCTGTAACAGTAGAACAGGAATGAGACTTGTCATCTCAAAGCATTGCCACAAGAGACTACCAGAAATTGTGAAATTTAAGCCTCAGGCTGGTCCCCGTAAGAGATGTGCTCTCATTGTTGGTTGTGTGATGTTTCCACTTATGATATTTCATTTGATCGTAACCGTGGAGAAGGGTCAGGGTTCGGGTACTCTGGTACAATTGTAAGCAACCTAAACCTTAGGCGGCCTGAATTGCTTGTGTGGCCACATCCAAAGGGTGATGTGGCTGAAGGCATCGTGTCTGGCATAATTCAGTCCTGTGCTGCCCTCTCCACAGTTGCTTTTTCTCCCTTGCTGATGATGGGTTTGGAAAGGTACAGGCAAAGCCCGGTCTCTCCACAGATGTACGCCAAGAGCACTGGGTGGCATTTACAAGTTTTCCTCGTGCCATTAAATGTGAGTGAGGGTGTTCCTACATTGCTTTCTGGCAAGAGGAAATCCTACAAATGCTTGGACCTGACTTGCCAGTGTGGCAGGAAGATGAGGTTGGCTGTCTTTCTGAAAATGACTTTTACAGCAGAGTACTTGTATTCAGACCTCAGGGACACGCTGAGGACAGGAAGGAAAGCCACCTTCGCAGAGTGTAAGCGCTCGGCATCCTCAGGCTTACACGCCAGATGGGAGGTGGTGGGTCACAGCACACGGGGTCAGATTAGCATCTCCCCAAAGGCTCCTGCTGTATGCACTAAAGAGCACTTTGATCCCCTTGTTCAAGTCATTTGACTCTTCAGCTGTAGCGTGCAGCTTTGATAACAAATGCCTAGCATTAGAAATGAAATATTAGCGACTGCCATGACTCCATATGCTTGGGGGCAGTAACACAGATGGGCTGCTTCAGCTTTCCTACTTGGATTTCCCACAGTTGGGTCCAAATGGACAGCTGCAGTTTTGGGCGGTCGCCTGATCCCAGCACAGCTCTCCCCCTGTCTGGGCATCCCAAAGGGGGGAAGTCCCCGTAAAAAGCCAGGTGTGCGTTGGGAAGGCACAGATACAAATGGGAAAGGCTGAAAGTCAATTCCTTGCTAAGCTGTGGGCTCCTTGGGAATGGCCGTTTAGTCTGCCTTTGGTTCATCACCTGAAGGGCATGGAAAAAATGCATGAAGGGAACTTTTACTGGAGACCTGCGTCCTTCAGACACCCTTCTTCCAATCACTGTTAACAGTTCGTGCTGAAAAATAAGAGTCCTGAGTATCTCAAAAATAATATTTAAAAAATAATAATAAATAAATAACACTGTATTGGTAATTCAGAGGGAAGATGAGTGCAAAAATAGCTCATTGCTGGGAAAATTTATGGTAGTGCTGCAGAGGAAAATGCTGATGTCCTAAATCAGGGTGTCGGTGGAACAGCTGTACTCTGCTCTTCCCATCCCTGCCTGCTGTGTGGGACTGGGAAACATGACCAATGAGCCTGGTTTTACTAGCACGCAGTCTTAGGCTGTAATCTTGGACTGGGGTGGAGGTTTTCCTTGGCTGTGGAGGAGTGGGGTTTATTAAGCATCATGGTGGCCAATCCTGGCTCTGTTGCGATAGTCCCAAGTCATAATTTTCCAAATTCCTGGCAGGGGAAGCCACAAAAGATAATAGTTTGCCATGCTTTGGAGTTCAAAATCTAGTGAAGTAGTCTCTGGATCAGCACGCTGTCCCTGCCTGGTGAGGAAATAGTCAGTTGTCCACCAGCAGTGCTGTGTTTTGTGCCAGAAATCTGACCTAGATTATATTTCCCAGTGCTATTCTGCTTTTCTTTTTAGGACTATTAGTAAGATATACTCCAAAAAATGCTTTAAAGCACACAATAGATGTATTCAGTCAAATAAGAATATGACTAGTCAGTACATGAGAGCCAGATGAAGATGTTGGTGGTGTAGGGTTAATTCTTTGTATGCTTTATCTTTTGGTAATCTAAAGTTTTTATCGTGTTCTGAATAATTAATGTGACTTTAGTTTCATGTTTCATTACTAGTTGGACAAATGTCTGGAATAAATCATAGGCACTGGAAAGGTCTGGTAAAACTTTCTGCATAACAGCTTTGTAGCAAAACTCAAATTGGCCTGGCTAGAATTACCTAAGCCCTCCTTGTCTAAGCCTAAGCCTTGTCACTTTTGGAAGTATTTACATTTTTCTCTTTCCATTGATAAAAGTTGTTTTATTCTATATAAAATAACAGAGCATTCTGTTTTTCATATTTCAGTGCACATTCAGAGTGAAAGTTTACCCATCATTGCTGTAATGAGTATATTTTAGGTGCTTTATTTTGCTTACACCAATGTAATTCACTTCTAAAATTCAGTGTAATCCAGAGCAGTTGTTGGCAAATTGGGAGTGGAGCCTGAAATTTGTATGTGTGCAGGCTGATAAAACTTCAGTTTTCTCTTTGTACAGTTAATGAGAGAAATCTAGGTAAGGGGATAATATTTTCTATCAACAGACAAAATCCACAGAGGTAAAGAAGGGAGCAAAATCTGCACTAGGTAGTATTTAATTGGATGCTGTAGTGCTCGCACATTAAGTCAGAGCTGATTGTCACATACCAAAAACCCTAAAGAATCTGCCAAACTGGGAGAAACTGGTGAACTAAATGGGCAAAATTACCCGTTTCAGTGAAAATCAAATGCTTTTAAAGATTTTACTGTCAATAAATTCAGTTCGCAAGGACAATTTAAAGAAGCACATTTGGATATGGAAAGTAGACTCTCTTTTATGCTTCAGATTACAAAAACAAAATGTGCTTCATTGGAGGTTACTTCAAAAGTGGCTGAGTATATTCAATTGCTATGCTATTTTATTCCTGCTGACAGATTAGAAAATTAGTTGTGATCCTCATGACAATACAAATAACTTTTATGAATAAGCATTAAAAATTGTTGCAAATGAAAAGAAAAAAAAAAAAAAGAAACTTGTTGACTTGCATAGTTTACTTCCAATTTAATTTTTGCAAGGAAGTCATTGCTGTTTTAATGGTCGTGGAACTGATTTGGAGATTTGCGGAGGAAAATAATGGTTCCATAGGCATTCTTTCATTCTTTCATCTCATAGGCATTCTGAGAGGGCAGAAACAGAGCTGCTCATGAAAGGAGGAGGAGAAGAGAGGCTATTTTTCTTGCATTTCATTTAAATTTAATTAAAACCCCGTATCCTTATAAAAAGTTGCTTGCGATTTTGGCGAAACGTTGCGGTGCAGTGACACAGCATTGTAAGAGCAGTTGGTTGCTGGCTGCATTTCCTCAAAACAAAGCTGTCGGGGTCAACATGCTGTCATAGGGATGATGGGGACCTTTGGGTTTCGGTGTTTAACAGCAGAGCAAAGCTCCAGCCCTTGCCACCAGGGAAGCAGGAGGGCGCTGCCATCTCAGCGCTGGGAAGCAGCCTGGGCTGCGGCAACAGGTTTATGGTGCAAGCGTCACGGGACATGAGTTGTTCAAATAGAGATTTGAATTCTACAAAAGAGGAATAACAAAATTCAATGTGTGTGACCTGTCATAGGCATTGACGTACTCCTTTTGTCATGTTAAAGCTTACGATTTCCAATGGGCAGCTTAATTTTTTTATTCCCTCTGGAGTCGGCATCAACCCATGCAATTGACTTGATATAAAATATTTTTAACTTAAATTTGACTTGATTTAACTGTTCACTGATTTTTAGTCAGAGTAACTGATTAATTCCACTCTGTTGCCTAGGTATCCTTTCTCTGATTGCTTCTCACGCAGTTAATTCCCTGCATTTCCCCTTCATTATCTGCGAATTGGTTGTTACAGCCAACAGGCGAAGTATTGTTTTTTTCATCGCAGTTCAGTGGTGGATCTGTGGCCTCACGTCACCAGCAACTTTCACACAGCTAGTTTGCTGTCTTTCATTATCGCCGTCATTTCTCCTGGGAAGAAATCTTGTCTGTATCAGCTCCTCTCATGTTTTCTGGAGCAAGCCTCTTTTATAAGGCTTCTCTTCCAGTTGCCTTCACCTGTCCCCACACACGGCTCTTGCCCACATGCACCACCTGTGTGTTCTTTTAATCCCTGAGCTACCTCACCCAGAGTTGTCTCTGACATTTCTCTTGACCTTTTTCCCTCTTCATCCCCATCTGCATCTCTTTGAACTCTCCAGCCTATTTGGCATCCTCTCTGTCCTCCATTTCTCCTCCTTCTGAAATTCCTCTTTCTTCTCAGAAGATTGTCCTGACTGTTAATCTACTTTTATTTCTCTTTTCCTGTTTCTCTGCACTTGAGGAAATGAAGCTGTCCCCCACTGGCAGCACTTCTGCAGTTGATCTCTTCTGGTGGCCTCCTGCGATACCAAATACCCGTGTGGTGGCAGGGCTGAGCTTCCTTCTCTGAGCCCTCATCCTTCCTTTCTCATCCTTTGAGCATCTTTACATGTGGTCTTTCTCCAAGAGCACCACAGTTTCCAATCCTCTTTTTGGCCCACTGCCACCTACTTCGTCTCTTCTTTTCTCGTCTTATATTTCCACATCAGTCCTTGCTATGTATGTAGGCAGGTGGATGCTATACCTCCAGAAAGGAGCATTTCCTGGCTTCCACTAGTGATGTCCTCTATAAAAAGGTGTTGGGCTGCAGCCAGCAGCTTGGGCATCTCTTGTCTTGGTGCACTGTCTGCTCCTACTTGTGGAGGCGACCTCAGGGGGCAGCAGGGACAAGGTCAGGCTCCAGGGTCAGGACTGTGGTGGCTCCTGCACCAGCAGGTGACATCAGTTTGTGCCTTAATGTGTTTTCTGGGCAGAAACACAGAAACAGATGTTTGCCTCGGTGCCTCAGGAGCCAAAAGGCAGTTGCCTCCCAGGTTTAGGAAACCTGATGGCTCTCCAACATCGGTTGTCAGACTGTGTTACAGTGACAATGTGGATGGAACAAGAATGAAAATGTGGTTTCTAATGCTTTGTGTCTACTTTTAGAGCAAATTAAGGCAGGAAATTTATTTAGCGATAATTCATTTAACTAAATAATGCATTTTTGAGATGCTCCTTCCTCCACTTTTTCCCTTAAAGATGCACATGCACATCTGATTTAGGAATCAAAACGCTGTCTCAGGGCATCGATACAAACCCTAATGGACTCCCAGAGCCCACATCATCCCGGCTTGCCGTCTGATAGCTGATACTCTGTGACATCCTTTAGCCTTAGAGGTAACTGTGCATGACCTTTGAAGCTCAACAAATCTTCATCTGCTCAAGACAGCATCTGCTGTTCAGCCAATGTGACAGGCATTAAAAGAGTCCCTAAACACGCTCCGGGTTGCTCAAGACCATTTGTTTGATGGTAGGCTGGGAAAGAAACCTGACAGTGACAGCAGGACTTGCTTTCACCCAAGAAATGTTTATAGCCAAGGCAGAGCAGAAGGCTCAGTATGTAGAGTTGAGTGAATCTTACAGTTACAGGGAAGAGGACAGAGGAACCTTCTTTCACCAGAGGACTCTGCTGATGTGAAGGAGAAGGAAAGAGGGAGCCTAAGAAGATGATACCACTGAAGTTTAAACCTTCCTCATACCCATTTCCTCAGTATTGCTTCATTTTCGGGACTTTTTCAATGAGGCACGTTTGTTTTCAGTGAGAGACCACATAAATCTCAAGTACGTATGGCACACAAATTACAAGTGGTTCTCTTTATCTGTTATTCATTACCATGAAGAGAGCTGTTAAGACTGGCTGTTCTGGTGTTGTAAGCCTAACTCCTGTTGTGTAAATGGAAACAGAATCGATCAGCTGTGCACCCTGGGTCCTAGAAGGAGCAAGGACTTCTTCCTTTCATGTGAGAAGCTTAGCGAGCTCCTAAATGACCACAACCGTAAAACCATATTTACAGGGCAATGAAAAAGTTTTGAATTCATGGTAAAAACTCAACCTGTGTTTCAGGGCTGGCAGTTTTCAGCCAACAAAGTCAGCACTCTGGTCAGAGTTTGAAATTGCAGTTTGGTAATTATCTAAATAATTTCTAAACCAAGTATGTCAAGTTGCCTGAGTTTCTGTCTAACCCATGTAATTTACATTTTTATTGCCTTATTTCTCCTTGCCTCGCCCTCAGCAGTGTTGCTGGGTACTGCCTGGCAGGTCGTATGGGAAAGGCTGGCTCCAGCTCAGTTCCTTGCATGTCTGTGGGACACTGGCAGGGGGAATTCTGGAGAAAAGGAAGCAAAAGAGGATACCAGCCCCAGCTCCATCCCTGTGTGGCATGCTCCCCTCCCTGCTAGCTCTCCATGTAACATGGTGAAATTCAAATTTACAGAATAGTAGTGCCAAACTCCAAAAGAAACAGGGAATTAAAGCAATCTTTTAACCAAAGAACTTCAAATTAGGAACATGTATCACATCTTTACGTTTCAGGAGCAGCAGAGGAGTGCTGTAGGACTGATGTTTTATTCATTGTGTTTTGTACCCAGTGGAATTGTCATAGGCTGTACTTGTTTGCTTTAACAAAACAATTGGTGAGTGTGCTTCTTGGACTGCTACTGTACTCCATGCTATATTCCTTTCATCTGGAGAAATCGGTACGTTGTTCTCAAATCATGAATTTATATCTTGGTGTTAGGAGGTGAGCCACCAACCTATTTCTCAGTCTAAGGAAAAGGTTTCTCTTGGCATATCAGCTGCTACATGTTTTGGATTGTAGCTTGTTATTTTGCAGCATTTGCCTTTTGCCTTTTTCTGGAAAAGAAATGAGTTGTTACCAGGTTCTTACCTCCTATCTCAGGAGGATGCTGAGGCAACTGCAGCAGAGGACAGACAAACCAACCGTGTGCAGCAATTTGTATTATTCCAGTGTGCTGGACCCAAATGCCCACGCAGCAATAGTCCCGTTTGGTGCACTACACCTGGTGTTGATCAGGGGGTTGATGGTGCAGGAATCGAGCAAAATGTAAGCTGCAGGAGGCACCACTACTCGTGAAGATGCCCAGGCTGTGCAAAATGTGCTGAGGAGCACGTATTCTCATCACTGACAGAGTCCATTACAGAGCCACGGCGAATCAGTGCAGCACAAATAAAAAGCCTACCACAAGGCTTTTACCAAGGTGACAGTCTCCTGTGATTATTACAACGCAGTTTCAACTTGCAGACAAGCGCACACAGATTTCTGATTTGAATTCAAGGGGCTAGTTTGATTTTTTTGCAGAAGGAAAAGTAAGTTTGTAGTCCTTTTCTGAGAGAGAGGAACATTTCCTGGAGGGTAGTGCAGCTCAGTTAGAGCCAGCTGAATCAGTACGGGAGACTGCAAACCCAGGCTGCTGCAGTTTCATCTGCAGGTTTCCTGCTGAAGTTCACAACCATTTGGGAAGGCAGAAGGATGCTAATAACGTCCTAATCACTGCTGAGATGTGCCACTGCAGGTCAGAGCAAGCAGCACCCTCTGGGGTGTTTGCCTCCCTCGTCTGCTTTTCCAGCCCTGTGCTCTGCAATGAAGTTGAATTAAAAGGCATGAGGTAACAACCCTTGATTCCCATCAATCATATGCCCTTCCCAAATTTCAATTCCCCATTTGTTAGACGTAATATTGTGCT
The DNA here is from genome assembly GCF_963932015.1 of Anas acuta. Classification (NCBI taxonomy): domain Eukaryota; kingdom Metazoa; phylum Chordata; class Aves; order Anseriformes; family Anatidae; genus Anas; species Anas acuta. The sequence continues at coordinate 2,240,130 of NC_088985.1, forward strand.
AAGCTGTTGTTTGCAGAGAGTGTCAAAAACCAGGCCCATTGGCTGCGCCTGGATTCTCAGGCTCAGCAAGCAGAGGACAACAGAAGGATGATTTTACCCTTCTGCTCCATCATTTTTAGATGTTTCGTGAGAGTGGGACTCAACCTAAAGGCAGAAAAAAAGAAGTTTTATGATTCCTAAAGAATTCAGTACATTACACCAATATTACCCTGAAATGGGTTTTGCCACGTTTTCTAGCAAATAAACTTTTAAAAGTTTTATTTTGCTACTGTTGCTGTGGTCATTTTAGACTTGGGAAAAAAAAATTCGAGCAGAAAGTCCAGAACAGAAACAAAAGTATTCTGCAAGCTTCTTACGTTTGGAGTTTTGCTGAGGTTCTGTGAGTATTTTTTGAACAGCCAGCAAAATAACGCACTTAGACGTATTTAAAAAATACACCTTGGGGGAGATGGATTGTACATTCAGAACTGTCATCAAGCCCATGTTATCCTCACAGGTTTATGCGGTGCAAACCTGAGGCTTGTTAATAGAGCCTTTGGCTGCAGAGGGTGAAGCTCCTCGTCTCAAAGCTACCTTTGTATTTCTGTTCCCCTTACGTGACCTTTTAGAGGATTTTGGCCTCTCTGCGCCACAGCCGACGTGGGTTACGTAGCACTCCAAACATTAAATCTATTTTCCACCTCTTTCAAATGTTCTCAGTGCAAACACAGAAGTCAAAGGCATCCAGTTGGAGGAAAATGAGGTTTTCTGAAGCTTAACCATCGGGTTGGGCTCTAGTGTCAAGGTTTCTCCTCACGGCCTGTGTCAACACTTGGCAGGCTTTAAAAGCTCCGTAGGTTTTGGTGGTGGTCAGGAACAGAAGCCCTGAATGAAGCTGGTGGTTGCCAAAATAAGGCTGGTGGACCAAAGCCTTCCCCCAGCTGTCTGAAGTTGCAAAGCCCGGGCTTTCTCTGCGCTGAGGGTGGAAAGACCTGGGAAGTAAGAAAGGTGATTTTTTTCCTCCGATTAGTGCAGCATTTTGAGTTTATGAGCTGTGAGTCGTTCCCATGCACAATGCAGCGCTGTGATAGAAACGCCTCCGGAAAGGACAAGGTGCAGAAATTCAGATTTCAGACTTTCTCCTCTTGTTCCAGCCATGATGGTATATTAGAAAGAAGGACAAAGACGAGGAGAAAGCAATGCAGTGTGTGATGCTACATTTGCTTAGCAGCTGGCAAAGGAAATGAAGTGCACAAATAACTTTTCTGAGAGGGGTGGCATCGGGTGATTGCTGAGAGCTTTTTGCAGCTGCTCAGACAAGCTCTTCTTTCCCTTGGGTCTTGTTTCAGCTGAGGTTTTGCTCGGTGAGGACTTGTGGTTTCACACACAGAGAGCTCAGTGACACTAGGAGAACACAAAAAGACGGTTATGGGACTAATACCTTGCTGTTCCTAGTTCTGTCGGTGTTCAAGGCTGGTCTCAGAAAAATCCGTTTGCTTCTCAAGAGAGGTTTAATTACAGGGGTGTTTCCCTAGTCTGAGCTGGGCTGCAGGTGTTCTGCAAGAGATGGAGGGCTTCATGAGGCTGGGAAAAAGTTTCCTTTTTCCCAGCACAGCCTGCCTCGACCGTGGGCTGTTCCTCACATGCAAGTCCTGTGGTGTACATAGAGGACACTGGAGGGGCTGACCAGTGTCTCACCTGATGAATCCCACTAATTAAGTATTTTTCCCCTTGGTGCTGGGATTTCTGCTAGGCTTTAAGTCAAACTGACAGCAACAACAACAAAAAAAAAGGTAAAAAAAATATTATAAAAGCTGTGATTACCAGGCAAACTGGGGATCTGCTTTGCTGGTTGGCACTCAGAGGAAGACTTTAAAGAAAAGGATGGCTTCCAGAACTTGTGTTAATTTAGGTTGGGAAAGATATCTTACAAAATATTCAAGCTTCTTTGTATGTTGAGGTTGATTTTAACCTAACTGGTCATGAAGGCCATTTAGACATGGTACTGCATGACATGGGTTAAGGTCTGGCTCTGATATGTAGTGTTGTTGCATAGAAACTGGCCTTCTTTAGGGATTTATTTATTTATTTAATATCATTTATTTACATCTTCTCTCTTTTATTTGGAGAAAATTTGGAGAATTACTGCAAGAGTTGAAGTGAAACTCCGACTGATGTTGATCCAACTCTTGATGTTGATGTTGACTCTTGATGTTGACTCCAACTCTTTGTCTGATACCTAGACTTCAACGTGTTCAGTGTACGGGAGGTATTCACCGTATCTGCATCTCACTTGGAGGCACCAAGTAGCTTTCATGTATGTTTGAGGAACAATTTTCTGAGAGATCTGATGTGTGTGGTTGCATCCTGGTAGTGTAAATTTAGTATCCCAGATGTGCTGAGGATTTTGCTGTAAATATTAATCCCGGGAGTAGTGGGAGTGCTGGTAGCATTGATGGTAATGGAGAGCTTAAGGATTGGTGTTCACTACTCAATCCTGATTCAGATGATAAAATTCTTGCTGTTCCTAATATCAAGATCAATACAAGTCAGCTGCTCTGTCTGCACTGTCTGAATTGCTTGTAATCCACCTTAAACGTTCAGTCAGCCTAGCTGCTAGCTGAAGCCTACTGCTTACAGGTGTAAGTAGAGCCAACTCTGTTTATTGATTTGTATCCTTCTAGTTAAACCTCCTCAGAGTGAAATTGCATTACCAATGCATGGGCTGGCCCAGAACCCTTTTAAAACTGCTCTTTCATTTGGCTCAGAAGCCGCAAACTGGGTGCCTAATGCAGGAAAAGTGCTGTTTAAACCTGTGCTTTCCAGCCTGCCTAGCATGACCTGGTGCTCTGTGACAAGAGAGCATGAAGATAAAGGGTTGCCCAGACAGGCTATGGCTCCTGCAGGTGAGATCTTTCCCTTTCTGATATTATTTAGATGAATCCAATGATCCCTTTGAACTATGAGAGGAGAAAAATCTGTGTTAGTTTTTGGTGAGGAAACAAAAGTACAAAGACAAGCAGATGATTGCACAGGTCTTCTTGTTACAAAGGTTTTCTGTGTTAGTTATAAAAAAAACAATTAAACAAGAAAAAAACCTATCAGTTTAGCTTCTTAAGGTCTAAAAAATATCTCTTTTATTAATCATAGATTTTTTATGAATTCCCAGTTTTGTTGTTGTTGTTTTTTGTTTTTAAAAAGGGATGAGGGGACATCATGTTCCTGATCTGAAAGCCTTTGATACTATACAAGAGATGAGAAGCTGACCGTTGTCTGAGCAAGGATTCAGGAATTAACAACTCGGTATTATGCAGAACTGCCAAGGAAAAAGAGGGGTAATAAAGGCTGAAAGGCTCAAAAGTGGGCTGCTCTGAAATGCTGGCAGGGCTCCGCTGCTACAGCGCTGGCTGAGGGCAGTCGAGAAATGCTCCAGTGCCTTCGAAACGCTCATTGGGCTGGCTCTCTCGGCCTGTTTGCTCTTTGTCCAGCTCCTGCCAGGCCTGCCTAGGTACACGTGAAGTAAATTCAGTGGACAAATGAGTGTATGTAGTAAGTATGTGACTATTTCTCTCACTTATGTGTAATTCAGGTTTGTTTCCTATTAAAACGTTTTTGTTTAGGACCAGTTCTTTGTTCCCTGAGAAAGCTAGTGAGGGCTTTCTCTTTTTTTAGCTTAGCTTTTTCCTTTCCTCACGCACCATTTCTGTAAATATAATCCAGTGGTTTTGAGCTCTGAGTTCTGCTTCATGGGATAGACTCAGGAACCCTGAAAACATGGAAGCCTTGTGTCCATAGCTCCTCTCTCATCACTGAAGAACAAGAGTATTTAAATGTTCACAGGAATTGCATGAAGTATGGGACAGAAAGCAAAACCAAAGCTAGAAGCATTAACAAAGAATCTGAGCTTTCTGTTTTCTTACAGAAACTTTCAGTCTTGAAGTATGGATGTGTTGCACTTCCCAGAAAGCAGAAACCCCAGGACATAAAGGTTTTATCACTTCTTTTCTGAGGAGGAAGCTGTCTGTTAGAGCACGGAACTGGTTCCTGATGCAGACACGAGTGCTTGGGCCATTTGTTTGTCTGGCACTCTGCACCGCAGGCTCCCCACGGACCTCTGTGCTTTGCGGAGGAGAACCTTGTCCCCCCTTACTGGTGTAGACTGGGAAAGGTTGGATTATATAGAAAATGAAGCCTGAGACAGGCTGGAGGCTTCTTCATGTGAGTGGAGCAGATCCATCTCCCCTGGGGAGAAATTCAGTGCTGGCATCTCCATGTCCATCCCAGCATTCGATGTTTGCTGCAGGCATCTCCACGCCATGTGGGGATTAGCCTCAGCTCCGTCCCTTCACCTGGCACCATGGTATTCCCTCAGTGCAGAAGCTTTACAGCAGCATTAGCCATGTTTCAGGGCTTTCTGCATTGAGGGGTTTGATCAGGTGGTTGCTACCTGTTCAAGAGGGATAAAGCAGCTCTTGCCCTGTTGTGAAATACCACAAGGGCCGGGTGTTATTTTGTAAAACAACAGCCTGGTTAGCATGATGAATGGTCCAGGTCTTGCAGCATTTATAATTCATTGAAGTGAGTATTTATCCCCATTCACCAGAGCTTATAAAGTACATGTTAGTGGCTTGCTGGTAGGCGACTGTTCCCGACAGTAATTTCTCTGCTTTATCCTTGCTGTTTCTTGAGTGCTGACTCGTGAAGATTTTGATGCCAAGCTGGGACCTCAATGACTTAGAACCGTTTTATTCCCCTACACACAAGACCTTGAAACTATTCGCTTTTCTACCTGGTTGTCTTGGCTTTGTCAAGCTGTGTTTCTGCAGCCTGCCTGCTTCTCTTTGGGCTTTCTGCACTCCATCTACATGCTGGACCTTCAGCTCTGTTTCTCTGCTGAAAAGAAAAAAAAAACACACGAGAATAGAGCAGCTTCTGTGTCTTTAGAAGTATACTCAAAAACCTACGTGACACTTAGGTTTCACTGAAAAAGACACTAAGTTAACTTTCATCACTGCGCTGTTTATTGCCTTTGAAAATACAGTATTCAGGTAAGAGCTCTTGGCTCAGTCCAGGGTCTCTTCTCCTGGAGGAAAAGTCAATCAAAGAAATTGAGCTCTAAACTAAAATACGGGGTGTTTCACTAGGTGCATTTCTATTTACCTATCTGCTGATTGCAAAGGTGGTTAGAAATATTCATTGCCTATTTTAAAAGCAATTCAGAAACTCTTTAACCAGTTGTATACAGGATATTGGAGCTAGAGTTTAAGATGTCGACTGATGGTTATCTCCATCAGAAGGATCCCCTTCAGTAGAGCCTGGCTTTTAGCAGCTTGCTGGATCTCAGCCATTACATTTGATCTTGCAGAGGCAGGTCCAGAAATAGTGATGGAGTCAGTCTAAGGCTAGTGAAGACTCATTTATTGACTTCCCTTTTTGTGGTTTTAACTTAAATGTTATTGCTTTGTATGTGCCACCACACCAGTGTCAAGCTGTCAGAATTCCTGCTGTTCTCCCACTGTTCTTGAACTGGTTTTCTCTATGTGAATTGGAGTTTGTGTTCCTAAAACATGAATCAGCTATGCCATGAATTTGTGCAGCATACCTGCCAAAATGCTTTCTTCAGAGGATGTATAGTGGTACCATATGTACCAGAGACCATGCTGGTACCTTTAATGTGTCTGGCTAAAAGCAAGAGGCTTGGAATTACTTCTGTTTGCACGTGTCACGAGTGAGCACTAATGTGCTTTGCTTACTTCACACAGTGCTTTCAAGTGTAAGCACACAGAAATAATTTGGTAAGAACGGGCAAAGCACGCGGATGAGTTGATTTGTGTTAGAGAAGGAGGATTTCGGAGGACAAGTCAGAGCATTGTTGGAGACTGGATGATTCATGCTGGATTTAGCCATGAGAGAGATGGGCTTGGAATATGTAAAGATGAAGGCATGAACCAGAGGAAGGGCATGGGAGGGTCAAGCGAATGGAAATCGCTGCCTGACTGGGAACTGATCAAAGGGCCGGAGGAATATGATCTGAATTGTGGGGAGAAGGGCTTGCAGTATTTATTTCGAATAAGTCTACAGACCAGGGAAAAAAAAATAAATATATATATATATAGGCAAGTTGTCTACCATATATATATGGTAGGTAAGCTGTCTCTGCTAAAGCCAGAGACAGCTTTGGATCCTTCCAGGCTCTAACTTTATTCTCCTTCCATTCCCTTTGTGGAAGCCTGAATGGGAGGGTTGGGAGGACTCGTGTGAGGATCCGGAGATGGCTGCAGGACTGCGGCTCTCGGCGCTAAGCAGCTGGTGCAGCTCATCCTGCTGATTGAGGCCCAGACATCAGGCTCGGCACGTGTGGCATTTTGGGGCAGGCTTTGTCACAAATCAGTGCTGGGACATGGGAGACCTGACACCTGCAGCCACGTCTGCGTTCTCTTCAGAGGCTTGACTAAAACAACAGCTTTCATTTTAGCAGTAGGAAATTTGGGGAAGATGCTTGGTCTTTTGCTCACCTCTGCTTGCTGTTGAACGGATGTTTGTTGAATTCACAGGGTGCAGAGCACCTCAGAAGAATCTGCTAGTTTGGGGGTGGGAGGGTTAAATATTTGTGTGGAGCCTTTATTTAGAACATATTGGCTTATTTTTTGGTGAAGTATAAATGCATATTGATTTTGATGGGGTAATTCAAGGGATGAAGCTATCCTATTAAGTTTAGATGCAGGCTCTGACAAGGTATGACAGAAATTTAGCAATAAATATTCCATAAAATAAGACAAAAAAAAGACAGATTAAACTACTATAGTAACAGGGGGAGAGCAAAAATTATTTATTCAATAAAACCCTTGCTGGCAGTGCTGATAAAATACCAGGCTTTCGGGTGGTTTAGGTAGAGAACTATATTTACAACAAATATATTATTGCAGTTCAGTTCGTGTACTGTATTCTCTGTCAAAAATGCCTGTGTCAGGTTTACTTAGAATAAGTGGATTTAGGCTGTGAGGATAATTCATCTGGGCAAAAGCTGGCACTAGCACAGTAATAAGAAAAATAGGCAAGCCAGAAATGGTTTCTTTTTAATTATTATATTTCTCGACACAGGACAATTCTTAAATCACAAACAGTGTCAGACTTGGATAAAATTGGACCAGGGTTATGTTTCCCTAAGCACTATCTTGCAAAACTGCCAAATTATCAACTGAATAACATTATCTGATTATGTTTGGTCATATATTTATTTTTTTTTTGCAGACACACTATGAAAGCGGAGAGTATATTATCCGACAAGGTGCTCGAGGGGACACTTTCTTTATAATCAGCAAAGGAAAGGTAAGTTGACGCTTTTCTAAGGAAATGTGAAGGTGGCGATGGTGATGATATGCACTTGAAATTCAGTGCCAGCCAGTGCTTTCTCTCTCCCCTCCCCAGAGCACAAATGTTGCAACACTTGACATTTAATTAAACTTCTTGGCATTGTATCAGTAGGGAAGAGTGGCCTGAAGGGAAAAAAATAAAAAAATTAGATCTTATGCTGTTTTACACATGTGCTCACAGTGAACATTTTGGGGCTTGAAGGCAGTTAAGTCTCTTGGTACATGACCAAACAAGCTCTGTCCTTTTCTTCTTCGATGGGTTATCTGCATTGGGTAGTCCTGTGCCATCCCAAAGTGTTCCTGCATGCTGCATGCATCTCCCTGCTTTTTCCTTCTTACTAAATCACAGTTTTCTAAGCTGGGTCAGAGCTTTCTTTTTATTTTTGCTTTTTTATTTAATTGCAGACACCTACTCTGAGTCCCTGCATGTTTCTCTACCCCAGCATTCTTGTAGCCAAATTTTCTTATAGGGTACTCTGCAATACTACACTAGTCTTTACCAAGTATCCCTCTTACAAGGCTGACTTCCAGACTTCATTCCCATGACTATCACTTTGTAGCTTTTCCAAATTAAATAATAGGAACTCAGAGAAGTCTCAGATTTCTCTTTGGGGAAGAAAAGTGGTCTAAGTTTCTGCTTTACTACTCACAGGGGAAAATATGCTTTTTGACTTCTTTTCCTGTAAAATCCTTTTTTTTTTTTTTTTGATCCACTTGACTTTTTTTTTTTCTTTTTTGGTTTGTTTTAGCCCCTAATATTATTACACTTGAGAAACATTTGGCTTCTTTCCATGTAGCAGGATATTGACATTCAAGGGAATACATGGTGGTTTCCCACTGCAGATCAGATGTGATCCATGAAAAGTAAACACAAATAGTTAAATATGCTTGAAATTAAGCCAACCCAAGCCTCCCGGTTCATGGATTTGATATTTGCACCAAGGCAAATAATATAGTCCGTGCATAATTAAAGTTAGCAAAAAAAAACAAACATGGCATCTGCACAGGAGGAATGTGGGTGTTGTACACAGCTGGGTTGAATCCTGAGCTGTCAGCTCTCGGATACTCAAACTAGATTTTCACCATCATCTTCCACTCTCTGTTGCTGGGAGGCAGTCTTTATGAGAAGAAAAAGGTGTCTTTTTCAGATGAAGAAGATAATCATGGACAGGTTTCTGAAATGAAGCCAATCATTGACAGTAGAGGTAGGAATTTGATGGTATTCCCCTGTGCTCTTTTGATTCGCTCCATTGAGAAGTAGGATTTCATCTTTTTCCAGAACACGGACAACCAGGGTGTACACTTCAAATCCTTTCTATTCAGACCATTTTCATGGGAGGATGCACCTCCCTTCCTCACCAAGTTTTACAAGCCCACCTGCCACGTTGACCAGCCTGTTGGTGAGGGTGCTTTTGACCCACATGGTCTCGTGGCTCCATACCTTCCTAGCACTCCTCAATCCTCAGAGTCCCATGGTTTAGAAACCAAATCCCTGCTGTTGGCAGCCACTGGACAAACAGTTGTTGACCTGCGTGGTTCATCCGCTCCTCAAGCCAACGGGATGGAGGAGAGAACCACCTGCCCCCCATGTCCTTGACCATTGCTCCAGAGCTCTGTAATCCCTCTTGAGAAGCTCCTTGGTTTTATCTCCATGGCCTTTGCAGCTTTATCTTACTGTGGCAGCTGATGGCCAGAAAAAGGGAGTTCAAACAAAACAATGCACACGGGCTTGTTGAGGAATTCCCAGATCCTCAGCTGGATCTTGGTGGCTTGACAGGAATTTTCACCAGGACAATTAAATTCTGCCCAGTTTTCTCTTGCAACCTCACTGAGTTGCAGAAGAGATGAAGTATCTGTGACTGATGAAGGATGGAGTGGGAGGGTGTTTAATTTTAATGCCTGTGTTGGGACATAGCTACACAGTGATATCAGAACTACCCCACGCTAAGGATATGTCCCAGGCTAGCAGAAATAGAGCCTTAGCAGTGAAACATGGAATAAATAGCAATGAGATAGGTGAAAAAACATATCAGTGTATGCTGCTTGGCACTTTCTGAAGCAGGGGCACATAATGTCCCGTGCCCCATCCTGAAACCTCACCCAGGTGGCTTAGTAAAACAGAAGAAATTCTGCTTCCAGCTCATGTACCTAGAACCTCACGTGTACTTTCTGCAGTCAGCAGCATTGTGTATTAGCAGTGAAATCTACTTTTAAAAATTCTTTCCTGCCTTTTGTCAGAGCTGCTGCAGTGACAGTCAAGAGAAGCGAGATTTTTAAATTTCTGAGCTCAGCACTTTTCTCAGAAATGCTTCAAAAGATTATTTTTTTTTCTTTCACTCTGTGCTCTGATAGTTCTCTTAGTGGCAAAACCCTTTTCCCCTTTTTCTCCCTCCTAATTTCATATGCTACTCAATCCAGCTCCTCTTAGTTGGATTTTAGTCACTTAATTGTTTGGGGGCATGTGGCTACCAATTTACCCCATATACGTTCCCTTATCTGAGACTGCCTGTGGTCAACAGACAGCTCCTTGCAGAATTGGGACAGTGAATGCAGCAGCAGCAAAGGTGCTTTTAATGCTGCAAAAATGGTGAATGGGCTATTCAGATGTGTCATTGCTCTGAGCTGTGTCGAAATTACTCCCGTAGTCCCTTAGCGTTCATTTCTGAGGATCAGTGAAGGTCATGGAGAAAGAGCTTAAATATGTGTTAAAGTTCCCTTTGTTTGTCCAAGTTTGTTTTTCGCCAGCTATAAACCTTCCTGGCTTGTCTGTTACACTTTTCCTGCCCTCATCTGATGCTTGATGAGTCAGTGCAGATGTTTAACATAGTGTGTTGGAGACACAGCGCTCACTAATGACTCAAACCCACTGTTTTACCATCCGTGCAAGAAACCAGAGAAAGTGCAGGGCAGAACTGTAAACTTAATGGTAAAATTAAACTGAAACGTCTCTAAATCAGAAAGGAAGTGTCTGTTGTCCTAAATTTGGGCTTTGTGAATTTGCATGTGCAAAAGCTCTGATTATGGCAAACAGCCTGAAATGCTGCAAAGAGACGAGGGATTTTCCCTTGTAAACCCTCCAGAGGGTTGTTCATTCCACTTAAATTTTGGACAGCTCTGGCTTTGGAAATTCCTGTCACTTTCCACTGGCAATGGATAGAGCCTGGACAACCAGATTGATAGATGGTTAATGTTAGGAGAGATGGTCCCCACCATTCTCTGATTGCAGGGGCAGTATTTCACCCGCTTTTGCATGCCGTTAAGTATGAGTTGCCTCTGATAAGGGCTAGCTGAAAAGCAGAAAATATTTCTCATAGAGGGCCATTACATCAATAGTACTCACCTTTTGTAAGGTCTTGATAATGAGCAGACTGTCATGCTGTCCTCAGCCCCCAGCAGTGTGTTCCAGGGCTTTGTCATGCAGCTGTTGGGATTTATATTCCATACTGGCTTGGGGAACCAGAGCCACTTACAAAGATAATACAAAGTAGAAGTGCGTTCAGATGATCAATTACTGTTTTTCTTCTGAAATCTTTTCAGAAAATAAAAAGGATCCCAGAGATGGGACATCATCACTCGGAGATGTGTAGTCATCTACCTGTTGTTGCAGTGTTTCCATCTTAAACTGTTTAAACTGATCCAAACTGTTTCATTTAAATTATGACTAAAGGTAGATTTTCTTTTTTTGCTCTCCCTTAAGTGAACTTAGCAATGCAAGAAATCATGTGGAACAAAGCTAACAGAAGCCTATGCCCTGTGTCTGTCTTATACACATAAAATATTTGGAACCTGTTTGAGCTGTTGACTCCATATGGGCAATGACTGTGCTTGTGCAGCCAACTCCATGTTTAGAGCCTTCGAAAAACACAAGTATTGTATTTTTCCAAGAGTAGTAGGCTTGTTGGTGGGAAATAACTCATTTGTATATAATGTATAATTCATTTTCTTGGATGGCTTGAGATTAGTTTATGGAGAATTAGTAACTGGTTGCTGATGGCTGAGAAAAAGTTCAGTACTGGTGACTTACATGGTTTGAATATGAACTGGAACCCTTCTCGAGAGATCTGGGAGATGACTAATCCCTTTCTGAACAAATGGGCTGTATTCCTTAATTAAAGGTTTTCTAAATGCTGGGGGTTTTGGCTTTTCAACAGGTGAATGTTACTCGTGAAGACTCCCCCAGTGAAGATCCAGTCTTTCTCCGTACTTTAGGGAAAGGAGATTGGTTTGGAGAAAAAGCACTTCAAGGGTAAGTGCTCCTTATGATGTAGCTTTTATGCTGTGATAATTTTTCAAGGACTTATGTGATCCTCAGAGGGCTCTTACAATTTAGAAAGAGGCAAGAATTACATTGGAAGTGGTTTTATACTTTTGGAGTTGTGCTTTGTCACTTAGTGTTGCATGTTGCAATGTGTCTGTTCCTTAAGGGGGAAATATAACTTGTTGTGCAATGGAGTGGCCAAATGTAGATTTTCCCTTGTTTGTAGACATAAGAAGATACTTTGACGCTGTCATATATATTATAATATATATATATATATATATATACTATATCATGGCACTGTCATATATTTGAAGATCTGAAATGTTTGATGTTTTGCAACTCAGACGTATTTCTCAGGTATGGCAAAAGGAGATCATCATGGTCTTCTGTATAGGATAGACAGCTGAAGTCAGGGCAGTAGTGCTGGTTTTTAAATTGTCTTACTGTGTATATATGATGTTGGTGGAGGTGGTAATTGTATGAGAGTGACCTCTTTTATATAAGCAATCTCCTTTGGGGATGACTTGGGGGGCAACTAAAAGAATAGCAAGTAAAAATCCAGATTCAATAGATTATAAAAATACACTTTATTTCTACAGGGAAGAATAAGAATGGGAATAGGAAAACATGCTTTATGCAGGAATGTGTGGCACCCGTTAATCTTAATGGACAAACACTTCATCTCACTCTGAGTGCTTAGCTCTGCGTGTAAGCTATTGGTCTTCTCATTGATGCTGTGAGAATGTATTGTGTGTTTGCTCCCTCATAAATCTCTCTTCTTCCAAAGGGAAGCCAGAAAGTTTGATGCCCAATTTTTCTGTTCCTTCTGGCAGCCAGGAATACCTGTCCCATACAAAACTTGTCATGCCTCTGAAAATCTATACATTAATTTTAAAATAATATGCTTATCAAATAAACGTCCTTATTTTGGTTACTTTCTTAATGCTAAGGTGGAGATGAACTATATTTTTAAAATTTCACCCACAAATATATAAGCTAGAAACACTTATTTTTGTTTGTCAAGAGTCTCACAGAAACTTGACTCTCAGTGCTGGTATGTTAAAAGAAGAACCAAATATCTTGAGACAGCCAATCCAGTAGCGAGAACAGGCAATAGTGTGCCAAACAAACCATCTTTTGAAGACCAGATATGGCAAATAAAAGGATTTTCGTAGTTTGCCTCCCTGAATATTTCTAGTAACATGCAACACAACTGTGAGACTTTCTCAGCTTTTCAAATTAAGTTTTTTGGCTGACTGGCAGAGTCTGAAATTAGATAATTTACAAGGAATACTTGTCTGCACGTATTTAAATATTCAATACATAATAAGTTTATCTTCTGAAACTAAACTGAAACTTAATAATTGATATTATATTCTCAATTTGGAAGGAAAACTTGATTTTGTTATATGTTTTGATATGGAGACAGCATATTTCAAGTACTGTACATCCAGTTTGCTAGTAAGTTCAATAATTCTGTAGCTTGATTTAAAATGAATGGTATGGAAACATTGTGATGTAGAGCACCCAGCAATTCAATAAATTACTTGTAAATTAGTAACTTTCAGGACTGTGTAGACATCACTGTTCAGCAACTACGTAAGCCTTCTGCTGCATGTGTAAAATACAGTTGAGATTGAGAGTTCAGGATAAACTCAAGAAACTTAAGTATTTTTTCTTCACTTGTCCTTTGGTTCATTTTTCAAAATTTTGCTGGGATCTGTTCAGTAACAGCTTCATTACTTGCTGTTTGGTCATGTGTTATGATTTCATACGTGTAGGATATGGTTACAACTTCAAGCCATTTCTTTCTGGCCAGTATAAAGCAATAGCTGCAGTGTTGATTCTGCTTATCACTGCACTGTAGGAGGATGGATAACAAATATCTTCTAGTCTCTGATAGAAATGTTTATACTGACATAAAAATCCACTGATGATATACATTATTCTGTTTTTCTCACTTGCACCAGATGGCAGACTTTACTCCACAGTATCCAATTCCACACCAGCAGGAACAAAACAAGTCACAAAATTATCCGCCCCATCATCTTACAGTAATACTCATGGCTCCCAACTATTACACTGCTCTCTTACCTTCCTGGCTAATTGCTAATTGAATCTGAGATTGCAGATGTATAATTTACAGTATAATAACACATCATTTATGTATACTTGCAATCAGTTACTTTTTGGGATGTTTTCTTAATTGGAAAAAAAAACATAGTGCCATTTACGATAATTATTTATATCAACAGGGAAATAACAGAATTCATTCAAATAGGCAATGGAGAAAAACTCAATCCTACTTTGTGGCTAATGTATGTTTTACTAAAACTGGCTAATAATTGTGCTGCTTTGATGATGTCACAGCTGAATTCTTGAGCAAGAGCATGCCGTGCTGCATCGATGGAAAACGTGTTAGTCTGCAGGGGACAGTCGTAGGGAGAATGATGGAAGAAGAAAAGAGGAAAGAAAAGCAAATCTGGAGGATCATATGAAAAGGCTCTTTCTCCTTCAGAAATGGTTTCCCATTGGCCAACCCGAAAAAGGAGCAGTTTGAGCCATTGCTTCTGTACTATTACATTATATAGTATATTTGAATAGAGCTGTGATTTGGGCTGCTGGGGGTTTCACCTGGTTTGGGTATCCAGGAGGAACTGCAGACCAGAGGACAAAATGGTGATGGCATGTGACAGAGGGTTGATGTTTTGGAGAGGCAGCGTGGGAGCCCACCTTGGTGAACAGAAGAGGGATTTTGAAAGAAATACAAACACTTTGGTTCATAACATTTTGAGTAGTGCTAGAGACAAGTACATCCAACTCTGAGGTCCAACAGCTGGGGGTTTTCTGGTGATTGTAGGAGGGAACCTCGAAAGACTGTGGCCTGAAGTCTCTGGTGGCAAGAACAGAAGAATTTGGGTGAGTGTGCCTGGTTGAAGCTGACATGGGGCTCACCATATCTATAAACATGTACTTACATTGACATTAATAAAAATGCTGGTATTACATAGTACTGAAAAAAGTACTGGGAGGACTGATGTCATGCTTAGATTTTAAACTTGCACAAATATATTTAACACTTCTATCAGAGATGTTTTTCAAATTCTGAGATGAAAATGGCAGCTTCTTTCATTACTTTTCTGCTGTATTGCTAGACTGTTGTCTTTGAAAGGTTTGTTATTAATGTGGTTACCACAACAGGTAGCTAGCTCAATGTGGCTGAGACAGATGCTTGTGGGGCAAAAGAGGTTTATTAAAACCAAGCTGAATTTTGAAAGCAGCTTAGTTTGCTCATTTGTCCTTGTGAGGTATCTTTGAAAGTAATGAAATGATTTGTTTTTCACGTAGAATTTATCATCTTCAATCATGTGGATTTATAAAGCCCCTTGAATGTGCCTTGTAGAGAGGTTTTTGCAACTTCAGTTAAGCCAAAGTGAACCACTTGACCACAAGCACCTGCGTGGCAGGGTGACAGCCTGTTGGAAGAGATGAGAGTGCCTTGGCAACTGGTTTTAATTATGTGAAGGCATACCAGATTGGAAAGCGGTGAGAATTAAGAAAGTCTTCCTGCCTCTGGCAGCCACTGGAGGTTGTGAATGAGACCTGGAGAAAAAGCTCCCAGCTGAGACAGCCCCAGCCAAAGGGTGTCTTCTCTTCTTCCTTGTTTGTAAAGAATAAAGTGTAGATTTTTATTATTTTAATTTTTTAAATTTTATTATTTTAATACTGGTGGTGCACAGGGTGAAGAAGGAATGCTGGTCTGCAGGTCATGGACAAGGTGCTCTGCCATGGTGACAAATTGTAGTGACATTTGAGCTCCTTCACTGTAATGGATATAGAAATTTTTTGTTACCTTGATGATGATTGGAAAATGAGTACAGAAATACCAGTCTCTCAGGACATAACAGCACATCTTCCTTTCAAGAGAATTTGTGCTGTTTCCCATTTCTGTCTCCAGCTCTTGAAGGCTCCTGTTTAGTTACAGTCCTACTGTTAGAAACCACTGTCCCCAAAATCTCTACGGTATGTTTTGTGTGCTGGCAATTCACATGATATGTAAAACAATATATAATCTGTGTGTATAGTAGTGTAAAAAGAAAATTTCCTTGCTGACCACCCCAAAACTTTATACCATATTTCCCATTAAAATCTGTCACAGCAGCTTGCACTGGTTAAATTTTATCATGGTTTAACCCGGCCGGCAGCTAAACACCACACAGCCATTCGGTCACCCTCCCCCCTCCCTCTCTGGGATGGGGGAGAGAAATGGAAAGTGAAGCCCATGAGTTGAGATAAAGACAGTTTAATAAGACAGGAAAATAATAATAACAATAACAATAATAATAATAACAGTGATGATAATAGTACTACTACTAATAATACGTACAAACAAGTGATGCACAATGCAATTGCTCACCACCCAAAGAAGTAGATATTAAGAAGTAGACAAAGAAGTAGATATTAATGAGTCTTTAAAGAGCCTTTACTTTTCCCTAACTTAATATAGGAACTAAATAGAATCCCAAAAACTTGTTGAAAGGTCTAGTAGCTGACAGCTAAGAAGAGAATGAGACATTAGTAGGGCATTAGAGTATTGGCAGTGCAACTGATTCATTTATTTTTTGAAAATATTGCTGTTTTCTCTTGCTGTGACCGGGTTTACAAGTAAGCCTACAAATAAATCATTTTTTATTAAATCTGTATAAACTGTAAGGGGTGCTGGGGTTCCACAAATATTCCCGGTCTTCTCCCTGCACTAACGCTAAGTTTTTCCTGTGTAATTATACCATTGCTACTGCTCAGCTGACCTTTGCTCTAATCCTTTTCCAGATAAGAACACAATAATTTGGTTTTAATCAACAACTTAAATGCCAAAGCCTGGAAGCCTGTTTAAGTGACTGCCTTGCCATCCTGCTTCTTTCTTTCTTCATTTTCTATCTTCTTATCTCTTTCTTTTCTGTTTTTCCAGAAATACTTTTCCCCTGTTTCTCATGAATAGCTTTTAAAGGACTACAAGGATTTATTTACTTGGTTCAAGTGATAAGGGAATAAGACTGATTCTCAGCAGTTAGAAAATAGCTAATTTGGAGGGTAAAACAGATTTGTATGCTGTCTACTTCAAATACTCTTTTCTGTATTGCAAGACCCCACGCACTCAGTGTCCCATGCAATTCACAGCAACCTTGGCAATCTTCTATGGCCAGAACCCATCAGGAAATAACTCAGAAGGATGGACCCCACCTGTGTCTGGGCAGGCACCGAGGCTGGGGGCTGAGCCACTGCTCACACGTGAGCCCTGCTCCTTTGCTGATGCAGGCACTGTGCACAGTGATATTTAAAAGTAGCATATGGTCAGAATTAGCAGCTGCAATTTACACAACCCCAGTACTTGATTGCTTGTCAAGGATTCCCTCCAGTGGGCATTCCTTGCTCAATTTCTTCAAAGAGACAGAGCCAGTCTTTGCCTGAAAAGTATAGGCTGGAGTGTCTTTTATATCTTTTTTTTTAATTATTATTATTAGTTTCATTTTTTTTACATATTATAATTTGTATGTATTTATTTATTTATGGTAAAATGGATGCTCCTGTTCAAAAACCGATCCTCACTCTTACAGTAAAATAGTATATTTCATAATCCTTTGCTGTCAAATGTTTCCTATTTTACCCCTTCATTTGACATGCACAAACTTCTCCGTATTACAAATCACCTGTTGGGACATATCTAACAAGTTCTAATTTACTAAATGCCCTGTCATTGCTCTCAGCCCTTGCTGTGCCTGACCAGTTGTGTTTAGAAAAACCGTTTCAACGTCCTTGACTGAACTTCCCAGTGGAACACAAGAGTCAGGTTTCATCTTGGTTGGACACGTTGCTCACGTTTGCTTCTCCTAAAATCTTGCCATCTGCTGACCTCATGGCCTCATGGCCTTGAATTTTCTCAGAAAAGGAGCAGGGAATGGACACTGGAAATGTCTGTGGCATTCCTCGGTGACCGCACAACTTTGTAGGTGGCAAAGAGAAGTCTCATTGTAGGTTGGTGTTAGAGGACAACATTTTAATTTCTGTTTCTCCAAGGGGAAATAGCAATCCTTTTGTTTTTTTCCTGAAGCATTTGATGTGCTATGTACCAGCTCTGTGCTGTCCTGCTTTCTGAGTTCTTGGTTTTTAGTGTTTACAGCTAAATCAGTTTTCTTTCCCACTCTCCATATGATGGATATAAGCTCCCAGAGGTGGCTGCTTGCATGAAAGGAGGCTGTGTGTGTTGTAGGGCAGCAGAACTGAAACTTCGTGAACTTATCAGAAGTAGCAAGTTGGGAAGCACAGTTTATCACCTTTATTGATAAATAATGAGACTTTTTTTTAATCCCAAGCATTTCACAGCCCCTCTCACGTCCAGCCCTCGCAATGCTGTATGCATAGTGCACTGATTGTGGATCCGACATAGAGTCTCTGAGGACCAGCAGGAAGTTATTTCATCCATTACATCAGCTGCTTTTTACATTCATTACAAGCGTTAGGCAATCTTAAAACGTATTTCAGCCATTATGGCCTTATTTCCTGTTGTCTTCCCCTAATAAGATAGATCCGTGCCCATAATGTCATGGGAGGCCTGGGAGCAGATAGAGGGGAGCGATGACTGATGGGTTTTGATGACAGAGGAAATTGGGGGTGTTGAATAAAGCACTCAGATAATGGCTTGAAAACAATCAGAGGGGAGTCCTGTTTCAGGCAGTATGGCACCAAGCAGTTTAACCCATCACCTTGCAGCCCAGGGAATGCAAGAAGCTTTTAAAGGATTCAGAAAGCTGCTGGCCAAGTCCTGAAATGAAACCCCACTGGAGGCTTTGGAGGGCAACAGCTTGAAAGCCCAGACAGCTGGAAGCGAGGAGGCAAAGGCACACCTCAAAAACATCACCATATGCTTCCCTGCGGGGCTCACGTTCGTCCTGCAGGCATCTGGCCTCCGCTCAAGTCTGAAGAGGTGGCTGGGTGGTCTGATTGATCTCCTAAGTGCACACCACGACGTTAATTAAACGCTATTAAAATGTCGCCGTGCCATTTCCAGGCTGGCTGCTTGTGTTCGGGTGTCCTGGTTCCAAGGTCCTCAGACAGGGAATTGCTCTGGCACAGATAAAGTTATTTCATTGATTGATACCCAAAAGATAACTGCTGTTGCAAAGTAAATTATGAAATCTTCATCTGTTTAATTACTTTATTGCAAGCAAGTATTGGTTGCTGATGTAGTCTCTCTGCTTTCTATAGATACAGATGCTTCACACTTTGTATTCGTCATAAAATGCCAGCCAGTATTATGTTGGCTTGCACAGGAGCGTGCTGCCAGTTGCTTCAGCTGGTTGCCAGGAGCTCGTAATGCTTGGGGAAGGTCCGGCGGGGACAAGGCTCCCAATTAAGGGATTCATCCAAAGCCTTTAAAAGGAGCAGGCAGGTTTGCGCCAGTCGTTGTTACACAGGCTTGAACTCGTGGCTACAAAAACGTAACCTTGCTTTGTCACCTGGGAAAAATACGTGTGCTCCTTTTAAATCCACATCGTCTTTGACAAGTAGCGTATTGAGAAGAGAAGGGGTAAAGGGAAACAGGGACAAGATGTATCGGCTTTAACAACACCCTGCCTGCGAGCGGTGTGTTGTGACTACAGAGACGAAGGCTGCATTATGCTTTTCAAACAGCAATGAATTGATATTACTGACTTTTGCTGTCTTAAATAGGAATATAGTGTTGATTACACCAGGGTGAAACCAAAGGTCCATTTAGCCCTATCTGTAAGAGTAGCCAAAACCTCCAAGAATGTTCTGAACCAGAGCTGGTAGCTTTAATCTATAGTCCTTGATGGATTTTCAATTTACTTTCAAACTCATGCAAGTATTTTTAAAATCCACGGCCTTCTGTGGCAACTAGATCCACAGTTTGAGTATGCAAGATGAGAAGAAATGCCATTTGCAGGGGGGCTCTTTTTTGAACAGGCCATCTGGTCCTCTCACGAGATGCCTCCCAGTTCTTAGATGTACAGTTGGCTTCTTGATTTGCAGAGAGCTCAACAGTCTGTCATTTAGTATTAAGACAAATAATTTTTCTGTACTATATTTACATTTTCTAGCATCTTAAGTAAGTTACTAAGATCTCTGGACCTCGCTCCCACTTTAACAAGTACAATTTTTATATTAAGGTCTTTGGAACTAGAGGTATCTGACTGCAGTATTGTTCTGCATTTTTACAAACACCTATTCAGTCAATAATTTGTGGGGGTTTTGTTTGTGGTTTTTGTTTGTTTGTTTGTTTCTTCTTACTAATTCATGTTCTAGTGATACAGAAGGCTGCTAACTCCTTAGTCAAGCAGGTAACGGTGGCCTTTCCCGTTTCTGCCTGGAAGCTGTGCAGCTTTTTAGATTTGCTGCCAGTAGCTAGGTGTCCAAGAGTTACTCTCCCAGGCTTGCATAGACAAAGGCTTTCTTTAGGACCAAAGCAATACAGCAAGGAGAGGAATTACAAAATCATCTAATTCATGTGAGTTAGAAGAAGGAGAGTAGTAGATACAATTTTTGGTACCCCATTTTGTACTCTTCGGTTTTATGATGACTTCTTTCATGTTATCTAAATGTGTCTCTTACCTGACTTCCTATGCCAAATACTTTTCCCAAACAAAACTGTCTCGAGAGCAATGATGGTCTGTCTATGTCTTCTCCTAGCTGTACCAGAGAAGAAGTTTTGAAGTACATAGCTACGTGTTGTCCAGATTTCAACCATCTCCTTCCTGGTTGTGTGATATTTGCTAAAGCTGAACATGGCAGCAAGAGATGTTCAGCAGACCACTCCTTGTGCTCATACGTCCACACTCAAGCAGAAAAAGCAAAGTAATTAGCTAAAAATCATACCTGTACTGGCTTTTTCAATGTCTGTGCTTAGATGATCACTTAAAAAGCTTGAGTAGGGTTGGATTTAAGCAATGAGATTATGAATCAGGGGGTTTCAGCTGCTTGATTTTCTATTGTCAAATATCTTGCTTTCACATTTCTAGAATTTCAAGGCAATTGACTTGGAAATCAGATGCAGCTTTATTTTGTAATAATGCTGAACAAAAACTGTTTCAGTTGAATGACAATAAACAGTGCATTAAGAAGGAAAAACAGATGATTATATACTTAAGCAAGATCAGCGAGCACCAGAATTGGAGTCTTTTGTGCCTTATCGATTGCTTGCCTTGTGCTGCGTTTTGAATAGCTACTTTGCATTGTAAAAACCTGTTTACATAAAATACATAATCATGAAAATACATCCGTAACTGAAGGAATAAAGACAATCATATCAACAGAAGGCCTGTACCTAAAATCTATGGTTTGTTTTTTTTTTTTTTTGCATTGTCTGAGAGAAAGAAAACAAATACCTGACTTTTTATTTAGTCTATCAAACAGGAATATTCTTTTGGAAAAAATAGCCATTAGGAGATAATTGGCAATAAATTCAAAATGCCTGTTTTACTACTCTTCTTTTAACATAAAATATATAAATAAAGTTACTTCAGTTTCTACAAGGGAAGTCGTAATCAGAGCCAGAGTCATGACTCAAATCAAGTTAATAATCAGGTTGTTCTGAAGCTTAAAGATAACAGTCGTTAGTTTATAAGAGCACAGATTATTTATAGTTCTGGCTTTTTTACAACTGAATCATATCCTGGGAACTGAAACCGTGTATTTGTTTTCCTTTGAGAATACAGTCATACACAGCAAATACACTCTTCTTCCCGCTGAGTTTAAAATATATATAACATTGGGCAGCAAGATTTTGCCAGATGGAGGAAAGCAGAATTACGAGGGTTTTATTGTTATGAATGTATTTGCTTACACTTATTGCAGTGCTTGTCTCTGAATTTTCTTCTGATGCCTCTATAACTGAACATTATTTCAGAGTAGGAGAAAAAAACCCTGTTGCTGAAATAGGTAATGCACAGGAAATACCACAGAGGTATTGTGTTGTTGCTTTTTGTTAGGTATCTAAGCTGCTAGAGCACCATTCATATATAAAATACATGTTCTTATTGAAGTTCTAAAACAGCACAGTTTGGGGGTGTATCCTCTTGAAGAGTGATACCAGTCAGTGATAGAAATGATTGCAGGGATCAGATCTGGTGAGTCTTGCTTATTAAAAGAGTGTGAACCTGAGACTGCAATTTACTTTTCTTGCTTAGAGAATGCAAAGTAGCCTGGAAGGACAGAAGCTGGGACAGAAGGCTTCTTCTAGTGCTGACAGTCCTCCAAGCTTCCCTTGCCCAATGACTCTAGTATGTTTTTTTTGCAAACAATACCTGTGCAAAAGACAGAAAAAGCACTAATTTCTGTCCCACAACAAATTGTAGTATTTTTTTTTATTATTGTTTTTAAATAATGTTGGTATTTGAAGTCAGAACATTTTATCCTAAAATTTCAAAACAGTCATGCATTTGTCAAAATGCTGAAATGCTAGTTTATGACAGATGTTTCTAGTTGGGGGAAAAAAATCCATAATTGCAAACAAACGTGTTAATAGGGAGGGAATTAAAAATGCCTGTAGAAGACATTCAGAGGAAATCACATTTTGTTGGGAAAATATTTCCATCAAATTACTCCTGCTAGCTCTGTTCAGGTTTATAAGCACTAAGTCAAACTGAACAATGCAGCACAGCTTTATAATTCTTTCCCAGGTCCCTGAAAATAGATACATCCCTGCTGGGGATGCAGGAGCACAAGTCTGAGCTGTGCATGAACTCTCAGCCTGTCGGCTGCTCTGTGCACCTGCCAGTGGTGCAGACAAGTTAATTCACGTTAGCCAGCCCTCAGGGCAGCTTTACCACAATATGTAACCACAGGGAAAAAAAAGAGCAAAGCTTTCCTGCTGCATATTTTGGCTTTGTCCAGCTCCTGAATCGTTTAAGCAGCCATGCACATATTTAAACGTACATCTTTGAGCATCAGCGGGCTCAATGGCATTCACAAAACAATGCCTGTTTCTGTCTCCTCCTGTGATGGCTGCTTTCCAGTGAAAGGGGCTTAATTTATGGCCAAGCTCAGGTACAGCACAACGTGATGTGGTTCTTCTATTCTCTTTGTAATGGGGACAGATTTGGCCTTTTGTGTCAGGCTTGTAACTCCCTTTAAAATAACTGTCATTTATAAAATTGTCATGCATACAAAATTGGGTGTCTTTCTGCAAGGATGCATAGCAGCCTGATATTGGGTTGCCGTGTCTAGTCATTTTGTGATCATTATAAGGCATCATCAGGATATGTGATATTTAATATTTAGGCCTTGTGATGCATGTTCCTTGTTGTGGCATATTAAACTGTAGAGTAATGTATTTTCATGACTTTCATTCTGAATGTCAAATAATTCAAATACTGGCCATTTAAATTGGTGATTCTAACATGATCCTGATTTAGACATGTAGTAAATATGGCTAAATATACTATACTATACATATATAGTACAGTGATTTTAAGCCCCCACCCATGTAAGAGCAAGTTGGTGCAAGTTTGTATGTAGTGCATATAATTATTTTCTTGATCTTATTTGCATATTTGAGATTATGAACAACAATCACTTTTCAGTGTAATTTATGTTACCCAGGTTACTCAGGATTGTGGGGAAAGCGAATCTGTGCCATTACAGACTTGCTATTTTTAAAATGACTTTTCTGTAGTTCATGTGTCATCCTCGAACAACCAGTTCCCTTTCTGAACTCTCTGTCAGGTCAGGATCACAGCCCTGACATTTTTCAGCATCGGATACTGGCTACAGGTTATCTCCTACATACAACGAAGTAGGAATCCAAATGACCTTGAGTTTTCTAACAGCAAAACACTTGGCTGTGAGTTAAGAAGAGAAATGAAATGTAGCAACACTAAAACTAGATTAGCACTTCAGGTAAGTTAGATGGATTGCATAGCCCTGCAACACCGTGAAATAATCTGCATCCATTTCAATTTATAGATGTTTTCAAAGTGCTGCACATGCCACCAACATTTTGCTTAGGGGTCAATAGTCAGTAGATGTTCCTATAATTTACAGGGATGCAGTGGCTCTTCCAAGGAGGGATTAATCCTGTGCCAGACCTCGTCTGTGGTCTGTCCCCTCCGGAGCTGCTGTCTATCAATGACATGCAGACAGCTGGGCCAGACAGGGTCCCCCCACTTTCAGCAGCCTAAGGGAGGTCAGCTTTATTTCCTTTGGGATTAAAAATAAATAAACAAATAAAAATAAAAAGTCTGTGAGTGGCTGCATGTAAGTACTAGCAGTAGGAAGCCTAGTGGTGAACATCTATTCTCCAGATTTCATGTTACGTCCGTCCAACTGTTAAGTAACGTAGTTAACTGCCATGGACACGCTCAAAATTAAGGATGAAATATTTATGAGACTGGAGCTGGCTATTTGTCTGCATGAATGCCTATTTAATTCTATTTTGTTAGGAACTCTACTATATTAAAAGACCATTTTAAGATCACCCTTTTCAAGTACTGCTCATTGAAATTGATAATAAGACATCAAAAGAGCAATGCCCTCTTTCATGGCATGCAGTTTAAGAATCTGCTTGAGCCTGGAGTATGTAATTGTGGATTTTTTTGAGTTTGTTTCTTTGTTTTGTCTGAGGTGATGAGCTAAAACCTCTCTCCGGCAGAGCTATAGAGATATAGCATCGTTTGTTCCCCAAAGACTTGGCAGTTGTATTGCTGAAGTCTAGACAAGAGAATGGGATGCCCTCACACAAAGTTACAGCTCATCCCATGAGCAGTTGCCTGAGCATTTCTGCAAATAATTGGAC
This sequence comes from Anas acuta, assembly GCF_963932015.1. Taxonomy (NCBI): domain Eukaryota; kingdom Metazoa; phylum Chordata; class Aves; order Anseriformes; family Anatidae; genus Anas; species Anas acuta. The sequence goes on from NC_088985.1 coordinate 2,264,551, forward strand.
TTGTCACAACCCAGTCCCTTTGCTTCCTTTTCTTGGATGAGAGCACAGAGCAAGGTTTGGGGCCACATGCCCTCCAGCAGGGATGATCTCCCGTTTGCCCTGGGAGCAGGGGAATTTAATCGCTGTCCAGACCTGAGCTTGCCCTGGCACTTCTCATGTAAAACTTAATGAAGCAAACAAAGCTGTTTCCTCCTGCTGTTTAGCTGTATTTATAGCCTTCTGCATCCCCACCCATGGCCCTGCTATTATTCCTCAGGCTGCTGAAGCTGTTTATTTTTCAGCAACTGCCTGCCAGCCGGCAGTACCACTAATGCATCCCCAAAGGGACCCAGGCTGCAAAGGCGTTAGGCAGACACAGATGCCTATGGCACGGGAAGCGGCTACAAGCAAGCAGGAGAGCTGGCTAACTTGGAAAGCACAAACACAAACCAAATCTTCCCAAGAAATGGGGACCAGAGCAAATATTTCAGTGGGCTCTGAAGGCTTACTCACTCTGCTGTAATACACAGATATATTTATCAAGCCGTGCAATAAGAAATCCTTTTTCATTTGTAGCTTGTCTTTGAAAGAATCATCTCCTTTTCCCAGACTGCGTTAGGCATTTACAGTTTTATGTGCTGGAGATATGTGCTGTTGAAGAGAGTGCCTAGCGTGGCTCATTGTAGGGAAGGGTGGTGGGTAAACAGCTGAACACAGCTGTGGAAAACCCAGTGTGGAATTACGTAGGTATTGTGTCCTGTGGCAGAAAAAACATTCAGACCATGTGGACCCATCTAGCTAATAAACAGAAGAAAGAATCATTTCTGCGGATGCATTTAATGATTTCTGAGTAGGCTAATTACCTTTGTAGCTCACGGTACGTCACCCTGAAAAGCATATCTGCATTGGCAAAGAATTGCTGAACATGTAATATGAGCTTGATAGCAACATGGGGATGAGCCTCTGTTCATTACATCCACCTTTTTCAGTTAAAAGCTGGCTTTTAGCTTTTCACAGCTGTGTTATGGAGAGGAGAGCTTTTCAGTCTGAGTGGGTCTAACCACTGGAGACAGCCCACAAGTGCTGGCTGTACTAGCGATGGGAAGTGTGTCCCGTAAACCAGTGATTTCAAATTAATTCCTAATGCAGGCGTGAGCCCATCACAGGGAATGTTACTGGGCTGGCAGTTTTGAAATCTCGCCAAAGGGGCCAGGAGGTGAGTTGTGGTGGCCACCATCTCTGAAAATAGCTTTATTGTCAGAGCTGATGCATGTTGAGGTTGGGTGATGACTGCAAGACTGCTGGACCTGGTTTCTTAAGGTTTGCTTTTCTCCTTCCATATGTACAAGGAGTTTTGTAGACTGTATGCTACTCTTAGACCATATATATTTCTATTTCCTGACAGCTATCTGTCTACCAGAACACTGCTTTGAAATTAATTCCTGTCACTAGCACTGATTGGAATAGATCTTTTCCCCATTTCAAGACTGCAGTGAGACTGTTCACGTTGGTGATGCAAAATTGAGCTCTACCAGCTCTGTTTTCAGTTGTGGCCTCTGAACATGAAGCAAGTGTCCTTGGCCGTTACTGTGAGTTATACAGTTAAGCTTTGAAGTATTCATCACATTAAAGCGAATACATTGGTTTTGGCTTGTCCCGGTTCAGTGCCAGGCTCCACAAAGGAAGCTGGAACCAGTATAGCTAGTGGGATCATGGACACCTGCAGATATCATCCTTAACATTTAAAAATAAACAGATTGTGTTAGCCCTGAACAAAGTCAGGTTTTATTTTAGGCAAACGTGAAATCTGAGCATAGCTTTTGAAAGATGCGATGGTGCTCCTATTACAGCATTGGGACTTCATGTGCAAAGCTCGTGTTACCTTGTTTGGCTTTCGTAATAAATAGTAGAAAGAGGGTTTTTAGAAATGTTTTTCCTATTAGGAGTTTATTATTTATATACAACGATGGTGTAAATATCTGCCTAAGATATCTGGCTACTTAACACAAAAGATTCAGGTTATCTGCAGCATTATTTAGAAATGTTCCTTATTGTAGGTCATCAATGACCTACTAATATTTTAATAGGATGAACCAATGACCCTTAGAAACTTCACCTAGGGTTTGGGGTTTCCATTTTAAAGTTGAATTTAACCCAGGAATGAACTGTAAGTGTGCCAGTTGTGTGGGACAGTGCATGAACTGGTCTGGCCCCATGGCTGGAATGGGAGCTGTGCTGCCAAGCTCTCCTCTAAACTTCATAGCTAGGATGCTGCAAAGCCTTGCAAACAGGACTTAAAGGATGTTTTATTATTGTGGCACTCCATACTGGCCTGATAAACGATATTTTTTATCTTACCTTTTTTTTGTTGTTGTTCCCCAGGGGTATCTACCCAGATGGGGAAAAATACCCTATGCACTGAAGGCTGCCTTAATGCATGCTCCAATGAAGTGTGAAGAAGGAAAATGATATAACTCCTGAAAATTGAGAGAGGCAAAGCAATTGCTTTTTTGTGATATTCAAAGTAGTTGAGGTACAAAAGAAGTTAAAATTCCAACCTATCTTCAGCTTACGCATACCTTTTGACATGCCGGTTATGTTGTTTTGATTGAATTAAGATTTTAGGAATTGGGTTCTTAGTTAATGACTTTTAAGGAAATATTTGATGACAGTAAAGGAAGTTTAAGGGGATAATGTGCACTTCTCCGGACCTTCAACCTGTACACATATTTTAGAAATGTTAATGCTTGTCTCAGGAATAATTCTTCTGTGCTATGCCAAATACTTCAACAAGTGGAAACAAATAATCTGTTCAAATAAAGTAGACCTGGTTTTGTTTCTAAAGAACTTCAGAGGCTATGGAAGCCTTAGGTTTCTTCAATGTGTCAGGCTGCCCAGTCAATAAAGGTGAAAAAGGAGCCCAGCCTCAGCATTGAGATTAGCCCTTTGTTTCTGGATCTTTACATGACAGACTGGACCGTGTTGCCCTTTCCAGTACTGAGTTGTTTGCCCTGTTAAATCGTCATTGTTGGATCAGCTCTGTTAGTAGTCTTCTGGCTGGTTGTGAGCTTGTCCACCTCAATTTGTGATCACCAGGACTTCTCCTTTCCTACCCACAGCCCTGGCCCCTCAGCCCCGCAGCAGCTGATGCTCTTCAGGCTCCAAGACTCCTTTCTCTATCTGCCCTCTAAGCACAACGTCTTTATCTGCAAATCCATTTGCTCTTGTGCTTCCAAACTACCCTGGCACAAATCCTGCAGCCAGGCTGGTTTCCTTAATTATGATTGCCTTCCCTGTTCTGCCATCTCTCTAAGTAAACACCAGTCCTACAGCTGTCTTTTCATTCCTTGACAGTCGTTTGTCAAGCTTGCGTCTCCTTTCTCTGCCCAGTATCTCACTGCTTTTCTCTTTTCTAAAAGAAAATGGAAAAGATGCAATTCTCCTTGCTTGCTGTCCAACCTCCCACCACAGCTCTGCACTACTCTTTTGCTGTTGTGAATGCAAAAATTATCACCTGGTCTCTTCTAACCCATCAAGACACCTTCATGATTCCTGTTCCTATACAAAATTGCTACAAAAAACAGTGAAAGGGAAGAGTGGAATAAAACTGGTCCTTGAAGCGTCGTAGAGAGCTAGGGAGGTAGACAAGAGCTTCCTGCTGTTCAGCTCTACTGGCTGGGTGGGGATGCGGCTGTCCCCAGTATTCTGCCCTCACCTCGACTCTCCTCCACATCAGTGAGGTGCTGAGGCTGTGGTCAACATTTGTTTCATTATTTTTGTCTAGGTTTGTTCAGGCTGAAGCAAATGTTAAACCTTTATATGGCAGAACTTCCCTAATGAAGCAATTCCCTGTGGCAGCTAAAGGGGCTGGCAAAGATTTAAATTCATATAATTTTTATATTACTATAAGGTTCTTTTTTTTTTTTTTTCCTCAGCCTCTGGGCTTTTTCAAATCTAATTCTTGATTTCTTAAGTCTAAAGCTATAAAATGCCTATCTTTAAGGCACTTGCTAAATTTCATTATTTCCTCAATCATGTTACAATTAAGTGGAAAAAATGTTTTCAATTATAGAACTGGGAAGAAGTTGGAACACTTTCAAATATTTTTTGCCATGATATTATAAAGATGATAATGACTATTAAAAGAGGTTAATCATCATTTGTCCTAGGTGCTATTTTATTTTCCCATTCTATAGTGTAATTTAAGGTAAAAGAGGTTTGGGAACTTCACAAAGAATTTGTCTGGAACTGTGCGATAACGTTAAGTCTGACTTTTTTTTTTTTGCTTTCAAACAGAGACCATAAGCCACTGATAAGGATGTAGACTTGGCAAGAGGGGCTAAGTGTTAAATTCAGAAATAGGGATGATGAGGATTAGTATTTCTTCCAAATTAAGTTATCTATTCTCTTAGGTAACTTCAGTGTTGTCACCGGCCCATGTCAACTCTGAGTGAAGAATCAGTACCATTAGCAAGAGCCCAATAATAATCTACATAAAATTCAGCAAAACGCACTGCTGTGAGGATACCCATATTTTTAACTCTTGAATATTTCTTCTGCAGTGCCTGAATGACTTTTGCAACACACTGCAATATGAATAGTTTTGTCAGGTATGGAGATGAGCTTCTTTTGGTCCTCCATAGTAATTTTCAAAATAATTTTCATCTTCCACACTTGACTAGATAGGGTCACATGTGACACAGGTTAAAAACCAACTGAAATTAAGTCAGAAATAAATAAACACAAAGAATTCTTTGCCAAGCAGCTGACAGACTGAAGACATACAGCTCCTAGAGCCACCTCCTCTACACACTTGATTGCAGAAGTGGTCAAGAGCATCTTCTCTCTGCACTGAAAAAACAGTAATTAAGCAAGGCAAAACTTGATGGATGTATTTGGAGGTTAAAAGGAGTATAGTCTGTGCATCAGGCCATAAATAGCCAAGAAAGATTTTGCACAAGTATGCACAAGCTTTTATGCAAAAGCTGTGGAATAGATCTTCATTCCATCACCTGCGGGTCACTGAGATGTAATATGCTTTATCTGCTGGCGAAGGCTTCACTGTGATTTTAATATCTTGACCCTTGGACATTTTGAAATTTCCTCTGGTAATGGCTAGGACTTTTCAAAAAGAAATGGAATGGATTTGAAACTCAATATTACTTTGTTTTGAAGCTGGGTATTTCCAATATCTTATATTACCATAGGTTAATGTAGTACTTTTAAAGTAAAGATGACTCTAGCTGTGATATTCTTTCCTATCTTGCATCTACAGTCCTCATCTAAAATTCTCTTAGTACTGTCTTCAAGATTTGTCTGAACATAAAAGCCTTAAGGAAAACCGGGGGGCTGGCATAAAAAGGTATCTGGTTCCTGATGTTCAGGTAACTTGGAGTTTGCACCATGATTTTTGAAAGTTCTTAGTGCCAAAATGTAAGTTCATTTTAATCCAGATAGTAACCATTGTATTACTTGGCTCTTAATTAGATGAATTTACTGTGGAAAGGAAGAAGTCACATAAAGGAACTGGTACCTAGAGACAGAGTAAAAGCAAACAACTAAACAAACAACCAAACCAACCAAACAAACATACGAAATTTGGCTGAAAGGAAGGTCTCTGATCTGGCTGCCTGCTTCAGGTGGGGCTGTTGCAAGTGCTAGATCAAATTCATCATTGCCTTTTTGAGCCTGATCTTGAAAATCCCCAAGGATGGAGAGAGAGTCAGTTACCAGCTAATCTATTGCAGAACTGTACAACTCTCCAAATGAAGGTTTTTTCTGAAATTCTTCAGCAAGTCCAATCTGAAGTTTCTAAATGGCAACTTGTAGTTTCTGCCTTCAAAAAACTGCCTGGGAAAGAATACCAACAGATGTAATTTAAACAAACAGGCTGGCATTTAACAGGGATTATTGTAACTATTTGCTTCAAAAAGCTACTGAGCCCACTCTTTTATTGTAATGAAAATGGGAATATATCTAATCAGCATGGTTTCAGGGGAGCCCACGCGAGCCAAGGAGTTGATCAATATGCATCACATTATATGTTCAAATCTTAAATGTTGCATCCTGTGGCTTTTCTAGGTAGGATCTGTAGACTCTGAGAGAGATGTAAATGACTTGGCATTTTTTGAGAGATCCCTCTACCTAAGGGAGTTGAAAGTATTTTGATCACTGGGAATGTGTGAGGCTTTTGTGCTGTTGGTTTATTGCTCTGATGCTACAAAAATATTACAAAAAGATTTCGGATTCAGAATAACCCCAGAATGTGTCCTTGAGCAAATCTCTTTTTACAGATAAAGATACTGCCTTTCTAAGCCAGGGCATCTAAGAGGAATGCAAGTTAATTTACAAAATGTTTTATGTTTTTAAAATTGAAGGTGTTGGGATAGGACAAGGTGGTATGGCTTTAAACTAGAAGAGGGTAGGACTAGATGAGATAGGAGAAAGAAATTCTTCCCTCTGAGGGCAGTGAGGCCCTGTCCCAGGCTGCCCTGAGGAGCTGTGGGTGCCCTATCCCTGGCAGTGCCCAAGGCCAGGCTGGATGGGGCTGGGGGCAGCCTGGGCTGGGGGCAGGGGACCCTGCCCATGGCAGGGGTTGGAATTAGATGATCTTTATGGTCTATTCCAACCCACAGAATCACACACAGAATTTCTAGGTTGGAAGAGACCTCAAGATCATCGAGTCCAACCTCTGACCTAACGCTAACAGTCCCAACCCATTCTGTGATATTATTAACAAATTCTGTGATATTATCAGTACCCAAGGGAGATGAGTCAACCACGGAAAGCAAACTTTAGTTCAGACCCCTAGACCCAGCTATTTTCCCATGTTCTGTTGCTGACACCCCCTTTTATTCAGCAGCTAAAGAAGCTCTCACGTCTTGTGTGAAGTTCCAGTGATTTTGGTGACACTGCTGTTGGCAGTATTTGTATACTCAAATGTCTATAACGTTTCAAATTATGTGCACTTTAATGCCACGCTGTCCAATATTAGCTTTTGTCCTTTTCTTTTCTGACCAAAAAGAATATTTGAATATATATGATTAAGTTCCCCCTCGTTTCTAAATCACGAGGGGAAAGCAGTCATGTTTATTTGAAAAACATTGCTCTTCCAAAAAGAGAAAATAACCATCTCAAAAGAGAAAATGTTCAGGGAATTAGTCAACGTATGTGGTAGCAGCTGGATGGGAATCCAGGGGGCTGGATTTGTGTCCTTAAGAGCCCTGGGCCAGCAGAGTGAAACTGTATGGTCCCCTGACTCATTTAGGATGTTCAAAGTCAGCTGGGTTTTCTGCACAGCACTGGTATGACACATAGGCAAACCTGTACGTTTCAGATTTAGCAAGAATAAAAAAGCACTTGTTTCTTGGAGGTTATTTTTCACAAACAGCAGGTCTAATTTCATAGTGTGAGGTGTTAAAACTATCCCAACAGATGGTAAGTATTCATCTCCATAGGCATGGTTTATTGGATTATTTTACACATGAAGTCATGTTTATGTCCTTTACATGACACCGTCTGCAGTGGATCAGGACCTTTCAGGCAATAACACTTTGCAGGTTAGATCATCTCTTCCGAAATTGGTCCCCTCACTGACTGTGTCTGGAGGCTGTAGGGACTAACAAAAGGAAGCTCATGGACATAGGTTTCTCACCTTTCAAAATAATGTGAGCCTGCACATGGGCTTCACTCCGAACGTATGTATGGTGAATACATGCACAGACTGAAGGATCTGAGTTTTCTCCAAGTCTGAGGAAATGCTGCTTATCCAATTTGGTTGTCCCTTCCTACCTCCTTGTCTTCGTTTCTCTATGCAGTGCTAGGTTTTAAGCCTTCATGATAGCTTTGTCCAATTTTGAAAGGAAAAAAATAAATTACAGTTAGATTCCCACACTCATTCCTAGAACAAAATACACACAGATTCATTGGAAATGAGATTTCATTACATATGCAGATCACAAAGCAACGTGTTTTCTTCCCCAGGTCCAGGAGAAAATACAGAGACGGTCACTGATGCTTTCAGTTTTGATCTGTAGAGGTATTGTGCTGCTTGTCTGTAGGTTGCAGTCCAAGTGACTGTCCCAGTCATCTTTTGGTTGAGGAGAATAAGAGAAGTAGCTTTTGCATTGCTTTTCCAATTTTAATTTGAAAAATTGAAAGCTATTTTTTGCATGTCCTACTGGTGCTGAAGGCAGAACGAGAGAGGTGCAGGACTTCTGCCTCTTTTCTGCTGCAGCGGGTCCTGTATTTTTAAGCAGTTGGTCTGTTCTGGTGACAGTTTGGTCTGAATAAGCTGTAAAGAAACAGACGTGGAACAAATTCTTCTAATTTTATTCAAACAAAATATTTCACTAGACTTCCTTGAGTTACATAGCTTAAGCTAAAACTAAACAGAACCCCCAAGTTCTTAATCTGATTGTTTAATTCAGTACAAGTTAATCAAGAGAGCATCTGTTTTCATTAGCTAGACTTTGATCTCAGATTTTATTCATGCTATTTAACTGGATGAAATTTTGCTTATTAATATGTTTTGAAAATTAATTGGTTCACTAATAACAAGACTTTGTTCCCACCAAAATCTTTGATTTTTTAACAAGGTTAAAATATCACCATATCCCAACGTGAGGTAATTATTCGAAAGAGTGTGTTGTTGTTTTTTTTCTGTTCCCTGTTTGCATTTATCTCTAGTGACTTATTAAATAATGTGCTAAAGTGCAGCTGTAGAGTGCTTCATGAAGAAAATGGGTCACACACCGTCTCGTGTGGCTCTGTATGCCAAATTCTGTTGCTGCTATTCTGCAAATTACTTTTCCTCAAGCAACCTTTTCAAAATTTTGTGGTTTGCTACTTTTTATTTCCCTTTAAAAATACTTCTGAAGAGCATTTTCTTTAACATTTAAAATGTTAGAAAAACTAGAAAAGCAACAATAATACGCATGTGCAGATATGTAGAAAGGCTTCTTAGCTGATATCGTTATATACTTATACAGCTTATACTGTTCAACTTATGTAACTCAGTACTTATAAATCAACAGCTTATACTAATGCAGCTTATATTCTTCAAAACTTACTCATATTTGTTGCCTGCTCTGTTCAACTGCAACACACATATGTTGAGGAAACCTGTACACAGGTAACTGGTTTCCTCTTTATACGTCATCAAGTAGATTTGGCAACCTGCTTATAAACGACCAAGATGTGTTTGATTTGTGGGACTGCATCTTTGCCTTACTCCCTGCCAGCAGCAAGGCTGACCAGCGTTGTATGAGGAATATGGATGACACAAGAAAAAACAGCTCAGCCCCAAACACACACATAAATCCGAGCCTGGCTCCCCTGTAATACTCCACATGTCCCTTGTGTTTTGGCTGCCAGTGCTGTGAGTGCAATGGGTGAGCACTGTGGCCTCTGTCCTGTTTGCTTTGCAATGGAAGAAATTGATAATCTCAGAATGTTAGGGATTGGAAGGGACCTTGAAAGGTCATCCTAGTTCAGTCCCCCTGCTGGAGCAGAAGGATTTGGGGGTCTGGGAGATAACTGCAAGAAGTTGTGTTTTCCCCGCAGCGGCTCTATGCAGTAGCAGAAGTGCAGAGAAAAACTGCAATGAAATGGAAGTAAAGCCAATGAAGATTGAAAAGGGGATTAAAAAAAAAAAAGTTAAGAAAAATAAATAAATAAATAAATAAATATATATGCAATGCAAGCCCAAATGGGAGAATTCTTTGTAACTGCTGCGATACAGCAGCAGAGTAAGGGACTCTTCAATCATGCCTGCACACATAAAACACGCTACAAGTGTCATTTGCAGGACTTTTAAGACTTGGTAATTGTAAACGTGCAAGTAAACTTTGTTGCAGAATCTGTGCTGAATGCAGCACAGACTCCTGCAGTCCTGATAAAGGAAGCCTAAAAATTCAAGCAGTTGATACAACTCCTGAAGACAGAGGATAGGAAAGGAGGCTTGAGAAGGAATGAACCAACTTAATGCCCAAGCACCATTGCCAGAGAAATGATATCTCTATCTTCGGCTACAACTGAATTACTGTAGCTTCATCCCAAAAGCTATGATTGCAAAAAGACCAGAGCTGGAAAGGAAGTTTTGTCACGTGCCTTCATGTGGTCCTCAGGTAGGCTTTTAAGACTGCTCAAATGATTTGGTTGGATGTCCTCAAGAGAACATGCTGTAGTCACTTGGCCACCTGCACCTCCTCACACACTGTGTTCGATTTACACTTCAGATCGAATTAGCAAAGTGATCATCATTGGCGTGTACTGCGGGATGTTCGGTGAGATGTCAGCGAATCCAGCCGTGACGAGATCGGTGCAATTACAATGTTTTAAGCCAGATAATGTTCCACACACGAGTCAGTAGCACAGGATAATGGAGATATTTATCTCTTTTTCCTCTTCACCCTTAAAAGACTGTACAATGAATTATTTCAGCTGACTATCTGTAGTGTATCTCCTAAATGCATTCTCGCAGCTGTTCTGCCTTTATTGGATTTCCCTTCCTAACCAGATGGATTCCCCAAGGGACAGCAGAAAGTAGAGGCTCTGTACGAGTTTCTCTGCTAAAAAGGCAGAGCAGAGACTGCGTCAGATAATAGCCTACAAGTACTTGACTCTCAAGTATTCTGTACGCCCCAATGCTGCCCATAATCCCTCTGTTTCCCTGAAGCAATAAGGAAAGCTGATTAAAATTAATAAAGAGAGGTTTTTTTTTCAAAACATCTCAGCCTGCCTGTATGCTCCCATGGTTTAGTAATTGATGTTTTGTGCTTTCAAGTGTTAACACCTGGGTGAACAGCTGATGAGAGGATAGCACTTCTTGTGGGTTTATAGGCAGGCTTCCCAGGTTCACCTGCTACACTCTGTGATGCTACTTGCTTTTTGAAAAATGAGAGTTTGGTTTCTGCATTGCGACTGACTCGTATCTCATTGCCCAGCCCAGATGCAGTCATTAGAAAGGGCAAAGGAAAGTTTGTTTGCATGGCTTTTGTTAGGTGTTATTCGCGAGTCTTGATAAGTGCTGTTTATCAGAAAACGTGGTACGTTGTCTTGCATCTTTAGCAGAATGCTACTAATACTTAGCTTTCCTATGCGTTTAGCCAACACGTGCCTTTAACAAGAGTGTTAAAAAGAATACCAAGGGATTCAGATCAGGTTTGCAAGGAATGTATCAGAATTTCACATCTTCAGAAAACTAATTGAGCAGAAATTCTATTCCCATGGAGACTGATGTCTCGAGAACACCTAGTGGTACTAGTACTGCCAAGCAAAATCCATATTGAATTTTAATATATTAGTGCATATTAATACAGTAGTAAGAATATGTGTAAAGAAATGTAACTCTGGGCTTCCAGATTACTTCTGCAGGCCCTTAATGGGTCTTAGACTACTGTATTCAAAAGTACTCTCTATAATTTCACTATTGGCTTCACTTTTATAAGGAAGGTTTCTAGGCTTGCCACGGCTCTCATTGCTGCAGGTAAAATGAAAGTTGGAGGTAGATTTAAAAATTAAAAATAAAAGAATAAAAATGATTTCATGTAGGGTTTACATGTATAGATTATAGGAGACGACATAGGCTTCGATGTAGTAAAAAAGTACAATGTAATCCTTGTCCTAGTTATTTTGTAAAGTTCTATGAGAGTTAAGAAAAATGATACCCATAAATTACAAGTGTAGCCTATTTAAAATTCTGTTCTGCTCAGCAGTGGTTTGCTGGCATTTGAGCTAAATAATGATTGTAGTGAAGAAAGCCTAGGTAATCCTTCTGTTACTGAATACTTATAGGAAAAATTTCTTTTTCTTGTTCTGTAGCTGCTATTACTGAAACAGTGGGATTTATGCAACTAGATACAACAACAAATCATAAGCAACCCCCCAGCAGTTTGCCTCAAATAGAATTTGGGCATAAAACCTGATACTTCTTGAACTTTATCCCTTTCCAGCTCTGGATAGATACAGTTTTCTTCACATATATTGAAGTAAAATGCAGGTTAGTGTTAAAAGAATTTAAAATGGCTAGATCCTTACCTGCTTTGCTCAATCATTTTATTTAAGCTTAGACTTGTGTTTCTTCTTCATCTAACCCTATTTTTAAAACTTTGCATTTGTAATCAAATTTAAATAAGAGGTGTCCCATTTTAGCACTGGAGATGGTTTAACACTGATCCATAGAGGCACTTTACCCCATCAGAGGAGGAGCTTGGACTCTCCTTGGTTGCATCCTTGCACAAGTCCCTCAGCTCTCCAAGTCTTATGGCTTCACTTCAGACCCATCTGTCCTTTCAGGTTCCGATTTGAATTACAATTACAAATGCTTTACATACTGGAGCAAGTCTGCCCCACCTGAAGAGGGAAGTCTTCACTTGGTTTATTTAAAGCCATGTAATGCGTTAGGGCTGTTCCACGGGACTGTAGCATACAGAGGATTTTGCCCCAGATGCAGGTAGTGACCATCCAAGAAACAGTCTGTGGACCGAGGGGCTGAGAAGCTGCAGTCCTGCAAGGCAATGCCTCTGTGTGCTGGAGGTGGGAAGGAAGGGGAACATAAATTTGCACCTGCTCATACTCACTGATGCAAGTAGTTCTAGTATTTCCCATATTAAATGTCCTAGCCTTCAGACATGATGTTGGAATTCATCACAATTTGCTTTTAAATACCTGCATGGCTGATCTAAATTACAAAAAAATGGAAAAGTAAGTATCTTGAAAGAGTATAATGGTTTTAAACTATGGCTGTAAGACATAAGGTAATTGCTTAGATTTTTATTGTGCATTCCCTGGCACTCGCTGCTGAATCTTCCACCTTGATATTCAGGTGTTCATCAGTGTATGTCATATAAAACTAGCCCTTGAAGCAATAAAATCCATCTTATATCAGGATGGTATAAGTTCATCCAGAACAAGAGCAGCTCCGCAGTTTGCCCCACCACCACGTTGAGAAGAGCTGGTATAACAAAGTGCTGTCAAGGCACGAGACTGTCACCACGATAAAGTGCCTAAGCTGTCAGATGTATTTTATGCAAGTTGTCAGAGTCCCTCAACCTGTTTTGGTGGAAAATGTCAGAAAAAAAGGCATGGAGGGAGCCACTGCAGCGTGCTGCCTCCGTGTCGGGGTATGGAGGGAAGGAGCTCCAGCTGCTTTCGTTGCCCATTAAAGCAATAGCAATATTCATCACCAAGATGTCGTCTAGGACAGGAGGCCAGGAATGAGGATCCATCACTTTCCTCCTGGGAATATGATAGGTGACAACCCTAATTGCTCTCTTAACACTTTTATCTTACTTCCAGCAACATAATTTCCTGTAGGTCAAATAAATGGCACCCCCACCGGGGCCAGAAACTAATTTGTTTCTTTTCATGTCAGTTTAGTTCCTTGGATAGGATTTTCACAATGACAGAGAAGAGCTGTTCACAGCCACTATTTGTAACTCTCTTAGAGGTATCAGTTGTGAAACTTAATTTATTATTATTTTTTTAAAGGTATTTTTATCAGCATAGTATACTTCTAGTGGTTGTAATACTCTCAAATAATAAATATGGATGATTAATCCTTTTATAAGAATGTATTACAATTTGTTTTGATATTATTTTTACAGCTGATATAAAGAGCGGGCTCATGGAGAATCAAAAGTATTTGAGATGCTTGCCCTCTGACTCCTTGTTTTTATTGGGATTTACTAAGGAAATAGATTACTGAAAATGAGATTCACATAATCTTGTGGTAGGGCTATGTCATGACCTATGTGCACAACATTGCTTAAGAGCAATAATCTTCATTGGTTGAAGATTAGTTTTAGTTTTTTGTTTGGTTGGTTGGTAGGTTTTTTTTTTTGTTGTTGTTGCTTTGTTTTTTTTCAAGATTAGGCTTTATTTTCAACAGTGCTACTGACGGAATTCCATTAATTATTAGAAATTTTATTTTTTCTGGTCAAATTAAACTATAAGCCAGAAATTTGATGTAATACTTAAGTCAATGTTTTCCAAAATACTGTATGTTTTGCTTTTACCACAGGAGCATAGAACAGCTCAGATCTGGAGTTAAACTGGGCCAATCTGTTCCTCAAAGCAAAGCCAACTTTTTTCTTCATGAAACAATCTTGTGACTGAAGTGGAATTGGAGCTATTAACTATGAAGTTTTGGTTTGTTTTTGTCGATTTGTAATTTATTTATTTACTAAATTTAGAGTAGACAGTAGACATGAGGTGGTTGTCACGGCTGGCCCGGCTGTGCCTGCAGGCCAAGGTGAAGGTGTAGGACAAGGGAACCACAGCAGATATAATCCATCTGGGTATGAATACAAGGTTTTATTGGCAGCAGATGCAGAAATTAAACAGCATGAGGTGGAGACTAGCGAAAGAACTGTAGAATAAGTATGAACCAGGTAGTATGAAGAGTTCTCACTATGCTGGAGTAGAATCCAGTAGAGTTCATTAAGCAAGATCTTACAACTAATTCTGCTTAATTACCGTCATTTAACAATGTCGGCATTCGGCTGATACCATTAATTCAGGAGGCACTGTTCACAGGCAGCAAGGATCAAGGGTGTCGTACTGAAGGAACTGGGTCTACGTATGTCTGAAGAGTCGATGTGCTTAAAGGCTAGCATACACGAGTTTGACTACAACTCAAGTTGGGCATGGAGAAAGGGATTGAATCCCAGTCTTGACTGCAAAAATTGCGTGTGAGCCACCACTTTGATGAAGCAGTGAAATGGCAAGTACTGTTCTAGGTGACATCAAAAGAGGTTTATTCAGGGAGGAAAGGATGATGTTGTACCGTTGTACAAAACCCCAGTGAGATCTAATCTAGAGTATTCCAAACCAGCGAGGACACACAAGCTCATGGAAAATGAACTCATGCTGGTATAGGTACAGAGAAGGACCAGAGACTAAGAGAGCCTAAGACAAAAACATAGGACACTTAGATTCATTTATGTCAGCAAAATAAAATCTGAAAAACTTTTTGGGCTTTCTAGGTGAATATATCAACAAAATATTTTTTTTTTCCTTGCAAACTGTATTTTGGTCCAGGAACAATTATATTTAAGCTTGCTCTGAGTAAATTTAGACTCAGAAACAGAAAAAAGCACCTGACCATGAGAGAAATGAGTTCTGAATGCATCTTCGATGGCTATACTGGTAAAAATGATTTTGATTTAAATTTGGAAGTTTGTGAATGGTACTATATGGCATTTCTGAAATGGCAGGAATGTTGACTTTGCTGTCCATTAAAATAACTGAGCTTCCATGACATTCAGGAAATTCCTGAGTGATCCAGGGGATGTCCCAGAGCCAGAAGTGAGGGTCCCCAGGAGATGGTACTATTGTATCCCAGCTTCAGAATTCAGGGAAATCAGCTTTGGTGGAAGTCTCTGTTCAGTCCCAGCTCCACAGACCCAGAAATCAAAAGCAACTGAGTCTCAGTTTGAGATCCAGTTCTATATACTAATGGAGTCAATAAAAATGCATATGTCTGCTTTTCTTGATAGTAAAGAACCATCGCATTACCATGCCTTAATACAGTGAAGAGAGAGAAAGTGAACTCAATGTTAAATTAAATGTTTTATCCTAGAAAATCATGGAACATTTCTGCTAGAAGACTGTAAGATAAAAAAAAAAAAAATCATGATATGCTATACAAAACCTTTTACATGAAAATGAATGATAAAATAATTGAAGGCAGTGGTCCAATTTCTCCCACTTCAACTAAGCAACTACGAAAACTAGAATGTAAGTTAACTTATGGTGTAATGTTGTTACAATACAGTTTTCTACACATGTAAAAAGAATAAAACAACACAGCTGGAGACAGGATATCTCCTGAATGCAAAGGCAGCCACACCTGGACTAATATAAGCTGTAGGAAAGCCAAAACCATTATTCTTAATGCAAGATGTAAGAAAGACAAAACCATTATTCTTTATGGGCATTGGTGAGTGCCCAGTTGTCATGTCCTCTGGTTTTAGAGGATTTGAACCTGAATGCACTCGGACAAGTGGAGACAGTCGTTACCAGCTACAAAGCACCATGTGTACTTGTAGTGCAATTCAGCTTTCAGACATGGCTAATCATTTCCTACTGAAATAAATTTAGAAAAATAAATACATCCATCACCGCAGTAATTAGCATTAACTACATAAATGTAAAATGTCATGCAAATGAAGATAGGTGCTGTACAGCTGCCTTGCTTCGAAGAGCAATGTAATGCTCTGTATCGCCATGCAAGGAGACAGCACATCTTTCCACTAACTAAACTCTGGAGAGACTTTTAATCTGGGAAGAAGTCATCAGATCAGATGGGACTGCGTAGTGTATCAGTAACTTAGGGGTTGTATTTGTTTTAAGTTGTGGTGTATTCCTCTGTTGTCATTGTTACTGAAAGAAAACTGTAAATACTGCCTTGAAACAAATTTCCCTCTGCTCACCAAGACTGGGTGTAGGTGGAGCATAAAATCTCATTTGGCTTGCTCAAATTTGGTTTCTTTTCAGGCTGCAGCAAATCGATTTTTCAGATTTTTTCACTTTATTTTCTAAGACTCTACTATGCTGCCCTCCAGACATTACGTAACTGGCTTTGTTTTTTTGATGGTTGTTTTGTGTTTTAATAAGTATATTAATGGAGTTTTAATAAGTATAATGGAGTTTTAATAAGAATATTAATGGCATATTCAAGCTTTCATGAGCAACGCTTTTCAAAGCATACCATCCTTTTTGGTACTAGTAGAATTGTTTGTTCAATGAATGCTTTCTAAGGGGTAAAAAATAAGAAATTTGATTTTGTGACAATGTCTTTCACAGGCAAAGTGTGCCATTTGCTTTTTGCTGTGGTTGATGCATGCCGTAAGCAGTTGTACTGTGCTATGAAATGTGTTAGAAATGCAGCCTTTGCAAAGCTTGGCAGGTTTTGCAATTCGTCGGTGGTTGCTTAAAAGATGAAATCAGGAGGGAGCATCTGAAAGAAGGGTGGATTTCCAGTTCCAACTTGACAGCTTTGAAAGACAAGATGGGGCTGTGGGCTCGGCTGCATGTAGGCCAGCACAGGTGGTTTTGGACGAGGCTATGCGGTCACCTGAAGTGAGCACGATGCCGTCTTGGTGCCAAAGCGGCTGACCCCGAGCTTCCCTGTTCCTTCCTGGCCACTGCTCCCCTCCTCTAGCACTAGTGGCTATTGGGCAAGTCACACTGACCTAAGTGAAAACCAAGCCTCCAAAACGTTTGATTTATCATAGATCGCTTTAAAGTGATCACAGAGCAAACTGTAATATCTGCTCTGTCACTGTGTGCACCCACGTGAGGAAATAAGACCGGAAGAAATGAACAGCTTCGTGTCTTTACTGATGATAAACTTTGCCCATAATTTTCCCTCCTGTTCTATTACCATCGTAAAATACCAACAGAACAAGGAATTGAGTAGGCAGACACAGCCCCAGCTGCTTGTCAGTGCTGCAGCCCGGGATGCAGCAGGGGATGCTCGCTCTGGCTCTGCGGGAGTTACGCTGCCGCAGGGGAGCAGAGCCTGGCAGCGTGCAGCACCGTGGACTGACAGAGTCCTTCCAACTCTGCAGGCTGACAGAGTCCCTGCAACTCCTCTGCGTGCAGCCAGCACCCGCTGCAGCCTGCTGAAGGTTGGCTCAGGTCTCCCCGTGTTGCAACACTGAGCAGAGCTCACGTGAAAGCGCAAGCTGCATGGGAAGCGCAGACTGGTAGGGTCTCAAAAGAGCTAATTGCATCAGTGGGAACCTTTGAGAAGTTTTTGGAGGATACTGATTTCTCGCTGGAGCCCTGCTAGCTAGTCTGGAAGCTATCTGTGAAACATTGCTTAATGAGACGTGAAAAGGCTGCTGAAGAAAAAGCAGCAGCGAGTGTCTCCGAGCTCCCTTCCTGCTCGGCCGCATCCGATGTACTCACATCAGCAGGCGCCAGCGTGGTTCTTCGCATCATTAACCGTTGGCATTCGGGATATTAATTTTCTTGTTCTAGTTCAAGATGAGGGGTTTGGACCCTTCCTGCTATTGCCCATGGTGCTTTTGTTCCCCTTACTGGTGTGACACTCCATGCAGCAAATAGGAGAAAGGGTTTGCTGTAATTAGCCAAGCTCCTTCGGAGTGGAACCAAATACTGAGCTGGGTGCTGGCATCAGGGTGCTCCCACACTCCCGGACACAGGGAGGAGATGGCCAAGGTCCAGGGTCCACCCAGGTTGCTGCCAACAGGAGCAGAAGAGACAGAGGCAGGGCTGCAAACAAGGTTACAGCATCAGGCATGGAGAGGTGGGGCTGGACGCAAGCTATCTACATTGTAAATCCAAGGTCCAGCCTAGAAATAGGGCCAGAGATGAGGCAAGCCAGCTGTACCTACAGCTGAGGGTCCCAGGCTGAGCTGCAATGGGGCTCCTGGACCATGGAGGGAAGTTGTGGGGTGGAGGTTCCAGGTGAGGCTGCTCAGGGCCATTAAAAGCCCATTGGTGTATGCAGGGCAATGGCAAACTACTTTGTGAATATAAATTTGACATCAATGAGAACAGTTGGGTACTGTAGAAGAAAGTCAAAGGATCTGTGGGGTGACAGTGGGTGCAGTGAATTTGGCCTGCAGAAGCGAAGAAGAGGTGGGTGGACCTGTAGTAGCATGGGGATGAAGGCAAAATGGGCACGGTCACCGGGGCAGGGGTACCCAGATCCTCTGGGATGGTTCCACTGGTATCTACTGGTACAGTCTGTTTCAAAAAAAAAAAAAAGTGAAAAAAAGTGAAAAATTCACAATAAATCCTTTAAAATATATTCTCAACTGAAGGAAGCCCTTATTTACTGAAGACAGGCCAGGTATCCTTGCTCTGAGACATGGTTTCGATATACAAATAGCATCACTTATTGCACCAGCATGACAAAGAGCATTTATCCTGGTACTCTGAATGTACAAAGAAGCTGAGTAAGAAAAGGAACGTAACAGTCATAGGAGGGAGAAGTCACTGAAGGGAGAAAAAGAAAAAGAATAAAAACAGCTATTTAAAGACCTCCACCTGTAAGGAGGAGTTTAGATGCACTTTTTCCCCAGTAATTTTATTGAAGAATCTTCTGTGTTAACGTGGGGCTTGAGCTAGAAGGATGGCAAATAGTGATGCTGGCCCGTTGTCCAAGTGGCACACTTAAAGATAATATGATCCTTGCCTCTGCAGCAATGACAAGCCCGTGGCTTTATGAACATGCCAACCCTGTAAGTACGTTAGGCCAAAGTGATGCAGCATGGTCAATTCTTGAAGAGAAGCCAGCTGCCGGTTTTGTTACTGCGGAGGCTAATTGCTGGCTCCATAATCTAATGCACCTCGTTTAGGTTGTGCTTCATTAGTTTACCCACTTCTGAAATACGCTTGCAAATATTATCGTATACCTTAGCTGCTCCTGAGGTTTAATTGTGATCATGCAAAGCTCTTACATATTTTTAAATGACATTACGTAAGCTCAGAGTCGATTTTGTTAATGTGTAATAGATACAACTCAGTGCTTTAACTCTCAGATCACAGTTTTAACATAGCTGTTTTCAGCAATAATGACAAAATAGTAACTTACTGCTCAGGAAAAGTGCACATATGTTAAATTAGTCATGTCAGAGGTCATAGATTATTTCCTGAGTACTTAGCCATTATCAATTAGAGATTAAATACAGTGAGAATATACTGAAAATGATAACATCATTAATGCTGTGACCCACGTGATTCCTAACTTTTTCATATTGTTGCAGTGAAGATTACTTTGCAGAGAGAAGTTAGCAGAAGAACCTGATTATGCCTCTCAGCAAGGGGAAAATGCTCATGCTGACTGTCAAAATAGTAGGTACTGCTAGATATATGCCAGCTTCTTGGTAATCAAATGGTAGTGAGAACTTTTTTTTCTGCTTTCAGATCACGAGGCACGCGTACCCTTCTCTTCTCGGAATAGTTTGCAGCTGACAAAATCCCTTCTTGGTTTCCTGAATCGTTGGCAGCTTTAAATAGTGTGTATAAATGCAAAGGTGGCGAGCAGGGGCCAGTTTCAAACCAACTTTTAAAAATGCTGCAGAAGATCTCTGTGTTGTTAGTTAATACTTGCCCTCTGCATTTTCTCATTTGTTTTCCAAGCGGCAGGAATAGCTTCCTTGGGGCTGAAGAAGCTCAGCAATGCAAGGTCCACATCAGCTCTGCTTCAGAGCCCTGAGATTACAGGGCTCACTGATGGGAGGCAGTTAGGTACAGCATGGTATTGATGAGCTTCCTAGGAACTAGCTTGAACTAATTGCAACTATTGAACTACCTTGTGCAAATTATATTGCAGAGGATGCAGGAAGTAATTGCAGTTTAAGGCAGGTGGTGATGATTAGAAGATGCCTACCAGCTTTCCCTCCCAAGATAATCAGGCAGGCTGGAAAGGAAGGTGTTTCACATGGATGGTGCCTTTCATAGCGCCTCTGCTTTAATTAATACTATTTTGGTCTATATTTATCTGCATTGTAGCTTTTCATATGGGCAAAGGTAATGATAATGTAACGCTTGCTAATTTAGCAGCTTTAGTATACCAGATGTGTAATTGAAGTAAGAGCAGTCGTGTCTCCAGAAGTTTCTTCTGCCTGTAGAACCAAATGTTCACAAAACAAATTAATTTTTTCTCATTTTCATATAGTAATCAGGTATAGGGCAGTGAAATGGCTTGCTCAGGGCTGGAGTGTAGGTATTGGCAGGGCAGTCAGGGCAACAGTTCAGTCCAGTGCAGTTTTTGTATGGTAGCTGCTTCTCAAAAGAAATGCGTTTACAAAAATCAGATTCTCTCTTATAACGAGAACATTTGCTTTAATACCAAAATAGATGGCATTTTATGTAAGCTGGACTTGATTTTTGTATCATTCATGAAGGTAAAAAGAACAAGCCCTTCAAGCATTTTAATTCTCATGAAATAACATCCACCATTAATGTGAGCCAGAAAATAACTGTCAGACCTTGCACGCCATCCTAAAATTATTCCAGCACATTGTTAGTTGTTTTGAGTTACAACTTGGTATAATTGTAGCAGCCATTATGAGGAGTTTTATGTGCTTTTGGAAGTGTCAGTGCAGTAAAGACAGAACAGATTTTTTGGGGCCAGCAGAGTCGTGAGTAACCTGTTCACCGTCACTGAGTCCTCAAATTTATAAATATTAGAATAAGTTACCAGAAAGGACTCTCTCTTTTCTGTGGGAGTCACTGGGAGAATAAATAGATTTTAGAAACAGGAATCCAAGGAAAGTTAACAAAACAAATTATTAAAAAGGGCTGATACGTTCTCTAGCCTATTTGGGGAGCTTTTATTCAATAACTTCTATGAAATAAAAGACCCGTAAATAGTATTTTTAAACTACGTTGACTGAACCGAGATGTTGATCTGTAAGAAGTGCTTTCTTTTCTCAGTAGATATATAACCTAAATTACACAAAAATGTGTATTGTATGTATGGTGGCGTGCATATATCTTGATACGTGCCTTCAAATTTTGGTACCTTGAAGCAAATCCTCTTGACTATTATATTTCATTCCTTTTATAAAAGGTGAGGCTTTAATGCCTTTTCTTGCTGCAAAAATGGGGGTTTTCATAGCATAACTCTTTTCAAGGGAAGCTTTTTAAGGTTGTATGTTTTACTAGGCTTTGTAGTGGAGTTTCTTTATTTGGCTACTATCTGATTTATGCTTGTAAATGTAAGGCAAGTGTTTTGTATAGACATAGCCTTTAAGGGGGAAAAATCACGCCCAGGTTTTCTTACAAGGATCTGCTTTCTTCTGTAGACATTTGTGGAAATACCTGACGCTACAAGTTTTAGATGTTTAATAGGTCACATTACATTTATTGTTTCCAGTAAAATATTTTTATTGTCCAAACCAATGGCAAATGTCTGCCACGTCCTCAGAAAGCCGAAGTGTTAGGAAACCAAACCCCGGTCTACAAGGGGCCTTTTTCTAATTTGGGATCAGTCCATAAATCCATGTAACTAATAAAGACCATGGCTTATACCCTTAATTGTGATGCGTCATATTACAGTTTTGTAGAGATGCGCTGACTTTGTTTCGGAGGTGGCTACCAAGAAAAAAATAGGAAAGGGTGTGCAGAGCGGCATAAACCGTAACAACGGAGGGTACCGCAAAATCAACCTGTCTTTTTGCTGCTAATGTGTGTAAAGTTATCACCTCGTTCCCAAGGTTAGCCCTAATCCTTTAGGTGGAACCACCTACAGGTGACATTGCTCTTGCTCAGGCTGTATCTCCCAGGAAGAACTGTCAATCTAAATGGGTTCGTAGACTGCCAAAAAGCTATTGGCTATTGCAATGCGTGCAAATGTAATTATTTTTAATTTTTCTCTAAAACTGACAACAGCATCCCATTTTTCTTCGGCAAGTAACTGAAGGACCTTAGCTGCCCACCCAGCATTGATGGCTCAGCACCTGGCCCCGCATGATTCCCTTGGGAAGCTGCTGCCGATTGGGAGAGGTCTGTGGTAGGGAGCTCAAGTCCTGCGGGACTTTTGGAAATGAGTCTTCAGATCATTGAAATGAGTTTGAAAGTGGTGTTAAAGAGGGCTTTCAAAGAAAAGATGAAAGAAAAAATTAGGTCTTCCCTGGTGGTTTTTAAAAATTTGCTTCAGGGAAGCTATTCGCAGGTCCCCAGTTTGCTGATATTCAAGCTCTTAAATGTTCTTTGCCGTTTCCAAGCACAGCACGCTTGACCTTGTTATGGTATTTTTAATAAGCTTGATTTAAGGTTTTAGGACAAGACATGTCTGAAGTAGGTGAAAGGAAAAAATATTATGACTGAAACTGATTAACAACTTGAATTTAAGAGTAATAAACTCATAAAGCATCATCTCTAATGTCCCTGTATTATTTTGGTGGGTATTTTCTGATTACACCCTAACTTTAACATTGGAGGTAAAAACTGCCCTCACTGAGTATTCTGAGAAGTACACGAATTTGGTGATCCTCTGGAAAGCAAGCCCTGGCTCTGTCCTTTAGGGAGACGGCTTTGCCTACGCACACGCCTTAAAATGTCTCTCCTCTGTTTTACCTTGAAATTAATATTGACTGACAAAGTGCCAGTCAGGGGAAGAGCAGAAGAGGCTCAGCTGTAAACTTGATACTTCCAGTGTCAGCGTGCTCATGCTTCCTAACAAACCCTCTTCTGTGTGAGGTGGCTGCGTCTGGGGGAGTTGGTCCCAAAGCTGGGCAGGCAGGGGGGCTCTGCTTGCAGTATCATGGCCATCTTCTGGAAATAGTGAAGAGCAGGGATCCCTAAGCTTAGAACTGCAAGGTTCAAGCCAACGTAATAACATACTGCTGAATTAAACCCTCTAAATTGTAGTTTCCATTCATTTCAAGGATTGTATTGGCTTTCTTGAGTGGTGGTGTGTGGCAGGAGGTATGAGAGTTGGGACAGGACTCTGATGGAAGTAGGAAGCAATCGCCTCAAAGATTTTAAAATCTAAGTTCAGTTTTTATGATCAAAGTAGGTAGAACCAGATAATGGAGGCTGTCCTAGGGCCCCATATGTAGTCTCTGATCAAAGCTCCCTTGTTTTCCATATTTGTATTTTCCAACACAGCTTTATAAATGCAGTGTATCAACACGGTTTTATCAGAAAGCTTTCCTGGAAACAACATCATAGCTCTTAAGTTGCTGACGGCTTATCAGAATCAAAGCTGTTGAATCTTCTGGAGATACACATGGTGACAAATTATAACCAGGGAATACGCGTACGTATTTCTTCTTCTAAATAATGCATGTGTATTTTTTCCTCCTTTTACAATTTCACAAGGCAGGAGGGAGGATTCCTTTGATCTTTTGGGGTAAAGGGATTTTTAATTTTTAGGGAACTGGTTAGCCTCAACAAAAATAAGCACAAGATTTGCTGTGTTGCATGATCTGCTGTGGTGCAGGATGTGCTCAATTACCACCTAATTCCACTGTGGGGTTAACGAGTGCCTCCTGAAGCGGGGTGGTACAGGGTATCCTGCCAGGGCTTTTGGTAGCGCTGTTGGGATCTGTGCCTGCCTGTGCGCTGCCTGTACCTCTTTGTGGCTGCTCCCAAATACGCTCGGCTTGAATTTCCCAACAATGCACACTAGAAACCCCCTGAGCAGCTGCGACCTTTTTCCAAGTCGAGAAGCTTGAAGCTGGAGGGGCTGTAAAATACCGGAGCTCGCCCGGAGGATAAAATATAGTAACTGGCTGGAAGAAAGCAGGCATTTTCCTGGGAGAAAATGGTGAAGGCAAACATCAGCAATGGATTATTCAGAGAGTGAAGGCACTTGCTCTGATGAAGAGTGCTTTTTCTCTGGGAGCAGTGATGAGTACTCCTGTGATGAAGCCAAGAAAATATCCGAGTCAGTGCTCGCAAGCAATGCTTTCTAATAATTGCTTATTGCATTTAATGCCATTCACTTCAAATAATTACTTGTTGCATTTAATGCCATCTGCTGCAGCTGGCAGCCACCTTTTGCAATATAACCTTTAAATGTGTTCTGATCATTTGTTTTGCTGCAAAGGTCGTTGAGGTTACTTCACAGGGGCATTGCAAGTCTCTAGGAATGCTTATAATTTGTAAGGGTACAGAGAGAGTAGGCAGTGCTTAAAACTGTTGTATTTCACAGCTGATGCATGTAAAAGATTAATGTTCATGTAGAGTTGAAAATATGTTGACTTTCCTTCTGCTTCATCCTTCTGTTTCTAAGAACATGATTAGATTTTTAATCCTGCATGATGGGTAAACCCCCCTAATATGGGAGCTTGCAAGGTTTATAAAACCACGTAAAATCGATTTAGACTGGGGAAACAGAAGGCTGCTCAGCAAAGCAGAAAATCATGGGACCCAGCACTTTCCTGACCCGCCTCGGTCTTGTGAAATCGATTTTCTCTGGAGCAGGTGACAAGAGGGAGCCTGCACTATGGCAGTGACATGTAGCCATGGCCATGAGCGGTGCTAGACCCCCAGAAATCCAAGCTGGCTGGTGGCAGGCAGTCTGTTGGTCCTTTTGCTCAGTTTGGTGTTGTGCAGGAGGCACCTCTGCCTTTCCGCTGGGACAGATGTGCCCCGGTGGCAGGAGCAGAAAGCTTCTGTGTGCAGGACCGGGGTCCTTCAGTGGTGGCAGCGCTGGGTTTGGTAGCCAGCTCCCCAGTGACTGCACAGAGGGTGCACCTCAGAGCACCCCCTTTGGATTAATGCTTTCTCCCCACATTTCTTTGTTACAGTTTCATTTTCTCCATGAGAAGTGCTGTGGAGGTGGGCATTTCAGGGCTGTTATGGGCATGCAAACTTATGGGGAGGTGGTTTTGCACCACTTAATTCATAAAAAAATTGTATTTTCCCTAACTTATCAGTTAATTCTGTGTGTGCTGAACATAAGGAAGCCTCAGAATCCATGACTTTCTGCATTATAGAAACCCTTACCATCCCTGTGGCTCATGTTTGAGCTAAATCAAGCATCCTTTGGGAAAGAGCCTTCCTTCTACACTAATTTCATGCTGCTTAGACACATGTATTAAGTACAAGATAGTGGAAACCCTAACAGTTATTTGTGTATTTTAATCTGTAACATTAAAGTTTATTTAAAACATTTGAACTGAAGCAATAACACCTGTATTTTACTTGTCTATAATCTGAAAATAATTCTATAATGGTGGGCTCTTTGTGACAGAAAGGCATCCTGCATAGTAAGACAAGCATGTTAAGTTTTAACTGGAATTAATGACAACCAAAAACCTCGAATACTTTTTAAATAAATTCATAATGTATGAGCAAAAGTTGACTACATCAACTTAATGGAATATTAAATGTTATAATTTCTTATCCTTTCTATATTTACCAAATTTTTAGAAGTTAATAGTAATATTTGTATCACACTGTTAGGCTACTTTTTTTCTACTTGTTTTAAATTACCATAATTTTGTTTATTGGCATAGATAAATTAGCATTAATGTACTCTAATTGAAAATAAGCTCAAAGAATGTATTTGGATGTAGGATTGAGCATTAATGTTTACTTCAATTGTATTTCTGCTTGCTATGCTTTAAAGATAGTTTAAGGATAGTAAATTAAAGATAGCTTGGAAGTACTTAAAGTAAATTTAATTAACAATTAAAGAGAGAGTGCCTTTTCCTGTATGAGTGTGCATGTACCAAACTTCTTTTCACCATATTACTGCTTTAATACCTCCAGTCTAAACAGGGGAACAACTATTTCCAACAGCATTTTTAAATCTCATTTTCTACTTCAGTGGATAGGAGCAGTGGTTTTCCAGTCTAAATTAATTAGATGTGTTGAAAAGAAGTGGATCTATTTTGCCTGTAATCCATTTACAGTTCATAGATGGTAAAATTTTGAGTGGTTTTGAATAAAGCAATGACCCTGTGTCTTGTGGATTTGGTTTGCCAACACAAAAAAATGCAATGACATGCAAACCATGATGAAGCACTAAACCGGTCTGATTAAAATGAAATAACCTCATATTTTTTTAGTTGGGGCTGACCATGGCCAAGCTGTGTGTGGCAGGAGGAGGGAAAACACAAAATAATTGATAACGAAGATGCAGGTGCACAGAACCCATTTCTAAGCACGATGTTTTTGAGAAGCTGGTGAAAAGTAGCAGCACCATGGCAGTGCCTTTAAATGGCTTTGCTGAGCTAGTGCTGAAGCTACCTGGAAAATGGTTGAGAGAGGAGATTTATGCTGAGACCTTTCAATACCCTGCTCCTAATCTGACACCCTTTGATAAGTTTAGTCCCAACCTGTGTGCTCAGAGAGCAAATGCCTGGTGAGTCCTGTAGCCTGCTCTAATGTCCTACTTCACTGCATGCTTTGCATTTCAGTGTTGACGTATTTCCCTCTGGACCGTGGCCCAGGTAGATAAAATGTAGGTTTGGGGGAAGAAGGACGTAGCAGAAGTCTAAATGTTCGCAAATAAATCTATGCAAATGGATGATATTTTAATATATTTTGATAATAACCATGTACATACACCATAAGATAAAAAAATTTGCCTTAGAAAAAAGGATGGGCCTATACATGGTTTGATGTCCTATTTACATGGGGAACCTATTTCTGGTTTTCTTTTCATGTGCGGTTTTTAGCTCTCACACACTTGAGGCCTGTACAGATGATGAACAACAGTCCAAATCAATATATGAAAAAAGTTGTGAAACCCAGAATTTTATTCTTGAAGTGCTTTAAGAATGAAATATATTTGTAAATACACTGTGTTTTTTTTTCAGGGAGGATGTCAGAACTGCCAACGTCATTGCAGCTGAAGCAGTAACTTGTCTGGTCATAGACAGAGAGTAAGTACATAGTTTTCCTGTCTTGTGGTGTTGTGTATCTCCAGTTTACACCATTTACATTTTTTTTAACGAGAGCCCTAGAAAAAATTCTGTAGAGTTGTCATTTAATTTCGAGAAATACATTCACAATGTATTACATGTGTCCTTGATGAAGTAGAGAGAACATCCACCTAAATCGGTAAGACAAAATTCAGTTATGACAAATGCAGAAAATTAAGATGTGCAGAAACACACAAAAGAAATAAATGGGGGAAGAGCATTACTGTGGAAACAGATCCAGGCGTTATGGTGGGACACAGATTGAGTTCGCATCAGCAAAATGTCATGAAAGAAATAAATCCTCTGGCAAATGTTAGAGAAACATGTTGTTATTCTTTTCCATGTGGGGTTGGAGAGTCGCTGTCCAAAGGACCCAGCTCTGCTTGAATCTCTGAGGCTTCAGAGGTGGTAGATCAGAAGAGCAAAATAATGTCTTTCCTACTTTACATGGAAAACTTGGAAGAATTTGTGATTTTAATCTAGACAAAAAAATGCCTGCAGTCCAGTGAATAGTGCTGCAAAGTTGACAGCTTCCTATGACTGCTGGGAGAGGGATAAAAAATAAAATAAAATAGCATTACCTTGAAAATCTAGTGTGACTCCTGGGATGGTTTTCCAGTTATGAGGGTTGTGAGGCACAGGAATGGACATCACAAAATACAGAGATGCCTCACACTGGAAAGCGAGCGTTAGCTGTGTGTCTTGTTACTGCATAGGGAAGACTGATTTTGTAATGGACAGTGCCACAAAAAAAGATCAGCTCAGAGTTTGGCTGTGACCTAAGTAAAATAAAACAAAAATCTGTTGTTAGGAATCATTAAGAAAAGAAACAATAAAAATGAATCTGTGATTTGCCTGGACTTCACATGCTGCATGTTGTTCTTGCTACCTTCAAAATGGTATGTTAGACCCAAAAATTGTTTGGAGGAGGGTAAAAAGTATAATTAAAGGAGGGAATGGTTTCTGTTAGCAAGTAGGTTGAGACTTCATTGGGGAAAGAAGTGATAAAAGAGAATGTAGTACAGATCTGTGAATCACAAGAGAGATTTTTAGGATGAATGGGATTGATTTTTCACTGCCTCCTCCAGAGTGAGAATCCGAAGATACCTGTAGGAGGGAGGTAAAGGCCAAAAGGAGATGGCTCTTCAAACAGGGATGGCTCATGGAGCTCCTTGCCATTGGAAAACAAGAGGTTTGCAAGTGTTCAGAAAGAAAATAAATCTATTGCATTTATTAAATATGTAGGATCTACTGTTGGCTCTAGGGAGTCTCAGCTGTATCGATGTAAATATAAACGCTTGATCTGTTCTTGAACTCCTTCTCAGGAATATAGAATCGACACAAGACACACTCAAAGTTTGGCTGCTGGGTCAGGAGTGACTTCTGATTCATTCTTGTAGTCTGATGACATTAATAGGAGATGCCTCGTGTAGGGGTGGTCTAAATACACTCGGTCCTGGTTTAATACAGGAGTTTCGTGTTCAGTTATCTTTTGAGACTTCCTCCAGACCTTCTTTTCCAAAACTCTAGTATTCTTTAGTGGCAGAACTGAGGAAGAATACTTCAAAAATCCTAGGTATCTTTAATGTAAGTTAATTTATGATCAATTAACAAAATATATGGTGTTGCCGTCAAAAACCGCTGGTGAACTTCAGGACTGTCAGTTGAGTAGCTTTCTTTTGCATATACATGCAAGGTAGCCTGGCAGCTGAAATACATAATATCCCTTATCATTCTGTGGGGCAAGAAGAATCAACACAATTGAATATTTTAGTAAGCATTAATTCAGAGAAATATAAAACAAAGAATCATTTCTGCATTTTTTTTTCTGAACACTTCTGTGAGGGACATTTTTGGTTTGTACCATAAGATTTTAAAAATAATAAATAACAAACAATTCCTTCCAGATCATTTTTCAGACTGTTTGTTTGCTTGTCTAATGGGCCCTTTTCTCTGAACATAATGCCCTTGAAATAGTAAGGAAGCACAAGTTATATTTAACTGATGAAGCTGTAGTTAATCTATACCAGAGATTCTAGTAACGCTCGGCAATTAGTAGCAGAGTAACGCTATTTATAAGAATCCTATATATAGAGCAAGAAAAGTAATGCTATTTATAGCACTATTTATAGTTCAAGGATGACTGTCCTCTTTTCTGACCAGATCTGACTTTCTTGTCATAGCTTCTCTCTTATAGTTTTATGGGTATGTGGATAACTGTAGAAGCTAATTTTCAAATGGAGAAAATTTAATAAGAAGACTTCTGTAAATTTGGAAAATCGTGTAGACACTGTTCAGTTAATGAGGAGAATAGCATATCTGTATATCTGGATACACTGAGTTATGAAAACACTTGGTTTGCCACGGTGGTCAACTGTTGTGGTTTAACCCGGCCGGCAGCTAAACACCACGCAGCCGTTCGGTCACCCTCCCCCCTCCCTCTCTGGGACGGGGGAGAGAAATGGAAAGTGAAGCCCGTGAGTTGAGATAAAGACAGTTTAATAAGACAGGAAATAAAAATAACAATAATAATAATAATACAATGATGATAATAGTACTACTACTAATAATGTGTACAAACAAGTGATGCACAATGCAATTGCTCACCACCCGCTGACCGATGCCCAGCCTAACCCCGAGCAGTCCGGCCCCCTCCCCCCGGCTAGCCACCCCTATATATTGTTTAGCATGACGTCAGATGGTATGGAATACCCCTTTGGCTAGTTTGGGTCACCTGTCCTGGGTCTGTCCCCTCCCAGCTCTTGCTGCACCCCCAGCCTGCCTGTTGGCAGGACAGAGCAAAAGGCTGAGATGTCCTTGGCTTGGTGTAAGCACTGCTCTGCAACAATTAAAGCATCGGGGTGTTATCAGCACTCTTCTCATCCTAAGCCAAAACACAGCATTCTACCAGCTACTAGGAAGAAAATTAACTCTGTTCTAACTGAAACCAGGACATCAGCATAAAGGTTAGCACTGAGCTATATGCTAGGCAGCAATGGAAACAGAAGCCAGCTGTGCTGACAGTCGAAAGTTGTTCTGAGCAGAATGAGGAGTGATGCTTGTCACTAAGGTTTTTTAATATTTTCTCTTACAAGACAAACTCTTGCTTAATCAGATATAACTACTGAAGCAGCAATTTTCATGCTCAATGTATCAATCCAAATATGAAACGTTTCAGCAAAATTGATTTTGCAATTCCCAAGAACAAGTTATGCAATAATATCGTGTCCTTAATGGCCAAATGGATCGGGTGAGCTGCACTGTAATAAGGCTGTCTTGCTCCCATCCAGTGAACAATTAAATTTGGAGAGTTACACCTTGCTATCACACCAAGTTATTCCCAAGAGATGGAAGTCTGATCTCTGCGTTTGGCAGTATTATGAGTAATTGTAGGGCAATTCTAGTTGCTGGAGGATTTTGAGGGTAATAAGGCAGGAAACTTCATAGGAATGAGCCACGCCACCAGCAAGTTCTGGGAGAGTTGGCTGTGAGATTGGATATTGCTTAAGCTCAAAAAAGATGAAATGGTTGCCTAAAATCATTTCTGAAATTAGAAAAAATATGTATTAAAACGCTACAGGAGTGTAGCTCTGGGGGTTGAAAAGACCGTGAGGAAAGCCAAATGGTACCATATGACAGGTCTTCAGTTACCAAACTGTCACCATGTTAGTGCTGCCTTTCTTTTTAATTTCCTTGTGAAAAAATAAGGACATCGTGGTCACAAATACACCCCCAAACCACCCAAAAAGTAGTATAGCTATTTCTTGCATATTTGTGTAGAAATGTTTTTAATCAATGAATTTTTAGCATCCTTTTCTGATGTAGAAATGAGCAGTCATGATCTAACAAATAAGAAGACCCTGCAGTGTAGCAAATGTTTGATGTGTCGCACAGATTTTAAGCCATTCCTACCCGTCCTTGCCCTGAAACTATATTCATTCCTGCAGATTTGCTTCTGTGAAGGAAATTTTATTTTGACAGACAACACAGACTTTCTGTCTGTTTTGCAATTACATTTTTCAGTTCCTTCCTTTACCAGAATAATGACTTTGACCAGGATTTGGTCCTTGGTGCTCTCTGGCTTCATCAGCAGTCTCCACCACACAGGAGGTGAGATGAAGCTGATCATCCAGTTCCAACCAAGCTCTGGCAGAAGTTTCAGCTGACTTCGCTAAAGCTTTATGTCAAATTATGCTGCATTTCACTCCCGTGTGAGTGAATATAAATTGCTCACGAACAACCTGCGAGCTGAATCTTTAGGAACTTGTCCTTTAGCAATGATCTGAAGCCAACAATAAAGATACAGGGTCAAAGCTGAACTTGAAATTTGTTATTTTAAACTAGATACCCGTGAACTATTTTACATAGATTCTACATTGTATTTTCTGAAAATAGCACGTGTGGCATAAAGGAAATGTGAATGTGGGAGGTAATTTTGTTAAGTGAGTATTTTAGCTCAATCTGTTGATATAATTTTGGCCTACACATAAGAAGCCAACAAATGATGAGCGTCAGTAAACTTAGGGCAGCAAATAGGAAGTTTTGGCACATGCTTTTAAGGCGATAAGAAGGAAGAAAATGTAATAACATTAGTTATTAGTAAATAAGTTAGCAAAAAGGGAAGTATAGATGGAGTATATATATTCAGGGAATAGAAGTTATTGGAGATCAATGTGTGTGCTGGAGGCTCTGTAAGGACAGTATGCCATGGTAGAGTTGATGGTGGAGGAAAAATGGGAGGGATGGGAGGTGCAGGGCAGTCCCTGTGGCCGAGGGGCAGCCTTTCTCTCTGGCAAGCCAAATAGCATTGGGGAGCCAGACCCATAAAAGGGGCCCTCAGCCCCCCAACTCTCCTCCTTGTCCACGGGAGGACATCTTTCAGGCTTCTCCCAACACAGCTGCCTTTGGCCACGCGTGGGCCACTCCATGGCAGAGGCTTGCTGAGGCCACCGTGGCCACCACTTTGCTGCGGGCCCTATAAAACAGGCCCCCTGCAGCTGGCCCAGCACTCGCTGAGCATCTGGGCCCTCTGACTGCCAGCTGGGGCGGCAGGAAGGAGATGAGAAGAGCCAGGCGAGCAGCAGGCCTTGTGTGCGAGGACAGCCATGCAGTGCGGTGAAGCCCCCTGCTCGTTGCTCAGGCTCCATCGCAAGCATTAGCTTGGAGCCACCAAACACCACGGACATCCCACAGGCTTGCCTGCAAGATGTCCTGGCAATAAACAACTCTTGCCGATTCTCAGGGGTTGTGTCACCATCCCTGGAGGTCTTGAAAAGATGTTTAGATGTAGAGCTTAGTGACATGGCTTAGAGGAGGAATTGTTAGTGTTAGGTCAGAAGTTGGTCTAGGTGATGTTGGAGGTCTCTTCAAAGCTAGCTGATTCTGTGATCATGAAGAGAGGGAAAGCATGACCTACAAGAGGGGAAAAAAGGCAGAAAAGAAGCCAAGACCTGCAATCTGTGAAGAAATACGGGCTGTGACTGTACAAAGAAGGGAGGCTTTGCAGCCATCATGGGAAATTCTGCTTGGAATCTGTTGCAAAACAAGGAATTGTGCAAGGAGCAAGAGAAGGAAAACTGTTGCCTTCTGAGCAGAGGGAATTGTGGTCTTATCTCAAAAACAGAAAGGTATGTGTTGTGTGTCAGGTCCCAAATTTGCACAGAGATGACAGAAACGTGATAGGGGAAAAACAGCATGAAGCACAACTGGAGAAAAATTAATAAAGGGGACTCATTTCTTGGGGATTCAATAGACTGGAACCTTGTAGGGAAGAGGTGACCAGAATGGCTATCTGGTTTGGGTCAAAATCACTTTGAAGAAGATGTTAAAGTACTAGTAGTGAAGGGAGTCCTGGATGTGTTTGGAAATGGATGTGGTCAGGTCTGAATAGCATAAATGTGAAAACATTTTGTGGACTTGTATCAATAGAAATGACTGTAAATTTTCAGAGAAAAGGGAAAAATAATGACTATTAATACTGGAAGGTCATCTATTAAGCTTAAAGAGAAAGTTAAAAAAGTTGGTCCATTACTGTGGTTCTCTGCTAAAAATGGAACGGTGAGAAATGAAAGGGGCTCTTTGGGTAAATGAACTGGACAAGGACACCTTGGTGTTCTTCCATCTAGCGGGCTTCAGTTCTTAGAAATTTTCATCATAGGAAGGTGACACATTTAGGAAATGATTTATAGGGAATCAGTTTATAATCTGGGAGTTTGTTTTGGGGAATGTCTGAAGAGAATTGGCTAGTTGGTATGAGATCCATATTCTACCGATATTTAGAAAATCCATAGCAAATGAAGTGAGCTTCGAAGATGGGATTCCCAGGTGAGGTGATGGCATTAGTACAAGCTCTGTACTGGCTGCTCTGAGAGCTCTACTAATTTTGTCCACCCTAGTTTGTTTCCAAGAAAGAGGAATACGAAAGCAAATCCATGATTTGCTAATTTGCTATAATGTTGAGTTGTCCTCTTGCCGTACAATAAAAAAAAAAAGCGGGGGGGGGGGGGGGGGGGGGAGGAGGGGAAGTGCTACATGTTCAGGTGTATTTCAAAGAAATGAGCTTCGTAATTGGTAGGAAAAATTTCCAAGTTTCAACACGTCCATGCACGCTGTCATGGAGGAAGAGGTTCCATGGTTCCATTAACCCGACAGGGGAAACAGATTGGAAGGTGACAAGGCTGACCAGAAGGGGATGACAGCCTTGCTAAGGGACCTCCATGGTGGGCAGGCTGCATAGTTCTCCATGCTGAGGCTAAGCAGTAAGCCTGGGTGATTCAGACAGCCTATATGGAGTGACAGAGGTGCTTTTCCTGCCCTCAGTGAAACGTAGACCCAACTAGGGGGATGGGGAAATTAGCTTGAAAACTTCCAAATTAACATGTAATTCATGGTAGTTGTCAAACTGTGCAGCAAATCATCTGACCATCTGTAGAACCTCTCTCTGCTTGGGGAACTAGGAAGCTTTTTGCAGAAGTAGCTTTCTTCTGACGGAGATATGATCTAGGTAAATGTATTAATATTTTATAATGGTTTTTCATTGTCAGATATATTTTACTGGATTTTATTTCCAAGAACACTTCTTTTTAAAATAATCATAGACTTTCTGTATTTATGACTTGCTAAAAACCTGTGTAAAATAAAACAAACAGTTGCTAGTTAAGTATTTCCCATTGTGGTACTGTAGTAATTCATCCTCTAGGAAGAAAGTAACAGTGGAAGATGTACAATGTGGCTGACCCCAAGGTATTTCAAGCTTGGCCCTAGGCCTGTCATCGTTTGACTTAGTGAATTTTCACACTCCCTGGAAAGGTTATTAGATCTGGTGTAGAAGTAGGATGGACTGATTGGGGAAAAGTTAATAATTCCAATGAATTGAATTTGATGGACTGATCCACTCAGAAATTTTGCCTAAGACATCTTCTGCTAAAAACTGTGTAGGCACAAGTGGGAGAACCTTCAGTGTCTGTTTTGGAAATTAATTTGAATAATCGCATACAGACACACTTTACTTGCAGCTACTTTGTATGGAGATAAAATAGGAAGAAAATTTTCAAAACATGTTAGTAAAATTTTGATCACCCTGAGAGAAGTTTGTGCAGTTTTTTAAACTTCTTTTTTCATATATACCTATTGAACCTAGATAAGCATTTAAAAGAGTTTGTGTTCTTCTGAGCTGTAAGAATATTTACACTGCAGTTGATGATTCAGATTCATCTTTTATTTATATGTGATTTTTTCCTCCACATAATTTGTTTATGTTGATAACAATATTTTCCCGTAGCGCTGAGATTTACCAGGTGTAAATGTTGTAGGTGCTGCAAGTACAAATTGCCTGATGCAAATATTAGAGACGAGCTGAGCCACTAAAACTCAAGGCACAGCTGCTCCTGATGGAGGCCAGTAGTGCTTCAAAATTGCCTGCTATTTGCAGATATTGAGTGCTAAATGTTGTTTTTCTGTTTGTCTTCTTCAGTTGCACATACCTATTTCTGGGTAGTTGCTGTGTTGTGTTTTTTTTTTGTTTGTTTGTTTGTTTTTAAGACAGCATTTTAAATATTTGGGGGATTTTCCAATTTTCATCTTGTCTTTTATGTTTTTGTCCTTATTTGAAAGCCTTTTTTTGGTTTGTGATGGGATAGCTAGCTATAAGTTGTCTTGAAAGGTTGCTGTAACAACCCTCTTGGCAATGGAAATCAGAGAAAAATAACATAAAAAGTTTATCCTAGCACAACTGACCCCGTACAAGCTGAGCTGAATCTCCTTTCATTTGAGATTTTCATTTCTTCTGCTTTACTATTTTTCCCAGTTGGGGTGAGATTTATCCATGGAGAAAATTGGTTATGAGGAGAGAATGAAAAAAATGAAAAGAGAGGGCTATGCAGAGAAAAACTGAGCAGTTCTCTGATGAAATTCTGGGGGAAGTTATGACCAAGGTGATAGACAAACAGCTCTGAGATAGACAATAGAAGAGTGACTCCAGTGAACTTAAAAATCCTGCCCAGTCCTAAATCTGGCTTAAGATAATCAAAAAAAATTAAGCAACTTAAGACAAACTTTTGTTTCTCCTCTCTGTGACTTTTTCTTGTTTGTCTATGTAATGTTTCACTATACAAAGATTTATTCACATTGCCAAAATAGAAAAAGGAATGTTTAACCCTACTACGTTTTCCTAACCACATTAAAGCAACCCTAGCTTTGCTACTTAAAATTGCATTTTAAGCCTTACCTCATGTCTTGTAGCATGCCAGGAGGATTACAGTATTACACTGTCTTGCTCAATTGTGTAAATATCTGTTTGTGGTGCACTAATATGTACATCTCTGCTTTCACTGCCATCTTTCAAGGGTTTGGTTTCATCCTGTAGCACATACTCATTGCTGGGAAGACAAACCTTGATGTGTCAAACCGTGGAGCTAAATTTTTAATGTTTTCACTGCTGAGGGAAAAATTTTGCATTGAAAAGATCCTCTGGTTATTAACACATCTTAATAATGAAGCTTACAGCCTGCTGAGCCCCTGCCTTGTTAAAAAATTCCTAACACAATTTCCATGGAAGAGCAAAGGGGGCTTTACCTTCTTTTCTTTATTAATGAGTTCCTGTTGCTTCCCCATGCTGCATAAATGATTTCCTAGAATGTATAATTTAAAATATTACAAATTAAACAAAGTGGAAAAATGAGGGAATTGTGTGGGCAGAGGATATTTCCAGAGTGGTGATGGCTGTAATTATGCAAAAGACCATGGTGGACAGACCCATTATAGCAAGTAACTCTAGGTATGGACAATATAAATAGATTTCCCAACTTTTACCTCTTACCTCATATTTATTACAATAATGGGTAACAATAATGGGTAGAATATGTCTTTTTCCAACATCTTGTAAGCAAAGAGCAGGTAATAATTAAGCCTCATTTCATTCTCCTGAAAGTCGTATCCTCTGCTAGTGCACACGCACTGCGGTACCTCGCTTAAGATCAGATGTCTCCTGAGGCAGCAGGACACCTAAGTACCCACTTAAGAACTTGCACCATGTTTAAGATTATTCAGCAAAGCGCAGTCCAAACTGTTTAATCATTCTTAAGGCCAAAGGGAATGTGATGTCACAGGATATTAAGTTTTCTGCCTATACCTTCTAAAGCCAAATGCCTCAGTTGGATGAAAGTATTTCATCTCTCTTCATTGCTGTGTTTTCACTAACAACTGAGGTTTAAAGCTTTTTGGCTAATAGGTTTTTAATCTGCCCATGCATGGCTCTTTATCCCGTATAATGTCATGTGATCATAAACCAAGTGCTTTACGGGAAAAAATGCAAGCCAACTGAATTATTAAGTTTCTCTGTAGGCTCCTCATCTGCTGAACAGCATTAATTCTCATTCATCCTCAAAGTCTTTATTGAAAGAGGACCCACATAAAGTATTCTATTGTTATTTGTAAATATGGCCCTAAATGTTGTTGTTTTTCTATGTTTTTCAACTTTTCAATTAATTTTTTTCAACTTTTTGATTTAATAGCCATTCTGTTCTTCATCTCTGTTCAGTGCCTCAAAAGGGTCATGACCATATAGAAGAGGGAGGAACTGCAGTGCTCTTATTTTTGAAGCTGTGACCTTAGGGCTGAGATCAGTCAAGAGACTGTCATTCACAGCAGTTCATCCTTTCAAATTAATCTAGCTCTATCCTCATTTTGAAAGAGGCTTTTTCTTTCTTAAAAGAACAAAAAACAGCCCTATGTGTGACAGACTTCCTGGGAATAATAGAAATGTGTAGGAAATATACTTTTCACCTGTAATATTTTAAGTTGTTAATAACTGAAATTAATTATTACAAATATTATTTAAATATTTTTTTTATTACTTCTTTGGTTTCTGATACTGTTTAGTATCACTAATGCAGGCATAATAGTCACAATTTTATTGTTTTTCTCGCTGGAGTGATGCTTATTAGTTGATTATATGGTTATTGGGTCCATTTGTTTGAGTCACTCATGATATAAAAAGATTTTCTTTTTCCAATCTGTTTATGCCCTTTACATCTCCCTTGAGACAGAGAATGATGTTAGGGGACTTCTCAAGCTACTCTGGGCTTGTACAGAAGACAGCTCAGCTCCGATTGTATCAGGCACTCCTAACATTTCACCATCTTACTCAGCGTTTAACCCAATTCAGGCCAAATATCCTCTTAAATGTCATTAAACAATTTGGCTCATGATAATTTGCTTGTCTTTCTGCCCTCAGTTTCTTTTCCTTGTCAGTTTTTTATCCCTTCTTTTTATTTCTCCTTACTGTGTTCTTGGTTGCTGTTTCTTTTGCAGTGAGAAAGCTGAGATACAGAAATAAAGATTATCCTTCACTTTGAAAAATTTTAGGGGGTTCTGGTTAGAAGAAAGGGACGTGGTGGTGGCACCTCACAATCATGGGACTTACCAGTCAAATTGACAGTGCCAGATTTACTGTGAAACTTGTTAGAGGTTGGGTTCAGTCTCTAAAAGCTGGATAAATAAATTTTGGATCTTCCTGGATATTATCCAGGAGCATTAAAGGACATCCCCAGGTTGCTGCTGAACAGCCACGTCGGCTTGCTTGGCTCCCTCACAATTGGACCCTTTTTCTCTTAAAAATGCACCTTTGTTATTACAGCTCCTTCAAACATCTGATTGGCGGCCTAGATGATGTTTCCAACAAAGCCTATGAAGATGCAGAAGCAAAAGCAAAGTAAGTGCCAGCTCCTTGTGTTCAGCATAAAATCTTAACCTCATTTTTCTTGCTGCAATGGTTTTATTGATAGTGAAGCATGGTTACTTAAATAAAACAAAAAATACACCCAGCATTTTCTCAACATAATAGTGTAAAACAGATTAAAAAGAATTAGGTGCTTACTCTGGATTTTCCTGGTGTTCTCCATGAGTATGGGAGGTCCAGAAGGAGATGGCTCTCCTCAGGTTGGTGTCCAGAGCCAGGCAGTCCCAATGTCTGTCTTAATCACGGTATTGGAGTCCAAAGAAGTCTCAGACCTTAAGAAATTAAATAAAAAAAATGATATTAATAAATATCATTATTATTAATTATAATTACTGGTATTATAAATATATTAATGTGTCATTGATAAATATGATAATAATTATTGATATTATGATTAATTTATTGATGGTGATAATTATTGATAATTATTGATAATTATTATTATCATCATCGTGCAATAATTTGAGGTAAGAAATTACAGGTCTTGAAAAGCACTGTTTAACATGATTTGTTTCTTTATTGAGTTCTGATCTTTCTGAAATGTTTTCCCAAAGTCAAATCCTGTTCAGAGACAAAGGGTGGGAAATCAAGTTTGTCATTTTTGAATGAATATTACAGCTGTTTTGATGTGAAGCAATATATTTGTCTGAAGTTCTAGCTATATTCATTTGTTTCAGAAATGAGCTTTGGTGTATTGTGATTTTAAAGTATTTCAAAAAATCCCAACTGATAATTCACTCTTGATATACAATTTTTTTTAGTAGAAAGACTTTGGTGTGTCGATACTTAATTCTATACCAACAGTAAAGCTTATTAAGAAGAACATTTTTTGATAAAAATGATAGTGAATATAAACCAATATGATTCCAAAGCAAAGGTAGTCTAAAAAAAAAATGAAGTTGCTGTATAAAAATCACTTACTTTTTTTTTTATTATTATTATTCTTTTTTTTCTTTTTTTTAACCACATTAACAAAGGGGTTGGGTGTTTACTCCAAGTCAAACACTATGAAAGTGTGCCTGTTAATCAGTGGTCTTCAGAACTATAAATTTAAGCTTGCTCTTAAGTTACACATAGAAACTTCTCTTCAAACCAGAGAGGCTTGAAATAGTGTGTAATAAGGGTATTTGGCACTTCAGTGGAGAGAAAATGAGACAACCTAAATAGTTATTCAGTTAAAAATGTTTGTTTCAAAAAATAAGTATGCATCCCAAGAAATTTACTAATATTGCAAAGTACGTGCAAATTAAGATTTAATTTTTTTTTTTTATTACCATCTTTGAATGATACTTGAAATACATTTTTAATCATGTTTTAATTTGTTTTAAGGTACTAGAAGGCACCCTAGAGTTGCATTTTTGTTTTGAGGAATATTTCCCTGCCCCTAATTAACCATGTACTATTTTTTTTTTCCAATGCTCAAGTTCCCTAAAATTCTTCCCTTAATTAAGACAGGAAGTTATCAGCCTTTTTTACCTTCCCAAAAACTAGGTAATTAGAACACAGAATACAAAGTCAAATGGGACAGTATGTTATAATAGTCAATAAATATCTACTGGGTATTACAGATAAATATAGTGTCCATTATTATGTAAATTATCTATTAGTACCAGCTAAAAACATGACATTTTAATGCCAGCAACAGCTTATACAAAGCATTTTACAAAGCGGTGAAAAAGTAACCTCAGCAGCTTCAGAGTTGGTCCCAAGTATCCCAGGCATGTGATTTTATATTTTTAGATTTTATTGTTAGTGCTACTATATGGAATATTTTGATTTCCATCTGAACAAAAAGGAAGAAAACATCGGTAATGAAACTGTGGATTTGTTTTTAATTTTTTAGTATTAAGATGACGTTTTTATCACAGGAGCTTATACTAAGGTTATACCAGAATCCATTAGCACCAAACAAAATTTTCAGATAGAACTTGTCATTTCCCATTTCATCATTTGTCTTCTCACATTTACAATTTTAAGCTGTATTATTAATAGAGAATATCACACAGCAATTTATTATCACAGGCAATATTTGGGTATGCAGATTGTATTGTAGAGTTTTTCAGTATGGTTTAGTGACTTTTTGGGGAAGGCTTTCAGGATCTGTTGTGCACTTTACAACATGTTTTCAGGAGGACTGATTTTGGACCTATTTTGAATAAAGTCTTAATTTTTGGTAACCAGTGGGCCTGTGTTGACCTTAGCATTTTTGAACTTCTATCTTCTTGATGCCTGTTCTTTTCCAATGCTATTTCATCCAAATGGAAGGGCAAAGCAAAGGAGTGCTGGTGATAGAAGAATTGTTTCCCAAAAGGAAGAAGTGATGATAGCAACTTTTGAAAGCAGCTTTTCCTGCCATCTTAGAAGCCAGTGCTTGAATCCTGTGACTTGAGACTGTAGATGACAATGACATTATTGACCTTCACATATTGACATTTTGTCTTTGAAAAAGCAGAAGGGATCAGTGCTGTCTGTCTTGAGAAACATTTTAAAAGGAATGTGCTTTCAAAATATATGGCATTTGTTAGTTGAATGCCATATTCACATTTGCTTGGCTCTTTGAAAGCAAGAGCATTCCTGCAAAAAGACGAACAAGCATAGGAAAAAAATGACAAAGTTACTTCGAGAGTGAAGCAAGATGTATTGTAAGCTGCTGCAGAAAGTTTTATCACTCAAGAGTCATTGTTTCTATATCTTGCAAGATAAAAGTCCTCTGGGAGAAGAGTCTACTTGGCAGAAATTTTAACCTGGATTACTTTTCAAGCTGTGTTAATTAGCTTCAGCTAATTGTCCTTCAAGGACTTATCTTTTCCGAAGAGAAGTTTGCAAAATGGAAGAGCTCGGGACATAAAGTGCATTTGGGTACTCAAATCACATAAAAGAAAGTCCTACTTTTGCATCTTTATAGCTAGCATCTCATTTTCAGAGTTTGCATGGCAGGTGACAAAAGGCCATTGGATGAAGAGGAATTTTCTGTGTGCCTTGATCTCACCATGTGTCAGGTGGACCAAGATGAACCACACAGAGGTCAGACATTCATCAGGCATGGCCATGCAGAGTAAATGCAGAGGACATCATTCTAAGACTGCATTGCAATGTGTCAAAGCCTGCTTTTCCTTGGAGTAATAAACACATTCAGGGCTGAAATGCG
Source organism: Anas acuta (assembly GCF_963932015.1). NCBI lineage: Eukaryota > Metazoa > Chordata > Aves > Anseriformes > Anatidae > Anas > Anas acuta. The sequence goes on from NC_088985.1 coordinate 2,306,282, forward strand.
AACAGTAATATTTTATTTATTCCTGTTGATTAACAAATATGAAAAATGGCTACAAAATATGCTACAGAATGGCAGCAAATATATATTTTCTTAAACACCTATCCATATCAAGGTGATTATTAAATTCCTATTAATTTAGAGGCTCAGCAGAAGCACAATTTTAGGCCACATGCAATAGAGGGTTCATGTTCCTAAAGCAGGACTTGGGCCGTAGGCAGGTGTTCATTGCAGAAACAGTACAAAATTGGTGGCACTACCTTTTTTTTTTTTTTTTTTTTGGTGCAAGTGCAGGATGCATCTGAGAGATGGTTAGGCAGAAGTTGCAGGGCAGAAAATCTTTCCATGCATCCAAAAATCCTCCAGCTCTGAAAGGACTGAACAAGATTTTGTTGAGTTTATCTCGTGGCAACCTGGTGTTTTCCCAGCTAAGACCTGAGATATGGCTAAGTTGCTCCTAGGACCTGGGAAAATGTTCGAGCAATCAAACTGCTGTGGACAATGGAGGTACCACTTCTTGCCCATGGGCACAATTTAAAGTATCTGCTTGGTTCTTGAAGGAAGAGAAAATGCATAGCACCATTAAAAAATACTTCAGCTGAGCAGAGGGGCTCCCTGCATCAACAAACGAGGGGTCATAGTGGGGATTTAAGGCTTTTCTCTGTTCTCAACCCCTGCTTTTAGGCATCCGCATAGTGTCAATGACAGCTGTGGGCGTCTCCTTGTTCTGTGTGGACACCTTTGGATTGTGTCCTGAATGCCTGGCTCTTGGCCGGCACAGGCAGCCGGGATGCCCCATATGAGGCTGTCCCAGTGCTCCAGTGGGAAGGTGCCCAGCAGTTCCTGCCAAGCAGACCTTGGAGACAGTTGTTTTCTTCAAGGATTTTGACCTTCCTGTCTGGGAAAGCCAGTCTGCACCTGAGCTGCTGAAGGCAGTGGAATTCAGTTGCTAATGTACTCAAGCTGAGTTATTTTTGATACCATTTTGTGGGTTTTCTTAAATTCTGGTGAGTATAAAAATTCCGGTCTTCATCTAAATGGAAGAAGCCATTTTTTATCCTCACAATTACAGAGATCATCTTTATAACATAAGCTTACTCCAACACCAGATTTGATTTACTTGTTTACAAGTAATATCTTCCTGCTTTTTTATTTTGGAGAGACATTTTCCTGTTTATTGCAAGCTTGGAAGTGGCATTACTCCTTAAGTGCATTCTTTGTGCTCAGTCTCTCGATTAGGTCAGAAATCATCAGTGAAACTACATAATTAATATTCTACTCCTCAGGTGTATCCAGGTACGTTAATAAATTCATCAGCTAATGAATATTAGTTACATTCCTGCCAGTGTGAAGGTGAAGGAAAGAAGCAAACTTTTAACTTGGTTCATGTTCTGAGAAAGCAGGACTTTCAAAAGAGCAGCACTCGTGTCCCAGCGTCAGGCCTGGGTCCAGCACACTCTGCCTGTGGTGTTGGTGTTTGGGGCATGACGAAGACACCTAAATAAGAAGATCCATCTAAGTGTAGATTCCTTCCAGATAGAGCCACTATTGCAACTCTCATAAATCCAAGGGGAAGCAGGTGGTTTCTACTGCGGTTATTGGTGCCAAGTGAGGTGAGGGTTCAACAAACACTACTCGCTCCAGGCACAGAAATCCCATCCCTTCTGCTGGTCTTCCCTATCCAAAAAACTCTTGAGGTTTATCACTGCACGCTCCTTCAGTCACTAACAAGGTCATTAGATGAGGTCCCCACTAGCTTGCTCCCACCTTTCTGTGAGAAGGCTGTAGGAAGGCAGCGCCCTAGCCCATGGCACAGAGATGGCAGCAACAAGGTGTCCCTCACCACCACACGGGGAAAGCTGGCAGCATCCTGGCTTCACCCTGCCAAGCAGAGCATATCCTCTCTGATGACCAGGGTCCCCGCGCTCCTTTTCTCCTGTCACATCCAGAATTATCTGCTGATGTTGATCTCCTGTGGCAGCGGGGCTTGAAATTAATACCCTATTGAAGTCCAGACACTGGTGCCTTCATGATATTGCTCCAGGCTCTCTGCAGACATGGGCTATTTTGATTGCACTTTTTGCTTTCTTTCATTGTAGTTGTGTTGCAGCCCTGGGGGTATACATCTTGATACTCACAGCCAAAATTGTCTCATTTTCATGGGACTTGAGGAGGCAGGGACCTTTGTGTAGGTATACAATTCTTTTTCCTTTCTTAGCAGCTCTGACCCCAAACACCCTTCATTTTAACTTGTTCTGTTTTTTAATAAAGAGCTCCATCCAAACCTTTTATTCTACTGGCTGGGGTCATCCATTCTGTCATTTTACCCCTCGTCATTCACTACATATATTCATAACAAGGCATCCTAACACTTTATTGACTTAGTTTCGATGCAGAGGGTTGTTGTCAATATTTTTCCAATTTTGTATTCATACTTTCTAGATATTATTCCCGTTTCATCCTGGCCTGAAAGGTAAAATTGTCTTTATTTTGATGAGGAGGATATAGATAGTTTTACAGTTTGAGCAAACAAAGCAGGGTGATGCCTGTCTCATTTCCTTGCACTTGCAGCTGCCGAAATGGCAATATGTACGGCAATACATTTTAGCACTAGTATTTTCTTCAATGCCGGTTTAGGAAAACTTCTTGGCTCGGCAGGTACTTGTGTTCCTGGCTGGAGGGCAGCCTGCTCCTGGTGTCTCGCAGCACCTAGTAGCTGGAGTCCAGGTGCCCTCTACTGTTCAGGGTTTTCCCCATGCTGTGTCCAAGTACTGTACTGGACTCGTACCTCCTGGTCTCTCTCATTTCTCTCTTGCCAACATGTTAAAAGAAGAAAGTATTTTCAAGTATCCTCTGTTCCTCCTCAATGGTATTTCTTGGAGGGCCACTGCTGGCTCTCTATGTGTCTCCTTCCTATGCAGCCCTTTCTTTTGCTTTATGAGGTTTTCTTTGGGAGCTGTTCTTAGAGTTGAAATTGTCTCTGGGAGTTGGGTGCTTATTGTGCTAGGTCTGTATTAGTAAATAATACAGATTAATAGGAGTGGATTTGTAGAGAAAAAAATGTTGGTGGCAAGGGCCTGCTGTATAAACTGTATGCATTTCAGTGGCATTTTCCTTTGGAGTACTTCCAGTCTGGTTCCTTTGGACTCACCTTAAAGGATCCCACTTCTCATATTCTTGATGTTAGAGGGAACAGTAAGCTTCAGTTGCACTAACAATTGCGTGCTCCTCATCTGGGGCAAAATACATTTTTATGCACCTTGGGCATAAAGACTGTTCTTCATTGCTTTTGCCATCACAGTGCTTGTCTGAAGGTGGTGGCAGAGATCTGGTCATACATGCTGGTGCTCCTGTAGTTGCCTGCATTGACCCTTTGGGGGTCTATGGGTTCCAGGATACAAGTTGTGGCCAACCTCTGCATGCCCATAGTGAGGCTGGAGTTGGCCCTAATGGTACCCAGCTCCAAAAATAGTGCCATGGCAGAACCCTGCTTGCAGCTCCCTGTCCTGGTAAGATGGGAAAGCTGTGCGTGCAGATGGTGGTCTGCAAGCCCCTTGGTGCAGGGTATTACTGACAGCAGAGCCAGCCTGTGGGTTTTGTGAGCTATAAACAACACTGTGTGTTAGGACAGGATTTTTTTTTTATTTCTTTATCTTCTCTTTTTTTAGAAGGATAAGCCAAGAAGGTTTTTTAACCCCTGCCAAAAGTGAAATTTCAGTTCGAAGTTCCAAATCGGGAGACACCAATTAAAGAGAATGATTTAATTAAGACCCAACTTTCTGTTGGGCCACAGCTTTTGAAAACTTCTCCTGAAATAATTCACTGACCCCCGGTGTCAGTGAGCTATTGTATGATTAGATTAGTTATTCTTCTGCAAGAGAAAATATTTTCTGGCTTACAGCATTACAAAAGTTGGACAGCATGAGGGCTATAATAATTGGCTCTGTCTCCCTCTGTGTCAATTGTTTTCTGAATTAGTGACCATATGGGAACTAGATTTTGCCTTGGCTATCAGAGTGGTGTTGGGGGAAGCTTTTAGGGCATGCAAAATGGGAGAAAAAGATCACTAATTCTGTATAAAGCAGAACTCACAGTCATTTCTTTTAGGCTGTGTAAACAATTAAAATAACTCTTGCTATTTTGAGAAAAGGAAAAGAAAAAAATAAAAAACAACACCAAGAATGTAACTGACTTTAAATAGCATTGTTTGGACTCTGAGACTTTTTTTCTTTCTAACGGAGAATTTTGTGTATAACAGAGTTTGTCCTTAAATAATTTGTTTCATACTGAAGCCAATGTTAGTTTGTATCCAAGTCTAGCTATCAGATATTCCCAATTGCTGTAACAAATAGGTGTTTACTTAGAAAATAAGCTCTCAGAAATGATTTTAAAAGGTAAGAGCACATCAAGATAACATCCAAGGTGATAGTCCTAAGTAAAAAATAGTGGAGAATGCTAAATTGTTGCTTTATTTTTTTTGATGGTGAATTGACATTTACTTGCAGTCTTGCATTACTCATGCAGAGATCTGTGCTGGGTAGACTTTATGGCTGCTTTCCTCTTGAGAAAATGCACTGGGTAGTGCACTGTGTCACTCACAAGGGATATATTAGATTAGCTTTTAAAAACAGGTCATTTTTATTTAGGTAATAATCTATACGCTTTTCTCTTGCTAACTTGACCTTTCAATGTGATAATGGGCTGTGTCAGATGGCAGATAGCAAAAAAAAAAAAAAGTGCTTTTGAAATAGGCTGCTATGATAATATTTTGCTGCATTTGTTTTATAAATTAGAGCCCAATACTAGCTGAGAGATGATTAAATAAAAATGCAGCAGAAAGCTTTCTGAAGATTATGAGTCTCATTCCAGAGGAAACAAAAATAGTGCTGTGAATGCATCTATGTGCTCAGCAACTTGAGTTGTACCTGGTAACACTTGATGGAAAAGGAGGTCTGCGTATTAGAAATATTAGCCTTTCTTCTGGCATTTGTCTGAATACTTTATTCTGGAACTGCTCAGAATACTTTCCTAACCCTAACACTGCCATTTGTATAGCGCAGTCTTGGTAGCTTTAAGCAGAAGCTTTGGCAAGCTTTGGCATCTGAGAGGAACGGAGGGGCAACGGTAACATGAAAGCCTTTGTGCCCAGTTTCTGTCCATCTGGTGCCCAGTATGTTTGCCCAGGATGAGCTGTCCCCAACATTACCTACACAGCTCTGTGAGTATTACAGCACTGGCAGACGGGCTATTTCTGCTCCACTTTCATCAGAGGGATGTAAATAACAAGGGTGCTTCAACAGAGTCAAATATATTGTAAATGAAACTCATTTACGCTTATTCCATAGAGACCTACTGATTTTCAGAACTGTTAGGAATAGTTGTGGGATTATTTGTGGCTTTTCCAGCACCTGTTAGAGCAGTTGTCCTTGGCTGTGCCTGACCAACTCTTATGAGGTCCACCAGGAGTTGGTCTGACCTCACTTTTAGGGGCAAATGTTGGTAAAGGAGAGAAAAGAGAGAAATGTAGTGCCAGTGAGAGCTGAAAGGCAAGGATGTGGCTGGTGCTGGCACCCAGGGGAACTCTAGGAGGAAGAGGTTTGGGCTCCAGGGAGGGCAGCACCAGGGGAGAGGTGGAGGAGCACCATCTCCCCTCTGCTGACTTTCCTTGGCAGAGCAGATCAAGGTGTTGCCAGATGAAGTTCTTGCTGCGTACCTGAGAAACTTTTCAGGCAGAGATATGCAGGGAATGGCTATAAAGGTTTGAAAATTTGCTTTATGCGGTTATTTTAAAAGCAGGGAGAGGGGAAAGAGCAGAGGGTGGAGGTCTATATTTCAAAGATGAGTGAAAGTGAATTGTTTTCCCTGAGAAAGTTAGTAAGTGTGTTACCCAAAAACTGCATAGCAAATTCAATTGACCCCTGAACAGTAATTGTGTCAAATTCAGAGATGAAATTCAATCACTGAACTATGAAATGGAAGAAATTTAATCCTCCTATAGTGAAAAAAGCAATACAGGCTTAACTCCAAAGTTACTGCTGATGCCTCCACTCCACCAGCAGCTGAGACATCAAAACAAACCTTTTTTCTTCTTTTTACTCTCCTTTTCCCTGCAAAGTATACATAATCGGTTTTCCTGAAAGTTCAAATTAATTTCCAGAGATAGCTTACAGTGTAAATGTAGGCCACATTAAACTCAGTATTTTTACTCATCTCTCATCCTTATCTCATGATTATGAGCAATATTGGACCGTGGCAATACTGGCAATGTGGTGCCTGTGTTGCAGGCTGCCAAAGCTCAACTGCAAGACGCTCTTATTTTGATGTCCCTTAATTTTGCCAAATGCTAAGCACTTCAACCAAAGGCGGGCCAAGAGGTTTTGTAGAGGAAGAGCAATTTATGCTGCCGAGATGAGTCCCTGTCTTCATCACTGCCGGCAGACAGATGCGGGACCCACACGACTCCACACTCCCTCCTTTTGGTGCAAGGGGAAGGTGACAACCTGCTACTACAGTAACTTAATCTGTAACACCAAGTAAGGGAGGCTTACTTACAAACTAACAAAGAAAAAAGATGCTTCCAGCAATGCTGATGGATTTTTCTAGTTTCCTTTCCATTTGCTTGCTTCCAGCACTTAAGCCATCCCAAGCCATACAGCTGGGCAGTGCACTTACTTATCCTGACTATGCCACACTCAACATATTGATTTGCCCTGTGTTGCATTTGCTATCTTTTCTCAGTGCCTGACTCCATTAAGTGATTTGGGAAGTGCTGAGCTCTAAGTCTATAATAAATCAGCTCCTCAAGAAAATAAAAGAAAAAAGAGAAAAAAGCTGTTCTTAAGATTTAAATGATCCCACAGCTTTGTCATATGTATAGCAAGGTAAAACATAAAAAATATAGATAAAATGAAGTTTTTGAATATGTGAGAAAGCTGAGTCCCTGTAAACCCTGGGAGAGACGATAAAAGTCTGATCTTCCACATTATTTTGGACATGAATGTAAAATTACCTGGAAGTTTATAATAGGACTGTTGTGATTAAATTTCTGATATAACTTACAAGAACACAGCTGTATTTAAAATTCATTTTAGTAATGGGAATTAAGCGTTCCTAGCTCTACCTGCTCAATGTACTATCACACGCAAGCATTTTTACACTCTGTTTTTAATATTCGATAGGCTTTGTTACTTCATTTTCAGGTGTGATTTCAGGTTGCTCTACTGAACACATCAAACAACATAATTTGTTGATAGCAAAACAAAGGGATTAGTCTGATACAATCTCGACAAATTGTGCTCAAAAAGCATTTGTGGAATTGCAATCACAGCTCTGCTCCCAAGCAAGGGAGATTTGCTTGGTTGTTGATTATCTCCTACAAATGGCTGTGCTTTACCTACACCCACAGCCATCAGAACTGCAGGTGCACTTCCAGCTCCTTGTACCAATCGTAGTCTCAAATTAAATCATGAGATTTGCTGCACTTGGTGCATTGCCTAATCCTTCATGCTTTAAGAAGATGCTTTCTAATAAAGGTATATTTCTCACACTTTGAGATTTTAATGGATAGTTGCTCCTTATTTCACTTAGAGACTTTCTGTGCCAAAAGGATATCATTCATCTTTGATGGCAAAATATATTCTTATAACTCGAAATTCTTTTAGGAGCTGGTAGTAAGAAATGTGCTGGCAATAAGCCAGTAACTGGCTGTTACTCTTTTAACATGTAGGAAAATTGCCAGTCAGTCCCAACAGATGCTGGTTTTGCAGAAAAGCTAACTACTTGAATGCTTTGAAAAATGAGCCATCTCTTTAAATTTCTCCAGCTTCTTAGCTTGCTTTCTGATTGCATACACTTAGGGAAATGAAGGTCTTGAGCTTATCTTTTCAAAATTTCAGAGATGTTTTATGATCCTATTATCAACCTGACTGCTTACAAATAAGCCATTTTAATATGTATGCAAAAACTGAATTGTTATATTTTGTATTTGGGTCAGGTGTGGACATAAAAACGTTTGTTAAGCATTGAGCATGTGCTTAGTAAAGGCATTACCTCCTTCTTGCAAAAGGTATTTGATTGTTTCAAAACTCCAGAGCTCCGAAGTTCAAATCTCAGGAAAGAAAGTCCTGCGTGAAATTACTGCTGTTTCAAAAATACCCTTGCTAAATATTGAGACTGACATTAAAAAAAAAAAAAAAAAAAAAAAAAACAGGCATTACTTTTGTCTTTTATTGTTGCAGCCTTTGCGAGGGTAGAATCCTCCAAGACTGAGTGCCAGAAACAGCCTTCCATGGTCCTGGACTGTGCTCTCTAGTCCCCTCTAAAGTTAAATATCATCAAATGCTTTTCTAAGAATCAACTAAAATAAAATTCTAGTTACCAAAAACTTACTTAACTTACTTTAGGTGAACTTTTTAAATTCAGAAGCGAAAGTATGAGCATCTTCTCTTGTTTCTCTATGTGTTTTGTTCTGTTTTCCTTTAAAGCTGGTAGGTTTTTATCATTGCCTTGTTGTCCAGAACAGCTACTGTATATTGCTCCTGGAAATGGGGAAAAAAAATATTCAGACTTTTCAGGATAGAAGGTGTAAAGGCTGGAAGCAAGCAGTCCTGTACCTTCACTTTCCTAATGTTGAAGGTTGGTGATGGTTTCAGATGAGGGCATGTACAAGGGTGTTCCTTGAGTGAAGGGGCCCTTTGTAGCGAGTCTCATTGAATGGCTTCAAGCATTTTGCAGTATTGCTTTGAACATGGGTGGGAGAAAAAAATCGCTAATGTTTGTTTGAGCAGCAGCATCTCCTGCACCATTTAACTGAGGAAACTAACATACATGTAAGAAAGCCGAGCTCTAGGTATGCCAGAGGCCATATCATTCAAGAAGCCAACAGGAGCTCCCCTTTCAACTTCAGGATTGCTGGATGTCACATTTTGGGTTGAAAAAAAAAATATAGCCACCTGAGCTAAGTTTTCTTAGTTTCCCACAAGTTCTTAGTATATGAAGTGCTTAGAAAATGAACTTTTCTAGAAGAAGGCATCATTACTTCTAGAGCTGGTGCTCAGCACAGGCTGAGCATCGCCCTTTAGGAGACAGCAAGAGGAGGGTGCTCAGGAACAAGGCAGAGACATTCGTCGAAGGGAACTTCCAGCTACCGTGGAGGCATTTTGAGATGAAAGGCCCTTCCAGTCTGTAAGTGAAGGCTATAATTAAAAAAAATATCTTAAGTTCACCTGTAATCTAAGCTTAGCATTGGAGGAATCTGAATGCTGACCTCCTTTGGCTGTCAGTCAGAAAGAAACTTGGTTACCTGGGCATTTATGCCATTGAAGTAAACTTTTATCCAAGGTTATTTATTTTGGTTGAAGGAGAGAAATGCTAATGGGATACTTGTATACAGGTGCAATTTTTATGATTTTGCTGGAAATCATATTTAGAAAAATACTTACACTCAGTCACAGATTTATCACTGAGTTTTAAAATTTATTCAAAGCTTGAACTGATTTATAATATTGTCTCTCGCTTTCAAATATCTTGTTTATGACATGAAAAATCCTGGTATCATACTGGCATTTTACAGGGACAATCAAATTGCTAATTTTCCTGAAGTCCTGCATCTTTAGTAAGCCCCTTTATCTAGATTTTTGAAGCTAGTTCTATTCAAATAAAAATCTAGGAATGCATTCAAAATACATTCATTTCTTCAAAACCATGAAGAAAGCATCTGGACTGTTCTGTGTTCAGAAAGCCATTTTTACAATGGGTTTGGGACCAGGGGCTGGGACTGGTTCTCCAGGCATCATTGCCAAAGACATTAATATTTTCGATAAGTGTAAATGCAGCTGGGATGGCAGCATGCAGGAGGCTTTACTGGCTGGACTCGTGCTGATGGCTGCAGCTGTGTCCTGCCTAAGCTGCCTCTCACATGTATCTATCGGGACTGGAGGAGCAGGACTCGGCTGCAGCTCAGCTTACAGGAGCATTTGCAACATAGGAGTTCGCTGCTGGGTGTTAGTGAGGTTTTTGTCTATGCTTTGTGCTACGTGTTCCATCAGTATCACCCAATGAACAGCATGAATTGGAGTTTCCTTTGGCTGCACATCGTTTCTGAGCCAGTTCTGCAAAACCTTTTCCTGTGCAACCTATGAAGCATCCATGTCCCAGAAACATATCCCTGCACTGTGCTCTGTCTGCAGCCCCTGCAAGGCCAGCAGGAGTGGTTTTAGCATCTTCTCTTGTGCAGAAGCCCGAATCAGTGCTTTGGCTTTTAAATCCTGGATGAATTTTTGCAGGACTCTTGGAATTTCGTATAAAAAAGGAGCAAATATATATCAGATAATTAAAACACAATGCACAATCAGAAGCAATTTTTCAGGGAACTTGAATCAATACACTGGTATTAATTTAAAATGATAAAATCCACCTTACAAGGTCATAAACATCCATAAAATTAGTGCTTGCTGCCCTGTTCCCACAACTCAAAGCTCCAGTTTAAATGTAGGAAACTCAGTTATGATTTGGAGCACCCAAAGAACTCAGGACCAAGCCTGCCATTGAGGAGAAGGTATTTTGCTTGTTCTCGAAGTGAATGCTGTGAATGTGCTTCAGGGCCACGATGGTCTGCTCTAGAAGACGATTCGATTTCAGAAAGCAGTTATCAGCCTGTTAATAGTCAGCACTCAGTGACTCCAGTCTTTAAAATTTATATTCCCTCTATTTATATGATATGCTGAGCATTATCTGGCTTTTCTGTTGCAACAGCACTCGTACCCAGTGCCTGTTTTTCATATTTATATGTCTAATAAAACATAACAGTGCCAGCTTAGACCTGTTCCTTTGTATTTTATGCTTTCACTCTTTACTCTCAGTTTCTATGGGAACCTGAGCTGGTGCAACAACAGAGAATAAAGAGATGAAGAGAGGTCTTCAAAACCATAGCTCCTTTTCTGTGAGGAATTGCCAGCATTATACACCAAGCACAAACAAGCAGAGAACCAAATAAACTTGGAAAGGAAAATTGGGGCAAGTTAAATGCAAGAAAGTTGATGGTAATTGAGTTTCTTCATGGAAGTAGAGTAGAGAGAAGGTTCTCCTTCCTGAAATATTTTGTTTGGGTGGTTTTATGCTTTTATGGTTTGAAAATTAGTGTCCAGTGCTTAAAAGTTAGGTTTACATTTTCTGATGGGGAGCTAACAATTTCTATTACCTTCTTTTATGGCTATTTCAGTTTAGTCTTCCACTGTTTAAAAAAAAAATAATAATTCTAAAACAAAACTAAATCAAAACAAAAACAAACAAACAAACAATATCCTTTAACATCCTTTAGCATCCACTGCTTCAGTATCTGCCAGTGAATCAAGGTAATAGATTAACTGAGATAATTAGCTGAAGTAATTAGTAGGAAATAATTAGGAAAACCTCCTAAGGACATTCCTTGCAGCAGCACAGTGTGAATATAAATTCTTTAGGAGATGCTTGTGTTTCAAACTGACTTGGAAGCATATGAATGTAATACTTTGAATACAGATTGCATAAGGCTATGATTTTAAATAAATAAATAAATAAAATTGCATCTTTTGACTGGTCTGGATTTAAAACACAGTGGCTTTGCCAAACTTTGCACATATACAGACTATACACACATATACAGATATCCACAGAAAAGGTCTTTGAAACAGTGGGTTTGGTAGGGCTAATGCTGACTTATAAGACTTATATATAGTCTTATATATATAAGAATTAAATAAGTCTTATATATATAAGCTTAAATAAGACTTATAAGCATTTTCTGAAACACGTCATTTGTTTGGTTTAATGTTCGTATGCATTGAGGTGGATGTTCACAGCTGTGTTCCTGATTATCTAGAACTATCAACAGATAATGAGATATTCCTCACAGAATCAGCTGAAGCCAGGACACCCTTTGGGATACTTAGTGTTATCATCACTATACTATTGTTTTTTTACAAATGCTTATTTCTGAGGTCGAGCAGGCCTGTTTGAGATCATCTGATCTTATAGGCTCTTTCCAGAACCTGAATTTCTGTGTGGACTGATGTGGCAATCACATTGACATAACCCTTCTCTTGATAGATACCTTTTCTTCTCACTGCTACCTTCTTTGAAGCCGGTTTGGGTTGGTATTGCTGATTTAGGGTAGGTTGTATTAGATGAACTTGCTTGCCTTGCCTTGCTGCCACTGTTTGGTTCTGTTGGTTCAGAAGCAATAGAGTAGCTAAAAACCTTGAAGTTTTCAGTACTGCTGAACAGCACCATGAACAACCCTGGACAAGTTGCTTTTCTGTGTCCCTTGGTTTAAGGATCAGAAGAACAACCTAAGATCTACTAAAACAATTTAAGATCTACTAAAAGAAAGGAGCTACATCAGAAGTTGACATCATTGCATTATCTCCATCATCCCATGTTACGGCTTCCAGGGGTATCTCAACATCTTTTTTTTCGGAGCTCCTTGAAATGTTTTTACCTAAGTTTCATGCTTGCTTTGTTTTTGAAGTAAAGTGATTTCAAAATTATCTTTCTATGTAGTGTTCAAAAGGGAAGTGGTAAGCATTTCACTTCACAACACAGCATCAGGCTGCCCAGGGAGGTGGTGGAGTCACCATCCCTGGAAGTCTTTAAAAGACGTTTAGATGTAGAGCTTAGGGATATGGTTTAGTGGGGACTGTTAGCGTTAGGTCAGAGGTTGGACTCGATGATCTTGAGGTCTCTTCCAACCTAGAAATTCTGTGATTCTGTGATCTATAAGTAGTTTTTTATCCATGCCAGGAAGTTCATCTTTCTTTTCAGTCGTCTCTTTACACTCAGTGTTACTCCTGAATTTATATAGGCTATCTGTTGGGCAATAAATTATTTTGCAGTTCCAAACTTTTTTTTTTCTTTTTTCTTTTCTCTTTTTTCAATGAGAGAACTTCATTATCCCTTTCTCCCGGGCATTACTTTTTTCTGTCCTCATTATTGTGGTGCTCCGCCCTCTGAAATATCTAAGTGTCTCTCACTTGTTCCAACAGAAGAGAATAAATAAAATAGCACAAGATTCCCTTTATTTCTGCTCCAGATGTAGTTTCGGAGATTTATGTTTTGTAGACATTCATCAAGGTAAGCAACGATGTAGCAGCCTTGTGTCTCTGGTCCTTCCACATCCCCTTGGTGGAAGAATACTGAGACTCATGGCAGAACCCAGTGCTCTCCAGAAGGTGGTCTCTTCCACCTCCACTGAAAGGCTTTGGACTTCTCCAGTGGTTCTCCAGGTTCAAATGACTTTGACCACTTCATAAAGGTTTACTAAGGATGTAGTCCATTCATTTAAAAAACAGGGTTGGCTCTGGAATGTAAGTTGACCCTTCTCAAAATTGCCAGGGCAACAACTGAACTTAACAGGACCAGAGGGGTCTTTTGACTTGTGATGAGATTTTCGGGCTCAAGAAGTTGGGGAAGGGTATCTTGGTGGTATCTGCCATGGGGTACGATATTCCTGGGGATCTTGGAGGGTCTCCACTGCTATGTGTAGAAGACTTTCAGCTGGCAAGACTGGTAAACCTGACCTACCACTGTGCTACTTCTAGTGTCATAGCTCAGCTTTGTGAGCAGCAAAGAACAGATAATCATGCGATGAGGTTGTCTGTGTAGAAGACTTTGAGGTACCAGGCATGAGATTTAGGCTCATCCTTGTGAGAATTCCTGAAATGAGAACAGGACTAGTGGCAGGCAGCCTCTTTGAGGTCAGCCCCCCGTAATAACAACAGGATTGCTGCTCCAGCCCCTGCAGGAAGAGCCAAAGGAGGAATGCTGCAATGGTCTCAAACCTCTGACCTTGAATTCACTGTTATCTCCTGCATGCTACGTGATCATTTGAGCTACTGGACACTCAACCTTTTGGTTTACAGGGGAAACGTGATCCCTTCAGTTCATTGCTAATGCCTCCTACACGCATCTGAGTGTGGGTCACCAGAGCCCAGGGATTCCTCGCTCCTTCCCAAACCTGGGCACAGGCAGAGAGAGCTGCATCTCTTCTGGTGTCCTTAACCTTTTTGGTTCCCACCATGTAACACCACCATGTATCTGGAGTTGTCCTAACTAGATGCCTATGTCAATTACTGCTCCTAGGAAGTATCCAAAACATCAGGATCAGACAAAAACAAGCGGAAGGAAGCCACTTCAAATTGTGTAGCCTCCCCAAGAAGGCAGACATTTTTGACAAATCTCATACCCCTCAATTCAACCGTAACAAGGAACTGCTTTAAAAACTAAGGATTAAATTAAAAATGTCACAGAAAGGACAAGTTGAAGCTGCTGTAGCCCAGTGGTATCAGCATTGATAAAGAATGATGCTAACAGGACAAAGGAATGATTAATTTGGGAATGATTAATTTGGGAATCATATCTGTTCAAGAACGTGTGACTACCTCCACTTCCTTTGCCTCCAAGACTGAAAAAAAATGAGCGGTGCATAGACCTAACATTAGAAAGGCAATATTTTTAGGTCCTAAATGTCTGTTATCACAAAGGAGTATCCCTGGCTGACATTTCGCTGCTTTTGGAGAAGGCAGGCTGCATAGCACTGCAGATTAATGGAAAAATAGGAGGTCCTGCTGCACGGTGGGTAGAGAAATGAAGAGAAAAATGGGAGTTAGGTAGAGTATCAGAACAGCTGAGCAGGAAACAAATAGCAGGGAAGGAAAATATGCAGCAGAGTCAGAGGGCAGCATATTTCAGTGTAGCTGCTCATCACAGGGCAACACTCCTGCAGCCACTTGCTAAGCACCAGTGGATTCCTGTCAGGTTGAAAACAAGGGGACAAAAGCCTTTTTTCACAGCTTTTTAGCTAAATAGGCTTGTTCTTCTCTCTGTGAACCCAGAGGAGTAGTTTTGCCAGTTTGAAGCCCCAGAAGCTCTGGAAATACCACAGCTGCTGTGAAGAGGGCACTTGCAGGTCTTGTCTACAAAGGATTGAAACCCACTTTACTAGAAAAATAAATAAATAAAAAGAAAACCCACTTGTATTTTTGTGGCATAGTAAGTAAGATGAGACAGTGCTATCTATTTAAGAAGCTTCTCTTATTTTGGTCCCCCTGCTGGATGCATACATCCCTAATTCCCTTGTAGCACTTAGAAAGGCTTCTGACTTTCCCTGGGTTGCCCATTATTAATCAGGAGTTGGCGGCATTTGACGCTGAAGTGCCATACAGTAAAATCTCACAATTACACTTCTTTGACATGTAGCTGAGTTCAGCCCTTTTCTAATTCATTATCAATTCTGTGCCGTGGCAAGGGAAGCTAATTCAAAACCACCACTGCTAATTCCAGGAAAAGAAGAAGGCATTAAGTCTCTTTGGGGAGTTTCAAGTGACAGCATAGCCATTAGTGGAGTGGAAATGCAGGAAGACAGTCTTTATCAGAAACCAAGTGTTTGGCTGTATAATTCTTCCCCAGGAATCAGTATTTATCTTTCAGCTAAGTATTATTTTTACTACATTAAGAAATAAGTGTTATTGGGCCTCTCCATCTTCTTAGTGAATAGCAGTTAGAACTTTGCTGATTATTAAAGACGCTGAAAGAGGGAGAAAAAAAATCATTAAAAAAAAAAGTGCATGATTTTTTTCAAGAGCAGAAACAAATGCAACTTTGGAAAGATTTTGTGTATTGAGTGACAAGGGGGTGATATTGAAGAAGTGTTTGCAATGCAAAAAATCCTTGCTTTGATCTAGGCTTTGTATCAGATCATGGAATAGAGAGGATCATTCCTTTGCAACTGCTTAGGTTTCTGTTGGAAGAAGCATCTCTGTACCACAAAGATACTTAAGAGTTTAATGAAAAATCTTGGATTTATTACAAAAATATAAATGGTGGAACAATCCTCTTCTTACTGGGGCCAGGGGATGCTAAGCTATATTTCCTGCTTCCGAAGCCCTTGTTATGGAGCTTATCACGAGGATGATGACTACAAGGATCGTCTTGCTGTCAAAACTCTGCTATTTCTTCACGTAACACATTTACAGTAGCTCCTGTGAAACTGTGGAGCCTCAGCTGAGGCTGTGAGAGTATTCATGGAACTAGCACTACGTGCTTGCCCTGCTTGTGAGAGCTGGGCAACATTTAAACAGCACTTCTTCCAAGCTCAGGATCACTGAATCCCTAAGAGTAGGAAATTGGGGAAGGGGGGCAGGAAACCTGCATGGATGAGCAAGGAGCTCATCTACAAGATCAAAAGGAAGAGGAAGGTCTATGAAATGTGGAAAAAGGGCCTGTTCTCTTGGGAGGAGTATAGAAGGGTTATCAGGGTCTGCAGGGATGCAACAAGGAAGGCTAAAGCCCACGTAGAGATGAGGCTTGCAAAGGACATAAAGGATGATAAGAAGTGTGTAAACAGTAAAAGGAAAACTAGAGATAATGTGGGTCCCTTGCTGAATGAGGGGGGTATTTCTCCCTGGTAATGGGAGATGCCAAGAAAATGGAGATACTGAATGCTTTCTTTGCTTCAGTCTTTTCTTCAAGGACTCCCCCCCCCCCCCCGGACTCCTTGACCCTGGAGGGAGAAGAAAGGGTCTGGGAAATGGAGGGCTCCCCCCTATTTGACGAGAGAATGGTTCAGGAGCGTCTGAGTGGGATCAATGCACACGAATCCATGGGCCCTGATGGGATGCATCCACACGTGCTAAGGGAGTTGGCAGAGGTGATTGCCGAACCTCTCTCTATTATCTTTGGAAGGTCCTGGAGAACAGAGGAGGTGTTTTAAAGACTGGAGGATAGCCAATGTCACTCTGGTCTTCAAGAAGGGCAAGAAGGAGGATCCAGGAAACTATTGGCCAGTCAGTCTCATCTTTGTCCCTGGAAAGGTGTTGGAACAGCTTGTTCTGGATGCCATCTCCAAGCAATTGGAAGAGAAGAAGGTTATAAGGAGCAGTCAGCATGGATTCACCAAAGGGAAGTCGTGCTCGACCAACCTTGTTGCCTTCTATGATGCCATCACCAGCTGGGTAGATGGGGGAGAGCAGTGGAAGTCATCTACCTTGACTTTAGCAAGGCTTTTGATACTGTCTCCCACAACATCCTGCTAGCAAAGCTGAGAAAGTGTGCGATAGAGGAGTGGACAGTAAGGTGGGTTGAGAACTGGCTGACTGGCTGAACTCAGAGGGTGTTGATCAGCAGCACACAGTCTGGCTGGAGACCTGTGACTAGCAGTGTTCCCCAGGGGTCAGTGCTGGGTCCGGTCTTGTTCAACATCTTCATCGACGACTTTGATGAGGGAGTAGTGTCTGCCCTCAGCAAGTACGCTGATGGCACAAAGCTGGGAGGAGTGGCTGACACGCCAGAAGGCTGTGCTGCCATTCAGCGAGACCTGGACTGGCTGGAGAGACGGGCAGGAAGAAACCAAATGAGGTTTAACAAGAGCAAGTGCAGAGTCCTGCACCTGGGAAGGAACAACCACACGTATCAGTACAGGCTGGGGAACAACCTGCTGGAGAGGAGCTCTGAGGAGAAGGATCTGGGGGTCCTGGTGGATGACAGGTTGACCATGAGCCAGCACTGTGCCCTGGTGGCCAAGAGGGCCAACGGGATCCTGACGTGCATTAAAAGGAGCAGGTCAAGGGAGGTGATCCTCCCCCTCTACTCTGCCCTGGTCAGGCCTCACCTGGAGTACTGTGTCCAGGTCTGGGCTCCCCAGTACAAAAAAAACAGGGATCTCCTGGAAAGAGTCCAGCGGAGGGCCACAAAGACGATACAGGGCCTGGAGCATCTTCCCTGTGAGGAAAGGCTGAGAGACCTGGGTCTGTTCAGCCTGGAGAAAAGACTGAGAGGGGATCTCCTCAATGTATATAAATACCGGAGGTGTGGAAGACAGAGGGATTTGGCCAACCTCTCTTCAGTGGTTTGTGGGACAGGACAAGGGGTTTTGGCCACAAAATTGAGCACAGGAAGCTCTGCACCAACATGCACAAGAACTTCTTCAGGGTGAAGGTGACGGAGCATTGGAACAGGCTGCCTAGGGAGGTTGTGGAGTCTCCTTTGGAGATATTCAAGGCCTGTCTGGATGCCCACCTCGGCAGCCTGCTCTGAGGAACCTGCTTTGGCAGGGGGGCTGGACCTGATGATCTTTCAAGGTCCCTTCCAACCCTTACAATTCTGTGATTCTGTGATTCTCCCTGGGCATCCTCACACCTGTTCTCCAGAGCACATAATGTGCAAAATGGGCTTTTGATCTGATCCCAGACATCCCACAGATGATCTCTTTGTAAATAAGTCTTTCAGTGGGCCTTCATTTACAAATAAGGAAACAGATATGGAAAGATTAAGCAAATTAACCAGAAATCAAAAAAGAAAAGCCAAGGCAGAGATGGAGCTGGCACTGTCCTGGTCTCTCACATCTTCCATCCACAGATTGAAATGTAATTAGCAGAGAAAGAGTGGAAAAAGTTTAACCTGCAGAATTACTTCTTGGTTAATGTGCTAACATAGTGTCATTGTAGCAAACAGCAAGAAAATGTTGGCATTTCTATTTCCAATTGTGAAAGAATTAGTCTGTAAAACTTAGAAACTTTAATTTGGAGAAAAGTTCCTTACAGCAGACCATTCTCAGCATTACCCAGATACAGCTCAGATATTAATGCCCAGATATTAAGCATTTAGATGCTTGCATATGCTGAGTAAATCTTGCTGCTGTATCTGCACCAAGGTGGAACAGAAGGGCATGGAAGTACCAGGTGCTGTATGTTTGCATAAAGGCATGCTGTTCTGTGCTCCTTTCCTAGTAATCCCTGACATTCAGTTTGTCTTTTTGACCATCCCTGACCACTGAACCATTGCTTTCATAGGACTGGACAGTCATCTTGGAGCCCATCTTATCATGTGTATAGTTTGGGTTATATTTTCTGTGTATATAAGTTCATCTCTGTTTCATTTCATCTGACGTTTTATTGGCAAGTCACTGAATATCCTAAGGTCCTTCCGCAGCTATTCATGGTTCACCCTGTTTTTTCTGCTACTCTGGGTAGCTTAATATCAACAGAAAACCACATCACTCCACTATTGAACCTTTATCCAGTTCAATTTTAAATCCATCAAATGGCACAGGTTCCAACGCAGTGCCCTGAAAGATCACAGGTGACTGACTGACCTCCATGCTCTGAAGCAGCTACTTCTCCATGAGAAGACCTTTCCTTGTATCTCCTGGCAGCTTAGTGTCTTTAACTGCCTTTGCCTAAGGAACCTTCTCAGATGTTTTTTGGAAAACAAATAAACGCTGTCAAGGAGATCAGCCTTATCCATAACCCTTTCAGTAACACTAATGTGCCCCTTTTTCCTTTGTGGAAGAGAGCATATCAAATTTGTTCCTGTGTCTGCTAATTCTGCTCTTGATTATAGTTTTCACTAATTTAGATACAGATGCTACAAGCTGTAGCTCTCCAGATCAGCAAGACTTGTAAAATATTTTTGCTGACTCCAGAGGAAGCAGTAAGGATGTTAACCTGCCATTCAGCAATGTACTTCCAATATATTTGTTACCTATGGGAAAGGTGTTTGGGGAGCTTAGGGGACATTGGAGTGTTGCACGTAATGCAAGCAGAGGGGCTCTGAGGGATATTGCTGTGCTACATGAGACAAGAGCGTAAAATGGGAATACTGTAGTTGTCATGTTTTTTTTTTTGTTGTTTTTTTTTGATTGTTTTTGTTTTTGTTTTGGAAATACTGTTATTTTGAAAAAAAAGAAAAAAAACAAGCTGCTCATAAACATAGAATAGAAGACAAGTTGAAGTCCGTAAGTACAAAAGAAAGTCTCCTGAAGACAAGGCTTTGCTAGAGTTTTTTTAAGCATATGGGTCTGTGGCAATAAGCTGAAGGAAGTCTGTGGAAACATGGGATATTTCTGCCCTCCAGTGGAAGCATGGGAAAGTGCCTTTCAACAACAAGCGCTTGGTCTTCTTTAGGTCTCCTGCCCATGTGTGCAGATACACACATCGTTACTACTATTGAATTGAATTTTCCAGTTTTGAGGCACTGAACATAGTAGATGATGTGCAACCGGTGACATTTCAGTGTTGCAGTATGTGATTCTGGCTTGGAAATGTGTTTTGGGGAGCACTCAGCAATTAATGCAAGTCATGTTCAACTCCTGGCATGTCTTGTGCCCCTCTCTCAAATGAGTTGAGTACTTGGGAATTGTGTGCAGCACTCCAATGTCCCCTAAGCTCCCCAAACACCTTTCCCATAGGTAACAAATATATTGGAAGTACATGTACTGAATGGCAGGTTAACATCCTCACTGCTTCCTCTGGAGTCAGCAAAAATATTTTACAAGTCTTGCTGATCTGGAGAGCTACAGCTTGTATTAATTGTATTAGGAAATATTTCCCCAATTGAAAAAAAAAAGTCAAATGAGATGTTGAGCTTCCATGAGTTGAGGAGTTTAGGAGTTCCTTCCATCTTCCTGATATTCACAAAATGAGATAGCTTGCATCATTTTTCAAGCCAAAGAATAATCTGCATTAGAAAAACGTGGGGTTTGGGGTGGTTTGTTTGGTTTGGATTTCTTTTCTTTTCTCTAATTAGTACATGATAATACTGAAATGTTGACAAAGCACTTGGCAGATTTCTCATGTGGTAAATTTAGGATTTGCATCAGTGAATAAAAGAAAACTATGTTTTTTCCTCATGTGAGCCACCATATGTTAAATACTGTCTGATAAAAACTTCCTTTTATCTAGTCAAGACAAGTTGTAAGATTGAACAGCTCATCTCTCCCCTTGTAGAACAAAAACAGACTTCCAGATCAGGGGCCAGGCACTGAGGAACACAACTCTTTTTTTTTTTCTTCAATGCTTATATATTGCAAGAAGGGGCTAAATTTCTCAATTTATTTCCATCCGTTTATATACAGATACACTGGAAGTGCCAATATACAAATGGCCTCACTGGGTCAGACAAAAGATGGTGCTAACTCTGTATCCTGTCTCTGACTGTGCCCAACACTAGGCATCAAGGAAAAAAGAGTCAAGGAGATGCTTGGGATATTAATTGGTAATCCACCAGTCTCCGGTGCTTTGGGACTAAGGAACTTGGTGCGTGTGGGTGCTATCTATATATTTAGTAGCTCTCAATGATTTTTCTGCCTTGATTCTGCTTAGCCGCTTTCTATATGCCATGCAAGTTCTAGAGCTTTCTCATCTCCTGAGTTGTCTTATTCCTGCAACAGAAATCAGTCCTGTGATCTGCACTGTTAGACCTCTTGGTAAGTTTTTCTAGTTGTACTCTGTAGTTTTTGAAATGGGAGAGGGGATAAAGATGGCCAAATCAGCCCATTGTTGCATGTGCAAGATTAGGAATTTTTTTTCTTGACATTCATCACTGCATTTCTTCAGAATTTCAAGAGAATACATTACTTTGTCCCTTGGTATCTTGAAGTCCTTTTGCATTTTTTCACCTCGTGCTTTTCTTTGCTATCTTTAGTGATTCAATATCCTCAACCAATGTTGTTGTTTTACTTATTCCTCCCTTTTACAGATAGTCTATAAAATGTTGAACAGGGGAGATTTGAAGAACTCTTGGCCTCCTTCCATTAGGAAAACCAGCCACTTATTACTATCTGCTGTTTCCTATTTTTAACCTTTTTAAAATCAATTCAAAGACCTTTCCTCTTATCTCATGGCAGCTTAATTTTTCTAACAGTCTTTCAAACCTTGTCAAATGCCTTCTGGAAATCCAAGCCAACTATATCAACCAGATCTCTCCTGCATGTCTACTTCTTCAAAGAACTCCAGTAGACTTGTGAAGCAAGTTGGCTCTTCCCCAAAGAAGTCAGATTTATCCATGTGTCAACTAATTCTGTTAGTACAGATGTTGGGCTTAGTTGTGTACAGCACTCTGGATCACATCAAAAAGCCGCTTCCATCCCTCAGCGAGCAGAGCTAGTTACAAACCACAGTTAGTAGTTCACCTTGAGTTCATTCAGAAGTGCTGAGTGAACACCATCTGGGGCTGGAGATGTGTTAATATTCATTTAGTTGACTCGGGTCCCCTACTGACACTTCAATTGATGGCGGTTACTCTGGTGATTCCCCTGGGAAGGAAGATTGCGGTAGCAGGATCTCCCCAAGATCTTCCATGCTGAACCGAGGGGTAAAAAGTGCACTGAGTGTTTCCTCACATGGCTTTGTTCTTCTCAGTGTGCTCTTTCTAGAGCATGATCCTCTGGAGACCCTACAGCCTACCGTCAGGCTTCTTGCTGTTGCTGTGATTGAGAAGGATTTATTATTTGTTTTTAAGCCTTTTGAAGTTGTTACTTCATATGTGTATATATACATATGTATAATGCCCTTCCTTATGGTGTTTTTCCTTTTAACCGGACAGGGTTTGATTCTTTGTTTTCTTTTTTTATTCTTTTTTTCTTTTCAAATACGAAACCTCTTCATATTTGAAGGATGCTTTCTTGCTTTTAGTATCCTGCTGTTAAGCCACACCAGCTTCCGACCTTTCCTAGGTCCATCGTTGATGTATGTTTGCTATATGCTTCCAGCCAGTTACATTCTTCTGCTAAGATTTAATTCTCCCAACAAAGTTTTAACTGCTCTTTGAATTACTCTTTTTTTTTTTTTAAAGTGCAAGAGTTGTGCTTTTATTTTAAACCTCTTTTCAGACCTTCAGCCATGTTAAATCTCAGTACATCATGGTTCCCCCTATATGGAGGCTCTTCAGTGGTAGTACTTTGAACTGGACCTTGCATATTGTTCATCATCAAATCACAAGTTTGAGGAAGGTCCTCTTTCCTAGGAGGAAGTTATTATTATACTCTTCTGTTGTTCACTTCAATCTGTGCTACAGTCTGGCTCCACACTTTTCTTTAGGACAGTTCTCATCAATAGCATCATCATAACAGCATTTTTCCATTGCAAGTTACCTCCCCAGCAGTCAGTGGTTGCTGCGCGTCAGTAGTCTGGCAGATGTGCTCAGGAGTCCTGAGCATTTTCTTCCTCCTCTCCTTCCCCGTGTTGGACTTCTGTGTCCCTGTGGTGCAACTGGAGCATTGTCTGACTGATGGCTAGTTGTTCAGTTCACCCTCTGCCGCCTCCCAGTTCAGACCAACCTCAGGGGTCCTGTTGACAAGTCCTTCTTCTGCTAGGAGGCTGATCCTTTTTTGTCTGGCAGAGTTGCAGAGCTAATAGTGAGAAGAAGCAGTTTGCAGAGGTGGCTGCTTTGGGACCAAGCAGAAAAGGAACTGGCTTTTAGACTTGTGCAAGCTGAGTGCCTGCATTCACAAGTTCAACCTGTGTCTGGTGGCAGCTCTTTTACTTTTCTTCAAACCTAGGGTTTCTCCCTGGCTTCTCACTATCTTCCTGTCTAAAGTGGTGTTGGAGTTTCATTTCGACAGGGAGATCAATCTTCCAATAAGAGGAGTCTCACATAAATCCATACTTCATTGTAAGTTTTGGAGTGTGGTGACAGTGAACGTATGGCAGCATGTCTTATTGCAGTCACTCAGTGGTAGGACATACATATGCCACTTTTTGAAGAAAGCAGGTACTTGTGTCCTTCAGGATGAGCAGACCTCTTACAGACAGGGTTGTGTATTGAGAGGGATTGAACTGGCAGCAAGTGCAATCCCATTTCTGTGCCGTGGACCATCTTGGAAGAGGAGAGAGGCTCAAGGATACACTCCTTGTGATGTTGCAGGGTGTTTTCCAGATTCACAGGGCACAATGCATATAAGTTACCTGCCCTGAAGGACCTCAGTGCCTGCCTATGTATCTGGCAGGGCCCAAGACATGGATTTTGCTTTTGAAAGTGATACAATAAGGATGAAAAGTCCTAGCAAATAAGTAAAATTAAAAGAGGTTAAGCACAGGGTAGTATCAGGACAGAGCTGGTTAAGTGGGACCCAGTTTCACTGATCTCTTCCCACAGTTTCATCTGTCTGCCAGAAAAAACAAGCAGCGTGAAAATCTCGCTTTGTGTGCACACGTACTTGCTTTGTAAGGAAAAATCTGCTTCCTGCCTGCTCCCACTTTTTCGGTAGGATCCTATGTAATATTCCCCTCCTCCCCGCCTTCTCCTTATATGTCACCTTTTTTTCAAAGTACATTAGGATGAAACATTCCGGATGCAACAACTTCAGCAGTGCCAGCATTTGACGTTTGCCAAATGATGGTTTCGTAGTAACACTTCTGGAGGTCTGGTCTGGTGACCCCAGTGCAATGAACAGCTCTTCTTTGGTGATCTGTGGGCACACGGGGGGAGCCACTGAACTCTGCCAAGAAAAACAGAGTTCACCCATCTGCTGCAGCAGCGTCTCCAGGTCCTGTCACACATGGGTCTGCTTGACAACTTGGAAGAGGTTATACAGGAAACACTGCAAAAATGGCTCTGGGCAGCCCTTGAGAAGACACAAGTTCGCTCAAAGTAGACTACTTCTGAGCAGTCATCAACCTGGAAACCATTTAGGACGCTATTTTTTCATAGAAAGTTAGGGCCATTTAAAAACAAGAAGCAAGTTCATACAGGTCGCCGGGCAAAACATAGAGTTCACTGTTTGAAACCCATGGGACTTTAACAAATGTGCAATAAATAACAAACATGGTGAGCTGGATATATAAATATGTCTAGCATCAGTATATTGATTTGTTCTCCACATTAAAAAAAAAAATCTAGGGGAAGAATAGAGCAATCAAGTCTTTTTAATGAGTATTGCTATTGCCATGGTGAGCATTTCCTTATGCAAGCAACATAGTCCTACATTAAGGATGGAGGCAAAAGGGCCATTAAGTGTTTACATGGTTAGATGAGCAGATTTGGGATCCATGGGAACTAATTAGCAGTTTGCAATACACTTATCAGATCATGAGATTTTGTAAAGCAGAAGAGCAACAAGCAGAATTAACTGTGATTTGAGCAACATGAAACTGTAATTAGACTGAATTTTCCTTGAGATCACATCTCACTTACCTAGGAAGCGTTTTCTAACATTGTAAGTTGGCCATGGCTCTTCCACGTTGACTCTGACAAGTTGCCTTAAAATAGCTTTGGTCCTTTGCTCTTTTTGGCCTTTGGCCAGTTTGGGTCAGCTGTCCTGCTTCTGTCCCCTCCCAGCTCCTGCTGCACTCCCAGCATCCTTGCTGGCAGGGCAGTGTGAGAAGCTGGAAAGTCCTTGACTCAATAAGCACTGCTCTGCGACAATTAAAACAAGTAGGAGACATTTCTTCTCAGAAAGAGCAGTCAGGCATCAGAATGGGTTGTCCAGGGAAGTGGTGGCATCACTGTCCCTGGGGGTGTTCAAGGAAAGGTTGGTCCTGGTGCATAGGAACATGCTTTAGAGGGTGACATTGGTAGCAGGGTGATGGTTGGAGCAGATGATCTTGAAGGGCTTTTCCAACTTTAATGATTCTATGTTACACTGGTGAAAGGCTAGAGCCTGAGCTGGAAAACATCATGTGGAATGTGTGGAACAAGGTAGATAAGGCTGCAATTTGCTAGGTCTTGTTGTTTTGCCACCTAACCTTACCCATAAAAATGGCCTAGAAGAAAGCTGGAGAGGGACTCTATCAGGGAGTGTAGCCATGGAACCAGGAACAACAGCTTTGAACAAATGGAGGGGAGATTGAGATGAGATGTGACGTGAGGAAGAAATTCTTCACTCGGAGCACAAAGCACACGTGGGAATTAGGGCTGGAGATGCACCTTGCTTCTGTTCTTCTCCGTAAAGAATGGAATGAAATTGCCTAAAAAGCAGTGTTAGAAATAAACCCGGGGCACAGGCTGGGAGGTGCAGGGCAGTCCCTGTGGCCGAGGGGCAGCCTTTCTCTCTGGCAAGCCAAATGGCCCCAGGGAGCCAGCCCCAGAAAAAGGGCCCTCAGCCCCCCAACCCTCCTCCTTGTCCACGGGAGGGCATCTTCCAGGCTGCTCCCAGCACAGCCGCCTTCGGCCACGCGTGGGCCACTCCATCGCAGAGGCTTGCTGAGGCCACCGTGGCCACCACTTTGCTGCGGGCCCTGTAAAACAGGCCCCCTGCAGCTGGCCCAGCACTCGCTGAGCATCTGGGCCCTCTGACTGCCAGCTGGTGCAGCAGGAACGAGACCAGAAGAGCCAGGCGAGCAGCAGGCCTTGTGTGCGAGGACAGCCATGCAGAGCGGTGAAGCACCAAGAAGGAATGCACCTGAGCAGAAGGAGATGTGTTGTGGGTGGAAGGAGAGCACTGGCAGCAAAAGAGACACCAGTGCCCGAGGGACCTCTGGCGCCCAGCCCACGGACACACACAGGCAGTACCATTGGCACCGCAACAATGCGGGGAACAGGCCGGCCCCTCACACAGCCAGCGACAGGGGGTCTGGGCCTTACCCTAGGAGCAACGGTGACGTGGAGCGAAGGCGGGAGCATCAGGCAGACAGCCGCGGGGAGCAGAGGCGTGCCCATAGCCCGGAGCACAGTGCGGGACCCAGCAATGGCCATAAACCAGAGGGCAGCGTTGGACCCACACGTGACAATCAAGCTGACAGTGGCATGGGGCCGAGGCATGGAACTGGATGACCCCCTGGTTCGGCACCCTGGCCTGAAAACATTCTGGACCAAAGGCATCCCATTTGGGCAGTCTCAGGCAAGGACTGGCTTAGCCTTCTGCCCAGCACCATGGAGCCCACGGAGCTGGATCCACCAGGCGTGGAGGAACGGATGGAAGTGGATCCACCTCTGCCGGGACACGCCTGGGACTACTGTGGCATGTCTTTGTGCTCTGCCATCCGAGAGCACCAACAGCATCTCAGGAGTGCCCAGCGAGCCCCCTACTTGTTGCTCAGGCTCCATCACAAGCATTAGCTTGGAGCCACCAAACCAGGCTTGTCTGCAGGATGTCCTAGCAATAAACAGCTCTTGCCGATCCTCAGGGGTTGTGTGAGTGCTTCTTTTTTTTTTTTTTTTTTTTTGGGGGGGGGGGGGGGAATGGGCTAAAGTGGCACCAGGGGAGGTTTAGGTTGTATATTAGGAAGAACTTCTTTACCAAAAGGGTTGTTAGGGATTGGAGTGAGCTGCCCAGTCACCATCCCTGGGAGTCTTGAAAAGACGTTTAGATGTAGAGCTCAGTGACATGGCTTAGTGGAGGATTTCTTAGTGTTAGGTCAGAGGTTGGGTTAGGTGATCTTGGAGGTCTCTTCCATCCTAGGTGATCCTGTGTTGCTGTGATATGCAAAGTATTTTCTCAAAAGTAAATAAGAAGAGTGGAAAAAAAAAAGCAACTTCATGCCATCTTCTGTCTACAGATCCAAACACCTAAATTCAGAACTCATGAAGAGATTAGAGGGAAGTTAGTGACTTGTCTCTTTCCTTACTGTAATACTTCCTGTTCTTCTATATTTGACGGGCAGTTATCATTAGGGACAAGCAAGCACGCAGTCACGGGAGGTTTGTTTTGCACTGAGCTTGTATTACTGTAAAAACTAGGGTTTGAGTGCTAAAATATAATTCACTACCACTCATTACACCCAAGCTATAGCTGAATTAGTTGGTGAATTTGAGGATTGCAGTCTGAATTTTATCTCAGTACTAAACTATGATTTAGAAAGAATAAACTCAGAATTACTATGTTATAGGTGAAAAGTCCCTGTCAGTTCCTCAGTGAACTGCATTTGACTCAAGCTGTGTCAGTCTGCAGAGGGATGTTAGATGTTGTGCTTCAACCCAGCAACATGAATCTAATATTTTATTCAAAAAGGTTGGTTATTTGTACTAGCATTAGCATGTGAGAAGAGAAATGTGCCAAGAAGGCCATTAAGGCATAATACTGCAGGGTGCTGCAATAGCAAAGATAAAGAAAGCCAACTGAAGTGCATTGTGCTCTCAGTTTATTCTCATCAGCCAGACAGAAGAGCTTTCTCTTTGCAATGTATGTGTCTTGGAGCACAATAAACGTTTCTTTGCAATCTGATCCTAACCCAACTCTTCTGCTGTAATGAGCACAGCTGTGGAAAAAAGCCAAGAACAGCTTTCTTGGGAGTTGGAATGGGGTGGCTGGGAAGTGAAACTCAGTGCAGTGCAGTGCAGTGCAGTGAGCTAAAGCATATAATAGCTACCTTTTGTTGTCCAGTGGGTGTAATATTTCACTTGAAGATCTTTATAACACAGTAAAACTGAGAAAAACAAAACAAAACAAAAAAAACACCACCACCACCACCAACAACAACAAAAAAAAAAACAACAAAAACAAAAAACAACAAAACAAAGTAAAACAAACAAAAAAAACCCTGTACCACATATCCACTGCATGGAAATGTGATGACAATGGGGCATGTGTAGATAGTAAACCAGTATTTCTCCCACCCAGCAACTGTGACGATGCCCATTGCACAAGGAAAACTGGTGGGGATTTTTCTTAATGAAAGTGTTGAATTGTCAGCAAGGAAATGCTGTACAGATACTCATGATTTCAGCAAGAGTTCATTTGGGAAAAAAAAGATGTTGATGGATAACATTCTTAAATGATATTTCAATATGTATTGATTTGATTTCATTCAAATGAAATTGAGATGCCAATTTCATTTGGCATGTCGGAGTGCAGTGTTTGAGGTGCAATGAAAAATGATTTGCTTTCCCTTGGAATTTTGTTTTCCATTAAATTCCAGATGTTGTTGATGCTGCCTGGGGTAGCAGCATCTTGGAGCTGGAAAAGGTCACATTTCACTTTTCCACTGTCAGCAATGAGCTTTCCACCCAACGTTAATCCAGCCTACTGCAGACAATAGCGCTGTCAGCGACTGTTTTGGGTTCAGTCCCCCACTGCCAAGCCAAGACAGAGATGCACTGGCAACAAGACTGTTTCTTTGGTCTCCAGCTAGCACCCACATGATAGCGAGTCCAATTTTGATTGAAATCATTTGAAGGTTCTAACATTTGCATCTCTTCAATCAGCTTTCACCATCCAGTGTTAAAAAAAAAAAAAGGAAGAAGAAGAAAAGAAGGTCCCCCTCCTTGCACAATATCTTTTAATACTGTACAGAGCAGGAAACACCACCAGAGGAAGGAATATTCCACATCCTCCCTCCACCCCTTTTAATTAAAATTGAGTAAAGTCTTGTTTTTGTAAGTAAGTCTATGCTGTCGTGTATCATGTTTGAACTATTTCAGGATATTCTCAGCATTAGGCATATTTCAAAAGTGGAAATATTATTTTAACCAGAGCTGAAAGTGGGATTTTCCAAAGTGGGACACCAAATGAGAGCCTTGTTGGAAGCATTAGGCTGTTTCATTAGAGAAAAAAAGAGGAACATGTGGATCTAGAAAATAAAACACACATTTTAGTGATGTGTCAGTAGAACTACATATTTAATACAGTCATGAAATAGGGCCCAGGCTGATGTAGTATTGCAAGGACCAAGACCACTTAGGTTCAGCAGAGCGTTTGCAGAGCAGTCCAGGTAAGTTGGGTGGGTGCAGTTTGGGCACTGTAATGCTGCTTATTGCTGCTCTGCTTGTCATTCTCTGCACAGATGTTAGGTGTTCAAAGGCAGGCAGGCAGGAAGGCTGGTAGTGATGTTGGCATATTGGTTACTTCACTTGCAAAACTCAGATTCCCAAACCTTTTTTTTTTTTTTTTTTCACCTTCCTCTCAGTTTCAGTGAAAAACAAGGACCCAATTCCCTAAAAAACAACCTGATAATCTTGTGCTCAATTGAAAGAACTCTACTTCATACCTGTACAGGATTATCACCTCCATTTCAGCCAGTGGTTTGTATCCCATCTAAAAGTGAAGGATTTATTCTGCTGAAAACACACTGTGAGTTTTCTCGCTGGTCTGCAGCCCCCAGACAGATTCAGAGAGCATTCAGATTTCTCATGGCCATGATCCAGGCAGTGAGGAAAGAATTTGGGGAGAACCACTAGCTGTATGCAACCACTTTAATTCATGGCTTTGTACTGCAATCAGTGATTTGCCATGAATTTTTATTAGCAGGAATTTCACAGTAAGAAATATCCAGTTAGCCTTGTTTGTCTGCTTAACAGAAAAAAAAAATCATGAAAATCAATGATACAGAAACTCTGCTCATGCAAACTGTTTCATCAAAACAAGAAGGGAAAAAATCATGTTCAGTTCATACACGAAAATTTGTACTTCTTTCTGACATATGAGTGACTAGTATTGTGAAGTAGTGTAGTAACAGAATAAAGGCAATCAAAATACACTCATGTTCATACAAGATTCTTGCATCTGCTTAAATCTGAGAGGTGTGGGTTTTTCTGATCAAGTTGATTGTGAGCATAGACGGGGGAACAGTCATGCATTTTGAAGGGAGTGATGCATTTCCCCAAGCTACAAGAGGACAAGTTCCTACAGCAAACATAAGGAAAACTGTGAAATTTGGGTTTGGGGTTTTTTTTTGTTCCTTGCATGTCCTATGTTCAGATAAGGTCCCACTGCAGTGCTCTTACTTGTGCTAAACAGAACCTAATAGGCATAATTTGTTTAATAAGGTATTACCAACCTTTTGTCACATTTAGGAATTCAACAGTATTAGACTTTTTAAGAGCCTGGATGATGAGAAAGTCTTTATGAACTGTTTTAACTGACTGTACTTTAATGCATTCAATTACATTTCTCAATGAAATTGGTCTCCATGCAATAAAAAGCCTGCAAAGCCCCATAATTCAAACAAATCTCTTATTTGCTTAACTGTTGAAACAACTCACAATGAGCACAGCTTAATATAACAGCATAATACCATGATCACATTGTGGAGTTCTAATTGAAAAGTAATGTACTTTTAAATAGGGAAGATCATTTCTTTGTTAGTTTTTTAACTTTATGTTTTTAATTTCAGATCTCCTTCCCTTTCCAGAGGAAGTTAGAGATGCCATAGCTTTAATGTCTGTTTTAGCTGCAACTAAAATGTTCACTTTCTGTAAGAAAATCTAAACCAGGAGGTATGCTATTTCTCCTGATTTGAAGGTCATTAAAGGCAAGTACGCTGTAAGTTCAAGTGCTGGTAGGTCAAAGAGAAATTCACAGCCCTGACAGCATGAACTTGAAAAGAAAGACAACCCTTTCTTTTCAATGCAATTGTCCATGCAGCTGCAGCTTTCAATTGCATAGTCTCCCTGAGCACATTGCTTTTTAAAAATCCAAATGAAATCTCCCTGATTTGGATTTTCAGTTGAAGATATAAGACATAGAAGGAAGTGGTAGCAGCTAAGTCAGGAATTAAAGCTACTGCACTGCTGACCTCAGACAGATGGTCTGGAAGAAGGAGACCTGAAATAAGGAGAAGCTATGTTATCATTTATCATACTTTCTCCTTATATCTATTTACAGATGACTTGCTGACAAGTATTTGCTGCCCTCCAATGAGGAAGAGCAAGAAGGAAATCATCATATTGATCTTCAGTCTTCCAGTCTTCCATGTTTTCTAATTGCAAACAACACTGAAAAAGTAAAAGGTGTGTATCCGCCTATCTACACACATCAGTAGGTAGATATACCTCTACCTGTATCTGTAGGTAGATCGATACACACTTTTTACTTTTTCAGTGTTGTTCACAATTAGAAAAAATGGAGAAGTACAAAATCAACGTGATGTTTTCCTCCTTGTTCTTCCTCCATGGAGGGCAGCAAATCCTCATCTGCAAGAAAATCCTTACTCTAACAAGTCAAGATCTGTGGATAACACCCATCCCTCCCAGGAACGAGCTAACGTTAGGTTAGCAAATACCATGCAGAAAATATTTATGGACATACTAATCTGCCTCAACCCTGTGTCTCTGTTAAAGGGCAAAAAATCCCTTTTGGATTTAGGGCAATGGCATGTCAGTGCCCCTGGCTAATACAGCTCTGGGCTGGGTGGACAACTTCACTGCCGATGGGACAAATCACAGTCTTCTTGTGCCGGTACTTTTATCCAACAGCTTGGTGTCTTTGATCAGCATCTTCCTGCTTTCACTATCCATGGAGATGTCCTGGTATGATTTTGTAATTCCATATTTGTGAACAAGCTAAATAAATTGCGGTAATGTGATGGAGCTTGAAATGAATTCTGTAATGTTACGTGATTGACAGTAAAATAGGTAAAGAGCTGGTCTTTTGCTTGATATTTTTGTTCTTACTGATCATAGCATGTATCTGAAAGGGATGTGTGAAAGTAAAAAATGTGCATTTGTGTGTCATGAGAGACACAGACATTTGATACCTGGAGGAAGAAACACAAAACATGGGCATTGCCACACAGAGGGACAGTACTTAGAAAATACATATTCTCTGCTCTTGTTGCCTGACTGCTGTTTTGAGGTGAACATTTTCCTTTTGGCCAGTGTAAGCCTGTGGAGAGCTGATGGGGCTCTGAGAGCATATTGCCATCTTTACAACAGGGTTTTGGGTTTGTACACATGTTTTCTGGGTTTGGTTTCCAGTAATAGTTTGTCAAGGGACATTGCCCCACCCAAATTATGCACTGACTCCAATGGATGAATATCTTAAGCAGAAGCTAGAATAGAAGTGTTTTGCACGGGGGTGGGACCTCTGAGAGGATGAGTGGCAGTACCCCAAGAAAAAATACAGATTTGCTCTCAATGCGTCTCAAGAATTTGCTTTCAGGCATTTCCAGGCTCTGGATCTTGCTGGTTGTGTAAAATACAGTCTCGCTGTACCATGCTTCTGTCTGTGGCCTGAATGTGGCTAACTCTTCTGAGCCCCACACAAACAGGGCGTAGTTGAAGGTAAGGATCTCATGGAAATGACACAAGGCGCTTTTTATTTCGCTTTCACTCATATAACCATTCATAGATCTCCTGTTCTCCAAAATCACTCAGAAATACCCAAACTTGAGTTTTTTGGAGTAATCACAACAGGAGGGCAAGAGAGCTGGCCAGCGCGGGAGGGAAGGCATGGAAGCTGCAGCACCATTTGCCGCATCTGCTCTCCCTCACATCGCTTTCAGATTTGAAGCCTCCTTGGTACATGAATCTGATCATTATCTTCTGCCACTCTTCATTCATGGTTGGGATTGCATCTCTCTTACTAGCATTAACCCATCCAGAAATTTCTCTGTGACTTCAGGTACCAGTCAGCCAAACAGCAGTTGGGTGCCACAAGTAGTCCAAGGTCGGTCATTTTGCCAGGGCTAAAATATGTGTATTCAAATGTATTGAAAAAAAATAATGACAACAGCGAAGATTTGAGGTAATTTTGTCTTTCATTTATCACAAACTCATTTTTCAAGTGTAGCATTAGCTGAAGCAGAATGCTAGAAAGACATTAGCTTTATTGTAAGAATCATAGGGAGATATAATGAGGTAAAGCTAATTTAGTGAGCACAAAAATAAGGTTTGCTTTTGTGATATTTTTTCCCCACCCCATTTGTGGGTCTTAGGCTGATTGGACATGTTTTCTTGCAGACGGGATCTGGTCATCACCATCCAACTATTGCAACTCAGGTTATTCTAGTCTTTGCAGAGATTCATTATTTCTGCTTGCAGAAGTGCATTGCCTTTACGATGGGTGCTATAGTGACTGGGACAGCCAACAACACTGAATATAAGGCCACCAAAATAGCTGTTAAATGAGCAAGTGCCTGTCACTGAGGAAGGCTCCAAAATCCTGGGTTTTATCCAACCCAAATTGTTCCGTCCGCTCTTATCAGGGAGCTGATGGTTGGTTCCCATTTGGTTACAATTTACATCTAGTTGGCAGCGTGCAGCTGGAGAGAAGCCAAGTTTTGTATCACGATGACTGTTTGGTAACAGATGTCTAATGTTTCCCAACACATTTAGCTCATGTGATAGGAATCATGAGCTAGTTTAGTAAAGCTGAGCAGTTGGGTAATTACAAACCTTTACTCCCATCATTTTCTCATTTATTCTTTTTAGCTGCCTAGCTAAGATTATTCTGAATTTTTGTATTTATAGTTTGGGGAAAAAAAGATTGAAATGTGTTTTGGAGTAATAGTTGTCCTATGAAGCGGTTGCTTATTTAAATTGTTGGAAATTTCCAGCAGTGCAGAAAGCCACATGTTTTCCTCTCCTGTTCTGCATAACAGGCATTGCCCAAATGCTTTGGCTGTGGCCCCAGCACTGCTTTTTCAAAGTACCAGGACATGTGGACGATGGTATTTATTCATGATCCCCCTGAGAACTCTGTTTTCTTGCATGTGACACCTGTCCATGCTGAAGGTGATACAAAACCAAGTCCTTTAATAGTGACGCTTTAAGAGTATTTATTTTATTTGGAGGGAGGGAAGAAAACGGTGATCCCACACCCCAACTCTTCCATAGGAGGATACCGATAACTCGTATGACCAATACAGACAGTCGTTTGAATGAGATTTCAGTAGGTATCTCTGTCGTTCAGATTTTCAACAAACCTTGAAGGAGAGATTGGGAGATTCTGCAGCATGCTCCTGATTGACCTATATGTGAACATTTCCTCCTCTGTCCTGTTTTCTAAAGTCCCAAGTGGAGAAGCTACTTCTCCTGTTAGTTACAGGAGTGAACTGAGCTCTGGTTGAGCTGGTTTTATAGGGCAGGTTACAAAACCCAGTTTATATTAAACAAAAAGCCTCATTAGTGCACTGGGAGTTGCTACCTTGCCTCCTCCAAGCTCCTCTGAAAATCTCAGCCTTCGTTTTAAAAGCTCTTTATCAAAGAAGCAGAATAGGCATTTAGCAAGGATACTATGAAACATGAACTTTTTGTTGTTCCTTGCTATTTGGATTTGTTATGTTTTGACAAATTTTCTGTATCTGTTATTTTTGTGCATTTCCAGCTGTGACTTTCCGGGCATTCGGGCCTTTGATATCTGGTTTAAAAAGAACCAGTACCAAAATACCCCATGAAGGGCTCTTTCCAAATAACGTCTATTCCAATTAGGGTCAGAAAATCCCAGAAATCTCAGTATAGAAAGGTTGAGCCTGACATCTGCATAGCTCCAGAACATCGCTGAATGCAGATGTGATGCTGATCAGTGTTCACATCTCAGAGCTTGCCCAAGACGTCTTCCTAAAACACCTCTTGTCTATTAAATTATGAACTTAAAATACAAATATTTTCAATCACCAACTGTTGCAAAGGTCAAGAAGTCATATTTTTCTTTGTCAAATTTCAGAGCACAACTATATGGCTGCATATTTAGAATATAACTGCCTTTCTCGTTAGACTCCTGAGTATCAGATGGGAAGAGGCTGTGGCATCTGCGAAGTGGTACCCAGAATAAATATGCCCTGACCTGACACGCAGATATTTTTCCCACAGAGTTATTACTGAGTTATTTTCACATTAGCTTGCACAAGTGTCGTCAAACCATCTCTCCCATTCATCCCATCTCTGTTATATTCCCAAAGAATATCCCAAGCATCCTCTACAGTATCTCAGATTTCTTAGATCTGGTCCAGAGCTGAACATATTCCAATTGACACACCACGATTTTTAAACTACTTCTGTATTTCTTTGCACTATGATCCCAATGTATCAAAAGGCTCCCTTTTGTTTTGGAGGTGATAAAATTAAGACATCCCATGTGCTTGTCCCTAGAACTTTTTAGGGCACAGACTGCAGAACCCTAATAGCTTTTGTTTAGAGAGTTTAGACATGCTCAAATTAACAAAGTTAAAAGACGAAAGCTGAATTCATATTCTTAATTTTAGGGTGAGGATTACACCCTGATTTCTGATTTATGAGATGCCTTGGAAATATCTGCTCTTGGGTATTTTTATTTAAAAGACTGATGAGATTTATTCTTAACTTTGCAGGGCTGAAGTGAATAACTCCTGTTTCTCAGCTTGTAGGAATTTGATTTGAAGGTGGACTTTGACCTTTGTAGCTGGGAATAAAACAGAATTCAGATATGCCTGTTGTTAGTAAGCATGTGAAGGGCTTGCACGCTTGATTTTACAAACATTTTTGTTTTACTATATATTTTTTTAATTTATTTTCTTTCTAGGATGCCTAGAAAGCTGCATCTAGTTTGTTTAATAGGCTTCATTGCTCTTATATGTACCGACTGCATATAAACAATCTTATCTGTCAGAAAGTATCAACTGAGGGATTTCAAAAAACAATAAAAATAACACTATAAGTACATTTTTTAAACAAAATAATAAATTATCACATTTTTTTTTACTTGAAAGGCCATCAGCAGAGCTTTCAGCTTCTGCAACTCAGCACACAAAATGATGAAGAAGTTGTGTCTGGAGCAGAATATCCCTGTTCCCATCAAACCAAGGCATTTTCAGGAGAATTGGTGGATCTTCCAGGGGCTGGGACAAACATCCTGCTTTCCTTGACAGCACAGGGGCATCTTTGACTTAGTTTTGTCCTCCCATGTCACCTGATGTGCACCATTTTGGTAGGACTTCACCATTATTCAGGATAATTTTCCTCTATGTTGTATGTCTTTGGAGACCCTACTCCTGAGACACTCTTGTTTGGCATCTCCTGTCCCCTCCTCGCTCAACATTGAGAAATACCTTGCCCAGCGGAGGCAGGGTAGCTATTTCCCTGCCTCTCTGAGAGCAAGTGATCCCTCTGGCTGGCATCTTCTTTCCTGCCTCCTTCCACCAAGGGAGACTCCCAAGCCTTGGGCAAATTTAATGCAGGGCTTTTTGACTAGCAGTTTTGCCTAAGTAGTTTCACTGCTGAAAGGAAATTTTCTCATGCTGGGATCTCATCTTTCTAGCAATTATAAATCATTAGAGGTATTTAACTGGTCAGGAAAACAGAAGATAACTCATATGCTGTCTATACATTTATCATAAAAATTAGACCCATCTCATTGCACTGCCACCCCTAAAATGATGTGTCTTCGGTGATTTAGTAGGGACATACAAATATGGCTTTCTCTTACCAGAGCTCCTTTCAGCTCCAGGTTTAATATGCACCTCATGATTAGTATAAAGTGATCAATAAGCAGCTGTGTCACACAAGGTTATCCCAAGTTCAAAGCAGGCTCGGTGCTGATTAGTTTCCAAAATCGGATGCAGTCAGGCTGCTCTGGTCACAGGAGCAAGGTCACTGAGAGGATCTGGTGACAGTATAAATAATAAAGCAGAGCTTATCTGATTTGTTGACAGTATCCCCAAGATAAAATTGCACTTTATTGCATTGTATTTGGGGGTTTGTGATGTGACCTCTCACCTTTTGTGACACCTCTCGGTTTTTCTCTTTCACCACATTTTTTTTTTCTCCTCCAATGTCATTTCAGTTTTAAATAGAATAAAGAAGTTATTTTGAGGGGAGTAAGTCAGTAAATCAATGTTATCCCATTACTGAATTAGATTAGAAACAGGCATGACAGATAAGATACATTAGAAGGATAGGCAGATATGTACATATGATTGTAGCTAACACTATGTTATTTTATCTTTACTTTAGCGTTATCATGCTTAAATGAAGAACTAGGGTGAAATAGCACATTATGGTCTATCTATGAATTGCAAGACAATATGGCTGAAGTTAAATACCAAAAACTGTGTTTCCAAGCCAGTTCCCCCTTCCCACCCTCCATGCCTCTCTTCATGATCCGTCAACGCTCTTTTCCCATACAAGTCTGTGTCACCAACAGCCAAAGGTTGCTTATGCACAGGGCCTTCTCCGGCAGCTGAATGTCAAACTTTATTGAGTGGGTGGATCCTGTTCATCCATTTCCCTTCCGAGCCTTTCTAAAAATACCATAAACCTTGACAAGGAGCTATTTTAGAGGAATCATATTCATGAGGGTAGTCATGGGAAGCTTATTTTGGCAGGCTTGCATGTGTTGGGTTTGCATGCATCCCCTAGTTAAGGGCTTTGTGAACTTCTGTTACAAGCTAGTTGCACATGGGCTAAAGAGGGAGCATCTGGATTTTGGGACCTCCTGTGCTGGAATTTCTACTCCAAGTTGAGTTTATAGAAGGAAAAGAACTGAAGATATCCTTATAGGAATGCTAATATGTGACTGAAGTCATTCATTTCAGGCATTTGCACACCAGCCCTCAGCTTATCGGATCTGATTTCATAAAACCTTGCTGTGATTTCTCTCCAGGGACCTTAATGATCTTGCCACTTTCAATAAACATTTATAGAAACTACTGCCAGCCTGTGGATAAGAGAAACTTGTATGAGAGACTTTATCTTCCAAAAATACTTAAAGACCAAAAAAAACGCACCCTCTCTTCACAAGAAGATCAATAGAAAATGTCAAAATGTAGCATTTGTTGGGTAGCTGGAGCTGAATTACAGTACCAGACATTTGCATTGTAGGCATGCAGTAGGTATGTTTGCTTTTCTCACTTTGAAAACTGTGCAAATTGGAGCTATGCTACAATTGGGAACAGTGAAACAATGAGTGTGAATAAAAGCAAACTCTAAGAGATAAGATGGAAATTAAGCAGGTAAACGCTGTTCCACACTCATGCCATGCGGGTACAGTATTGCGCAGTACTCATGTTTGCACCTCTAAGAAATTTCCATTTTTTCGCATAAAAAAATCCAGATATGAAGCCGAAGCTGCCTTCTTCGCTAACCTGAAACTGTCTGATTTCAACATCATTGACACCCTTGGAGTCGGAGGGTTTGGACGAGTTGAACTGGTAGGTAACCTTTTCTTCTTTGAACTTTGTGTGATGTCCGGGAACCACTACTGTGTTATGAGTCTTTTTATTTTTGTTCAGTATTACAACAGAATTCCCAGAAGAGACGTATGTGATAGGATCATATATTTTCTAATGGTGGAAGAAAGCTGCATGACATTTCTGGGTAAATAAAAACGAATGAATAAATAATTTGCAGTAACTGAAAAATATATACTAGGTTGAGGAGAGAGGAGCACGTGTCGTTTCTCTCTACATGGTCATACATTGAAGTAATGCTGTTTATAACATTGATTGTCTTTTAGCAAGAACCTGAATCGTTGTGCAGCTGTTGATTAAGTGATGAGATTGAAAGAGCAAAAAAATCTTAAAATGTTACTTAGCCAAAACTGGAATAATGGTGCGATGTCTCCTCTAAGCAGTTTCTAATTCAGATCTAGAGGCAGATCTACTTGATTATCACGGAAACTGTGGATTCAATTATAATAAAATTTCACAGAAAAATACTATTTCACTAAAGATTCTGTGAATTTTAGTGAAAAAGCAAAAACAGCTTTTTGCTCTGCTTAGATTTAGAACTACGTAGTCTTTATTAAAACAAAACCTGAGCAGGAGGAGCGTGGATCAGCAGCTGTTTTGTGACCATTTGTAATATCATGTAAATACAAAAACTTCTGGTAGAAAGAAGCAGCTTAGTTTACATCAACATGCTGACCAAGGAGGAGTTTCTGATACTGAACACCAGTACAATATGTTAGGTACTCCTTTAAGTTAGGAGCAGAAAAGTGAACGTTTACTGCTGACAACACAAAATTTATGGGAAATCCTTACTCTGTAACCATATGAGAGCCCCAAACGACTTTTTTATATTATTTGTTTATTGCTGGGAACTGGAAAACTGGCAAAATAAGTAGTTTGGTAATTATTTGTGATATAATGGATAAAATCAGTGTTAAAAGTGGAAGTCATTCTTCCATATGATTTGTTTCTAACTCTTCTTATTTGGATTTATGTAAAACTGTGAAAAACAGAGGACATCAATGAGTACTTTGATCTCTTCCTCGGTTTTTGTTTTTATTTATTTAATATTAGCAACAGTTGTTTTGGAAGATAGTCACTGGAGCTCACGCGTAGCCTGGGAAGGATGTCCTTTCCCCAATCCTTCTACAGTCATGTTCTACAGAGGAGACTTTAGAGCAGGAATTTAATTCAGGTGGTGCTCAACCTCACATATGAAGGTCTTTCACCATTATAAAGGTCAGGGGATTTACTTCCTAAGTTAATACCACTGGGTATCAGCCTGAGGTAACCTGTAGTGAGGGACCTACCATTTGGGGGCTTGTTTTGAATCTTGGAAGGAGCTTGCTAGGCTTATTTTCATTTCTAAGATTTTTTTTGGTTGATTGGGTGAGTGGGTGTGGTTGTTGGGTTTTTGGGGGGTATATTTTCAAGCTTTGAATACCTCATGTTGTTCCTGGGAAGGTGGATGAGTTTGTCTTCATGGGGGGTTGCTTCAGGTACCCTAAAAATGCATAGATGTGAAAAAAAATTGTACTGTGTTATGAGTGATGGTCATGAGTCCTCCACCTCTAGCTGCATTCAAAGTTAATTTGGAAGCTATAAGATGTTGAGAAAAACTAAATATTATATACGCGTGACATCTGGTCAGGTGTGAAGAAGAGCAGGAATGAACATGCTGTTATTTTAACATATCAAATCAGAACCAGATAGAAAAATTTAAATCTTTGCAGAGTTCCAAAACTCAGAAGCCTTCGAGAAGTCCTGGTTCCACCTACAAAGCCTACAAAAGGCTACTAATGGGAGAAATATTTCAATCACCTTTAGGGTTTTTTTTTCAAGGTTGAGTTTAACTCCCCTTGACCTTGCTGTCCTAAGCAGGTCATTTTCTGGGTAAATTATAAATACACTGGTGAATCAGAAAGAGCATTCTTCTTTCTCACCAGCTTAAACCACTTCCCATATTAATTTCCTGTTGTCAGTTTGTTGGAGACACAGAAGTTGCTTGTATGGTGTGATTAAAGTTATTCCCTGCATTGTGCCTGGGTGAACGATCCTGCCACGTGAAGGGGGAGGGGACAAGACTAGAAGCATTTTCCTTTGGGAAAGGTGTTTCCGTAATTAAGAGAAGTGAGATGGGGAAGAGAGGAAAATTACAGGAAAATGTGAAGGTATAACATACCAAAGGACTTCTTCAGGTACTGTTCCTAAAGTGAGCATGATAACAATTTGCATTTAGCTCTTCAGACTCTCCAGCAGAGCTAAGTGTCTCAAGAAAACCATTTATTTCAGATTTACATTCCTAAGATTTTTAGTTAAGGAGGAAATAAAGATGTATTACATCACTAAATAGTCGTATATTTCTGCTAAATAGACTGTAGCAGTTCTTACCTAATACTGAATTACACAAGGAAGGATAAAAATATTTAAAAGTTTAGCTTAGCACTCATGATTTCATTATTTTTCTTTATCACCAAGGCAAACTATGTTAATATTCTGTCAGCTTTAAAAAACTAAGTACCTTTGTGAATTGCCATTTCATTGCTGAATACTGGAAAATGAGGTCATTATGTTATTCAAATAAGAGAATATTTTCATCAAAGCTGAGCCGAGAATTCCTACCTCTTGTTTCTGTCTTCGGTACAAAAAACATGTTTTATGATTTACGGCCAGAAATGAACTAATGCAAAATGTATTGGAGGACTTGACTCTTTTATTCCTTGCATGTATTACTGCATCTTGCTAATGCCCAGCAGTTCTGGAATTTGTTCCTGAAAAACACTGCAATTTTTACACTTTCCTAGGAAGAGGATTTTTATAGCTTAACCCCAGCTGCTGTGGGCAAGTCCCCCAGGACATCTGTATACCCTTCCAGAGGGCCACTGGTGGTGTCTGGTTGGAAACTGGAATGTCTGGGTCTGAGTTTGGGTCTTGCTGGCCAAAGGCAAATAACGTTCCCATTTGCATACATTTTTTAACATTCTGGTGTGGCTTGTGTAAATACACTTTGGTGTTCCAGGCACCTCCGTGAATGCCGGCTGTTTTCAGCGTTCATCCCATCAATGAATTCATATGGTAGTACATGTCCTTCAGGCCAGACAGCCTGTTATTTAAGTAATTTTCGATTCTATGGAGATAACACATGGAAATATCTTTTTGTCTTGGTTTTGTTCCTGTAATAGAAAGCTTATCTCCTGTGGTGAGAAGTCCTGGTTAGCACATGTGGGACCTTTTTCTAAGTAGTTTTATTTTCCGTATATCAAGAGAAGTTTCCAACAGATTTGCATTGCTGTTGTACGTAGTTGGCCCAGATTTTTAATGGCTACTTAATGCCTCTTACAACGCATCTTGTCCTTATGGCCGCTGTTCTGCTCCTTTATCCCCAGCTGGACTTTGTCTGCAGTCAGCTTTTACCCAGGCTACTGTCAAGGGGGCCGAGCAGCTGAGCTGTCCCATGCTGCTTGCCCTGGGGACCAGCTCTGCCACCGAACAGGAGCAGCATTTCACATCAGGCAGAAACCGCATCGCGTCCGTGCATGTCAGTCAAAACACAGTCTGCCATGAAAATAGGCAATAAGGAGTTTTTCCATGTGCTATCCGTGGAAAAGAATCATTGTAGGGCTGCTTCGAAACACTGGCAGTGAAGTTTCGATAGCAGGATCATCAAAACAAGTGACCTATGATAGAGCAAACAGAGGCGTTTGTGTGCATACAGCAGGAGCTGTGTGACGCTCAGTGTTTAAAAAAAAACAAAACCACAAACAGGTGGGTTTGAGAGCCCATAGTCTGCCCAGGGCTGGCTGGTGCCACATTCCTAGGGCAACCCTTCTGCATTTTGGAGAGCCGCCAAGGCGGTGCAAGCAGCCCCGGGACATCTCTTCCTGTGCCTCTCATCCAGCTCATGGACACGTCCCTTAGCATGGGAGAAGAGAAATAATAGGACTGGACTTCTTGTGTTTAATAGCATAGATTAACAGATGCATCCACTATTTTTTGCTGCTCAGCTTGTCAGGACTGTGTCAGCTGAGCCTCTTCTGTGTTGGGATCTGGGTGCCTCAGTAACACATTACAACAGTGAATGAATCTATCGGCTTGGGTTTGTGTCCTGCAAAGCACTACTTTGCAAAGAGCAGACATGTAGGTCAGGTGTTCTCAGCCTTCATAAATCATCTCTCCTGAATTTATTGCTTTTGTCGTTGTTCTTTAATTTCCTTTTAATTTAAGTCCTATGTTTCTGATCGTCTGCCCCAGCTCACGTGTTCCGGATTTAAATCAAGATTATTTTAGACAGCTCTGAAATAAATGTATCAGAGTATCTGAACATACAAGGTTAGAGTCGTTATTGCTATGAATCAGTTCATGTAGATGATGGCTGAGTACAGGTAGACTAAAAATCAGGTCCAGGCCTGAATGCATGCCTTGGTTATACTGACGTGCAGTTATCACTTCGAACAATAACTCAGTGAAGGGAGAAGGAGATTTTAAATCTCTCCTGCTATTATAAAATTGCAAAAATAATATGTTTCCCCCACACACCATCCACCCCACACCATTGAGGCTTGGTTTCAGCTACATATTTCTCACTTCTCAGGGCAAATATGCTGGCGAAACCTACAGACTTATACTACCTCTGCATGTAGGCAAGCTTGGAGGGAGGGAGCTGTGCCTTCTGTGCTGCTTTGGTAACACATGGTTCGGGGATCCTGAGAGCAACAGTATGAACAGGCAGATTAAGGACAGGCCTAACTTT
The DNA here is from genome assembly GCF_963932015.1 of Anas acuta. Classification (NCBI taxonomy): domain Eukaryota; kingdom Metazoa; phylum Chordata; class Aves; order Anseriformes; family Anatidae; genus Anas; species Anas acuta. The sequence goes on from NC_088985.1 coordinate 2,349,575, forward strand.
TAGCCCTGACTTGACAAAACATTTAATCATATGTTTCAATGTTTGGCAGCTTTGCGGAAGTCAGTGGCACTTAGAGCACATATTTCAACCATATGTTCATTATATCGTGGGCTGGAAGGGACCTAAAGAGATCGATCACCATTGCCCCACAGCAGAATCAAATACACCTAACCACTTCTGACCACTTTTCCCTGATTTGTCATTGAAAGTCTGCAGGACAGAAGGCTCCCAAGGCACTTTATTCCAGTGCCTACCGTTCCTTGCTGCAAGAAAAGTTTTCCTGCTATTTAACACCTCCTAGCCTGTCATTTGTTGTTCTCATTTCAAGTGGACTTGGGGGCACTTTCTTCCCTTCTCATGCAGTAGAATTGTATATATTTGAAGACCATTATCACATAAACCTGAAATACTCCCCATTAGAAAAAACAAATATTCTTCTTGTGAGTTTGACATGCAATTCATGCTTTCTGTGTCAGTGGTCATTATGTTTTCTCAGTTCCCAGTTGGTTCTCCCCTCTTTCAGCAGTGTCCCGTACTAGATACATTAGTCCAACCTGTACCTTCCCATGGTCAGGTAGAGCAGGACAAGTGCAGCTATGTGCCTTTGCCATCACTGAATTGTGTCCCTTTTATTTCAAGCCATTACTTCAATTTGCAAAAATCAAATTTAATTCCCTTGCTCTTCTCAAAAGCATTCATAGCCCTTTCTATCTCAATTTTAGTATGTGCAAAGTTAATAATATTCTTCCTGTTTCATTATCCAAACCATTAATAAAAGTATGTAATGGTGATATATACTAGACAGACCCCCTTGAAGTCCTCCTTGTAACCTCCTTTCAGCTTGATGATGACCACTAAAAACTAAACTCCTTTAGAATATGGAGATTAATCAGGACATACACATAAAAACTGAGTTTCTGCCACATTTTACCGGGACTATACAAGACCTTTTAAAATGGGTAGTATGGCATTTTTCATTTTTATTTATGTTTTAAGAAAAATCTGGCCACAGATGATGAAGTGCAATCAAATGTATTATAGCCTCTAGCCTTTTTTTTGTAAACGAAAACATTAGTGAATTAGTTAGATGGCAAGGCAAAAAATTCTGTAATTGTCTTCCAATAGAGTGACAGATGCATAACTCAGACATTTATCAGTGGAAATTTCCAATTGCATAGCTATCATTTATTGCAGCTATTATGAAGCTTTTCAAGATCAGTCTTCTCTTAAAAATCTTTGAAATGTTTCTTTCTTATTTTTAATTGTTAAGAATCCTTTAGTCTCCATCTTTCTGAAAGATTGTGTACTTCGGGTACAGTCAACACAAGAAAATTGGTTTTAGTGAAGGATTAGAAGATCAGGTACCTGAGTAAATCCCACATTCAGACAATAATGAAACTACAGCTGTGGAGCTGAGCAAAATACTATTTATGAAGGTTTGGTCTGTGTTGTTTTTTGTTTGTTTGTTTGTTTTCTTCTGCCCTTCTTGACTATATGCAGGATGCTTAATTTGAAACATTTGAGTGATGCTGTCAGATAGGGCATTTTTCTTTATTTTTCCTTTGATTTTTAATTCTCGATGGAATTGAATACATCTTTGGCAGGTGTTACTTTGTAGTTTGAAATATATTCTTGGGGCTTGTCTGCTAATGGAAAGGATGTTGTCATGGTTTGGAAAGATGAGACACCATTTGTAGCACATCAAATATTGTTGGAGTCCTGATCAGGATATGAGCTGTCAAGCTGGAGGCTTGGGCTCACATTGGAGGTAGGAGTAAGATGTAAAAATAGGTGCCGTATTATGGACAAAGACAAACTCAGGAGTGGGGCTGGGGTTGGAGGTTTGAGACTTTATGTCCATCTTATATTTTCAGGAAACCACAGTAGTGAGTTTTTCCATTTGGTTTAACATATTTTAACTATATAACCCTTCTTCTGGTATTTACTTTTTGTTGGAATGATTTTATGCATGAAACAGTTTACATTCCTCACTGGTTTTTAGCCTTTTCCTTCTAGACATTTTTGAACAAAATATTTACCTCTGAGGTTTAGAGAAAGGCGTGAATTTTAATGCATTTCCCGATGTCCTTGCTTATAAAAAACTTACTTGTTCGTGCTGTCAAGTATTGAATAGCAATTTTCAGTACAGGGATCAAAACGTAGAATTATGTATTTTTAGCAAAAGTCAGAATTTGATTAAGTAACTTAAATTATTAAATATCTGAGGTTTTCTTGGGAACTTGAATTTTTACTACATATTTATGTGTTACTCATAGAGTGTAATGCTGCAATGTATTTTCCAATGGAGTCCCATAGCACTCTGATTGTGCTGTATGATAGGATATGATATTTGGTGCTTCCCCAACCAGATGAATCTAAACTTTTTTCAAAGAAAATGAGGACAGCACAGACAGTTTCCACTCTAATGCCTATTTATAATTCGTTCTTGGATTCAGCCTTCACAATTTCAGCCTACAGTATATCCCAGAAACGTATTTATTATAATTATTATTTTATTTCATCTTAAGATCTTTTTTTTAGTCTCAACCCAGTCTCATCCAGCCTGATCGCCACCCCTATTCACACGTGGGCCCCATAAGCTGCCTTCCTCCTCTTCTCCCAACAGCCTTGAGCAAAAACTTGTTCGTGTGATGTTGAGCATGAGGTGGAAAGGATAGAGTAAGAACCACTGGGTAGTTTATTGTTATGATTTGGAGATGCAAGCTACAATTTCTCCCTAAGCCTTAGGTGAGGAAAGCAGCTGAATCTGGCCTTAAGGAGATGAGCAAAGTATCTTTAAAACCTTAATGGTGACATCTGAAATACTTTGAGGAATAAATATGAGCAAGATATCTCCCCCCTTGCCTAATAGAAACAAATGCTGGCAAAAAAAAAGCAAGTTGTAAGGCAACAAATATCATTCTGGGGAAGTCTGTTTCATCCTGGGAGAACAGGAGTATATTTAGTACTAAAAACATGCTGTACTCTTTTGCTGGGGGGAAATGCCGCTGCTTTGTTCGTGCAGCAGTTCAGCTGTTGGGATTAGGAGATCTCAGCTTGCCTTCTCGTTAGCCTGCCTGCAGCCCAAGTGCTGCGCTCAGCAACAGCTGCTGCTATTTTTGTTGCTTCTAATGCATCTAGTTGGGAAGCCGTGGAAAATAAAGGACCCTGTGCATACCCAGCAAGCAAAAGCATTTGCACTTCAGTTCCCAAGCACTGCGTTGGGTCAGTTGTTATTTAACGTGATACAAAGATATTCATGTTTCATGATAGCCCTGATTTCTCCATTATTTCCAAATAAAGCACACGTAAGTCAGCTAGCAGAAGCCCTTTAGGAAGGTGTTTAAACTACCATCGTTGTTGTTACAGAGGTCTCACCATGCCCACAGTGGGTGTTCAGCAGGAGACATTAGCAACAAGAAACCTGTCTGTCAGCAGTGTATACAAGATTTCAAGAAAAGGTTCTGGCCAGCTCCTAACGGATCACTATTGCTGAGCATTTAGGAAAAAGCCACATCTCCAGAGTAAAAGAAATGTTTTTTACTTGCACAAACTCTGCTCACTGTGTGTTCTCATTTAGCTAGGAGCGAGGCCAGCTACCCTGAGGATTAGTAGAAAAATCTGAAGCTTATGAGCAAATTTTTGTGAGTGTAGTGTCCAGAAGCTGCAAGAATTCATGTTCAAATATGCTTGTTCCGTCAGTTAGAAGAAATCTGGGCATTTTTCAGGGGCAAATGCCATTCAAATCGTAATCTCCATTTTAGCTGTCAAAATGTAGGAAGGATAAACTATAAATATGAAATGTGTTCAGGCCATGCCCGTGGGTCTGTTGCTCTTTCATGGCTTTCATGGCTTTAAGGGTCTGCACAGAGTATCGTAGAGGAACATATTATCTGGGGCAGCTTTTTAGAGAAAATGCACAATCACAATTGCACAACAAACGCACAATTTTGTCTTATAAATATCCATTTCTCCCCCCCAAAAAAAAAAAAAAAATGAAAAAGCACTAAGGTAAAAAACATGTTTATTTGTACGTGAATGATAGCTGTGTTAACAGAGCAGGTTTTGAACACACTGTGTGTTTTGGAAGTTTCGGGAGTTTGTACATCATAAAGCAAAGCAACATTTTTGGAGTGGTTGCAACATTTGTATATAAGCACAGAGAGTGCAGGAGAAGCCAGCTACGGGCTAAGGAAACGAAGACTCAGAATAGGAAGAGAGAAGGGACTTCTCTTGTCCTTGTCATTCCTCTCACTCTCTATCTCCTTCACTACTTTTACTGTCCTCTTCTCCCCTGTGGTTGCATCTTGTCCTAATCTTGTAGCATTCCTCTTCTACTGAACTCACCGCCAAGGCCTCTTTACCCACCTCATAATGGATTTTTTAAAGTTTCTTTCCTGAAGCAGCATTGTTTTCTGAATGCTGAGAAGTTAAATGTAGTCCTGTGAATGTAAATTATTAACAGCAAAATTAAGCCTGTTTTCCTGACTGTTCCTCATGTCCTCTTACAGGACTTTTGTTGAATGTATTTGCAAATAGCGACCTATCTGTTTGGGTTCACTCAGGGGTGGCTTTGTCTGGATGACACAGGCTGCCAAAAAAGTACCTGCTACCTGGGTCCATACCCAGGCATCATGCTGAAGCACAGACAAAGAGGAGAGGATGAGGCGATGACTCTGTGTGGATGTGCTCCCCAGGTGGCACATGGCTGCCACCATTAAATTTTGCTTCTGCAGTTGCCTCACGTAGTTATAAACAAGGTTTCTGCTGTTATTTGTGTCACTGGGATGCAGCTCATTTCCTGGGTAACAATCCTGCAGAATGACCTGATGTACAGCATTTTACTTCTCTTACCACTGGTTTCGTACGTCACAGTTTAGGGTGGTATTTGGGCTTTATTTCACCACGCTCCCGACTGATTTTCTTTTACCTTTTGACAAGAAAATATATTATTGTTCCACAAATGAAAAGGATTCCTCCTACAGAGTGTCATTTCTAACAGAGGTCAAGAGCTTACACAGATTGACCAGGAGGGAGCCCAACCAGGATGGAGCCTGATCAGTGGCAGCTATAGGTTTATCAGGATTCACTTTTTGGAGGATTTTTGCACTGACGAAGATGGTATGGGCCTGTAGTCTGCTGTTGGTGGAGGTTTGCTGTTCAGCCTGCTTTGAATTCAGTTTAGCCCATGCAAGTGAGAGGCAGAACTGCAAACATGGACCGTGTGCCGGAGCACAATGAGATGGCCGCATAATGGAAAGCTGAAGCATATGTTTGAAAGCAGGGAGCAGGGGAAGTATAACGCTGTACTCAGTGTTATTAATTTAATTTGTAGTTTTTTCCTTGCCAGTGGGCCTTTCAGTAAAATATGCAACATTATTATTTTCAGTGAACATGGACATTTACACTGGCCATGCCGCTTGCTCTTACTCTCAGTGCTCTGCATCTCCAAAAGAGATAATTTTGCACTGGTGAAAGGGCAATGACTATGTAAGGACAAAGCGAGGAGAGGAATTAGAAAAGAAGGAGGGAAGGGACTGGAAATGCTTTTTACTTGCAAAAAAATGAGAGAGATGGAGGCTGCTGGTTACCCTGTGTCAATCCTCTTGGAGAAAAATGATTGAAACCCAAGGCTCCAGCACGTCTCCACCAAATCAATAGTCCTGGGGCCTTTGAAATTTAAGATGTTGCTTCAAGTTATGTCAAAGCTGATCTCCTGGACTGTATAGCAAAGATGGCTCCTTTGCAAACTGCCTGCCTTTTTCATTTCTCTAAAGCATTTAGGAGATTTTTGTGGTGGGTTTATTTGGAAGGCTAAGCTTCCTGCCCAGCATATCCACCTCCCTCTGAGCTGAGAGACAAAATCATTGTGGTTTTGTGGCATCATGTGCTTTTTTTTTTTCATTATATTTGGAGGACAGGGTGTTCTTAGCAGCCCATTCTCAGCATCCTAACATTAATCCTGAATTTTAAAGTAAAAAGTGCAGGTGACTCTTGGATTTTTTTTTTCAACTTTAGTAATTAGATTGGAATTAGACATGTTCTTTTTTTCTATAAACTACCATGAACTTAACATTAAAAGTTACTGTTTATAGGAATAGTAGAAATTATCTGGAGACGGCCAGCTTTACATCATAAAAAAATAGTCATCACAGTCCATCATTTGGGAGTTACAGCAGAAACTCCAAACCTACTAAGGCATGTTGGAGAAGGAGGAGTTTTCGGGATTCATTGTCCAGGTGGACAACCAGCTCAGAGAAAAACATAGGAAGGAAAGTGATCCAAAATTTAAGCCTTAGATTTTGTACCTCAGCAGTATGTTTCAGTGCATCAGCACATTTAATGCAAGTTATTCCCCCAATGTTCTCAACTTCTTGCAAATCCTCTGCATTACGAAGCACATTATGGAAAACGTATATAAATTCTCCTGTGGCATAATGTCAAAGTCTTGTTTGTCTACTTGTTTGTTCCATATTTAAACATTTGTGGCAGTGATAACATTATCAAACGCCAAACAAAAATGCTGCCTTTTTCTTCCTTATAGTAATTTCTTTTCCTGTACTTCTTTTGAAGGTGTACAGGTAAATATAGGAAAGCAGATTAATTCCTCAAAGCCCAGGTATCCATGAAAATCCAATAATTAAAAAAAAAAAAAAAAGAAAAGAGAGAGAGAGAGAAATAACTTTTCTAATGAAAGACACAAAAATTTGACAAGTAGTCAGAATACCTGTTATCAAAATGTTACACCATAAGAGGACAAATTGGGCTTTATACGTATTTCACTTTATTCTATAGTTTTGGAATTCAGTGATCTGAGACTCCACCCAGTTGTCATGTTTATTTTTAACACTGACATCTAGTAAAGATTAACGTTAGAAAGAGAAACACAGATTTGTGTTTCGACTAAGTTTAGAAGTGCTAAATATCATTTTATTGAAAATGTGTCTTGTTCATACTGACCGACTAGTTTTTAGGTTTGCTAGGAGATTTACTTTCTTGGCTCCCTTGTTCATTTATTTTTTGTTTCTGGACAATCTAACAATAAAACATACTAAAAGAAAACAAATCTGATCTGTAACATGTGATATGGCTTTGCACAGACTTTTGAAAGAATTTGCATGGCAGCTGATTACACTTCACTGGATGGGTGAGGTTCATGAGAAGTTCAGCAATCTGGTTTGCCATCCATAGGAGGAGGGACAAATTCTCTAGAATTACATTCTTAATCATACTAAAACTTACTTTTTGTTGTTGTTGTTGTTGTTTTCAAGATTTAGTAAATTTTGCTCACCCTAGGTTTTTCCTTACCTTCATCACTGCTTCATCCCCTGTGTCACCGCCTTAATCTCCCCTTTCCCTTGAAACACCCTGGTTTGATTTAGATTGGGTAATGTCAAATAATTTAGTTCAAACAGTTGAATTAAAGTCCACATGACGTTTATTTATTCAAAGTGAAAGAAAAAAAAAAAAAAAAAGCTCTAACCCCAAACCAAACTCACTTTTATCACTTTCAGTCTGGAGTAAATACAGAATTTCGTTCTGCTTTGAGCTGTGGTCAAAACATGTAGCAGAGCAGCGTTGTGCAGCTCCAGTTCAATAAATAACTTGGGAGCTCAATAAATAACCTCAGAGACGAGGAAAAATGTTTTTCTTTGTTTTATGTGGATTGTTTAGGTCTTTGTACCCTGTCTCCATGAAGATTAAATGGCGAGCACAGGCTTCATGCAAAGATAATAATTATGAGTCTCAGTGTGAGATGCAGAATAGTGCCTTTGGAAAAAGAAGTTTTATGTGGGATTGGAAATGCCTGTGGCTGCGGGGAAAATGAAAAGCCACCAATATGACGACAGAAACCCCAAGTGGTTTTAAAACAGGCAGATAAATACATGCATACATATATACATGCATGCATATATGTCCATATATGTACTTGAGCACACCAATATTGCACCAAGCAGTGATTGCAAACCTAAAATCAGATCATGGAACAGGAAGGTACTTCTCTGAAAGCAATAGCAAAATGATGGCAAAATTCAGATATCCACAGGTGTTTTGAGAACATAAGAGCAATGAGGAAGTTCATTCCATCTTCAAATTTTCCTGACTTTTTAAATTCATTAGTCCTAAACCACGTCATAGAAATTACATATCACAAAGATCTGCAGCTTCTGTTCTCTGGCAGGCAGAGACAAGATTTATGGTGGTGATATGAGCTATAATGTCTGCATTTTGCACCATTGTAGATGAAACCACTGACACAGCATTAATAAAGAATTTATAATGAAAATATTACGCCATAGAAGGTGAATTCTCCTTTATTAGTGTATATTTCTTAATCACTTGTAGTTGTGTTGCGAATCTGTTTGATGTGTCTCTTTGCCATTTGAGAATCAGCTTTTTGGATCTGATCCCTTTAAGCTGTAGGCGCCTTGGTGTACACCTGGGTACCAGTCTGATTTCTGACAAAGACTGGCTGCTGTAGATGCCATCCCTCCTTGTATTTTCCCTGTAACCTGAACCGTTACCACACAAATACAGAGGAAACTGTTCAAGGCTATGGTTGTAGGGACAGCCTGGGAGAACTTTTGAAGATGCCACATCTCATATTTCTGTTATTAAAAAAATATAAGGATAGATATTATATTAAATAAAATGCCATTGCATGAATGTTGTCTCCTGACTTAAAAGGCAAGCTGAATTCCTGATGGAGCTCATGACAAACAAGATGTTGTCTGCTGGCTGAGGCCAAATTCCTGCAAGAAAACCAAAATAGAAGTCACCAAGGGGCACCTCTTACTGTAAGCGTAATGTTTTTCTCAATCACTTAACTGGCAATATTATTGTGAACAGCTGCTTTCTCATTTGGTGGTGACTAATAGGGGAAGACCAAGATGGAAAGGATAGTTCAGTTGTAGTTTTCTTTGGGATTTGTACCTGTTGCTTAGAGCTAGCTGGGAATGGTTCAGGGTTCAGAAGTTACCACGGTAACATTGGCAAGCAAGCAAACAACTCCCTTCAACCTCATCTCGGGAAATCAGGCTAAAAATAGGTTGCTGAGGCTTAAGGTTAAAAGTAAAGACGTGACAAAGCAGTGGTGTTAAAAAGCCAGCTCTACTCATCTCTTAAAAACATCCAAGGATTGCATTTCCCTGCCAGAGGCGGTACATGTGTTACTAGTTGTAGGAGGCTTTATGAACGTTGTACATTAGCTAGCAACATCTTCTGACTTGAAACTAATGCTGACAGTTGGGTTTTCCCTTCAACAATGAGTTTTGGAAATGGCTTTTCAATTTAATGGCATAACCTCGTAGCAAACAGCAGTACCTGGTGTAGCCATGGGTTAAAATCTGCTTCATATTCAAATGAAGCTGATGGCTGAAGAGGTAAGAAGAGAACATAGATTTGGGGCAAAAGAAGAGTTTCCATTGGTGAAATGTTGGATTGTGCAGGAGGTGACCTGTGTGTGACTGCAGAAAACATGTGGTGGGAATGCTCAGGTTCTACAACCAAGCTCTTGTTCAAGTGCATTGTGCTTTTCATGAAGGAAATTTGTTTTTCAGCTTTCCTGAAGGATAGGTGGTGAGCCCATGCAGTTAGGCTGTCACAGCTTAGCGAGGGGATGCGCCTTGCTTCTAACCAGTGCGTTTGCCTACTTTACCCAAGGTCCAGTTGAAAAGTGAAGAGTCAAAAACTTTTGCGATGAAAATCCTGAAGAAACGTCACATAGTGGACACGAGACAGCAGGAGCACATCCGCTCGGAGAAGCAGATCATGCAGAGCGCTCACTCGGACTTCATCGTGAGGTACTGTCCCTCTGTCCCACACAAGGTCGTGATAGAGCAAAGGACAGCCAGTCTCAGCATTTGATAAAACCAAATAGGTTTTATCCATGCATCACTAAAAAAACACTTCAGCCATATCTTCCCTGCAAGTGACTGCAAATACAGCATATAGAATAAGTGTTTTTTGTTTTGTTTTGTTTTGTTTTGTTTTTGTTTGTTTCTTTTTGGTTTGTTTGTTGTTTTTTGGTTTGTTTGTTTGTTTGTTTTCCCAGGAAAATATGAAATTATTCTGCCCATAGGGAATCGGGGAGTTCTTCCCAAGCCTAAACTAAATCCATGTCTTGACTGATTTGCTTGGTCCCTGTGTCATGCTAACATGGCTTTGTGGTCCTGGAGCAAACACATTGCGATCCCAGATCATGGGCAGATTTGCTGATGCCAGCACGTGATCCTCCACATAGACATACACACCATGACTTAGTGTTGCCCCTACTCAATAGGAATTTTCCTCTTTCTTCTGAATCTCACAAAAGGAAGTTAGAAGGCAGGGTTTCATCTTTGGAGATCACGTGCTGTTATGTGAATGACCGGTTGTATCCATTGCATATTTAAGGTATATTTTGCAGACTTGATTCATTGTCCCTTGACTCATCTTGAGCAAATGCACTGAAATTGTATGCTTCCTGAAACTTAAGCAGATGCAGTTCTTCAGGGAACAAAACCAGGTGTTAATCATTTTTGTTTGTTTTGACCCTAATATTGAAGTTTTCTGATGCTTCAAGTTTATGAGTATCTGTCTGCAGGAAGGAGAAACAGTCCTTTTATATGTTTTAGGTCAGGATCAGAGTGCAGGACCTCTGACAGGGTAATGCATTTTCCCAGTCTGGAGCTATCTAAAAGACAGCCCTCGTGTCTAAGCCAAGGATGCTTCATCCCACCCCCAAAGAGATGGGCTGAAGCCCTTGGCTTTTGCTGGAAGAGATCAACCCCTCTCCCAAAAAGTGCTGGAGAGAGGCGTGCTAACCCAGGAGAGAAACCAAACAACTGTGACAAAATATAAGGGCAAGTGCATGGCAGGGATGGCAACCCATCAGCTGCTAAGGGGGTATTTCCTTCACAGGCAGAACCGCTGCGAGTATTGGCCAAAAGCCTGGCTGATCCCTGGGATTCCCCAGGAGCCCAGGCTTCACCTGTGATTCATTGGTGACAACTGCATGCTGACATTGTACCCGGCTGCGATTTCCTTCACACTGTAATACTCGATTCACAAACATGCCCCCATTACCTAGGCTAGAGCCAAATATACCTTGCAGGCTATTTTAGCTTATAGATCTATTTTCTGAAGCCTGAGCTGGCTTAGTATGTTGGTGTAAAGAAAGGTGAAACGCAGAGCCAGTCGACCAGAGGGACATCTTAACACCATTTCCAGAATACCCACTCCTAAATAAAAAGCCTGAGCCTACAGACATTTGCTTATGGAGCCACTGATATTCATAGCTAATAAAAGAAATACACTGCAGTTCTTTATTTCTAAGTTTTTTGTTCTTTCAATAGGCAAGTGGGAAAAAAAAAAGATGCAGTGGTCATAGGTCTAGGGCAGAATCACACAGAGTTGTAGGGGTTGGAAAGGACATTGAGAGATCATTGGGTCCGACCCCTTTGCCAAAGCAGGTAAATGCTTTGAATGCTGAGAAACAGTGATAAGATGAACTTTGAAGTGACCCCAGTCTTCTTCTTGTTCCAAAGTGAGCCCAAAATGGAAAAGGTGACAAGAAGACAGGATGAAGGAAGAACTTTTTCCAGTGCTTTATGGCCTGGCAGTTTCCATCAAAACTCATTTTTTGATTCAGTGCAGCCTTCCCAGCTCGCCAGTGTAGAGGACTTCAGTCAGGCTGAGTTATTTGCTGCTGCTATGTCTGGTTATATGTTCTTGTTTTTCTGTGTCTGTCTCTAGCTATAACATCACTATATATATTTTTATGGTATTATATAATTATGTTACACTATTACTTGCATACGCATGTAAAATGACCTGTACACTATTGACAAAGCAGGCAGCTCAGATGTAGGGCCAAACCGAATCCCTTTTGCAGCTCCATGGGGATTTGGAGTTGTCTTCTACTTTCTGTCCTAAATTTATTCATAGCCTGTTTGTACCCTTTTTTGGGCCAGGCCTGTAGCTGAGATATTTTTTTCTGGGTACTACAGGCAGAAATGTTACCATTTTTGTAGACAAATTGTGTTTTGAGCTGTTAGGTTAAAGGTAGGTTTAAAATGATCTTGAACCAAAGACAACCTCTGGGATAACAGAACAGGAAAGACAAAATTCCTGAAGAATAGAATTGTTCTCCTAATTCTTCATGAAACTGTTTGTGAAAAATCTTGGAAAAGTATTTCAGTTAGGTTTTTAAAATGCATTAAGCCAAGCAAAGAAAAAAAAAAAAAGAAGCCAAATATCACTCAATAAAATTTACTCATAGATAAACTGACAACTTTACAGAACAAAATGCCATGTGTGGATTTGGTAAAGGAACAAGCAAGTGTTGAGCCACGGACGTCTGCAGCAGATCTGTAAATATTTAGATGAGTAAGAAAATGAATAAAGGAATGAATTCCAATATTGTGACATTTCAGACTTATAACTGCTTGATCTACTGAAATACTGTGGTTTCATACTTCATGCTATACATCTCATGTATAAACTTTGCACTTCTGTTAAAGTTGATAAACAATATTTGATTGGCCAGATTTGATGCCCGTAAGATGTTCTGGAAAGTAAGCTTTCAACACGGCTGCCTTAACTAGAGAAAGTAGTGCTTTATTTCAGTAGCATTTAAATTAACAGGCAATCAAAAATATTTAATTATTCATATTTGGGGTTCTTGAAGATGTAGGTTTTCTGTAAACCTTAATGTAGATGAAATTATGGTATTGTAGTATAAATTTTATTTTGTCCAACTAGCAAGAAATATGTTTTTTTTTTTTTGTAAATCCATAAATTTTAAACATATGAAGTGGCCAGTTAGTTTGTTCCAACTTTTCTGAGATGCATAACTGAGGTTTTAAATGTCAACATAGGTAATATTATAGTAAGGGAAGCTCTAAAGCACAAGTTTGTTTTTTTCCATTAAATTTCATTGTGGCCACATATAGCACATTTTAGCTACAGAATATTTCACAGGTAGATAAGCACTGAGCTTTTTTTCCTGTGATTTTTTTTTAATCTTACGACCTCTAATGCATGTGAAAGCAAGGAAAAGTAAGATTGATTCAGACAGCAGTAACAGACCCTGTCCTAGCTTCAGCAGGACAATCAGCAAGCACCCACTGTCCTGCCTGCATCACAGCTGCAGTTGCTGGGATTTTTTCTGTTAAACATGCTAAAAGTGTACCAGGTAGCTGCTGCTAAGCTGTGTGCTGTGCTATGCAATCACACACAGGAAACAAATTCTGTCTAGCATCATGGTGTGAAGGCATACCAGACCCACGTTTTGCCCTGTACCTTAATATTAACAAAATTCCTGCAAGATGAACCAAATCCTGCCTTTTTAATTATTTTTTTTTAATCCCCTGATCCATCACACAGCCTAGTCTTAAGGTGCCTGATGGGTTTCCTTTCCCTGACAAGCAAATCCCTTCCCCTCCCTTCTTCTCCTGTCTTCCTGCAAGAGATACTGCTGCCCACCTCAGAGCTTTGGGGGGAAAAATTGGTTCAATATTAAAATCAAATAAAGTAGCTGACACTGAATTCCCTATGTTTATGTCTGTAATTTCATAATTGCATTTGTTTAATATATCACTCTGAGAAGGAATATGGGTTCATAAATCCCGGCCCATCTATCTCTTTAGCCAAATTTTCCTCCACATTCAGCCCCTAGGATGAAGAGAAAGGGTGCTTTTAGATACCTAAATGTCAGCAAGTTCTCTTTAAACTTGACTAAATCAGTAGTTTTAAATTCTGAAATGAATCACAAATTGGGCAGCACTTCCTTGAAATGGAAGAAGGAATACTGCAAATCTACAGCTGTATCTGTAGCACGAAGAATAAGATGATACAGACATTGTTAAAATGGTAGGAAATCTTTTTTTTTTCAAGCAAATCTGGAAAGCCAAGTGTCAGGTTATGCCATTAGAAGTGTCAGACTTTGTATTTAATACTCAGAGCTATTGTAATTGCTTCTTTCGATCTTATACACTTCATTAATTGAGTGAAATCCAGATGGCAACTGGTCACAAGCAGTGTTCACCAGGGATCGGTATTGGGCCCATCCTCTTTAATATCTTTACTGATGACTTGGATGAGGGAATTGAGTGCACCCTCAATAAGTTGGCAGATGACACCAAGTTGGGAGGAAGTAAGTGTTGATCTGCCACAAGGTAGGGAGACCCTGCAGAGGGACGTAGACAGGATGGGTTGATGGGCAGAGGCCAATGGGATGATGTTCAACATGGCTCAGTGCTGGTTCCTGCACTTTGGCCACAACAACCCCATGCAGTGCTACAGGCTTGGGGCAAGGTGACTGGAAAGCTGCGCCAAGGAAAAGGACCTGGGGGTGTTGGTCAATGCTCGCCTGCACATGAGCCAGCAGTGTGCCCAGGTGGCCAAGAAGGCCAGCGGCATCCTGGTTGTGTCAGGAATAGTGCTGCCAGCAGGACCAGGGAGGTGATTGTCCTCCTGTACCCTGCTCTGGTGAGGCCACACCTCGAGTGCTGTGTTCAGCTTTAGGCCCCTCACTGCAAGGATATCAAGGCCCTGGAGTGTGTCCAGAGAAGGGCTGTGAGCTGGTGAAGGGCCTGGTCCACAAGTCCTATGAGGAGCGGCTGAGGGCACTGGGGGTGTTTGGTCTGGAGAAGAGGAGGCTCAGGGGAGACCTCATTGCTCTGCAGCTACCTGAAAGGGAGGTGTGGGGAGCTGGGTGTCAGCTTCTTCTCACAGGTAACTCATGATAGGTCTAGAAGGAATGGCCTCAAGTTGCACCAGGGGAGGCTCAGGTTGGAAATGAGGAGAGACATTCCTTCCCAGAGAGAGTGATTAGGCATTGGTATGGGTTGCCCAGGAAGGTGGTGGAGTCACTGTCCCTTGGGGTGTTTAAGGAAAGGTTGCCATGGTGCTTAGGGACACAGTTTAGTGGGTGACATTGGTGGTAGGGGGATGGTTGGAGCAGATGATCTTGGAGGTATTTTCCAACCTTCATGATTCTGTGATTCTACAACTCAAATTCCCATCTTTTTCTGCTGAATTATTTCCCATGAGATACAAAGGACTGATGAGAGATTGAAATGATCTCCATAAATTCAGCAGTAGCTCTGTAAGATCCTCGCAGTCTTGTGGGACGAAGCACATGGTCTATGAGAAGTGGGAACAATTGGCACCTTGACTTTTACTGTCAATGTTATATTATTTTCTTGTTTTCCGATGCTAGGCTCTACAGGACATTCAAGGACAGCAAGTACCTGTACATGCTGATGGAAGCTTGTCTAGGTGGAGAGCTGTGGACAATTCTCAGGGACAGGTGAGTATTAAAAAGATATTGTCATAAAAAGTTGAATATTTTTTAACGTTCCTTCAGATAACCAAGGGTCTTTATCTTTCATTTGAAAAACCTGTCTTACTATGTTATGTTTAATTTAAGATCCCCAGAAGATAAGGAAATAATATAATATTTCTGTTCCTATGCAGTTGACTAGAGACAAAGGGAATCCAATTATAACTGAGAATACCCTTAGGACTGATATAGGTTATCTCCAGCATGTACAAGGCTTTATATAAATGGAGACTTAGCTCAGGCTACTTTCTCATGACATCTCTACAAACCTGGAAAAGATACAGAATGTAGTGGTGGTAATGATGATAATCATGTGATAAACTGTATTCATGATAAGTGTCTTCATCTCTGAAGCGTATTGTGTTCATACCAGAAGTACTCCATACCCCTGAATAGTTGATGGCACATTTTAATGTCAACCTTTTCTGATCACAGAGATGGCAGCTGCATCCTCGGTGCCCATGCTACTGATCCTCATGTTTGGGAGCCTGTCTGGAGGTTCGGGCACTTGATAGGAAAATGGGGAATTGTTGTAAGGGTGTCAAGAGACTTTGGGCACCGTGTATGAAGGCCGACAGAGACCCTGCAGGGTGCAACCAGAGGTTGCAGTAGGTGCAGTGGTGATTTCACTCTCACTGTAGTCTTACAAGAAATGTTTGAGAGATACAGTCCTTCCAGCACAGCACCTTTATGCATTACTGACCTGGCCTTAACTTTGGACTTAAAAAAAAATAGTGGCCATATAACCAAAAATAGTGGCCATAATAAACCATATCTATTAACATTTCTTAATGCTTATGAAGAAGTCAGGTATAATAGCAATGAAGACCAGAGGAAATCTCAGGAGGAAACCAATAATTCTGTGCGGGGATTGGGTCCAGCTTTATTAAGTAAGGGCCATTCGTCAACGTGGGACACGGGATCATGCATTGAATCCATAGCTTAGCATTATGTGATTGGGGCACAGAAGTGCCATGGAAAAAATAGTCTGAAAGCATGTAATTAAATACCGCGTCGTAATGCACAAGCAAATGTGGTCCTGGTATTTCCTGTCTTTGGAGGATTTGACCTTGCAGTGTTTTGTTTTTGTTTTGTGTGTGTAAGCAGGAGGCAGGTGGAATGTGGGTTGTGTGGGTGTACATGGTACATACACATAACACAATGGCGGGGCAGGGAAGTGTGCGAGCAATCACATATAAATATGCAATAGAATCATAATTGAAACATGATTTAATTAAATTTGGAAAGTGAAAGAAATGCATTGGAAAGATTGATCAAAAACCATGTATAAAATTACTTTTAATTAATTATCCATACTGAATTTTTGTAATTCTTCCTTCTCCTAAAACCATGCCTTCTCTGGACCATTAAAAGGAGAAGAGTAGCAAAGTTAGCAGGTGCTAGAAGGTATCCTTCATCTTTGTCAGAGCCTGGTAATTCCATCTTCAATTCTCTCAGTGTTAAATTGTGGTTCTGCTGCCACCTAGCTTAGATGCGCTTCTGAGCTCAATCTGCTCCAGCCACAAGCTCAAGGCAGGCAGTGGAATATACTTTGCTTCTGAAAACTGCTTGCAAACTTGTACTCAAATGAGGATCAAAAAGCACACAACGCTGAATTTACGATTAACACTTCAAGTCCCAGCAAATACATTTTTTCTGTCTTTTTTCGCATATGAACATGAGTATGGGAGTTCTTAACCTTCACAGTTCAAAATTCTTTCAGCACCTAAAAGTCAAAGATTATAATAAAGAAATCACCTTTTACATAGAAGGCACTTACTTATACATTTAAATTCTAAAAGATGTAAATATAAAATAAAAATTACAGTATTTTAGATTTAAATGTCTGATATGAATGTCAATTGAAGGCCAAGAAGCTAACTTAAAAAAATAGAAATATATGTAAATTTATGTGAAAAAGTCAGTTCAGCAGCAGTCATTTTCCAGGTATTGGGTGATTTTATTGGACCGTATGGATATTTTAACAGTAAGATGAAGTCCAGAAAGGGATGAGATTGGATTGGCCTAAAATACGGTTTTAGGCTGCTAAGAAAAAGAAATTGTAAATATAAAGAATTGCTCTAGGTAGAATAAATATAGGTTAACTACAGCAAGAATAGCTCACCTCTTGCAAAAATCAAGCTCTTACTTTACATCCATGATGGTGATAATGACCTGTAGAAACAGCTCAGTCCTGTACCCAGAAATCACTTTATCATCTTTCTCTTTCTTGTTTTACACAGAGGTTCATTTGAGGATTCAACAACCAGGTTTTACACGGCATGCGTAGTCGAAGCTTTTGCATATTTGCATTCCAAAGGAATAATTTATAGGGACCTCAAGCCAGAAAACCTCATTCTGGATCATCGAGGTTATGCCAAACTGGTAAGTGCCTGCCATGTCTGGTTTTGCCAATTAAATAAATAAATAAACAAACAAATAAATAAATAAATAAAAGACACCATTCCTGTCTTCTAGTACTGGACAGCTAGTGTTATGGGTAGAGAAGATGGAATTAGCCATAGAGGGTCAGAAAAAAAGCCCACCCAACCCAAGGTCCAGACTCTGATGGTGGGCAGCAGTAAATTTTGAGATACAATCAGGGCCAGAATATCATCACTCATCACTGGGATGTTTTCCCAACCTCTGGCAGGGTGAGGCTGTAGCTGAGCTGGAAAACGCTAATTCTGGCTAACATTTGAAATTAAGGGCTGCAGTCTGGAAGCGTTTAGAGAAGAGCATCTGGAGAAATCCATCAAGTTCTTTTGGAGCTACTGAAAGACAAAAAGATACCGTTAGGAGACAGAGAGGACTTACATTGTGAGCTTTATAGGTGTCAGGTGGCATTTTTTTGCAGACTATTGTTTCTGAATATGTTCCTTTGTATAAGCAAAAGAAAAGCATTATTCTTAATGGAAATGTTAGCCATGACCTTTGCACAAGATTATTATTTTTAATTGCTTTGGATCATCAGACTGTTGCTGAACTATAGCTGACTCAGCTTCTTGCTTTAGAAAGGGGATTGAAATTTGGCTTGTCTTTACTTTTGATAGCATTATAATGTCTGCAAGCTATAACTTTTCACGGAAGAGGTTACATTTGTTCATTGGAGCAATGCACATATTGCATCATTAGCACCATTTCTGTAGGCTCTTTGTCCTTCAGCTTTGCATTCTTTTCAGTATCTATCAGGCAAAAAGTGCATAATTAAATTATATCCATGTCCTGTGTACTGCTGTTCTGGGTAGACGCAGACACTATTAAGGCCACTTGAACTTTAGCACTGATGACAAACCTGACTGATCTGTGCCAGCTCCTCTAAAGTGACTCTTGAAGGCTCTCCCTGAACCTGCTCTTCCCAGAGTGTCATGGTACTTCTCAGCGCTGCACTTCTACAACATCCACCTCCTCAAACCAGGAGGGGAGCACCTGTGTTAGATCTCCACTCCCCACATTAAAGTGTTGCTGATGGATTTCACTGTATTGAACTGTTCATGTATATTGTTTTTTTTTTGCATCAAAAATCAGTGTAGAGGTGTGCTGCAAATAAAGTACACTCAGAAAGTGAAGGCTGAAAAAGTCTCTGTGAACCCGTGGAGAGGGGAGAAGAAAAGAAAGACTGTCCTTGGCAGGAGGTGCTGTCCCACCCCTTTTGGGGAACCCCTCTTTCTAACTAATGAGGATCTTGGCACCTGGGAAACCACCAGTGAAGGATGGGACGACACAACCCTAAGAGTTGTGTCCAAGAGGGGCTGATTCCATCCATGAGGCTCACAATGGGGCAACATCTCTGACTCCTGAATGTGGGACTCTTCCCTGCCTTTGAGAAGGGAAACCTGGGAGTCAGTCAGTCAGGGAGAAGATGTCAGTCTTTGGGAGTGGTAAGTCAGACCATCACCATCATGGGCCTTTACAGCCTTGCGGCAGCCGTCATATGTCACCATAATACTAAGTTTAACGAATAACAGAAGAATAAATCCTCTACAGCGTTTCACTGAAGCTGAGGGTTCCAGCAAGGTGTCAGAAGGTGGAGGTGGATTAGATGCCAGACTGTCCTTCTCTCCACCTGAGTAGGGTCTGGACCAGGGTCTGCTGTTCCCATCACCAGCCCCCAGCTCCTCAGGCATTTTGATCTCCTTGGATCCATCTACGGTAGCACAGGAAGTATCCCAGATCCCACAGCATGACTGATCCTTCTCGTGGGTTTGTGATCATTCAGGATGACAGTACTGATGTGTTGTCCCTGACTAGTGCAGGAAGGTGTAGGAGCATTTCACAGCCATCAAGGGACAGCAGAGTGTGCTACAGACCACAGCTCTGGGCAAGCAGAGCACCAAGGCAGGGGAGGGCAGAGCTAAAAATACACTAAGCCTACTAACCTGAGCTCTGCTCAGGCCCCAAAGAACAGCTTTGGTTCCCTGTGTAGTCTCACTTTCCACAACTGCCTGTAGCATGCTCTGGTGTGCCACAGGGGCACTGCTATAAGGGTGCATTGAGGTTTGTGATCCCACCAGCATGTTGCATCATTTTCAAATAAATTGTTACTACAAAGCTCTTTGGATTGGAATAGAAATCTGAACTTCTCAGCAGATGCTGCCATGGTCTGTATTTAGCCTGAATAGCTCTTGCTCAGGTAAAAGCTGGGACTTTAACAACAACAACAACAAAACAACTTGATCTGCAATGATGTGAAGTTACATGTTCCAAGAAATGCTCAGTGTTGGCATTTATTCTTCTCTCACAAGAATCTTCTTTTTGTATTATGATGGGTAAATCAGCAAAAAGATCGCTGCAGTTGTCTGGTTCTTGAACAACCCATGATGTTTTAGTTGCAATAATACTCCCCATAAGGAAATCTTCTTTCTGCATTGCTTCACTTCAAGAGGAACGAGTGCATGGCTGAAATTCCCTCTCTTGCTCTGCCCTGATGCTATTCTCCTCCTTTCACAGGTTGATTTTGGCTTCGCAAAGAAAATAGGATTTGGAAAGAAAACATGGACTTTTTGTGGAACTCCAGAGTATGTAGCCCCCGAGATCATCCTGAACAAAGGTCACGACATTTCAGCAGACTACTGGTCACTGGGAATCCTAATGTATGAACTCCTGACTGGCAGGTATGGGCATCGGAGCTGGCGCAGCTGCTGAAAAAATATCCAGATATTTCTGCCATTGTCACCCTGATTAGATGACGGGAAAGATTCAGAGCAGGCATGTGCTGTTATGGCACAGTGAAGCCTCAACACTGTGCTGCTGAACCTAATAATTAGTTTTCCATTTTAAATCACAGTTTCCATGCAGATCTCGCAAATGGCAAGATATGAACAGGCTTTTTAGGAAATGCTGTGACATGTCATCAGAACTCCACCCTCATTTTTGTCCCCAGGCTCCTGTAAACTGAGAATGAGCTGAACATGGCAGTGAAAGGGTTTGTAATTCAACCAAGGAGGTGCAGTAGTGGGATGCTGCACATCTGAAAAGGAGGAGGTAGAGTTGACACTATGAGAGCTTGAGACCCCATATCCACCCTTTCCCTTATTTAGTTTAGTTGCAAAAGTTGAATGCATACATTACTGCATATTTTGACAGTTTTGGATTCCTTGCACTTCCTTACATCATCCACCAAAGATAAAGGAGCTTGAAAAGGATCCATCACCTAAGCTGTGTAGCAGCTCTGGGGATGGACCCAAGACAGTGGAAGCCTGTTTTGTGTTTGGGACCTCACGTCTTGCCACCTTGCAGGAGCACATGCCTCGTTGTTCAGCCCAAAGCAAGCAAATTGTAGCATCTGCCTTTAGGGACTCTTTGTTCACATACTGCTGTTCTTCAGTGAACTTGTCCCTGTTCTGTTAAACCAATGGAAGCCTTAATCCCCACTGAAAGCAGGTCACAACATCAAATTGAGAATAAGCCAGTGAGCAAATCTAGGACCCTTGTTCCCCAGGCTGCTGGGACGTGGGTCTTCATGGAAACAAGATTTGGCATGTGCTGCTCCAGAAAACAGTATTTTACTCTTTGGTACTTCCTTCCAGCCAGCATCACTTAAATTCTGACACTATTAAAGCACCTTGGCTGAGAAATGGTTAAGATCATACAAAGCAAACCATTCCTATTTGTCACCCACCTTTCCTCATTTCACAGTAGAGTACTCTGTTTTTCTTGGTTGTTGTTTGTTTTTTTGTTTGTTTGTTTTTTATCAATCTTTAATGCTATTTTAAAGACAAACTTTTAACAATTTTTTTCTCTCCTCTCTGAAGTCCCCCTTTCTCAGGACCAGACCCCATGAAGACCTATAATATCATATTAAGAGGAATTGACATGATTGAATTTCCAAAGAAGATTGCCAAAAATGCTGCTAATTTAATTAAAAAACTATGCAGGTAAATGCATAAAATATAATCACTTTTCTCTTATTTGTAAAGAAATGAGTTGTTCAGAAGGATTAAGAAAGTAACCTAAGTTGTTATTCATTTTATAGGGACAATCCATCAGAAAGATTAGGGAACTTGAAAAACGGAGTGAAAGATATCCAAAAGCACAAGTAAGTGTATTCCCCAGCCATCCATCATTTGAACCCACAGAAACATACATTTCAAACACTTCCATTTTCTGCCAGACTCAATTTTCTCAAACTCCTTTGGCTTTTCCCGTCTAGTATGCTTTAAATTGTAATTGAGTTTGCGTTGGATGTTTTTTCTCCTGTGTTTTGATATTGTTTCTAGCCTTGCCTATGACCAAAATACATTGCACGTTGACCATTACACTTTAATTACTTGAATGCAGAAGAGCATTTGGAAACAATCCAATTCAGCCACTGCCTGCTTGGATTTCTCTGGTTTGCAGAATCATTTTCCAAGGTTTTCCTCCATTTCTCTCCCCTCCGTCCCCAGCAAACTTTCTCTCTACCCATAATGTTAATTCATCAAACCTTTTGGTTCAATGGGAGAGAGTTCTTAAGTGATGTTACATAAGGTCTGTTTTGCTACAGAAATTTACTGAAGAGTTTTTACACTTCTTGAAAGGAAAAAACAAAACAAAACAAAACAAAAAAAAACAAGTTAGGGACCACTGGAGAGGCAGGTTACCTCTTCCATCTGTGCTCGTCCTACTCTGCTCCTATCCCCAAAGCAATACAAATGCATTGGATGGACATTTTGAGGGTGAGCTCAGCTCAGGGCTCACCCTTAGCCCAAGAAAACCTGAGGTGCCCAAACCAGGAAGAGAGCATCCCTGTGCAGGCTGGAGCATCCAATCTCATACAAAGGACATTAGGGGTCTCATATTGGCACAGACTGGCCATATAGGAAGGAAAGAGCAAACGCCAGGACACCTTCAGTGAGGAACAGTTTTCTTCTGAGCATTTGTAATTTGTACTTGCCATGGTATCACCGCTGGGTTGCAACACAGAATCCATTTTCAGCTGAGAAAGCAAATATAAACATGACAGGAAAAATAACTAAGGCTAATCTGACCATTTGAAGAACATCTCTGCAGGAGTTAAAACCCACTGTTTAAGCAATTTAAATTTCATTATGTGATATTTTAGCCATATGTCTAACTTCCCGACATGCTTTATTATTCTCTCCTTTCTAGATGGTTTGAAGGCTTTAACTGGGAAGGGTTACGAAAAGGGACACTGACACCTCCTATAATACCAAGTGTAAGTTTTACTACTTCATTTCTCTTTCCCAAGCAATTTGTCTCTTTAACACGAATTTTGTGAGCTTCAGGCACTAATACACTATAGTTAGCATGTGCTTTATTTAATCTGAATATGCTGGTCAGAGAAAAAAATTGAGCAAAACCCTATATAAAAATAAAATCCATTAAGGGACATTTTCACCTATACTTTGTCTCCTGCCATTCTCTTCCAGTGGAAGTCATTTAGGGCATGACTGTGATGAAATGCTCTTTGCTGCCCGGGCAGAATCACTCACTATTATGTTTTCTTCTCTTTTTCACCTGCTGCATTTTTTTCTTCATGTACTTTTCACATTCCAGCAGAAAGCTGCTACTTTCACCCCTTTTTTCAGATGTGTCCTCTTTCTTTCTCCTTTATTCCTGTTTTTGATGGGCAAGTGGGATTTGTATGCCATCTCCCTTTCTTTTGCATTAACCTTTCCTTCTGTCTTTTCTTTTGTGCTTTTTAGCCTTTTTTCCTGCATCCGTGTCCTACATGAAAAGCCCCGTTACCGACTAGTTTATGTTTAACTGGGAGCAGACTCGGAGGGACAGCTCTACTCATTTTCCTTTGCAGCAAAGCTCTTCCTTTGATGTCTTTGTGAGCCCTTTACCCACAAAGCCTGCTGCAAAGAGAAACCAAACAGGATTAGCTGATAGAAATTACCTTGGCCCCTTCTGTTCGGCAGCCTCCCCTCCTTGTTTCAATTTAATCCCTTTCTCTCCGCGCCTCTCCCAATGGATCAGTGAGAGAATGACATTAGCAATCGTACTTAATTGCACCCCTTTGCTCAGTCTGTCCGTGGTCCTGTACCTCCTGCAGCAACAGCAGGCACAGCTCCAGGGCTGAATCTGCCATCCCAAAGCTTTCTTAACAGCTATGAAAGAACAAGGAGGTTTCGTGTCCCCCTTTTGCCCTATGGACTACAGAAGTCAGTGACAGGCAGCAGGAGAAATCAGGACTTTGTAAATGTTTGCCTAAAGCAGGATCACCAAACAGCTTGTAAATATTTTATAAATCAAAATTGTGGTTGTTTATTTTCTTTTTTTTTTCTGTTAAGCTGATTTTAATGGCTATTAACTTTCCAATAACTGTTAACTTGTCCACCATATTTCAAGTCAGTGAAATCAAGTTTACTCCTTTATGTCCAGTTTCAATTCCTGGTTTGCCTGTGCTCTGTGCAGGATGCCAATGTAGATGAAAATGCCCAAATATTTTTTCTATTTTTTTTTAGTGGATTTTTTAGTTAGCAAGAACATTTGAAACACTGCTTTTACCTAATATATGTATCAGCCCTGCATGTCTAACCCTCAAATAGAACAACCCACAGCAGTGACTTCAATAATATCTACTCTCTACGGGCATGACTTTCTCCCATGACATTGCTCCACCACCAGAAATTGTCTCTACTCTTTTTGGCATTGCCCAGAGGCCATTCTCTAGCCTGTTTTGCACAAGTCACATTTCTTCAGCTTTTTCACATAGGTCCAACACTGTATCAGGAAAGGGTCTTTCTTGGCATCATTGGGATGTATATTCCTGGGTCTGGTGCCATCCTACCAGGGACATGTCTGCAATGGTCCCAAAAGTGATCTGCTGCCAGCACACCACCATCCTTTTGGCCGGTACACCAACGTCAGGGCTGTCCAAAATAAGACAGGAGCATTCTTCCCTCTTCAGAAGACTCAACCATTCTTCCAGGGCAACTTACCAATGCTGACAGCCATACACTGCCCTATTCCCAAAGCAACACAACTCTTCTATCCTAGAATTCTTAGGACGAATATTTTTTCTGGACATACTCTTGATATCCTCTATAAAATGTGCCTCCATTACCTAGCGAACCTCGCTGACAGTTTTTCAACCCTGAAGCTGTCTGTCCTGCTCAGTCTTGTTTTCCTCAAGGAGCTCGGTTGCTTTGGCAGAAGACCCAACTCTCAGTAATGGCCATATCTGCAAAGTGACCAAAACTGTGTAGAGTTTTACCTTCACTCATTGCACCTCTCCTCCCTAGCTGGAAAGGAGCCAGAAGGGCTAAACATAGAGACCAGCTTTTGTTTTGTTTTCAGAAATAGGCCTTTCACAGTTTCTTTAACTCTCATCAGCAGTTGTGTACTACCACTGAGAGAATCAAAACCTACTCCTTAGCCCTCACTCCACAGGATTTTAGGATAGATCATTGCTAGAACATTGCTTCGAGGAGCAGCTGAGCTTTGATACCACAGATTAAAAATCTGTGATGGAAGCTGTCCTGAAAAGCTACTCCTACTTCTTGACTCTTCCAAAGATTTGCTGTCTTGCATCATGGCTCTTGTTTTTGAGAAAGACACGCAGATCTCTTCACCATAATTCATCACAAGCTCTTATGCTGGCAAGTGACCGGGCAGATGATACCAATGTTTGCACTTTACCCTCTAGGGTGGACAAGAGATATATCTGGAGTATCCCTTCTTGGCTGGAGAGGGCATTGAGAAAGACTTTTGTTCCCATTTCTCTGATCATGAAGGACCGCAGGCCACATACGGGTGGCACAGAGCTGTGGAGAGTCATGCCCAACAGCATTAGCAACACAGAATGTCAGTTAGCAGAGTGACAACTCACACAGCCTTTCTCTCTAGATCATATTTCTTCTAAGAAAAAAAAAGAAAAAAAAAATAGAAACACTCTATAATTGTCTTGGATATACTCCGCCTTTTTTATTTTGTCAGATGAAGGCAAAATAGAGCCCATCTCCCAGAACAGGAATTACTTCCCATCAAGTTTCACCTAGTTCAAATGACTCTGCCAGCTCTGCCACATGCTCTCAGTGTAGACATCTGCAGAGGAACCCAGGGGAGCTCCACAGATGCTTTCACCCCATGCAGTCCACTTATGCATGCTGCGTCACTGCAGAGGGGTTTTTGCAAGAAGCTACAGGTCATGCACATAAGTTGTGAATGACCACACCAGCTGCATCTCTTCTGCTTTGGTAGCTGTTATCTTGTGCATACATCCCTCAGTTCTTCTCCCAAAGAGAGAACTCGCATAGGGGTGGGCTGAGAGAAAAAGAGAGACGGGGTCCAGCACAAGGGCCATGAAGGAAAGCAAACTCGGAGCCCACCGAGGGTGAGGACCCTCAAGATGAAGGTTCTCCAACTCAACAAAATAAGCAGACCCAGATAACTAAAATAAATAAATAAATAAATGCCAAATCCAGTATACAGTGGTGTTTTTTTTTCACAGTGAGTTGAGTATGCAAGGAGTTTGACATTATCAGCCGCAGGTAAATTCTGATGCAGCTGAGCAGTTATCCAGCATATCCAGCATCAAATACGTCTCCTGGACTGCAGGTTGGGAAAAAATATGGCAAGCATTTCCTGCGCAGCACTGCTACAGCAAGTGCTGTCCTCTCCAGTCTGCTCTGGCTACTTTGCAGCTCAACATACTCCTTCAGTCTGACACTGATTATTTTGGCCTGTAAGGAACTGCTGGTCTCTTTTTGTATTGTTTCATTTATTTCAATTGCATTGGATGTGTCAGGGTCTCATTATAATAAAGTTTCAATTATCTTCATGAAGCAAAAAATAAAAATAAAAATAGAAACCATCTAGCTACAGTAGATTTTAAATGACATGATTTCCTAAAAAGTAATTCTGCTTGGCCTTCATAAACCTTAGCTGAAACTCAGGCTCTCTGCTTCCTTGTTCTAGTGGTCATGGTTGGTTGCACTGTAGCTTAGAACAAAGTCATTTGTGTCAAAATTGATAATTGGAAATTCAGAAACATCCTAGGAATATTAGTTTGTCTGGTTGGCTCTGTAGGTGGAGGAATACTTGTCAGGAAGCTAGAAGGCAACGGAGGCCCAGCTGACAACCTCAGATTCAGGATCCTGAAGTCATAAATTGGAAATCTTGGGCTTTGGGGAAGAAAGGTGCTCCTGGAACACAGGGTTTTTTTCAAGTCTTTTCTGCCAACTTTATTCCAATGGGTGGAAAAATACCCCTTGAGGCAGAGCCCTAGAGGGCCTGGGTCATTAGAGACAGTAGGAAACCAGTGGGGATTTTGTGGAAAGTCCTCCTGGGATTCAGCAAAAGTTGTTGAATGCAAAACTTCTCTACTGCCACACCTTGCTTATCCTTGCTTAGCTGTATCCTTGGGACTAGAGTAAATAAAAAGAACCACTGAATGCTTTGGCATGATCATCACTGTGAGGTCAAGAGGTCTGTAGAGGTCCAAAAACCAGCTCTGATGATGGTCCCCATCTTGTCACTCTGTCCTTTCCACAGGTTGCATCTCCAACAGACACAAGCAATTTTGACAGCTTCCCTGAGGACAATGACGAACCACCCCCTGACGACAACTCAGGATGGGACATAGATTTTTAATGTATTTCTCTTACCTGCTTCTGCCTTGCTGAAGACAGCTTCCTGGGACATGGCTGCCAGCGAAACTGAAAGAACTGGGGAGGATTCGTGCTCGGGGTCACCATGATGCCTTGATTGATGCTGCTACAGTAACTACAGTGGCATTAGGACTTATTGCTTAGATGACAATAGTGCTCTTCATGTTTTATGTTCAAACTTAATATAGCAGTTGACATGGTGGTCCTGATGCAAAGCCTTTCACCAGTAAAGAAACATGTTTTCTATCACTGCAATGATCTTGCTACGCTCTAATTACAAAAGTCGAAAGATACGTAGTGTAAGACACACTTCATTCTAGCTGCAAGGTACTGGCTTTATCAGTAGGATCAATAGTAATTTATTAAGTGCTGTAGGTAAATACAGTACAGGATTTGGGCTTCTCCCACACTCCAAACTAGGTAGGTCTTCTGCTGTTGGCCAGTGTAGGAACAAAGGAGGACAGCAACGGTACTGGTCAAAGAGTTCATGTCAAAGCAGTGGTAAAATTTGTCCGTTTTCTTTCCAAGCAGTGTTCATGACAAGAATGAATGTTACTTTTCCTCTATCTTTTGGAGAATTTTTATTTAATCTGGTAAAACAAAAGCACAACTGCTCTAGATCCTGTTAAGGCAGATATGGGTCGCTTCTCTCATAGAGCTGAGAACATAACGTAACATGACGTTTGCATTTTTTCCTTTCCTTTGGTACAAAAACATAAATGCATGGAAAGAAATCATAAAATTACCCATTTTACCTATAAAATAGTAATATAATGGTCCTATAATAAAGGAACAGCAGCCAACTGGTCTTTTGGTTAGCTATTAACCGGTTATTGATTAGCTATTAGGCATAAAACTAAGCTTAACTTTTACCTTTTTAGAACCCAAAGGGAAAATATAAGACCCGTAATGTACTTTATAGGTGCTACGTACATCCTTCATCTGTGAATATACCTATTCAGTCAACCACCATTTCAGAAATATGTAGCAAGAGGCATCGTTCTCCATCATGCTCTTAGAACAGATGAGTTTACGTCTCCATGTCTGCATCTCTTCCATGTTTATTACAAAGCTAATTAAAACAATACAAAATGTGGTGGAGGGCCAGTTTGCTGGCTCTGTTTTTAGCATTGCCCATAAAAATGTAATCCTAACGTCTCACCAAACTAAATCGGAAGGAGCTCCACAGAAAAGTCGGTGGAATTTAGTGGAAATCTGATATTTCATGTGGGTTTGTTTTGTAAAAGTTACCGATCTGCCTTATCACCAGTGTACCAAGACCCCGGTGACCACATTTAAGGCACAGGGATGGCCAGAGCTGGATCAGTTTGTGTGAAAAGTAAGCCAGGGAGAAGGATGTTGGTACATGTATGCTTTCCTTCCCCTGACTTCCACTGCTTTTCCTTTGCTCTAGTGAAGTCTCTTCTGGTTTATACAGATGTAAGAAGGCAATACCGTCCTATATGCCTACTCACAGAATCACAGAATTTCTAGGTTGGAAGAGACCTCAAGATCATCGAGTCCAACCTCTGACCTAACACTAACAGTCCCCACTAAACCATATCCCTAAGCTCTACTCGTTGCATTGTACACGGGTCTAAAAGTTTATCCCATTGTACCAACAAGAAACATCAGCTTTCTAACAGACCCTGCTCCCAAAGTAACAAATGCTGCCCCATTTCATCTCAGAGTTGTCAAGAGCGGTTACATATCCTGGAAGTCAAAAGATCAACTTTTGCTGACCATTTTTGCATAGTGTGCAGAAAACGTATGTTTTAACGGTAAAAAATAATTTCTCCAATGCTAAATCTTTTCTGTGTTCCTAATGGAAATGACTTCCATAGTCTTAATAGAACATATGAAAACGATGTTTCCTCCGCTTCCTTGACAGCATCTACAATGTCTGCTGCTTGACAGCAACCTAAAGAGCTTGGTCACCACAGAGCCCTTCAAACCCAGTCCATTCTGCTGAATTTTCTCCATAGTTATGCAGAAGGGCGAGGCAACGTCATCTGCACAATAACGTCAAGTTATTTTTTTCCGCTGCTCATCCGTCCCATGCAGCATCATATTAAAATTTGTTTGCCTTGCAAATGGTAGGGAAAAGACAGTAACCACGCCTACCAGGAATCACTCGTGTAGAGCAAATACTTAGTTTTCAATCCAAAGGACTGAAAGCAAACGCTGAACACTAGGGCTAAAACAGTCACCAGTCATCCGAGCAAACAAGCAGTCACACGCCTGCTGCATGAAAGCTGAGTTTGTTATTCACCCCCGTTTTTTCACTCAATGCTGTGGCTACCGTGGAGGACAAAACTCGTTGCATTTGTTGGCTTTCTACAGAAGTACATCCAGAGGAGTTTGTCTCAATACAGTCACAGTGAGTAGCTGAGATTCAGCTGTCTGTCGAGCAAAGGGTTGCCAGAAGCATCACGACCCCTTGGGGGCAACCCAGAAATGTTGTGGGAAGAATGTTTTAAAATGGGCTGATGAGTTATTTCCTTTCTTCCTATCCGTTTTTCCTTGTGCCACACACCGCAAGACCTGCATCATGTGGCATGCACTGTACTGAATATAAATTTGTTTTGGTATCAAACACCTCACTTGACTTCCATCACTTTTACTAAGCATCTTTTAAACGACATACTTAGCATATGTATATTATAGACGCCTTCATTTATAAGTAATATATTTGAGTTGCATAATATATATATATATATTCACAACAACTGATTGCCTCTGCGTTTCCACTTACTGTCTTTTCTTTGTCTCCTTTTTTAATATATGGGACAACAGTGGATTTATGCAAGGGGAAATCAGCTGCCGTATTTAAAACAAGCGTATTAGGATTGGTGTCATAAGATACAGAAGATCTGTAGCTTCTTACAGTGCTGCATTATCCATAGCAAACTCTTATTTAACAACAGGACCACAAGCAAATATTTATGTAAATAGGTATTTTCGTGTTGATATTTTGTGGTACACATATAACTTTTTATTTAGAGTTCCATGGCATTATTACTTCATTTTCTTATTTGTAATGTAATGTTTTTAGATCGAAGTAGACTTGAATTAATGTCATAATTGTCAGTATTATTAAACTTTATGTCGACTGTACTGTTACTCATCTGTCCCATAGGTTTAGAACATGACTAGCTATCTGGCATTGTTGCAAGTGCCTTAAATCCATGGCATCCTATAAAAAATACAAATTTGGTGTTATGCTGCATGACAAAGACAAACACACCTCAAAATGTTGTCCTTTCTTAGCTTGCTGCTTTTTACAGTTCTTTCTGCTAACAATTTATAAGCCTTTATTATATAATATTGATGAATTACAGAAATGATGAAGTCGTTCTCTTATTTCTGTTAAATGTACCAGAGCTGTGTATCTGTTAATGAGATACAGAGTCATTTCTGTGAAATGTATAAATGTATGTGCGGGTCAAATTAATATATGACATCCTATCAGTCTGTATACAGGTATTCCTGTTTCGCTAAGCTGTGCAGATCCAGCCCATAGTGCAGTCCGGCTCCAGTGTACCGTATTTTATAAAACCCACGACAAATGTTCTGCCCCGAAAAGCGATGAGCAGCTAAAGGTGAATTGCCATTGTGTGCTACTCGCGTCTCTGAGGCGAGACCGGGTACCCCCCCCCAAGAAACGCCGCGGTAGCTCGTTTGAGCCCCTCGACCGAGCAGGATCTGTGCTTTCCGCCAGCCCCCCATGCAGCCCATCATGGAGGCAAGGCCCCGGCGCTGCCCCACAGCCAGCCTGGGAGCGATGCCATTTCTCCAAGCTGCCGGGCATCACACCGGGACTCAGCCAGCCTCAGGCTCTACGGGCAAAAGGAAAATTTTGTGTGGAGTTGCCTGTCACCCTGAGTCCGATTTACGCTGTTTTTACACTGGTCCTTTATTTTTTGTAATCTGATTTCTCTGGTTTTCTTCTTACAATGGATTCTACATAAAAGAGTTTTCTTGTCCGTCAGAAAATTGTCTGTCATCCGATGGTCGTCGACCAGTTGCACTCTTTTGATGTAGATTTAAGAACTTTTTTTCATGAACTTAACTGCTTTTGTTTTGCTCTGTATTTTCCCTGCAGCTGTAATTGCCGAGTGCCTGTTGTATACTTTATAGAGTTGAAATAAAAATAATTACTTTTGAGCAGCGCGTTGCTCTCTTTCTTCGGTTGGGAGCGTTCTCCTGCTCAGTCGGGCTTTTTGCTCAGGTTTACGGTGACACGCAGGAGGGGAGCGCCAAACAAAACGTTGCACGACCTCGTATCCCCCTTGGGGTTTTCTGCCGAGGAGCCCAGCCGAGATGCGACGGCAAATGGGGGGGGGGGGGGGAACATATGTTTGTGCTGGGGCTTTGGGGCCGTACCTAAGGCAGGTACCGGCCCGATCCGACAAGCCAATTAAAGCCTCTCCAATTAACCCCGACCTCCAGGCAGAGGCGCTGGAGGTGCCGCCAGGGGGCGCGGCGGTGCGGGGCGCCCCGACGGGTGGGTGCGAGGGAGCGGGAGGGGGGGGGTCGGGGGGGTCCCCTTTGGGCTCCCCCCTTTGATCTCCGCGCATCAAAGGGAGCCCAGAGACGACCCCCCCGCAACCCCCCCGGTCCGGTTCTGCGGGCTGGGGTCAGGCGAGTGCACGGGGGGGGGGGGCCCGACGGGGCGGGCTCCTCTCCCCCCCATCCCGGCTCTCTGCAGCTTCCTGCAGAGCTGCGCTGGCGCCAGGAAGGGAGCTGGGACGGGGAGGGGGGGGGGACGACGACAGACGCGGGGCTGGGAGACCAAAGGAGCGGGGTGAGGGGGCTGGGGGGGGGGGGCTCCGCTCCCCACGGCGGCTCCCAGGCACGGGGATGGGGACGGGACGGGGCGGGACGGCGGGGGGGTTGGGGGGGATGCTGCAGACAGCGGAGCCGCGGCCGCATCTGGCGGTGGGGTCTGGGGGGGGGAACTGAGGGGGGTGCTCAGGGGGGGCCGCGGAGCTGCCCCCGTCGTTGCGAAATCCCCCTCCCGGGCCGGCGGCCAATGACGGAGCCCTCGGGGCGGCGGGGCGTTGTGGGGTGGGGGCATCGGCACAGCCCCCCGGGGCCCTTTGAAATCCCATCCGCGGCCGCCGCGGCCGCCTCCCCGAGGGGCGGGCGCAGGAGGCAGCCCCCGGGGTATAAAGGCGGCGGCGGGGCGGGCAGGTAGCGCTGCTCGGGGGCCGCGGGAGCCGCAGCACCGACGGCAGGGCACGGAGCGGCACGGCACGGCACCGACAGCACCGACGGCACGGGACGGGACGGGACGGGACGGGACGGGACGATGCGGGCGCTGGTGGCGCTGCTGGCGGCGCTGAGCTGCGCGGCCCCGGCGGGGCGGGCGGCGGCGCCCGGCGGCGCCCTCAGCTCCAACGCCATCAAGGGGGGAGCGGCCGCCAGCGCCGCCCCCGCCGCCGCCGCCGCGCCCTTCGACGGCAGCAACAAACCTCCGCCGGCCGCCACCCGGCAGGTAGGAGCCGGGACGGGGATGGGGATGGGGACGGGGATGGGGAGGGACGGGGGGGGGGGGGCCCGCACTGGTGGTGGCCCCGCTCTTACCGGGGGGTCCCCGCTGTGCCGCCCGTAGCCTTTCCCGTGCACCGAGGACGAGGACTGCGGCCCCGACGAGTTCTGCGGGGGGGCGGCCCGCGGTGGGGGCGCCCCGCTCTGCCTCGCCTGCCGGAGACGCCGCAAGCGCTGCCTGCGCGACGCCATGTGCTGCCCGGGCACGGCCTGCAGCAACGGTGAGGGGCGGCGGGGGCCGGGGGGTGGCGGGCAGGAGGGGAAGGGGAGGGAGGGAGGGGAGCGGCGAACCCCGCGGCTGACCGCGCTGCCTCCCACAGGGCTCTGCACCCCCCCCGAGTCCCCT
The DNA here is from genome assembly GCF_963932015.1 of Anas acuta. Lineage (NCBI taxonomy): Eukaryota > Metazoa > Chordata > Aves > Anseriformes > Anatidae > Anas > Anas acuta. The sequence continues at coordinate 2,382,861 of NC_088985.1, forward strand.
CCCGGCGCCGCCGAGCTGGACGAGACCGGCGCCGAGGCGCTGCCCCGACGGACGCCCGCGCCCGCCTGGCTGCCCGCCCGCAAAGGTAAGAGGAAAAGGGGAGCCCCGGGGGGGGGGGGGGGCGGAGGTGGTGGGCGCGCGTCCCGAGGGGCCCCGGAGCCCCCCGACGGCGCTCAGCGCCCTGATCCCCGCTCGGCCCCGCAGGTGAGGAGGGGGACTTCTGCCTGCGCTCGTCGGACTGCGCGGCCGGGCTGTGCTGCGCCCGCCACTTCTGGTCCAAGATCTGCAAGCCGGTGCTGCGGGAGGGGCAGGTGTGCACCAGGCACCGTCGGAAAGGCGCCCACGGGCTGGAGATCTTCCAGCGCTGCCAATGCGCCGAGGGGCTGGCGTGCCGCCTGCAGCGAGACCACGGCCCCCCCGACGCCTCCCGCCTGCACACCTGCCAGCGGCACTGAGCGGCCCCCCCACGACGGGACGGACAGATGGGATGGGACGGACGGATGGGACGGACAGGACAGACTCCGGCCCCGCTCGCGGGGGGCTCCCCTCCTGCGCCGCAGCCGGAGCGGAAGGTTGTTTCTCTAGGGAACTACTTTTAAGCGACTAATTGCAGTACGTTACTGTGTTGTGAATACTCGAGGTGGCACTTAGCTGTACATACGCCGGGACTTTTAATGATTATTCCGAGGGTGCTGCCTTGTGCTCTTCAAGCCGTGACTGTGACTTTGTACACACTGGGTCTTAAATCGAGTTCGACGGATGCGACCGCCTGTTTGCGAGCCAATAAATGAGTTCTTCAAAGCCCGCCCGAGCCGCCTGCGGGAGGGGAGAGGTGGCCCCACACCGAGCACGGGGGGAGAAACCCTGAGCGAGAGGGGGGAGTGGGGCAGACGCCTCCTGCCTGGTTTTCACATGGGGCGAGGAGGGAGCGAAGGAGGCTTCAGCTGGCACCAACCGGGGCCACGTGCCCCAACCGCAGTGAGCTGAGCAGGAGCTCAGCATTTCCATCTGTGCACCAAGCCATGTGGTCTCTCTGCTCCAGGCACAATAAAAACTGTTTTTTTTTTGCTTCACCTCGCAGCCTGTGGCTATGAGTTTTCTTCCTTTGGGAATGGTTTGGTGGGAGGGGAAGCTGCAAGTTTTCTCCCGTGAATTTTTGCCACCCCCTCTAGTCCTTAACGCCGTCCTCCTGTTGATGGTGGCGGCCAAGGGAGGTGCTGAGATGCGCAGCCGTGCCCAAATCTCCCCTGCGCAGCCCTAACACGTGGTGTTGCTTTTTCCCCAGGCCTGGACTGGGTGGCAAAGTGGTGCCCAAGATGGAGTGCAAGAGGGGCTTCAGGGGCACTGCACCCTGCGTGCACGCGAGCTCCAAGCCAGCTGCATCCCTTTGGTCTGTTACGTGCAGCCTGAGCACCAATGCTAGCGCCTGGAGCATTAACGCTGCCGATTCGGGGACCTCTGGGACTGTGCTGGTGCATGGGATTGCGGAACATGAACCAAACTGCAGTTCTCTCACCCCTCACTGATGCTCTTTAAACCACACCAACGCGCTGGCGCCCCTCGATTTGCAGCCACCAAGGACGCACACTGTCCCCAGGGTGGCTGAGGCCAGAGCAGTGGCTGCCCTAAGCCAAATCCCAGCCCGCAGGAGGACACTTCAGGGTGTGATGGCCCCATGTCCTGCAGGAGAGTTTGCAGAGGGCACGTGGTGAGCTGGCAGCGTGCAGGGGCCGCAGTCAGGACATGGTTTTCCCAGCATTGCAGCCACAGCTTGAAGCATCCTGATTAATGGGGCTGTAATTCAAAGGCTTTATCTTAGGGCTTTAATCACCATGTCAGGCTTTAAAAATAAATAAATAGAGTACTTTTTTTATAATAGTCACTATTAAAAACAAAAACCACTGCTCTAGAACGGACTTCCTATTACTAATTACAATTACACCCAGTAACAGTCAGTGGCACTGGAGCAATGACAGCACCTGGCTCTGAATAGACACGTGGGTGACTGTTCCGATGGGTCCAGCTCTGATATCGGAGGTGGCACATTTTATCCCTAGTAAACATGGTAAAATAGTACCAGGTTTAATGTTTTTTCTCCCTACAGATACAACACTTTCTCTCCCAGGCAGCCCTGGGAGACAGAAATACACTGGGAGGCAGTAATAAATGTGCTCACAATGCATTAAATACAGAGCACACAGCTTTTTGGTTCAGACTCACAGTATATCAAATCCTTCCCACTCCTTTATTTATTTTTCACATCCTCTTCATTAGCATTATTTTGCCCAGCTTTGGCTGTCTTTTCAGCTGTGTTTTGGGGAGATCACACCCTGCCTACAGCACATGCAGCTGGACCTGGAGCTCAGCATCGCCAGCCCTAGCTCACTGCTGCTTCATTTTCAGCTTCCCCTGTTGGGTGGGAGAGCAGCTCAGGTGCATGCCCGGTGCTAAACACTAGGCTCTTGTGGCTCATGTCCATTGCCAGCAGGAAGGATGCTAACATTTCCAGTTACATTTCCAGTATGGGACAATGAGGAACAAATGTAGCATCGACACAGTCCCTCCTGTATTCAGCCACCCACCAGCAGATGCTCCATATTTCAGAAATGCCTGAATTAACATGTACTACCTCAAAATAATAATAATAAAAAATAAAAATAAAAATAAAAATACAAATAAAAATAAATTGTATAAGAAGTTCAACATAGATTAATCAGCCTTGGCAAAGAGAGGCTGCATCCATCCCTTAACCTTGAGTTTGCTGTTGTGCCCAGATTTGGAGGTCAAGCTCATCCCAGCAAGACAAGATGTGGCAGCACACAGTATTTCAGCACATCCTGCACAATTCTCTTGCATCTGTTGCGTGAGGCATCTCATGGATGTGCTTCCCCCAGCCCTCTCCTCAATAATGAAATTACTCACTGTGGAAAATTACAATAAAGAAAAAGGATATTCTAAGGGTAGAACTAATAAAGTATGAAGGTTTTGGTACAGGAGGAGGTTTAGCATCCTGGCGGTCTCGCCACCCACCTCCTGCCTCCTGCAGAGGGGCAGACGAGGACAGGGTCAGACCTGAAGTCTTCTGCACCCTCCCAGCTCAGACCCCATCTACATGGCCACCTCCCAGCAACAAGTACAGGGGCTCCGTAGGTGTTAAATTCCACCCTGTGCTCAGAAAGCGTTCTGCTTTGTTCTGCTCTTGTCCCAGAGCACCTGAAGTGCATCTAATACACATTTCCCATTTTTCAGACATGCACATTAGTGCTAAAACACTCCATGTGTGTGTTTTAATGCACAAGGCTTTTTTAAGAGCCTAAGAAATGCCCAGTTCAGCCCCGTGGTCCATGTAGCTGCAGCAGCAGCGTGAGGTTGTATTGAAGGAGCCTGCACAGGCTGGAGTTTATTTGGAGCCCTTCCCAACTCCTAATGAAGCTAAGAACTGGACTCTAAGCCTTTCACAAGAATCCTTCAGCAGGACTAAGGCAGGGGATTGACATCTGCGCTGGAAAGCTCAGTCCCTTCCCCGGAATTTTGTAAAGGCTTTTTTAAACAAGGGAAATTTCGTAAGTGCCAACATCAAGGAGGTGAATGGAGAACTGAATCACTCTTCCAACTTTTCCTGTTATGGATTCCCTGAGATCAGTTCTCTGTGCCATCAATACAGATTTCAAGGAGATGCTGTCGCAGAGGGCAGCATCAGAAAGTCCCTCTCTGCTGCACCTGGTGGCAATAATGGCAAATGGCCTCGATCTTGCATGAGAAGGAGTGGAGTGGAGACGATGGGATGCAGCACAACTTTGCTGTGATTTGTCATGAAATGAGTCCTCTGGTGGACAAATACCTTTAAAAAAAATAAATTGCCCATGTTCTGAAAAGAAACTTACTTCACCTTAGAAGAAATATCCTTTTTCATCAGTGTTAAAATACAAGCCCATGTTCCTCTTGCTCCCATCAATCTTAACACCCATGCAACTAAATGCACTCAGTGTGAGTTTCTTACCGAACACACATCCCCCCATATTCAGTGGATTAAAGGGTTGCAAAAATCCATAAATCCACCCACTGGCATCACAGTGAGACCTTGAAACCTGCCCACTTTGTTCCAAAAACATGACAGCCCTGGATGGACCGAGTGGGCAGAAGACTTTATGGATGTAAGGCAATACAGAATCTGGAGCCCTGCTAATCCAAAATGATGTATATTACTACTTTTTAACAAGTACTATTTTGTATATGGTTCCCCCCTCCCCCTCAGTGCCTGACTTTTGTCCCTAATTAACAAGTAACAAGGGGGACGAGGACAGCTGAGATCCTTCAGGAGGACACTTCTGGGCAGAGCTACTAACCCAGTGAGGGAGGAGGCCATAGGTCATAAATAACAGGGGGAGGAGATAATTATTGCTTGTGGTGCAAGGAGATGATAGATGGCATCCTCACATCCTGGGGCTTGGGTTTTTTGGCTCTGCTTGCATTTCCAGTGGTAAGTCTGTAGGTGATACAGAGTCGGGCCAAGTAAATCTGGGGAAAAACTTCCCTGTAGCAGACTGGGGAAAGGTTGCAGGATGCTATGGCAGTACCAAAGGACTCCAGAAGGATGTCACACAGCAGAATTGTGAAAAATATCAGACAAGGAGGAGAGAGCATGCTCCCATCCAGTGAAAGGCTTGGCAACTTTTCAGCTTGAGAAGAGATGACAAAGGGAAAGCAGGGGAGGGCTGCAGAGCTGTCAACGGTATCAAGGCTGTGACTCGGTGCTTAGTTTTGTTCCCTACAATGCAGGAATGAGATGGTCTGACCACCCAGTAGGTTTAAAACAAGCCCTGCACACAGCCATGTTGTGCAGCTCATGGCCACAACATGGAAACCCATAAATTAGATCACCTGGGGACAAGGCACATCCATAGAAGTTGAAGCTTCAGGTGTGATTACCACCTGAGGTAAATGATCTCTAAATACTGATTATTGGCAGTGGGGAGAATGATACTAGGATGATACTATAGGTGTCTTTTTTTGTTTTGTTTTGTTTTATTTTAATTATTTTTGTTTATTTTTTTTTTAAATCCAAAGGGCCTTGATGTTGGCTCTTTGAGAAAGCGTTCAGGGGGTATGTATGTGGGTGTCAGGGAAGTGTTGGTCTATCCATTTAATTTATTAAAAAAAATAAATAACTAAACCTCCTTTAGAAAAAATGTAATTTGGTCAAGATGCTGATTTTGAGAAGAATAAGTGATTGTGCAAGAACTCCATCACTGGAGGCATGTCCCTGGCAAGCCAGCAGTGCCTCTGAGCCCATTGCATCCTCAGCCCTGTGTCTGTTGTGCCCAATGAAGGACTTCTAGCTGAGCAGTTTGTCTGGCAGCTTTTACCATGAGGTGGGTATCTTTAAAAAAAAAAAAAAAAAAAAAAAGGAAATATTTAATGTCACTGTGCCCGCCTTAATATCCCTGGGTCAGGGTTTGTATGACAACAAGTGGCATTGGCATATTTTGAGTCCATCAGTGAATGAAAGGCTTTACTGTGCCAAAATGTAGCAGAATATGTTCAAAAATTGGTTCATTTCTTTCTTTTTTTTTCACCCTGAAGACCAATGTGCCACAGATGTGAGTATTTTGGTGGTGTTTTTAGCCTGTGTCTTAATATTAATTCCCCATTTTCTGCTGTTTCCTCGTGCTGTTCTGCAGCCTTACAGCTGGCCTCGTGATGTATAGGGGGCACTTCATGACCTGGACCTGATGCTTCCCTTTCAGAACAACTTAGATTTACACAAGAGGAAGCAAATCAAAACTGGAACTCATTTTAAAAGCTTGAAGGAGCATCTCACCACTGATTAGGTAGCAGACTGAGAAGGGAGGCTACAGAAGGCCTCGATTTGTTAGAAGTGTGGAGAGCCTCGCTTGACTCCTTCTCTAATGAAAAGCTTTTTTTTTTTTTTTTTTTTTTTTTTTTTTTTTTTTTTCTCAGCTTTTGAGAGAGCAGGCTGTGTGGGTTGGGAGGTGGAAAAGCAACAAGCTAATGGAGCTGTTTTCCATCACAAATGTCTGTCCTCCCATGGGCTGGCCTGGGCTGATCCTCCCCTATTGTGGTGGCTTTGCTGTCCCAGACATCTCACGTTAGCAAGGTTTAGCTGCCTCTATCAGAAGGCATGCCTGACCATAAATGATCATCCCAGAAACATAACTTCTTTTGGCTGCAGCCCAGCCTGTGCTGGGGGATGAGTAATGGCCATGATAGCGAGTGGTCCTGGATCTTTTCCCCTAGTTGGAATCCTGCAGCTCACCCGTGAGGCCACACGGGCTGCGTTCAGACAAGGGTGAGGGAAGAGCCCAAAGCTGCTTTAGAGCAGACTTGGTGCCACCCCTATCCGGAGGGACCACTTAATCTCATGGGCTCATGAATTTATATCCCATATCATTTGTGCAGAAATCTGCTTCTAGGTGCAGCTTTTTAATTCTTAACACTCACGGTTCTGAGGCATACACTACTTTTGTTCAGGCATCTTTGCTGAGGAAACAGAGAAAACAGCTACAAAAGCATTTGTATTTTGCACCTCTGTAGGAGTCTGTGTGGAAACTGTAGGCAGCCCCAGGGATGCCTGCACACCCCAACTAGCTGGGGCCAGCACCTCCATTCAGTGCTCCTACCCAGACTCAGCATTGCTCCAGATTTATGTATGTGAATTTTTGAGGAAGGCTCATACATGTTAGATGTTGCCTTGGCTCTCTCTCATCAAGACAAGGCATCATTATAAGCAGTATTAAAGTGCTGTTCCCATCATGGGCTGGGAGCTCTGTTACTCAGAGAGAAGTCTTTTGGGGGCAGACAGGGACTCTTCTGCTTCTCTTGCTCTTCTGGTTCGTAGCAGCCTGATTGACTGATAACCAAGAAAGGAGGCCTGTGTGACCCAAATTACATATGTTTTAATTCTTGGTTTAGGATTTTGTATTCTCCCAGGATCTGATAACATCTTGAGTTCATTTTTGGTGAAGGCCAGCAGCAGCTGCAGAAGTCCTGCTGCACTACATGGAGGCACTGACCAGTGAGGGGGAGGAAAACCCTTCCTGCTATTCGTGACACTGAAGCACTGGTTCCATGCATTGAAAATTTTGTCATACGAGTGTTTTCTAGAGCTGCAAATAGCTTATCATACATTCTTTGATGTCCCGTTCTTGCACACCACTGTTTAATTGTTGGACTGTTGGGAAAAGAGACCTCCAGCCTTCATCTGACCCGTAAATAGTCTTTGATCCCTTTTTAAGCCCATCAAGATTTTTTTGGACACCTTGGGATAAGGAATTGTCATGGCACGTAATTCTGGCAGGTTCCTTATTTTCCAGCAACATCTCCTCTTTCTGTCTCTGTGAATTTACTTGTCTCATGTGGATTAATAATACTTGTTGCCACAGGAGTCATCTTTGTAAGACAGCATTTTATAAATGCCAGAGCTGCCAGCAAACAGCTGGACAGAAGAATATTAGTTTTTCTCTCTTGCAGGTCTTCCAGATTTTATTGCTTTTAAGAAGTTCACTGACACATTGAATATTGAGTTGCACACTACCCTCTAGGTTTCAATTTGACCTTTTGTTATTGAAGTTCACAAAAGAAACATTGGGAAACCAATGGAGAGTACTGTTAATGCCTGAAAGCTGTCTAGCGCCTGATCTTGCTGTTGAGCAACCCCAGGTATTAGCTGCAGCCTGCGTCTGTTTTTTTTTTTTTTTTTTTTTTTTTTTTTTGTGTGTGTTGTTTTTTTTTCCTCCTGTACCCATCCACTGTTCAACATATCAAAATTATTAAACTTTGGTTTGGCATCTGGGAAAAGCCCATGTTCTGCCCCGGGAATTTTCTGGCATTGCACAGGGTCCTTCTGGCATGTCCTACAGGTGGTGGCATGTCCTACAGGCTCATGATGTTCCCCATCTACTGCATTGTTGTGAATACAGCTGTTCAATCCAAACACAGCCCTTAGAGGAGGGGAAGCAGGTTCAATAAGTCTTTAAACCTGCCCTGGAGATGGGGATGGTCCCAAGGCAGTGTTCCTGATGGCCTTTTTCAGCTTTTGTGCTTAGGCAATTCTTCACTGTGCCAGAAGTGCAACAGCCTAGGGAGCCACACTCTTATTATTTAGGTATCTTGATCCTTATTTAGATCAGAGTCTGTCTTAAGCTGTGGGAAAACATTACCTGTGGATTTAAATAATGTTGTTTAAATAACGTAAATGGTAAAGCAAGATGCTTTCAAAGCCAGAGTTTCCATTGTTGTCACAACTTCTTACTACTGCTTAGTTTATTATTGTTAAATTCCTTCACTGTCGTTAAAAATGGAATGCCACCTTCCCATCACAGAGCCAAGTGTGTTCTGTAGGAACAATTGGGTAACTCAATGACCACAATTTCTTATTTTATGTTTCAAATATTGCTGAGTATCAAAACATTGGCAATTCAATTTTATTTCCTCCTTGCAAACATCATTCTGATAACTTTTGAATCAACTCCGTCTGAAGATTTAACATCAAATATTGTGAAAAAGATAAGGAGCAAGGGCACATGCTTCATGGTTTAGGATGAAGTTCTGGGGTGTATGTTTCCAGACGGGTGGTATTTAAGATGGGTGCTGCTGGGTTTTGTTTAGCACTCTTATTTTGCAGAGCCATTGAGATGGGAGAAATCAATGCGGGAATTTATTGAATAAAATCTATGGCTTTTTCAGTGAGACAAACTCAATCCCCTTTGTGGTGAGAGAGGAATGTATGCAAAATTCCTGAAAAGGGGCACTTTTCCTCACAGTGTGTGGGATGTGGCATGCACATGTGCTATTCAACAGACATACATAAGATAGAGGTGAATAAGAAAATCAGATGCTTCTAAGAAAAAGAATAATACTGGATTTTCCTGGGTTCTCATTTTTGTTTACTTCCTCAGGCTGTTTTAAGGAAACAAGATGATGAGGTTATGATGGGGAGTCACAGTATAGGCAGGCTAGAGAAATAGTTGCCTCAACCCAGTCTCAGACCTCTTTAAGGCACACATCAGTTTCCCTATCTCCCTTCTTATCACTCCTAAAGCTAAGATGACTGATGTGGTGTTTTGGCAGAACCAGAGCTCCAGTTGCAACCCCTGGCTAAAAAAAAATTTAAAGCTCTTAAGCTCTCCCTCCCTCATCATTCAGGCTGAGCATCACCTTACAAATCTGCTCATCTCCACTCTGGTGCCCTACACAGGTCCAGCGTGGCTGTCTCGTTATCCCTTGATCTTCTCCTCCTCCTATAGCTCAGACCTGGTGGTCTCATTTGCAACCCAACATCATGTTGCATGACTGCCCCCCCCCCCACCCCGTGATTTATTTCTGACTTGTCTCAGGCCTCTTATGTCTACTTGACAAGTTGCTGAAAAGATCTTTACCTTTTTCTTTCCCTGTTTTTGATGGGATTTGGTTCCCTTGTCCTTCTGCTTCCTCCCCAAGCCACCCTACGTGGTCCCTTGCTCGCCATCTCAAGTGCAGACAAAATTGTCTTCATTTCCAAGACATCCAATTTATTGCTGAGGTTGTCCCATTCCAGTCCCACCAGTCCTGTGACCTTTTAGAGCCCAGATATTGAAAACCTCCAGCAAATAACCATTTCCTATGCCTCCCCTTGCTGGAAGCCTCACAGAAACACACAAAGACGCTTTGCTGTCATCCTTCAAATTGTTCCTTGAACACCTGACAGCTTACTCAAAATAACCCCAAAATCCCCCTTGGGAAGGGGAAGATGCTCAGGACTGACTGGTGGCATCTCCTTCAGCTTTTTGTCTTCTAAGTGATAAGCGTGTCAGCCCACCTATCTGTTCCAACACAACCAGGGTCTCTTGTTACTGCCCCAATGTACCTGGAAGAGAATTTGGAAATGCTGATAGTAGATGACAATAAAAGGCGATAAAAGAATGTGGAAGGTGTGCTTTGCATTAAGGCATTTATGTACACATGTTGCAGGCATAGTCTGGAAGCAAAAAGGATGCATGCCCAATATGAGATAGTGTACAAGGGAGAAAGAGCAGTCTAGACCTGAAGTGTACCACCCACCCATGTATATTTGGTAAAAAACAGCTCTGCCTGCTGGATTTTATTTTTCTCACTGAGGTACATGTTGCTCTTAAATAAACATGATTATACCCTACGTGGAGCTGCAGCTTGGCCCAAACACTAAAAATAGCAGGCAGAAAGTAGAGACTTCAATTAGATGCATACTGCTCAACAATTTAACTTCTAATTGGCTTGTGGTTATTCCCCAACTAGGAACCAACCCTGTTGTGCTTAAAGGATTGACAGTCTAGCAAAACAGGGACCCGAAACAAATTATTTTTTAAAGTGAAATGACCAAAAAAAGAGTCCCATGTGTTGCATGTCGAGGAACTCAGATGCTTGTGTGTCACTTTCAGCTTAGATGCATCTATTCTCACCATCCTAGGTTTGAAAGTTAGGTTCAGCACTTTAACCTTTCCTCAACTCTATTTCTGTGGTTCCATGAAGCTTTTTTAACTTTATTAGACTTAAGTTTGGTTCAGGATTCATCTCATGGTGTAGTACTGCAGGATGGTGGTGGGAGGTATCTCAAGAGCATCGCATCTTATTTTCTGCCCTCTGCTGCTGCAGTTCAAAATCTATTTTTCTTTTCAGTTGGCAACAGCAGAAAACTCTATCATCTTCTATCCCTTAATCTTAATTTGTGTTGAAATTTTATTTTTTGACTCAGCCTGGGCTGGGAGAAGCAGTAAAGCTGAGTGTGTGGCTTGCCATGGCATTGAGAAATGAGAGGGCTTGTGCCTAGCAAAACTCATGCCATATTTCACCTGATGGTGCACATGAACACAAAGTGACCCTCCACGTCATAGGAGTCATTTGTCAGGTGCTGTAAGGACCTGATATTCCTCAAAGCAGATTAAGCATGGTGCGGAATGAGAGGAGGATGACAGGGTTCAATTTTTGGCAGAACAGCAAAACCACACCACTGCCCACATCCCAGTCTGGCATAGTGTTGAGCCCAGTTCAGCCCTGGTGTATGGTGGCTTCAGCAAAGCTCTTCCCAGGATAGAGTGGCAGATATCAAGGGTACATGAGCAAAAGTCTCTAGAGCTGCCCATGTAGAGCTGCACAACAAGAATACAGGTATCTTCACATCTGCTTACAAGCAGGGCATCAGTCCTTTTTCCCCAGGACATGGGGTATTCCTTTCTTTTCCTCATTTCCAAACCACCTTTTCCAACAACTCAACACCTGAAGAAAATCTGTCTGCTATGGTACCATGCTCACCAAATAGCATGTGCATTGTCATGTACACTATACAGGTGGTTAAAAGGCAAATTCTGGGCATTGTTCCCCAGTGATGCACCCCAGGGGATGTCTAAGAAAGCATTTACACTCTTGTACCGGGGAAGAGCGCACACAAATAGCACCGTGTTTGGGCTGGATAGGATGAAATTAAATCCAGTTCTTGCCCAAAACCATGTCCCAGCAGACTTCCTCATGTGAGTAGGTTTCACTCAAGCAAGAAGCATCCTAGAAACCACGATGGTCTGAATGGTTTCAATTTTGCATTACTCAGCGGAGTTCAGCCCTATAATTATCTGACTCCTCGCCAGCAATGTCCACTTACATGACACTCACACACGGGGTGGGATAACAATGGCAATTATGTTTTTTTTGGCCATGTTCCTACACTGAAAGTGATACTATCCCGTGTGTCGCAGTGGTTGATAAAAAAACAAGTGTCTCACTGCCCTAGAATTGTTCACTAATTATTAAGTAGTAATGAAGCTACCATAAGATGAAAAGTGCAGCTTCAGGAGACTAAGCATGTTTAATATAGCTAACACTAAAAGGCAGCATAAAGAGCAGAGCTTATTGAAGGCGTTTGAGCCAGGATTTGGTCCCTGTAAAAAAAAAATAAAAAAATGTATTTTTCTAACACAGGACTTAGCTCTTTCACTTAGAATATTTTTCCTTTAAAAATAAATCAAAAATTGTAGTAAAACATCTGATGCAGCAGATTAAGACATATCAAGTCTCTATCTCCAAGTTTATATTTTTTTATTTTATATTTTTGGTGAAGTAGTATGGTGAAAGAAAGTAGTAAAAAGAAAGTATTATGCTCTGCAAGCAGTGAACTGAATTAAAGCTCGGAACTGAAATGATGATTAGATTAAGTATGGCTTGATGATTAGCCAAGGGATGCTTTTTGTTGCAAAAGGCGAGAGTGGAGTCTCATCGTGTAGCAGTGACACTCCTGCTGTGTGGCCGACACCCTGGGAGGCTCCCATTTTAAATCTCTTTCCTGCCAATTGTTGCACGTGGGCTGGTTAGCCTTTCTTTAACTCTGGAGCTTTCAAAAAGAAAGCTGACTGAGAGAAAAACCACACGAAGGTCCATTCTATGAGAAAGTTCATCTTCTGCATGAGCTGGAGCTGCTTCTGAAGTCAGACATTACTCAATCAGTCATACTTGGCCACCATGCAACCCTATTAATAGCTGTTCTTTGGTGCTGCAGCAAGGCAGCATCCAGAAGATTCAACTTCTCCTGCAGTCTCATTGCCAAAATTCATCCCTGTGTCACCATGTTTGTTAGCAAGTATCTTCAGCGAAAAAAAAAAAAAAAAAAGAGAGAAAAAAAAAGGCAAATTATTTCATTTTACTCAGTGGGACCAAGATTAATGTGCAGAGCTTTAGGTGAACACATATATTCTTTGAAGGACAAAATCTTGGCAAATGAAGTTTTGGCCACCCCTATTATGGATCATTTGCCAGAGTGCCTGCAGATTTGGCACATCCAGATCTATCAAGTGAAGTTGGAGAGCCAACATCCCTCTCCTGGCCACCACCACAAGCCCATCTTTGAGTTTTGAGCAGTAGGGCTGGTTGCCACAGTTCATGGAGGGGAAGGCCATCGTCCTGCTCTCTTACAGACTTTCCAGCCTATGCAGAAGAGATATGTGCTGCTAAAAGCCTACTGCATTAACTCTGACAAATGTAAAAGTAGCTAAATAACAGGAACAGGAAATAACTACCCAAGGTTTGCCAGCTGCCAGCCAAATTCTAACCTGCTCAAATAATTTTCAAGCCCAATTTACTAAAAACTGTGATCTGGAGTTAAACATAGCAAGATGCAAATAACACAGGGCAAGAGCTGGCTTGGGTTGGATCCTTGCTTTGGTTTGCAGACCTTGGAATAACTCTCCCTGTTTATTTGGGGCCTGGTACTGCAAAGTGCTGAGGGACTTCTGGGAGCGCCTGCAGCTCCCTGGGAGCTGCACCTCCCAGGAATTGCTCCACATTTCACAGTATCAGGCCCTTGATAGTAGGTTACCAGTTCCCCAGGATGCACACAGTATATTTAGAGATGCGTTGAAATGAGAGACTACAGATGGACGGATTTTGCCTGGGATCCTTTCATTAAAGCCTGGATGGAGGCACACACAAACTGAAGCCCATCAGCCATGGAGCATGAGCTGGCTCTTTCCAAACCCTGTTGTTGGGGATACCAGTGTGGAAAGACCTGGAGAGCAAACACCATCACCATTTCAGGCCAGTCCCAATGTCCTTTGGTCATGGCCAGTAACATGGAGCAACAGAAAACTGGCCCTGTGTTGATTCCTTGCTAAAAGGTTGGGGTTTAGACCATGAAATTCTCTGGATTTAGTCCTGTTGACTGTTCTTTCTTTCCAAATATGAAGAGAACAAGCTCCCTCTTGCCTCACTAGCACCCAGAGGTAACTTCAAGGTGAAGGGACCTCTCTTCTTGGCTTCATGAGATTTGACCACATAACCATGGGCACTTCCAAGTGCTCCACTCTGTGGCACCACTCAATTTTATTCAAACGAGACCATGCAAACTTAGTTCAGTCTGGGGCCCACGTTGATGAGGAATGCTCATGGACCTGTGGGCTTCATGCACTTTCCAAAGTAAGGATCAGAGAAAGTGACTTTACAGAAAATTATACTGAAATGTGGTAATTAAAGGTTCCAGCTGTGCATGGGCATCCCAACCATCCTTGGGCCTTTATCAAACCACCTTGAAATGCCAGGTTCACTGATAGTAAATGGTGAAGAGGAGGTGTTTCCCCAGGTGTACAGCAAAGGCCCCCTCCCGTGGAATTGAAGATTTTATTTCTGGGGCCAAGAAGGTGCTAAACCCTCAGATCAGTCCAAAAATGCCCTTGTTTATAGCTAGAAATTTAAATGTCACCCCAGGAGCACCAGGTGCCACATTCTCCACAAGATGTTCAGTTGTACTGGACTACGGTTGTGTCTCTGGAGGGTGGCAGTTGTCAACCTCATTTCTACTGTGTAAGACGCATCTAAGCAGGCATGTCAGGCTGTGACAATGGTGTGACACTTCCAAAATCAAAAGGGTTTAGGCTGTGTACATTTATTTCAGCTGTAGCACCTTAACACTTCTCATTTCAAGATTTTAAGAAGCATCCAGTGATGGGCGAAGCAAGCAGAGGGACTGCAGACACAAATATATGCAAACATTGAGCCGTGACAGTCATTGCAAATATTTTTTCAGCCATTTCTATCAGCAGCAGGAAGCCAGCCCAAGGTAAAAGGATGGTGCAGAGTGATCTCTTGCAGAGGTATGATATCTATCAGCAATTGGGAAGTTTTGAGAGGCATGACTGTTGCTTTTACAGTGGGTAGAAGGGCTTGTAGACAACAATCTGGTTGGCCAATGAAAAATAAATGGTTTTAACAGTGACTGTGCTGGATATGTACACTTTCTTGTGAATCTGTATGTCTCTTACAAGGGCCCATGGGAGGAGTAGGAGAGGAGCAGGGGAAGGCAAGCATCTCCTCAGACATTTAATTATGTTAAACTATGTATTTGTTTTAATTTACTGACAGCTCACTGGTTAGGAGTATATTTATAAATGCCAGGAATGATTCACTGCGAGGCCTGGGACTGCCAGTGGCTGCTGCGATCAAGCACTTGGGAGCTCAGGACTCCACAAGTTCTTGTGAAAGGCAAACAGTTTGTTCATTAGTCCCTTTTATTTACTTGTTTGTTTATTACAAATGAACTTTGTGGGTGTGTTCCATTCAGCCTGAGACATTACTGCCCTCATATTTCAGGTTTTTGTTTTGTTTTGTTTTGTTTTTAGACTACTCCAATATTTCTACAGTGACTCAAAAGCCAGCAAAATATGTTTTGTTTTGTTTTGTTTTTGTTTTTTTCACAGCCCTAAACATCATCTGCACAACTCTTGATGTATTGAAGTGATTAGTGTGTTCAAGTGACTTTGTTTGGCGTTTTCAAAGCCACGTTCCTAATTCCTCCTTAAATTCAACTCCAGGCATATAGTGGGAATGCAGTGAAGTCGTCTTTCCCGATGCACAAGAAATGCTGCACCTAACTCATACAGCATTTTTTTTAAAATGGTGGCAAAATTAGAGTAGCAGAAATTGTTTGGAAACTAATATCAAGGCAGAGCAGAGTGAGTGGCATGGACGGGGGAAGGATGCTGGTGAACACTATGGAGGCCCAAAAGTGATGGGCAGCTTCATGGAAGGGAAATAAAAAAAGCCAATCCATGGGTCTTAAATGCCTGAATTTGCATTACAGCTGCTGCAGTCAGTTGCATGTACCTGGAAATATGCTACATAGAGCATGTAAAGATGGAAAAAAAATCCATGCAAGCTGATTGCTGTAATGTAGGCATACACCAGCGCTCAGCAAAGTTACACTACAGTCAATGAAACTGTAGCTTGGCAGCTGAGGCATAACTCCTTCAAGCACTGCATCAAGTGGATCAGAACAGTGCTGGGTGCTGTGTATATAAATAAAGTGATGCTGTTAATAGTAAACAGCTCCACTGCTCTTTTAAGAGACGTATTTCTTTGACACATGCAGAAAGTTAAAGTTACAACTCTGTGAAATTTCAGTTTGTGCCCTCATCTGTTTATCATTTGCTCTTTGGATGCTTGTGCTAAGAATTTAGTCTTTCAGAATAATGTTTATGGTAGGTGGTCCCTTCAAAGCTGTTTTGTTTCACTGAGCCATTTTGATTTGCTGTAGAAGACTCATGCAAACTTTTCCTTTAACTGTATCCAACACCGTGATGAACCAGTGCAAGAAAAACTCCTGTTGCAGTATTTCCTGTCTCAATACAGTCAGATACTTTGAAGTGTAATTTTTCATTGAATTTCAGGGCCAATGAACTTGTTTTTTTTTTTTCCCCTCATTCATTCCTAAGTGAAAAAAAAATGTTTATATGCATCATGTTACTCTAAATATATCAATATATAATCTAAATTTAGATACGTATTGATGCATTCATAACACACACTCACAATGTTACAGTAACTACCCTCCAGTGGCTCTTCCAAACATAAAATAAAAGAATATACTTTCTGCTTTACACAATTATTATTTTTCAAAAGAGATTTACAATCATTATGGTAAGGACATGGGGGATACCCACAAAAAAAATAAAATGCTGTCCATCTATGTGTTTACCTAAAGAAGGTAACATCACGTTATTTTTAATAACTCAACGATGCTTCCATCTATTATTTAATGTATAAAAGAAAAAGGGTGTGAAACGAGCATTTAATCTCTCTTTATCAAGATCAATATCATAAATCGACACAGCTCTGTGGGAACTCCTCTCTCACGTGGACCAGAGTTTTGACATCCAAGACCTTTAACTCAGCTCTCACCCTTTTTACCTGGGTGACTGCAACCTTTGCTTCACTCAGGTGTAGGACAGGTGTAGACTCAGCCATGTGGAGCTGATGGAGGAAAACCCAGCAGGAGCAAAGCAGGTGGAGGAGGATGAGGACTGGACTGCCGTGGAGATGGGCAGCAGAGGCCACACCACAGCACCGCTGAGCAGCATCCTCTCTAAAAGAAAAGCGTGGAATAATAGAGGCAAAAATATCAACGCACTGATTTTGTGTTCATTTTTTCCTCCACCGTCGCTTGCTAAAAAACGACAGCAAGCACTGCACCACGCTCCTGGTGCCACGGCCTCATCTGCGTGGCAGCTCAGCCCCGTCAGCCTTGAAAGCGCGGCGGCAGGAGAGCTCTGACTTCCTCCGAAAGCCTTTGTGCGCTCTGGCGAGCCCATAAATCAGCCCGCTCACGCTGCGTGACCTCCTGCCACGACCAGCCGACAGGAAGATGGGGAGTGCGAACGACAGCGCCGCTCAGCAGGCTACCGCTGGCTCGCGGGCTGTAATTGAAGAGCCTGAAAAACGACGCGTCAGAAATCGGGCGCGTTTTGTTTCCCTGCCCTTTGCAGGAGCAAGCATCCTTGCCAGGGAACTTAGAATATTGGGGGTTTTCCTTCTTCCAATTATAAAGTTTTTAATTTGATGTAAGACAGCAGTTGTCATTCACATCCATTTTCTTGCTCTCTTGCCATAGATGGGGAATGCATTGAGAGTGAAACCCAAAGCTTTGCAAGGCAGAGAGGGTGCAAGGACTGTCATCCTGCCCCTTCCTCCAAATATTTCCAGCCTCGCTGTAATTTTAACCTCTTTTCCTTTTAAAAATTCATGTCTCTCACCCCCTCCTCCCACCCACCCCAGGCTAATGAGCTCTTTTTCAGTGATTTGGGGCTGGAAGGAAGCCAGAAGAAGGAAAAAAAAATATTCATAAATTATTCCTTAAAGACCCATCACCTATGGATGATGCGCTCTGTAGAGTGCAGAGAGGCGGATGGCAGTCAGCTGAACCACATGCTGAAATTACAGTGTTTGAACTGGTCAGAAAAGTGATAGAAAAACAAACCTCAGTGTCTCTGAGTGCACTTTGACTCAACTTCCACTGGGCAAACATAGGTAAAGAGGAAAAACTCTTTTTTTTTTTTTTTTTTTAATGGGGAAAAGTCTTGACTTTTAAAACCTCTATGCCACAAGGAGCAGGACTTGAGGAGCATGGGACTTTTCTTGCTCTGAGTGTGGGGGATATGGAGAGTGCTAGCAGTGGGAAGCCCCATCTAGGTGGTAGGGATGGCACTTTACCCTGGAGATCAGAGGGGACAGCCACACACCCAAAGCTGCAGGGAGCAACCAGGGGGGACTGAGGTACTGGGAAGAGTCTTGAGACATGGGGATGGCCGTGTGCTGCTCTCACATCCTTTAGGTACTATGAGGCCACCAAAAATCACACTTTGAGTGGAAACAGCAGAACCTACTTTGCCATCATGGAGATTAGCAAGGTCAACAATTTCGCCCCTCAGGTGTCTTCTGCCCCTTTCCCACACCTCCTCATTAACCTGGGGAAAAGGCTGTACCCAAAGCACCCCCCCTCCGTGTGTTCCTGGCACCACTTGTGGACGTCAGCGGCACTGAGGCCGGTCCCCATTGCCTGTTGCTTACCTTTCCCACCCAGACGTTAATGGGATAATGTCAGTCAAGTGCTTTGAAGATGAAGAAGAAAGACTAGGCAAACAGGGGCAGATAAACAGAGCACTTCATCTTCTGAGCAGCACTGGGCAGAGAGCACTTCCAATTATTTTTCCCAAGCATCTTCACATACTAGAGAAGACACAGATCTCAGCTTCTCCCACAACTCAAAACATAACATTTGATCTGTCCCTGCAGGATGCTGCTGCGAAGCACACACTGATGCATCACCCAAGCTGCCGGTTAATCCAAGAGCCATTAACCTAAGTAAAACTATAACCCGCTGAGTAAATATTTCCCTATTGTTTCTGGAGATTACTGTGCTGGGAAGTCATTAATAACCTGGAAGTACATTCAATTTATCTTTGTTTATTAGCTGCTTTTGTCAGACACAAGCATCATCCTCCCGCTATTGAAGTATCACACTATGACATTAGCCCTGACTACAGCCTCTGTAAAGTCAACAATCTGATTTGGTCATTAATCTCCCACTTCAAAAGAGGAAGCAGGAGATTGAGTAGGAAGATCTCACATCTGCTCTTCCACTTGCTGTTTGCTGCGGCCTGACATCAGATAACCCAGGAGCCCCTTATGAACACTTACTCATTTTAACTTCCAGCCAAAGAGGACCAGCAGACATGATGTAGGACCTGCAGATCTCCCTTACCCTGAGGAACAGGAGCTGGGGATGCTCCATGTACCCCAATGGCACCTCAAATGACTACATTTATCTGACTGAATCCCACCCCTAGTAAGGTGGGATTCTATTTTGATATAACAAGCCCTCCATCATGTTGAGGCTTCAGAGGGCACTATGGCTCCTAGGAGCTGAGGGAGGACATCAGCTGTGAAGGTCCATCTCCACAAAGGTTAAATACTAAGCATCAACTCCTCCAAGCCATGCCTTCATCCACGAGCCATTGTTCAGAACAAAAGAGTGAGGAAATCCACTCGGACTTGCTGCAGGAGCAATTTGGCATGTTGGAAATCCATCACTGTAGTGCTTATCCCCCACAGCCATCACCTGAACACATATCCACTCCCACTGGAGTAATGAGAAAACAAATCTTGCCTGAAGAAAAAAGTTAAAAATCTGCAATTTCTAGCTGCAGCAAATCTGAGTCCCTTGCCTTGCTCACGCAAATGCAGCCATATGCACATGTGCTTAAACAAGACAAAGCAGGTTAAATTCAGGCCTTATTATTGTGGGAGGATTGGCTTAAAATACTGTTAAAATAACACATTTTTCAATAATGGCAATTATTTCATGTACTTTCACTACTGCTATTGCTGCCACATACCTGGGATACAAATTATTGGAACAGAGAAAGAGAAGGCAACATATAAAGTACCTTCTGTGTTTTAAGCAAGTGTCACATGTGAGACATCACAGCAGAACCAAACCTAGCATCATTTTTCTGTGCAATATTTGCTTTACTCTGAGGGCAGTGAGGCCCAGGATGCCCAGAGGAGCTGTGGGTGCCCCATCCATGGCAGGGAGGTTGGCAGTAGATGGTTTTTATGGTTTCTTCCAACCCAAGCCATTCTGTGATTGCATGATTCTATGAATGTGCTATGAGAATTTGCTTTCTAAATATTTTCTCTCCTACCATGCCATAACTCAAGGAATTGGCTGGTAGCATGGACCACAGGTGATAAAGTGTTGCCATTTGTGTACAGAAACCACTCTTCACTTGTCCCAAACATCACTGGCAGCTCTTTCTTGGGAAGAAGGCATTACTTAACAGTATAAAAGAGGAACTTCATAAAAAAATACTTCGAAATACTCCCCTTGTCTATGTCTTTAGTCCTTTTTTCAATATGGCACCTTGCCATCACAGCAGTCAATGTGACCGTGTGTGTGTAAAAGTGTGCTCACTTGGACATGTATAGTATGTAGTTTGTGTTTCTTCCTCTCTTCAGGTGTTTGTGTTTGATGTATCTGACCTACTGCCTCCAAAGCCTCCTCACCTAATACTTTTGTTTTTGTTTTGTTTTTGTTTTGTTTTGTTTTGTTTTGTTTTGTTTTGAGGTACAAATTGATGTCAAGGATCCTGCTGATAATGATTCTGACTGATGAAAGAATTAAGTCTCCTGTTTACTGCAGAGAGATGCTGCTGCCAGAGCAGTGCTTTTGCTGCCACAGAAACAAATGCACCCTTAGGATTTATCTCAGTCCAGCAGAAATATGCTCTCTGCAAAATGTAATGAAAGTACAGTTTGGTGTCACCAGAATATTATTTCTCTTACATATCTCTTTTAGTTCTGTACATGTGCAGGAAGATTTTAGCTCTCTTCTTTGGAAGTATGACATTCCTGTAGGAACATTTCTCTTCTGCATTATTTTCATTTTAAAGAGAGGATTATTTTATTTTATTTCACCCAGCCCTCCAACAGCTTTTATGTGCAACTGGTGAGTGTGGAGGAGATCTCTCCTCCCACGCCTCCAGCTCCTGTGCCTGCTAGGCTGGTTGGATGCTCTCCTGATGTGGGAGATTAGGTCCAAACCCCTCCAGGCAAGGAGGAACTTCAGTGTGCATCTCCCACATCCTAAACAGATGCTTTAATCCCTGAGATATTGCATAAGGCAAGGGAGGGTACCCTTGTGAAGAAAAGACCTTTCTTTAGATTTTTTTTTAAAGGTGTTAAGCCAAAAAAACAGCAGCAGCTGGTTCAAGACCTCCTAAGCAATGAATCCTGTGAGAAAAGAGACACTCATCTCTCTGAACCTTACCTATATTTGCCTTTTAACCATTTTTTACTGGCTAGCTTACATGAATCTTCATCAGCTCCTCTCCAGGTGACCCCAAAACAGACCTGGTTGCCTGTTGAGGCTTGAATCCACCTCCTCTACACCTTCATCAAAATATCTTGTTTGTTTGTTTTAAAGACTTGGATTTTTTTTTTTTTTTTTAATGACAGGCACCTCTACGTAAAATGTGTACCATGCATGACTTTTAAACACCAAGAGCTGCAGCATAGACGATTCAGCTCATTCATTCACTTTTACTGCACACTTTATACATATGATAAAGATGTTGTATGCAAGGTTTTATTAAGCTGTAGCTACTGCTCATGCAGATGTATGGTGCTCCATGACATATCAGAGGAGAAATTAAAATGGTCTTTTGATGAAAATTGTCTGATCTTCCTTTGTAAGACACTTGGTGTGTGCATGTGCTGTTTGTTTCAAATCTGCCTATGGAGACCAAGCAAAATCCCTTCAGTCATGATAGATAGCAGTTTGGTATCAAGTATCCTTTATAATTGCACACAGTGCAGTATATCTGTAATCATAAGCCTTGAGAGTATTTTATTGCTTTCACCATAAGCTTCTGCGGGCAATGAAAAACAAACAAACAAAAACACTCATTGCTCTATTTCAGCTCCATCCTCAAAGACAAAATATTTCCTCTCTTGGCCTTTTCCTGTGGATAAGTAATCATGGATGGCCACCCAGACCTCCAGGCCTGGAGGCCTAGGGCCTGCAGCAGTAGATAACTTTGGGCATGAAAAAGCCAAACTTAAATAATAATGTTTATCAGACTAAATCTGGGAGCTGGGAGTACTAAATCAGAAACTGAAGTTTTTGGACGTCTGCCTGTCTTTTAGTGTACCACCACTTTCAGAGACCAGGCAGAGATTCATTATGAAGAGGACCTACAGCGCTTACCTTCCCATTCATGATTAAAATACGAAGAGGGGTGTTTATGAGGGGACTGACGTGTTTTTGTGGAAGATGCATAGGCAGAAATCCTTCCTGGGATTTGGGACGTCATTTCATCACTTGCTCTGTACCTGGGGGAGGACGTGAGAAGGCCATGGGGCCTGGGTGGCTAAACCCTGCCAGCAGGTAAAAGAAAGAAAAGCTGCATCTTTGATCTTGGTGAGGTGTTAATTTGTAAGATTCAGTGGGTTGTTAGGGCCTTAGGAAGCAAGGGCCAGCACATCAACAAGGGTGCTTATCTGGCAGGCCATTAATGACACATTACTATCTCCACACTTACTCATTTACACAAGTGTTTGAAGACAAGACTACGTGTCAATAAAGGAATTAGACCGGACACCTTGAGCCCATCAGGTTTATCTCGCTGTGCTGACAGGAACAGTAGGTGACACCAGGCCAGGGCGAAGACTTCAAAGTTTCGCAGGCCGCAGTCTTGCACCGAAGACAAACAACCTTTACGGCCTGGGTAGGGACAAACAGCCAGGCGGGGAAGGCAGCTGGGAGATGAAAGGCTGGTCCCCTCAGCATATTCGCGGCCTGAGCTGGCCTTAATTCAGCTGGGGGGTTGATTTTAATTGAAACTTTCATCTTGGCCCTCCTGAAAGCAACAGTGTTTTAAGAGGAAGACGGGAGGATGTGAAGAGTGGAGAAGACACCTACTGCTTGGGCAAATAGGGCAGAGGGAAGTTCCTCCACCAGCTCACTCCTCTGTCCCTTTCCACAAACTTTATGTTGCTAAGGGAGGAATAAAATACAGATTTTATTTCTGAAGGAGAGGATGCTTTTTGCAGCCCACCCACCTGTCTGAGAGCATTTTGATTATCAATTGTAATTATAAATTATACTGCAAGTTGCTTTGTTACACCACCTGGTTATAATGATCATGAAAATGGTCTTGGCTTGAAGCAATACAAAATAATATTCCTATGCAAGAAGAAAAAATTGAGAAGTAAAGGCAATTTTCCGAACACTTCTCCTTTCTTATGAATCTCCTTTGCCCTAATACATGCTGCAAACCACTGCCCTCACACTGCTGCAGACCTTCGTGGTTACAACCACCACTACTAAATCTTGCAGCCAGGTTGAAAACTCCATAAACTATAAACATTACAGGGTAGCTTTCCAAATTTTCACTCTTAAACAAACAAGGAACTAGGTATTATTTTCATGGTCAGGTTAAATGCTGATACTTGAGGTTAGTATTATATGTTTGAATCAATAATTTTAACAACTCAGCTTTTGTTTCCTTTCCCTGTTTGTAAATAAAAAGGAGATTTTAAATTAAAAATTTAAAATTAAATTAAAATTGATTATATGAAAACCCTTTAAAAATAA
The DNA here is from genome assembly GCF_963932015.1 of Anas acuta. NCBI lineage: Eukaryota > Metazoa > Chordata > Aves > Anseriformes > Anatidae > Anas > Anas acuta. The sequence continues at coordinate 2,406,304 of NC_088985.1, forward strand.
ACATCTTTCACCTGTATTGGTATTGTATGCTACCAAGGACAAATACATCAGGATAAACAGTCACTCTGGCAGCCTATTTTAAATATCTGGAAGATATCCCTGAAAAATATCAGACTGAACAAACCCACCAAAAATGCCACCAGATACAGGCTATTTTTAGGAAATCATCATTAGGGATCTGACATATATTTTTTTTTTCGTCAAAGCCCAGAGCCATGTGGTGAAGAAGTAAGCTTGCAACTCAAATCCTTTCCCAGGTAAAGCCCATGTTATTTTTGGTGCAAGGGGCAGCACTGGCTTTCTGGCAGCATGTAGAAATCTGGGCAAAGGTGTATATCTGTGCATAAGCATATTCTTATTTTTATGGCTGGGAAAGGCAGGGCATAGGGGCTCTGCGAAGACACACTCCTTCCCTTGCACACCCTTGCTGCTGCTGCCTCTTGCTCAGCTTTTAAATCTGTCATTAAGCAACTTCTTTGATTTTCACCAAGGCCTTTCCTTTCTCTTCAGTGCCCGTCATTTATTTACAGTCTCACGTCATTTGATTACAACACTGGGACAGGGAGAAGCAATGGGATGAATGCCACGCTTCCCAGAGGTGTCAGATAAGGGCATAAAGCTGTCAGGACTGCTGAAGCTACCATGGTGGGTTGGAAGGAGCACCTCTGCCCTCTTCTGGGACAGCCACAGCCTCGCTTGACCTCCACAATGATTTTTAGCCCCTCTGATACACAACTCATTGCTCCAGCATGGTTGAAGGAGGAGGACATCATGCTGCAATTTGAAAGTTTGCAAACACATCCTTCCCTTTGGCCATTAGCACGTGCAAAGCTCATCCATGCTTCAGCCTGTGTGTCTGTGTGTGTGTTGATCTCATTCACTTGTGGTCCAGGCTTGCTTTTTGTGTTGTGTTTTTTTTATTTTTATTTTTTGGTTGCCTTTAATTTGTGGCCATTCGGTAACCACTAGTTGCAGGCCTGCTGGGATCAGCCCCCTTTACAGAAGCTGCTCCCTGCAACCACAACCATTTTAGAAAAATCAGGATGTAATGGAATATTTACTCTTTGATTGTTTAACAACATCTGAGAATTCGAGCAATTCTCGTAAGACCCCGAGGAATGCAGACCCAGAGGAGGAAAAGCCCTGCCAGAACCAGCTTCTGACAATAATGTGTGAGGAGCTCTATATTATTTCTTTTGGGCTGTGGAAATCAGAGCTGAAGAATAGCTGGGATAATGAAGTGCATGCTGTTTTTAATTAGCTGTATGCCAGCACATTTCTGGAATGTGGGGGGCTGATTGTATTTGTTTAATAAAGAATAAATAGGGAGCTGGGAGAGGGGGTTGTAGAAGATACTATATAATGCGATAATGTATGGAACATAAGGAATGTTGCAGCAATATTGCAGTGTGGTCACATACATGTATGGAGCAATACAGCTGTGCCCATAACAAGGGAAATCTCTAGGATCTGGGGTTTCTCTTTGGTATGTTTCAACAGAGCAAGGGAAGGATTTTGTTTTGTTTTGTTTTGTTTTGTTTTTTTGAAAGATGGTATTGCTCATTGCAGTGCACTTACAAAAGAGATGGAGCATTAAGCATGTGTTTTTCCTGGTAAGATGCTTCACAAAGGTCCTTGGCATGCCACCTGGTGCTGACACCCTCTGAGTTGTCCCTTTGCCCCTGTTCACTTCTTCATGGCTGAAGGAGAAGTATTCACCAGCATGTTTACAGAAGCAGAGGACCATCATGCTGGGACAACCAGCTCTCACAGTCAAAAGCCATCAAGCAAAGCAAGGTATTCATCAGATAACTTCTCAGGTGATCCTGGCAGGAGAGTATGCTGTAGCTAACAGAAGTGGCAAAGCCTCAAACCCAGTCAGCTGGGGGAAATATGGCCATAATCCCAAAATGAGTGTGAGCAGGACAGAGCCACTGCACTGTTGCTACAGGGCACAAAACCACAAGCAAACAGGTGAAGATGCAAAGGATGGGAAAGGCTCCTTCCTGGTGTCTGTGGGCAGTGGTAGACATGTGGGATTCATATGGCACATGCACACACCACACATATATACAGTGTAATAAACACGTCTTCTTTGAACTGTACATAGAGGGGGCATCACAAACCACATAGCCCATGAATGAAGCTTTGGGGTTGAACTACAGAATTGCCCTCCCTCCTGCCATGCAGCCCCTCCTGAATCAAGTACAGGCTGGGGACAGGTCATGTTGGATATACCCAGCAGCCACGTGTACAGGGCCATTGCAGAAGGTCAGAGTATAGAAATAATAGCTGCTTTGCCAAAGTTTTAGAGCTGTAGTTGTACTGTGTTGTATTTCTAGGTTATATTGGTATAAGATGCATCTCTCTGCATGATTGCACTTCATTTAATGAAGGATGCCTGCACACAGAGATTTCAGTACAAGAAGCAATGGACACTTTGCAGATTATGCTCTCCTCTTTGTCCCATTGGTCTTCTCTGAATGATCTGGAAACCCATCAGACACATTATTATAGAGGTATGATTTTGCATGCCTCACTTGTGAGCCACCTCTGACATATTCCTGTTATGTCTTTGCTTGCTGGTGTCCCTTCTGATACACTAATTACAGCTCTGAAGCATATAGTCATGAGAACAGGTCATGAAAATATTAACACATATGAAAATATAGCACTGGAAATCATGCTATATTGGAACAAAAAAGCAAACAAGTATCAACTCTACTAAAAAGTTATTTCAGATACAAAGGCACAGCAGACTTAAGACATGCTCCTACAGCTCAGTTACTGATGCTATATTGTTTTACCATACACAGCTTGCATAAATAGATGAGACCTAAAGAAGACAAAAATCTTGACCTCCCACTTCCCATCCCAGCTGGTTTTATGCAGAAATGTGTGGCAAAACCCATCTCTGACAGTGCATTTGAGCAGAGAAACTGCCGATTGTGTGAACAGGAGTGGTACATGCTCCCTGCTAGTGCATGCTGCTGTCATCAGCACATAATATTGTAGACTGGAACACTAGACAGGCCCTGTAAACTGCAAACCACGACCGTGCCTCCAAGCAGCCTCGTCCCAGCCTTGCGATGAGGTAACCCCACGCATTTCGGTGCTTATTGCATCTCGGTGTTGGCCCTGAGGAGGACAGAGCAGCACAAGGTCCCACATCGACTGAAGAACATGGAACAACTGGCCTAGTACCTTCAACACCTTTTCCCTCTTTCTCCATATACCTTCTAAATTAGATAAAGAAATTCCCAGCTTGCTGTGGTGAGATAGTCCTTTATTACCCTTTTCCTTTCTGGCGCAGCAGCCAAAAGCAAGGCGGGGTTGAGTCCACGGCTATCGGCCTCTCTTGAAACTCGAGCATCTGGTTCTGTATCTTGTGGCATCCTTTCAAAAGCCCAGCAGGCAGCTGCAGCGCACATGTGCAAGGGAAAAGCGCTGCCTATTAGCTATAATAAGACCACTCACTCTCTGCAGTGCTGTCATGGGGGGATCATTCAATTCCCCATCCAGCCCAGTAGTTTTGAAAGCCACTGAAAAGTGGAGGTGCTCAAATTTGTGGGTCCATCATACAACAGCTTCTAATTCGAGGCAGTGAAGCCATGTTTGTGAAGTGGATGCAGTGACTTTGTTAACTCATCTTCTTTATTTTTCTCCTTATGGTTTTGGACACTTTTTGGCACATGAGTATCCAGGTTTTGGATACAGAGGAGAAATTTAGATTAGATATAAGGAAGAAACTTCGCATGATGAGGGTGGTAAGGCACTGGAACAGGTTGCCCAGAGAAGTTGTGGATGTCCCATCATTAGAAGTGTTCAGAGGTGGACTGGATGGAACTTTGAGCAACCTGATCTAGTGGGACGTTTCCCTTCCATAAGGGACATCCATCCATAAGGGCAAGTTAGGTGTGAAAGATCTGTTCTTCTAGTGCAAGCAGGGGCTGAGAGTAGCAGCATCTTTCGTAGCATTGTTTATCCTGCTAAAAATCTTTCAAACTTACACGATAGCAGTCAGGGTGGTGGGTTTGTCTTCAGCAGTGGAGCAAACTGATGGTGCAGAGAGAAACAGGAAAGGAAGCTGTCCCAACCCTTTCTGGAAATATTATTGGTATGGATGCAGGCTCTGCGTTCGAAGCTTGTACCTTGAGAAAATTGCTTTCTCCAGGACAGCCTTGTGCCTTTGTTGTCCCATCCATCAACTTCCTTGTGTTTTATACACAAACCATAGCATCAGAGGCCCATTGCATCCCCCTCACGCTCCCTCCTATCACCCACCCCCCTCTCTCACTGCACTCCAGCCAGGGCTGAGATGCCCACAGCCTCTTCAAGTTGGCATTTCTGCAATACTTTCTGTGAACGGTCTGAAGTTTGGACTCAAAATATTGTAAATTTATGGTAAAATGTCATAAATACTGCTTCATTCAGGGAGGAAGCTAAGAAATGCAGCTGCAGAAATGATGCTAGGAGTCAAAGTGATGGGGTTGGACTGAAGAACCTGAATGTGCAGCAAGATTTCGGATGTAAAAGGGCAGAATACACAGAATACACCTGTAAAATCCCAGGATGGGAGTCAAAATTTAGCACTTGTCTTGGAAAAGTGAGAAACTCCTATCTACTGGGAGCCTGGGCTTTGCATGGCTACCCAGGGTGGGAGTGTACAAATATGCATCTTGCTGCCTTTCCCCCTTGCCTGCTCTCCCCATCCCCATTTCCTCTGCCCTGGGAGGACGGAGCACACCCAGAGTGCGCAAGCAGCCAGGAGGGTGAAGGGGGCTGGAGGAAACCAGCTGCCTGCAAGGAGAAGACCTTTCCTGTTTCCCTTCCCACACATGTACACGTGCAGCATGGCTCAGAGGAGGATACAGCCGACTTCCAGCTCTGCAGAGGGGTGGGGTTTCCCAGGTTTCTCTGGGGTGACGGAGAAAGTATCCCCTTTGGCTAGCCATCCTCCCAAGGACAAAAAAAACACAACATATTTCCCCTCTGAGCAGCAGTGCACTTTGCATAATCGATGCTTACACATGTGCTTTAGCAGGATCTGGAGTTTGCATTGCCTTTGTAGTACCAAAAAAAAAACTAAAAATACAATAAACAAAACCAAATCCAACAACAATAAGAAGAGCAGAAGACTGAAGGCTGATCTCACTTTCGCTGATTTAATTTCAGTGACACCACTAATTTCAGTGACACCAGCCCTGCATTGTGTGGTGGGGAGGCCTCCTGCCTTGCCCTGGTTCCTTTCTCCAGCCGAGCCTCTCACCTCTGGGAAGGCAAAGCGTTGTGCGAAGCGTCCAGCTTGCTTTGGTGGGGAAAGAGCACTACAGGTTTGCAAATGCTTAGCACCCCAAGGCAGGAGAGTTTCTTATAAGTGCTAGAACCAATGTAAACAGAGAATTACACTATTACAGCTGCATGTGGTGTTATAATTACCCAAGAATGCAGCTCAGCCACTGGTGCATCATATGCGCCACACTGTCGCCAAATTTGCAGATGTTCAGTCTTACTTTTATTAAGCATGACAATGCCCAGCAGGATCTATTTTCTCTGATTATACTCAAATGGAGAGGAATATTAAAAGGCAGGATAATTAAAAATATATGCCTAAACAAAGGATGTGTCTACATTTCTTTTCCTAGCGCTTTGAAATAGTTCAAATTTCTCGGCTGGCTCATGTATACAGGGAACCAAAAGGATGTCTTAAATTCAGACATATGTCTTCATTCTGTTTAATGTGCCAGAACAAAAACATATCTTGGGACCACCATGAATTGATTTTTTTAAGCGACAGCTCAGCAGAGAGGGCTCCACATCCCGTTCTGCCAGACTCTGGGGTGATTTCGCCACTAGAATAAAATGATTTCCTATAGGGGAAAAATATACAGAGCCTATCAGATGTGAGGTGAGAATTTACATGGGACAGGGGGCTGCTTTATGTGAGCTGGTCTTTTAAACACTCAGGAATTAACTCCGTATTATTAAGCATTATTTTTTAATGTAGAATCTTGGAGAAACACGTATGAAAGAATGATAGGAAGAATCAAAACCCAGAGGATAGGAAACATAAAGGTACCAATTCTGCCCAGTTGGGAGAAGGAAAATTAAGTGCATTAGACATGGCAAAGGGAAATTCAGTCTATGTGCACAGAAAATAAGGGCACAAGTTAAACTTTCCAAATCTGTGCATTTTCAGGGAAAGTAAGACACACAGAGGGCGAAGGGTCTCTGGAGGCGGAGGGCAGAGGTGAGCATGCCTGGAAGGACAAGGAGTGATGCGCCAAAGGAGCCGAAGAAGGAATGGGATTTAAAATAGCTTTGGCCCAGTGGGTGGTGCTGGATGCTGCTTGTGGTGAGAGAGGCAAGGCTCTGACTTGCTTTTCATCCACCCCCACCTCAACAATAAGCCACCTCAAACCCAAAAACAACCCCCCGAAATTCAAGCTTTGCTCTATCTGCATGTGTTCACAAATATCCTGCCACCTAATGGAAGAGGCACAGGAAAAGTTGCCAGAATGAAGGGAAAAAGCAAATCAAAACAAAACCAGAACCCTTCATAAATTTGTTCACTTCAGCACATTCTTGCAGTGGGTGCGGATGCCTGACAGTGCCGAAGATCCCAATGGAAAGGGAAAGGTAGGGTCAAGCTGTCACTCACTCAACTGTACTACAGGTTTTATAGGATGGCCAAACTTAACTGGGATTTTTTTTCTTCAAAAGCAACATCCCTAACAAGTTAGCAACTAATTAATTAATTGGCAATTTATGTACTTAGCAAAACAGGCCTAATGCTTCCATACCCTTGTCCAAGTCTCGGGCTGGCACCTCTGTCCCCAGAGAAGCCATTGGGATGCAGCCATGCAGCAAAGATTGATGAAAATGTGAAAAACAGCCCAGAAACAGGTTACAGAGCTTGGAGAAGCAGCAGCATCTACATGCTGAAACCCAAGTGCTGACCTTGAAGAACTCCTACCTCTTGTGTTATCTCCAGGGACCCCATGGATACCTCGGCCATGATCAGCAGGATCAGCAGGGCAGAGTGTCCATGATTTTTCTGGAGATTTTTGGTGTCAAGCAGCCAAGGAGGCCTTAGGCAGGAACCAGGATGCTCCTCACCCCTCCTGCTGCTCCCAGAGGCACTTTGGGGAGTAGAAAGGCTCAGTCACCCCTCTATTTTTTGGTAGGGTCAGATTCAGAATCCAAGAGTTGCTCCTGATGTTGACTGGCTTCTTGTTGATTGAAAATGTTGATTTATTTTTTTTTTTTCTCATGCTCCTTTAAACATGATGCTCTTCATGCCCAAGCTCCCAGTCGTGTTGCCAGTGCACACAGTGTTAGCTGCAGAATCATTTTCCAGCCCCCATAAATATATAAATAGATAAATAAATAAATAAGAAAAAAAAAAAAAAAAAAAGAAGGCAATGCAATTTTAACAGGCCTACAATCACTCCCACAGTGCTGTGGCCTTGAGCACCCCGTGGTACATGCCTTGCTCAGTGCAATGCAAGTGTGGCATGAAATACATCAGCAGGCCCTCATTCCACCACAAACCCCACTTTAATCCAAGTTTTCTGTTTCTGATAATTTCAAAATTTATACTCCTACAAGCATCCCGGCTGTGATACCCAGGGAGATGGCTTTGCACCAGCCTCATTCCTGCAGACCCTTTGGACCATGGGTGACCAGCACCAGGTTTCTGAATGCCTTCCTCTATCCATTCTCACTTCTTCCCATCTAAAAATAACCATTGCTCAGCATAACCTATACTTTATGGGAGCAATTGCAATATTTAGTGAGAGCAGCAGTGGAAAGCAGTGGAAGGTAGGGCTGTTTTCAGCACTCACTGCAGAGAGGGGTGGGAAGCAGCCTGATATCCAGCAGCAACAGCTGGAACTGCTCTTGCATCTTGGATGGCAAAGCTGTGTAGGATGCTGAGCGCTCCCCCCCCCCAGCCAAGGAACAAAGGAAGTAAGGAGAACAGCAGTGAGCAAAAAATAGGTTATGCCAGAAGGAAGTCTGGATTAAGCAGCCAGATTTCCTCTACATAAATCTTGCTGTGAAATGACTCATTAAAACACAAGCTCTTTCCCCTTTGCTTCCAAACACTTCCCTTGCTCAGAGAGGTCCCTGGGATGGGGACGAACATCTCCAAAATGTTTGCAGGTTCTTCAGGATGGAGCGGTTGGAATTGGAGTGCTCTCGCCTGCAACCACCCACCTCAAGTGGCCCTTGACCTGACACATCTCCATCTCAGAGCCAGGACCACTGAAGGATCATCATTACCCCAAACAAAGCCATTAAGAGTGCATCTACTTCCTTCACAAGTCTCCTTTTAGTTCCTTTGGCACCTCATTACAAAGATATGGGGGTTTTCTTCCTCTTGGGCTTTGTGGAGCCAGTCTGGAAATAATTTGGGTAAGACGGGCTCGTTGCCACCTTCCCCAGGTGAGGTGAAGCCATGTCTCCTGGAGGTGCAGAGCACATTTCTGGCAGTGTCACCTTCCTACCTCCATCCTCCAGTTAATACCAGCATGGGCCAATAATTATCTTGGCACACATACATACATACACATATATAGATTCCCTATACTTTTTTTTGGATCATATTTGTTTGTACACACTCAGTATATGAGATCAAGGAGAAAAAAAAAAAAAAAAAAAAAGGCAAAAAAAAAAAGCACCAAACCAAATACAGACCTTCATGCTTTGTTTTCTCCCACAATCGTTAAGTGTTAAACCAACATCTGGATGCTCTATAAATGTGTTATTTAAGGAGAGAGAGTTCCCCAGAAGTGTTTATTTGCAATGTCTTCGTCCCTGTGGCAAAGTGGCTTTTTGACGTGAGGCTCTTTGGCAGCTCATTGCATTGAAGTGACTCTTTTGTAGTCTCGGTGTCTGTACAAGTGCCAGAGCCAGAAGATTACCACATTAAAAATACACGTCAGCCTCATTAAGGAGCGGTGTCTAGCAACATCCGGTGGGAGCTCGCGGGTGGAAGGCTGGATTTAAAGGCAGGATTCGCTCACGCAGACGGGGAGGGAGCTCGTGGCAACTCCAGCACCATTTTCCCTCTCCCTTTTTTTGCAGTGGCATTCTCGACACTGAAGGCAGTGGATGGGCTGTGAGAAGGTGTGTGCAGAATGCAGAAGGGAGGTTTTAGCTGCTTGGGTCCAGTTCAATGATCTGGGGAAATCTGCTGAGTCGTTCTGGTTGGTATCGGGTTCACTCACATGGCAGCCTTGAGTGGCCTTGAAGACCCTCGAGCCAGCAACCATCTTCAGCGAGGCACTATGCAAATTGCACTCAAATAGCACAAAAAGGAGCATGTCCTTCCACATCTGCCTTCAAGTGCTGTGCTTCATTGTTTAACAGAGGAGGAGAAGAGCCATGACGTGCTCCTCAAACCTGGGAAGTGGCTCTGGTGCACGCAACCTGCCTCATATGCGCACAGAGGGAGCTTAGAAGATGTCTTCTGGACAAGGAAGGCAATAATTCAACTGCACATCATTTTAAATGAATTGACAAGCTAAAGAAGATAGTGCAAATGCATTGCACCTATCCTCGCATGTTGAAGCAATGTTGGACTTGAAGCAGGACAGACTGCTGGGAAAAAAGGAAATGAGTCACATGGAAGAAACCAAACCCAATCACATTGCTGTGAACATGACTCCAGCTTGAATTTTGCATGTAACTTGAAATATATGGTTATATTTTCTAATGCAGAGATTAAAACTAATTGAAAACACATCAGCTTCATTACACTGAAGCTGGGTGGCAAGGGAAAATACAGCACGTTCAAGAAAAAAGCTGCTGCTTATAGGACATGAGACACTGTCATCTTTGGTCAGTGTTACCTCACTGAAAACCCTATGGGGGAAGCAAAGTGAACAGCAAATTGCAAACCTTTATAAAAGTGTATTAAAATAAGTTGAGTGTCCAATTTAATCCATTGCTCAGACACCAGTGGGCTTTGGATCACATCACCTCACTGTGTGCCAGAGAAGATCTGCTCTCTGCCTTCTGCTGCCAGCAATGCAAGACAGGGAAGCATTTTGTCAGCTTGCCCTGTCTTTCCAGGAAAACTTGCAGTTTGTACAACAGGCGTAGTTTGTACTGCAAATAACAATAATAATAATAAAAAATAACCCCTCCTTAATTAGTCTTAAGCCAAGGGAATAAATTGCACAGCATCAGGGCTTGTGCAAAACATGCTTTTAATTATCTCCTGTGCAGACCATATCCAAGCTCTGGAGAAAAATTAAGAAAGGAAGGAGTTTTGTGTGAGCAGAGGTTTTTTTTGTTTGTTTGTTTGTTTGTTTGTTTTTAATTTGGAAGCATATGGGAAAGCACATCTTTTTGCAATACTGCTATCATATATTATAAAGCAGTATAGCTACAACCAGATGTGCTGCAGGGAAAGGATTTCTGTCATCATTTCTTCTCTCTTGGCATCATTAACTCTATGGGGAACCTAGGAAAATCAGCCTGACAGAGAAAACACTGGTCTTTCTGAGTGCCCACTGCTCTGTCCTGTTGGATTTCCTTCATAAAACCCTACAGCTTGTCAAGGGTGGTTGGTATGAATACACCTTGCATTGCGTTAGCTCTGCTGGATGCAGCGCCCAAACTGTAGAGTCTTTATTATAACAAATTGTTGGGTATTTGACAACACACACCAAAATTTGGTCCTTTGCACTAAGAAAGCTGGGAGCAGCTTGAAAAGTGGCCCTAGAAATATCTCTCTTCTGTTTACAGGTTTAATAAAGCCAAATGAGAATTAATACACACTTCTGCTTGTTTTTTTTTGTTTTGTTTTGTTTTGTTTTTTAATATTATTTTAAAAAACAACACCATGTAAGATGTACTTTTGCAGTTTTGAGAGGAAAGCCCTCAAAAAAAAATTAGCAAAAGGCTTATGTCTATTAAGGGGGATGTCACTTTCCTTCAGGATTTTTAGGTTATCTCTAACAATCCAACAAGGAAAGAAAATTTCATTCTACCATCCTAATGACTTATTACTAAGATATTTCTATCATAGTTATCTATCCCCAACCCCCTGGATATCCTGACATTTATTAAACTGCATCCAAGCGTATATGGAAAATCAGTCCACTGTCTACCTCTCCTAAAGCCTTCTGATGAATTTTCTGATGTGCTTCCCATTTTGCCTTAATACTCTAGAGTGCACTCATTTCAACAGGATAATATGCATATGTCAAAACCACAGTAAATTACATGGAAAAAAAATAATGCATTCCCTTGCTCTAGGAGTGATACTTCAACTCAGCTCATATTTCTTTTTCCCCTGGAAATAGTGATGAAAAAAAATAAAATAGACTCAGGCTCAGCTTTGCCTGTATTACTGGTGATAAAAGAAGTCAATGAGCCTGTAACTGTAGAGCATGCATTTCATTGCTGCAAAAAAATAACTTGCCAAAAAAATGGAGACACTTTCATTAAATTTCTCCTGTGCTCATTTGCCTGAACTGTTACGACATGCTTACACTACCTCCACCATACATGCAGCATTTAAGAGATGTGAGCCATCTTTCTGCAAATTTACTCACCCAAGCCATCAAGTTGCAACAATCCATGGCTATTAGCTTCTCTGCCTCCTCCTCCAGGTGGTCCCTGACCCTTTAGCACTGTGGCATCACTTAACTAGACTCAGGTGTTTGAAGACTCTTTCTCCTATGTGGACCCTATATGTTATTTTGCATTATTTGCATGAGGATAAATATGGCCAGAGTTTCAAGTGCTGGGATTTTCCAGCTCTTTAATGGGAACAAGAAGATGCAACCATGGATAGCAGTTTGGAAACCACAAGGTTAGTGAGAGAGGACAAAACATGCCATGCTTGGGACAATACTGGCTTTTTTGGCCAGGCTTACTTTCCATTGCCTGTCATGATTAAACCAGTACTTACGTATACATTTTTCTTAATGTTAATGTTGGAGCAAAACATTAAGCATCCATGGTCTACCATGGTTTGGAAAGAATTTAAAGGCAAACACAACTTCTTGGTAAAATCATGTTTTCATGCATGGTGAGTTAAGAAAGTCTTGGAAGACTGACTCAGCCCTTGCACCTCTTTGGGGCACTATTCCTCAAACTTCATGGCTTTGCTGCAGCAATTTATTTTTCTGAATTTTATCTTTGATTGACTTTTAAATAAAGACCACAGAGTAGCTGCTGCCAAGCTCTCAGGACTCTTCTACCCGCAGTTCTCAGCTGCCAAATCCTTGGTCTCCTGTCCAGTGAATGTGTAGTGCCTTTGTGAGGGCAAAATTAAACTGGAAGTCATGGCCAGTGCCAGTTAACATGTTTCAAACAACCAGAAGCAGCTTCTCATTTCTTCCAGGCTATTGCTTCAGCTGTTTCTCATGTGATGTACTGTCCTCAAAGACAGGAGGCAGTGCTGTAATGGATTTCTGAGCCCTCCAAGCTAAACTATTTGTAGTATCTTTCATTTTCTATCAGCTTGGGTCATGGTGTGACTGATGTTACATGTTTATTGCTAAGGTCATGATTTCCCTCTTTGATAGGTGATTTATAGCACCAGACGTAAAGCCTGCTTCTACTGGGCTTTGAGGATCTTCATGCTTCCAGAGCTGGAGAACCCAGTCAATGCTCATCCAACTTTTCGGGCTATTTTTTTGAAAGTCCAGAGCTTTGTATTGGGTGATGTCAAAAGCTTCCACGGATTATGTCTCTCTCACAGCCTCAGTAAACATTAATGCTTCTAATACCTTGCCCGGGTCCTGGGCTTACGGTGCAACATTCAAAGACACCCTTCACACTGTCCTGGGGCTCAGGTTAGGGGTGGGCAAACTCTGCAGTGTTTGAGGTTTTGTGAATTTGGCAAAGCCTGCTTCAGGTTCATGGAGTTTGCTTGCTAATTTAGGGGAAAAAAAAAAGTGTATTTCACCACCATTTGAAATCATATTGTTTTCATCCAAGGAACACAGCTTATGAAAAAACAAACATATTTTTCTACCTCAGGGAAAGCAGAACACCTCACAGAGTTCACAGCAGCACAAATAGGTGCTCTATTTATTGACTTATGTATATATAGTTTCCCCCACGCTTTCTAAAGTATCTGCCTGTTTTTCACTTCATGCATTCTCTAGTTTTTTTCCCTCTCCCCCCCCTTCCCTCGCCCCCCCCGCCCCCCCCCCCTTTTCATTATTTAAGTGAAACACAAAGCTAACCCCATTTTGCTTTTGGTGCGTTGGTGTGACTGAGTGGATTGTAGCTCTGGGGAGCAGTCACTATCCTTCACTAGCTTCTTTCATCCCCCAAATATTCCAGTTAAATTAAAATAAACTCACATGCCTGAGAGCTGCATCGCACAAAGACGAATGGAGAAAATGGGCTTGCTAAGCTTTCTGTGGGTGCATCTTTTTACTCAACATCTCCACGGAAAAAGTGAAAACGCATCAAGATCCCTGGGTTCAGGCAGGGGGTCTCAGTTTGCCCCATTGGTTTTCCATCAATACTTCTCCAGGTTTGAGAGGCGGCATTGCAAGCTGTGAAGGCAAGCGGAGGGGCTCTAAAACCTGTCCCTAACCAGTGGCAGATCCCAGCATCAGCCATTCATTTAGGCAAATGTCACACACAAATCATCAGCCCCTTCAGGGTCTGGAAGACATCAGAACTGGACCGGGGATCACAGCTGCACTGATTTGGTGGTGGAGATGGCCCCATCCCGCAGCCCTGCAGGGCAGCAGTCACCCCGATGGGGGCTGGGGTAACAGGTACCCACATATTTCTGTGCAAGGCTTGCAATCAAAGGATTTGCCACGTTTCTTCAGAAGGGAAGCTGCTCCAGTTATGAGACGGGGGGATGATTCACAGCTTTATTTAGGCGCCGCTGTTTTCACAGTTAGTTCTGCAAGCAATATATCATCTCCCAGCTTAGATGGGGCTACATCCCCTCACATGAAGCGTCTCTGTTCGCCTCACTTCATGTTTTTGCCTGTCGATGGGAGCAGAAAGCAATTAAGCCAGAAAGAGGGTGGGAGCATTTTGTTCCTTTTCCTCTTCAAACTTATTTGTCTTCCTGATCTGACCAGTTACATCGTGTGCTGTGATCTTGGTGCTGATCGGAGCTCCAGCTGCTTGCAGAAAACCTGTGCCCTTTCTTCAGAAGATAATAGGTACCAGACCCCAGTGTCTGCTGAAAAGAGAGAAACTGCTGTCGGCTTCCCAGGCTGAAAACCCTGGTACAGCACAGGGCAGCATGGACAGCACTGACATCCCAGTGCTACATGGAAAATTAAGACATGCCTCAGGTTTGGCATCCAGCTTACAGTAAGCCAACTGCAGCTATGCTTCCTTTGATCATTTTAATTACTGCTTTTGGAAGGGAACGGGTATAATGAGCGCTTATGCCTAAGCCTTACCAACACTTTACCTAGTGGTTCATGTTTCCAGTGATTTCAGTGCTGCAGAAGAGCAAAGTGGCTGCTAAAGGAGATGGGGGAACAAAGATTCCTGTTAGCCAAGATGACAGAATGTCCTTGGAGCTAGTATCAGGTAGAAAGGTCCTTTTGAGAGAAAAATTGAAGCATTAAAAGAAAAGTGGGAGAAAAAAAAAAAAAAAAAAAAAAAAAAAAACCAAAAAAACAACACCATGTTATTCTAGCTCTTTCAATTGTTATTAATTGTTTGGATGCATTCAAAAATACTTTTTGGCTGGGGAAAAAAAAGTTTCTGACCACAGTGGGTTTTTTTTTTGATTTTTTTTTCTTCTTTCTTTCTAATAGTGTTTTCACAAATATAACACCATCCCAGCTTCTTTGAGACTATTTCCGACTGAGCCCTCCACTCTGGAAACAGACAAAATGTACTTCTTTTTTCCCATGTTCTTAACGAGCAGATTGGGTGAGAGCTGGCAGAAAGACAAAGGAATATAGAAAAATGCTGTAGAAAACGTGAGGAGCCTGTAGCCTAATGCCTCCACACATCTCCCTGCATCCTGGCCGTCCTGTGTGCAGGCAGCAGAGAACATAACGTGTTTCTTCAGCCAGCCTTCAAGTGTGCCAATAAAACATCAGTGGTGTCATTGTACCTTTCTTCCACATCACTGGAGACTGTTTATATCTATATGTATGTATGTACGTACATACATTCCTAGTTCCAAAGTAATTCACCTTCAGGAAAGAGAAATGTACATTCTCAAGTTGCAGAGTTTAAGAAAAAAATAACAACTGTTAGAGCTTTGCAATAAGAAAACATGTTTCCTCCTTAGAAACATGGTGTGAATCTTCCTGCACTATAGCAAGAGCAGAAAGACATGCCAGGTTCAGTGAGCACCCTCACCCCCCACCTCGATTTTTAAGCATAAAGATGAATTTTTTGCTGTTTCCCATCAGTAACTTCCTTCTCCAGTACATCCCTACTGTCTTAGTTGGAGAACAAGCCCCCTCCACAGGGCGCTCTGTCATCATTTCCCAAAAACCATGTTTCTGAAGAGAGACAAGTTTGGCATTCCCATGCATTGGCATTCAGACAACAGCATTTGGTCAGATCAGTTGCTGATATCGCAGCTGGTTCTATGGTTTCTGTCTGTTGGAGAAAACAAGAAGATGACCCCCAGTTGAAGGCACACAAAGTCCAACCCAACTTTAACAGGAATTAACCCAGCTGCTCCTGTAAAACTTTAAGTTTGCTTTATAACCCAAGGCCCTTTTCCCACAGCTATGATTATTTGTCACGATTCATTACTATCTCTGCCCCATACATGATACAAGTAACATAATTACAGCTCAAGACTTTGTATCATTAGCAGTTTTTGCATTTAGTGCTGAGAAAGACTCAAGTGAAGAGCTGTTTTCTGTGACCTGTCATAAATAAAGGACCATTATAATTAACCCCCCAGCCTTGATTTATACTGGCTGTTTTCTCAGGCTGCCAGGATTGAGCCTCTTAATACCTATTGTTGCCAGGCGATTTTGGTGGAGGTTGATCTAGTTTAATCAAAGACTTGTTGCTTCTAATAAATTTTAGAAAAGTAGCATGAAACACAAAACTATCCTGTCCAAATAGATTTCTCCTACTCTTCATGTTTGGTCCAGTCGTGGATTATTAATTGCTATGACTGTAATATGCTTTGATTTATTTAAATCAAAGCATGCCTCTTCGGCTTCAGTTGCTCTCAGTTTAACTCTAAATAGACATTGATACAAGGCATAATGATATAAAGAACATCTGGTTTTCATAAATGACATCCGGAGATGTATGGGACTACTGAATGCAGAAACTCCCAAAATATCTGCAGGTTACACACACACATTTATTTTGCTTACAATACCAATAGCAAAACAAAAGAATTTATGAAGATATGTGCATAAGCACCCGGACATCTTAAGAACCAAAAAACAGTCTCTTACAAGAATTCATTAAATAAACACCAAGGAGGATGGGTCTCACACATACGAAGTCCCCAGATACTACTTTGATCCTGTAAAGAACATTAAAGTACGTATAATTAGGGCTATATTAAAAAGAGGCAGAATGGTTGATACTTCCTCCTCAAGTGGCTACTGTGAAAATCAAATTCCAAACCCACAAAATTACCTATAATGCCCTGACACATTACTCTCTGTAAGCAGGAACCCTGCGCAGTATTTTCCTGCGCTGTCTCTGCAGCCTTGGTCTGGAGGCAGGACATGTTCCCCGTACCATCTGCAAAGCACAGGAAGCTGGGCTGCTCTGAACAGTGGACAGGGCACATTTCTCTTCTAAATATCAATAAATGGCACCCCACTATTTCAGCTTTCTGCAGACTGAGAGGGAGTGCTCACGACAAGGTACCTCCCATACTTCAGTGATCCTTCCCCTCTGCAACATGCCTTTGGCTTCCCCAGCATGCTATGGACTTCCCCAGCTGGAACATGTTTTGAAGGCAGGACTGGCGTTAAGGTTTTGGTTTGGCTCTTGCCATTTTAACCCCCGGCATTAAAACTTGCTGGTTCTTGCTAATGATATTGGAGGGGAGCCCATGTTCAGGGCTAAATGTGGTGTCATGGTTTTGGTTCCACCTTTAACAATAGTTTTCTTATCTCAGTATGTTGCAAAATGGTAACTAGGACCCACAAGACTCTGGTGAGTAAACTTGACTTAATACACTCTGACATTCCTCTCAACCTCATCAGTCATTTTCTTTGCTTTATAGGCAATTGACTTAGAAGAAAATCTATTAAAGAGCCTAGTCAGCGTTGGATTTTAGAAGTCTGAGTACGAAGGGTTAACTCATGAAAGGTTGTTGGCATGGAATTTCCAAATCACGGTGTTATTTCCTTTTTCCTGGGTCTCCTGGGCCCGGAGGATAGTCACTGAGGATAATGTAACTCAAAACCTTTCTATTGTCAAAGGCGGAGGAAAAATGCAGAAAGTGGGAGACTTCGTAGAAGCCTTCTGTATGGTATAGGCCAAAAATGAAGTTTTTGGCTAAACAGAAACAACTCCCTTAATTTCCAGGGCACCATCAATACATGATAAGGATCCCAGCAGCTGGACAGAAAAGTCCCGTAGGATAATGTTTGCACTACACAAAGGCAAAGGCTGCAAGGAGAATTAAGATGTGCCATGGGGTCCACCACCATCCATCCTATCCTCTCTTAAGTTGTGGAGCCTCAGTCAAACCAGTTGACCAGATCAGTTCCTGGAGACCTATTATCATTTGGGCAGCATCAGATTCTCTGCAAATAGTTTAGTCTCTGAAATAATTATCCTCTTTTATGAAGTTATAAATGCTATTAGAAGAGGAGCTAAATTAAGAGCTGGAGAATGTAGAATTAGTTTTTGTTGAAGTCCATGCCAATATATCACCTTCTAGGTCTGGATGTGATTTGTAACTTGCAGGTCATATCCAAAAACATAGTGTTTAGAGACATACCAGAATTAAAGAGGCAGAGAATTTGTTTCACAGGCCCTGGGATAAGGGAAATTGCAGTATCCATGGTTTGCCAATGCCCAAGATAAAAGCAGCTGTCAGCCTGGTATAGAGCTGTCAACCCAAGCTTTGCTTTACAGGCTGCAACCTATTCCCTGTTGTCCCATGTCTGATGCTGGAATGACTTCAAAAGCACACCTGAGGACCTGAATTACAAACACAATTAGTAAGTAAAAGGGAATCAGGCCATAAAGATACATAACAATGAATTTCCGTTGAGATGTTTTTACAATGCCTCTTTAAAACATTACAAGTATAAGCATTTAAGTATTTCTCCCTATCCACATACTAAAAAAACTCAGCAACATTGGTAAAGGGCAAGGCTTTACCACTTGAGGACAGCTAAAGGACCAGCATTAGAGTGCTGTATTGCTTCTGCCCAACTTAGAGCATGTTCTCAAATATTTGATGCCTGTTGCTGACAAGTAGAAATGTGTCAGGACACAAATGTGTCAAATGTCAGGTCATGCGATTTTACGTGTTTGACCAAGAATGGTGCAAAGGAGTTGGATTTGCACCTTCAAACCATTTAGAAAACACACTGTACTTTAGAAGACAAAAAAAGGAGAGATCCCTCTTTACTCAGGAGTTGACTTCAGTGACTGAAGTTGCTGCCAAGGTGAGGGACTCAGAAAACAGCGCTGCAAAGGCAATGGTGGCTTATCGTCATAGTGAGTGGCTGGATTGCGGTGGCATTATCCTAAACAGGGAGGCTTCAAGTCAGTAGGAAATGCCACCTGTAAAACCCTGAAGCCCAGGAATTGTCCAGCAGAAGATCACGATCTTTGAGAAGATACCAAGCTTTTATGTGGGGGCAGCCCCAGACCCAATAACCTCTTTTGGGCATCACCTAGCACTGTCCACCCGACCTGGGGACAGGATTCTCATTAACTTCTCCTCTGGAGGGGGGAACAAAACCCTTCCCTGACTTTGAAGACAAGCCTGTGATCATGGCTATTTGCACGTTTTCTAGATGTACATATTCAAAGGGATTTATCCCAACACAGCCCCTGAATCCCAAAGACTAAGACAAGCTTATCTCAAACCTTTCAACCTATTCCCATTATTTCATTGTTTGGAGGTATTTATAAAGGTGGGTATGGAGTCACACCAGCGAAAGCTTAAGTGAAATCACTTAATGCTCTTCCTGCAAATGGGAAAATAAGGTTTTGAACCCTGGCTTATTCCCTTTGCTGAGGGATTGTTTAGGTAAGTAAGGATTGTCCAGGATAACCAAACCAGCTAAGTGCATGCTTACTTAAGTGCTTTGCTCAGTCAGAGACTTAATGGACTCAGCAGCCCTAATGCTATTTAACCCTTTAGTATATTAAAGCTAAGGTTGTGAGCTGTACCCGCCAGGAACAAGATAGCGGTAGTGAAAAAACAGATGTCACTGCTTGCTGGGCCAAAGCCCCAGAAAATGGGCTACAGCAGTCCAGATGACCAACTTCTAATTGGGTTTGTGTGGCAGTCCGAAAGATCATTAATTATTTCAGCAGTGGTCACCGAAGGGCATGCTCTGAGCTCGAAACCAGTGCTACCCATTTGGTTAGAGAGCTGGGAGCCGCCCTCTATAAATACAGTGCAGTGCCACCCACACAAGGTCTTTCAAAAAGATTTTTGTGTGAGGGGCCCTGAGAGTTGTATGTCTGATGCTGGGAGGAGTCACGAGCCCCTCCTGAAAGCAGAAGCTTCAGCTCTTTTGACATTCTCAGGGTGTATTTATGTTCTTCTTTCCCCTGGAAAACAGGGTTAAAATCCTGTTTATAAATCAGATATCTTTTTCATACATCCCTTGACCAACTACTGTGCCTGTATTAAGCTAAAACACCCTCAGGCAGAAAAATACAGCAGTAGTAAAGAATATACTTTCACTGGTACAATCAAAATGAACAGGGAAATCCACTGTCTTACTGTTGTTACTACATGTACAAAGAAAATAGGAAAGACTAGAGGTCACCAAGATCAGTTCTTGAGGGAGGTGAGACAAACTGAGTCCTGCATATCTTAATTCAGCTTATTGTCTCAAAACAAGTCCTGAGAACAAACTCTCAGAGGAGATCAGAAAGGCAAAATGATAATTATGCTAGACTTAAGTGTTCAGAACTAGACACATTTTTATAAATACAAGTTCTTTCTCTGTACATGTATAAATGAGTACGCATTTGGTGAGGCATCATGATAAACAGGTCTTGGTGCCATGTAAGCAATGTCTAGCAACAGCTGAAACACTGGCGTATTATTGACACTGTTTTGGTCACAAATCCAAAACATAACACCATACAAGTTTTTATGAATAAAATGAGCTCCAGCCCAGCCAAAGCCAGTACAATCTCTATCCCTTATTCCATACCATTTACATCATGCTTAGGTCCCACACTATCCAATACATCCTTATTAACCACCACCCAGCTTCCCACCTTTGATATAAACACAGATATCATTCCCTTAGCCTATGTGCCTGCAACATGGCCATAAAATGCCCATTGAGTCCATCAATGGGGTCTATCTGTGATGGTGGTCACTCAGGACAGGGGAGACGGTATTTGGTGTGGAGTTACCGGGCACCAAAGCCAGCTCAGGCTGTGTCACTGCTGCATTTCCATGGCTTCTTGTGAGAGTTGCCCTCTGTTGTTTCAAGCATTTCCTGCTACACTACTTCCTGTAACAAACAACTCAGATCACACATTACAATAATTTAATGGTATCTCCATCCACTACAGTCCCTTTGGGCCAGGTTATAGGATTTTACTTTGCAAAGAAGTCCTACCCTTGCCTAGCCTGGCTGGTGGTGAGGCATTCCTGATATACTACTTCCTATAACATACCATGGGTATACTGCCTATAACAGCCATGGATTGCAGCAGTTTATAGGGATAGCCATGACAATTTTCTCCTCTTATCCCTTTGGACCTCTCCATAGGCTTGAATATTGAACTCCCCCCTTTGCCCTGGTTCAGCATGATATCATCTACAGGCTGCAGTCCCTTTGTGGTGTACCTGCTGGGATATGGACCTGTCTGTGGTGTACCTGCTCTGGTGTGGTCTTATCCATGAGGCACAGTCCCTTCATAATTGTACCTGCTTTGCTGTGGCCTGTTCTGGTCACAAATCCAAAATACAGCACCATATGAGTTACTATGAAGAAAATTAACTCCATTCCAGGCAAAACTGGTAGACTCCTTCTCTGATTAAATGACTGGCTTGATAAACAAGGGAAGAGCAGTGCATATTTATAGTCTGTCTTCACTTCAGTAAGGCTTTCAACGCTGTCTCCCACAGAATCCTTGTCGACATGCTTTTGCAGCATGGGCTGAATGAGCAGACAGTGAAGTGAATGGAAATGCAAGCCAGGCTCTTCTCAGTGGTGCCCAGTGCCAGGAAAAGAGGCAACAGGGACAGACTGAAACACAGGAGGTTCCCTCTGAACATCAGGAAACACTTCCATACTTATGAGGGTGACTAAGCACTGACACAGGTTGACCAGAGATGTTGTGGCATCTTAGAGACACTCAAAAGCCATCTGGACATAGTCCTGGGCAACCCAGGTGGCCCTGCTTGAGCAGTGAGACTTTATGAAGTGGTCTCCAGCAGTCCCTGCTCACCTCAACCATTCTGTGACTAGAGTCCATCCTGCAAAGGACAGAACTGAAACATTTCACCAAGCGACATGAATATGCAGTTCCCATTCTATCATTCCACAATTTCCAGTTATTAAGTATTTGACTTTAAAAATGATGAGCACAACATTTGAGAGTATCTCACCTTGGTCTATTTCTTCAAGTAGAAATCTCATGTTGGATTTGCTCTTTCCCATGTGGACCTATAATAGGATAAAAACAATAGTCATACTAGTACATACCATCATACTTCCAGAATACAAAATATTGCTGGAAAGGAACCACAGCCTAGAAAGGGTGTGGGATATTGTTTATTGCTTATAATGAAAAAGGTAATTAAAAATATTCAGGTCAAACTGAACATGCAGAACCAACATTCTTACATCTTCTCTCTGCTGCCATGTATTAGATGAACGAGAGGAGAGCACTGCCTTTCGTGTAGTTTGACTTTAGCATGTATTGGGTGTCTACGTTCAGGAGTTGGCAGTTTGTGTATGATGCCAAAGTGTGCAAAGGCTAGGACAGGCTGGGAAGCAGCTCTTCTGACAAGAACCTTAGGATGCTGCCGAACAAGAAGTGGAGTCTGAGTTGAGCTTACATTAGCACCTAAATTTTTCCATGAGCCTATGGATGTATGCAGTTTTAGGGTGCATTCTACAATCCATATTCTGAGATCACAAAACAGTTGTAGATGACATATGCTATATACAATACAATAAAGACAATAACATCAAGAAATGGACCTCACTATATGATGTTGAGCGGCTACCTGAAAAAAAAACACATTTATGACTCTCTTATAGCATAACGTGCTTAATCAGATTGCCTTGGTCTTGGGAAGCCAAGTTTACAACCATATACAGTGTGACAGTGCGTATTAAATAGCTTGGTCCTGATTTACCTTTTTTCCCCTACAGAGTCTTCCTCCAGAGCACAGCTCTCCACAGCTCCTTATCTCAGCAGCAAACAAGGAACTATAATAGATTTATTCCCTAGGATGTAAGATAAAGAAACAGAAGAAATAATTTTCTTAAGGTAGAATGCCACAGCAAGGAGGCGTGGACACTGGTGTGGTACTGGAGGGAGAGGCAGCAGAGCAAGTGCAGCAGCTTGGGGACCTGGTCTGCAGGGTCAGCAGCAAGTCCTACAGCAAGTCCCTGGGTTGGGTCCTTGTTGGAGTAAGGAAGAGGTCTCCAGACACACACGTGACCAGGCAGAGAAATGACAAGTGCTTCCACTACAATGCCAGCTCTCTTCAGTGTGTTTAGTGGCACAGATCTGTCCGCCAGGCTGTAAATATGTGGGGTAAGGCATCTGTGGTCTCTTCATCTGTATAATACCCAGCAGTGTTCAGTGATGGAGCTGCTGCCCAAAGCTGTGAAGTTGATAAACAAACCTGCTGCAGCTGTATTTGCAAAGTGAAAATTTACTGATGGCACTGCTAGAATGAAATAGGGTGAGACAGGTGGACCTTAACACAGAGAGCATTTGGAGTCTGCACTTTATTTGATCTTTCTCTTGATTTCCTTTTAGCACGATGTCTTTCTAGGAGCTATTTTTTTTTTTCCCTATTGTACTTAAGGCTCTGATCTATCACTCTGACCAGGTGTTAAGCAGGTGCTGTTAAATTTCACAGAAGGTTTGCAGTCCTGGCACACTACAGCTCAATCTTAGCACAGTGTATATAGCCTATATAAATACATAGAGTTCAGAGACAAGGAGATTCAGGAAAAAGGTGGGGACTAGCACCTGTGTCTGTATTGATTAGCCCAAGGCATTGTGTTTTATCAGTCAAGCAAGTGTCTGAAAGGTGCTAAGCAAGCTGAGATCACTTGACAGCTTCACTAGCCTCATCTGCTCTTTTCAAGACAATATGAAAGCCATCTGATGGAACACAAGTCCATGTCAGAGAAGACAGGCATGTGTTCATGTCAGCTCTGTCTGCCTTTTGTTCTCAGCAGGTCGGTGGCCTCACTTGTGTGCAGGCACCACAAACTGATGGTCACCTCGACAGCCCGTGATGCAAACACGCGGTTGCAGATGCAGTGACATGAAGCTCTTGTTTGGCTTACATTTTACTAAAAGACATTAAAAAATAAATAAATCAGCAAGCATCAAGTAAATGTGACAGCCAATGGAATGCGACTACTTACCATCAGTGATTTGTCTTAGTAGAGGTCCTTGCGACTCAACAGCATCTGCTGATAAATATTGCCCAGGGTGATATGTGGGGAATGAAGGAGGGCACTGGTATCCCACCGTGACTGCCACAGCCTGGGCTGTGCCTGCTCATGTGTCATAGCCAGCAGCCTACCCCTCAGGAAAAGCTAGGTGCACTGTAGGGGCCCCGATAGCGAAAACAGAAGGGGTTTTATAGATTAACTCCACAAAGGACACCACTGCATGGCTTTCATGCCATGCAGGCAGACAGAGGCACAGCGAAGTGAGTTTCAAAGGGTACAAGAGTCACCAAACACAGGGTGTTGGGAGCATGGGGTGTGCAAGTGGCTCTGGCCACGGGCCAGGTGAGCACACACACGGAACTTTGCAGAGGGCAGCTGACTTTGTTCTGATTATTTCATCAGGGAGTGGAGGCTGTGGCACCTGGGGCCTTCATCCCATGAGGGGGTGGGGTGTCCTTGACCCCAGGAGAGAATAAAACGGTGATTTTCAGTACTCTGGGGGCATTTTTGTGTCAGTTTGGTTTGAGGGATTGGCAGGGAGGAGGGCTTTATGGCAGGTGATAATTGGGGCAGGGGACAACAAGCTGGCTGTTGGCACTGGGGATGGCTGTGGAGGTGCCCCATGGTGAGAAGGTGCCAGGCTCAGGGCTCCTGCTTTGGGCTTGACACTAAGATGTCTCTGATGTCCAGCATGCCATGGAAAGCCTGGAGCAGGTAGGAGTAACACAACCCCAATGAACAGGGGTGGCAGATCAGACTGCCTTCAGTGCCTGATGAGGACAGGCATTAAGGTATTAAGGGAAGGGGTGAAGGTACACCTAACAGGTGTAGTGGGGCTCCTGAACCTGGTAGAAGGAGGATGAATTTAGCTGTGACACTGCTTTTCTTTTTTTTTTTTTCTCCTTAAAAAAAAAAAAAGCCTACTCACCTAATGCTGAGTTCTGAAAACATCCAAGAGCTAACCAACACTGACAGCTTTATAAAACCACAGCTCAATTTATACCACCAACCAATTACCAAACTTCTAGGACTTGCTGTCACAGGCAGTGGAGAGATACAGCATCAAGAGATCCAAAAAGGGGCTAGATAACTTTGTGATCAATGAATTCATCTCCCCAGACACTGTGGATGGACCTTAAATGCAGCCATAAGGAGGACCTCCAAGGTCCACTGCACTCTGATGGGCTGCTGATGTGAGCAGGGTGTTTTTGTATGTTTCAAAAGGGACTCCCAAAGGTGCTTTTATCTTCAATGAGAAAAATGGCAAAGCAGAGTGAATGTGAGCCCAGTTACTCCCGTACCTTTTCAGGTCAAAGCAAAGCCCTGTCTGGACTCAGTAGTAATCTCTGACAGCAGTTGACAGCAGACACTGCTCTGCTTGGTTCTGGCAAACTCCTTTCAGTAAATTTATGCATAGTAAGTGTGATACCTGAGCTCTGATTTGGGAATCCTGCTGTACATGTGATGAACCACCGTGAGTGTGTCGTCTTAGATTATTTAGAGCTACATATTGTAATGGGAACCTCTGAATGCACAAGGCAAGTTCTTGTCGATGGAGCTAAACATGGATCATCTATGTAGTGAACTGTAAGTTGCATAAACTCGTGCTTCTAGGTGCTTTCTGTAGATGCTAATTAAACCCTAGAAATCTAATTGTGTATTACAAGAGCTGTATCACTGTACCAATAATTAATTCCAAATGCATTAGCAGGCTTGGAGAAGGGTGTCTGTAGAAGCATGTAGAAATCCAACAGCAGTACTATTTTGAATTTTTCTCTAAAGATGAGGAAGAGTTGTCACGACCGCTTGTTCTGTGGGCTGTGACCTTTACAGTGATCATAAATCAATTAATTGTTGTCTTTTTGATCTGAGAAAAAATAAACTAAGCAACACTCCTAAGAAAATATGGGTAGCTTCCTTTAGTGTTGGAAATTACAATACAGACTTCCTTCTTAAATCCCCTGGTTCCTTTTTTCTTTTTAGTAATATGTGCACAACAACATGACAGTCATAAAGTGGCATGGCACTTAAAGAACCATTTAAGTCCATTTTCTACTTCTTGGTTATATTAAATAAGATAAATTAATGGCAGCTCCACTACCTATAATTCCTGTAACTGCTCTGAATTAACTCATGAACTATAATTATCAATTCTCAGGACAGCCTTGAGGAACATGGAAATACAATGTGCAGCATATGAAATATTTGAACATGCCTTGACAGTTTCTTGCAGATATTCTGGAACCTATGTTTCTTTAATGTTAATTTGCATACACATAACAAACATAATATTTTCTTTATTTGAAATAAAAAAGTTCCTTGGGCTTCAACTGAGCCAGATTGTGAGCTCATTTCTTGTGTAAGTCTATGGTATATTTGGTGGAGCTTGTAATACATAGGGGGTCATCAGGAAAACTTTCATGTTTTCTTGACATTTCACCACAAATGTGTTAAAGCAAGTACAAAAGCTGTCCTTTCGCTCCCTGCTGATGCCCTCACATTAGATATGATGGCATGAAATAGCATATGGGCTGACAGGCTGCCAAATGCCCATATGTGATATTCTGTAGGACTGCTGAACCGCTGTAGTTCATTATGTGCTGGTACATTGCACTGACCCTGTGGAGTTGCAATGAATCCATCTTCCTTTCAGGACTTTTGGGTCCAATAGAGAATAAGGCTTCTTGAGCTAGAAAGATGACACCTTTAATTTAGGTGACATCTAGGGACATACTGAGGCTATCTAGTGGCTATCTCTTTGAACTGACAAAATGTAATTGCTTAAAGTACCTTACATTATTGAAATCAAACTACAGAGCAGAAGTAACATGGAAAGGCAGGTGATCTCTGATGAGTACTAGTACACAAAGTCCTTATACTTACTCTCTGCTTTCCCATATTGCTAGATTTTATGCTTCTTGTAAAACACTTTTCTTTGGTTTAGTCTGTTCTTGTTTAAAAAAAAAAAAAGTGTTTTTTTCAGGATTTTCCCAGCAAGGATGGACTGCTGGACAAGACACCCAGCACTTATTTACATGATCCAAGCCCTTTAAAAGCACAAAGTTACATACAATAGCTGTATCAATTTCTTATTTTACATGGCCTTTAAACACTTACAGCACCAGATGCAGCCTACGGCTTGGAGTATGTTCTAACTTGCAAAAAACAAGTGATGAATAATGTGGAAAACATGCTAATATCAGAGTCAAACTATCATGAAATGCTCTGTATGTGTGTATATATATAAATAGACAAGCAAGTTACTCCCTTTGAGTATGAAGTTTCTCAAACTTTATGGCTTTAGTATTCTGTGCTTACAAACATACTAAATAAAACAAAAATCTAACACTTGTATCAAGAACAATCTTTTACTTAACTGATTAACAGCATATAATGTTGCCTAATCAACCAAATCACACTTCAAATACAAGAGAAATGATTTCTCCTTCCATTTACATCAGGAATAAAGTTTCTTCCAGCTTCGATGGAAGTAATACTTGTTCCTCAATCTTTAAATCACATCCAGGCAGTGAAGCTATTTCTTGTATGCTTTCTGGCATCAATGGCAATGCAATCAACTTGAGAGCAGCCACTTACTAGTTCTTTCAGTGCAGCATATAATGACAGTCAACAGGCCCTCCAAAAAGGGATGAACAGAGCTGTCAGGGAAAAAAAAAACAACAAAAAAAACATGCTTCCCAGATTTGTTAACCTGCAAGCCATTTCATACTGGGTCAAATGTATTGGGTCTGTATGGAAGAAACTTGTTTGTCTTTCTTAGCCCTACCTTCTCCCATCCAGAAGCTGTCCTGCAAGGAGCAGGAGGGAAGCCATCTGGACCACGTATGCAGGCACTTGGCATCTCTGGTGGCAGCCTTGGCAATGGTCTCTACCAAGGACAAGAGTCCTGAAATACTGATATAGGGCAAAAATCCTAGTGCGGATCCTCCGGTGGCAAAAATAACTTAGCTGCACGTTACTGGTTGTGTTTTCATTTATTTATTTATTCATTTGAGGGGGAGTCTCTCTATATAGAAAAGCGTCTTTGGGAAGGAAAAGTACTATTCCAGAACCCCAGTGCTATTAGGGTGAGAGAGAAAATGTTGGGGAAAACAAGGGAGAATTTGCTACAAGTGCCACTTGAGATTTTGTGTATAGCAGTGGATGTTAGTTAAAGAGGTCAGAACCGTGAAATAACATGATCTTCCTAGGAGTGCTACTGCTTTATTTCTTGTAGCCTGCAGTGCAGACATAGCAAGCAATTTGAAAGACTGACTAGTAGAGAGAATTGTAGGGATGAGGGCAAAAGGAGACAAGGAATATTTAATGTTCCAACCCTCCTCCCCACCTCCAAGTTAATTCAGTGTGGGCTTTTCTTGATCAAAGTTCCTACCCCACAATATATTGTAATTTATGTGTTTGAGGCATACAATAATGCTGAGCTAATGTGGTTTTGTACTTAAGTAAACATGTTTTCGGAGTTACTAATGCATGACAAAGTGCTGGGTCGAAGTCTCTCCTGAATTAGGAGAAGAAAGAAAAACAGATATATAAAAGGAGCAGCATGCCTGACTGAGTAATGCTGCATCAGAAAGTCTGCAAGTCAGTATCCTACTCTTTGATAAGGAACTATTTTTAATAATTCTTGGGCTGAGAATGAAACATCCCATTTCACCTGGGATCTTCTGCAGAGCATGCAGCTACTGCTTTTGAATTTTTTAGCCTGTTTCTTAGAATGTTAAAAGACATATTCTATCTCAGGTCTTAGGACTGTAAAACACAAATATCCCAAAAGGGTTTCAAATTAAAAAAAAAATAATCAAAATTTACCCTAGTTGGCAATGAAAGTATAAGCAGACATATAGTGTCATGGGTAGCATGTAGATTAAATAATACTTTTATATCTAGTGGAGTCTCAGCATTTTTTTTTATTTATCATGCAACTGAGTTATATATCATTAAACTAAAAAAAACATGTTACTTCTCATTTTAAAACGTCCTTTCATAAGATTTCTTTGGAGACCTACTTGGGTAGGAGAGTACATCTGCATACATGGGAGCACAGACACAAGGTCCGTGTCCTTATCACTGCTGGTGCTTTCTTACCATTCTCTTAAAATGAGATAGTGAAATAAAATACAGATATTGTTTGATGTATATTTAATGTATGTTCTAAAGGATCTCATCTGATAAGCTATCATGAGAAACGGACCTTCCATAGCATTTCCTAATACAGCACATGGTTTTGATCTATAAAGTAAACCACAATAAGAAAACCACGTGTTAACAGCGTGGGAACACCAAGAAGAGAGACCTTTCTTAGTGTGTTTTGAACACGATGAGATTTCTAGATAGTTTTGCACCACTGATGTCTCTTTCATCAGTGAGATAGATCCCAGAGCTTGGTCAGAGTAACAAAGACAAGTTGAACCAGGAAAATTAGAAAATGGAGTGAAGGGGAGGGTAGGAAACTTTGATATAAGCTTGTAAGTTCTATCAATATTTCATGGTTTTATGTGAGAGGATACTATAATGATGGAGCAGTCTGAAACTAAAAGGCATGTGTATCCCACAAGTTGCAGAGTAGAAGCCCAAGTGGCAGGAGCTCCACTTTCCCAGAGTTACAAAAAACACTGTATTACAAGGATCCAGATATCCAGAACCAGACAGAAATCTTCACTACAGAGAGTGCCTCAAACAAAGCACTGCTCTCTTGGTTTTGATTATTGCTGTGGTCTGTGCTAGACTCACTCCTGCAAGCATCTTTACTGGTACAAACAGAACTACCAAGTGAAAAAATTTCCCTGTGGAAAGGGGGACTCCTCGTAAGGAACATAAATACCTGGGAGGACAGGACAAACACTGTGACTGTCTGAGTAGCACAGAGAAAAAGGGGAACTGTAATATGCTGTCTCATAGCACAAGAGCCAGGCAGCGTCATGCAGAACATGAAAATGAGAGATTCAAAACAAGTCAAGGAGATGCTCTGTCAGACAGCAGCCCTGTAAAATCTCTGCTGAAGGACAAAGAGGTTGCTTGAGTTCTGCATGCATTCAAAGGCATTAGATGATATATATATATATATATATTTCTTTTTTTTTTTTTTTAAGAAAAAAAAAAAGGCCACCCATTGCAAAAATAACTTTGCTGGCTTAAGATACCCATCAACCTCCAAATTGCTGGGAAAAATGGAAGAGTATTTTGAAGAAGTATCACTGTATGCTCGATCTGATTTTTACATTATTCCATAGGCATTCACTATGCAGGACCTGACAGACCTTCCGAATTACCTGGTAGTTCTCATCTTATTTTCTCCTATATGTAATTGTGAAAACAAGTAACAGCTCACAATTTGCAGATAGAGTAGAAATGGGTGCAGTGAATGGCCAAGAGTGTCAACTCAAGCTTCCTCCTTAACTGTATTCCTGATGCTAGCTGACAGGTAATAATCTTGTGATGCTAGTCACTGAAAGGGTACTTCCTAAACAAACATACACTAAACACTGTCAAATCACACAGGCAAATGGACCACAAGATTTTCCACTGCTTCAAGAGAATGAACTCAAGAAGTAGCTTCACTACAAGAGATAGGAGTATTTCAATTCAAGCACATGCTTATATTTATTAAGGTACTTAAAATTAGGTGTGTGCTCAAGAGCTGTTATGAGACGTGGGCTTAAAGCATTTTCCCGAGCTGGGACTTTGCTACACTGATAGTTGGCAATGCAACTAGTGAAAAGAGGAGTGAAACCTAAAATAGATGCACACACACACAAAAATGCAAAAAGAGTGTTTCTTTTTATGTCTGTCTGCTAAGCTTAGTGGGCTTTCTTGGCTAAGTCTGAGCTAAATATTACTGAAAATAGCATAGTACTGTAGTTATTTCAAAGCACTGTCTGTATTTGTTCTGTGCACTGGGTGGGCAGGAAGCTTCATTTCATAAATCACTTTCAACGAGACAGTAGGCTATAAAAAGGGAGGTTTTTTTTTTCTCTTTAGTGTTTTTAGTTCTGACAGTTCTGAAGTGGTACAGCCTACATACTGGGAAAAGTTCAAAAAATGTTTCTCACTGCCCTGCAGACCTTCTCTTGCACGTAAGAGACCCAGGGAGCCACCAGCAGGCACCCCTGTGCTAGTTGGTCCCCCAGGTCATGCTGCGTAGACCACTGTAAGACATTTGTCAGCAAAATTGCTAAAGCAATGTCTCCTTCCCAGCCCAATGCAAAGCCCTCCACAAGAAGTTTCACGGTGCACTGTCAGCATAGGGAACCCATCTGGTCAAATAATTGTCCAGAAAAATAAAATAGGTTAGTTTTCAGTGTCGTCATGCAGGGATGAGCCATAGGATGAAGAGTGTGAGAAGAGCGGAGGCATAAGCGGGCAGAAGAGCCTGCTTGATCCAGCAATTCTCCTTGAAAGTTATTTGTTAATTTGCTAATTTGTTAGATTGAGCTTTACACTCAAAAAGGAGCCAACCGCAGGTTAGGTTGCTCCCTGTGGTACATACTGGGAACAACAGGATAGAGAGACATGCAGTCATCCGTCTGCAGCAAGGGAAAAAGTGCTGTCTGGTACCACTCGCTGTATCACAACTTCTCCCAGTTACATTAAGAAAAATGGAGTTCTGCACACCAGTAACTAAAATGTGCCCCACAATTTTGGTGCACTGGCTGGACAAGTGGGCTTCTAAACTACTGCAGAGAAGTAAATGTCACTGAGTGAGTGGTTTCCATCCAGGTTGGTTGTTTCTCCCCAGGGTCACTAAAACTTTGACCAACGGGGTTTACAAAGCTCAGGAAGTTCACAACTGCTAAATGTCAGCTGAACATTTTGTAAGGACAGCCATAGTGAGTCGGTGCCTCAAATCATCCTTTCCAGCCTCTGCTTCTGACTGTCCCCAGTGCTGAAGGCCTCAAGAAACACAACCAGCAATTGTAGCACCAGCCTTTCCCTGTGCTGCCCTTCCAACTTTTGGCACTCTGCTTTGTTTCCTGACCTAAAGTTTGCTAACAACCAGCTGGCTGCCTCCAGCCGAGTGATTTTCACTCCCCCTGGCTCCCTGCACACATCTCCCATGTCTGCAACAAGCTCCTCTGCTGGGTCAGCACAATCCACTGCCTCCTGTCCGACCTGGGAGCCACTGCAGCCTCACTCTGCATTTGGTAGGCTTAGGAACACATTCCTCAGCTACAGTACACTGCTAGAGCTGCTGTCTGCTCTTGCACTTCAGGGATTAAAACTGTTGCAAAGGTTGTACTCCAATCAGGGTTAATTTATTTTCCGTACTCTCCAATAAGTCTTTATCCTCTCTTTTTAAAAGAACTGATTTTGGTAGGAAAAGGTGTTCAAAGAGCTCTGGGAAAAATAGCAGCAACCATGTAATGCTTTGTTTTAAAGCAGGGTTTAACATCCTTTTCATGCTACAGTCCCAGCCTATGAAAGGGTAAAATATGGTTGCTTACAATAATTGTAAACACTCCTCCAGCTGAATCCAACCTGATGGAATGAATACATATGCAGAGTGTTAGTTATGATACTGACCATATATGAGAAGGAAAACTAATTAAAATTCATATCTGAGGCTATGTCCAAGCTACCTTGTGGATTATGTGTAGGATTGCCTTTTAAAAGCACTGCAAGGTTGAAGCCTTTGTTTTAATTCAAAGAAACATTTTTTTACACAGTTTTAGTGGGAATTTTGGAACTGGTAATTGAGACAATCCAGTATTGCCCATACAAAAAACGTATGCCTTGTGCATTTGGGAGAGCTCTGAATTTGTAAGCAGGCATTTGCATACACCATTATGTGGATATTGAAACTGAAGCATCAGCCAAACATTCAACCTAAATTACTTTCATTTAGGCTGATGTAAGCAAGCCTTATGCTTTTGCCACTTGACACATGTAAGATAACGTGCAGAGAGTTCATGGCAGACTACAGCCCTCTGAGTTGAAGTTAGAGCTTTACATTTAGAATAAAGATGCATCGGAGGAATATTTAAAAATATATAATATACTCCAATCAATATTAGCAACTCTGAAGGCTCATAGGACTGCTCCATTTAATTGCAATGCAAGTCCAAAACATTTCCTTCTGCATGGTAGCACTCGCTGACTTGAGCCAGTATTTTAGTGATTCTCCACTGCAGTTGAGATTGCACCCTGTTGTATTAACTGATACTGCTTTAGAAGAGAACATCAAATGCTGGGAAGGCGCCCTTTACAGGCGGATTAAAACTCCTAATTTTACATGGTAATTATTAAGATGAATCATGAAACAAAGGCTGCCAGCTATGCTATGTTAGACTGAAGTCTCCCATGTTCAACATTCTCTAGCTGCATTTAGCTCAGTAAGTCTGTCATTGGATTTCCATGAATTTGCTGAGTGTTGAAGTTTGCTTTTAAATTCTCTTGCAATCATACAAACCACACAATAAGACTAACCACTCTAAATTGATTTACAGAAAATGAAAATGAGCTATCTGGAAACCAGTTTTAGTAGTGATACATTGTCTAAGTTCAGTGTGGCTCATTTTGTATCACTTTGATCAGAAATAAAATCTTTGACAATTAAAGCCGGAAAAGGCTTGCTACAAACACAAACTCTGAACTGTAAAAGTATTGGTTCAAGCTGAGTGATAAATGGCAGAAGTTCTGTTTTCCACAATGGTGTAAACAGTTAGCTCAAGAGTGCTGTTGCTATTGTTACATATTTACAGCTGAAATCTGCTATATATATCACATTTCAAAAAATAGAACACTCTCTCAGAAAACAACATTTCAGCTCTTCTCTCTCTTCAACCTGGATCTCAATCCCCAAAGGAACATATGCAAGACAGCAGATAAATCACACTTTACATAATAAAAGTGTATGCCATAACCTTGATGAGTAGGGTGTAAAGCTATTTTTTCACTACTCTCCCCAACATGCTAGAAAAGTTGATTTAAGTTTTGAATTTCCGTGCATCTGTAAAGTCATTTATCATAACACAAAAATCTGCCCCATTTTAAGATCTGGTGTACCATACTCTGTTTGAACTCAGATTGGACGTGATCAGGTAACCGTTTTCTTATAACCCAAATTACCTGGAAAATGTTGCAGTCTTGAAAATGCACACTTTATCTTTGGCATGTTCCAAGAGACTTCTTCAGAATTAGTGTGAATTGCACAACTCTACTAAAGACTTTTAAAATAGCACCAGGGAAAGTCATTTGCTGAGCCTGTCTGGCAAGGCACATCAATCGGAGATGGTGTTTCTCAAATGTTCTTGAGCAGCAGCTTTTGCTGGCCAAATTACCTGCATTTCAAAAATAAAAAGTAGATCAAAGAGCTGACAGTGAGGGATCCATAAATCCCTCCCACCCCTGATTCACCAGCAGCAGTTGTACTTGTAATATACGTATTATTTTTAGCAAGAGAGCCTGTAGGCCAGGGTGCTGTCGTGAGCTCCTGCTGTGCATCTCATGTGGAAGAGAAAATGTTTCAAGGCTAGGCTGGATGGGGCTTTGAGCAACCTGATCCAGTTGGAAGCAGATGATCTTTAAGGTGCCTTCCAACCTAAACCATTCTATGATTCTGTTAGGGCTTAGCTCAGACAGTTGGAAAACTGCAGGCAGATACAAACTAAGCAAGAGTTAATAATAAGAGTTAATAAACTAGGAAACTAGGCCAAAGTTCTGTAAAGAACTAGTGCAGAAGGTGAAGCTGGGGCCTCCCAAGTGAAGGATGCTATAGGATCACAAAGCAAGATAGCAGGAGAGACCAGCTCTGAATGCTGAAGTGTGTGGCATGGGTAAGTTCCACCCTGGAAATATGAT
This sequence comes from Anas acuta, assembly GCF_963932015.1. Lineage (NCBI taxonomy): Eukaryota > Metazoa > Chordata > Aves > Anseriformes > Anatidae > Anas > Anas acuta. The sequence goes on from NC_088985.1 coordinate 2,440,887, forward strand.
TTAAGTTCCTCAACAGAATGAAACATCTTCCATCAGGGAAAGGTCAAGAGGCTTACAGCTTCTCTCACGTTCTCTGCCCAGGAAAGCCCTAAGGAAGCAGTCTTCCTTTTTATGAGAAACTGTGAAACGATGTAATGGAAGCAATTTGAGGGGAGAAATACCTAGGAAGTGGCTTAAAGAAAAATACCACCTCTCCCATGCAGACTGCCAAGGAATTGTGTTTACAAGCTGTGTGCTGATCTCCCCTCTAGCTTAGCTGGCTGCAAGAAGATGACCAGGCTGAACATAGTAAGAGGAGATGCAATGTATTACAGTCTGTATCATATGTTTGGGCAAGATTGATATTAGATGAGGCAGGCAGGAAGGTGATGTGGCTGGTTGGCGTGTCTTGACCATTTTAAAATCAGTTTTACAGCTAGTTTTTCCAATTTCTAGAATTGTTTGAACTATGTGTGTGTGTTACAGTTTTCCCATAGATAGTGCTCAGGACCTAAGAGAAAGGGCCTCTTAAATCTACATAACTCATTTTGCAAACGCAGGACTGGTCTATAAATCTGCATGCTTCAAGTCCATTGTGAATAATTCCTTATTTTTGAACCTGCTGAGCCAGAATCCCCACTTGTGATACTTAGCCTGACATTTTTTACATCTCATGAAGTGTCTTCCTAGGTATGCACAACAAAATCACTCCATTTTAATCTGAACCCAGTTTAAGTTACTGAGTAGCTAAATACAATTAATCAGACAATACCTCTCCCTCTAAATTATGTCATTAGCTATGCATCCCTGATCACAGAATCACACAGAATCACAGAATTTCTAGGTTGGAAGAGACCTCAAGATCATTGAGTCCGATCTCTGACCTAACACTAACAGTCCCCACTAAACCATATCCCTAAGCTCTACACTTAAACGTCTCGCCTACATCTTTTCTTCCTAACAAGAGAGTCCTAGTTCAAGACACATATTTACACATTAACTCACATCTCTGTTGAAAATAAACTTATGCTAACCAAGTTTTTCAAAACCATCTCTAGGACTCGGGGCTTACTTCTAAGTAATTTCTAATGGGATTTTGGAGCCAAATCCTACAGACAGCTTAAGGAGAAATCTCTATCTTACGTGTTCATTCTTTTTTTTTTTTTCTTATTAAACTGAATGACCAACAAGTTTTTAATGTGTTTTTTAATGTGTTTCACAGCTTAGCTTGTTCATCTTGTTCATTTTCTGATAGAGAATCAGCATTTCTCTTCCTTCCGGGGCATAGCAGTGTCCTAAGTACGGCTAAGTGCTCGTTAGAATGAGCAGATGATAACCTAGCTGCCTGCTTACATTTTCTCACAACACAAGACAACACAGTAGCAACCTATCTGTTGTATTTCCTCCTTAAACACATGGATCCATTTTTGAAAGGGTGAAAGGAAATTTTAAAGTTGCTGGTACTCTTGGAAGCTGCTGATTCTGCTCTGGGCTACAACAGCTTACGAAAGGAGGATGACAGAGACCAGACCAGAAAAGAAAGGAAAAGGACAGGGAGGTGATGGAGAGATGGAAGAGCTGTGAGGCAATGCATTCTGTAAACTGTTTCCTCCTGTGACTTGCTGGAAGGTATAATCAGTCATCTGCTGCTCGTTTTTGTGTGTATGGTGTGTGTGTTTTTTTAACTTCCATTGCAATCCCCAAAGACTACCCTCCTGGTTTTACTTTTTTTGGTGGTGATAGTGTATGTTTGTGTAAGGGGTGTCAGGGGACTGAAATTGTGATACCAACTAGCAATTTGGGTGTGTGGGTGAAAATTAACTGTTGTAGTTGGTTATTTTATGGGCCCAAAATATGGCTGTTAAAAACCCCAACATTCACCATATGAGCTTTCTGTATCCAGACCATAAAATGTCTGGGATACATAGATAGGATCCAAGCCGACTTCCTGCCATGAAATTGTGCTTCACTAATGATCACTCCAGCCTGTTTTCTAAACTTGGAGACCTCTTGTTTTCCCCAGAGGATATTACATTGTTTGTCTTTGGGAAAAAAGTGTTTGTGTGCTACAATTATGAAGTTTATAGAACTTAAAAATTCACCCGAAATGGGACTACTACTTTACACACAGTTCAGCTAGGGTACAAAAAATAAAAATAAAAAGATAAAAACACACAACAAACCCTACACTCAAAAGCTGCAACAAAGCACAAAGGTAATGGATCTTTTTAATAGCTAGTTCTCTATCAAAAACTATATTTACACTAAACACTGGCAGTTCTTTTCTAGATAGAGTTCATTTTTCTTCTCCCTCACACTCCCTTTATTCCTCTCTCAAGTGCACCATTTCCTTAGCATCCCCAAACATTGCTTTCCTCATAAATTTTTTAGATAGATGCTACTTTTTATATTAGGATACTCTATTTTTGTATTAGATAGGACAACATGCTGTACTACTACTGTTCAGTGAACCTCTACAGAGAGGCTTCTGAAACTGTACCTCCCCTGTCTAATGGCTTGCCACACGAAGAGTCCTCATGCAATATGTAAAAAGAGTTTATTAAAAAATAAATAAACTACAAATGCACATTCCTTCCTTCACATCTCAAAGTATAGTGAGAAAGGCCTTTCTATGTTTCATCATCACCCTGGCTAGTTTCTCTGAGCTGCATCTCAAGAGGATAGTTGTTTTAGGTCCATGTGCCTAGGAGACTGTAGGAGATGGAGTGAGAAGAGGGAATCACCAGGGAAATAGAGGTACCTCTAAGCTGTCATTACCTGTGCTTTAGGCACTGCCAGCCAGTGCTACCTAAAGGCTAAACAATCTTTTGATCATTTTGATTAATTTGAATATTTTTCTAGAAAGAAAAGGAAACACACCTATATTTAGAATTCAGCTTCATTATGGTTTTGAGGATACAATACGGAATTTTGGGGTTTCTTTGGAAGGGAAAAGTAGTGTGATCAATGCCGTGTATGCTTGTATATGACATACTGAATATCGCAGTGCAATGCAGTCAACACAGATGTCAGCAGCCACAGTGCATGAACTGCAGAAAGCAAAGGTTCTTAATGCTGTTCACGTATTTTAATGTCATTATTAGAAATTGCATTGGCTTTCACACAGGTGTGTGACTGGCAACTTCATGCACAAGGGTCTGTAAAATACTGTCCTGCTGTTCCTGATAGTTCCCCACTTCCCAGGCTGCTCACACTTGTGGAATAAAAATGTTTTCCAGCAACATATAATTCAGAGTAGTTTACACGGGATTTTTAATTTGGTCACTCCCTCTACTGGAGACTTTGTGCCTAGGTCTTATTCAAATGGTAATCACATTATCAATTAATTAATCCTCCTATTTACATATATATATAATAATTTATCTAAAAAAAAAACACAAAGGTGTTTATTTTTTGTTGTTGTTGTTTCCAGAGTGCAAGCTGTGCAGAGCTGTACGTGCAGTGAAACACACAGCATAATTGCCTGTCATGACTCTGTCCTAATATATAGTCATACAGTGACTATATATTAGATGGTCCAAGTGAGTTAGAAGTTTGATGGCATGTTTTCTATAATACAGGCGTCTTTAAAACAGCACCATATTTTTAGATTCCCAGTGTCCACATCCAGACCACACACTATCAGGATGCTAAATCCACATAACTAACACTGTTTTTAAAGCTAACTCCCCCATCCTTTTCAGTATTGTTTCATGAGAACCTGAAAAGTGAACAAAGGTCACTGGAGGGTATATCCCAATATGTTGTAGCTTAAGGAGCAGAGATGATGGAATTGCTATGAATTTCTATATTCTCTTTGGCTTTCATTGCCTAAACCTAGCAGGTTGTGGATACTGTAACCCATCTGAATTTCATTGCCTAAACCCAGCAGATTGGGAGTACTGCTTTGAAATACTCTGCATGCATAATATTGAGTTTGGAGATGGCTCTGTGTAAATGGTAAAAGTCTAGACAAAGGGCAAGCAAATATAATTCCAGCATATTTTGCTGAGGAAGATTAATAAAATGCAGTAATATCTAACTGTAAGCTCAATAAATGGTCAAGATGTACCCTGGTAAATATAAGTAATTCCTAGCCTCACTAAATGCTGCTGCCTCAGTAGCAATGCTAGATTGATGCAAGAATGTTTTCCTGACTTAATCCGCTATTAGAATCGAAAGACTGAGGTAATTCATGAACAGTTTTGATGGGAAATGATTTATTCCCATGAATTCAAATCCTTTTCAATAGCTAAACTACTCAGTGATAACACAGAGTTTCTGCTGCTCTGAAGTATTTAAATTTCTGTTTCTTTAGCAGCTCTCACTACAACACTAACTATGCTCAGAAATTGCATGTCTTGAGCACTGCAAGCTTTTCTTAGCTTGATTTGGTTAAGCGAGGACTGTGTTTAAGCCAGGGCCCAGCCTCTGTTAAACACGGGCATGCATTCCAAACTGTCTTGTTCTCAGATTGCCAGTGGAAATTTTCATCTCTCCTGTCTGGGTTTTCCTCTGAGCTGCCCATCACAGCTCTTATGACACAGAGCAGTTTCCAAGTGGCTGATGATTTTTTTTTTTTTTTTTAATCTTCTCTCTGCTTCTCTCAATTTCTTCCAATGCTACATTGCCAATCACTCTTTGAAGGTACCCTGAGATCCACCACTCATCTTAGTCTCATCATGAGTTTAGCATCATTTTGGAATTCCACTCCTTTTGAGGGATGAAACTCTTGTCTCATAATGAACCCATTATGTGCTCCACATGAAGACTAGAATGTTAAATTTAATGCAAATAGTCTGAAATTTGAAATTAGCAACAATCGAAGCAAAAAAGCAAGGCTTTGTTATCAGGGGTTGCTAAAGAAACCTGCAATCTATGAAGCTCACGCCGCATGCCACAGACTTACATCATGCCAGGGTAAGAGGATACTGAGATAATTAGAGTTTTGCAGCAGAAATAAGGGGTTCTTACAAGCTCTGCATTTCTATTTAATTCAGTGTAAACCCTGTTATAGAAAAACAGGCAGGAAGAAAATAAATCTGTACCTGGCTTTGCTCTCACTACTTTTTGTTGAGAAAGTCTCAAAAATTAGCAATATAGGATAAGCATGTCTAAACAGCTAAGCAAGAAATACTGAGCACACTAAGTTAAAATGCAAACTCCCAAACTGAGCATCGAGATTATGAGCTGTTCAGATTAATCATTAAGAAGTGACTGGGGAAAAGAAAGACGGAAAATGTGGAAAAAGAGTAAGCATTAGGTGGCACCACTATTTTAAATGATGTCTAGACAAAGGGTAATAGCTTTTTATAAAGCTGTTGATTAGTTTTGATTGTAACAGCCAATAACCCTAAAGTTCTGAAAGTTTCTGAGAAAAAAATGGAACTTGCTTAACATTTATTCATAGGAAAGGGAAACCTCCCTTTGCTGTCCTTGAAGATGTTTGCTCGTATCTAGATACAAGAGTAGGTGGTTAAAGGTGATTGAACATCAGAGGATTTTCCAATTACACTATGATTATAGCAACATCCCAGCCAAATATCCTTGTGATGAATCAGTGTGTAAAATCACAAGGTCAAGTCCAGGCCTGCTGTGCAGGTGGAGCCCTGCTGTGTGCTTACATCTAGCAGGAATTTGGCTGCTTAACGGGCTGCTTTATTGCACATTTTGTAGCTGCAAAACACATACAAATTTTATGTTATGACACTTGAAAAAAACACCTGTACTGTTTCACACTGACTGTGGTAGCTTTAAAGAAAGCCAAGCAGGCATTAGATAAACAGAAGAGAAGTCCTAAGTAGAAAATTAAAACACAACACAAGGCTCAGTAACATAGACCTGCCCCAAAATGATGTGCTAAGTCAGAAAGATAAGTAGCAATATGTGATAACCTCATGTACCTGTCAGTCAAATTAACTCAGGTGATCCAGAAGTGTGTCATTTGAAGTCTCCAAATTTCTCTTGGGAGTCAAAAGTTGATTTCTCTGCCTGGAAGGGTCTAAAATGCTGCAGGGTTTCACTGTCTAGGCTGAAGAATAGGGCCTGAGAGAACATGGCGTGTTCAAACACAAACCTTCCTTCTCCCTGAAATTGTGTTGTTCTTGCATATGAAGCAACTCAGCAACCCAAGGGCTTTGACATGTAAATAGAAGGTCAAGAAAAAAATTTCAAGGCATGCATTTCTGCCTCCTGGTTATCTGCCTTCATGCTACAGTCCCCTCACTGCCCATCTCACAGTCTCTGATCAGATGTGGGCATAAAGCTCAGCTAAAATACAAGCCAATATTGCCCATCTAGTTTCAAACAGCTACAGAACTAGGACATCTTAAGAGCTGGGAGTTTTTTCCTCCCCCCAGAAAATGTTGGAAACCCCCACCTGAAAAAGGAGCAAAGAGAAGTTGTGAGCTATCAGGCCTAAACTCGTCTGTAAATCCCAGTAAAATAAGTTATGTGCACTTTTTTTTTTTTTTTTTTTTTCTCCAGTCAAATGAACTTTCTAGCTTGCTAAAGATTTTCATATGTACTTCCTCGATTATAAGAGTTTTCAGGCTCCCTCATCTGTTCCCAACTACATCCTGTAATTTCCAGTGCTGGATGCTACACTCTAAATCTGGTCAGCACAACTTACATGTACTTATCAGTGACTCATCCACATATTTGAAGATCTTAAGAATGAATCACATCTACATGTTTGCTGAATTCCTTCTGCTGCCTGTAAAGGAAGGCTCACACTGACAGACTGTAGAACAGAGCTCAAGACAAGAGACTTTGATGTTTAGGGACTCATATAGAGTGTGTTCTCTGAAGAGAGGATTTGAGTCAGTTTGTTAAATCACACTGACTTTGTTGTCAAGCTCAGGCAGTGACACCTTAACAAAACGCATCCTTCAGGTTTTTTGGGGCAGCAACTGAACATGAGATATAATTAAAATGTTTGTTTTAAAATCTGGCATTTAAAATATGTTGTTGCTGCTGTTGGAATAGCTCTCTGTCAAATCAGATCAGAGGAGGAAGTGTCACTCAGCACAACAGGCCACAGTCTGTGCATATAAATTGTCTTAAATCGTCTCTTTCAAATGTCAGCTGACAAATCAAAATGAGAATAGGCTATGCAGCATAAATACCAGTTATACATTAAAGACTTAACGCAGGGCTCCTGTCTACTAACGTCTGAGAGCTCCAAATGCAGAGAAACCACACAGAGTTAATGATAATTGATATCATATGGTCTTTATCAAAGCTTCCTCAAGAAAAGCAGCTTAAGGGAAAATCCGTAAATGTGTGTCTTGACCACAGTCTACCACTCTCCTTCCGCATTGGAGCCTTTAACTAATTTGTTGGTTTAATTACTGAGGCACAGGAAAGTTTGCAAGAGTGATAATTGTGTATTCTTTGATTGCTGATCATTACATCAAGTAGTCTTTATGAATTAAAAATAAACCCCAAGTGCAATATGTGAACCTGGGAAATTCAGCCTGTATCTAAATCTGGACATATAAGCCTACTACTACTGGCTGGCAGCACGAAGCGAGCAAACAACAGCGGAGTTCCAAAAACCTGTAATTGCTGTGACAGCTAACTGCAGCCTATGAAAATTTGGGATTCAAAGTGGGTCGGGCAAGATCAATGAGACAGCGGGCTCTCATTTAAAGGGAGTTTAGGGGCTTGTTAGGTAACTTCTAACGTGCCACATACTTACATCTTTAATTGGAAGGGGTAGTATAGCCTACTGCACCGTCCTGAGCTAGCGCCGGAGGAATTACTAGGAGGTCAAACGGAAGAGAGAGGCAGGGGGAGGAGGAAGTGGTAATTGAAGAGACAAGAGATGATTGTGAAAGTACTTGGAGGAGCCTGTGTGTCTGGCAAGATGCAGTGGGCCAAGCTACAAACAGGAGGCAAGTCACTTACTGGAATAAGCTCTTCCCTCACTTCCCTCCCAGCCTAGAGCAATGCCATCACTAACCATCCCCAGCAGCTGCCAAAGCAGCAAAGCACAGCAGTGACTAATTGCAGCATCTACCCCAGTGTAATGTCCTGAAATACTGGCTGTATGTACATTCACGCTGTGATCAAGCATCTAACTACAGACAGCTCTGCAGAAACACCTTTGTCTTCAAGACAGAGATTAACTGCAATGAAAAGATGAGGAAATAAAATAAAATAATAATAATAATAAAAAAGCCCATAGCTAAACGGTCGTCTTTCTGTTCTGTCTCTGTTTGGAGTAGGTCATCTCTGGCTTTTCCATGGTTCATAAAAAGGAGCATCTTATAAATGCTTGCATCATTCTGCAATAAAGTTTGCTCAGTGTTCACCTAGAAACAGGCCAAACTTTCAGCCATTATGCATCAGCACAACTTTTCATACGCTTTAGTTTAGAATAACTGAATGTAGCCCAAAAGGTAAATTTGTAGGAAATATACTTGTAAACTGTTCTTTGTTTGTTTTTCAGTCATATCAGGAAGATAAGGAGGTGACAAGTGGTCCTAGACAGCGCTGTGAACATACTTGAGGAGTTCAAAATAGAGCCTGAAACCCACTCAGGAAAGAGGGACCCAGTCACAGAATGGCTGAGGTTGGAAGGGACCTCCGGGGGTCACCCCTCTACTCGAGCAGAGACACACAGAGCTGGTTGCCCAGGACCACATCCAGGTAGTTTTTGAATACCTCCAAGGAAGGAGACTCCATCGCCTCTCTGGGCAACCCGCGCCAGCACTCCATTACCCATGCTGTAAAGTGATTCCTGATGCTCAGATGGAACCTCTTGTGTTCCAGTTTGTACCCATTGCCTCTTGTCCTGTCACTGGGCACAACTGAAAAGAGCCTCCATCCACTTTGCAACCTTCATTTAGGTATTTATAGACATTGATGAGATCCCCACCTAGCCTCCCTTTCTCCAGGCTGAACAGTCCCAGCCCTTTCAGCCTGTCCATATAGGGAAGGTGCTCCTGACCCTATATCATCTTGTTCTTGTTGAAAATCAAGAGCTTCTGCTCAGCTTGCCTCTCCAGCCTGTCAAGGTCTCTCTGGATGGCAACATGGCCTTCTGGTGACTGGGAGTACACGAAAGAGTACCTTATGTCACAGACAACTTGAAGTACAAAAACCTTAAAAACTGAAAAAGGTTGCACTGGAAATCAGCAGTTACAGAAGAATTTGGGCAGTAGCACTAGAGATGCCCAAGAGACATCAAGGGAGAAAACTGCAGTGGTTATAGCGCTGCAGGACAGCACAAGAAACTACATTCAAAGTAACATAAATCAAGAGTCTGACGATTACAGTTCATCAGAGCAAACAGTAATGTATGCAGAGTAGCATGGATCAAGGAAGGGGGTTGAGTAAGCAGAAACCACATGACTGAGTACCATCAGTTACATGGAGAGACCAACTAGATCAGGCACTGTTGGTGGTACTAGAGGCACTTATGAAGGTACTGTTTTTATGTCAAATGTTGAATATCTAGTCTGCCTCACTGTGAGCGGACTGTTTACCTAAGAGATCTGGCACATTCTCACCCCACTTTTACAGCAACCCGTGTTATATCTGTTTCTTGGATTTCAAAGGATTGCTTGTGCAGATTAAATGGACTCAGTATTTTCAGCAATTCTGCTCAGCATTGTTTACTAGTGTTACTTTATACCTGAAAAAATTTCTTTATAACTCCCCCAAGACATATTTCTGAATTATCACAACCTCAAGGGTGTGTAGTTAAGATACTTAATCTTAGTCTTCAGAATTTCTCCTCAGATCTCCATGCACCACCTTGCTCTTAAATACACAAACATCTCTCTGAAGTTATTCTCACACGTACTAGTAAATTTGAGATGCTAAAGAGAGAATATATAGAGAGAATGCAGAGTTTCTCATGCGACGCACCAAAATTTGACTTGCAGTATTTAGTTATTTGAAAGTATCAAAAATAAAACAGCAGCATTACAGCTAGAGCCTCTAAATTGTTTTGGATTTTTTTCCCCTACAAAAATGTGGAAGATGGAATGCATGAACACAACAGGGGTTGTTACTTGGACTTTTTGATAGGTGCTTTAAGAGCAATTTCAGTTTTCAAAAAGAACATACATTTACAATTAATGCAACATCTGTTTTTAATGAGTTCTTTTTTTGTGTAACATGTACCTTCAATACAGCTACAATATATCTTTATAATGCACACCATTTGCCAAGGCAGACATTACAATCATAAGGAAAGAATCTTAAAGTGTTTGTGTAGTATTTTTAGAGTTGTATTGTAAAACGCAAAGCCACAAAATATCATCATTATAATTCATGTTTAAGGGCAAGAAAATTCAATATTAAGTACTTTCTTCTACAGCTACTCCAAGGCTGATGCATTGATATTCTACTGCATAAAAGTACAGACAGCATTTTAGCTAATGGGTTTTTAAAGTATGCACTGTACCTTAAAACGCTTGTACAGACCAGCTTTTTGATTGTGATCCATTCCACACTCTGCAGTGCCATCACTCATGAGGCAGAAGATATTGGCAGACCGAGCCCAAGCTTGGAGATGTTGATCAGAATGAGAAAACCTGGTTACAAAGTGAAAATAAAAAAAAAAAAAAAAATAAGGTTTGTACTGGCATTGAACTGCTGGTCACCCTCTTTACGACACTCCTTATTTCATATCATTCTATGATATCCTCCACTGACTGTTATTTCTAGGCTGATGAGTCCTCCTATTTAGTCACTCCTCACACAGAAGTCACGCCAGACCTCTGATCATCCCATCAACCTTCTCTGTGCTTTCTCCAGTCACCCACATTCTTTTGGGGATGAAGAGACCAGAGGTCTACACAGACCTGCATCAGATTCGTAGCATTACGGTGGTCTCCACTTCTGATATTTGAATTCCTCCTTCAACTGCTACTGCACTCAGCCAATGCTTTCATGGCACCATTAGTTATAATACAGATAGAAAGAGTCAGTTTAGGGCTTCTCTTTGAAAGGGTAAGGATGTGAGCACTTCCTCCACTTTAATTCCTTTGTATGTCTTGTCATGAGTCATTTAATCACCACCTGCTTTTTCAGCCCATTGTAGTTGGTCTGTAACACTATCCCCCCAAAACGCTTGCTATCACCAACACACTTCGTCACTATATAGTTCACCTGCTCCCACTCATTTCCAAGTATACTGAACACATGAAATCTTTGCACTGCCTGCTGGTGATCCCTCTCTTTTCTGAAAGCTGATTACTAATTCCTACTTGATTTTTCGTGTCTTTTAATTAATTATTCATGATTTAAAGACCTTTCCTCACATTCCATAATGCCTTTAGCTGCCAAAGAAATCTATATTAACTGGGAGCCAGGGGACACATGAACAATGGGGGTTCCCTCAAAGAACTCAATAAATGTGAGACAACTTGCCTTCGCAGATGCACCACTGCCTCCTCCCAGCTATGTGATGTTTATCAGAGCATTGGCTAGATCTGGTAAACACAACAAACCTTATCTGTCCTGCTGTTATGTCAGTCTTCCCAGTCTGTAGACCCTGCAGCACTGCCTTCCCTATTCTAAAGGCTAGGGGATGGCATTTTGCCTTGAATTTCTGAAATGTGGCCCTTAAATCACATTTTTGGAGTTGACAGGAAGACAAAGCTCCACTTAGACAATGATTTTGTAACAAAAACAAACAAACAAACAAAAGCAAAAAACAACTCCCCCCAAAAATGAAATCCGTAGTTCCCCTTTTGAAACAGCAACAGACTCAGGGCCATTTGATGCATATACAAGAAAATTGAATTCACCTACATTATAGCTGCTTTCCTTCCTTTCTTTTTAAAGGCACCATTTTTCTTCATCCTCTATCTTCCCTTCCTTCATCTGCACTGGCAATTTGCTAAAGATCCTGGTTAGACCTTTGTTGTTTTACTATGGAACAGACTATCAATACCATCTGTTGATAACAGGACACAGGGGCTGGAAGTATTTTGTTTTAGTATTTTTGATGTTCAAGTTGAGCCTCATTGGCTCCTAGCAAAAAAAAAAAAAAAATCTGGATGTTGACTTCACATCTTGTGTATACAAAGTCCAGCAACCTATCATGAGAAAATGCGACTGCTTCTCTCAAGAACACAGCTGGTGGAGAGATTTCTTAGGACCTCACAATTTCATGCTAGATCCAAATAACTCTTTCAAACATAATGGTGGGTAATAGTCAGTGGGTAGTGTTAAGGGAGCCAAACAGTACTTCGACCAAACATTGGTATGTAAAATGATATACGGGGGTGGTGGTCGTGGTGTTTTCTAACTACATACACAGAAACGATAAGATCTGAGCTGACCATTACCAAATCTTAATGTTCTATTCACGAGGTCCACAAAAATATCATCTCAATATTCAATAGTTAAAAGAACAATCAAATATTAGGAATTAGTAGTTCCTAGGAGGGAAACAGCAGACAAAACCAAGAACACTATTCTGCCAACATCTAAAGCCATTGTTTAACCACAGCCTGAATATTCTGGTCTCCTTGTCTCAAGAAATGATACAACAGAATTCTGCTAGGGTAGGGGGGTGAGAAAAATCATGGAAGTCTTATCAGAAAGCACAGATCAGCTCCCAGGTAAGAAACAACAGTGCAGGCTGTCCCTCCAGTCTGGAAAAGAAGTAACTCAGGGAAGTAAGACAAAGATCTCCAAAATCATGCACAGCAGAAAAAGTGAAGTAGGAATTGAAAGTTCACCGGGAATCATCTCTTGAGCTTAGCAGACACACCACTTCTGGACACACCTCTGCAGCCACGCAGATGCTGGCATCAGTGGTGCCTCTGGGTCTCTGCCAGTCCTCCTGCAAGAGCCCACTTAGAGCATTATGGCAAGAAGCAGCTGTGCTTGAAACTGTCTGATAGGAAGTAAATCTCGAATGCCAGCCACAAAAACATTCTAAAACCTAATCGTTAATATAAGATGCAGTAAAACATGCACCAGAAAGCACTGAGGTTTACGACAGTGAACATTTCCAAGTTTGTTCATTCATTTGTTTTATATGCTGCTTAATACTTAGTGACTTGGGTCATGCTTTTTGTCTTGCATGAAAACAAAACAAAAAATGAACAGCTCAAAATCCTCACACAGATGATTTCTTTCTTTTAAGCTTCTGTTGTAGTGTACAAGTTCCCCTCCGCTGTAATTCTCTGGCAGAATACAGCCAGACTGGGATGTCCTGTACCTTGGCAGAGCAGCATGCGGAAGGAAGATGGGGGCCATCTCCATCTTTCTTAAGACAGGTCTCTTCTAGTCTGGGGAAGAAAGCACAAAGCAGGTTACATTTTACAGTAGTTCTTAGATTTTCCCTTTTTTTTTTGTTTTTTTTTTTTTATTTTTACATAGCTCTGCCCGTCTAAGGCAGCCTGTCCAACAGAGCAGGATGGTAGGCAATCTCAGCCTGCTCCAGCCTCACTACAGACCACAAGCTCTGCTTCTGCAACTGAATTTCAACAACCCACCACCTCTGTAGGGGCAGACACATCTAACGAGGGGCCTGCGATTCTAGCAGCCCAAACAAATTTACTATGAAGTTGGAGAGCTCTCCAGTACTCTGTTAACGCAGAATTTAGTCTCTCTGCACTAAGTTTGATACTGCCAGCATAGCACTAAAGGGCTTCACAAGAGGCAGAATCAGGGCAGCAGTATTTTCCATGCATCTGGGGCTTTTTCATCAGTAGCAGGCACAGCTCCATGTTCCTTTCCCACTGAACCATGCTCACAGTTGGTGTCTTTGACTTTTTGCCTTTTCAGTCAGGGGACATTAGCACAATCTTTCTGGAAGCTTACCTCATCCTTAAATGAATTTGTTTACTTTAGCCTGCTGTGGTGGGCCTGAGTCATAGAACTTCACATCTGCACCTGGCTGTTCTAAATAAATTTAAATGGATCTGATTTAAATTGATATTCGATGAGAAGAAGTTAATCATTAATGATACCCCTACATCTAAAATTGAACATAGACTGATGGACTCCCTATCTCAATAAGCTTCTGCCATCAGCAGATGTAAGTGGGTGTAAATGCAAGTTAAAAGAGAAATGTAAATTACATGGTTTAGCTTATGTACCTACTGGGACAAAACTGAAATGCTTTTCATACTGCCTAGCCTGCTCTTTGGAGATGAATATGCTCATCCCTCATATAAAACGTATGCTTGACAAGACATATAATGGGGTCCTAAACATAAGACAGGATCAAATAAAAATACAGTCTCCTCTCCCCCTACTCCCACATCACTTAAACTTAAATCCTGATGCCCTGGTGCCATAATCAAAGAGCAAACATTTTCCTAATATCTCCCACTGTGACATGTGCTCTCAGTCACAGATAGGATAAACTTAGTGAGCTAGATGCCAAGCACATTCAGTGAGCTAAAAAATTAGCTCAGGCATAATCCCCAAAGGTGTCTAAACTGAAACAGTATGTATAAGGAATCAGGTTTTCTTAAGAGTGTTAAGAAAAAGAAAAAAAAAAAGCCACAGCAAATACATGCATGTTTGATTTTTATCTTGCTGCTTCTCACAAATTGAAAAACTGCCGCAAACTTTTAGGGTCTTCCCCTCACCAAGACATTTTATATTGAACTGAATATATTATAAATGAAATCTTGCTTCCTGCTTGTACTCAAATACTGATATGACAGTATTTCTGGAAAGAAACAGTCCCATCCGTCCCTTACATTAAATTGATTAATTGTTTTTCCATTTGTATTCTTTGTGATGTTCCTCCAAACACTCCACAAATTATCTAGCTCTTAGAAAGCCAGAAGTTGTTTGGTCTTCCTCTCCCCCCGCGCCCCCCCCCCCCCCCCCCCCTCAAACTTGAATGCAGCTTGAGAGACTTGAGATCTCACATTAGGTTTAACTGCTTCGCCGTAGACCTGCTGGCACCATTGACGAAAAGGGAGGGCTCTGACATACCATGAAGATGCGCTCATTTCAGTGGCCAACAAAGAGCCAAAGGTGACCCCTATTATTACTACCAGAGAGACTAGATTTACCATATTATTAATCATTGAAGTCTGGCTCAAAATTCAGGCTGGTTTGTACTTACTCCATGGGTCAGGAGCTTTACCAGAGCTCATTAACTGCATCGGGCTGCTCATTTACTCTTCCTGCAACAACCTTTTTCTTAATCCGTGAGGGGAAAAATGAAATGCAGGTGATTTTGCTGTCTGAGGGGTATTTACTGCTTGATCTCAACAAATAGAAGCAGCAGGAGTATTTTGCTTGTCAAGAGGACAGTAATTCTTCAAATCCCTCTAAAGAGATAATGAGTGGCAGTGTAATGCTTTTGATCTGTCATAATTATAAAATAAAAGAGAACGGATGCAAAGCTCGTGTGCCATGGGAAGGTCACTGACTTTTAAATGTCTAGGATTCCCTCTGTGGCTAATCCCAGCATGTCCTGAATGCAGGCTATTTTTAGGTACAATAGTGGGTCCGTTAGACATCCTGTCCATATAAAATGAGTGCCTTACTGGTGAGCTTCTCCTGTAGGGCAGCTAATAAGTAGGTAGGAAAATGACGTCTCTGTACTTTTGACTTGCATGCTATTGCAAGGAAGGACAACAGGAACGTCTCCTCTCTGGCGTCAAACAGTCCCCCTGCAGCATACATACAATTTAAATTATTACAAGGCAATGTTACAAGTATGAACCCTGGCACAAAATAAAGTAATTACATTTAATTAGGCAGCCAAAAAAACGATGGCCTGAGACTCACTGCCTTAGATGTAGCCTTTTGTTGACTTAACACAGGACAGGTAATGAATGAAACTTCAAAGTGTAAGCAACTAAATTGCTGCTTAATTAGTAAAGCCCTAGTTGAAAACACAGCAAAACAAAACAAGAAAAAACAAAAAACAAAACAACAAAAAAAAACACTTGATTTTCTTTTGTCAAAGCAATTCAGACAGTGATCCCATGTCTCACAGAAACACTGAAATGAAGGGTTGGTCTATTAAGAACGCATTTGTGTTCAGAAGCACAATATTGTGTTTTGTTTTTGTTAATGCAGAGATCATGAAAAGTGCTAGATCATCAGCCCTGGAACCTGACATCGCCCAAGAGGGGACTTGGTGCAAGCAAGTCACTAGCTCACAAATCTCACTTGCCTGCTAAGCATCAAGTACAGATATTTAATCCTTTGGGTATTCTGGTCTGCTGGTACACCCACACCAAGCAACCTAACACAGAGAAATAACTTTCATAAGTCAGAAATGATGGAAGGCATAGATAAAGAAAAGTAGGCATCGTAACACTAGATTTTTCATGTACAAATCTCTCAGTTCTGCTTTTTCATATCCAGGATCACATATGTTGCCAGAGCTCATCTCTGGAAGCCTCTTACACTTCTATAAACATCCTGCTGCTCTGTCATACAATTAAAAGTGAAAAAACAAAGCAGGTCTGAACAACATAATGAGTTGCACTAGCCCGTCGTCTCTGGTACAGCATTTTATTTTGATTTCAATCAGAGATGAAAACAAGCTATTTGTTGTTCTCATCCCATTCCTCACACGCTTATATCAGACAATCTGGAATCAGACTAAGTCTCCACTCCAAAAGGTGCTCAGGATGGACTGGCAGGAGCCTCAGCAGCCAATGGAGCTTTTATTCCATTTCTGCTTACAACCATGTATTTGCTGGTGAGAGTGACCAGAAGGTAAAATAACATCTCTTAACAAGATTTCTGCCTTCCTCAGGTTTTCCCTCTCAGCCTTGTTCAGCTCAGCAGATCCCACAGCAAAAAATAACTGGCAAAGGTTTGTTAGGGGACTTCGTATTACATCTCAAGACTGGCAGCTACTAGTTCTAGCTCCATACCCAGGATTTACTGAACATCTTGCCACAGTTGCAATCCAGAGTTTTTTACACTGTGGGACAAAAGGACAGTCTCCCCTTCCCCAAACCACATGTCTCACAGTTTGCCTTCTTGCTGAAGACAAAACCATTCTGCAGGGGTAATGTAAAGATCAAAAACACACCTGATGGTCTCGTCTGGTGTTCAGCAAAAAGAGTGGCACCACTGTGTCTGCTCTACAAAAACATAAAATCAGTATGTACAGGAAAAAAATAGTGTACTTTCAATTACGTTTTTCCCATCATTATGAACAGCATAGTGGAGTACGCAGGACTTACAGTTTTATCTATTAGCATACTCTTTTGTCAATAAAAGCGGCAGTCTGGAGATAATTCAAGTGCTTCACTCAAGTCAGTAGGTTTTATCCTGTCCTATTAGTAGTCCTAATAGTCCTCTGCACTGCTCCTTTTAAAAACAGTGTCAGAAAAAAACACAAGTGTAAAATAGAGAGAAGGGAAGAAAGGCAGCAATTCAACACAATTTCAGCAAGTTTTGGAACAGATAAAGCAAGCATGAGAGCAACACTAAAAGCAAGCATGGGCCAGATGAAATTGGATTTAAATTAGATTCCTCATATCTTTCACCAACACATAGGAATGGTTCTTTAAGTGTTATTTGAAATTTTGTTTTCCAGATACGATAAAAATGCAAATGAAGGGAGAATGCTGCTACAAAACCCTATGTTTGCTGAGGTGCATTTTGCTTAGAAAAAGAGATAAGCGACTGAAGCAGTCTGGCCCTTTTCCTCAAAGGAACCCAGAGTCACCGTGTTATCAAGAGAAACATGTCTGCTTGGACCATGCACATCACTGCGCAGGCAGAGCTGCAATGTGTTAGAGATTAAGAACAATTCAGAGAATGCAACAAAGAGTACTTCTGATGACTTGTGCTTTTTAGCACCTAGCCAGTGCAAAAACCTGTCCGTCTCAAGGAAGTCAGCGTGTCACCACCTTGCTGCCTTCCCAATGGCACGCAGCCATAGGCAGCTGGGTGACTGCATGTTCTGCAGCATTTACAAATAATTACAGACCAGCTGCCTAGTTATACCATTCATTTGGTAAAAATAGAATGAAATATTAATGGCAGCGTATCAGAAATCTTTAGTAAAAACACAGTTGGATAAATCAGTCATTCTCTTTCAAATCCATTAACAGTCCTCTCTCAAATCTCTGCGTAAAGCTATGTAGAAGCATTTCACATATCTAATCGCTAAAAAGTCACACGTCCAAACCTGTGATTGCAAAACATAAAGGCTCATTGAATTTGTATCATGACAATTTTTCAGTCAAACACTGAAAGTATCAGATGGAAACCACTGCAAAGAAGTGCTTGGTTAGCTCTTCACTCCAACCCAAGTCAGTATCTGCTGCTGCTGGAATCAACCCCAAGAGGGACACCAGCATAACAGGAAAATTCGGCTGAGGGGAAGGGCATCTGGAGACAAAAAGAACAACATTACAGAACTGCTTCTGGCACAAAACACATTAAGTGACAATTTGAAGTTTCACGGATACACTCCTCCTGCCACAGGGTCATTCCTTCAGAACACTCTTCTTCCACCGGCAGAGCAATGTGCTAAGGCTTGCTTTGTGGCAGGATATCATGGACAATGTTCATCTGTCCTGTCCACAGAGCTGCAGACAGAGGGCTTCTGGCCACTTACTGCACCCGATCCAGCCTTGTCGCTCTTCTAGGGAGTAGCTCTCCTCAGGCTACTGCTACAACAAGGAGTTCCTAACTATGCACGCATTGTACATCCATCACCTTCCTTGATATAAGCCTTGTTTTACAAGGCGATACTTTCTGGACCTAAATACAAATGTCATTATTCTAATTGTCCCCCAAGAGTCTTCCCATTTCCAGGCTGGTCTCCTTAAGACTTATAGAGCCTGAAGGGGTCCACGGTCTCACAGAGTAGTCATTGTATCTGATTAGTGAAACATACATCTGAAACCCCTTCAGAAGAGCCAGTCCAGAGCTTTTTCGTGACACGGATGAAATGAATTTTGCTGTCTCAGGAACACCCTCCCTCCTGTTGTGGGAAGGGCAGCAGTGGAACAGAAATTTGAGAGAGAACTGGAGAGGCGAAAACCCTTCCCTATGAGACTTCCCATGGGCCTAGTGCAGAGCCATCAGATGTCCTTCATATTAACAATTTTTCTCTTCTCTCAGCCAGATACTGCAGTTGTGAGATCTTACCTGCTCAGAGGTATCTATCAGATTACAGGAAAGAGACGTTTAACTGCTCCTTGCTGAATAACCTAAAGAACTGTAATCCCAAGATAAGACCCAACAAAATTCCTCATTCATATTTCCCAGTTTCTGCTTCCTCCTCTCCCCAGGGCATTTGTCATGCACAGTATTCTTACTTTTACAGAAGTCCATATAGTTCTGCACAATTCATGGCTCTTCTCTCCTCCCAGAGGGTGCCACTGCACATTACTTATTGCCCATCAACCAACCTGGCCATGCTCACTTCCAGAGGTTTCTGCTAGCCTGCTGTCTCTAGAGGTTCACTCTTTAACAGCCTCCCACCATCAGCCTCTCTTCCTGGTAAACACACAGCATGACAAAATGACCACACGTGCACAAAACTCATAAAAGAAACACTGCATTTTCATGAATAGGACATAGCACACAGAGGTTATTTGGGAGCAGATCCCTGCTCATCTACAAATCTTGACCTATTTATTTTTAAATCAAAGGATATCTTCCTTTCGTAATACCATGTCTTTGGCTTAAAGAAAGCTATGACTTGTCAGAAAAATATTCTAATATAACCAAAGTTGTGGTTCCTGAAGGCCATCATAAACGCGATTATTCTACATCACAGCAAGATATTTCATTCCCTGTCTCATAAATTTCATGATTGAGCAATGTTATGTACGTTTGTACAAGCTTTAAGCTGAGTATGAATGCATACTCCCAGTAGCTAGGCAGCAAAAGTTTCCACCTACTGCTTACAGATATTTTGATGAAGGCTTCTAACTTGCTTTATTTTTTATGCTTTAACAGAGGTAATCATCTTGTTGGTTATTGTAAAGAAACATTAAGAACAACACGTTTGCTTTTAGCTATTCATAAAAGCATTAGAGGATGGGGGATAATGCTAATACTACTCTTTTATTGCAAGCATTATCAATGGGCATACATACAGATACCGTGTCTTAAGCAATGACACAGGGAGCAACTAGAGAGTGGTACTATTTTTGATGTTTACTGAAAATGTCTGCGGGGAATCAAGTTCAATAAGCTTCTTACAAGTAGAAAATGATACCGTTAGCAAGAGGTGGTTCCTGGACAGAGTACAGTCATTTCAGGATAACAACAAGAACAAGTTTTTGGTAATCATTAGTTTCCTCGTACCCCTCTAAGGCTGAGCTTTGTCAGATGAAAAGAAGCATTTTTCATGTTAAGAAGGGCCACCTCTCAACTTTTTATTATGTCGTTATGAACATGAACAACACCGTACAATGTGGGAGATTGTAAGAAAAGTACATTTGTTCAAAAACACCCAACAGTGTCAGCTTTTGCATCTCTTTCAGGACCACAACTGCTTCCTCCAACAGTTTAGTTACCTGCCATTCCCTTAGGAGGGCCAAGGTGGCAGTCAGGTAAGACTCAAGAAATCTGCAGGCCCCACTCATTCTCCTTTGCTTTGCTTGTACCTAAACTGCATGCAGGCTAGAGGACCACCTAGCTCCACACGCAGACTGAACTTCTGACACAGCCAAACAATTGCAAACCAAAGGGAGGGAGAGAGGGATGGAGGGAGAGAGGAAGGAAGGAGAAATACAAGAAACAGAAGTTCACATAGAAATAATGTTTTCCTTCTGTGTGATATTTTTTATGGATTTAGGATAGAAAGGAGGCCCTATTTGGAGAGAGAGCCTTAAATCCAGTAGCTGAATATTTCTGCAAAGCTTTGTGATCCTATACGCAGCTTTAATGAACAGACACACAATTATATAAGAAGACCTTCAGTTGTTTGAAATTCACTGCTCAGCGTTTCAGGGTGACATTAGGAAAATTGCTTTTCTCATATTCATTACAGTGTTATGAAATTGGTTTTGTCTTCTTCTACAAGCTTTTTGTGTAGGACAGAGAGATTTGCAGCCAGGGAAAAGTTTAACGGTTTAACAGCAACACCAACTATAGCCTGCCCTTAATGTACATGCAAAAATTAATTCCTTTCGCTGCTCACAGGAAGTTTTAAGCCAACCTTGTACTTCGGAGTGGAGTGCCCCTCCTCGACCACCTCAAGAAGACATCCTGCCAACCGCAGCTACAGTACCTGCCTCTTGAGTGCTAACACATCTGTGGAGCTGAAGGCGGATCAGGGCTCTCAGTGACAGATCCGTGTCTAGCAGAAGGGGGAAAAAAATTCTGTATGAAATCTTTGCAGAAAAATTACAATAAGCTGTCACCTTTCTCACCCCAATAATTGTTCTTCCTTTTTTTTTTTTCCAAATTATTTCTTCTGTCTGAGCAGCCCAGCTTAACTTTCAGCTAGGAAAGGTTATGAAAGGTTATGTTCTACCACATGATTTCACTGTGTGTCAGTAAAGTCTCCATCAGAGAGCTGTGTCCTTACCTTTCCTGAAAGGTAAAGAACCAGCTGAAACAAGTCCAAAAAGCCTCTCCTGTGGCATTCATTGGGGATAACCAGACTAAATCATTCTGGTGTACTTAGAGGTGGGATTGACAGAGGAGACACAAAATAACCGTCTTCAAACAGACAAAAAGCCACTGCAGGCCACAAGGAAATACACTGTGGGGAAGGCAGCAGACATTCACACCTGAACTCTGGCTACACAGGCAGGAAGGGCTTCTACAAGGCTGGCCCAGGCCATGTGCTCTTCAGCTGTGCCCTCAGGTGGCTCAGGATGGAGACACCTTGGATGTGCAAGCTCAGGGTGTTTGCACCCAGCTTCCTTCTCGCAGGCTGCAAATAAGCGCCTCCAGTAGGTATATATAATAGTGGATATCTTTCACTCCACACTTGCTGATGTTTCAGTGGATTCTTGTTACACATTTTCAAGACAACATATAAACTATGTTAAAAAAGTCTGATAATGGGAAAGGTGAATGTACATAATAAAAGGTAACCCCAAATCACCCAGTTTTATGTGTGTGGTCATGTATGTGCATTAGGAGGTGCTCTTGTGATACTTTGACAGCTTGATTCAGCTCTCCCCCTTCTGAATAATTCTACATATAAATAAAAAAAAATAAATGTATAGAGTTTCTTCCTGATGTACTGGGCCCCCTCTGTACGGTAGTAAAGCCAATGCTATGTGTGACATGGGAAGATGTTTCCAAAATGAAACCTCCATTATGATCCTCCTCTGCAGTTCGTCCTAATCTAGATTTCTGAGTGTGGGCCACCCTGCAAGGTATGGCTACTTGGAAAGACAGAACAGAGGAGCAGATGTTTCCAGTGAATCAGTCCTGCTTCAAAGCTAGCCCAAAGGCATCTTAGCATAGACCTGTACAAGCAGGAAGGAAGGATTAGCAGCTCACCCTACCCTGAGAGCAACTAGCTCATCTCTTCAACCGTAGGCTTACGCAGCAGCTTACCTCCCTACCCTTCTGTAATAAAGCCAGCTCTGAGCCTACAGTCAAAGCCTCCGTTCTTCGCAAAGACAAAAATCAGAAGTGTACTTAACTCTGAAGCACAGAAAAAGCCAGGTTTGCTAGGAAGGCACCAAGCAAAGGGATATAGTCTGTTGTGGATGTAAGAGCGTGCAGACAGACATACCAACATGCCTCGTAACTACTCATTGTTTCCTTATTCCAAGGCAGGCACGCAGAACATGCACCAAGGTGCCTTTGTAGGGACAGTTTCAAAAGGTGTTTTCCCAAGCTGCTTGTATCCTTGTATCACTTCAGGATCCTTCCATCTCAGCACACTGCACTTTTGGGAAGGAATACGTTTCTGCTTGAATTTGACAGGTATTTACTGCTCTTACAGCAGAACCAGGGTACGTATAATCCCTCCAGTGATAGTCTGCACTAATGTCACAGAGTGTCTCTTTTGTCACTACAATATGGAGAAACAGATTTAAAGAGGCAGCTTTATATATACTTCCTCATTCAGGAAAAAGCCAGGGGAACTAAACAGGCATTATGAAATATAAAGGAAGATGATTATTTTCCAGTTATTGCAAGGGGAAACAGTACAAACTGGTCCCTCTTAGAATACCTTATTGCACCATTTAAGCACCAAATTAGAGCACTTCTCTAAAAGCAGAAAAGTGCATAATGTCTCAGAGAGGTACAGGAGAAAAGCAGGCAGTTAAGTGGAAAGCCAGACACCACAAACTCCTGTGCACTGCAGACAGGGTATGACAATCACTTAAATACAACCCACAATGTCAAAAGATACTGCAGGACATGAAGAAAAGGAGATTCGTTAAATTTTGAGTACGTCATAGCTGCTGTTGCACACCTGACTTTCAGCTGTGAGCAAAGAGAGTTTGAAGTAATTAGCCTGAAACACACCAGGGACTCAACAACTGAAATGCAAAGCAGTTTTTATTGACAAAGGTGAAGAGTGAGAAAGTATAGCTGAGCTTAGAAACTTAGGACCAGACATTTTTTCTTTGAAACATGTATTTTTAAACCACTAAATATTATTCTTTAGAGCATTGCTGCAGCAACAGTGCAAATACACGAAATTCTCATGGTGTACCAAAAAAAAGGGAGCTTGCATCATATTGACTATGATTAGCCAAGTGAGCAGTCTCCAGTGAGATAAGGCTTTACCAAGCTGCAACACTATTACCCTGAAGACCTTCCACAATCATCCATCAAACACAGAAGATGATCTTGTGTCCAAGATCACCCTGACATCTACAGACAGTCTGTCTCAGCTGACCACAGAGGATATTAGAACTCCTGCATAAACCAAAACACATTGGCTGGCAGTCTTCTTGGCCACATGTGTTGGTCAGAAAGCAATGAAAACAAAAATCTATGAACTTTCTTTTTCTATGAACTATCTTTTCACCTGTATAGACTCTGTTACAGAAGCTTCTGAAGCGTAGATTTTGTTTTTGCAAGCCAGCATTTTCTCACACACACTCACATTTAATATTCATTTTGATTCGCCTTAGAGCAGTATAAAGAGCCACGAAAAGAAACATCAAAAACTAAAACCCTGAGGTCAAAATCCATCTTCTCCAGGCAGCATTTCCATACCTTGAGCCAGTATTCACTGAGCTATACAGTATTTAGTGTGTGCTGCTTCCATCCATTTAAGTGCCCTTCAAGCTCAGCAGCTTGAAGCCAATCCTTTCAGCAGCTTTAGCCAATCCTTTCCTCCTGCTCTCCTCATCACACAAGGCTTTGCCTCCCAGATTAAATGCAGGTGTTCATGCCTCAATCAGTCATTTGGGCAACCAAGGTGATTCTCATTACTGTTAGTCCAGGCTAACAACTGCTTCCTCTCAACCTTCAACTACACTATCTAACTGATACCTCTCGATCTAGACCAGGTTGGGAAAATGCCAGGAGATTTCAACACCTCCTGCCTCTTGCTTTATGGGTTTGCACACAGGATCTGGAAGCTATGATGGTGCTGCTGTTAGCTTTAGCAACAAGCAGTTGTGCTACGCCATTTTTTAGGCACTAACAGAAACTAAATATCCCTGGCCAACCCAGGCAGAGAGCTAGAGACCACAGGAGTATGAAAAAAGCCATGAATGGAGCACATGAATGCAACTGAGGTGATACTGGTCAGCAAGGTAAATTGCTTTGCAGCAGCTGCCAAACCACTTGTTTTGCTGTTTGCATATTACTTTAACAGTATTTATCATCTCTGCAAGCTTTACAGAAACACCTCAGTTTTCTTTTCCTGGACTTCATCTATTTTTTGTCTCTCTATCTCACTTATACGTTTTGCCTCATACTCAAACATCAGGAATAATTTATGTCCAATCTTCATACACATCTTCAGACATTATGGCAACAAAGGCACTATCCACAATCTTAGTGATTGATGCAGATAAATTTTAATAATTTTCTATACGGAAGAACTCACAGAAATCTTATCTGAGAAGTTACAACACTGCAGGAAATACTGAACTGACTATGCACAGCTGAAGCAAAAATCTCATTTTTCTAAGACCATTAAATTTTAGGCATTTTTGCCCAAAATATTTGGAAACCCACATTAAAAATTCTTGGGTGTACCAGGCTCTCCAATGTCTGTTTGGAAATCCAACCATTTCAGCACAGGAAAAATGGCACATGGGGCAGAACAGAACAGAGCATCCCACACTGGAAGGGACCCACGAGAATCATCGAGTCCAGCTCTTTATGTAAAAATCAGCTCCTGAAGGTCTAACTCCAGTCTAACTCCAGGAAACATGAAATCTACTTCAAATGCAAATAATGAGCTTTTCACTCACCTCTGTCCTCCTCCCAGATTGAATCAGCAAGCACTTGTGGCACTGTGACTTTCTTGCAAAAAAAGTGTAGGCCTATAAAGACAAACAAGGACCAAACCATGGCCCTGTAGCAGCCCTGAATACAGAGCACAGAGCATTCACATGAAGTTTGCATGAGCCTGGTACAGTATCTAGGAAAGATGTAGGTTCTAAGAAAAGACCAGCAGTTTAGACAAGATCTGGTGAAAGATGTGTCATAGATTTCCAGGGCTGGTATAACACAGTAGTAGGTCAGCTCACCTTAATAATGAAACTTATTCAGAGCAGACAGTGTTTCTGGCTTCATCACTGCACTCTAACAAACACAGAGACACTTCTTAAAGGCTGGTGTCTCACTGTGATATATCACTGAGCATTAAAGTGGTGATTTATACTCAACTGGATCATCAAACCACACAGTTTTACTACGGCAGCCGGTAAGTATAAACATACACACCTTTGGATCCTATTTCAACCACACAACCTTACGTAACTATTAAAACCTACAGTTCCTCTGAGAAATGAGAAACACCAGGCTGGAGATTTGTATATTATAATGGGTCATCAGGACCAGGAAAGGAGCTCATTCACCAGCAGGGGCAACCTGTTGCCACTGGTAACTATTATTTGTATTTTACGTGCTGCAGCAGCTGCCTGCTTGGCTCACCGCTGCTCAGTGGAAAGCAAAAAACCAGTGTTTGTAGCAAAACCACAAGGATTTTTTTTCTTCCTGTCACTATCTGGGTCAAGCACACACTGAAGATGCTGCTGCCCTCTGAACTCTCCCTGCAGGTAGGGCTGGAGGGATGGCCAGGCTGGGTCTGGGGAGATCCTGGGGGCTCAGCACCCTGCCCGCAGGGCAGAGAGTGACCAAGGAGCCAACCTCTGTACATCAACACTGCAGCATCCACCAGGGTATTACTCCAGTGA
Source organism: Anas acuta (assembly GCF_963932015.1). Classification (NCBI taxonomy): domain Eukaryota; kingdom Metazoa; phylum Chordata; class Aves; order Anseriformes; family Anatidae; genus Anas; species Anas acuta. Next base: position 2,467,100 of record NC_088985.1, read on the forward strand.
AAGTTCTGCTTCCTGACAAGCACAAGCTGTACAAACACACACACAAAGCCTTGGTCATGCTCCCGTCAGCTTTATCAGCTCTCCTGCATGCCAGGAATTGTCCACAATTGCTTGACTAAGGACTGGTTTCTGGCAGGATACGGCTTCCACGAGTCAAGTCCCTGGGTGCATGTGGAAAGCACTGAGCTCCATCTCCCATGTCTACAGCAACCCAAACACTTGGCTCTTTCCAATATAGTGCTCCAACTTTTTTGTGACAAAGTAAAACAGCTGAAGCAAAGGGATGCTTTATCCATAGTTTAATTTTTCTGAGATCTCAGGGTTGTACAACAGACTAAGCCTAAACAAAGAAAGCTTTAGAGTTCCCCTGCTGATTCCTTGTTGAATCATTCTCACACAACCCTGACGTGACTTCAACCGCGCTCCCCAGAACACCAGCCACTGAGCCCCAAGTTCAGGAAAATGTCACTGCATCCTAAAGGCCCTCTACATTACAACTTTACACGTCTCAGACTGGTTCTTTTCAGCATCATGCCCAAGGAGCTTGACGCTACCCTTCGCTTTGCTATGGACAACACTGGTTTAAATTTTCTGGGCAGTATTTCTATTCAGAAGCTGTCACAGACATTGCAGAACTATCATATGATCCACAACCAGTTTCTGGGACCTGTTTTTTACATTCTTCACAGATTCAGGTATCTGAGATGGTTGTATTTGCCTTATGTTTTTCAAGGTTGCCTTAGACCAAGGCTTGTTTTCAAAAGAATGAGAAAGAAAGAAAACCAAACCTCTGGAGAGGAACACTGATTTGTCAGTCTTGTGAACAAACCCCGGAGTCCTATTTATCCTTCCTGCAGCAGGTCACCTTTACCTTGAGGGACCACTGACCTACATAATGTTTATGTAAGACTAATTAGGATGAAATTAAGAAAATGTATTGCATTTAAAATGGATCACATTTAAAAATACTTCAGTGGCAAAGCCAACACACAGAAAGAATTACTTCGCAAATAGGTTACATTTGCTTTGTGCAATAGCAAGAAGACCACAGTCCATATTTTCTAATAGAAAAATAAAATTCTCGTTTCGAGTAAATTAATGATAGACTGCCTGGATGTTTGCTTGCTTGTTTGTTTTAATAAAACAGAAGCACCTTATTAACCCTTATTGGATATAAGGGTCAAGAGGCTGCTCAAGACCTGTGAGAATAGCTGTCATTGCTCCTCTCTCATAGCTGGTAAGCTGACTGCAGACACCCAGTCTGACAAGATGTCAGACTTTTTGTTGGGGCATGGCTGCAAGCATTGTATCAGTTAAGTCTCTAACATCACTTCCTGGAAAAGACTTGTTAAGAGCTATAATATCATGTATGATGTCCTAACCACATCCTGCTGTTAGGATTTTACAATGAATACTGCTGTTGGAGACAAATGGACAAAATAAATTCCTGTCAGGAATATGACCTGAAAGAACCTTGGCATGTCTGCATCAGACAATGTAGTCAGGTGCTAATGTCTGTATTTCATCAGACTGCTTGTTAAATTATCAACAGTGGTTATTTTCATACTGAGTATTTACATGAAAACTGACCAGTTATCTAAATGTGTTTTCAGATGTTGATGTTTCATCCTGTACCATAAAGAATTTCAATCAATTTTATTAAAATTCTTATTTTTTTTCTTGCCAGCTAGGACAGTTGGGATTTACTAATGTCTTAAATAATTTTGCAGTCTTAGCTTCCTATATTATTAAAGCTGGACTACACCAGTCAAAAAGTCTCACTGCCTTCTTTGAAAGGTAGTCTAACAGAATGCTACAGCAAATTACTTCATTGCAGAACTGACTGCCAAGATCAAATTTAACCCCACGATAAGTAAAGCAAACAATTCAGTCAGGCAAAAATAATAAAGTCAGGCAATATAATAGGTCTTCTGGTATGCTTTCTTTCTTCCTGTGCTCTTTTGATGCGTTTCCTCTAAGAAAATGTAATATTTATTTCTGAAAATACTGTTTTCACAGATAATTTGTTAAAATGTCTCTGCAGGTTGTTTACAAGTACAACATATTCTTTTATTAAGATGTCAAGGCAAATCCAACTATCACAATTCTAGGGTATCATTTGGTCCTTTACAAGTTCTTAAGTTTTATTTGTTTGATTGTTATAGGGGGGCTCCTAAGTTTCCCATTCTCCTAGCATTTCACATATGAAAGACACACAGCACACAGTAATATTTTGGACCTTCTTCGAAACAAGAGGTATGTGGCTAATTCACCAATAAGGCCTAAACTTCTGCAGGTGGTAAACTCTATCAGGGAGCGTAACCATGAAACCAGAAATAAAGGCTTTGAACAAATGGACGGGAGATTTAGATGAGATGTGACGTGAGGAAGAAATTCTTCACTCGGAGCACAAAGCGCACGTGGGAATTAGGGCTGAAGATGCACCTTGCTTCTGTTCTTTTTCATAAGGAATAGAATGAAATTACCTAAAAAACAGTGTTAAAAATAAACCCAGGTCACAGGCTGGGAGGTGCAGGGCAGTCCCTGTGGCCGAGGGGCAGCCTTTCTGTCTGGCAAGCCAAATAGCATTGGGGAGCCAGACCCATAAAAGGGGCCCTCAGCCCCCCAACCCTCCTCCTTGTCCACAGGAGGGCATCTTCCAGGCTTCTCCCAACACAGCTGCCTTTGGCCACATGTGGGCCCCTCCATCACAGAGGCTTGCTGAGGCCACTGTGGCCACCACTGCCCCACCTTTGCTGCAGACCCGATAAAACAGGCCCCCTGCAGCCACCAAACACCACAGACATGCCGCAGGCTTGCCTGTAAGATGTCCCAGCAGTAAACAGCTCTTGCCAATTCTCAGGGATTGTATGAGTGCTTCTTACTTTTTTTTCTTGTTTTTTTTTTGAGGGGGGTTGTGGGGGGGTGGGAAATGGGCTAAAGTTGTGCCAGGGGAGGTTTAGGTTGGGTATTAGGAAGAACTTCTTTACCAAAAGGGTTGTTAGGCACTGGAATGGGCTGCCCAGGGAAGTGGTTGAGTCACCATCCCAGGAGGTCTTGAAAAGACGTTTAGATGTAGAGCTCAGTGATCTGGTTTAGTGGAGGATTTGTTAGTGTTAGGTCAGAGGTTGGACCAGGTGATCTTGGAGGTCTCTTCCAACCTAGGTGATACTGTGAAGTAAGCAACTGGTTGTTCATGTAACTTTTCAACCATGAGCAAACAGAACCCTAAGCCTAGAATAATCAAACTCGGACATACAAACCTACTCATCAGATAGGGAAAACACACATGCACACACACACACACACACACACACACACACAGTAATAACAAAGAAAGAAAACTAACAAAAAAAACACATACAACTAATTTCAGTACTAGTATTGCCAGTTGAGTAGTGATCAAGCAGTTGAAAACTTCCATGTCTCTGTCTGGTCTCTACAGAAACATGGTCAGACAAACCACTGTAGAAGCAATTCAGAAGTACATGCACAAAACCCCCCAAAATTAGAGACTGAACATTTCCTCTCATTTTGTTGAAAATGAAAATCCTCTCAGTACTACTTGCACAGGAGAGCCTTGCGGCAGGGAAATTCTACTGCAGAGCTCGGAATCACAAAAACTCATTAGGCAGCAATCCTTTAAAGCATACAGTATTATGTCTTGATCCCAGGTAACTCAAGAAAAATCATCCCTTGGAAATATAAAGACAGTGAAGAGGTAAGATACTGGCTCAGACTAGTTTGCAGAGACAGCAGACTCAGTGACCAAGGTTCCTAATCTGTACGTAGAAAAATAAAAACAGAGTTGGAATTTGAAGCCTTCCATCAGAGTATGAGTTTGGATTCGGTCATATGGTGCCCAGTGTGGTGGCTGCCCCTGAGCCCTCCATCTGACAAGCTAGTGCCACTAAGAGCCAGGAGCTTGACTTCCACTGTTACTTTCCACCCTACGTTTCAGTTTTGTGCTGCTTAAGACAGACTTCTGTACATCATTCCAATATTTCTGCAACCCTCAGCCACAAGTACCTGTTCCCCAATTCATTATGCCACACTTCACTGGCATCCTAAATACCCAATTTATTCAACTTAACCATTTGGACACCGCCAAAACTTTCTGAAACATCTGCATCAGGGACTTCCACATGCACACTAATTGCTGTTAACCCCATTGAGACTAGCTGCGTTAATGAGACTTCACTTGCACAAACGTATGCTCCAGCATCTGGCCACAAGAAAGTCAATCAGGTGCCTACCAAGTTCTCTAGTATAAAACAAAGACAGACTTCCAATGTCCAAATGAAACTGGTTTGTAAAAGAAATAGGCTACACGTTCATGCATTTGGTGCCAAGCCTATTCTATGTTCACCAGGTTTGTTATCTGTTACAAGGAACATACAAGGAACAGAGGAAACGGAGGTTTGGCTTTCCAACAAAGAAACATCCTTAGGGACCTAAAGAAAAAAAATCATTTCCTGTCTGCAAGTTAAACTAAGAACACAGAGTTGATCCTGAGAATTCTGCATCCTTTCTCAAAAAAAAAAAAAAAAAGATGCTGTTATACTTACTCTTCCTTGAATTACATCTTTCTGTATTCAATTTCCATAGCTTCTGATTGTAGACAGCTCTGTTGAGATCACTGTAATTGAAAACAATACAAAAGGAAACACGGAAGAATTACATGGAAGTGGTATTGTCAATTAAAAACACTTCAGCAGCTGTGAGTACCTCAGAGATGTTAGCAAGCCTCCTAGAACCCCTTGACTTGGGTGCATCAAGTCTGATTTTGTCTTAACTCTTTGTCTCTACCCGAGTTCCAGTACCTGACTTCCAGCACAAGATCTTTGTCTCTACCCGAGGCAAAGAGTAACTATAGCAAAGATATGAGCTGAACATTTCCTATAGCCAGTGGATTCCATTGTGGTGTTCCTTCCTCTTCATTGTCAGCAGAATGGAGATTCAGCATCTGCAGAATTAAAACCCGAGACCAAAACCTTGACTCCAGACAGGACACTGACAAGACTGCTGTGATGTAAACAGGCACCAACTTGTGCTGCCTCTCCTCCCCCTATTGCCTGATTCCTTTGCATTTAGTGGCAGTAGGATTTCTGGAAGGGTTCCAATGCCTGCTTCGGTAGGAAAAAGTGTGTTTTCATCCCTGGCTTCAACAGAAGGGAGATGAGGCCCAAACTTTGATAGGCATCATAAATGTAGCTACGTAGAAACACAACAGCTGTGTAAAAAAAATAAAATTATTTTATTTATTTATTTTTTTTTGCTAAGCATATCCAGATTACTTGGGATGCATCACCTTTTCTGTGAATCATCATTCTGTGATTTTTGAAGGGATGTTTGGTCCATACACAGGTAGTAGGGCCCTTTTAAGCTTTCTGCCTTGCGAATCCCAATAGAGCCAAACTTCCTTCTGTTTTGTGTTTTTATTCATGACAGACATTCTTCCAATTAAAGTGAAGGAATTAGATTTGGTTTTTAGACCAATCTGTATCAAGCAAAGCTGGGTTTCTGTAGGGTATCTTTGTTAATATTCTTTACACAAAATATACAAAAATCCATTTTATATTCCAAGTGATAAATGCAAGCCAGACCCAGGCTGGTTGGGCAAACATTGGCAGAAAAATGGCAAAACACTGAGCAGAAGCTTACCCAAGCAGGCCACAGGAATTCATTTGGGACTGATTAAAAACCATGAAGACTGAAGTACAAGAATTAGTGAAAACCAAGGAAAGCAGAAGCCAGTGGTCAGCAGCTGTCTGCCAAGAGGCGAACAGGCTCCCTGTGTATGCGCTGCCTGGAAAGGTAGGACCGGAGGTTTCAAGCAAGGAAACAAATAGCAGGCTATCTGAGGGGATCCTGCAACTGCAGCCCCAATCTCACTTCTGTGGGTATGATAGTAGACCTGAGGTAACGGGCTGCACGTCCAAAATCTACAGTAAAGACCCAGCAAATGCACTCACAACACAGCCCCATGTTTAAATCAGAATCAGTTCCACCATTCTTCAGCAATTACAGCTTTCCTAGTTAAAAACAACCAGTGCATTTGGCTGCCTGCTTATAATCACAGGTCACACTGCAGCATACACGTATGTGGAAGGGTATTCATAAACAACATGGAAAAGTAGCTCATGAAGTCTGATGACAAACTTAAGACAGTAAAGAACAACAACAACAAAAAAAAAAAACCTTTCAAGATAGTGAAAAGAAAGGTTGATTGCATAGAAGTGTGTGGGAGAAGCTATACGACTGAGTAACACAGTGTTAAAACGATGTATCACTGTAACATAAAGTGATGTGGAAAACAACTCTAATTTCACAGAAACAATGATGAGGAACATTCCTAAACATTTTGATTCAGGAGTGAGATGTTAGGATTAGGCAGGATATAACATCGGCTCAATGCACAGTCAAAAAAAACCAAAAACGAACAACAAAATATCGTTATGCTGCTGTCTAGATCCATGCTTTGTCCAGAATTCAGATATTTTGTGTAGTTCTGGTTCTCTGCACCCATTCTTCAAGAAGATAGACTGATTCAGGAGAAAGTTCAAGGTGGGACATCAAGGATGGCCAGTGTTTTTGGAAGAGCCCATTCCTTTACACATGGAATGACTGCATAAACTGATACTTCCTCATCTAGAAAGAAGTCATCCAGGACAGCATCAGTTGTCTATAAACTTAAAAGTGGCAAGGAGACCGCATAGCAACCAGCTGCAGCCTGACTTCCAGCACAAGACCTGGCGGTTACAATAAGGCAGCAGGTTCAAGAACAAAGGGCTTTGTTTTGTTTCGATGCACTGTTTATTTAAACCATGCAATTCTTGAACTCTGGATGTCATGGATGTGAACAGTTCACATTTGGTCAAGGGGAGGGTGCCCAAATTCGCAGAAGAAAAGTTCACTGAGCTACTCAGCACTCAGAAAAATATGGGGCTTTGCAGGTTCCTTGAGTTACAGATGCTGGTAGTTTTTTGTTTGTTTGTTTTTTGTTTTTTTTTTTTTTTTTAAATCATCCTTCTTACATTTTTACAAAACAAGTGCTACGTGAACACAAAAATAAGCTACTATTTTGTCTTTTCACCTAGGAATTTTATGTGAGATGAGAGCATATTTCCAGCCACTACATCATTAATTAATTCAGGATTGAAGACATCAGAAAAAAAAAATACTTCGTTTATTGGATTTTAGCCCTCTAGTTTGCATTGTAAAGGTATCATATGACCAAAAAGTCTCCCAGCATAAATCTTGAATTGAACTCTTATTGTGGAAAATGATCCCAAAATAGGAAAGTGCACCTATTTCAAAGCATCATCTGGCAGGAGAATACTACTTACAAAATATATTTTTTGTAATGTATGAAGGTACTAAACTGCTCCAGCAAGTCCTATTTATATATTAAACTAAAATAATATTTGAATCTCCATTGGGGCTGGACTTCCTCTCCTTCCTTATAAGTTTTTTAAGCTGCTTATTGAACTGGCCCTACAACGGTCCCACACATTGCTTTACCAGTGTCCCCTTTTGATTCTCAGACTGGTAAGGAATCTCAGCCTATTTAAAAGTTTTCCACAGCTTCACATAAGATCACACATTGCAAAATGTGTGCAGGGGCAGCCTCCTCAGCACTTCTCTTGCCTGTTTGCCTCCTTATGCAGTCCCATGCATGATGAGAGCACCCATATTCAGTCCCATACCCACCAAAACCCTTGGCCTTTTCAGCAGCAAGGCCATTCACCCAGCCTGTGCTCAAATTGGTGTTACTTTAGATACTGAGCATGGCACCTCTCTTGTGGAACTGCATTAGCTTTCTATTGGCTCCTTCCCCAAAAGTTTTTCAAGACCACTACTGCCCCAGCCCCCAGATTTAGTGCAAACTGCATATTTGCTAAGGGTGTACTGTGCTTCATCTTCCAGGTTGCTGGAAGATAATGAATACCAGGTGCTTCACTCTCATCTAGGTGTGAGGTGGACATATGGATTGTCATCACTACCCTTCGATCCTGGTAGTTCTGGTGATTTTCAGTCCACCTGGCTGCCTGTTTGTCAGGCACATACCTTTTCCCAGCTTCCAAACAAGAACACCATAGGAGATCCTGTCACAAGATCTTCTAAGCAAGTTTGTGTTCCTTGCTCTCCCCTCAACCACACAGTCATTTCATCACAGAAGGCAATCCAACGGACAAGCACAATTTGCTCTCAATATATGTAATAACTGCCCTTCATTATCCTCTTGCTCTTAAAATCTTTTGAAATAGAACAAAAGAGGATGAGTCCATGGCTTTCCTAGGGACTGGGATGAAGCTGAGCAACCTGTAGCTACCCAGGTCACTGTTTTTTCCTTTCTTAAACATTGATGCAACCTTGGCTTTTTTTTTTCTTCCCAGTTGTAAACAATTTCTCCCAATCACCATTACTTTTCATAGACTGCAGACAGCTGCCTTGCAGTCACATCGGCCAACTCTTTCAGCACACTCAGAGATAGCACGTTTGGCCCTGTGGGTTTGAAGTAACCAGATTCCATACCTTAACACTCAGGCTGTTGTTGCTCTGCTGCTGGCTGCCCCTCCTTCCCAAAAATGTGGCACACTGTGAACCCTGTTATTCTAATGGGGAGACAGTTTTTAAAGCCATCCAGCTCACATTCTGATAACATGGCTAACTCTCTGCTGCATGGAAAATAACGAGACAGTGATCAGAAAGTTATCAACAGAATCTGCAGGAAGTGTGCATTCATATATGCACTTTATGGATTCTGTGTTTTCAGCCTCAACTGCAAAACTAGCTGCTCGTGAAGCAGTCACACTGCTGGTTTCTAGCACGTTCTCTGATCCACTTTCTGTTCTGCTCTCCATAGAGTAGACAGTCTATCATTTTAGTACGGCTTCAGTTTTTACCTTAGTAACATCATATACCACTAGAAATGCACATTTCCTCAAGTGGGAGATGACAGTATAGCCCACAGGGAGAAATCTGGCTCTGAGGGAACCTTCATGTGGATTTGACTGGATGTTTCATTTACACAAACTCTTTGCAGCTTTTCAAGAAACCCTCAAAGTGCAGGGATCTGTGGGGTGAAGTCCTGCATCTGTTTGGGTTGCGTATTTGCGTTGCCTTCCTGTTCCTGTTTTCCCTCTAGCGTGAAGGCGTCATGGTTCCTAGCACCAGCCCACACATATCGCACCCTGAATCACAGGATGAGAACCCGGACCAGAGGTCAACTCCAACAAAGACACATGCTGGCAGAACAGGGTTCCATGAGATGTCTGCTAGAAGCCTGTCACCCATTTGGCTTTGGGCTTCCCTGGAGATGTACATCTATAAGTGCGTTTTGCAGCTGATGAGCTAGGTCATCAGCTAACTAAGGTCATTTACATAGTGGAAAACACGTAACATTTTCTGTCTTCACAGAAGAAAATGCCTTTGCATTCCAACATCTGACTGTAGACCAGACAGCTAAAATATTAGTGCATTATTTACACATTGAAGTATATCTGCCCATTTATTGCAAAGTCCTTTGATAAATCTGTGTGCTTCATTAATAATAACGCAAGTAGACTTTGCGTTTGTCTTAGAAAATGAGCTATTCATATACACTGAGATTAATTTCTACATAATTACATACAGGGGACAGGTGCCAAGGATTTAGAAGAATATTGCTGTACATAAGCCAACAAAGATCAGGGGAAATTTGAGACAACTCCTGAGGGAATCTGATGATGCAAAAGATGCACCATTAATGAGCCACTTAACTGCAAGTACCTCAACATGAAAGACTGATGTCAAGGACTGCAGCAGACATTCATACGAATGCTCCATAGAGTAGGGAGTTCTGTGCCAATAAACTCACTTGTACTCTGCTTGTAAATCCAGCTCCAGCTTGTCCAACCACTCAACTGCTTCCAGTAACTCCAGGTTTGGCAGTATTTGGGAAAATTATTTTGGGTTCTTTTTCACTTCATGCAAAGAAGGGAGGTGGTGGTGGTGGATTTTCTACTGCCCAACTCAAACTGGAGTTGTATAGTCTTGAGAAGAGGAAAGGCACTCCAATCTCTGCTAGGTCCTAAAATAGTGCATCAAAAAGCTTAAGAAGTCTGGGCTGGCTAGTTTTATTTCCATTAGAGGACACGTGGTGGACATACTTCAGAGTAGTATTCTCTATTTATCAGAAAAATAAAGGATGAAAAATAACTAATGGTTTAAAAAAAAAAAAAGACAAAAATGAAGCACAAAATATATGGCAAAAATGGAGCACAGTCTCACCTTTTCAGCTAGTCACCGTATATATTTATTTTATCTCCCTTCTCTCCTCTTGTTTAGATTTAATGGACGTTAGACCCTTACTGACCTCTGGTCCTACAGGCTGTATCCGTGACTTGCAGCAGCCTGAAGACAAAAAGTTTGTGCTGGCACTAATGCTCACAGAAAACAGTTGGCATAAGGGAAAAAAAGCTAGTTTAGTATAAAAATACAGCTGTTTGCGCAGTTGCTGCAATAAATGCTGAAGTAATTCAATTTACTTGTCTCAATGTCTTTTTTCCATGGAAAGTTTATGGTTTGTCATTAATTCTGCCTTTCACATCCAGTTTGCTCAAGAAATAGCACAATACACTTCTATGTTATTTCTTGCTTCCTCATTCCCTGAAGAGAGAGTTTGCAATGCCTTTATGCTTGATGGGGAAGACAACACTGACAGGGTTAAACATGAGGGTTTTGGTCAAGCTCTTTTCAACAGGAAGTGACTGAATATCTGCTTGCTTCTTATATAAAAAAAAAAGAAAAAAAATAAAGGTTTTGGTGGGCTCTCTTCTACCTTTGATTGATACTAAAGATCATGGAAGTCTTGGGAACTTACAGTTTTGTAATGCATAGAAACACATGTCAGATCCTGGCGGCTGTGCTGTAATCCAGAATTTGCTTAGCCAGCTTCCAGAGGACTTTTGCTGCCTGTAAAACACCTCCTCAGCTCAGTAGCTCAGCTACTTCACTCAGCTACTTCATTCTACCTTAGGCCACAAGATCAAAGCATCAGGAACAAATCGGATGATCTCTTTACAAGTTCAGGATAAACCTAGCTCACTGTAAAGCTGCATGAAGCAAGGAAGACCCGTCCACTTGTTTTCTACACCAAGCAAAGCTCAGGAGATGCAAGGATACTCTCTCATGTATGCACAGAGCAACATGGGCCTGAGATAAGCTGTAGGGCAGCACTGCAGCTTCCTACCAAACCTTTTGTCAGATTTCAGCATATAAACCGGACATCAATACTTGGGTGTTTGTGCTGCTGGACCTCTAATTTCCAGCCACAAGTGACAGGATGAAACTCAGTAGGGAGGAACAAAACATCCTGAATCCATCTAATTCTGTGGGTCTAACTCAGGGTCAGCCATGAGTGGACAAGTCTTAAGTCAGTCCCAGTGACACAATTCCTACAGGTTGTTCATGTACTGCCATGGTTAAGGGAAGGTGGAAGAAGACTTACCACAGATTTGGGACCTGCTGTTCCAGAAGGAAAACAAGTTACAGGTGAGGCTGTCACTGGCAGGTGTGCCGTACAGCAGGACCTGGACCATAAGGAAACTGGATAAAACTGAAAAGAAATGGGAAAAAAAAAAAAGTAAAAATCACTAGGTGACAAGAAGGCAGAGTGCAAATGACAGGTGCTAGAAGCTGCTTTTCTAAGCAGCCAGATCGTGGTCAGGATACCTGCTGCTGCCATCGTCTCTTGGCTCACACCATCACTGCAGTCACCTTCTGAAAACCAACAGAAAACCAAACCCCAAACAACTCACTCAGAAACCAGAGACACACAAAGGCTGTGGCAGAAGATACTTCTGGACCATCAAAGAGGATAATATACCTAGAGGCTAAGTCTAAAACCAGTAGAAAATGCCTCATCTTTTTCAGTTATATGAGGCCTGCCAGAGACATTGCAGCTTTCTGTCATGATTGAGCCCTTCTATACACACATTCCTACTCATTTCTGCTATTAAAATCTCTTTTATTATCATACTATCTTTCTGTCAGGGTTTTGTGAATTACATTTTAATTCAACAGCACTTGGTTGTATGAACAATTAATGAGGGATGTACGTTATACAAACCTCATATTTTACTGATGAAGTACATCGGACAGACTGTATTAAGATTGAAGCACTTAATAATTATTAAGAGGCTAGTTATGGGTTTGACACATTTCCACGGTCTGCAAGAAATACTACTGTGCATCAGCCACACGTGTACACAACAGGACCGTAGCCCCCTTTGAAATGCGAAAGTCACCTCATTTGGCTATTTTACTGGGAAGGGTTTTTTTTTTCAGGTGTCATCTGCCCATAGTTATCGGTGAATATTTGTCATACGTTTTCCAGGACAAAGCATTTCAGCAAAAGCTCTATTTCTGCAAGGCACCACTTTCATTCCATAGCTTTACAGGGGATTTTTCGGCACCTTGTACTTGTGGTTTCTGATAGGACACGAGGCCAAAATCCATGTGAATTCAATTACCTGGGGAAAAAAAATACACTGTAGTTTCAGCAGTGTATTTGTTATTATGACATTGCTACAAGGGAAGGGAAATGAGGAATAAAACAGGCACCACTCAGCCACATCTCTAGAAGTGAATATTGACCAAGGTTCAATACATCACTGACAGCAAATCGAAGGTCATTCCCATCAACAGTTAAGTCGTGTCAGAAATTGACGTGCTGAATATGAAATGTCTCAGTAGGAAGAGCCAAGTTACAGAGAAATCTGTTCACCTTTCTAATCTGTTCAACAGCACAACAGACATTGAGAAAATGGTGAGCACATATTTAAGGTTCTGTTATGTCCTACTGTCTGCAATACCATTTTGTGTCAGTATTATTTTTGTTTTTGTAGCACTAGTAATGTGCTAATCCTGTGACATTATACTGTCCCGAGCAGACTGGCAGATCATGCATCAATATAAGGCAATCAGCAGCTCTTAGAGCACATCTTTTAGATGTTTAAAATATATATGGAAAAGAAAATATTAAGCACTATTATGTCATACTACATAATATTTAAAACAATGCTGGTTTAGTGTAACAGGACCTTTTTTTTTTTAATGGTATTTTTGGTACCTTTCCTCATCAACAACCAACACGCTGACACGTTAAGCACAAAGCCCTAAAACACAGAAAAACATTTACGATTTAATTCAATAAGAAATAAAAACTTCTCACTCAGTATCTGCTTGTGTGTATATAACAGTCGCATCATAGTACCTACCAATAACTGTGTTATTTTACAAGTGTGGCTTTTGCTAATTGTCCACTCACCTCTCCCACACTTTCTAAATTTGTCACATTTAAGATCTGGTCATAATTACGAGAAATCCACTATGCGGTCACATCTCTGTATAGAGCAGTGTTGTCACAATTTGTGATTACTTGAAAATAGAATAACATTTTTGCTGAGACAATAAAATACAGAAAGCCACTCTGCAAGTCTATTTAAAAGCTCTTTCTGTTTAATCCAGGGCTGCAGCCTGCACAGCGAAGAAACTGAGGTCAGTCCATGCTCCGTATATATAATTCATGCATTAAAACCAAAAACTAAACATAACCCAAAGTCAACTCCCTCAGGTGCCTGAAGCTTTTTCCCTGTAACAGATCTCACTTGGCATCCTCTCAATGTCATCCTCAGCTCCCAGCCCCCGGTGGCAGCGCACTGCCTGCCTGGAAAACAGTTTCAGCACCCCCCTCTACCCCCAACAAACGAAGAAATTCGGCGTTTCACGGCAGAACATAACTAAAACCGCGTTTCACGAGCTCCCTCTTCTGTCTTTTAACAAAAATCCTGGTGCGGTTAAAAGGGCGCTTTCGAGGAAGCACAGCCAGATCCTGTAAAGTCCTTGCTCATTCGCTAGTATTTTAAAGAGAGAAAATGCGACCTCTATTAAAAAAAAACTGAAATGATTTTCAAAAGTCTGGACCTATCCTGGGATAATTCAAACCCTTCCAGATCAAGACCCTGGTCCCACTATGTCAAGTACTAGTCCAAATGTAAAAATTACTTTTCCAAATAACAGCAGAGTCGAATGAAAAAGCAAACAGAAACAGAGATGCTGGCTCCTTCACAGGAGCTGCTACCAAATTGACACATAACTTTGCAACTCCACACCCCTTCTGACTCTTTTTACATCTCCTGGAAACTTAAATGGAGTGCCACAGACCGTGCCTGTCCCTTTCTTGGTTAGCATAATGACTACAGCCAGCCTTTCACATTCAAGCAATTGCTGGTGTTTTTCTGCAACCATTTTCCCGGATAAATCTTTGCTCCTTCATGATATGAACTAGAATAAATTTCTGAAAAAAAAAAAAAAAAAAAAAAAAAAAAAGGAAAAATAATCCACGAGTGTGATGGGATACTTGCCCCGGAACTAAACCTGTATTTGAAGGCAAGACATCTTTGGCCAGCTGCAATCTAAAATCCCAGTTGGCAGCCTGTCCCTGTTCAAGAGAAGTCAAGTATGAACCCAAACTGCACAAGCCACTGTTAGCTTGGTTCTGGACATGTCTCTTGGTCTTTCCTGCATCCTAGGAGAGAGATCCACAAAACAGAAGGTTCGCCACTGCTACTTAAAAGCTCATCCTTAAGTTTTACTTATCAGCAGTTTGATTCTCAATTTTGATTATTTTCCTCTTCTGTAACATGTTTTTTCTTCATCTTTACAAGTCACCTTGTGGGCTGATGTAACTCCATAATATACTTATCCTAACCTAATTTCTTTTGTAACCTTCAAACTTCTTTTCCTGAGGGGAGAAGGAGTTTGTTCTGAGCAAACCAGCATAAGAATTAGGTCTGAAACTTCAAGGTCTAGATATATTCAGGACAGAAGGATTTACAGACCAGTTTTCATAGACATGCTAGCTTTGCATCCATGCTCCAAAATAGTCTTAGCACGTACAAGTTCAGACATAAAATCCAACTAAGAGTTGATATCTCACTGTTTTGAAACGTATTTTTTTCCTATTCTTTCTACTTGATATTTCCCCCACCACCACCCCCTCAGGTATTTTATTTACTAGACACTGTTAAGCCTACCAACCTCAGTTTTATTGAAGATGTCAAAATTCTGCAGAACAGAAATGTATACTAACAACCTCTAGTGTAAGAAAGGTTCCTAAGGAATAGTATTTTCAGACTAAAACAACAGAAGATCTAGAAAAGCATAATTTCTTAATATTACAAAGTTGCTTATGTGGATATTACAGCAGTGACACCTGAGACTATGAGCTTTCACACAATATTCCCAAGCCCATGCCAAGAAATTTAACAGTTGCATTCAAATCAGTATCAATCCAATTCTCATTGTAGAACTACATTTCTCTTAACAGTTAACGTACTGCTTAGGTTATCTTGGAGTCCAGGTCTAATCAAACAAAATCCTCAAGATCTCCAAAACACAGTACACAACCAGAGGTAGAATGCACCAGCCTTTACTTGCAATATTTTTCACAATGCTGTGGATTAACTGATGTTTCTTTGTCCTCAGGGAGCTTCAACTTTTCTGACCTTGTGAATTCCAGTTTAAATTTCTTGGATCCGCTGCCGAATTTCAGCATTGCTTGTCTTGACTCCTGTCCCCACTCTACAGTCTACAGGGGGCTTCTATTTGGCAATGGGAGTCTTGAGAGCCAGAAGTTAGCATACCAGCTCACCTACACAAAGGACAAACATCTTAGCACCCATAACACTTGGGCTGTGATGAAGAAATCAGAGAGCTCACCATAGGCATTTCTAGTGGTGTCCCCAAAGAAGGCCACCAGTATTACACCACATGTCTCATTTACAGAGGGATGTAATGCACCACAGGCAAGTCCACACAAAGCAGAAATATTCACCTAGCACATTAAGAGTCCATAAAACCGTAACAGCACTCAGATGGCCCCTTCATGTTACATTCGATATATGCAATTACAAGGAAACCAACACATTGCCAAGCTCCACACCTAGTGGAAAAAATATTCAGGTGCCAGCTGTGCAAGAACACACTAAAGCCAGACCCATGGGTTCAATGCTATAAGAGATCCTAGAAAGGAGGGTAAGGAGTTCTCCCCCATGCTGGTTGCTTCCCAAATGGTCACAGCTGCCTCACAGTGTGTTGCATTATTTGGAGTCAATTCTTTAAATGACTTATTTTTAAAAATGAAGGGTGTGTTACTGCTATATAGATAAGCATAAAAGAGTATTGGCCCAAGATTAAATGATGTTACCGTATTTTACAGCTGTGAATTTAAATATAACTATGGGCAGGGATAGACTGCCTCCCTGGGAACCTCTAACCACCCCCAACAGGACTGAAGCATTGCACTTGATCAAAGGCTGGTCACATTCACAACACTGATAAGGAGCTGCACTTATCAGGGAGTTGTTGTCACTTTTTTTTTTTTTTCCCTTTTTTATTTCTCACTTTTGTGAAGGTCCTGTAAAAAGGACACCGCTGTAGGATAGGAATGAGTAAGCCCGGTGCTATTTCCCTAGCAAGACAAACAATACCAAGGCTGTCATGCAAGGATGTGCTGCACACCACACACTTTGGGGTAGGACTTCTATAACTCACAGCCCAGATGCGCATAATTCTTCAGCTTACAGTGAGGCAGGACTCTCCTAAGCAAACCTCAGCAGTTTCCTACAAAGCCCTGCTGACAAGTCTGATCCTGGTATTTATTTCCAGTGTAATCTGAACTGTGGGGGAGGCTGACTGAAAGCCTCTCCTCTTCTGTCCTGGTATTCCTGTGCACTCCCTGCTCCCTTTTCTCTGCCCCTCATCCACAGTGAAGCTACAAGAGGAGATATCTTCTCCCTTTATACTTTGCTTACTTAAGATCCTCTGTTTGGTCTCCAGGCCTGCTTTACCAAGCACATGCTATCCCAAGAACAGCACCAAACAATTTAGCATCAGCATTTTTAACGCTGCATACTGGTCTGTATACTTTTAATTTACCACAAATGTGCATTATAATGGTACAATCACACTACACTGCAAACTGGGGCTCCATGCTCGATAGAAAATGTTTGTTTCTGTACTACTGACCCTCATGATTTTGCAGGGACCAGGGTTGATGAGGTAGTAACAGTGGTGTTAGTTTTTCACAAAACAAGAAGTCAACGTTACTCTTTTGAGTAGAAAGAATTAAAAAAAAATAAACTAAAAAACAAGCCAGTATAACTGGAACTCTGAAGCATCCCGAACAGGCTATTAACAGCTTGTGATCTAAAATTACTGTGGCTGGCAGTGCTTTTGTCTTTCTGTATCTGCACAAACACCTAAAAGAGCTTTAGAGTCTTTCACTGACTGCATCTGGCCACATCTTTCCAGCATCCAGACCCCTGCCCATTGTCAGCCCACCAGCCTACACTCACGTATATCACCCTGTTCACCTTTTTAACTACTGAATTTTCTCTACTCCTCCAGAACTTCTCCAGTATGATAAAATTTAACAGAAATCACTTCTAGTGATTTAAGGGTTTTCTAGTAGTCTAAGGTTTGCAGGAAACATAAACCTAGAATATAACAATTTAAATCTGTCACTTTAAAGTATTTTCTCCAAATAATAACAACATCTTCATCCTCCTAATATATTTAGTGATCAGAGTTTTGATGTAAAAATTGAATGAACAGATCAGAAATATATGAAGATGCTCTTTAAACAGGGAAAAGAAAATATTTGGTCAGACCAGCCAGTAACAGCAGCACAGCCAAAAGGCAAGAACAGGTCAAATTATATCGTGAACACTGATGTTGTAAACATAATTCTGTTTGTGTAGCTCCCAGATCTATATATATAACTGTTTGAATTCCTACATTATGTGTAAGAAATGCCCTTAAGAAAGAAAATGATGTAAAATTTATTGGTAGCAAAGTGTCCCTTTAGAAGGTTTGGAGCTAGTCTGCAGTTCTTTTAAGTAAATACAGAAAGTCCCACTTTCGCCCAGTAAACATGGAAACATTGTCAAGATCTTCAGAATAAATAAATAAGGAAGATTTAGAGATAAGTGCTACTTACCTTTTCTGAGACCCTGTATTTCCAGAAGAAATGTCTAATTTCAAACGAGCTTTAAAAACAAACTTTAAATTTGAGCAAATCAGCTATGTAAAACGTCAGATTTTCTTTCTTTTTTTTTTTTTTTTTTCTGGGGTGGAAAGACTAGAAAGCTGGCAGTATAAGGCAGGATATTCATTTCAGCAAAGAAAAGTCAATTACTTTTTTTGATAAAAACATTAAAAGTGTATTTAAAATACGTGGAAGCGTGAGGGCTCCTTGTGTATTCACTTTCCAAAAGACGTCTGCTCAGCAGCAAGGCCAGGTCCCTGTGGTCAGACAGCACAGCTGTATGCCATAGAGCCAGACAAGCAGACACAGTTGCCCTTAATGAGGGAAGAAACCCCTGAGCTTGGCACCTGGGTCTTGTAAATGCCAAGCTCTTCTTGTGAAAGGTCACTGCTCTCTTACATAACTGCAGGGGATGACAGTATGTAGCATTTGGGAAGTGGTGGGTTTTGTATTTGGACAGCAGTCAGGTTGATTAACCCAGAGGTGGATGTGCATTTTGCAGTTTGTACCTACAGCAAGCCTTAAAACTATGCTAAGGTTATTCATGATAAACTGGTTTATAAATGTAGGGTCTCTGTAGCACACCAGAAGAAAGAAGAGAGCAGCAGGTGCTGGCATGTGTCAGGACCCACTTGCCACGCACAAACTGCAGGCTGCTTTGGTCTCACACAGGAGGCTTTCAGCCTTTTAAACCACGGCCACCCTCAGAAAGGAACATTTCCCCACTGCTCTTGGTGGCACTGACTCTGCTATCCACTTCTCCTTGCTGGCAATCAGTCATGCGCTACAGCAGGAGCAGCTGAGAGGAGCTTCCCCAGCAAGCAGACACTGACAGCTCTGGCTCTCGGTGTACCATAGCTGACTTGCTGCAAGGGAAGGAAATTCAAAATTCAAAACTGAACTGTGTGTTCAAAAATGCATGGGTGGATTAATTTTGATTATTTTCTACCAATAGCAACGCATTGCAAACTATGCAACATTGCCAAGCAGATCTCACTTTTCACACACTGCTACTCGTAAGGTCTCAACTATGCAAGTGATCTGTAGATTTGTAACAAATAAAAGACTTCTTTTTTTTCCTCTTTTGTAACAAATAAAAGACTTCTTTTTTTTCCTCTTTTTTTTTTTTTTTTTTCCTAAAATACTCATTTCTGGATTTACATTCTTCAATTAGGAAAGAAAATAAAGAATGAAGGACAGAAAGCAATCATCCAAGATGAGGTTCAAAGGAGAATTATGGAAACAACGTACCGAAAGGAAATTATATTGTACTTTTCTTCCACTGCAGGATTAGATGAAAGTATTCAGTTTTTAAGGCATGGCTTTCCTTCATTTCTCTGTTGTCAATAGTGTTCAAAATATAATCAGCCCTGGACATAAGAGCTATGCTGTCTTCAAACACACATCTCACCACATCTTACACATCTTGGCAAGTTAGTTTATGTAAATCACCGTGGCCTTGGTTTATTTTTTTATTTTTATTTTTTTACTCTGATTTCCCTAGCCAATATAGTACTCCCTTTAGTGCTCCCTTTTAAATAAGAGGGAGTGAAATCTCTCAAATAACACTCTGTTCCTCTGCAGAACCTGATGCTGAGTTTGTTTTCCTTCTCCATGGACATTGTTGCCATCTAGTGTGATGATGTTATGACTACACTATTTTGGGTACAGAAAAAAGTGTAGGAAGCTGGTTTTTACTTACACTATGAGCCAGTGATAATGTTGACAGAACAGAATGAGAATGCAGTAGCAAAACACGGGAAAATTACAAAATTACAGTAAAGCTAAACTGAAACGTATAGCAGGAGTTATCAGAGAACTGTTTCACAAGCCAGGCAGTCACAATGACAGATTTGGCAATCATACACGTATGTGTAGAAGACAGCTTTTAACGATGTGACTGAGTACTGTACTGTACTTCTCACCTGCAATGTTCAGCTTCTAACTCAAAATGTTAAGTTCGCTCCTTTAAGACTTCCTTCCCTTTTTTGCCCCCTTCATTTTTTTGCTAACTGGCTAAAAAAAAATTAAATATATATATATATATATATATATACGTAACAACAACAACAACAACAAACTCCTAAAAAAACAAAAAGAAAATCAAACATTTGTAAAGATACAAATGGGAAGGGGAAAAGCAGCTAGAACTCCAGATGTGTTCATCCCCTTCCTCAGCTTTTGGCCAGGTTTCAGTGTTCGAGACAAAAGTAGCTTGATACCCTGTGCATTGGTACATAATTACCAGAAGAAACTGGTGCCATAATGACTCTGTTACCATGCATGCGAGCAGCTGTGGCTGATCAGATAACATCAGTTCTGAAGCTGAATCTGTGGCTTTGCTGCCTTCTGCTTCTTCTAACATATAATCGTTGCAGAGGACAAGCCAGATTGTAGTAGGCAATGAGAAGCTTTTAAGTGGCAGCGTATCTGGGGTTTTATACTTAAATGAAACTTTACTTTGCTGCATAAACTTTGCTGTGTCTCTTAAACAAAGTTAAATTGGTTAGCTATAGGAAGAATTGTCAGGGATGTATATATTGAGCCAATTTGGAGATATAAATATAATTAGGGGGAAGATTTTATTTGCTTGTAATAGTTAATTGAACTTTTATTCACATCTTGGCCTTTTCATTTGCTGAAAGTTTATGCGCTGGCATACAAGCCTGGTGAATTACAGCACTGTATAGGTGAATGTCGGCTGTGTAGCTGTGACGTGCCTTTATCAGGAGCTGTACCTCCCCATCACCTTCTACCAAAGAGTGTTCCTCTGCTGACACCAAGGAATTTATTTGCACAACTGCAGCATACCCCAAAACCTTGCTACTTGGACAGAGTTTGGGTGCAGGATGGAGGGCGCCGGGCCCAGTGGCTGCTGCTGCTGTCTGCTCATAACAATGCCTCAGTCTTAAATTGGAGCGACCACAGTGATTCTTTCTTTGCTGGGCTCTCAAAACTCTCATGCACCAGCTGAAGCCTAGGGGACAACTTCTGATGCTGGTGGGTTTGGTAGCTGCCAGAAAAACACACTTTTTGAGCTGTCCTATATTGAGCAGCTTCCCTTGAGATGTATTTTTTATTCAAATAGCACAAGCAAAGGGAACATACTTCAGAAATCAGGTCATGTTACAAAGTGACATGAAGGAAGGTGGTAGCCTAGGGGGATGATGTGGAGAAACAGGCAGCTGCTGGGAGTTTTACCAGCCCAGCTCATCCAGCATACAAGGCAGATTGCTTTTCTGACAGCCTGCAAAGTGTGGATGTGCTGTGTTGAAGGCAGCCAAGGGACCATAGTGTGGATAGATCTAAATGTTTTCTACCATAACTGAAGTGTTGTGACAGTTTTGATGTGCAAACTCGAAAAATGGAAGTCATAGGCATAGCATTAGAAACAACGTGCAACGTACCCCTTTTATTTTAGCATGTAACTTAGCATATATATTTATTCCATTACTGTGTTCAGTCTTATTACTCCCGGCAAATGAGAAATAAGTCATTTGGAAATGTTATAGAAATTGGGATTTTTTAGAAGCAGCCAAAACAGCTCAAAGTACCATGTACATGTACGCCAATTTTTGCAAAGCTATGTATTGGATGAGTTTTACACTCAGGTCTCCCAGTAGAGTAGAATGGAGACTCAAGAGTTAAGTGCAAGCAACTAAAATACATCTGAGCGTACAGCTGCAGATTTTGTGAAGCTTATGTGGATGCCTTTGTCAGTCCCAAGTGGATTGCTTTGACTCATTATGCCCATACTTGTTTGCATCATTTCTTATATGCTGACTTTGCAAAAGAAAAAAAAGCAGCTTTATTTATTTGTACAGCATTCTTAATGTTTTAAAAAGTGACCCTTTAGCTTCCTACTAAAAATGAGAAAATTGTTAAACTTGAGGGAGGGAAGAGGAAAGGAGAGGAGCAGCCCCACAGCAATGCAAAAACAAGAGTAGGATGCTGCTTGTTTTTAATAAACCCACTCAATTTGACCATCTGACCACTCCTTTTATGGACAAAAATGAGTTTTTTCCCAGGACTGCTTTTGTAACTGTGCAAAAATAGTCTTCGTTTTTTTTTTTTGTGAGTCACTTAGAAATACCTATACCCGAATGCAAATCTTTACTGAAAAATCCTCCCCTCAAATATTGCAACGATTGCCACATTTTCAGTTTTTCTCTGACAATGATTACTTTGACGTTCACATAATTATTAATATCTATATATTTTATTTTATTTTATTTTTTAAATACAAATACAACGGAAGCCCCAGAGGTTGCCTAGGCTGGTTATTGCATGGATTTAGTGCTCGCCTCTGTAAGACACTGAAGCTCCTGCCTGCTTCACTGCTGTCCTGCGGCGACATCTCCTGGGCCCTGTTCAGACTGCACCAAGACGCATCCTGCGACCCTGGTGGAGAGCAGCCTGGAAACCCTCCAAACCCTGGGCATGAAGGTACTTCTTAGCTGGACCAAAAAGTCACTCTTCTGTTTTCCCTCAAGGTTTATTCTCCTGAGAGATTTCTTGGCTGGCCAAAACTTCTGCCTAGCAAACAAGCACACCAGCCCTCCCCCTGTTCCCAAGGCCTGGCTCTTTTTACAGAGTTTATTTTGCACCACTTCAACCAGTCACAAAGGAGGGTTCAGGAGCAGGGTCTGGTGTGTAAGCCATGTCTTGGCTCCCTGATGTGACACATCTTGAACAGTGCTGCTTCATCCAAAGGCTACTTCAATTTCCAAACCTAGCTATATCCCCAAAGCCTTTTTTTTTTTTTTTTTATAAATTATTTTCTTTTTCTTTTTCTTTGAAATGGCAAAACAGTAATACCCCAAACAAGCACTTTTATTGTGTAGGTATAGAGAGGACTCTAAGACAGTTGCCCAGGCTTTGGCCTGCACAACTCCTGTAGGTATGGAGGTGTTCTGCTCCCAGCTCCTTCACAGCACACCTGCGAGGATGTCTAGCCAAGAGTTCCTTGTCCCTGTCTCACCTGGCATGTTGTTTTGATACAATGGTTTGCTGGTCCTCAGGTGGACATGCGTTACAGCTGATGTAATGACTGCTCGTCAAAAAAAGGTGGACTGGTTTGCCACAGGACACGTCAACACCCTATCTGGCAGGGCCTCGAGACACCAATTCTGGCAGATGAGCTCAAGGCATCCACTGGGCCACCCCCAAATCCCTCTGAATGCCCAAGTAACTGCAGAAAAAAAAAAAAAAATCACTCCTCTTTTGCCAGGGGCCCCACAGCAGCAGGAGTCTGGGACCTTCCACGTGTTACACATGCCCTGGGACACCTCACCAGAAAACATGGAGACGGCTTACTGAGGTTAGCTGCCTTCAGAGTCAGGTGGCTGCAAATTAGGAGGCTTTGCAATATAATTTTGGAGTTAGGCTGCACACTGAAACCATGTTAGCTTACCTGTGTCCTTTGAGAACAGGTCTCAGCTTTAGCTGAGCTGATCAGTAACTTCACCCAGACCTCGTCTGCTGTAACCTCGTGGATAATGAACTGGAACAATGCAAACACAGAGGTGAAGAGTCCTGTGTATTTAACAAGTGAATACAAAACTGCCAGCACCTACTCTGTCAAGTAAGTAAGCCTGCAACAAAGGAATAGACTTGATGGTACATAGAAAAGCCAGTAATAATTTAAAAAGTGGTGCTAGCTGCTGCTGGTTTCAATTCAAGTCTCGTCACACCTAAAAATGATGCCCTGTGACCTAGTGCCAAACTACCTGTTTCGTGGAGCATCGGCACAGATGGATGGTATCTGGCCTGTCACAGGGCACTAATTTTCTCGGTTTTCTTCCATATCAAGCCAAATAGCATGGGCGGGAAGCAGTGCTTTTGGTCGTTTTGGGTCTGAGTCGCATGTGTCCTCAGACAAAAGGCAGAGTGAGCTGCTGCTCTGCACTGACCTGCAGCAACTATGGGGTGGTGGAAACAGGTGAAAAAGGCCCCACCTCTTCAGTATTTCAGACCTGGAAATCCAACAAGCACACAAGAAAAACAAAGGCACTGCTTCAGTGCAGGTGTACTTAAGATTTTCACCAACAACTCGACAACTGCCTGATGCCCCATGTCTGTCTCTCCTCTCTAACTGCTTCTAACTCCCTCTGATGATTTTTCTTCCAAGAAAATGTCGAGTTTTACACATGCTGCAGGTAAATAACCAAAACCTTCAGTTAGTTTCTGGGTGCAGCCCAACAAATGCTTTTTTTTTTTTTTTTTTTTTTTTAGCTTGTCCATGCAACAAAGTCTGATGCCTGCCCTGTTCCCTCAAGGAGAATAGGCTGGGCATCTGTACACTCTCCAGCCCTCCTGGAGATGCCCAGTCCACTAGAAGTCATCCAAACTGTGGCTTTCTCCTGGTCACCAGAACACACCAGACAGGGAGGACCACGGATGCTTACAAGGGTAAGGGTGAGAGGGAAGCCTTACAAGTAACTGCATGTTTAGTGCATTGGTAGGGAAACAGCTTATAACCCTAAAGTACTTCCAGAGTAGTCCTGTGGGGCCAACCCTTGGTGTGGGGTGGTTTAATGGAAAGGACACCTCTTTCAAAAAACTAGCCTACTTAAAAGTGCAGAACTTTTGTACGGTTTTTGTACACTTTTTTTTTTTTCCTTCTCACATTGCAGAAAAGAGCTACAGGGTCCAACAGGCTTTGCCCAGAAATGCTGCTGTGTCAAAAATGTAGGGTATTGAGCCCCTGCGGTAATTCTTCCTCACTGTTGACAAATGGACATGGAAGCAGGAGCTGCTGCAATTGGGAAAAATAAATAAATAAAGCGTGGTGTGAGCCCTCAAAGGAGGGGGGAGTATTTCTCATCAGCAGGTAAGACAGCCTCAACACTAATTCAGCCTCAAAATGATGCTACAAGAACCAGACATCCTAATTTTCACTGTCTGAAGCTGAATGTGGTCACATTTGTGCTGGGGATGGAGTGACCTGGCAGAATCAGAACCATGTATATTACCAAACAAATTACTGTGTGCTCAAGAAAGCCCTCTGCTTTGCAAAGGAGATGTTGAAGCCCACAAGCACAGCTGCCCTCAACAGCTCATTAGTGGATGAAGTTATTAACAAACCCACAGTGGAGGAGTAAAGCAGAAAACACATTATGAGATGAACAACACACAGAAGATCATTTGCAGCTCCATAAACCATCCCACACAGTGCCCAGACTTTTGTACACTTCAGTAAAAACAAATTTGAATACATTAGAAAGGAGAAGGAAAGTGGCAGTGGTCAGATGAAGAGAGGCTGCATCTTTTTGCAGAAGACCAAGGCACCAGTTTGGTGTCAACAGCCACGGTGAATAGTTCTGGTCTTTCCCATAGTGGAGCTTTCACAGCTCCACTAACTTGTTTCCTCACTCCTACTTGTCACAATTGAGAAAAAAAAAAAAAAAAAAAAGCCTTTTTCACATATTTCTCATCCTCCACACTCACCCCTCTCCAGTACTATGTTTCGTTAAAGGTGTGATGAAACCCTCAGTTCGCAACCTCTGATTTTAGAGCTGCAATAAATGCAAGAAAAAATCAATCCTAATGTTTTTAATTGTTGGTGTTCTCATACAATTGCAAAAAAAATCTGCCAGAGAAAGTCAGCACATACTGTGATTTGTGCTTCGGGTCTAACAGAGAGCTATATGTTTAATTTACAGACCAGAAGGGAAAAATTAGACCGGATGAAATCATACATACATCTTGCTATTATGGCACTTACCACAAGGGGGACTCTTCTACAATTTTACAGGACAAAATAATTTCAAAGAGAACGGTGTGGGGGGAAGGATGAATAAATCAGTTCTGCAGCTGAATATGCGGAGACCATTTTAGGCTTTACATTTGTAAGCCCACAGGAGCTGTTAATCTGCAAAATTCATTAAAAGGTACCAGTTCATGTTCATATCTAACTGCTGTTCTGGCTCCTTTCAGTCCCTGATTTTATAATGTGTGTTTAAAATTCCCAGAATCCTACTAATTTTTTTAAAAGGGAAGGGGACGTAATAGAACTTGCTGGGCCACTAGACAGAAAACACAAAAACAAAAAAACAAGAACACAGACACACACACATGCACACAACAGAAGGAAGCAAGCAAACAAACAAAACAAAACAAAGCAAAACAAAACAAAAAAGAAAGGAAAAAAAAAAAAAAAAAAGCATCCATAGAAACTTTTGATTGTATTCCAGGCTGAAGAACCCACTGGGCTGGGGGAGAAGGTGCGTGGCCCCGTCCTGATAAACTTGAGCCTTTGACTAAGGCATAATGAACTAGCAGGACAACTTAAGGTTGCTGCTAGCATGCACGTTTCAGCATGGTTTGCTGTACTGCTTACTAATACTCAGCTACAGTGAAAGCTCAATATTGCACTGCTACTAACATCCCTTTCTACCTTAGCTACCTCAGATACAGCACATTGTGAGGCATCATTCCAGATGATATACCAAAATAAATAAATAAATAAAATCAAGCTTCAAGACCACAAGCTCCATTCCTTTTAACTTTTAGAAAGTGAATGTAACAAGGACAAGTTATCACCCTGAATTGTCTGCACAGTGCCTTTATTAGCTAGGATGCCAAAGAAACCTTGAGTATCTATTTAGCTAAAACTCTGTTATTGTGAAACTACATTTAGTGGGATGCTGTGGGCTTATAGTGACGGTCATGGAAAATAGCACCAAAAATTAGAGTATTAACTGACTATTCAAATAAAGTTGTAGGTGACCTTACAATTACTTTAAAAACTTCCCCAAATAAGAGACATTATCATTCTAATTAGAAGTTCATTACAGTGGGAAAAAAATTATTACACAGCTGCCATAATTCTCATGATGAGTGAGGAAATAATTGTTCTTACTCAATGCATTAAGTTCCTATTATATCTTCAAAACCTTAACTAAAACCAGGAGTCAAAGGTTTCTAAGTCTATGCTGGAGGACAGCACATGAACTATTCTACTGGTTGAAGTGCAACAATAAACAGGGTGAGCACATGCATATCTCATGGCAGGTCTGCATCTCATCAGACAACGACTCTTGTTTTCTGAGATCTCAGCTGTGTATCACAGCAGGGAAAGAAAGTAATGTGCACCATCAGCAAAGGAAGTGTTTAAGTATTTGGATTTCTCTCATCTGTCCCTCTGCCACCCACACCACAGTCACATCGGGTGTCCCAAGTCCACCAGGACAGCCCCAGCCATCAAGAAAGAACTGAGCACGTCCTGCCTGGCCATCTGTTTGAGGCCAACTGAATGGGTAATGGCTGAATTCCTGTCTTCCTCTAGGGGCATGGAAGCATTACTCTGCTTCTCACTTTCTTCTACCCAGCTGTCAATTTTCCTGAAGCCTGTGGAAACATAATTAATTTGGAGACTACTAACCCTCCTTCAAATTTGGATGGAATCAGTTGTTTGGTTCAGAAATTATTTGGAGCAGGAGTGACAGGTGAGTCGACACTGCAGTCACTTACGTGTTGTTTCCCAAGGAAATCAGACTGAAAATGAGAGTGACAACAACATTAGAAAAACAGAGGTCCTCAAATCTTTTGAGAGCTAATTAGTACCTCACAACAGTTGGACTAATTTTGAGCAGGCATCTGGGAAGCACTGGGTGATATATGTGCATTTGTGTGACGATACTGCAGTGCTGGGAGAGAGCATCTCCCACAAAATGTGTGTGTGACTACAGCTAGTGGGGTTCTTAGCCAAATATAAAGAGCACAGTGAAATCTGGAAATAAAACTACCGTTTGGAACAGAGCTTGAATTCCTGAAAGTAGGGGCAATACAACATCAGTGAGCTAAAACACCAGCCAGACTTCAGATGTCTGTGTGGGATTACAAAACCAGAGATTTTAATGCAGTCTGGCAAGTTTAAAGACAAAGAAAGGTTGATATGTAATACAGCATAGGAAGAAGGCACCATAGAAACACACCTTGGAAGTGATGAAGCACAAAGTCAGTAGGAATTGTTCTTAATTTCTTAAAACCAAAGTCTGAATGTTGTCATGGAGTACGTAAGAAGTAATTTGTGCACTGAAGGAGAAGCAGCAATAGCAACCATGATACAAGAGCATTTTCTTCAGCCTGCCTTGCAACTTAAAATGAATGAAAAGTGCTACTATAAAATCTTTTTCTCTGTTTTTGAAGTTTTTTAGATCAAAAATAATGCTTCTTTCTCTGGATTCAGCTAGAAAGAGTCTGGAAATGTTATTAAGAATGACTGTAAAACATTAATATCTTTCTTGTATCTTTCACAAAAGATAAATCATGTCTGCAGCATTTATACAATGTCAACTGGGAAACAGAAGTAATCCATTCCCTCTGGTTTTCAAATCAGTAAATTCATAGGCTAGAACTAGCAATGTTAACACAATAGTACTTGTAAAGGTATGGCTTTACAAGAGTAGCTTGCTCAGGCTGGAATTTTAACAATACTGCATTTAAAAATGGGGAAAAATAATAAAACTACATTATAGTGTTCAAATTTCTATGAAAATCCATTACCTGATACAGTGAAGTTATTGGTAGAAGCATGAGACTCTTGCTTCTAATGTCCACATCTTTTGTTTTTCAGTTTTTCCCCCTTGGTTTAAGGAGTGTGTTTTCCTCTTCAGTTTAGTCACATAGAGCTGTACTCAACTGTAAATAAGATCTTCCCAACACTATCTGCCTAACCAGATCTTTTTTTGCTTTTAATATAGATGCCACCTTACCTAGAAAGGCAGAGAGGGATTAAAGACCACCTAAGCTCTTGCATAACTGCTCAGCTGATAGAAATGTCTCTATTATTGCACAGTCCAAATACAAATAATCTCTATCACCGGCAAAAGCACAGAATACGTATCCACCAAATGTGGTTTGTGGTACAGTGATGCCACGGTGATGCTACGTTACCCGAGAGAAATGTCACAGTACTGAATTATTTGGCAAAAAAGGGAAGTAGGTAACTTTCAGCAGAAAATACAAGAAAAATATGTAATAAATAATTTCCTTGAAATACAAGGAAATGCAGCTACAAAAAAAGTAGGCCAAAGCCTACTGGGAAGATGCCAAACTCTGGACATTTAGGTGTAACTACAGGAAAAGCTCCTAGAACTATCATTGATAGTTCTCAGAAATCAGAGCACAACCCAGAACAAGGCAAAATAATTGGCAATATAAATTAATTAATTAATTATATTTATTTTTCATTTCTAAATTAAATTAATGGCTTATTTATTAAAATTATTATATTCATTTATTTTTAATTATTATTAATTAAAATAATAGGCAATAGGCATCATCAGTCAAGGAACTGAGATCATGGCAGAGATGGCATTTTTCTAATACATCCTTGCACGAAATAAAAAGGTAGGGAAGGCCATATGCTCCTTCTATGTAAAGCCTACTGCAGAAGTTGCTTATAGAACAGGCAGACAGAAAATTGCCTTGGATGGTGAACCTTCACTGAAAAGACACCTTCCACTGAAAAGTCAGCCTGTTTATCTAATGCATGCTGTAGCCAGGCTATTTTACTGGCAGTAATTGATACTTTTCTGTCCTCGTTCTGATGTTCTATACCCATCACCTGCTTTTAAATCCACCTTTATAGAACAGTACTGAATCAATGCCCAGAAACCAACCTGCAGAAAGAGAAATGTGAAAACAGGATTGGGAGCTACAGTGGGGAATCAGTCTAAGGAGTTACATATTTACACTTGAAAAGAATATAGTCTTAAGTCCTTTACTCTGCAGGACAGACCTAATATGGCTCAAGCTAGGTATGCAGGAAAAAGGCCAGCTGTGAATAGCTTCAATAACAAGCTTGCTACAAAAACAAACCAAACCAAAACAGAAAACACCACCACATAGAAACCTTCAAACCAGTCCCCATGTTATAGAGGTTCATGAGGTAGTTATTACAGTGTGTTTATAAAGATAACCTCCTTTTATAAATCCAGGTAGCATTTTGCTGCTTGAATACAAGATAGGCACAATTTTCCCATAGTTATAACCCTTGTCATTTATAATTAAAGCTTCTGAAATATAAATCAGTAATAAGAGCTGAGGTGAAATAGCCTCAGAGAAGTCTCCTTTGTTAAGACTATGTAAGAATTGATTTGTCTCTGGATAGTCTGTTATGTGTGTTATTCTGGAAACCCACTTTACCAGTTTTTCAGTGTGGATAGAAACCTGCATCTCAGTAGCAACAACAAAAAGAGCTGAATATTTTTCGTTAGTTCCTAAAACAGCCATATTCTTTGATGATGTGCCATCAGCCAGAATTCATGTTGCTAAAGTGCAGGGAGCATCCCTATATGGAGGCATGCTCAGTGTATGTGTCCACTGAGCATCATTTGATCTTAACATCAGTCACGCTGGGAAACTGCAGTGCTATGACAGCTACTGCATTTCAAAGACTTTATTGCTTTAACATCCTGCCCCTAATCGACTCAGCCAGAAAAGATCAAGCCTAAAGTATCAGAAGTATCAGTGTTGATTTTTCTTGTTAACTCCCAAAGCTAATTACTGCTTAAACTGACCTTTCATTTTCCTATACATCCATACATAGTTGTACAATGCAAACAATGCAGCTGCTCAACAGCTATCAGAGATCTTCTCTTGGACAAGACCACAAAAAAAAAAAAAAAAAAAAAAAAAAAAAAAAATGGAAAGTGGATGGTTAGGGGAGAAGATATGAACAATGAGAATCAAGGGTGAACTGGCAAGGTCCCAACATCCTGGTAACCTATACCCTGACTGCAGGAGTCATCTCTGCGTTCCTAGTGATCTGCAGCGAAACCAAGACTTAACACTTAGTGAGAAAATTCTGCTTGGACACTTCCCCTGTGAAAAAAACCTGTCCCTTAACAGCTATAGCATTTTACTAGCACATACTAAACATATTTAGTACAAGTTTATGTAATCCATATAGTCACAGACTATCCCACGCCGGCAGGGATCTTTCCAACCAGCTTTTGGCTCCACACAGCATCACCCAAAATCAGACCAAATGTTTGAAAGCGGTGTCCAGACGCTCCTTGACCTCCGGCAGCTCGGTGCTGTGTGCCCAGTCCCCGGGCAGCCTGTCCCAGTGCCCAACCACCTCTGGGAGCAGAACCCTTCCCTAACCCCCAGCCTGACCCTCCCCTGTCCCAGCTCCATGCCGAGCCCTCGGGTCCTGTCGCTGTCCCCAGAGAGCAGAGCTCAGCGCCTGCCCCTCCGCTCCCCGTGAGGGAGCTGCAGGCCGCCATGAGGCCTCCCCTCATCTCCTCTGCTATGGGCTGAACAAACCAAGGGCCCTCAGCTGCTCCTCACACGCCTTGCCCTCTGGGCCCTTCACCATCCTCACAGCCTCCTCTGGGGGCTCTCTAATGGCTTTATGCCCCTACGGTACTGCGGCACCCCAACCCGCACGCAGTGCTTGAGGCGAGGCCAAGCAGAGCAGGAGGATCCCTTCCCTCGGCCTGCCGGCAGCTCTGGGCCTGAGGCACCCCAGGCATGGTTGGCCCTGCGGGCTGCCGTGGCGCTGGTGGATCGTGTTTGGCTCCTCATCCACTGGCACAACTTAGGGTTAATTCCTTCCTACAACCCTCCCAAAACTCCTAAAAGACATATATTGCCCTAATCTTATGTTCCATGCAACATGCCAGCTGACTGGATGCTGGGAGGGAAGCATGAGAAATCAAGGTGACACATCCTGCAGTAGCAGCAGATGGGGTGTTTCAATGTACTTGCAGCCTGTTACCTTGTTTTTAAATCTCAAAAGCTTTGCTGTGTTTTGTTTCTATACTTTTTTTCATTTATTGTCTACATCTTCATTAGTTTGAGGACATGGAGGTTATTAGGAAGGGTGGAAAGCAGTGTCATAATCACAGAGCAGCTGCTGAAATCAGTGTGACTTTTCTTCCTGCCACTATGGAGAGTACAGCTGAGCCTGTTGCCTCCTGCTAACCCAAGCTTGTTTGGCACAAGAAGATGTTTAGCTGTCTTGCCTTCACAGTGGTACAAGCAACATGCTCCAGCTTCAGCGAGATACTCTTCCTGTCTGTGGGCACAGGGCAGTGCACAACCTCCTCTGTGCCCATGCCTCAGACACAGATGCTCAGCTGTGTCTGGGACATGGGACCAGGAGGGAAGGTTCTGCACCACCACAGAGCTATCACCGCTGCAGTCCTCGCAGTGCACACAGCAGTAACACAGCCATGTGCCCCTGCGGTGTGACCTGCTGGGGTCTGGCGGTCACAGTACTGTGCAGTGCTAATGAATGCTGCACCTTTCATCATTCTTCTGTTTCTCCCTCCTGCCCCCTTGAAGATGCATGGCACTTTTTAAACAGAATTTCCTTCTTTTTTTTTTTTTTTTTTTTTTTTACAGTACTGTTCTTGGCTAGTAGCTTGTTTTAACAGAAAGATCTGTTCTATCTAATCATCCATGTCTTAGCTATACATTTATAGATGGAGAAGGATGGATGGACGGGTGAATGCATGTATGTGTACTGATACCCATGGATTCATGCACAAAGAGCAAATCCCACTGAGCTAACAAGGGCATGGCTATGCTGTGAGTCCAGGAAAAAGTGACTGTAATATGTCATCTTGGCAGGGTAATTAGCTTGGGTAGCACACGGCCCAGTGTGCCTACACTCTAGCATCTGTGATAGACTGGGTATCTCTCTGTGCAAAGTCCTGTCTTTCTTGTCCTTGCTTCATGTTTTTAAGGAAATGAAGGAGGAGCCAGTGGCATATCCATGTGTAGCTTCTCAATGTCCGATCTGGGAGCACCAGTTGTGTTCCCTTACTATGCTTCTAACTCAGTGGATTTAAAAAACCCTATCCACAACCAGTGCTTCACCACATTGTGAAGGTCTTTCAAGGGGCCTGCAGGCCACTTTGTGCCACAAAGTCTACTTAGAATACCCATCCTTATACTTTGGTTATGCGTATTGATTGTGGATTATTAACTATGGAGCATTTTCAGTCTGCAAAGGAAAAACATCTCTCAGTAAATTAAATTGATGGGGGGGACATAAATATTTGCTATTCTCACTTTGCTTGATTATGGTATTAAGTTTTATAGTTTATTGCATTCTTATGCTTCATGTTTCTCATTTAAACAGTGGTGACTAATCAGCACTTACCATTTTGTTTAACCCCTCTTCCTAAGACTAGCATGCTGTGATAGCTTTTTGTAACAGTAAATCAGGGCAGACCCTGCTTAATATTTTAAATATTTAAAAACTGCATTTTCCTTTTTCATTAAAACAGCCTTTTAACAGTATTTCTGAGATAACAAGTCAGAATGCTGTTACAGAAATGATGTCTAGGTCTAATTTCTAAAATGTAATATATAAAAAAAAAATAAAATGTTTCTACCTGTGAAAAATTAATTAGATTAAATAATGACCTTGATATAATTTCCCTTGGTGACCTTTATCAAGGAAATAAGAAATTCTTTCTTAGTTATTAAAGAAATCATGACAAAGTAGTTTCTGTGAACTCAGTTAGGAGAGTCTAAATAGTAACTTTGTGGATCTGCAGATACATCAGAATGGTAAACACAATGGGTTTGCCACTTTTTGTTTTCCACAAAAGAACAGGAACCAACTGCACAATGGACCAAAGTTAAGCTGCAGTCCTTGCCAGTGGCTCCACAGAAAGAGTGCAGTCTGCCAAACTGTAGCATATTACAAACTTAATTACCTATGAGAGGTTAGGCATAATTCATGCCCAAGTAAAATACCATCATCTCCAACCTGCGTGACCAACAGCCATTTGCTGCACTTCTATGAGCCACCTAGCTGCAAGTTGCCAAACTCCTGTGAGACCACTGCCCTGGGGAATGGAAACTCGCAAGCACGTGTATTTAAGTGATCATTGGTTAACAGGAGGCACAATATGAGCATATACATCCCTCAAAAGACAACAGATTATATGTGGGCAGGCAGAGACAGAAGCGTACATCATCGACAAACCATTAACTCGCAAGCTCAGCAACACTGATACACAAAATGGCCTGGCCATGTCAGCAATGTGAAGACATCATACCCTCCCTCAGTTACTGATACAAAACTGAACCTCACTCCAGTGCTACACAACACTCATTTCTGCACCAAAGCTGCCCTCCTGTAACCGCCCCATCCCCAGCTCCCCAGAAAACTGGCAGGACTCCTCGAGCACTCACAGGGCTGGCAGGAACACGCTCCCTGGGAACAGGCACTTGCAAATTTCTGGATGCCTGCTGCAATGAGGTCAGCCCGAGTGCCCTCGCAGTTGTCTTTACCAGGTATCATGTCCACAGTCTCTGGGAGCACAGAATGAAATCTTAAGCTGTGTGCAGTAAGAGGGGCCAATTTTACCTTTCTTGGTTTAAAAGGGTTAGGCCTAAATTCTTTAGGCATTTTGGAAGAGCTTTAAGAGTGAAGAGATTTTTAACAGTGTGTGAACACAGCATCTTGTCCTTGCTCTTTAAAGAGCAGCAAAAGGGACACTTTGCAGACACTGTCCCTTCCCCAAACACATTTTTGAATGCGGTGCAAACAACGTACAAGCCGTCATCCACTCCAAGCAAAGTCAGTCTGTCCAGAGCTGGAGTTTCTCCACCATATGAACAAGGAATGGGACCTCCTGAAAGCCAAATACTGGTTAAGAGCTGCACAGCTGTGCAAAATAGGATAAATGCAAGGATCTCCACATTTCTTCCCATAGAGCCCCAGTGGATTTGCTGCTTGAGCAGCTCTGTTTTCTTCCCCCATCTCTAAGTGGAAACTGCTGCTCTTTGCCAGGTTGTGGGCATATCATTTAAACTCCCTTGGGCTAGAATCAGTTATTTGCAAGGAGTTGCTCCACACAGCTCAGATCAGGAGTTTGCATCCACTTCTGCTGAATTCAACACTGGCTGCCCACACCTGCTCAGTCCACGCTGTCTGCTTAGTGGGAGCCAAAGGGCAGCAATTCCTGCATGCCACGGCCACCTGTATGTTTCTACAGCATCCATATGGGGAGAGGCAAACACTCCTTGGGATGCTGCAACTCACTGTGACTATCATGGCAGTCTCACAAACAGCCTCTGCTTGAAAACGTGCAAACAGTTTGCAGGATTGGTGCTACTCTTGGGTGGCTCGCGGAAGGAACATTGTTGTTTTATCCTGTATCGGTAAAGAGCAACGATCAGTGTTAGAAAGATAAACCATGTTTCGTCTGACAGGGCTGGTACCACCCTGAAAGCTTTGGTTACACGTGAATTACCCAATTCTGCTCGCGTTGCTGCTTCACTATTGATCCAGGTCTGTGTGACAGCTTTATCATTTAATCACCTGGGCTTAGTGCTCCAAGTCCAAACAGTGAAATTACTGAAATGCTCTTCTTCCAATAATAAAGAAAAAAGGTAGTATTTTTCAGTGCTCATCTAATAGGCTTCTGCGAAACAGCTGCCTTCAAAATTCATTTGATAAACTGTCATCTGTTTCTTGAGGGATTTATCTAACCTTGTTGTTTATCAATACTTCTGTAATAAATGCAAGCCTTTCTTAGACTACAAAAAACAGGGTAGTCAGTGGTAACTTAAAGTTACCATTTCTGTGTGCAGTGCTTGAAGGGTCAGCATGCAGGCATGTGCTACACAGAAGGGAGCTGCTGCCTATTTTATTTCTAGCTAGTTGTGCATTTGCACAGCCACAAGCCAGGGCTTGATGGAAAAGCATTCAAGTTTATACCCCCATTTGCAGAAAAATTATTAATCTTACAGGGTAAGAAGTGTTTATCACCACTGATTGGCTGCAAAATTTAATGCGTTTGTAGCAGTTTGAGTTACAACTGATATTTTCTAGAGACTAACTGATATAAAAAGAAAATGTTCCCCAACCACTGGGATTGTGCAAAAGCAGCCTGGAGATGACCACTACAAGAAACTGGAACCACCACGGCTTTGAACCAGAAGAGATGGTTTTAGCTACACAAGCTGTTCTGATAAGCACGATGCTTTCCAGAGCGCAATTCATGGTTGTGACTGCTTCAAAATACTCAGTTCCCACTGTGTTTTTCAATTCCGGAAGCTGAGATTTGTGTACGAGATTGCTGTTCATAGAATCATAGAATATCCTGAGTTGGAAGGGACCCTTAAGGATCATCAAGTCCACCTCTTGACACCGCACAGGTCTACCCAAAAGTTCAGACCATGTGACTAAGTGCACAGTCCAATCTCTTCTTAAATTCAGGCAGGCTCGGTGCAGTGACCACTTCCCTGGGGAGCCTGTTCCAGTGTGCAACCACCCTGTTCTACCACTTCTAAAAAATAAATAAATCAATAAATCAGAATTTTCCATCTCTTTTGCATTTTACTGTCCTTGCAAAGTTTTCCAGCTACATGACTAGCTTCTGGAAGGATTCAACCCTAGAGATGCTGAGTGATCCTATTGTGAAATCACTGCAGGCAGAAGGTACCAAGACAGGTGCAGTACCCATCACAATTGTGCTGTCCTTTTCCCCCATACCCACTCAGGCAAATAATGGGTGCATGGAGTGTACCACTAATACTTAAACCTTTTAAGCACCCTAACAGGCCCTGTGTGGGGATTTCTTGGCAATATTGCTCATAGCAGCACACGTTTAAAGAAAAATAATGGAAGTTTCTTTTTTTTTTTTTGTTTTCCCAAACATACCTTGCCCTGCCTCACAGTATTGCACTGCCCTTCTACAAGCCACCAGGTCTGTCATTGTAACCTTTCTTGTATGGAAGACGTAGCACAAGCCATCAAACTGTTAGTGCCTGCTTAGAGGAGCACACAAATTAAATCAATGTCAGGAGCAATGAGTATCACCTTGATCGGTCAGCCATTGAGCAGTTGTGCCACCCAGGGGAAAATACTTATGCCTTGCATCATCAGCTCTGCAAATTTCAGTGGTTAAATAGCTGAAAATTATATCCCAAGACCCAGATATTCTATTTTATTTACTGTATCCATAAAAGCAATGCTAATACAAAACTTGCCAAAAGAAAGTGGATGTGACCATTTTTTACTCTATCAGCATGTACTGTTATTGCTACTTGTTCTGGCACCCACTGTCTGCTAACAGTTTAAAATCTGTATTAATTTACTCTATTTATAGTGTTACAGCCACAGGAGGAAAAAAAAAAAAAAAAGAAAAAAAAATACACCCCTAAAGTCTTCTGAACCTGTAAAAGATTTTAAAAAGCCCTTTATTTTCAGTCAGTATTCATTCAGGTCATTAAAGTCTTTACAAGTTTAGCTAAAATCAAGTTAGATTCTAGACAAACCCTGCCCATTCCTGAAAGAGTGAAAGTTTTTACGCTCTTTGCATTGTGGGAAAAGATATGAGCACATGGACAGCACAAAAGAGAAGGTATTGACAGGTTTTGTGCTTGATAAGCATGCACTGTACCGCTGACCACCAGTGATAGGCATGACAATCCTTCACAGCACGCAAGCTGGCAGAGCTGTGCGTCTCTAATGAAAACAGGTAGGTAGAAAATTGAGAGTAGCTGGAAGATGATGTTCCTCTAAAAAGCGTTATGACCCTAGAGTCTGCAGTAAAAATTGAATTGACAGATCTTGAAAAAAAAAATGATGCAGTGAAATAACAACAGTATCTTAAACAGGATTAAAATAGAACATTTTACTAGTTATTTCAAATAATAGATTTTTTGTTGTTTTTGTTCCTTCCATCATTCTTGTCTGTATGTTCAGAATCTAGCTAAATTCCAAACAGCTATTTTTTGTTAGGTAGCAAGTTCATATATGCCAAGGGAAAAAGAGGAGCAAGAAATACCCAGTCTTTTTTTTTTGTCTTTTTTTTTTTTTTTTTTCTCATATGGTAGTCTATGTTGCATTTCTCATGCCCAAAAACAAGCACCATCTCAAAATATTTGGTCGGAAACCTCAGGTTGAAAAGGAGGTATTTGACAGAAATGTGACATTTACATCACCGTAACATGCAAACAGCTTCTGAAGACAAACATTAAGAGGAATTTCCTGTAGGATAACCTGTGAAAGGGAAAAATGAACAAAATCAAAGCAGCACAAGTCCATTGACTGCCAGAGCAGAACCAACAGCTATTGTCATCCAGATCTTGTGGTACAGCAACAGGGAAAGAATGATGATGCTAATCCTTTCCTTATTAGTTGCATGTGGACTCTTTCTATCTTTCAAGAGGTACCCATATTGCTCTCACAACTAGTTTGATCTCATCCTGAAGAAAAAGTTGGCATAACACAACAGGACACTTTTCTCACATGTATAAATATACATATATGTTTTTTCTTAATATCACCTTGGAGGAGAATACTTTGCTCTGCATTGTTAATATCTTTTAAGTATTACTTGGTGGTTATGAACAATGATGTTTCTCAGCTCCCTGTTGAATTTGTAACGTGACACACTCACTAGCTCGAGTTATAAACAGAAATTAAAAGCAGCTACCAGTATTTTATGCAGTGTATTTTACAAGTAATGCTCACTTAAAAGATTTTGAAACAATTCTGTATTCTGACACCCCTTGCCCTTCACAGCTGCATTTCTGCATATTAGTCTCAGAAAGTGTTCGCTTTTTATCCCCTTCACCATGATCCATTTGTCTTTACAGCAGGTTTATGTTCAACACTATCAGAGTGGAATGGTGATTGTACCATTTAACCCAAAAGCTAGCTAGGCTTGAAAATGTATTTATCCCCTTCTCATTAATTACTTTTTATACCTAGTTCTATCTCACAGAGTCCTGTATCATCCTGGTTTATTTCAGAGGAATATAGCCATAGAATGACAATTATTGATGGAGCATAAAAACTGGAGCTAAAGACCATATAAAGAAGAAAACAGCACTGATCTGGGAAGAGATGAAAAGATGAAAAATTGACTAGAGAAGAAAATTGGAATGAGCTAATTTACAAAAGAAAATGAACAAACCACAGCAAGGTAACTCTGAATAAGATTAATTGCTCTACATTTCCTTCCTCTTTGCAATTTTATCTTATTTAATCTTCTATTCCACTTTCCTGTTTAACAATGCTACAGCCTTACAAACCCCAATTCCACTCTTACATTAGTTTGCTATTTCAGTATTGAGTGAGATTGTCTGTTGGAAAAAAATGGTGTATCACTATTGACTTTGGTATTGTTACTCAAATTTAAACCAGCAGATCTGCTCCATTGACTTTCATGGATTTATTTTTAATTTATTACTCTGAGTTCAGAATCAAGAGCTCTGGATATAAATCTTGAACATAAATAGACAATTTTCCAAATCTAAACAGTATAGCCACAAGTACCATTACAGGAAAAACAAGCTAGGCATGTATAGAACCGTCTGAAAAGTTAACCAAATGTTGCTGTGCAGTTATTAGTAGTTTACTATTTATTAAACAATAAATCAAGATAAAAAATCTAATTAACTTAAATGAAGTATTGTTTAGTGAAATGGGAGCCTGTCAAAACAGTTGTTGGGGGGGACAATTAATTGGTACAAATGTGAGTGCAAATTTTTTTTTAAACTTTAAAGCATGTAATTTGTAGTATACAACATATGTGCATGATACAAACTTCATACATTTTCTTCAGTGACAATAAAAAGCGCAGTTTATTATAAACTGAAGTAAAAATTAAAATAAAAAAAAAATCACAGTTTTGTCATTGGTATGTGAAGATTATTCCAAGGGCCCATCCAGAGCTCCTCTTCATCTGACTGTGTGTGTTCACTGTGTGACTCCAAGGGCTCTTTGACATCCTCGTTATCAACAACTGATTCCTGCTCTTCTGTGCTTTTCATTTTGGAGCCGCCTGGCTTTGCTACTATGTTTTCAGCCCCTATAGAGGAAGCAAATGAGACACTACAAGGCCTCGTGTTCATTTTATCACTAGAAGATGGTCCCTTTGACAATGTGTTCAGTGGGACATTCTCCTCATGTGTCACTGCAAGCTTGTCCAGTTTCTTGAATTGTTTCCCCAGCCTCACTGGAGATGTGACTTTTAAATTATTAGCAAGGCAAACACGACGGGTTCTGACAACAGAGCCATTCTGTGCAATGTAGATGTTACCGTTGACGTTGTTTTGAATATTGGGGTTATTAAGACGATTCCTCTGGCTGGAATCAGGAGCGCTGTCTTCTCCAGTGGAGCTGGTCTCATACTCTGGGTCAACTATCAACTTGATCCTTTTCTTTCTGGCCCACTGTTTAACGATAAACAGAAATGTTATTAAATCTCTGAATGATTTCTTGCAGCTTTTTGTGCTTTTTCCTATCTCATCTTTTATCTAGACATTTAGTGTGAAATTTTAACTTGGCATTTTGTACTATTCCTTTTAGATTGTACATTGGTATTTCCTAACTCTTCTGATTACCACTCTGTGCCACTACCACGTATGCCTATTGCTTAAACACACAATCAATTCAATCAATTCCTTGTACTTGAAAGTTACAAGGATAAACTCACTTTAGTTTGTGAACAGCCTCCTTTCACTTAAATGGTATAAAACAAGGTATAAAAGATATAAAGGTATAAAAAAAATATGTTTTTTTCAAGTAATGACAAATTCAGTGAGGGGTTGCTACAGATGCATTCAGCGGTGCTGCAATTACGTTGAAGTGCATATTCTTTTGAGAATTCTGGGCAAAGAGATGTTACTTCCTGAGAATTAACTTCTGTAAATTGCAGTATTAGTAAGCGAGACATATTTCAACAAAGCAATGTCTTGGTCTGTGTTACAAAAAGATTGGGAAATCAACTAGATTACTACCACTTTATAAGACAAACAGGAAGGCATTGGTGATGACAAAATTGTGTGATACTTCTAATACAATACTGTACAAAGGGGTAAATGCTGATGAAGGCCTTAGAAGTTTTTCTTCAGCGTATTACTGAATTGTAAATTCTGCACAGAAACGGCATTGAGAAAAGCTACTTTATATGCACACTATGTCCAGGAGAAAAATATCTCAGGACCTACACAAGGGAAACTCTCAGGCACGATGTTGGCAAAATTGGCTGGTTAGAAAGATTGATGTAAGGCTTTGTGCCAATTCCAATCTAGAGGAACCAATGGAGATGCTTTGCTATTAAATAAAAGATGGTGGAGAAATGAGACTTTTGATTTTATGTAACCTATACGCATTCTTAACAAGTTAATGCAAACAATTTCCATGTTGCAGGAACTTTGTACTAATATTGATTACAAAAAACCCATTACTTAATTTATGATTGATTTCTGGTGATACACTTAAACAAGCTACCATTGTTCTTGAATTAATAAAGCAAACGCTGTTGTTTCACTAAGGCAGCAGATACCATCACAGTTAAATCCCACTGCAATACATACACATGCACTTAAGAAAAGACAGTTTTTAGAGAAAGAATATCATGCCAGAGAGAAACGGGTGATGATAATTCTTAAGCTTTGAGAAGTTACACTTTATACAAATTACTTATAGGCCTATTCATTTGTTCCTGATAAAGACATAATTTTCTTCACACATACGTATTCAGGTGGATGAACAGACTAACTTGTTTAAATGGGATCTGTGGGAAAATATCATGTCAGCTACCATTTCGTGCTATATGGGAATACAAAAAGTGAGTCATCATAAACCCAGTTCTCATCTCAAATGGAATTCCAGACAGAAAATGAAAAGTTACTATCACGTTTTACAGCTCAGCATCCATTGCCCTTCCAAGGTAACTCCCCAGCAGGCTGAAGTATCATTATATAACATTATGAAGTATCATTATCAGTATCATTAAAATTCAAACATTTTTCTTGCTCCCTGTAATAGAGACTTCCCGGCAGAGCTTTGGTGCACATGCCCAAAGCCAAATTTGTACTAGCTCAAAAGTACTCATAAGACTAATCCAATACTGGCTCAAAGCTTTTATTTTATTTAAGCTTTCTATTGCTTATTTGGATAACTGGTTGAGAAACAATTCTCTGGCTTTTGATAAAAGGCAGATGAAGTACAGATAGATTGTGTGTATACAAAGCTTTCATACTTGGTGTGCTGGCAGCATGGATAAGAGCTCGGTGAAGCAGTAAATCATGCAGGGATTGTTTCTTATATGAAAACACAAAGATGACAACTTAAGTTGTAAATAACAGAAATCCTTCCTAGGCAATCATGCTCATTCTGAGCAGAAATGTACTATAAGATTTCTCTATTGAATGACATCAGATATCGCAGCACAGTGAATTTTAAAAGGTATAAATACCAACA
This sequence comes from Anas acuta, assembly GCF_963932015.1. NCBI lineage: Eukaryota > Metazoa > Chordata > Aves > Anseriformes > Anatidae > Anas > Anas acuta. Next base: position 2,509,399 of record NC_088985.1, read on the forward strand.
TACTGAACATAGTTAGCCAGCAATACTTTGCCATTATGCATCTCAATATTTTAATATATTCATTAAACACAAACAAAAAACAGCCCCCCCCAAAAAAATTCCAAACCACACACAGTAAAGTGGGAAAGGCAGAAGTTAGAAAATATACTTAATTTCCCCCTTCTTATTGAGTTCACATTGTACACCTACCTCTGCACTCCTGCCTTGTACATCAACAATACTTGCATCCCATAATCCAGAAGCAGTTTAATCTCAGTGCTGCTAGTAATATCCAGCAGTTTTGGGAATATTACTGTGCTGTAATTTTAGTTTTCCTCCCAGAAAATAGGGAGGAACAACAGAGAACTCAGGTGAAGTTTAACAAATGCTTATATGCTAGTGAAATGTGATGAAACCATTTATGACCTTTAAGTCATAAATATCTTCATCCTCATTCCTGTTCTCCACTGAATCCCTTCTGTTTTGCACCGTTTCCTTCCTGTAAGTGCTATTTTGTGACACAGACATAACCTGCCTGAGCACAGGGCTCTTAACAGGTTTGTGCCACCACGCTTATTGAGCTACCCATCACAGCTAATGCAAAATGCCATGTACTTTTGCATCACTATATACATAATGCCAAAGCATTAAATGTAAAAATTAGCACAGTCTCTTTAACTACATTACTGAAATTAGCAGAGAAAGAACAGTATTAAGTCCTTCTATATCCATCAGTAAGTATACCTGAGTAATCTTTCAGAGGAATTTTATTAGTTTGGTTTTCCATAGTTCTATCCTTAACGTAGCATAAAAGAATTAAATGCTGATGCAATAAGCTTTGCCTTTTTCTGTTTGGCTACCTCTAGTCAAGCATGAATTGTTTAGGAAAGACCACGCAGAAGGCACAGCAAACAAGATCACGCCTTATTGCAAAATCTCCACCTACTGTTGCTGTTTTTCAAAAGGACGTAGAATCACCAGCAGTCTCTGACTCCGTAATGGCAGTATTGAGGGTCTCATCTGACTGAGACTGACTGTGTTCCTGGGATATCTTTTCTATTTTCTTTCTCTTCATAATAGTGTCAGAACTTTGATTCCCAGTATCAGGGGAAGTAGCAGTTTTGCTAGAAGGGGCACTAGCTGTCCCTTCAGTACCTTTGGAACTAACACTGATTTCACTTTCTAGACAAGAAGATTCATTCTTACTGATAGCTTTCTCCTTGTCACTAGCATCTGTATCAACCTCTTCTGTGCTTTCATCCTCACTATCCTCACCATTAATTCCTGATATTCCTCTCTCGCCTTCTTTGTTAGCAACAGCTCTTGCGTTTGCAGATGTTTCAGAAACTGCGCTATTGTTTGTGTTATCTGCATCAGGACTTGCACCAACTTGGTCCGTATCTTCTTGTTCATCTTCTTCTGAAACCTCTTCTATCGTGTCTTTTATTTCAAGGCTGGCAGAGGAAGTTTTGCTCTTACAGCTGGATCCTGAAGCTTTCCTGTAGCTTGTACCTGATGCAGTAGAGCTGATGTTTGATTTCTGGCTGGATCGCCTCACTCTACCACGAGAGCTACCTCTCCTACTTTTTATACTTGACCTTTCAATGCTTCTTCTACTGCTGGACTCACTAGTCCCCGATTTGCTGAATGAACTTTGTGTAGATGAGCTCCTTGATAGGCTATCATCTTCATCACTATCAGACTCTTCCTCATCACCATCCTCTTCAGAAGAGTCCTCCTCTGATTCACTGCTGGAGCTGGATCCAGACTCATCATCTGAATCCCCCAAATCACCCCCAGTTTCCTCATCAGAGTCCACAGTACTTTCAGTGGCTTCATCTTGGTCCAGAGTTACTTTCAAATAGTCTTTATCTTCTGACTCCGAGCCAGAGCTACTACTCTTCACTGATGACTCATCTGAAGAGTATTTTCTTCTCTTCTTTTTCTTCTTCTCCTTCTCATAATCACTATCCTCATGTTCGCTCTCTGCTGTGATGCTTATTGAAACTCCTGATTTTGCTTCATCTCTTTCATATTCTTCCTCTTCTTTTCCTCTTGCATCTTGAAATTTTCTGGAGATGCTAATGCGTTTTAACACGTGATTTAGCTTTCTCATTGAAGGTCTGTCATCTGTTGATTTCTGGAAGTAACTTCCCCTGATAATCATGCTTTTCTCATCAACCACTTGGCGAGCTGACATCAACTTGGCATAACTGGAATCTTTCCTACTGGCTTTCACTTTCTGCAGAATCATTGGGAATATCTTTGCTTTCTTCCAAGGAGAACGAGCAGACTCAGCTCTTCCTACTGGTTTGTGAGCACTGACTGCTACACGACTTAAATGCATCACTGCTTTTAGTTTCCTTTTCCCCTGGCTGGTTCTATATACTCTTCCAGAGCCATACCTTAGATCCATCCCACCACCTAAAGGTCTACCTTCTATTTGAGCCCCTGCTCTCTGGCTTATACCTCTGCTTGAAGGACCTCTGATTTGACTCATTCCCTGCAAATTATGAAAATGGAACTTGATTACAATTTGAAATATAGGTATTACAAAAACTCATAGCCTAAGTCAGTAGGAACAAATGCAACATTTTTTCCCAGGATTAAAACTAACTTACTTGTTTTAGAATAGCTTTTTAACAAAGTTATGAGGAAGCTTTACTCGTAGAAGAGGCTGCAAGTCCACAACTACCTTGCCTTGGCAACAGGGAAAATACTGGTTCATAAATGTTCTCTATTCTCATTTAATAAAAACCCATGTGATGGATTAAGAGTCTGGTAATTCTGAATATTAAGTTTAAAAAATTAACATTTCTTCTGGCTGACACTGATATTTCAGAATTTCCTTACATTCAGTTGTAAACTTTATGTTAAATTAGTTTAGGTGACTATTTTTCTCACTGGAAAATCGCCCATTATAGGCTGAATATTAGTAACACTCCATTCAGTTAAGAACATAAAATGGAATTACCTAAGGCCATGTGTATTTTCACTGAAGTAGAAATCTACATTAAGGGAAAAACTAAGGTGCATATTAAAAGAAACTTTGCAATTCCTTTTCATTTCTGACACAAACTTTACTGGTCATCACAACAGCAAATGATTAGGATTGGAAGAGCTGCTTATTTGGTCTATATAGAGTATTCTAATTACAAAATCCATTTGATAAGGTTTACCAATGCTTCGACTTGTTGCAGAGACAGATTCAACACGCCAGAGATGCTTACCTCTTCTGCTGTTGATCCGTGTGGGCTGTAGTAGTAGCCACCATCATTCTCCACCACGACTTCTCCATACTCATCGTACATCCCCGAAGGAGACAGCAGTCTGCGGCGGCTCCCATACTGAGGCAGTTCATACCTGGCAAAACACCATCAGTTCTTTATAACATGCATCAATGTACTCGTGTGTGTCTCCATACATAGCTACAAATGTGCAAACTACAAACTATTGCAACTGGCCCAATGCCCATTACAACCGGAGGGAACCCCAGCTGCCAGGTTTCTGGGACCTCCTGGATGTAACAACCTTCTTTTCCAGGTACCTGAATTTTTATTTTTTTTTTTTAATTGAGGGATGAAAGAATAGATTCTCTAGGATCGGTTCTGGAGAATCCTTGCAAGCTTGTAAGAATAGCCAAAATCCCTAAGTGCTTGCAGTCAAACAGACTTTATCCAGACAAGGCAGGATGATATTTTTCTAGGTAAATGTAAAAACCCAGATGCTGGCTAGGAACTATGAGCAGAAAGTATCACTGAACTCAGGCCGGTGAGCCAAAAAAGGGGAGGAGATTATGTAAATTCATCTCCAAGACAGCAGATATATGCAAATAAAAAAGAATATAAAAATGGCATGATAAATGGGGTATGCACACTGTGGTGCAATAATTGGATTCCTGAAGAAGCAAGGAGTTACACGATGTCCCTCTAACTTTCAAGAAGTGAATTTTGGTGTCAGCATACTCATTAATGGATGCAAAGACTAAAGTAATCCTGAGGTGAAGGGAAGTCTACAGATTAGGCGCTGTAATAATAAACATCACCAACCTTGAAAAGCAGCATGTTTAGAAATACATAGGAAAAATGAAAATGTACCCATGCTCATAACTGTAGTAATCTTGTCCATAGTATTCCTGCCCTGGATCAATTCCAGACTCCATACTTAATTCCTGTTGAGAGAGAACACCAACTGACTGATTATAAAGACACAAAGAACAGTATCCAAGTGGAAAAAAAAAAAAAAAAAAAAGAAAAGGAAAAAAAGAAGAACTATAATAATTCAAAGAACACTGTCATCCATCAAGAACCACAATGAGAAATCAACACAAGCTTTAAATGACCCTCACCCTGGTGTATGTCCTGGGAGTGACTGTTCTAAGTCAGCTAAATGTAGGCGCTTGCTGGTGTGGGACACTGTCTCACTTACCCTGCATAAATCTCCCATCCACTCACTGCAAATACACTTTGCTTATTCAGGGAATCACATTGGGTCTAAAAGATTTGAAACAGAAAGTATTGTGTTTATAAGCAAGAACTGTCTTTGCACTTCACTGCAGCGTACTAATACTTCCATTAACTTGGCAGGCCAACTGCTTAGTTCATCTCCAGGTACAATCATCGATTATCAGTTGACCAATTATCTGAAAAAATAGATCATGCTTGAATAGCAAGGAAATTATTCTCTCTGTGAGTCTGGACATGAAGCTAGGATAGCTTTCCGTCTGTGTGATGAAGCACATGGGAGCAACTTAAAGATGCTCAAGGGCAAAATCACAGAATAATTTAGGTTGGAAAAGACCCTTAACATCTTCAAGTCCAACCATCAGCCTGACACAACCAAGTCCACCATTAAGCCATGTCCCTAAATTCCACATCCACACATCTCTTAAATGCCTCCAGGCATGGCCACTCCACCACTTCCCTGGGCAGGCTATTCCAATGGCTGACTGTGCTCTCTGTGAAGAAATTCTTCCTGATATCCAATCTAAACCTCCCCTGCCACAACTTAAGGCCATTTCCTCCTGCCCTAACATTTGTCAGCCAAGACGAGAAAGACACCCACCTTACTACTCCCTCCTTTCAGGTAGTTGTAGAGAGCAATGAGATATCTCCTCAGCCTCCTTTTCTCCGGACTAAACAACCTCTGGTCCCTCACCTGCTTCTCATGTGTCCTATTTTCTAGTCCATTCACCAACTTCGTTGCTCTTCTCTCTAGGCATCACAGCAACTCACCATCTTCCTTGTAGTGAGGGCACAAATCTGAGCACAACACTACTGGTGCAGACTCACCAGTGCCATGTACAAGGGACAATCACTTCCCCATTCCTGCTAGCCATGCTATTTCTGATACAAGCCAGGATGCCACTGGCCTTCTTGGCCACCTGGGCACACTGCTGATTCATGTACAGCACCTGTGGACCAGCACCCTCAGGCCCTTTTCCTCTGGGCAGCTTTCCAGCCACTCTTCCTCAGACCTGTAGCACACTGTGGGGTTGTTAGGACCCCAGCACAGCACCTGGCACTCAGCCTTGTTGAATGCCGTACAACTGGATGCAGCCATCAGTCCAGAATATCCAGATCCCTCTGCAGAGCCTTCCTAGCCTCAAGCAGATCAACACAGAACTTGGTGTCATCTGCAAACTTATCCCCTCATCAAGATGGTTGACAAAAATATTAAACAAAGCTGGCCCCAATATGGAGACCTGGGGAACACCACTTGTGACTGGCCACCAACCAGATTTGTGTCCATTCATGACTACCCTTTGGGCCCAGCCATCCAGCCAGTTCTTCATCCAGTGAACAGGATATTCATCCAAGCCATGAGCAGCCAAAATAACAAGAGACAATAAATTCCAGGTATTTAAAAACTACATAAATGGATTAACAAGCATTAGAACTTTCCTTTTCATCTAAGACAGTCAGGAAAAAAAATTACTCAGCAAAGATGAGTTTTGATTAGGAAATAATGTAAAAGCCGTTTTAAACTGTTATTGAACAATTAAGACATGAAAAATACTGGTACCTCTGGTCTAAGAAGAGAAGGTCTCAGCAACTGCTGTTGCTACAGAAGAAAATTAGAAAGGTGTTAATTAGGCAGTAACAATTAAAACACAAGTCATTTGTGTCAGAATTAAGATTGGAAAGAAATCTTAACAACACAGGTCCTTTAGAGTCTTTCATATGGCAATCACCTGGGTGCTTCCATATTCACAGAGAAGGAGAAAACTGCTAAGCACCTACTCTTGTATTATCACTTTATAGTCTGAAATCAACTTTCCAGTTTATGTGGTGATTCTCTAATTATTTAGCTCAAGGAATTTTATCAGAGCCCAATAGAATTATTCTGTTGTGTGTGCTGTAGGAAGCAGGGAAACAACAGCAAACAAAAATTCCCCACAATGGGTAGAAAACAAACCTATGGGTTTGTAGAAAAGCCTCTAATTCAGCTACTAAAAACCTGAAGTACCTTGACTTCTACCCCAAGCTTCTGCTGCAGTACCATCACTTCAGTCCTCTATCTGTATTTCTGTACTTCTGTAGCTTTTAACTGAATGGTGCATCATAGTTAAACACAGGTCATTTTCAGCAGTCGCTTTGTTATTTAGTCTGCACCTCCAGATTTCTGTAAATGACTTAGACTAATATGCATTAATTTGCAGTTTTGTAAATTAGGATCAGATTTATTCAGGGAGATCAATACTGTTATCTGAATACTCCTCTCAAAATTTGGTGGCACTATTTCAGCCCAAAACCAAACCCTGGGAGACGGGGAAGCTCTGTAGCTGAATTGTGAGACATAAATCAGCTCTGCAAATCAGGAGGCCAAATCACAGCACAACAAAGTACTGAATAAGGAGCAGTAGCCTCCAGAAGCTCATCCTAAGACTAATAAAAATGATGAAGCACTCATGAGTAAATACCAACCTTTATGATAGAAACGCTATCTGTCAGATGTCAGAGAACTTTGTCATTATTCAATCAGTTCATTTAGATTTAGATTTAGATTCTGGAGAAAATTCTTCATGTAACTCATTGCTGGAAGAAAGACACTGCAGGGACAGGCCACAGTGGGTTAAAGAAAATGTCTGTACTGAGCCCGTGACAGCGGGCAGCAGCAGATGATTAGATCTGCCGTAGTAAAACACAGCAAGCAATGGAAGCAATGCCCTACGGAACTGTTTGGCAGGCTGTCAAGCAGCAGTCTCCTGGCCTGGAGGTTACATTTGTGCCACGATGGTTCCAAGCTACCACTGAAAAGGACAGCTCGTGAATACATACACGCTTTTTGAACCACGTTGTATTTACGGTCTCTAAAATAGCCATTGTTTCATAACACAGGTTTGAATGGAAAAAGTTTGCTGATATAATTAGTAATTTAAATGTAACTAGGGAACAGCCTTACCTCTTGCTGTGCATATCCTCGCCTTGAAGTCAGAAAAAGAAAAAAAAAAAGTATTAGTATACTTCTGCTAGACTGCATAAGATGCATATTGCCATTCTTTCTGGAGAGATGAAAAGAAAATGCGATTACTAGCAAGAAAAGAAATACATATCTACAATATAAAATATGTTTTTCTTTAGATTTGCTCTGCACATACAAATTATTGCATGAGAAAGGCCAGTGAGTCTTTGGGATCTTTTCTTGCTTTAGCTTGCAAATGAATGAGAAGAAATCCCCAATCCCCACAAGCCAGAGAGCCAGTGCACCCAGTGCAACACAGCAAAGGGGAGCAGGGTAAATGCTGTGCTTGGTTTTTCCTTTCTCTCTCCAAGACAGGCCCTGCCAAGTCACCTTCTCTGTTGTCTCAGACCTACAAACACCATCTACAGAGACTCTGTTATTTCACCTGAGTGTTTAAGCAGTGAACAGTTTCTCTACTGCTTCTGGACTTTCGTTATCCACAATGGACTTGCTAGAAATTGGCCTGAAGCTTCTATTAGTAATTTAACACATTATTATTAAAATTACACATTTCCTAACACTTGCTCAGCAGAGGGGAGTTACATTATTTTAGCTATCTATGATTATTTTGCCACAGGCTTTGTACTGTTGATCTCGTTGGATTTTTGTTGTTGTTGTTGTTGTTTTAATTCATTTTCTTGGAGCCATTCGCATTGCATGACAAATGCACTTACATCTATCAAGGTCTGCATTTTCACATTTTGTGCCAGAAGATTATAATGGTTTATACAAAGATAGCAAACAGCAATTTGGTATTATTATTAAGGATAGGCATGGAATTTTTTAATTTTATTTTTAAGAAGGGAAGAATAAATGCTCAGAAGTATGCTGAGCTTAACCTACTATGCAGACGGCAGTCTAGGGAAATTCATTAATTACACTTGAGTAAACAATAAAGAACAGAGTACAAGTCCTTATTATTCTTTACTATCATCATCTCTAAAATTTTCTATTAATATTCAACACATGGAATTGATTATCAGAATTACATTAAAGCTGTTGCCCATATAATATGAAACTAATGAACAACTGAAATGAAGATTTATCATCACAAGACAATATGTGACTTTTCAAAGCCCACTTGAGCAACACTGTATTTAGTTTCCCTATCGCCTACAGCAATCTTCAGAAAAAGAAGGTCTTGTATTGCAGAGAGGATAAGTAAGCCTATTAATCTTAATTGTTCTTGAGTAGTCACTGCATCACAGATTAAAATCGTACTATAAAGAATTCTAATTGAATTTGGAATTCAACTTTCTTAAAAATAGCACCACATTGTGTTTAGAGATGCATATACTTTTCTTACAGTTTTGTGTGGTCACGATTAGAAGAAAAAATAGCTCGACAAAAAATGTCCATTCACTCAATACAGCACAAGGATCTCTATTCTGAGAAAAAGCCAAAGGTCAAAACAACATCATTTGTTTCCAGGAAGGAACTTAAAGCTCTCCACTGAGGGAGGAATTGCTTCTGGATAGACATTAGCAGCTAGACTTCACTGCAGTCCGACAGAAATCTTCAATGGAAAAATGGAAAGCAAGAACATAATGCCTATGATGATGTAGGATAATATGGCACCTACTTACACACTCTTGGTGCTAACATGACAGATGAAACAAGAATGAATTTACATGTACAAACACTGGCAACCTTCGCAGGACTGTGCTGCTAACATGAGTTAAAGAACTGCAATTTGCCTAAAAAAAACAATTTTCCCAGTTACTGGCATCCCACCAGGCATTTGCTATTTCATATTTTTTATCTGTTTTCACATTAAAAGTGTAAGAATCATAAAATCCAAATACTACAGATACTACTCAGTGGAGACAACTGCTTATCAGTTTGCCCCAACTCTTGAAATGGAGGTTTCCTGCAGTTCATAACTAGAATCTAAAGAGAACAAGAACCTGGAGGGGAGATGAGATGATTACTGCTTCATTTCAGCTTTGCAGATAGTTCAAAGGCAAGAAGAGTTCTCCACAGATGCAATCTCTGCTCCTGCTCAGGACTCAACCCAGTCAAGCTTCTGATAAAAGGACCAGGGCTATATCCAGGGTCGCATCTGACAGTAATAAAATAAATTGGACAACCCAGACAACCCAAGGAGGGGTCAATAAGCTTGTATACAGTCAACATTTTGCCAAGTAGTGTATTGGTTGTCATACTTCCTAGTGCTGCAGAGCTCTAGTAGCACCCAGATATTTCAATGGGACAGAACCTCCCTAGAGTAGGTTAAAATACATGCTGTTGGTATAGTTTATTTCCCAGTCTAATCAATTTTTATTTCTTAATAAGGGCTGTTCAAGAAATGAACTAAAGAACAAAGGTTGCATTAATTACAGTCAAAAATAAATTAGGTTTCATAAACCCTCCAACTTAATAAGGGTTTAAAGAATTAGAAAAGGTAGGTGCTCCTCATTAGTGAAGAGCTGATTACCACGACCCCCACAGACTCTTCTGAGTGATTGGATGAAATATTTAAAATGGAGTTTTTGTGTGACGTCCAACCTTTCTACCTAAGGAATGCTACAGATAATTGTAGCTGAATAAAACCTTTGAAGTTTATCTTCTGAATTACTAAACACCTGCAACTCTACTGTATGACACTATACACTGCAAACTTATTTTGTATTTGTCTAGTATTTTACTAGTGATATAGAGAGCTACACAAAAGCATCTGTTACGCTTAGCACAGTAACTTCTCATGCTCATCTGTGCACACTTTCAATTGTCCCCCTGCCTCCACACCTGGACCACAAGAAGTACACAGAAGAAGGCACACATGTAAGCCATCTTCCAATTCTGGATCTTAAATCTTAAACGTTTGTCTAATAGCGCTAATCTTTGACAGTTTGCTGCTGGTGCTGCAGTTGCGCCACTCAGAGCTATTTAGTATGATGGGCAGCTAATCTACCTGTGTGAATCTCAAATTATATTGACTCTTACAGTAAAAATGCTGTAATGGATAATCATTCCCTGAACATGTTTGGGTACAGTTCCTAATCGTTACCTGTCTTGGAACTAAAATCTAGCACAAGAAGAGTGCAGGACTTCATTTTGCATAGAAAAATTCTAATACATCAGCAAAACTTGCATGATGGAGATCATGAAGTTTGGCTCTGAGGAAAAAAAGACAAACTACCTTCAGCAGTTTCCGACTGAAGCATCCATACATGTCCTAACCGCAGATTTAAAAAAAAAAAAAAAAAAGAGAGAAAAAGCCAAGCACCACAGAAATGCTGAGTATCTCCAGACATTCTGATAAATAAGTACCTTTTTGCTCATAATTATGTTTGATATTGAACTGAATTTTAGTTTTTCTTCATTCTGTAATATATGCCTTTACCACTGCTTTAAAAAATATTCATTTTAAACATGAATATTCTTCATTTTGGCAAAGAACTAAATGAAACTTGCAGGTTGAATCAAACTAACATTCTCTTAAATGCCAAAATGCTTTTACTTACCATTTGTTTCAAAGGACAAACTAATTGACATAGTTAATGCAAAGGTCTGATTTAGATAACTGTGAGCAAAAAAGCCAGTAAGTAAATCCATATTACATGGATTTTTACAAGTACTTATAAACCATTCACTTAGTGACACTAATCAGAATGACTTTATTACATTTTAAGATAAGCAAGATGTATTAACTGAAGTTCATGGCAAATTAGCATGAAAGTTAGAGAGACGACATCAACATGAACATGCAAAATAAAAAAAAAAATGCTTTGTACATTAAATCATTTACAAAATAAAAACTTTAAACATGCAGTTACAATATATATATAAAAAAGCAATAGAAGGCATGTAAGTGACATGAGGGAAAACAGACGGGTTTACTGACAAATCTACAGAAAAACCTTCTTCTGACTTAAGAGATGCAAATGTGAGCTGAAAGCAAGCAAGCCAGCATAACAGAGCACTGCATCATCTCCCACGCAATAAAAAGATGAATTTCTGTAATAATGCTGGCTCACTGTGCTGAGCCTGCTTACTATCAGCACTTGCTTTCTTTGACATCCAATATTTGACAGCAAGATTCCTCCCAGGTGGGCAAAGCAAGAGATTCCCATTACAGACGCAGAAGAATTGTTCTGCTTGGTGGTATTAGCTACAGTGAAGGCTGCTTATCATAACGCAGGATCAAGCCCTCTGTCACCTATGACTGATCCTTGGGTACAAATAGACAGTTTTCCCCAAGCAGTTCTGGTAGAAAAAGACTAAGAACCAATGCCATAGCGCAGTACAACATAGTGTTGAGAGAACCACTTGTAAAATCATACATTACAAATTTCTGAGGAAACAGGTAAGACAAAGTCTCAATTTTGGGATTAGGACTCAGTAGTGATATACAGCGGAGAAAAGGAAAAAGTCTGAATTTCTGGAGAGTCTGAGGCAGATACCATGTGCTGCATTAGAGTCATCTCACTCAAAATGTAACATGCAGAAAACATCCAACCGAAAACATTACAGTGCTGTCGACTGGGATGGAAAGCGTTTCTCAAGCTCCTCCACAACACAGCTCAAGCCGCCATTCTGCTGGTTGTGCTCAGCCACTGCCTCTGGATTTGGCAGCTCTGGTGTTGCAACCGGTTTGAGCTTAGAAATGTGCTTGGGCAGAACGTGGTTTTTGTCTATTTGGCTGTACATGTTGGCCACGGACTTTTCAATTGCTGCTAAATTCTGAATGTTTTTAAGAATACCTTTCAGCTCCCTACGGGGAGGTGGCTCTGGCACTGGGGCCGGTGGCAGTACAGCTGGCTGTTTGGCAGGGGGTTTTGAATGCTTTGCAGGGGAGAGGTGCTGGGTGCTAAGAAGACATGAAGAAAGAGACACGGGGGGCAGAGCTGGAGGATGTGGTGGCAACAGAGGAGGGGATGGAGGTGGAGGTGGCAGCAGTGGAGGTGGGGGTGGGGGTATTTTAGGTGGATCTGGAATGCTTTCTGCAACTTCTCCTTTGGTTTGAGGAGCTAGAAAACTTTGGCAAACTGATTTCTTTATCCTAAAAGACGGAGGAGTTGGCTTCCGAGTTGGTGGAGGAGAAAGTTCTTCAGGATAGTCGTGGTGAGTGATGATTACAGAGGGGACCGTGGAAGGCTCAGGCTCAACTACTTCAGCACAAGGTGTTGGAGAGGACAGAGGAGAAGAGCGAAGGCAAGGAGAAGCAACCACACTTTTAGGAGACTGCTCTAGCACGTTCTCTCTTTCTTGGAAACAGCTGCTGTGTGTTGGCGAACGGAGGGATTTCACATCAGGAGATTTCACTTGCTTCATTTCCTGCAAGGCCTGCTGCTCAAATTGTCTTGCCTTCTCTTTTACAGTTAACTTGGGGCCACTTATTCTTTGAAATAGTGGACTGCTAAGATCATCTCTGCTAGGCTGATTTTCAGTTCCTTCATTCTCTGCTTTGAGTCTTTCCTGTTGCCACTGAATGGGGTCCATGATAACTGGCCTGCTCAGAGAACCAGGCACATGTCTTTTGGTAACGTGAGCTGGTACCGTCCACGCACGGTGACTGCCTCCCAAGGAGGCATCTCTCAAGACTAAGTGCATAGGAGAAAGAGTATCTAGGGCATCGCTTCTTTTCCGTAGTAACCCAGCAGCAGCGGGACTCTGAGTGAAACCTTCCACATACAATGGGTTTTGAGTAGTTAATGGGTTCTCATCAGATAAAAAAGTAATGTTACTTGAAGATTTGGGGAGATTATTGTTCAATGATCCATTGATATTAGATTGCTTGTGAGCCTCAATAGCACGGGAAGCAAAGCTGCTTATAACTCTCTGACGATCTCCTTCTTCTAAGACTGATTTTTTTCCCCTGCTTTGTTGGAAATGGTAGAGAAGAAAAAGACTTGAAAGAAAAGAAGATAATCACATGTAAGGAAACATGCATGGACATAGATTTTTATGAGAGAGAAAAAAAGAATTTGTGATATGAATCAGAGCCATAACAATACTTCCAGCAAACTACTACTACCCAACACACACACACACACAAGTCTACTAGACTACTGGGCAAGACATTTACTTTCACATATTCTTTAGGGGAGAATGACTTTAGGAGGAAGAGAAACTGTAAGATTTTAGCTACTCAGCAAGTTCAAAAATTGTTGACTTCTTCTTGAAAAGCGTAGATTTCAAAAGTATCAGGGTCAGTACTGTACCCTGTCTTCCAAGTGATACAAAAAATCAATATTACGTACTATTGTTATACAGTTTCCCTCTGAGATAATATGGAATCAATGTATGTATCCTGTTTGTATGTTTGTTTCCATCACTAACACAGCAGTGGCACTGTGCCATACAGCACACAGCCAACACAGGTTCACCTTAAAAATTCCTGTGAGTATTCCGTTTTATAATAATTGTGCATCAAACCTCTGCAATTCTATAAAAATGTGTACACTTAGGCAGCCTTTAAGTGTGCCTGCATTGCCTATTGAGGAGTGGCCACAGGTCAGCTGTAAAACTAGAACTGCTCTCCAAGCCAACAGTCAGCCTGAAACCATGGCCACAAGGGCAGTCAGAGGTGCCCCTGGCACACCTGAAGCTTGGAGCTGCAAGGTGCAGGCCAGTGGGAGAAGCCAGTCAGCTGAGATGCATGTTGCACTCTAATGATTCTGAGACTGATTTTCACAGGCATTAATTCTTGCATTTATGATTCATCTATCTAAAGCAGTATCTGTATGTGTACCGATTTCATCTCAGCATCATGTTAGCCAAGCGAAAATCCCCTGTAGTTAGATTACGTTAAACTTCTAGTCCAAAAGTAGGATATCTCACCATTTTCTGGAATTTACCTAGCACTTCTGAGTGACTCATTAACATACCTTGTTCAAGGACTTCTAATACCAAACTCTACTGAGCAGACTTTAAGATAATCAGAACTTTAAAACTCAGTATCCCCAAACTGCCTGCTAGAAAAGAGTGCCCTTAGATCCCTATTTTAAATAATGAGACTGAAAATAAACTTTTTCCCAACAACTGCGAAAAATTTAGGATATTGGCCAACTCCAGATACAGCTAAAAGTGAAGCAATTGATATTTTCAAGACTGCATCAAAATGCATTTCCATCAGTACCATACACAATTTTATTTTATTGTACCTAAACAGATCCCTGTCTAGTAGAGAGATGCAAGAAAACAGTCCTAAAAATGATGCCTACTCTAAAAGCTCTCTGTGAAATTGTCTGCAAGACAAGCTATAGGGAAGAATATGATGGTGTAAGGGGACATTATGGTAGAGTGGGGAGTAAAGGCAATATTAACATTACTGCTTTTGTGCAATTCAATTGGAACTTCACTGCCTTTGCCATTAGGTAAAGATACTTTGTGGCTACCCTACATTGAATGCCTCATTGAAAACTTTCCCCTTGCCTTAAGCAACTGCAGCTAAGATATAGAATGAGAGTAATGACATTTATACAAAAAATTACCACTAAAACTATTTTTAGAGTCTCTTGAACTTTTTTGAGTTTTCCAAAAATTTCTGAGTTAAAAATTCATATTTTTACGAAATTTGAGTCATATTCTTTTAATTTTTTGAAAAAAAAAAAGGAACGGTGGAAAAAAATAACAGTATTTTCCATTTTGACATGAATGTTGGAAGAAGCTGTATTAGACCTCTTGGACAGATTTCTCCATTATGCAGATATTTTTTATTTCCTTTTTTAATTATTAATATTTTTTGACACTCCCTCCACCCTTTTTTTATATATATTATAGATCTGAAAATAATACTCATTCTAAATTACTGGAAACTTAACCTCTAGTGGTTAAATTAGAAAAACTGGAAATGTAATTTAATGACTCATACGTAAAAATCCCCTGAATGTTCACAGTTAATACTAGAAGACATTTGCTTTTTTTTTTTCTTTTTTTTTTTTCTTGTTTTGGCTGGGAAATGACTCACAAAGAGAAACTACAGCCTCCCATTTGTCATAGGGACCCAGAAGAATCAAGTACCACTGTACAGCATACAGGGCTCACTGTCGCATTTGTAAACCCTCCCAGCAAAGCCACAGCGGGTTACATTAGTGAATAAACTCTTCCTCAGATACTACAGTTCTCCAAAAATCATTATGCCTTTGGGCAGAACATAACCATATACTGTAGATAACTGTTCTAGTGTAGAGTTGGTATGAAAAATAATTGGTTTCACACTAATAATAAACTAACTCTTCATTCTCAAGCAGCATACTTTAAGATTGGTCAAGCATCCTCCATCTATTTAGAGACGAGAGAAATAAATGATTCTGAACTTGAAGGACACCCTCCAGTAGAAAGCTCATGCAAGATGACATAACCTTTATGCTACTGGAATGGATTATTTCAAAAGCTTCTTAGCTCCTTTCTTGCTTCATATGAGCTCTCTCACAGATGAGGTTATCCTGAAATCTTCTGTGTATGTATGGGTATTTTAATCAATGAGAAACTTCAGCTCACCAGTATGAAGCCTATTTCTGTAAACTGAAAGATGAGTACCTGTCTAGCACGGAATTACAAATAGCTGACTAAAAAAAGATTTTGCTTCCATCCAATTCTAATATCGTAGGTCCATGACCAGAAAGCAAATCTCCTGTGTGCACGCTCAGGATTTTAAGGATTTTATTAATTCTTTTTCACCCTAGTATGACTATTTGGCCTCAGAAATAATACCATTCAAGTTCAGCAATCATACTTATCTCTACATCCTACAAAAGGATGCAGAGGAATACAAGTATTGAAACTTCACAGTAAATGTCTTTCCTGTACTTGATCAATGGACAAATAAAAGATGAATTTCAGATTGCAAGGTTTAATGGGAACTAAGGTAAGGAAAACTAGCATTTCTACTAGCTACGAATATTAAGACAATGAAATGAGCTTACTTACTGATGCCTATGTGTCCAGACAGAGAAAAATGAAAATTATGAGACAAGGTAGATTTAAAACTGAAGAGTTTAGTTTCATTTCATTTGCTATAAACACCAAATTAAGACACAAGACACAAGGCAGTACTGCAAATGAAAGATGACTGTCTCAGGACAACTACAGACAGGAAATTTTTTACTAAACTTCATGTCAAAATTTAATAAAAGGTATTTCCTAAAGAGTAATTTCCTACATTATACCAGTGCCTTGAAATCAAATAGTTGACAGAAAGAATGTGTAATTTGTACCTATTTTTATTGAATCATGTGTGGGTTGTTTGTTTTTTAATCCTAAGGGTATTCAATTAACTTTTAAGGATTGTTACTCATAGATATTTATCAGTTCCTTAACATAGCTGTATGCAAAGACATCTCGGAGAAAGTATTCTAAATATGGGATCTTTTTTTGGTGCTATTAAAAACTATTATTTATCAAAAAGAATATAAATCTAAGCTTAAATTTCAATTTTGCAAATCTATAAATTAGCAGATACATGTTTCAGTGCTAAAAAGTAATATAAAAATAATAATAATAATAAAAATCTTTGCAGGTATAATAACCCAGCATAATGAGGTTTGATCTGGGTTTAGCAGAAAGTATTCATTGGGGTACAAAGCACAAATTCATCCATTGGGACATCCAATTCCCACTGATAATCAGCTTTATATCACCGCCAGTAAAATCAGCAGAAGTCATTTGTTAGTTTCAGTAGGAATTTAGTAAATGCAAAAGAAATAGGAATTCTATCCAGCAGGGCATTTCACTACATGCATAAGTGTACAGATGTGATCCCATTTGGTTTGCAGTCAAAGTGCTCACATTCAAAGACGTGACTATATGCTATTGTCAGTTTTTTCCTCTCTTCCTGACCCAGAAATAACACTTCACAAAGGCAAAAGGTATAGGAGGAAATTCAGCAATTAGGAGAAGCTATTCTTGCTTCAAGTATAGCTCCTGTATCTACGTAAGAAAGCTCTGGCATCATTTCAAGCACGGAGCCTGCTCTCAGATGGCTAAGAGGTAAAGCAGCAGCGATAGGCATTGTCACACCTCCTTACCATTTAATAAACTCAATCACAGCACCTGTAACATTTCAACACTCTGAACAAAATAAATAACGACTGAAAATACAGAAGGTGGCAGTCCTCAGTGAAACCAGCAGCTCCATCTCCCTGCCTCCAAACATTATTATTGCTGTATTCTTCAGCGTTACCCATTTTTAAAATATAAACATTGATGAGTAAGTCTGGAAAGCTGATCAGCAGCACCCTCACCCCCACCCCCCCAGTACGGAACAAATATTAATTGGCTCTTCTCCACTGTAATGTTCTCATATTGAGAGTTAAATTGTTGTTGGAGTCCACACATTTCAGATTTACAAAGGCATGAAAAGATTTTGCATCTTTGCAATGTTATTATATTACAAGCATCTAACAGGTAATAGACATATCCATTGAACTGCCAGTCGTTTCTCTGCATTGATAGTTCCTTTATGTTTAAATTTAATTTTCAAAATGGTTTTAATTTTAAAACGACAACAAGAAAATTAAAAAAAAAAGAGGTTTTGGTGCAGCAATTTTATTAGATGTGTTTAGTGAGCAGCTTTGGAAAATGTTGGCCTGGATTTTTATAAAGGAGCCATCCTGGCTCCCCCTCTTTGCGAAGGCCTGCTGTAGGCTCTAGAAAAAACATCTGGTTATGCCTTGTATTTTGCCAAATAAAAACCTGTTAAAAATTCCCTTGTGCATTAAGAGAAATCCCCATTAGCAGGTTAAATTTTTGTCTCCTTACAGAGACCTTCTATTTATTTTCCAGATGTTGGAGAACCCCAAGCAGCTGGAGAAACATCCCTTCGTGAAGAAAAGCTTTTTTTGACATTGACTGCTGGAAGTGGTACCCCTGCAAAGTGAATCACGGCTTCGGTCACTATCAATTATATTGATGCATTGCAAGGAACACTTACATGGTGCTGTCGCCAAGCTCTTCATAGAGGTTGTTGGCAGTGGTGCTGGCTGGTTTGCCTGCTGGTAGGGCCATCTGGATTCTTGCAGTCTTTGCACACTCAGCCTGTCGCCTTCGGGAAGCCGTGCAGGGTGGAGAAATACACTCAAATTAGAAGCACTCTATACCCTAACATAATGAAAAGATTTCTATGCTTTTTCCTGCAGTTTACAAAACATTCCTGCCTCTCATCCTCAATGAGAAGGAGTAACGTGAGAATTTTTACCCATCTTTTGCACCTCCCCATTACTTGTTCTTTCTTAGGGGAATCTCAGCACCCACCCTGGACGGACACCTCCTGAGCCCAGCACTGCCACTTTGCAGCAAGCACTTCCAGGCAATGATGCACACGCTAGCTCTGACACTGCTCTCGTTAGCAGGTTTATTATACTGGCTGCCCAGGGATAATGACAGAGAGTAAGCTCCTTTGACTATTTTATTCAAATGCCAAGATACTATAATTTTAAATATAAAAAACTCTGACAAAGTTTAATTCATCACTTACAATTCATTTCTCATTACAGTTGACTGCTAAATTTGAGTCTCAACATTTTTCCTAAGATTTTTTTTTTTATGGGTAAATTCACTGCAACAAAACAAAACAAACAGAAAGAAAAAACACACAACTCTATTTCCTACTTAGAAAATAAAAACTATGGTTTTTCATTTGCACTCCAGCCTGACACTCAGGTGCTTGCTTGAGGAATACCACACACGTATTAATATTTTTCTGTCCTCTGCAGGAAACAGGCTATGTCCTGAACAGTGGTATCTTCAATGCATGTTAGCGTGCAATAATAAAAGGCCCTGAGTGGCCATACATGTATCACTCGAAAGCCTTGCTGTACAGGATGTTCAGAAACAAACCGGAGTGTAGGAAGTAAGTCTCACTGCCTGACAGTTACCCTGTTAAAACTGAACACGAGTAAGCCCTCAGAATTTCTATGCAAGCATTTAGAAACAAAGCAGAAAACAAATACTTACTCTTTGAATCTGTTTTGTTATGCAGAAAAGAGATGAGGAGATAAAATGGAAGGTTAAATTAATTCTGTTTGCAACAATTGTCCTAAACAGTGAAACTAATAGGAGTAATAAACTAGATGCTACTTAATTATTCCACACATAAAATTACAGAATTAATGACATGTTTAAAGAATCGTAATTTCCAGAGCTGAACAGTGAGTGTTTAGCTGCTATTTGCAATACTCTTGAAACAATTTTGCAGTCACTATAAGCATGAATTACAGCAGGGAAAATTGCTTTGGGCTTACAGAAAACAAGTCCCTGCCACACATACAGACAAAAAAGAAAAAGACACAAAAACAGGATCTACCTTGTCATATTTCATTAGCCAATAGACTATTAGGGCTGTGTTTTTATAACTGCTTTATCCCTTTAAAATGTTTTGAGAATGCTACAGAAAATGTCTTCAGTAGTGAAAGAGTACTATTTTCAGTTTCTATTAAGGAAACGGCATTTTTTTGATTAATAGTCTATTACTTATACTTAGCTTCTGGGGTTACATTAAATAGTGTATTTCTAAGACTCTAAGTAATGGCAAGGAATAATGAGTTTCTGGCTTGTTTACAAAAGCCATAAATGTAGGCATCGAACTGCACTTTGACAGTGTTTATTTTATACTTTGAAGATAACTCATTTAATTTAAGTAGTACTTTTACAAAATTTAGTAAGTAAAATTAATCCTCTGAATGTTAACTTGATCATGGGTCTGGAAAGCACTGAAAAATGCACCTACTGCACATAAAAAGTTTTAACAGTGAGGAAATATTAAAAATTTCCATTATATATGTGCTGAGATTATGACAATTAATTTTATTATTTATTTAATGATAAAAATAATATAAAACTATGTATAATTTATATATTATAATCTCTACACTCAGAGGCAGACTTGGGTACCTCCTTTGCCAGAGTGTTATCAGGGAAAATACTGAAGCTCCTTTCAAAGAGGAGGAAAAGGCTGTAGTGCTGTTGCTATTTATTAACAGTAAAATGCCTTTTATTTTCTTCAGTCCTCTTCAGTGATACCTTTCCCATAAAGGTATAGTTTACTCACATTGGTCTGCTCTGAATCCAACTCCAAGTCATACTTCTAGACTGTGATTTTTGACGAAGTTAGACAGATTCCTTAAAGTCATTAAGAGACTGTTAATCTCCTTTGATTATCTAACAGGCACCAAGGAGAAATATTGCTATCACCTTTCTTAGGGAACCAGGATAATGAAAACAGTAATCACCTACTAGTGGTAGGTTGGGCTGGTTCTGGAGTGTTTCACTGGAAACTAACAGCTAACTTTACGTATTAATGACAGATGTAATGCAGCTTTGAGATGTGCTGCCATCCCACTGGTACAAAGTTTGTCAAGCACTTCCAGACTCCAGTAAAAGACTTTCTGCCTACTTTTCCGATGTCATCATGGAGAGTGCTTTCAGGTAGGCTACTATTTTGTCCGTGTAGGATAAGCTTTTCCAATGATGAATAACATACCACAGAATCATCTAACATAGTACTTTCCTAACTCCAAATGGCAGTGCAGAAAGGAAAAATGCAGTGTTTAAATCCCATCTGGAATGCTGTGCTATATTACACCTATTGCAATATTCAAATTATAAGTGCTCTCTGGCAACATGTGCACATCAGCTTGTCTGTGCCCTCTCCTCCCACAGACTGCTGCAACACTGCAGAGGGAGTCTGCAGAAGCGCTGCCACTTCACTGCCCTTGATGTAATGAAGGGAGCAGACAACAAAGCATTTCTCAAAAAGCAAACAAACGATCAAAAACACAAATCAAAAAATCCACCACGGCTCTGGGAACCCCATCCTGCCTGGTCCTACAGAGCACAGGTTTCCCACAATAAGGGCATATTGCATTCCATCGAGTTCATCGATTTTTAAATGGAGATAGAAGGGCATGGAGATACGGACGGATGTATGCACAAGTTGAATACAGCTTGTTACTGAGGAAGATGCATGGAGTTATTTAGGTTTTGGTTTTGCAATAATCGATAATTTTTTGCTCTGCATATGGAATTAGAAATCTTTCACTTCAGCTGAAGATTTTTTAGTGGACCTGAAACAGTACTTTCCATAGAACTAGTTAGCGATGTTGATCCTTTAATTAGTGTACTAGCCCCATGACTTAAAACTCTTAAGTCTATGAAAGGTGAATGAAAATATCAAGCAGGTTCTTTCTGGTTATGCTGACTTGAATAGCACTAACATGGCACAAAATCAAATTTTAATTAAATATTTGCAATTAGGAAGCACACAGAGAAAATATATAACTGAATATTTTAGGATTTAAACAAAAAAACAGTTGAGTCCTCCTCTTATTTTGACTGAGCTATGCAATTTCATCTTTGATTCACTTATTTAACCAGCACTATTTATTTATTTATTTGTTTCTTTATTTATTTATTTTTGGCATGGAATTCAGTTTAAATCTACACTTGCATTTCAGGTGTCTGGCTTTTGATCTTGTATTTCAGCATGACTTCCACAACAGTTACTGCAACTCAGCTTAAGAAAGAATAACAAGATGTGCTTCCCATGCATCTCCTCTTTCCATGCAAAGCCCACATTAAGCCTTAACCAACTGGTGTGATGGGAGGGATGTTACAAGTATTTCCCTTTATGTAGACGGCCAATAAAGGAAAGTTTGCAAAGCAGCTCAGCTAAGAACTGTAGCGTCGTTACTACAACATCACTGTTACTAAAAGGAGTCAGAATACTTACTGTCTGTAGCTGACCATAACGATTAATATAGCTGGCATACAGCAGAGGATGATGATGACGGCCAGAGCAAGGAGTGCACCTTCTGTGTAGCCTACGGCTTGCGCCTGCTTCTTGACATTCGCTACCACGTCCGGGGTGCGGATCTCCAGGATGCGTCCCCCCTGTCCCAGGTACGGCTGGAACTCTTTATTGATATCCAGCAGTTTGCCATCAAGGAACCTTCAGTGTCACAAAAGAAAACTATTACAGCCAACCTCATTAACTGTGTTTGAATTACTGCATAGTTGGGTTAATAACTGTGCTCTGATAAAGCACATACCTCTCCTTTATGTGCTTAAGAATATCAGTAATTCCCCATAATCCCCATGTCAGTGATAACTCCAACGTACTTAATGCCAGAACACAGTTCAAACACTGAAAAGGGGTGGTGAGCTGAAGCTTATTCTCATTTCTAGGGGCAAAAAGTTCTCCATGCCATAGGGAACAGCATGGCCAACAGTTTGCTTTGTGCTTTCTCCTTCAGTGCAGAGGATTAACTAACCCTCCTGCACACATCCCTAATGACTGTTGAACTTGATGCTAAACTAGAAGCACCTAATTTTTAAAGGACTTTCCTTAGTTTCTTAGGGTAATGTTTTTGGTTCGTGATCCGTCCAGTTTGTTCCTTTTTAACCTTCCTCTCACTATTAAAAACAAGGTGATACGGAAAACTTTTATCTGGAAAAATTACTAAGATTAATAATCCTCCCCTCACACAGCTGCATCAATTTGGAATCTTATCCTTGCATCTGCTCTGCCTAGTTAGCCTCCATGTCTCTGCTATTTTCTTACAACATAGTGCTAAGAGAATGCACTGAATTACTTCAATAAGACTTCCGACTCTCCTTCCTAAGGACTTTTCAAGGATGGCAACAGGAAAACACCAATAATAAGATGAACTCATCTCGAGTGGGAGAGAACATCTCTCAAAAGATGGCACAGCATGTTGTTTTTTTCACTGTCTTCAAGCTAGTTTAGAGCACTCTCCATTAGTAAATTTTTTTTTTAGGTGGAACCTGTAGCAGCGTTCTGAAAGATACGGAATTGCAAGGAGGAGGAGAATAAAATTTTAGAAAATAATCTTGTTTCCTTCAAGATTTATTATTATTATTTTTTTAAATAAGATGAAGTTTACCTCTTCTGGAGTTTCACACCTCTGCTAAAAGGAAAAGTACCAACTGCAAATAATAAATTTTCATTTAAACTTCACAGGTCATCTGAACACTGCCAGATACTGGAACAATCTGGACTAATGGTGATAATTACACGAGCAATATGGTATCAAAAAGATACTGGTATTAAGTAGGCCTACCAGACACACAGTTAAGACAGTTAAATCCTATGGCAAAAGTGGGGTATTAGCTAGTCGGGAACTCTTGTCACTGCTTGTAACCTACAGTAATGTCCATCTTCCATTTAACTTCAGATTTTGTGCATCACTAGGAGAGGACTTTGAAGAAGAGTTACGAAGCAAAGGACTAGAACAGCCCCTGAAAAAGCAAATGTGGTGGAAGAAGTTCAGTACGTGGTCTGAATATTGGCAGTTTCAAGAGGAGCAGCTAAATGTAATCCTAATCAAGTTACCTTATTTCCCATATAATTTAAAATAAATTTAAAAAAAAAAAAAAAAAAAAAAAAAAAAAAAAAAAAAAACAGAAATAATTTGCCTTTGAGAT
Source organism: Anas acuta (assembly GCF_963932015.1). Lineage (NCBI taxonomy): Eukaryota > Metazoa > Chordata > Aves > Anseriformes > Anatidae > Anas > Anas acuta. The sequence continues at coordinate 2,533,231 of NC_088985.1, forward strand.
TGTTTAGGCCAGGGCTGTAATTTCCAAAAGAAAAGAAAAAATGCTGGATCACTTTGGAACTGAGGACTGACTCAAGCTGCCAAGTAGTTTCCTTGAACTCCAGCATAAAGACCACAGTGGGAGGCACCCACTTGGATGGACAAGGATCCTGCTGGCTCTAAGCTATAGCAAAATCCCCACTCTGTCCATGTACACAGGTTTTCCTAGAAATTGCTGTGAAAAGCACAGATTAAAAAAAAAAAAAAAAGACCAACACAACAACAACAAAATATTCTGAAACAATTTCTGCATATTAACTCTGGATGTCTACAGGAAGTCTGAAATAGCTTTTATTTCATTTGGGTGATCACAAGACAAATTACACTCCTAAAAGACCACTTCTTAAAGGCTGTTCATTTCTTGCAATTGATTTCCTCTCAAGCAAATTCATTTACTGATAAATTCCCATAGCATTCGTTCATCCCCACTTTTTTCTAACTTCGGAGAGGACACACGCCGATCTGTGTGTGTAATCTATCAGCTGGATTTCCTGACACACAGAGCAACCATCCCAAATGGCGAAATGCTGGGTACTGGTTCTGTGATACCAGCTTCAAAGAGGAGCAGTGACTACTCACAGACTTGCAGTCTCACAAAACCAACCCAAGGCATTTTGAAGAACAGTTTCCCTTTGTACTGCTGTGCTCTACTAATATTCACAACTGATTCCTTGATTTTTTCTACAAAGTGTTTTCTGGGTAATTAAGCAAAAATCCCTTTTCTCTGCCTGAAGACCCGCAATGATGGTTTGCAAGATTATAAACAGAGTACAAATGGATCTCTAATTCGTTCGTTGTACACTAGGTGTCACTGCTGCACGTTACACATCCTTTTAGCTGGCTAGACATCATTCAGCTAGGACAGCATTAAATCTCTGCAAGATTTTAAAAGTCTCTCTTAAAAATTCTGTTAGCATTTTCTTGATAAACCCTGTTTTACAAGGTTCGTAACTCAACTGTTCACATTCTGCTCCATGATGAAACATGATACATTGCGCAAAAGATTCAGATGGGCAAAGTATTTTATTTTTAATGGTGGACATTTTCCACCTAATATATGCAGGACAAATTTTCTAGATTCAACTTTTTTTATGCTCTAATAAATCGAACCTTCTTTCATATAAAAGATTAAGAAAAACGAGGCTGATCATTTCAGTCTGTAGTATCACCTAAGAGGTCTCAAAGACTTATAGGAGTTTCGCATAAAGGGAGGAAATATCAAGGCAGTTAGTATTCACATATTTTTTGGTCTAACGAGACAGATTCCTGGTTAATAAAGATGTCAGATAATCAGATGTAAGAGTCCTAAGGAAAAGTACGAATCTCTCACTGCATATCAGTCTTACAGAGTACAGGACAGGGAAAAATCAGCATCTCTTGAGAGAGACATAGATTTTCCCCAGCTGGCAAAAAGGAATGCAGGGCAGCTGTTATACTGATGATTTCTAAACCACGTTTTTGTTTTCCACCCATTTTGCCTGAATGCAAATATGTGGGATTAGGCTACCTGTTTGGGACTTTTGGACATGAGGCAGTCACCTGTTCGAAACAGCCTGGTGGTGAGCATGGCATGTCCTGTGCATGCACATTGGCATTACTCCAGCATAACCAGAGCACACTGCAGTTCTTCTGTCTCCTCCTTTCACTTACATTCCTTATTACTAAATTAAGTTTTTTTAAATTGGGGGCCCGTCTCTGACTTTGTAACCTTTCTCCCATCATATCTAGTTTCTTAATTAAATGTGCACTTAGTCACATGGTCTAAAATTTTGGGTAGACTTGTGCAGTGCCAGGAGTTGGACTTGATGATCCTTATGGGTCCCTGCCAACTCAGGATATTCTATGATTCTTAATGAAGCCTCTTCCAATTAATTTATTTTCTGCTAAGATCCTTAGCAGATTCCTGGCTGGCAGAAGGATGTTTGTGGCTCTTGCCAATCCCTTCCCAATGAGGGTAGCACCACTGCCGTGTGTCCCATAATCCCTCTAAAGATCTAAATTCCAGGAAAGATGGTCACAGAAGGGTTTTATTTTTAGATTTGAGCTGTCAAATCTCTTGAGGCTGCTAGTGAAAATGTGTTAACTTCAGATTTCATGCTATAAAACTTGTTTCATTTCTCTCCTTTACTTTTAGTAAGCTGACCCTTACTCACCTCTACGCTAAAGCCAGGGAAGCATTCACCAAGATTGTGCTGATTTACATATTTAAAAGCTTTTGAAGAGAGGGCAGAGAAAAAAAATAATAATAATAATTAAAAAACACCAGCAGACACACGGTACATTCTAATGAGATCGCCTCTAAGTTGATAATATCCCATACATTTTCAAATCAGAGAAATGAATAACGTTCCATTCAAGCTGGAAAATTTGCCTTTAACCTATCTTAACTCTATTCTGTATATTCCACTGGGGACACAAACATCCCCAAAGACATTCCTACATTCTCAATGGGCACCAAAATCAAAGGGATGCATTTTCTGTTCATGAAGAGAGTCTGCAACAGGAAAATATCTTTCTTAGGGACTAGAAAGAACAAACTACCTCCACTAGCTCACTTTCCTATTCCAATACTAGCGTTGCAGAGTGCTTTCCAAAGAGAGGAAAGAACAAAAGGGTGACAGAGGATTTTCAACTGTCATCATGGTCACATATGTTTTCTGAACCTGGGCAGCACAGAATAATTGTCTTTTTGACCTTGAGTGTTTCTAACAGGATTCCACCTCAGCCATACTCTAAACTGGAAGAAAACCCAGCCCTCAATGGATTTACAAACTGAGGAAGTGGAGAAATAACAAGTAGGACAAATTGCTACCAAAAGTGAAGACACTCCATTCTGGGAATTGGCAATAGACAAGTGAACACAAACTCCCAATGCATTGCTAAGACTGAAAAAGACTTTATGACCCTGGAGATGCCTACAAACAAAAAAATATGGTCAGCAGAAGGAAGGAGGCTATCTTGCCTCTTTATTTGCCACTGCTCTGAAAACTACCTCTGCTAAACTGCATCAGATTTTTATACTACTAGTTCAGAGAGAGATACTGCAAGACTGGAGAGGGTCCAGAGAGACTAAGTGATTAAAAAACTTAAAACATTTCTCAGAGCGCAGAGCACAAAGAACTTGACAAAAAAAAAAAAAAAAAGAGGATGATGTGATCGTAATCTTAGGCTTTAGGGGGAACCAGAAATTAAAAGCACAAATTGTGTGGTTCAACCCAGAGTTATAGCTAAACACAATGACTGCACTTAGACATATATAATATATATATATATATATATATATGTATGTATTTAAAGTCTACTTTTTGGCAGTAAAAATAATTACCACTGCAGTGACACCATGAAGGTTGTAGTTGATTGGATTTTCTCGAACAGTTCCTTTGCTGAAAGACGTGCTCAAAGCAGAATTAATTCTGGGAATTCCTATGATCTTTATTATACCAGGTCAGACTGATCACAGTGATCTTTTCCAACCTATAAACTCTGAATATATGCAGAGATTTAGTATGCTATAATTCATCTGTATTAAATTAAGAGCTCGGGAGAACAAGCCCTTTTTCAATCATAGTTCACTGAGATGGCTCACAGCCATTTACTCTACAGGCTGCTGACTGACGTGCTGCTTTATGCCATCATTGAGCAGTCTGGTCTAGTTTTCACTGAGTTAAAAAGCAAACGCATAGGTGAAACTCATGCAAAAACACACCAAAAGATAGTGCCTGCTTTAGAGGAAGAACTTGATTACCCTTTTCCCTGTTTTGATACATATGCAGAGCGCTGAAACAAAAATACAGCTCCTAACAAGATGGTTCTGTGACTGTGTTGATACCCTGGCAGTTGAATGGGTTGAAATACTGATTTTGTAACAAAACCTACTCGCCCCTAGTGATGAATCAGAAAAAAAAAATAATATAAAGAGATTATATTAATTCTGTTTTCCTTACCCATGTAATCTCGGGCTTCAAGTTTTTTTCCAGGGTGGAGAACAGAGCTGCATGTCAGCATGGTGTCCCCTGGGAGCCCTGCTAAGGTGCAGAACCCCGGGCAGGGGGGCACCGTATCAAACCTGCCACAGGGACAAGAGCTGGCCCCACCACAGTCAACATGCTGTGAGCACAAACCCATCGGTAAAAAGCCTCTTGTGTTTTATGCAACACTGGAACTTTACTGCAACTTTGGAAATAGATCGAAAAGACAAAATAACATCAAATTGTGTATGTGGGTGATCCGTCTTCTGGTTCTCCCCATCTCTAACAGCTGGTGGGACGTCCCCATGCAGATCTGCCTGCCCAGCCCACTGGGGACCTGTGAGCACTGATTTCCTGCATGTAAATGCACACCCTAGTCACATAATATAAATTATAAATAATATACTCACTTAAAAAGTTCATTCCTCATTATAGCTCGATTTGTTTGCGGGTCGATCGCATAGACCATGAGGTCAGACTTCGTATAATCCTCTTCAGAGTACCCATCCCCAAACCTCCGTGCACCAATGGATTCCACCACGACTGTCGCACCTGGAATCTGATCCTGGACATAGCGCTCCAAAATCCTGAAAATGAGATGGAGCCAGAAAGCTGCAGTGATTTATTTGTGCTGATTGAGACTGACAGCCTGAACAAGATACTAACAGACAAAAACCCCTGGCTTAGATGGACAGTAACCTTCAGAGCTCTTTTTGGAAACCTCTGCTCCAATATAGACTCTTAAATGCTCAACTCTTGGGAAAAGCTTAGTAGTGTTAGGAGAGGTCATCAGCAACAGTGTCTAGTTCTTTGTATTTATGACATCAGTTGAGTTTTAAATGGCTCATGGGAAACATCAACCATATTTCAAGAAAACAAAACAACAACAAACAAAAAAAAAAAAACTGTCATCCTTGTATTAAGCTGTATGATTTCATAACCCTTCAGTTCCAGCATTACACAGAGTGCAGACAATAATTTTTCACCCTCAGAAACAACAATTTCAACCATTTTCTGTGGGATATTTCATCTGGCCCTCTAACATAGCACCTGCTGCTTCGGAGGGCATGAGTAAGTTTTACAGCTGTAAGAAACTTGGAATAGCAGGCTGACAGGTTTACCACGGAACAAATATAAGAAAATGCAGAAGTTATACAAGCAAAAGAAAGATAGATTGATAGAATTTAAAGGCAGCTATGCCTGAGATAACAAGGGCACAATGACAATAAGCAAAACCAAATCTACCCTTTTTCCAAAGGGAAGGACTCATTACCAGCCAGCTGCCTTTCTATACTCTACACTCTGCAGATATATATATGAATAACAGTACGTCAATACAAGAGAACAATACAATTCTGGGGACATAGAATCTGTTAGAAAAGATGACATTTATGGTTTTATTTATTTATACATTATAATTCTTGATGATGAATCAAGCTTTTTTTTTTTTTTTTTCTTCCCTGACTAGTGAACGTCCACAAACATCTTAGTATGTGCTTTTGGAAGTAATTTTTCTGCAGCTTTCCATGAAGAACTGTTTATGGGATTAGTCATAAAATCTGGTCTGACTCCTAAAATATTCAAAAAAGGCCAAGTTACAATGGACACTTGCAGAATGCCCCTCTGAACGAAAAATAGGCACACTCATGCATGTGCCCAGCTGAATTGCCTTCAGTGTGTCTGCAAAAGCAACAAATCAATGGGGCAAGGACATCACTGAGCACCTGAGAAGTTTCTGCATGGACACAGGCACAACCTGAGCCTCAGACATCGGGAGCTACAGGGAAGTTATAAGCATAACTCACTACTGCTCTAACAAGCAACTTTAGAAAGAACAGTATCTTACCACGGTTAAGAATATATTTATTATTTCCTTCCTCCCTGTCTGATCCCCTACTCCATTGGGGTCCATAAAATTTGCTGAGCTCCTGTAGCAGACTGCTTCTATGCATCTGCACTATTGTGTATCCAGCAAAGAAGAGATTCAGTGCTCAACAGCTCAGCTGTATGCAGTTCAAGTCCTGCAGGCACCAGGCAGAACTGGTACAACCATCAGGACCAGCTGGCTGGTGGACAGGAGGGGTGGTGAGGAGCCAAACTCTAGCCAGAACGGATGGAGCCCAATGGAGAACTGAGAGGTTTAGATGGTGACATCAGACGAGTCTGTCGGGTAAGGGCAGAACACATCCCAGGGAAAACAGGAAAACTACCTCTGCCCACAGACTGGCTAACGTGGGGAGGCTTACAGAATGGGACTCAGAAGGGTTGCCCGCAGACAGTTCTACAAACAAGGGCATAAAAACTAATAACATCAATACTGAATACAAGGACAAGGAATATGGCGAATAAACAAGAGAAGCTGGAAGTCTAATCACTCCATCAGAACTACTATGTATTACAGATATATTTGAAATATATTATTTGAATTTGTAATAAGCTTTATATTACAATACACAGCAGTATTGCTTCCTCTTGATTTTTCATGACCACTGATTCACATTTATCCACCTTGTTACTCTGCTCTTTACGTGACAATTTAGCATACCCTTAAAATAGAGGCATGTCTCTAAGATTTGGAAAAATCCAAGTTTGACAGACCCAGGCCTTCGTCTCCCTATACATAGTGAATATACACTGTCAGTGCAGAGCCATTTTTGTAGAAATAGCAAGAAGGAGGCTGGCTGACACACTGCTAGCTGACCAGTGGCCTGTTGCACTCCTGCTGCTTACAGCTACGGCAAACTCTGCTCATCTCTGAGCAGAGCCTTACATCAATACAAGCTGTCTTTAGAAAGCTTTTATAACACACATGGATTCACACAGACCAAGTATGTAAATTGTTTACCTCCCTCATTAGTATAGAATCACCTTCTGATACTGCAGGGGAGTTTGCTTTTGCTTCCTTGCACAGAACTACTATTTTGCTCACTACACAAATGGTCTGCAAGGTTGGGCAGTTACAATGCAAGGTCACTTTCAGCAGAACTTGGTAACAAAACTCCTTTTTTTTCAGAAATTCCTGGCATTGCTTCTGCTGGAGTTTGTTGGCAGTGGGAAAAAGTGAAGGCCAAATACCATACTGCTATCAGACCATTAGGAATGGGTATGCTGCAGCAGCTGGCTTTAACCGACATTGCAAGACACACCACAAAGTATGGTGGAGTGTCAGTAGGACTTCATCTGAAACACAAAAATTTCATGTTTTGGTTGAAATTCATAATAAATGCACTGAAGACTGAAAAGCAGCAATTAAAGAACGCTCTTAAAGACAGGGCAGTTTCCTGTGAAGCTATTTTAAAAGTCATTCACCTGAACTTGTAATACTGCAAAACCCTACTAAAAGTGGCTGCCTGCACGTAATACTTGACAGAAAACCAATTTTTTAAAATGCTTCCTTTCAGTAACAACAGCATTTGCGGTTACACTATATTTATTAGCAAAAGTCAGTCTAAAATTCCTGTCATTAATGCAATGAGAGTAGTACACCCCAACAGTGGTGTACATGAGCACTAGGACCAGAACTTAAGCGGCAGTGGTGCCTTCCTACTGCTCCAATGCTGGTTAGCTCTGCAGACACAATGCAATGAGCAGAAACGCCTCCTAGTGCACCTTCATTCCTCCTGCTTTCTGAATTCCCATCAGCAATACAAATGGAGTGAAATGAAGGACGAGAGGATTTTCACTATCACTGAGGACACAACGTGGCTCTAAATATTCTGAAAACTCAGATATGGCTTTTTTTTTCCATCTTTAGATGCAAGAGAAAGACAAAACCAAAACCACCCAACCGTACAAAACCAAACCACAGGGGTGTTGGCTCGCTGTGCAGCATTTTGCTTCCCAGAACGCTGCAGAAACCAGGAAACCAAAGCCTGAAGGTTGGGATGCAGCAGCTCTCTCCGAGTACTGTGCCCACGAGCAGGGCTGACGCACCAGGCAGGGTGAGCCTCCTGCGCCCAATCCAGGCAGAGAAGATCCCCGCCGAGCACAGGATTATGTTGTGGGGTCGGCCTGGCATCATGGCACCGTGCTGCTTTCTCCCCACAGCTGCAAGGATCCAGCACGCCAGATGTGCCCCTGCAGAACTCAGACTCAGAAATAACAGATACCACAGACTTTGAGCTGCATGTGTTGACGACCAGGTATTGTGTGCAACTTTTGGCTCCTGCACTGAAAATCCTAGCTCCCCAGAACCGCTTCCAAATCCTAACAAATCCAAATTCTAGGTATTTGGAAGTGTAAGCAAATTCAGCAACAACGGACAGCAGAGCGCAGTCAGCTCTGCCAGTGCACATTAATACACACTTTCCAAGTGTTTCACACCTGAGTGTACTCTCCCAATTCTCCTTGACTTCAGCCAAATTCTGGTTATTCAGCCACTGCCCCCTTCTCACAGCACCAGCACCAGCCCGCAGCCCAACCATGGTACCTCTGGGGTGGTGCAGAGCTGTCCTGAGCCTGCCTGCGCTGCTCGAAACCCTCCCTGATCAGCTCCATCAGCACTCAGCCTCTTTCTGCTGTTATGTAGAATAAAAAAGCTGGAACTGGGGTTTATTTCAAGCCTGAGAATATTGCTTCTGTATAAAATGCCTTCTGACAAGGATTATTTTTACTATATCACACAGAATACAAATGTGACACAAAGCATGCATCTAAGAAGGAAGTAGCAACACTGAGCCAATTTACTCTGTGTACAACATTAAATTATTTAGAAAACAACCCAGGGACAATGTCTTTATACCTAGTTACCCTAATCCTATAAAAGCATATTTTATTGTCCAATATAAAGGAAATTTGCTTTCTTACTTACTGCTGAAGTTTGTGATGTGCTTATCATGCACAATCCCATCTTCCAAAAAACCTACAGGCTCTCCGATCGTTTATTTTGGTACTATTTCCCCAGTTGCAGAAGGAACATCATGCTGTGCTCACCCAAAGAGTAACACCCGGACACATCTGGACTTGGACCCAGAAAACTTATCTCCACATCTCAGTGCAAAAGGCCACTACCTCAACGTACAAGTCGACTCAGCTGTAATTTTAGGCATAATTCAGCCATTATGTGGCAAAAAAAAAACATAACACAAGCAACAAAACCATACTTCTCCTATGTACAAACTACCAAGTCTGCGTGATTTCTATACTGCAACCAAATCCAGCAAAAGACACAGGCTTGCTTTCTACTAATTCTTGGAGCAAGGTCAAAACTAACAAACAAACAATAAACCATTTGGTTGAAGGTTTAACAACTCGACTACCTTCGGAGGCACCACATTTCCAAACAAGCATCTCTAGGGTGGCGCACCCAAAGGGGAACTGTGTCTGACTTGACTGAAGGTGCCAAGAACGCTGGCATCCCACTGATGTCTTCTGACATCCAATTCCATTATGTGCAGCCACATTTTGATAAGTATGTTGCATTTCAAAGGCATTCACTCACACTTCTGATTACTGAATGTACCGTCATTCTATCAAAAAAAAAAAAAAAAGAGGGGACAAAGAATATACAACGCCACGCACAAATGCCACAGAAAGCACTCACATCGACCGCCCCTTTCAGATGCCACCTACTGGGTTCTGCAAGCAGGATGAGAAAACACCATATGCCATTCCGTCAACGAGAAGGGGAGTGATCTGCATTCCAAAACCTTTCCCTGAAGAAGGGACTGTGCATTGCATTTCCTATATATATTATGTAGTATAAGTACACATAAAATTAAACACAAAATATGCATGATATATGTTATATGATTCATTATTTATAGCAGGATATCTTGCTACAGTATATATTATGACATTGCGTTTAAATAGACCACACTTTCCAGGTAGCAAAGGAAAGCTGACACTCCTTTAAGAAATGATGGCAGTCAACTTTATATATGGAAACTATTAAGTCAGCAGCCTGAATTGAATTCCAAAACGCTCACTCACTGTACCTCTGAGGATCAGCACTTGCTTTTACATCTGCTTTTTCTAACAAAACTTGTCTGGTCACTTCTATATTGTTCTTGAGGTTTGAGTGGGGAATTTCTGTAGCTATGGAAATACTCCCATCTTCTAAGTGTTAAGGTATTAAAGGACTGCAGCCTGTAATGGACCAGAGGGAAAGTCATCTGGAATTATCACGTGTCATTTCCAGCAATTCTGTCTTGAAAATGTAGGGAATAACATCTATTAAGATATACATGACACAAACAAACATCAGAAGACAAAAGGAGAGGTCAGATTCCACTTCCAGAGGCAGGTCTTGCCAATAGTGTGCATGAACCTCGATTCCCCAGCCCAGGAGAGGCAAAAATGCTCTCTGGAGCAACACAGAGAGAAGGAAGGTTCAAAAGCCCACAATACTAAACTAGGACAAACATTTTGGGACCTCTGCCTTTGCACAAATACATGAAGGTTGCACTGGGACTTCTCTCAAATGAAACCAAAATAGAGAAACAGGGCATTGCCACCAAGACCACACTGAAAATAAAGGAGACTATGGGAATACCTTGATGTGGGAATGTCAACATTTCAGTGCTCAGATAAATTTACTACATAACTTGTTAGTAAACTGTAAAAACTATTGTTGTACCTATGCGCTTCTATTTGAAGTACAAGGGGATTCCACCTCTTCTCCAATGAATGACTCCTACACCACCACCTTGGGGTTTTCTTAATGTGAACAGAAAGTAACCTCCCTTCTTTCTATGCTCACTCTTCTCTAGAGTAGAAGGAAGAACATGGGACACCTTTCATTTTGATTTTTGAAAGCAAGGAGACGATCATCATGTGGTTCTTCAACAACTCCAGTACAGTACATTTGACGTTTTTAACACCTATGGGATGAAATACATCTCTTCTGGTCATGGGACCTATCTGAGTTTAGCTAGAGTTGTAAGTTCCAGTCATGTGAAGACCAAAGTACTAAATGGTCTGACAACAAAGTTGGCCATTTAGTTGTGGATGAAGTCTGTTCCTTCGTTGCCCAAAAAATAAGCACTCACACAGCAACACAGCCATAGTTAAAGAAAAGTGCCCCCAGGTATGCTGTCTGCCATCACCAAGAGGTCTGAAAGACAGGAACATGCACTGAATTTTCTACTAAGCCTCACTCCAATTTCTCTGTTACCTGCAGAAGACATAAATAGACCTATCTGAACAGTCATAATTGAAGTGGGTAGAAGAAATGGCAAATATGACATTGATGGGCAGTCCAGAGGATACGGAAAGCTTGTTGATGAAATTAAAGCAGCTGCAGGAAAACCGAGGTGCTTCCTGAATGGCTGCAAAGGCTCGTGACACTATCAGAAATAACAGCTAAAGACATACCCATTTTCCCTCTCGAAAAGCCCAAACTCCTAAGCCAAATGGATAGCGATGTTTTAAATCTTTTTTTTTATGCTGTACTACTTTTATTTGGGCCATTAACCAACATACATCTTGGGCTATGCTGAGTAAGCTTTTCCAGTGTGCAAGAACTGAATTATGTATTTCTCAATAGCGTGTAACCGTTCTCTAGTGAAAGATAGCAGCAGCTGGGGAGAATCTGTTATAACTCGCTCTCCAAAGTTGTTTAAATCACTATTTATTTTGGGGGAAAAAATCACTATCATTTCAAAAATGACCAACTACACACTTTCTTAACATACCCAATCACCAAAGCATTGCAATTGGTAGTTAAATGTTATCTTTTCACAGCTTAATATTTACTATCACTCCACTGCCAAAAAAAGGAAGACAGGAAAGAGTTGAATAACCACTGTTGTAACCGATTTTGTTAATGATAGTCTATTTTCTGTTAATGAATTACCAAGTGTTCAAATTTCATAAATTAATGCATTATTTCAAATAGCTCAGAAAGCTCTTCAGATGAGAACACTTTAGCCTGAGAAGGTCTCTAACTTGCTCATTTTCTCTTTGCCTGTGATTCCATATAATATATGAAATCAATCACAAATTCCTAGCATTTTGTTTTTATGTTCTGCGTAAATAATTACAACTTTTGTAAAAACAGGGAGATAACATTCCTATAAACCTTAGGAAGAAAATCCAAGATATCTGAAGAGGAAATGACATAAGTTTCTATGTGAAAAAAAAAACCTACACATATGCAGAAGAGTATAGAGGATGTCATCTACCTTGACTTTAGCAAGGCTTTTGATACTGTCTCCCATGACATTCTGATAGCAAAGCTGAGAAAGTGTGGGATAGATGAGTGGACAGCAATGTGAGTTGAGAACTGGCTGACTGACCAAGCTCAGAGGGTGATGATGGGTGGCGCGGAGTCTGACTGGAGGCCTGTGACTAGCAGTGTTCCCCAGGGGTCTGTGCTGGGTCCGGTCTTGTTCAACATCTTCATCAACGACCTTGATGAGGGAGTAGTGTCTGCCCTCAGCAAGTACGCCGATGGCACAAAGCTGGGAGGAGTGGCTGACACGCCAGAAGGCTGTGCTGCCATTCAGCGAGACCTGGACTGGCTGGAGAGATGGGCAGGAAGAAACCAAATGAGGTTTAACAAGAGCAAGTGTAGAGTCCTGCACCTGGGAAGGAACAACCACACGTATCAGTACAGGCTGGGGAACAACCTGCTGGAGAGGAGCTCTGAGGAGAAGGACCTGGGGGTCCTGGTGGATGACAGGTTGACCATGAGCCAGCAGTGTGCCCTGGTGGCCAAGAGGGCCAACGGGATCCTGACGTGCATTAAAAGGAGTGTGGCCAGCAGGTCAAGGGAGGTGATCCTCCCCCTCTACTCTGCCCTGGTCAGGCCTCACCTGGAGTACTGTGTCCAGTTCTGGGCTCCCCAGTACAAGAAAGACAGGGATCTCCTGGAAAGAGTCCAGTGGAGGGCCACAAAGATGATACAGGGCCTGGAGCATCTTCCCTGTGAGGAAAGGCTGAGAGACCTGGGTCTGTTCAGTCTGGAGAAAATAAGACTGAGAGGGGATCTCCTCAATGTATATAAATATCTGAGGTGTGGGGGACAGAAGGGTGTAGCCAACCTCTTCTCAGTGGTGTGGGGACAGGACAAGGGGCAATGGCTGCAAGTTAGAGCACAGGAAGTTCCGCACTGACATGCGAAAGAACTTCTTCATGGTGAGGGTGATGGAGCATTGGAACAGGCTGCCTAGGGAGGTTGTGGAGTCTCCTTCTCTGGAGATATTCAAGGCCTGTCTGGATGCCTACCTGGGCAGCCTGCTCTGAGGAACCTGCTTTGGCAGGGGGGTTGGACCCGATGATCTTTCAAGGTCCCTTCCAACCCCTTCAATTCTGTGATTCTGTGATATGAAACTTCACATCTGCAAGTATTTTCAAAAAAGAACGCAACGGGCTTCTTGAACAATGCTCATGTAACCTCTTGTAGCAAAAGTTGTATTTAAAAGCTTAACTTTCAGAGTGAAGTTCTTATATCATACTTATTTTCTGTCCTCACAATTTGCAAACGTGAACTCTTCCCAAGCTTATCTTAAATATTCAAAACCCGGCCTATTTTATTTTTGTACTCATTGAGAAGCTTCAATCAAGGTGAAATACTTACACATCTGTCAGAGACTTCCATGCACAGGGGCCAGAACAGCATGAAACAGTTCTGAAAAGACTTCTAGCTGGCAGGAAAGGAATTGTTGGAGCACAGGGACTGAGGAGCATAGCTCTGGGCTGTTTTCCAAGACTGTGGTAGGCTGTGCCAGCCATCCCTCCGGGCCCAGGAGGAAAGAACTGAGGGTATGGTTACAGCACAATTTATTGTTCAGGCTCTGAACACTACTGAGTCCTGCAGGGAGCTGGAAAAAAGCTGCTCCAGTGGTTGCAAAGGGAGATTTCTGTAGGGACAGCAAAGGTGCAAGAAGATATTTGCTCCTGCTGCTCTTGCCACGCTGCCCACTGCAGCACTCACGCTCAGTCCCTCAGCACATGTCATGCAGCCAACACTCTTCACTCAAGCCAGGCTTGTTTCACCCCATTTTCAAACTGCCCTCTGTAAAAGCTGTATTTTGTGGTGGCTTCTCTGGCTCCGGGATAGTCCAGAACTGGGAGGATCTCAAACACAGCCTAAGTCCCAATTGCTCTTCTAAGATCTGTGCTGTGGCATATAGAAAAATGGTACAGATATGTTCATCTTCTGCACTCAAGAAAATGGAAGCCCAGGAAGGCTACAAGAGAAATTTGTGTACAGCGCAGCATGCTAAGGTCAACTTGAAGGCTTAGGAAAGCAGGAGCAAACTTTTCCTATTACTGTCAACAAAAGTTATGTTGTTCATCTCTCCAGACAACATCAACACCTGACACTTTCTGAAAGCTAGATCTTCGTGTTAAGCAAGTAGACTTGTGTATTATTCATAGCTTTAGGAAATGGAGTCCCTGCGAGCTCAGACTATTACCTGAACAACTTAACAAGTGTTTCTGATAGAATCGATCAGAGCTACCTTAACCCTGGCTTGAAGCAAAGAGGAAAGGGGGATGTACTAAGCATCCAAAAGTTAATCTGTTGATTATTTTTTCCTAGCCCAGTGAAGACATGAGACATTTAGATGACACACTTCTTTTTCAGTGAGTGATTATATCATCAACCCTAATGTATTTCAATTTCCACGGAGCTGTAAAGGTGTGACAATAGGATGCAACAGAACTGTGGAAATCTGAGAAATATCATTCATCACGGATGGACTACAGTGATGGAAGAGTGCCCAAATGTTTGTAATCACCTGTAATATTTTCTTTCTTGTATGTCTAATTTGTGATTATATACCGAGTGACATGTAGATAATTATGTTTGCCTTTCAAAAGGAAACCAAAACTGAAAACCTGACTCCTGGAAGCTGTCACTGATGTGGTGTATGAGCTCTATTAAAACATTTACCGAAAGGATTTTTCTAGCTTCCAAGTATAATAAAATACCTTGCCTTGACTGCAAAGCATTAATGTTTCCAATTACCTGTACCCCCATCACAACATCATATGCCTGCTAGGCTTCAACAATGACACCCAGTTACATATATATATATATTTTTTGCAATTATTATTTTATGTAATGTTACTGGCATTAATTGCACCAATATAAAATTTCTAAACTCTGCTTTCCCTTACGGCTATATACCCAAATAAAACTACAGTGAATCCATACACCTCAACGGCACACATTGCCTCAGTCTTCTGGAACCGTGCTTTATTAATTTCACATGCTGGATTTTGACCAATGCATGTTTTGTCATCAGTGCTTGGAGGCTCCACTATGCTCTGAGGGGCAGCTCTGAACCTAGTTTGAGCCTGCAAATCGGGCAAGGATACAAGCAAAGAAATGCTGTACCTCTGCCCCCCTTGGGAGGAGGGGCAAAATGCAGATTTGGGAGGCCAGTGTCATCACCCAGCTGGTTGTGCTCCCCATCAAAATACTTGCTTGTTTGTAAGCCTTTTGGCAAAAAAAAATGACACAGAGGGAGCACTTCTTGCTGAATCTAAACACAAAACCAGTGAATTGTTTGATATTTGTAGAGTAAGTAAATTTGTTACCCTATGAGTTGATCTTTGTTTTGTTCCACAAGGGTGGGAGGAACATTAGAGACGATGACTTGCATATCCAACTGATTGACCACAGAGACCTGGAAATAAAAGAGTGAAATTCATTGGCACTTCCACATGTAACATCCTCCCTGTACAAACAGAATGGAATAATTGCTTTCCTGCCTTCACTGCCATGCCCTGATGTACTGATGTCTCATTTAATTCCAGAAAAAGATAGCTGGGAAATCTTGCTTTGCTTGGCAGCCAGTACCAATAAACTGCAGGGAAATACTTAACCAGAACTGTAACTGCAGACCTGCATCAGAATTTTATAAATATCTGGAGGGAGAGAGCCCATGAAGCTTGTTTGTCATGGTGTAAGAATTTACTTATAGCATTCATGAATATCCCACATGCCATATTCAAAATCACTTATTAGCATCTCAGTATCTTTTATGACTTGACAGGAAGATCCAACCTTGGAAACATGCAATTTACACCAATGTAAATGCAAATACCAGATTAATTCAACTAAATCTAATGGTACTTTGTTAGAAAATTACAATGCTCATCTATTTTGACTGAAGTACCCTGTGCAAGTTTTTATTTTATTCTCCGATTTCTTTATCTTCTCCCTCTCCTTTATATGGGATAAAATTTCTCTGATCAGCATTTTCTACTACAAACGCAAAGCGACTCTGTTTCTCAACGGCAGGTTGGACGGTGAGCTTGCAGAAAGGACTACAGGCATGGATCACGTTCAGCACAGCTGGCAAACTCTGCTTCACATCTCAATCTAGCCTCCTTGAGCTATTTTTAGTGTGATCCCAAGAAAAGGCTGCCTTTGGGTAAAACGGCTGCGTGCTTTCCCCTTCCCCACCCACCTCTTTTTTTTTTTTTTTTTTTTTTTCCTTTTTGCTCTCTCTACACAAGCACAACCAATCTCCCCTCAGGTTGTGAAAAGAACAGTTGCTTCCCCAAAAGGTGAAGAAAATAAAACATTTCTTAAAATCTGGTTCATGTTCATAAAGACATGACAGTAAATGTCATGTCCCATATATCATGTCTCTGTAGATGATTCTGGAGCTAAATTTGGAAAAATATGTAGGACAATGTTAAAACAGATAAATTTAAAAATCATTTATCCCAATTAATTATAAAATAAAGAACAACAACTACTTTTCATAAGAGAAGTCTGAGTGCTGTAAGCACTTCAGTGGACAAGCCATAATATACTTTCACATCAAACACTGATTCACCAGCTTTGAAGCTTAATTCAACTTTAAATATTTAAATGTTCTTCAAATGTCATCAGACGCACTGATCGGAGTGTACAGACTTCTTTGTGAGAAATACAGAATTATAATGAACTCAGATTTTAGACTATGATTACTAAAAGGAACTCTAAAGCTATGAACAGCTTAATATAATTAACTATATTATACAATTCAAGGAATCACTGTGCACCTATTTACTGAGTACTGCATAAATGTAACCAAAAATTGACAGTTCTTTGAAACCTGAAGAATCACAATGATGATTTCTCATTCATGCACAAAAATGCGAATAAAAACACATTCATGACAAGCTACAGAAAAACAAGTGTGGAACAAAAACCAAGAAAGAGTTAAGGTTTCCATAGTAACACTTATGTTCCATACACATTTGTAAAGATCTTTATTTTTTCAATTACTGATTTTTCCTTTTGATCTTGAAGCTACAATGGAAAATTTCATCACATCGAGCCAAACTGTAGGCGTCTACCTTGAGCCACCCTGCCAGTCCCAGGCAGCAGGACCCACCCCTGCAGCATGAAGACACTGTCCCAGCAGATTGGGCACCTCAGAGCACTGCCAGGGCTTCAAGGCACTGCCCTGGCCCTCATTTTGGAGAATACCTAGCTCTGCCCACGTTCCTTGCTGAGCTGTCCCTCTGGTGTTGCTCCTCCTCTTTTCCCTAGATCTGCTCCCAGAGCAATCCTAACTTCTCCCCATACATCTCATCCTTTTGCACACGAGCAATCAGTTTCATTTCTCTTATCTACATACCTTGAACTTGCACTGAAAGCAGTTACACCTCCCAGTCTGACCTCCTGACACCACACAGTGACATACGACAGTGGGATAACTTCTGTTCAAACCACAAAGCCCCGAAACAGCTTGGTCTAAGTAGAAAGGAACTTCATCTATGCATCATGCTCAGGGCACACCCAACCTTTCACATTGCTTTGGTGTCCATCTGTAACTGTATCTACAGTGACTCTAAGCTCTCACACCTTGCTCAAGAACAGTGTCTCAGAGTGCCCATCACTCACTAAGACAACCTAAATATGCCTCTATAAATTAATGAGACAAATCTCACTTTCTAATTTCAATGTCAATATCTTTGGGCTATATTTTAATCTAGTATCACCACAAACTGCATGAGAATGCCCTATCATTTTGAGAGGTCAAGCATGAGGATGTCATACGTTATGTTTATTTGCTGAATTCCTGCATAACTCAATATACCGAGTATTATGGTTATCATCTGTATCATTTGACAGTGTTCCCATGAACTAGATAATGTACTTCATTGCTACGACATTATGCTAATATTAACCCAATCCATCAAGCTATATAGGCTTTAAAGAAATTTAGCTTTGATGGTTTCTGTGACTGACTAAGTCAATGTCCTTTACTCGGCACAAAAAAAGAGCTCAGTGTCTGGTGCCATTTTTGAAACATTGCTTTCCTGAAAATTTAAAGCACAGTCTTATCCCAAAATTATTCCTTTCATCTCACTCCCAGACATGAGCAACTAACACATGGCAACCCTGGCTTTCCCCAGTCTTCTTTCTGAGCCTGTTTGTTCAGCTCTTGGCACTGCAAACCAGATACATCAGATCTAACTGCGACCCAGAAGCTCTGCAGTAACCTTAACACAGAGCACAGCCCAAGTTAGCAAGATCCAAGTTAGCAGGATTTTAGCTTGACTTATTAATTGGGGCTTAATGCCATATTAATCCTTCTTAACCCACAGCTTCCAAACAGGAGCTGCCTGCACCTTGCTGACTTAGAGAACAGGTGGAGTAGATCTGTAAATGCTTGTAAATTCCATGTTTAATGCAAAGAATTAGATTTTAAATTGTACCACTGACAATGGCTCTTTGAATAAACAAAACACTGAACATCATGTGGTAACTGCAATCAGTACCTCTTCCATGAAACAGTTTCAGACAGTCATAAAAGCTTCTGATTTGAAAAAGCTTTATTTCAGCGACTTAAGGAGATCAAGTGCACCATTTACGGTCTTCCTGTAGGTCTGCCTGAAATTAAACTTTATGTAGTGTTCAAAGTTCCTCAACAATTATTCCAAAAAGATAATGCCTGGCTCATACTTACAAGTACATCTGCTTTGCTGCTCAGTCCTTTTCCATAATTGTCAGTTGCAATGACCTGAAACTTGAAATAGGATCTTCTCATATTTTTGAACAGCATAGCAGTTTTTATTAGCCCTGTGTAAGCTTCAATCACAAAACCTTCTTTACCATCCTTGATTGGAGGAATGATGAGCCTGTACTGCATGGCACTGTAATTCCCAGTGTCTTTATCATCAGCCTATTAGGGGAAAAAAAAAAAAAAGAAAAAAAAAAAGAGAGAAGCAGAAGCAAATAAAGTAAATATTCACACAAAGAATCATTAACCTTGTCCTTTAAATAAAGTTGCATATTGGTCCAGCAAATCTTTTCCACTGATGTTTAAAACATTAGATCCCAGAGAGTGTATATTGCTATTACTTTAAATGGTTCATTTAACTTTGCAGCATACAGCTCTGCTTTTCCAGCAATTTCTTTTTCTTATGTTAGCTCTAAATTGTCGAAAAAAGGACTTTCCATGTCTGCAACAAACGGAACAGGTAAGAACAGTTGAACCCTGAGAAACAACTACTTCCAAATTCCTGGTAACAAATATTATTATTATTTTTTTTTTAAATAGCCATCAACACACACACACACAGACAAGAAGAATGTCCTCCGTCTTCTTAGAGACTTTCATTCTCATGCATTGAGCACATATTTTTGGAGTTTGTTTGTTTGTTTGTTTGTTTAAATCTTTGAAGTATCCCTGCAGTGCTGCACAACAGACATGGGGGACAGACCTAGTGGAGGACACAAAGCTGTCCCAGCATTGCTGAATTGCTGCAGAAGTAGGACACCATCCTGCCATCAATTAGGCAGCCCCAGGAGCTACAAAACCCACCTTATGCCTGACAACCTCATTCCAGCCTCTCCATACCTACTCCTTCACACAAATCATGCTCCAGTTCAAAAGGCAGTACCCATGTTCAGGTAAAAGTGTTTCTGCAGACCCTTACAATGCTTTTGTGTGCTTTATCTAGGAAGAAGTCAGAGAGATGGCAGCTAATTACTGCTGGTACCTTTGCCTACTCACTAGGCTTGGGCACTGCCTCAGCAGCTGGGACACTTCAGCATCTATTAGCAGGCTTTTATCAAAATACTGGCACAACTTCTTAAGTCTGTGGCCTCAGCTAACGTTGCAGAAAAAAACACCCTTAACATCAAAAAGGTGCTGGTATTTCTGTAAAATCCATAATTCATCATGACTTAAAAACAACAATCAAAACCCACCCTGGGTTTATGGCAGCGTTAAGAATTTGTTTACCATGATACGCCACAGTCTGTCTAAAAGGCATTATCTGTGCAAGGTCATTAAGCCTTTGATAGATGGCCATTAATCATCATTAATTGTTTTCTCACCATTGCTGAACAGAACCTGTAAGGTGGAAATTTTTCAGAACTCCTATTTTATCTTTATTTTTGGTTAATTTTCAGGGAGTATCAGTGAGGACATGTAATAAGCTATGCAGCACAGCACGATGCTATCAAGAGGTACACGTGCCAGATGGGTATCATTGATCCAGGTACTCTACGCTGCACGTGCTTTCCATGTTACCCTGACTGCTCTCAATCCAGATGGAAGAGAGAACCACAAAGAGCTTAAGCTGTGATATCTGGGCTCCTTTAGCTGGAGGGATCCAAGACGTTTCACACAGCACAGCAAGTGCTGCAGAACCGCCCAAAAGAGCAGCTCCCACCATTGGCACTGGCTGCCGGGCCACCTGCCGCTGGGAGAGAACTTCAAAATAGTCCTTGCATCCTTTGTAAGGGTTTTGTTTTCCTCTGAATTGACAAAGGTTGAGCTGCCTTGGCTACAAGAAGCAGAAATACAGACTGTGATAAAGTTTTTTTTGTTCTGTAGTTCTACAGTTTTTTTTTTTATGCCTTTTAAAATCAAGATTACCATCTCATGGGTGATCTCAAACACCTTTATTAGTGTTTTCAGGAAACACGGGGAAGGTTAAAAGCTTTCTGAAATTTACCCTGCTCTGTCAGTCACAAGGTAAAGAGATCGGCGAGCTCTTTGAGAAAACTCCTGCTATCCAGCTGCCACAGGTAAACAACCCCAAACCATCACACAGACAGGAGCTTGACAGCTGCATTTTTAGAACCAGGCTGCTTTTTGGCTTCCCTTTTGACGAGTAAATTGCTGCAGGAACAAATAAACATGAAGGTATGCTGTAAGGCACAAGTAATTGAGGAAGTGGCTGTACCTAAAAATTGGGTTGACAGATGAGTGCTAACAGTCCTTACCATCTGAGCGCTGACAAGTCAGGGCTCAGCCCTGACTTCAGGTCAGCCCTCATACAAGGATCACAAATGCCTAAATTACAAGAGGGGTTGCACAAATTCTTCAAGCAACCACTCCGACCTCACTGACTTAATCTGACTCTTACTTCCACCGCAGATCCATTTTGTGCATTCTGAGATTAGCATGCTGTGGTGGGATGACCTTGCCTGGGTGTCAAATACCTGCCTTGCCATGCTCTCACTCGCTCTCCTCAACAAGAAAGAGGGAGAAAAGATGGAAACTCTTATGTGGGGGTCAAGGTAAAGACAGGACAATGACTTGCCACTTACTGTCACGGGCTAAGCAGACTTAATTTGGGGTAAATTAATTTCTTGTCATTTTTTGCATTCATATTGTCTTCTCAGTGCCATTTGGATCAATTTTGTCAATGTATTTTAAGAAAGCTTTATATCCCTCTTGTATTCAAAGATGAGATCAGCAAGCCTCTGCCTGTAGCAGCAGGGGAACCTGAACACGCACAAAATAGCATTTGGTACAATGCATACAGAAGACCACCTACGTGCTGCCCAAGAGACAAGAAACATCTTTGGAAACAATGTCATGGGGATGCCGAGCAGTGAATCTTTTAAAATAATCACTTCATTGCTCCATAGCAAACAAATCACTGTATGCACGCATCTAAGACCAGGTAAGCGCAGCTTGTACAGCATCGCTTGGTTTAAAGCTGTGAACAATACAGAAAAGGCCAGCTTGGGAAAAAACACTGGCTTGTCTACACTCAGCTTTGCATGTTTGGTTACGGGGCTAAGAAAATAAAAGTCCTCTACAGCTCACGTGGCATGTGCTTTGGCACACATGAGCACCATCTCATCTGGCTCCTCGGGGTCTTTGCCATAGTGAGACAGGATTCACAGTGACTGCCCTGCTGGCTGCCAGCGGCTCTCTGGAGGTGCCCTGCAAGGTGGGCATTACGCTCTTTCAATAAAAAGCCAATTTCTTTGTTTAAATGGATTTATTACATTGGTTCAGTTGAGCAATGAGCCTATCACTTCTTTCACATTAGCAAACTCTACCTCAATAGAAAGACACGACTTTTAATGGTGGTTTGTTTTGGTAACAACAGAAGTCAATTTCACCTTCAATATTTCCCGCTTGTATGTGTGCTACTAAGGACAAACAAAATTTGGACCTAAATTAAGGTATCAGTATTACAGGCACAGACACTAAATAAGTCATTTTTTTCTGAACAAATGTTGTGATGCTGATGTAATTGTTTAGAAGGAATGGCAAGCCTTGTCACTGATTTTACTGAATGAAACTTCAGTGAAATAGGCATTTTTAAATTTTAAGCATGCAGCATCTCACATCCTGAAGTTCAGATTTCCAAGGCTGGTAATAGGCTGCAAGTTAATTTTCAGAAGTTATGAGAACTCAGTGGCACTCCAGAGAAATATACAGCCTCAGCACCACTAAAATTCAGGCTATTTTCATCTCAGTAACCATCTACACGCAGATGAGCAAAGCAGGTGCAAACAGCCTGAGGAACTTGGAAAAATCACCAGCTTCCACTTTGAAACATTCTAACTTTTTATTTCCATTTCTTCCTTTTGTTACTGCTATTTCTGCTTACATCAAAACTAACGATGACTCGGTGCAATGTTCAGTTGCGCAGGACCACCAGAGAGAGCTTGTGAGCTGCTGACATTCATGTACCAACTCCTTTAATACAGAGTGAGGATGTTTGCTATTCTTGTAATTTGTCCTGAAGGTAAATATTTTTGACACTTCATTAGGAAGAGATATATGGTGTCTCAAGAGTTGCGTTATGACTGTCAAAGAAGAGAAAGAGCAATACTTAATCTTAATATCATAGCAGTATATCTTTCTTTTGTTATATGCAGGAAATACAGATGTCTCCCAAATTCTGCTATGATTGAGTACTGATAAATATGTATGATCTTAGGAGTTACCAGGCCAAATTCAAGCCTCCTGTAATTGAGTACAAGCACACCCACATGAATGGAGTTTTGCTGGCACCTCCTCGTTCTGCCTCCAGCCCTTACCCTTCCTCTCCCACGTAGGTAAAGAAGCAGCTGAGGGGCTGTGCCTGCTCCTTAGCCCTTCCGAAAAAGCACATCGCACTAGCCAGGTATCAGCTGAAATATACTGCTCTAGGCCCTACCACTGAGGGTGTTTACCACAAGGTTGTTAATGGCTATACTTTGTAATTTTATTGGCAGTCGTATCTCTTGGAGCAAAAGGACCAATAAGCCAAGTGTTCTCGGTGTCTTCATTTCCTACAGAGACTGCCAGCACAACCCACAGCAGGTCACTAGAAACATTAAAACTCCCGGCTTTGCAGGGCAGCAAAGAGACGAACGCTGTCAGTGCAGGGTTTGCTCTCAGATGAGCGATGTCTCATTTGGCCGAGCAATGCAACATCAACGGGATGATGGGTACAGCTGCTTTGCTTCTGACAAAAAGTGCTTTTTACACATCCAGTCTAGTATACTGCCTCAAAATGCGGAGGAAGCAGAAAGGTACTTTGTTTGGGTTGTTTTTCACCTTTCGGGAGGGAAGAAGCCTGTTCGCTCAAGTGTGGAAGAAAGCAGGACTTGGATGTAATCACTGGAGCCTATTCAAGCTGTGTATCTGGAAGACAAAAAATGAAATTGCACAAGCCCAAGTGACAGAGGCCCCTTTAGTAGCGCCCCTGTAACCAGTTACAGTTTGTGCTAGTTCATATGTCTGTTGCTAGTTAATTAATTGATAGAAGACGTGCACTGCATGTGAGCACCTCACAGCAGCTGTCCTTAGGGGCTGCCCAAATGTGCCACAGTTGAGAAGTGCAGTGGAAAGAGAGCTGTAAAGGAGGGGGAGTTTGAGGAGAGGATGCTAGCAGATGCCAAGATTCAGGTTTCTGAGGCGCTCTGCAGCAAAATCAAGCTGAGGAACACACATGCAGAAGTGCTAGAGACAGGTAACAGTGCAAAAGAGCACAGCAGTGAAGAAATATAGGAAACGAGAAAAGAAGAGAGGAAAACAGCAAGAGCTACAACAAACCCACTGGTTTAACATTCCGTAAATCACAAAGCAAAAATACCTCTAAACCAGCACAACGGCAGATGTGGCTTCAGAACTGGAAATATTCAGCAATCTGTAAATTCCTACGAGCAAAAATGGTCTTGTTCTAAAAGCTACTTTATGTGCCAGCAACTGATCAGAAACAGTTGAATTTGCCATCTGCTTAGTGGCACTAAGCTAGGAAAAAAAAATAAAAAAGAAAAAGCAACAGCCCAGGCCCATTCATTTTACATGCCCTGTTAGCATCCTCAGGTTCATGATTAAAGGTGACCCTGGTAGGGAGACTGGAAAACATTTAAAATTAACAATTGCATTTAACTTTAAACAGCCAGTTTGAATTTAGCTCATGCTGATAATGATAAAAACTGTAATTGTCTGATGGCTATTCAATAGCTTCAGGAGTTACGGCTGACAGAGTTTTTAATGTTCATCCTGAACAAGCCACCACCAGACTTTTCAGCCCACTGGCAATTTTGGTGAAAGCACCAGGAGTGCTATTGGCACACATGGCACTGCTTTCACGTAACGCTGTGGTTGTGCAGCCATGCAGCAGTGCCTCGTGCTGTGATACCGCCTGCAGGAACGTGCAGACTTGAGAAATGCAAACTAATCACCTTTCACGAGGGCTGTGCTGAGCCAAAGATGAATTGCTTTATGCTTTAAAGGCATTACTTGCTAGGCGTACTACCTAACAGTACTACACCAAAGAGGAAAGGAGTCTGCTAAGCCTATCGCTGATCACTGCCCACCCCCTCCAAATAAACCCCAGCTCCACGGAAACCTCTGAGAAATTCAGGTTGTAAGAATAAAAAGCGAATGACAATTCGTTTTTATCTTCACTGGTGTCAAAATACTCAAGGTGTCCACATAGTTTTCATAGCATTTTCCTGCTGTGCCGAGAGCAGTCAGGGCTCAGTACAGTGGGTCTCCCTCTCCGTGCTGGGACACAGCAGCCATGCAGTTGATCCTCCACGGGATGGGGACGATCCAGCACCGTGCATGCTCCAGGCTTACTCCCTGCTTACTGCCCCACAGGAGTATCTTGCTCTGGAAAGCATGTGTAGGACTAACACATCTTAAAAAGGTAGAAAATAGCATAGCAAATGGAATCTTCCAATATTTCATTTCAAAATCAATCAATCAATCAATCAAAGGGTGTTTTTGTTTTCCAGTATCCCATAGGTTTAGTGAATCTCACTTCACTTTAAGACCAGCACACGTCTCATTTGGAAACAGGGAGGCACTACTAAACAAAGTCTTCCCTGCACCCCAACAAAAGCAGCTTTGATAGTCCAAAAATACTTCATAGTCCAATATCGTTAATAAAAAAGTAGGAGACAATCTAATTCGTGGAAAGAATTTGCTTTGGCCACCACACAAAATTACTGCAGTAAGAGCAAATGCTGCTTCTGTTTCAAATGTAATGAACACTGCCAAAGGAAAACAGCAGCACTGTTTTTTATGGTAAAAAGTTTAGCAAGCCAACGTATTGTCTAGAGGTATGTTCTTTGAAGGAAATTACCTGTATGCTTGAAATTAGTGTAATATTATTCTTAGCAGGGCTTTCTGTCAGAGGCCAGATGTTACAGCAGATGTGCATGTTTGAGGGTGTGCTGTTTTCACCGCAAATATGTTTCAAAGTCGATTCTTGCTTCTACCAAGTATGTTCTCTCCCTACAGATTATTCAGATTCATAAATCATATTTTAACTAACAAAGATGGTGACTGGCAAGGCAGTTCATTTTTTTCCATTGAAGCTTTTCTCTGGTGCACGTGCAAAAGCAAAATTAGGAAAGGGAAAACTTTGTGTTTCACAGCAGAAAGCTGTCTCAAGGTGCCCAGGGCTGAAACTCACTCTCATGGGACCTGCCACTGTGAAGATCTATTTGTCATCCCAAGTAAAAAGGAAATGCCAAAAAAAAATCTAGAGGTTATGAACATTAATAGAAAATAACTGGAGATTTAATATGGATAAATGTGGGCAAAAAAAGGAGAGTTGCAGTCTTCGCTCCACACACAACAAAACCATACCCTAGAGTTTTACACATTTATTTTATCAATTACTTTAGATCATTAGGCAATGGTTAAAATTGATTGCTTTCAAGGATTATGGCTAAATAAATTCCTGTTGTCCTGTGTGCAATTAGAGAAAAAAACATAGCATAAAATGGCTTTGTGTTATTTTGCTGCTCCACACACTAAGACACTAACAGGAACAAAGAAATTACATCACGAAGCCTACCAGGAAGGGGCACACAATACACAAAAGGTTTAACGTGAAAATCTGACCAACATGCTTGTAAGAATCAAGCTTCCTTAAGGACATAACCGTGTCTCAGACTTCACCAGCTCCTATCATCATCATCAAACCTGTCAGCTGGCTTCATATTAGAGCCACTTCGAGAAAATTCAAGTCACCCACTTCCAGACACTTTGACTGACTGACATTTATTTGGGGAAGCCTTTTTCACAAACATCTTCAGTCCAAAAATACCCCATAAACTCAGGAGAAAATCAGAAAAAGAGCTCATTTTCTTTATTAGAATTATGACCGCTGATACATGTTCATTTGAATGCACTGCAACAAACATTCGTGTAGAGAGATTAATACTGAAGAAGAAAATATTTAAAAAGGAAGGGCTAATAACACACCATTAGAGTGAAGAGAATTCCTGTAGTAATTTCCCTAAAGATTGTGTGGGCTTTGTTTTTGTTTTCATAGAGCAGAATGGAAATGTTGTGTATGTGGCTAAAGCAAGTCTGGTCCTCGTTCTGAGAAGAAAATCAGATGAAAATACCAGTGGCAAAACAAAATAGCTAATTTTATTATGATGAAATGCATAGCAAATCTCAAAACCACAGCATCCATAGGTTAGCAGTTATGAGTATTACACCTGCTTTTAATTAACACATTCATAACAAAAAGCATGACGTGACCTTTAATCATGGAAATGGGCTCTCATATACGTTGAAAATTCTCGGGAAAAAAAAGACCTGCAGAAAAGGTGAGAGAATGGAAACGGCTATTGAAACACTAATCCCCACCAGGTGTGTCCAGCACCTGAAGCCTTGTGCTGAGCACCACCACAGCTGTAATTAAAGCATTGATCCAGACTGCTGTTCCTGCTGTCCCACCACTGCAGGCCTGGCTGCAATGGCCACAGAGTGGATGGGAAACCCAAATAATCAGCAAACGAGGCATAAAGCAGCTGTCCTACCACCAAGGCTCCCAGCTACCACAATTCCTGCAGAGAGCAGCTAGTTATCTTGAAGAAAATGGTTTAATGTGTTATTAAGGTTCCCAAATTAGGATACTCAAGCAGTAAAACCACTCCAATCCTTTCTGTTCTGGTAAATCATGCTCATACAGAAGAACAGAAGTAATGGGAGCTTCCCACGGGAGGCGTTTCCTTCAGATTCCCTTCCTTCCCCATTTCTTTGCCTTTACTCCAGTTCGGCTGTGCTCTGGGTGAGGTTCAGGACTGCACTGCCAACATAACCAGGACTGTCTACAGCTGG
The DNA here is from genome assembly GCF_963932015.1 of Anas acuta. NCBI lineage: Eukaryota > Metazoa > Chordata > Aves > Anseriformes > Anatidae > Anas > Anas acuta. The sequence goes on from NC_088985.1 coordinate 2,560,972, forward strand.
TACACTGCCACCCCAGGGCAACTCTGCCAGGATCTTCTCAGGCTTAAAATACGAGAAAGAAGCCCGCCATTCAGCATATTTTTGAGAAAACTAGACTTAGGCCATTAATGGGGGAATCTTGTTTTTAGGATTATTTACTGATGCCAGGGTCCAGGTCAAACAATTCTCCACAAACTCTTCAGAGGGGGTCATGGTAGAGGATTAAAGTCTCTTTTGCTTAAGCACTTTGATCTTGCATCAAAACACCACCCTGGACTCCAAAGATCTCAGCCACATGTTGCACGTTTGACAGGCCTTGGGTGAAATGAGCAGGCTAAAAGAGATGGCTGTGTGAAGCTGCTTGTACGTTTGAGATGTGATAATCAGGCTCAGCTATCATTACAAGAGAAATGGTATTTAACACAGTTCCACATTTCCTGCTGAGCTATTAGCAATGAAAACATGGTCTTTAAGATGCAAGGATAAAAGCCTCAGTTAAGAAGTACCATTTGAACAAACACATTCCTTTTATTTTTTTTCTTATAGACATTAGCACTCATCAGCTTTCAGAGGACATTGACCTTAAAAGCAACCATCTTCCCGTAGAATAATTCATTTGGCAGATCATTACCCAAATTTATTCTACCTGAAAGTGACTTTTTGATGCTTTGTAGCTTTCTTCTGAGATCAAGCTTCCTTTTTTACCTATTTATAGGAATCGTTCTAAAAATCTAGTGCAAGACAACTCATTACCTTATTCTAAAAGGATTTTACATTCAAATGAATATATTTAAGTGAGCAATTACAGCTGCCAGCAAAATTGCTGCACCTTATAGATCTGGGAGAAGCAATCTATAGTATCTGCCTCAGTCACATATGTAACCGTTACCATGATGAGAGAAGTGTTTATCCAATACTTTATTGGCCTATTTGTCTCTAAATTCAATTTGTGTGTAACATTATGTACTCGGTACTAGTTTTTGTCTCTGCCTGCGCTTTGCTGCGTGTGTCTGGCCCACAGCAGTTTATTTCTTACTGCCAGTGTTACTCACTGGGTTCTGTAGGGCATAACCAGTGCCCAGACTAGGGTGTCTTATGAAACATTTTTCAAGAGGAGAAGAACTGTGCTTTGATGGGAGGGGGAGAAATTTTGTGTAAGCCACTGAATGCAGAATGATTTAAGCAACTGGAATTAAACATACAAATGTTCAGCAGTGGTATAGTTGTGACAAATTTATCTAAAAATGATTTACATGAATAGCTGTATTAAAAATTAATGACTACAGCAAATCGTTAAGGACTCAAAAAGGCACTAATTGTGTTTTTTTTAATGTGAAAGCTGTAGCTTTTGTGCAGGACAATAAAGCTTGTCATCTTAATTTTATATAAATTGCACTCCTCAAAAATAAGCCATTCGTATTTGCAAATATCATTGTACAAAGACACAGAGGTAACATGGAATAACTTATTAAATGCCAAAATGAGACAGAACTGGAGATCTGCCTAGCTGGAGATGAGCCCAGTGGAGTGGCAGCATGACACTGATTCCCCAGAGCAAAGGCTGAGCAGAAATTGCCCTGCACCCAGCCCTGGTTTCCCGTGGAAAAATACAGGTGCACAGGTGGGAAGAATGCTGAGGGCACCTTCGCACATCCCTCGGCCTGGACAACAGCTGGAAGAGGCTGCTGCAGATCTCAGTGGGGTAGAGATCACCTGAGAATTTGGGAATAAACACAGCCATAAATCCTAGCTTGTGATGTACGCACGTCTTTGTATTGATGCCAATGTGGTTCCAGCATTTCCAACTATTTTTCTTTTTAAACCGTTGCAAAACTAGATAGCTTTTTAGAAACTTAAAGCGTTATTTGTATCTTGTTTGATGTAACAATCTCTGGAGTAAAGACATGGTGAATTTGTATGCAAATTGTGCAAATTGTAAAATATTTTCTGAACCTCCTTAATAACTACAGTGCTAGCCACCTAAAATTCAGTATAGCCTAGCTAACTCCTCTCAACTCATCTTTTTTTTTTTTAATCTCCTATTCAAAAAAAGAGGGAAAATTGTATTATCTTAAACTGCCACAAAATGCTAACTGCTGGCAAGTGCCTGCCACTGTGATTACTACGCTTAACTAATTTAATTACAGCAATGGCAAATAAAAAGCAGGCGTACCCTGTAAATCACATCTAGCAGCAGGAGCCATAACAATACCTAAACACCAGCCATTCAGATGCCTGCTATTAACCCAGCCCTCCACCAGGCCTGCTCCAGCTTCTTGGCAGGTAAGAGCTGCTGGCTTAAAGCACCGTGTTAATGCAGCTCCTCCGTGGTGTCCACAAGACCTCCAACCTTGGAAAGCTGTCCCAGTTTTGGCATGCTGAGCTCTCTGTCAGTGCAACCCTGTTAGCATGATCTTCCCTCTTGCCCTCTGATGCTCAGTTCAGCATTGCAAACTTCAGGAAGCCAAGACTGAAGATACCTGAACATAAGAAACTGCTATGTTCAGTGAGGTGTTCACTCGAGCCCCCTACTAAAGCCACAAACAGGTTTGACCTGAGGCTTTCAGGAGAAAGGGGAAGATTCAAGATGAGTCTTGGCTTCAGTTTCAGTATCCATAAAACAGCACCTACCAGCTGCTTGCAATAAGCCTGGTCACTGTTCTCAAGACAGAGCTGAGGAGCATGAAGACCCTTCCCCTGCAGCCACAGCTGCAACCCACTGTGTTACAGCTTGCCATAGTGTCAAAACCACAGAACTACCAGAGACAACTGAAAGACAAAATCAGAATATTCTGAATTACTGAGGTGACCCCAGTGCTGGCAATGATAAAACACCGCAGAATTCTCCTCCAAAATAACACACCTCTATGCAGAGCTCTGGCATACGCTGGGCTGTACCAGTTACTCTAGCAAGGTCCCCAAAACCACATTGGCTATGCAAAACCTGTCAATGGCTTAGTATTATGGGTTAGAATTAGATGGTCTTTCATGTCCCTTCCGACCCAAACCATTCTGTGATTCCACAATTCTAAGTATCCTTTGCTGAAATCAGGCCTTATGAACTATATCACCAAATTAACTCCTGGTGCCCAGCACATCGTTACAGATGCAGCAAGGAAAATCAGAAGCTGGAAACAACTGTGCAATATATGCTGTTTGCTTCCTACTTCCCTGCTAATCAGTTTGGTTTGGATGCTCAAGCTCCCCTTTCTCTTTCCCTTAGATGAAAGTGTTGCCAGCCTGCTCCAGACCCTCATAACAGGCCACTACCGTGTTCCCTTTGGGATCACAGGTGGATGAGGCATCCTAATCCATCACAGATCAGCCAAAAGTGAAACAGAGAAAGCAGGAGTGTTCTGAAATTCACATCTTTTCAGGCGGTCCAGCATCTCCTTCTGCCACAGCATAAAAAGGCATTTCTCACTCAAGGAGCCATCTCTAGTCTTTTCAAAATCAGGGCTTCCAGAAACAGTATACACCAGCCTGCTCCAAGACTCTTCACCATGGCAAACATCATTTTTAAGATGACTTCAAAACAGCCATGCTGAGTTAGAGAAACGATCCATCTAGCCCTAAGTCCTGACTCCAGCTCTGGCAATATGGAAATGTGTATGGAAGAATAAGACCAAGGAAGTACACATGGTATTTGCCACAGCACTGTCCTGCTGTCAGCTGAGGGGAATTCCTGTGTTTGAAGTGCCTGCTTACGTTTAGCAACCATTACTGGATTTTCAAGTAGTCATCCAAGACAGTTTTCCTCTGCAATTGTTCATGGCAGTATTTGTAAGCTGATGATTTAACCACAGCACGCACACACTCACCGGGGCTGTTACTTGCAGGCTGATCCTTACTAGAGGAAGCCTACCACAAGGATGAAAGCGACTTTGTCCTCTACTTGTGATACAACACAAGGATCTGCCTCACTGCACCCAGAGGCACAAAAGACACGATAAAACAGGATTGCTTCTACCTTGTCATCTACACAAATCATGTGTAAGGCTACTCAGTATGTAGGACATATCATGTCCTCAGTTTCTCTCTGATGGGTTATATCCAAGGGCTTTGCACTTCAAACTGAGCTCAGTTTCTCCCCTGTTCAAGCTCGGAGCAGGAAATATCCTCTTTGAAGAAGCTCCAGTTTCCAGTTCTCCTTTCTCCACACTGACCCTGATTCTGTGCTGTTGATGTTCTCTGCCACTGCATCATTTATTCACTTTTGTCTAATTCACAGGGGAGACACACCGTCTGCTTCCAATACATCAATGCAGTTACCTCTCAGCAATCAATGCTTTTTTTCGTGTTTCTCAGTCTGACTCTCTCCTTTCTCTTCAGTCAGTATTAGCTTTATTTATTGTATTTTTTCCTGCACTACGGTTTGTGATTGTTTTCCTCCTTACAAAGGTCAGTTGCTGCCCATGCTCCTTGGGGGACTACCTCCAGAGTAATTCCTGTAACCTTGAATCCCAGCTCTCAAACGTGATTCACTCTCCAGCTAGGAAATCTTGAATGCCTCTCTATATGCACGTCAGAGGTCCTAACTTCGCATCTGGATCAATTTTACTCATTCTGATAGACATTTTTAGCCCACTGGGTCACATGCGTTGTTTGTATTTTTAATTCTCCAGAAATCTCTGACTTTTACCTGCTTTATGCTCTGTAAGAATTGAGACATTTAATTATAAATAGCTCTAGATTTTATAACTTCCTAATTCTGAGCATTTTGGGGCTAGGTTCCAGCACCAGCTGAGATAATATTTAAGTTGCCTGTTCATTTAGGTGACTCCTGCAGCATAATTGATCGTCTACTCCTCTCAAAATGAAATCTTCAATTGGCAAAGTGTCCAATGCCTTCACTGTAGATGAGTTCCTGGAAGAACGTGCCTGAGCTACTGTGAAACACCCTACCTCCTTTCCTTTCAAGTGTGTAAAAGGAAATGGTGAACTGTCATCAGTGGAGGTTCAGCTGACAATGCATTTTATGAACCATAGACGTCAACCTTGCATCAATTTTCCACTCAAGAAAATCACTACTTCTTGTAGAACAAGATTTGTATTTGTACAAATAAGCAAAGACATAGCCTAAAAAAAAAAAAAAATGTATACTTTTACCAAGGACAGCTTTGAGAGTTCAGAAGCTATTTTAAAACTAACTGGATCTTTCCCAGACAATTCAACAGAAACATGTTCCACTTGGTCATGACAGTGACTTTTTCTTCATGGACATTTAGAACTGTTCTTGTTGAGTATAGCTTTATCTGCTGAAACTAAAACTTTGCCAGAGTGAAAACTATGGTGTAAAAAAAATCCAACACAGCCTATTTTATACTTGATTGTCCTCAGAGATAACTTACTATTTAACATTGCCAGCAGCCTGTTATTCTAGTGAAGATAAAGTGATGAGAATACCACTGAAAAGAAAAAGTAATTCTGCACCAAAGATTCAGCATCACCCTCTGATATCCTGAACAAAAGTCCTGGAGTACTTTTTTTTTTTTTTTTCTAGATTCTTATGGTACTACAACAGAAATTATGAAGGATTTGTTCACATTTCTAAAAGGCAGATCAAATGCTGTCATCCCACCTGACTATAGAGATTTATTTCCTAGATTATTTCCTTAGAAGTTTTTCTTGGGTTACTTCCAATATATTTCTAAAAACTTATCTACATGTAGCCATACATTTGTCTAAAGAGACAAATTATTTCAATAAAAAAAATCAAAAGTTCCAGCTTCAGTCAGAACATAAAATCATTTTGCATTTGACCTGTCAATTGCTTTTTCCAAATATGTTTGAACAGCTTTGAGATTAAGGAAAATCTGCCTTCTCAAAGTGATATTAATTATTCACAGTATTTTCTACAAGAAGGAAAGCCAACTATGTACTTAAAATATAATCCTTCTATTACTAGTTTTCAGGTATAAATATTTAACATTATTCTACAGCAGAAATGGAAGAAACAGTATTTTGCAGGTCTTCCTTACTAACTGCTAGGAGCAATAAATTCTAGTTCAGCATGGTTTCTTAGCATAACTGTAATTAGCTGTATCAATGTTCACCCTACTTCTGAGGATGTGCTTTTCCACACTATTTTTAAGCAAGCTTAAATAAAAACTTTTTGTCATTTATCACTTAAACCTCTGTCTCCAGGATCTTTACAGTATATAAAAATTGCACAATTAAGGAAAAAGACATGAGCAATATACCATGGTTAAAATGAGTTGCATTTTTATGATATGAAATCAAAGGACTGATCCACATTTCAGCCTCTGATCAAGTGCTATTTTTCTTTCCAAGCCTCTCTCCCCTGAATTGTCTTGTCATTGTTTCTCTTTTAATACACCCTTCTCTTTTACAGGCTTTGTTTTATCCCCTCCTGTGTACCATTTTTCAAGCATCCCACCTCATTTAGTGAGCCAAACCCTGACAACTGCCTCTACATATTGGCAGCACAATAAGTGCCCTGGTACTAAATAATGTCATGAACTACATCAGCCTCATCCACAGATGCAGGAACTCCCTTCGGTTACTCGGAGCATGGCACAAGAGACATAAAAACAGGGCCCTTAGACAGCAATGAGCAAGAGTTGGTATTAAATATATAAACCCACACAGAGAAACCAATCACAAAGAAAAGGAGGAGCAGACACTTGCAAACAGCTGACCTGCTATCCCTTATCATCCACTACTCATATAAGCCTTCAACTTCCAGGTTTTCAAGCAAAATCTGTCACTTACAGATAAAAATCAAGAGAGAAACAAGAGAAGCCAGCAGTTAATCAACACTGTCCCTGTTAAACCGCAAGAATACCTACTTTTGTTTAAAACAAGGAAAACACTAGCTCAGTTTAGGGTCCCTTCCTTTTTGGTAACTACAATCTTACACTTGAATTGAAAATTAACATCCTCTCCTTCCCTCAGGATAATGAAATGGGCAGAAGAAACCAATATGAAAGTCAATGTGACCCCTACACATTTAGTACCTATTTATTGCTGGTATTTCCTTGAAGTACAGGGGTAAACAGAGCAAGTTTGGGTCTCACTGTGTGGGAAGAATCGCACACTTCTCCACAACATGACTACATGGCATTGCTGAGATAAATAAGATGATTTTCTTCATATTTAGGAAATGTTGGTCCACTGTACCCCAATAAGAGTGATTTCAACCATCTATACTGAACAGGTTTTCCACCCATCAAAACCATGTCTAAAGATCACCAAAGAAAGATCACTGACAGAAAGAATAAGAACATGCAGAGTATTTATCAGTTTCTTTTCACAACAACTCAGATTTCATTAACAATTAGCAACTATTAGTGAAGGCAGAAGGTGAAAGCAAATGGATCTAAAACTCCTACCAAGAGCTTAAATCCCCCTCTACAATGGCAATGTGAATAATTCGTCAAGTACAAGCTCTGCGTACTTTATTAACGTCCGTGAAAATTTCAACTTGGAAAACTACTCATTTAATGGCTTCTATTCACCTGAGCTCTTCAAGAAGTGGCATTTGATTAATACTTCTTAACAGTCTAACTGGAATGGGTATTGTATCTAAACAACAGATTACTTTTTTTTCTTAACGTAAAGTAAGTTAACAGAAAGTAAGCTAACTAGCACTGAGCATTGCAGATGCTTGGTGCTAGAAGAATACATTCTAGCCAGGTTCCCAGATTTTCTCCAGCAGGCACTTCGTAACTGCTTCTCAGTTCATTTCAGTTTAATAAAACACACGTTTGTGCTTGATGCCATCCACTACTATCATCTTCTGTCTTGTACCGTGTTCTATTTTACCTGTCTGTGACACCAGGGAGAATTCTGTCATGGATTTTAACTGGAGCGGGGTAGAAACATAAAATCATAATTTCTTTCCTATTTTCCTTGGACTGTCCTTTTCTGTCCTCTGACCTCCTTTTCTGAGTGAAATATTTCTGATGGGAAGAAGCACATTCCCCCTCTTCACCTCTGAATATCCCCTGCCTGTACGTCTGCTCCATTTTATTCACTCATCCCCTTGACTGACACGCATGAGGATCTATGCCAAATAAATAGAAATGCATCTTCAAAAAACAGGTAGAATTTCACGTTCTGTTAACATTTTGTATGATTAACTCATAACGTACTTTTACACTTGTTCTTTATGTCTCATTTACTTTCATCCACAAAATGTTCTTTTATCTAAATAACTTCGCTGTTCAGTTTTCTTTATCTACTCCAATATCTTTGTGCAGTATTGCATCCTCAGCACTTCTAAAGTTCATGGATTTGACACAGTTTTCTGATTCCTACATTTGATTATGCCAGAGCTTCAGTTTAAGGTTTGCAGCCAGAAGCAATAACTGACAAAATGCCTGGAGGGAAAAAAAGGATACTAACAGAAGTATTACCTCTGCCTTCCAAACTCTGTTCAACTGTGGTCTGAGATCACCCTAACAGCAATACTACCATTATTTCTTTCATTTGGGCATCTGCATTTTCCCCTTCACTGAATCACACAGACATCTGGTGACATTTAGCTATTTCATACAGAGTAGAAATCTGGTGTACCTTGACAGTTCAATACAGAAGATGGAGGAAAAGAAATTCATAAAAGCAAATTTTCCAAATCCTTCTCTGAATGTGTTATTTCCAACATACAATGCTGCCTTATTACTTGCTTTGTAATTTCCTTATTCATATGGAAATAGCTCTTTAAAGTAAACAAAGGCATTGTACATGCTAGATGTCATTTTTGGCTTCATTTATGAAGTCTGAACTGAGTTTTCACACTCAATGAAGTAGTAGTAAAGAATCATGCCTTTTCAACATGCCTTCTAGCTACCAATACATATCTTAAATCTCCTTGCAGCATAATTCTTCTCTAAATCTTCCAAAAAGTTCAGCAGAATTGCTCTTTTTTTTTTTTTAAAAAAAAAAAAAAAAAAAAACGTGCTGCTAATAACACTCTGACAGATGTTGCACCAGCTCTGATCTGTCACCCAACCCTACCCGGTCCGGTCCCATGAACTGCCCTACAGGTTGGGCACCAGCCTTTCCAGCAGGTGACATGTCACACTACCCACCAAACAGCAGCATCCATGGCACAGCAGAGGGCACAAGGCCAAGTGGCACTAAGACTCCTCCACGTGTCTGCAGATATCAGGGGACTAGCAAACATGCTCAGCCCTCGCATCGTCCCAGGGTAGCGTGCAACTTGCCATTCCTCACCAGCCCCACTTGGGGGGTCTGACTCTACCTGTTGTGGCCTCGAAGACCGCCTGCCTGCAGAAGAAGCTAGGAAGAATGGGCATACAGCGGATATATGCACTGTAACAAACCCTTACCTAGTGCGTTTCTTAGAATCATGGAATCATTGAGGATGGAAAAGACCTCTGAGATCATCTAGTCCAACTTTTAACCTAGCACTGCCAAGTCCACCATTAAACCATGTCACTAAGCACCACAGATACATGTTTCTTGAGAGGCCTCCAGTACTCAGCCACTTCCCTGGGCAGCCTGTTCCAATACTTCACAACCCTTTTAGTGAAGAAATTTTTCCTAATACCCAACCTAAGGTGCAACTTAAGGCCATTTCAGTAAAAATTCCCAGCTGTTTATTTGGATTGCTGGATGCATTTCTAGAAAAGACTAATATGGATATTCTGGGGCCAAAACATGCCTAAGAAAAACATTGTATAAAAAAAAAAAATACTCAACTACTTCACAACATTAGCAAGTTTTCTCTGCAGAAGCTTCTCACCAATAATCAATTTTTTCACCAATAATCAATGCATTTTCCATGTTTCTGCAACCTCTGAATTTAATTGGGGAGGACTGCTATGAAAGAGAAAAAAAAACAACAAACAGTGGACAACTTTAATAAGCTCTGATATTCTCTGTTCCATTCCTGGTGCTCTAAATACATCATGAGGTCAACATAAAACTCTTTGCAGGTCATATATTTGTGCCCTGTCATGCATCAGCTAGAATCAGCCACTTGAAAGCTATTCCACTAACACTTAAAGTGAAAAAAGATGCAGGAGGCCTGCTGAGGTGACAAAATACAGGTAGAAGAAACAAGCTGACTTGGAAAGTCCTGGCAGCCCAGGCTGTCTCTAACACAAAAGACTACATCACAAAGTATCTTAAAGAAAACAAATATCTTTTATTCTAAGTTATTTTTCTGCCTGATGCTAATTACATTCCATATATTACATTTTCTTGAATTTTATTTCATTTTTTTAAACTACAGATAATCTGTTTTACCCACAAATTGTGTCAGAGTGCACTGATATGAAACTGCTTCCCTAACCCGAAACAGAAACCTCGTTTTACTTTTCAAAGCATAAACATACTGCTGACAAAGAAGTCAGAAGAAGTTAAGGTTAATGCTAGTGTTCAAACATAAAAGAATCATCTGAACATTAACTTATATAATGATAGCTACAAATCTTCAGATGACGACCACATAAATTCAACAGAAATAACTCCAAGTTCAAAATCAGTCCTGCACCAATAACCACTGGAATACAGTGCTAACGTGTGTTAATCATACACAGGAAAATGGAAACCATCTGACTCATGTTCATTGTCAAATACTGATTTTATTTAAAAAAAAAAAAAAAAAAAAGAAAAAATACCCTTTCTGTGCTGACTGTATTTAAGAAGTAATCAAAGGGAATTTACTGTCAGTGTCGAGTTCAAGCAGTTTTAGAATAAACATGTTCCATAACCTCCTCTAGAAAACCAAAACCTTAAAGTATTTTTCTTCTGGAAGTGAGTGCTATGTAAAAACTGCAGCCTTACCTTAACTTTAAGCACAGAAGAAAACATTTTAGCATCTTCAGAGACACCTCCAATGTACATTTTTTTGGTAAAGACAGGCGCGTGGTCATTTTCATCCTTCACTTCAATGAATACCCTGGCTGTATTACCTAAAGCAGGGAAAGAAAAGCATGCATAGAACATTTGGCAGTCAATCATCATGGCCTATCAAGTTTATACATTTACAATCCAAACGGATCATGTGGAACAAGTGCACAGAAAACACTGTAAGAATATATAAGAAATAATAGCATACCTGGTATTAGAAGTATGAACTTGAAGGAAATCAATCATGCTTTTTTTGCTCTACCCTTTATTGTTTTTTCATTTGCTATTTTTTTCTGATTCTTGTCTTAACTTGAGCTGAAATGTTATCCTTTATAGCAAATTATGCCCATCACCTGCACACCCACACTTTGCTATTAGGGCTATATGAATTTGCACGCATCACAAATTGGACTGGCCCAACAGAACACAAGAAATATTAAAGGTTCAATACATCTTCAAGGAAAAAAAAAAAATAATAATAAAAAAAAAACAACCCTAATAATCTCTGTTTTATTAAACAGTTACTGATCCACCACATTCAACAATAAAGACATTTTTCCTTCTGTAAGAAGTAATGCAAAAATTAAGGACCTGCTGCAAAGAAGATTCAACTGTGCAGCAATCTATACCAAGATCTCTTTGTCTCTTTCAGAGCACAGTATAATCCAGAAAGATTGCTGGAAATGACGATGTCCAGTTCATTAAGAGCACATTTTCAAATGATAAATTACCTCATTTCAGAGTTGATTTTCCCAACTTGTTTCAGTGCCAGTCTAATTTAAATGCTGCACAGGTGCTATGCTGATCAGTTAGCTTTAAAACGCAGTCTTATTTAGAAAGAGTTGAGTGGCTATATACATTGGGGGGCAGGGGAGGACAAAAAATTTATACACAGACTATTTCTTAGGATGATGAAGTCACCAAAAATACTGCATCTGATGGGAAACTAATGAGTAATTCATAAAAGCAATGGATATCTGAGAAAACTATTTAAAATGTCATCCAATGTATTACTACAAAGAGAAAAGAGAAAGGAGGAAGAAAAAGGAAACGACATTTCCTCAGAGGAATAATCAGTTTTTCACCTTCCGCACTGATCTGTACAGGTAGGTTAAAAAACTTGTAGGTACTGTTACTCAAAGCTTCAAGGAAAAATGACTGCATACCAAACTCATGAAACAAAGCCACAATCCAACATTTAAATATCTGAACAGCTGTAACGTGGACATAATGATCTATTTGTAATCATATCTACTTTGCTTATGTTCATTTTGAAAGAACACTTCTAACTTTGACTATATTATTTACTACAGTGAAGAAAAATGTCACCCCAAGAGCTATTGTAAGATTCCATGGAAGTCCAATCTCTCTCTTGTTAAACCAGATCCTTAATGTTTCTGGCTGCAATACCAAGTTACAGTTAGAAGCTGCAGCCCCGTGGAGAAAAATGAGATTCCCGGGTAGGTTTTTTCATTGCAGCTACACCCTTTAGGGAAGAAGGCAATTTAAGCAGGATTACAGGCAATGCGTGCAAGTGACCTTGCCCTGCAGAGCTAATAAACAGTTATATCAACGGTTGGCACCAGTTTACTGCTGTAGGGAAGAGCCTAATTGCATCACGTCCAGCGCCGGTAGGAGTAGGCATTTGCTAACCTGCACTAGTTCTCTGTAATGCAAATTAAACGTCTTTTGCTTAGTGCTCACAATGGACATAATTTCAAGCCAGTTTTGGTGAGGTGGCTTTGCCTCGTGCAAAGTTTGCTTTGCAATTTGCTCAAAAACATTTGTTTAATTTGCTGGTAGTCCTCTGAGCTGCCAAAATGCTGATTTGTTCAGTGATGGTTGAATGCTTTGAAAATGAGAAAGTTATTACATTAAGCACAAAGTAAATTAAATACCCTGCTTATTTCCAAACCAGCATTAGCATCATTAATGTTAAATTAAACATATACCTCCATTTTATCTTACTGCATTTCATACACAGCTTGTATTTCACTCGGTGAAGCAGATGTAGGGGAACGCAGAGCCTGTGAACTCCACGCTACCTCGTGGTTTTATCCCATTCCAGCTGGCTGCAGCAAATGACCAGCAGCCACTTGCAGAGGTTGCCTTATTCCCACATCAAATAAGCCTAGAAGCAACATGCATTAAAATCCCTCATCAGAAAAAGTGCCATGCCTGTGAAGGGCATGCCAGACCCTTTGCAGCAGGGATTTCCCCAGCTGCTCTGCTTGACTCAGTCAGATATCGCCTGCACAGGGGGTTCTGCTCCTACGTCTGTGGTGCCCTGCCCGAGTGAGAAGGGCACCAGCAGCGCGTGTTTCCAGAGTCTGGGCACAGCACTAGACTCTTCTTTTCCCTCATGCTTGTATTTAGTGCTTGTACCGAACAATGCGTGCACAGGGCTTGGTCTCTCTCTTCTGGTACATGAAGGGTGGCAGCAGCACCTGCTATATAATGTGCACCGTTATTGATACTCTCGCAGGAAGGACAGCCAACACCAAATGACACCCATCTTTTCACTCACCTTTCAGAGGGAAAGCTTTGTATCCCCATGCGTGCCAATCCTTGCTGCTCTGCTATTCTAGATCTGGAACCCAGCTCTCCTTAATCATTTTTCTGGATTCTGAGAGTTGAAACCCAAACTTACTTCTCCATGTTAATTCTTGCAAATTGGCACTCCTTGTGATTGCCTCATGCAATCAAACTGTAATTATGCCAGCCAGGTGACAGAAGGAAGCATTTCACCCTGGACAAAGCATCACAAGACTGCCATGGTGGCCAAAGGACGAAGAGAGAAGAAATTGGAGTGCTACAGCTGCCTTCCTTCAGCTGTAAAGAAAATGCTTCTCTACACACTAAATATACAGTCAGTATTTGATAAGCAAACAGCTTCTTTAGTTTTACTGTGCATTTTCATCACTAAGACATATTTATTGTCTGTTTTTTTTTCATATCAATACCTTCAACAGTCACAAAGGTTGGCCAGTCTGCCATACAATACTCTGCAATGGAAGTTCCTGCACCATCATCTCCTGCAAGGTCTCCTGTGTCCCATTTGTCTCCTCTCTTCTAGACCCTAGTGAGATGAGTCGCAGTGTGCGAAGTACATAGATCTGCAGCTGCTTTTAAGCCATCTTCAGCTTGTAGGTACCTAACACATTGCATGCAGCGCTCCAGGTAATCAATCTCTCCCAGGACTAGAAGATGAAGCTTTTGGATTCTTTCAGCTTCTGCAATTTGCTTAAGGAAAGTAAAAATACCCAGAGAGCTCATCTAAAGGGAACCTGATGGTCCTCTGAAAGAGATAAAGCTAGTACATCAGGAATGACTAACACAAATGAAAACAACAAAAACTCTAGGGAGATGGTCAGAACTACTGCGTACTAACATTTCTATAAGCTTTTCCCAAACACATCTGTAGAAAACTCATTCCTACTATCACTGCTTACCTAAGTAGTGTTAATAACATGCCTGGATCCATGTGAACCTGCAGCTTCTGGCCAGATTACAGAAATCAAGTTGAACTACAGCAATGCTATTTGAACACCGGGACAGATGAAGGCTGTAGTTAAACTGTGATTTGAGTGCTACCAGATTTGTTTTACATCATGCTTTCACCAGTGGTACTACACTTGTCTTCCACGACATGCCAAAACGGCCATTGATACAGCTGCTCCTCATACATCGCTAATTTTAACAGAGAACATCTGCATCTTGCTTAAGCAGTGGCTGCTGGTTCTGCAGGCAGGAACAGCGGATTCTTCTCTTTTAGAAGTTCATTTTAATCAAACTGAGAATGAGAATGCGATTGGACAGGGCTCTATAATACTTTGCTTTACTACCATCTTACAAGTCTGTCAAGCCGACTCTGTGCTTTGGCAGGTGAAATGAACTGAACTGCAGCTGTGCTCAATCTCACCTTACTAAATTTGGCAGAACCAAATAGAAATCAGCACCGATTTTTGTTTTCAATGGGATTTTCATCTAAATTAGCATGTGCCCATTAAGCCTGGAGAAACTCTCATGCTGTAGTCGATCAAGAACAGCACAACGAGATCAACGAGGCTCTGATGAGACATACACAGTGACATATTTGGAATAGCACTGATCCAAGGGCTGATTTAAATAAACGTATTTTTTTTTTCTCCTGAATAATCAATTGAAAGGAAGCTCACATTTTATGCATTTTCTCTATAATACATTTCTTTGTGGCTCAGAGATAATTGAAGTCCATCTCAGTGGCTTTCAGGGAAACTACCCCCAGAGGTGTGTGGCAGAGAAGGCAGATTTGCAGCCCTTCAGGCTCTGCAACATATTTTGCCCATCTGTCACAACTCCTACATTTGCAGATAAGCATGGCAGCCAACTTGTAAAACACCACCAGCATGAACTTTACAACACATTTGAAAATAAAAATGCAAGACTATTCGAAAAGACAATAAATAATACAGGGATACAGAATTCATTTTCATAAATTTAACTAAGAAAAACTATCATTCCCAGTTATTGCAGAGCAGTTGCAGAATTGTGGTTACAAAACTAGATTTGTTTCTTTTCTGTTTATGATTCCCTAGGGTTTCTTTTGTGATTAGAACACCAAAAACATGACAGGAGAAAGAACTGCTCTCCATTTACTCTCCAACACCCATGGCAAAGCACTGCCTCCCAGCCAGGATTACAGGACCAGTTTGACAACAGAAATGACCCCAGGGCAGCACCACTGCCTACCTGTGGGGAATCAGCCTGCACCACCTCCTGCTTGGGGCTGGGCCCAAGGCACAAGATTGTTCTAAATGCATGAATAAAACACGTAAATATTAAGACGAAAGGTACATTTTTCTCTTAAAAAATATTTTAATGCCAAAATAAAACCCATCTTTACCAAGATGGCAGGTTCACTCCTGTAATACTCAGCACACCTGAGTGACGTGAAAGCTATGTGGAAGAGCATTTCTCCCCACCAGCTGGTCTAACACTCTTGAGGAATTTTACCTCTTCACTTCCTTGTTTCTACTCCTAAGTTGATGTTTAATAATAATTCATTCTACTCTTGAATTCTGTAGCGCCCCTGCTGCAGTGAGGAGGAATATCTGGTTCCAGTTCTCCCTTATACCTGCAGCAGACTGCATGCAGACACAAAGGGGGCACTCGCAATTCCTGAAAAGGACGTGTGCTTATCAAGACAGTGCAAGCACGGCTGTAGAAATGACAAATCTTGTTTGCTATGGTTTTCACTTCTTGTTAATTCCCCCTAAAATGTGGTAAAACCATCACATGGTTCTGTAATTATTATTGCCATCTCTAGGAATTTTTGATGCTTATTTGCTGCATGTCCTCACCCTATTAACTGGGACCAGTCAAGTCAAAGGAGTACAGGCAGAAATAAAAAGGGGATGCAGGAGAGATTACAGTGACACTACAAAGGCTGCCAGAAGCTTCCAAATGAAGATGCAGGTGACAAGATCAAGGATGCAGGGTAGAGCTCCACCACATGTTCAAGTCCATGACACGAGAAACCCCAGTTTTTGCTGCCATCATGAGAACACGGCTTACTGGGGAGGCACAAGTTTTAGAGACAACCAAAGCAGGAAAAGATAAAACCTACAGAAGAGCAACCTGCAGCCAAAACTACTCCCTTCTGGTCCCCCTCTCAACATTGGGTTAAGCAAGAAGAAGTTGACATGGGTAACTTGTAACTAAGACAAGCGTCCCAGGCAGCACTGTGCCAGCTGGTAACACCTTCACCTCTGAAGACCTAATTTTGAAACAATCTGTTCACATCCACGTCCATTTGCAGGCACACACTGGAACAGCCTGGAGGTACTTCGTTGCGCAGCCACGGAGGACAGGTGAAGCTGTGCACAGACGGCAGCAGGAACTCAAGATAAGAGAGCAAATGACACGTGCAGACTTGGGGAATGAAAAGAAGCACTTTTTTTCAGATACTGGAAACTGGGCAGTGGAAAACATAAGGTTGCATCCTCTGTTTCTGTTCTCTGAAGGATTTGCCAGGCCCTTTTGTCCATGGTGTTCAAAAGCAAGTGTATTCTGGCTCTGTTGCATGGCTCTTCACTCCAGATCAAAGTGGGGAACCCTGTCACCTCCCATCATGGTACACTTTTTATTTGTCTGGCACAGACACCAGATGGTCACAAATTCTTTGATTCTTAAAACCGGGACTAGGACTATTTCAGTGATAAAACCTCCTCCTTGTCTTTACAGGTCTCCACTGCTTCTCCTTACTGTGTTTGGGCAGCACTTCTTCACTCATCACCCTGGCTTCCCCTGTCCCACCTCCACCTGCCCTTCTTCCTTATCACAGTTATTGTTCTGACCCCTTTCCTCCTGGGTATCAAACTTCAGGACAACGAGATGCTGATGAAAACCTTGCCAACAGCTGGCTGCTCAAATGAGAAAAAATATGATGTTTTGCCTGTTCTTGTTCAAGAAGTACTTTTGGTTTAGTAAATGATTAACTGCACTGATACATTCCCTTCAGCTCACTCCTTCTGGGAGGAAGGAGCTGCTCGCTCCGTGATTGATCACAAAGCAGCACCTTCAAATTGCAGAACACTTCCCGCCACACACAGCCCTGTGATGTTCCCTTTATGTAACTGTTTTTCTGTTTCTCATCTTATCCAGTGAGGGGGAACCAAAAGCTTCAAGTTGGAAGCTAATGATCACTATCCTCATTTGTCCTACAGTATACCCCTAGCCTATGGTTTATTGTGATAGCCAATCTAAGCAGCAAAGAGCAGAGACAAAAAAAAATAAAAATCCTGCTGCTAAATTCAACTGAAATAGAGAAATCCATTAATAGCTGAGGTCATTCAGGGTTCGGCATCATCAGATGCCAATTCCTCGGGCTAGAATTCCAACCTTCTAACTTCACTATCATCATCAGAACTGACATTTCTTCTATTCAAATGAAGTATAAATGCACTGTAATTTCACTTACAAAGTTTCAGTGAAAGTAACTCATTTTAGGAGTTCAATTTCACTGAATCTAAGAGTATGATTTTGCATGATTTAGCATCGTATTTTGAAAACCCAGTTTAAATCACCAATTTTATTTTCTCCTACTCCAAAGGACATCTCAATTTACTTTCTCTCCTCATTTATTTATTCAATTATTACTACACTATCAGTTGGCACTATCACTGAAGGACAAGCTTAGTTATGCTTAATGTGTATCATCCACTTTTCCATTGCAGAGATGATCACTCAAAATCCTTTTATACAGTAATGTAGTTAAAAACAACTTGGTAACAAGCCTCTGAGTTTTGTAAAATTTGGCACTGTTTTGTGGCTGAGCATCAGTGCTGTCTCCAGAAGGGCTCACCACTGAAGGGCACCAGAGGAGGTGGTGCATTATACTTCAACGTCACATAATGCTAGAGATGTGCATTCAAAGTGACCTATCTCCAGAGAGGTTCATCATTTCACTGTCACCGAAGTCCACGGTGGTGCATTAATTGCATCTCATCTACTTCTGCTCTAGTTCATCGGTTCTGTGCCCCAGAATTCTGAAGCAGTGTATAACCTGATTACCTCTTATCAGGAAAGGAAAAGGTGCTGAGAAAATGGAAAGGCATATATCATACAAATAGGAAGCAGGAATCAAACCATGAGGTCAAGGAGTCTCTATTACAAAGACCTAAGTGATTTAGTAAGCCAGACACTTGTGAAGTATTTTACAAACAGTATCAGATTCCTTAGCTATCCAGCACAGTGCATATTGGAAACTTAATATATGCTATACACCTGTGGATATCCACTCATACACAACATGCACAGGTCTTTGTTTAAACTGGAGTTTAACCACCAGTCATCATCAGGTGTCCCTGAACCAAATAACCCAGCCAGCACCTTTTCCAAACTGCTGTAGAGCTGGGAGAGCTGCTATAATGCGGACTCCGGATGGGAGGAGGGACACAGAGGCCAGCTCTTCCCTGACCAGCAAGACTGCTGCTTACAGGGGCAGTATTGGAAAGTCTGACAAAGGTATTTTAATGGCAATCCCCTGTACAATCTCTCAGGTTAGAGTCTATTACCACAATTTTATGGCATATTTGCAAATATTTATTAACCTCTGTAACTTCAAGAACTTTTACAATCTGCAAGAAAGTTTTCATTGGGTACCAATTTCAGTATTGCAAAGACTAATTACAGTAGTACATTTATATTGTTTGAAAAAAAAGAATCGCACCCTATTTTAAATTTTATCCTTAAAAATCTGAATTATGATCTCAATCCGTACACTGTACTCCTATGAACATCCACCACACACAGAAGTAAGCTGCACATGGCTTTCCTAATATGCTATTACTGTATTCATTACTACAATAATTACAAGACTAATTACAGAATAGGACATCAGAATCAGTTAAGCGTGGCCTTTCCTTTGCAACTCACTGTTAACTCTGCGGATCGCCACCCGTGGCGTGGGAAACACCGTTTGTCATGGGACCACGTTGCCACCTCTGACAACGATGGGGTGGTACTGTGGCCCTCTTCCTACCAAACCTGCTGACACAGGTCACTCCTGCCTGCAGTGAGGGATGAGATGGTACAGCAGCATCCCTTGGACAGATGTTTATAATTGAAAGAAGCTGAAGTTTTCCCTTCGACCTCGTATTTCCATGGATTGCTCAAGGTCAGGATGAGCCTTTATTTTTTTTTTTTTCTCCCCCCAGTGCTTTAGCAGATTTACTCTGTGATTAACGTGGGTGGAAGTGCAGAGGAGAAATAAGCTGCAGCCACTTGTAACAAATCTGACCCATAGCTCATATTGGAATAACTTTGACTGCAAAACTAATGACTTGAAATAAACTTACAGTCAATTTTGAATGAAAGGAGAAGGTAATATTTTCACAGCCTTTAAATAATGTTCAATTCCTCACTGCCCTAGAGAAGTTTTTCTGTTTGACATTCCCACACCCCAGACCTATTGCCATCAAGTCCATGATGCTCCTTAGCTAGAGACACACAGATCAAAACATACAGCAAAAAAAAACACAAGGCAAATATTGCCCATGTAAAAGCCTGTAATATTAAAATACTTTTTTTGGGTACAACGTGAGTATTACCGCTTTTTAATTAGGGCTCAAATGTGGGTTAAATAGGAAGGTGTAAAAGACGGAATGGAACACAAAGTGAGACAAATGTCCAAAAGCCCGAGTGCTACCTTCTCCTTACAGGAAGCACAATAAAAACACCAAAACACCTTTCAAAGTAATTTCATTAGAAGACAACAACCATTAAATAGGGGGAAAAAATACCTTCCAATGAGAGCGCCAAAACAGAACAATTTGTAAACAAAACTCTTTTTGTGCCTAGAGATACTGCAAGAAAACCTCCTGTCCATCCTTTCCTCCAGTTTGCTCTCAGTCACTTGCAATAACCTCCACACAGACCCTCAGGGGTGCTTAGGATGTCTTTTTCTTTCTGTCTGCCTTGCTGTTTATCTGCCCCACAATCCTCTTTGTAGAGTCCTAACCCTTGCTGCTTCCCATTGCTCCCCTCTGCCTTGTGCTCAGCTCCTTCAGATTTACGCATCCCCATGGATACAAGTTGTTCCCAGCTGCAGGGAGGAAGAGTTTGTATCTGTGCTGCAAAATGTATTTATGAAAAACCATTATGTTCCATCACAGAAAACCTTAATTACACTGAAAACATGTGGCTTTCATCCTCAGCTCTCTGTTCATATACAAACGAGTCATGTCTGGATCACTGAAAGCCCTGTGTAACACAGACATTATTTGTGAGGACTTAGCCCAGGACTCATCAGCACCATGTGTGGAGGGCAAGCACAGAGCTCCATTAATGCACATGCTGCCTTTTACATACCATCATCAGCACTGTATTTCTGAGAACACAATAGCTAGAGTTCAGTTATCAATATTCTCAAAAAATAAGAACAAATATATTAAAAAGATATTCAACAGTAAGGATTTCAGAACTTACTTTTGGAAGGGACACGCAGATTGGATCGTACCACTTGTAATGAGTCTGCTTGAACTCGAAGTTCGTAACTTTTTACACTTTCATAATCCAGAGACTTTTTAACTGATATCACACCCGTTCTGTTATTAATAGCAAACACATCTGAAATCCAGCAAAAAACAGAAAAGCAACCTTTTAAGACCTATAAACATTTTTTTAGGCAAAATATTTCTATGTCATGATGTCACTATTCTCTGACACCATCCTCAGAAATTCATCCTCATCCTTCCCGCCTCAGGATTCTAAAGTCCCATGTAAGCCTTCTTGGAAGCCGTCTTCAAATGAGCACAGCAGCTGAATCTGAACCTGGTAATGGAATCACCAACTTGAGGAAATGCTGGCAGGAGCAGACAACTAATGTCTGACTGCCACAAAAATAAGGATGGGAGGGGAGTTTTCCCACATCTCTCCAAACAACTTATAGTGTAATTTAGCTTAGGGATTTTGAGGTGGACCACGGAAAGTAACTGAGAAGGATGCAAACAGTAGGAAAGATGGTGTTGTTTTTTTTTTTTTTTTTTTAAGTATCCTGCTCTAATCTAACACTTGTGGATACCATATGGTAGAAGTCTTTAATGTCTTCAAAAAGATTTCTTGGTAAAACCAAATCCATTCCTATTTTCATTTTGATATGCCACAGGTTCATATCACATGGCACTGATGTAAATTTTCACATCAGTGAAAATTTGTTTTTTAACTGTCATTGTATTCTGCTGACAAATTGGAGGAAGAGAAGTGAATTTGGCTAGGTTGTGAGAATGGCCAGCAACAAGAATGAGACAAGTTTCACAATATAAGTCATAAGCCAAGTCAGGGCCTCCTTCAAAACGTAGTTCTGCTTTCTTCCGCAAGTTTAACAATTCCTTACTTCAAACCATCAGTTCAAAGAAAAGGTTACACATATGCTTTTCTCTATTTAGGTGCTATAGACAGCACGCTAGAGTTAGGGCATATATATTTCCCCATGGAGAAGATGCATGTCAGAGAAGGATACAATCTTACAGTATTAATAAAGAGATGTATGGTGTAAGTGCAAGCTTTATCTAAAGCAAATTTGCTACTTTTTAAAGAGCAAAGTCTTCTCCTGCACATGTATTTGTATATAGCTCATCTTGAGAGGTTTGACAACAGTAACAGGAACAGTCCCTCCTGCTTGTACAGTCAAGGTGGGATTACACTTCAGCGGCTTTATTTCTAATCTCTGTTTCTTGAAAACATCAGATGCATGCACTGTGCTCAGTATGCTCACTAAGACCAAAGTATTAATAATTACCTTCTTCATTTCCTGAAACAATTGAATATACAATAGTCTGGTTCAAGGCAGCTGCCATTACAACAGCAACCACGGTTCCTTTTGGTGCGCTTTCACTCACTGGTGGGGGTCTGCAGAATGAAACAGAAGTATTTGGGTTATCTCCCCATTGCCTGACCATCAGAGTACTGATAAACCTAAAAATTCAGGTTAGCAGTTACATCCATCCAGCACACTGCCAAGGCAGGATGATCTTTTATTAAGGAAAAACAAATCAAATTGCAAATGGAAAAAAAAAAAAAAGTGTAACTGACAAGAGGTGACCGTATATAGATAAAACAGTCCTTTGATAATGAGAAATTGAAATCCTGGAAATAACAAGTAGAAACTAAAGAGAAACACAAGAACCATCAGGCATTGATAAACTGCAACCAACATTTATACCATAACAAGTCTGTTTTAACACTCACCTGTACCTAAGATGTAAAAAAACCTGTAAGCTAACCAAAATGCATGCAGGAAAATTTCTGAATAACCCTCTTTAGAATTTACACAAATTGAAAAGCCACCTCCAAAGGATCTTCCATTCTTCAGAAAGATCTGGAAGTTGTTCTGCTAACCCATTTTTGTCATAAAAGACAAGATACTTTTCAGGAAATTAACTGCCATCCAAGAATAAATACACATCTTTTAATCACTTAGAAAAGTGTTTCTGATTCAATGAGCACTGATGTGTGGGAAAAAAAAAGAAAAAAGGATTACACCACTAATGTGTATCTTGTCCTCTTCATACCCTCCAAACACTGAAAAATGAGTGACTCACGTTGTATAAAAATAATGAGTTTCCTCCTGAAAACCAACAGTTACTTACCTCTCTCTCTCCTGTTGTTTAAATGCTATTTCCTTGGAAAATGCAGTAAAACCTTGAGATGCTCTCTCAAGGAAACCACAACTACTTCCAAATGAAAATGGAGGTCGTGCTAATGAATTTCAAAACAGTAGGTGTATTTCAGTTTTGTACTCATCTCCAGAATTTTGGACAGAATCTATGCCTTCCCTCGATTCAGGGAATATTTTATGCAACCCCTCTTTCATCCTCCTCCAGTAGTCTTCAAACCCTTCACCACACCCCACACTTTCCCATTCCACAGGCAGAAAGTTGGATTCCCAGTTTGCAATCCTAATTACTGAAACCAGATCTGAATTTCACCTTCACACACTGAGAGCCCAAACAGTCTGCCTTTGATTACAGACTTTTTCATTGGGATGAATCACCACAAACCCAGCACAGGCCCTGTTTCTAACACAACTGGTCCTTACACCACCCATAAAATGTCAAAGGCAAACCATACCCATGACCCACAGGGCTCTTACTTCCCTTGTTGCGACTTCTTCCATTGCTTTATCTGCTTTTTATTTTTATTATTATTTTTTTTGATCCCTGTAGAATGGCCGGTCCTTCTAAACTAAACCATGGTGGGTGAGTTATCAATTCTTCTGAGGAGCCCTAAGCCTCCCAGTACACAAATAAAGGGGGAAAATACTTTTCCAAGCTGAACAACACTGTACTGAAACACGAGCCTTGATTCTTTGGCAGAGTAACACCACGGTAAGCTCACTTGTACCCGAATACACATGCACAGCAGTACATACATGACACATCACCCTGGCTCTGATTCTTCTGCCTCAAACATGCTATCAGCAGTAGATTATTAAATTATTAAATTCATGATTGCTATTTAATTGATTAAGCTACAAAACTAGTGTTACACAACGTTTATTAACATGCACGTTACAAATGCAAACGTTAATCTTCAAGACAGAAAAAAGGCTGTCAAATCTGAAAACATTTCAAGCTGTAGCTCTTTTGATGAGGTCAAAAATGCAGGCCAGTGAGAAAAAAAGATCCATTTTATGTTGCATTACATATTCCTTTGTTTTCTTTCTCTTTTAAGGCACATGATTTGAACAAAAACCTTATTGACTCTATATTCAAAACCTACATTTCATCTGAAGCACACTTTCAGCCTATTCTTTTAATGCAAATGGCCTTGTAACCTCCCCTCTGACACAGCTGAATTCAATGAATTGACAAATCAATATCAATTAGAAAGAGGCTTTTGTGTTTGCTATGAAAGGCCATAGAGGGAGCGGACAGAAAACCACCGCAGTAATGGCATTGATTTAATTTCCCTGATTTAACTAAGGTGACCAAGTTCAAAGGGAGCAATGCATCAGTGGAATTAAAACATACAGCTGGTCTCTTAACATTTTGCCGAAATGTAGAGAAGGAAAGTAGTAAAAGACAAAGGTATGCAACTGACAATATACTGTTCTTTATCCTGTACTGCAAGCTCTAATAAGCTTTCTTTGGGAATACGCTCATTATTTTCCAATTTTTGAATGACTAAGATCTACAACAGTGATTTGTGTGTGTGTGAGTAGTAGACATATCATTAAAAGCTATTTTAGGCAACAGGCAAGGACATTTTGAGGCAATAATTTTGCATTACTGAATGTCAAAGGCTGGTTAGAGAAGACCTGACAGCAGCAAGGCAGTTCAATCCCGTCCAGGCCACCCAGATGAGGCTTAGAAACCAGTGTATGTGAACAGGGATGCTGCTGCTGGGGCGAGAGCGCACGATGAGGATTCAGAGCCTCTGAAGGTATTTGTGTCTGATAATGCCTGCAACACCTCGTTGAGCCTCTGAGCTCAGCTGCGAGCACAGTCATTACCCTGCCAGCCATGGGCTGTGACCCCACGCAACCACAGGTCTCTGTCACTGTCACTTCCGTGAGACCGGCTCCTCCATGGGACTGGAACACCACTGCCCTCCAGTCTGCTTCTGGTCCATTTGAAACATTTTAAATGAAACAACCACTTTCTGAGCTTGCAGCAAAACACATTCTCAAATCCATGGTTTCTAATACCCTCTCCTCCCCCCCTTACTTACTCACACAGGCAGCCACGCACATGCAATCACTCCATGTCAGAAGGCCCTGTGCCTTAACATGACTTAAACACGAGAAATCTTTGGGTGAAATGAGATAAAGAGCAATTACTGCACTCTTAGGTACCTCAGCTCCAACTCAGTCCACCCGCGGTCTTAATCTTTCATCCTGAACATGACTGGTCTTAATCTTTGATCCTTTGCACAACTGTCCTTTAACACTGGCAAAATAAATTTATTTCTGTACCAATGGTTCATTTACTCACAGGATTTTTCTGTAGCCATCACAGCAATGTCAGCAATGTGCAATTTGGCCAATGTTCGCTGTAATGCTGAAATAATAAATGCTGCTGTCTTGTTAGCATCCCGGATGGGGTGGTCCCCAGGAGCGACCCCAGCACTGGGGTGCAATAGAAACCCCATAGGATCCCCAGCCTCATTGCCGAGCTACCCCACCTGCCCAAGCCCTTCCTAATGAGCTTTGGTAGGAGAAGAGGGCCCCAAAGCAGCAAAGTATAAAAAAGAATTGCCTCAACTGCTTTGTGCCACACTGAGATAAGGCCTGTATCCAGCAGCCTCGGATTTGGGAAAAATAACATGCTTTCAAAGGGATCTAAAACTGAAGTTCAGTAATACGCCTTCTGTCCTACTCTTTGGATTTAGCTCCCCCAAAGAAGTTTAAGAATTGCCTGTATTTCTCTTGTTGAGACCTCTACTGTATTGCTTGCTGCCTTCATGCCATAAACTGTTTTCCCCTCAAAAAAAAAAAAAAAAAAAAAGACAAACAACAACAAAAAAAAAAGACAACAATGTTCATAACCTAGAAGAAAACCAGGATTAAAACAAATCCATTATTTAAACAGAAAAAAAAATGCAAGTTATAAAAATGTAGTTATCTTTTAATTTGCTATATCTCAATTATTCTAATCTTGCATCAGAGGGAGAAATGAAGACAGAATACATATTAAAAACACACTGGTAAGGTATAATTATTTTTAAACCCCTAAGCACAATTTTAACTTTTCCTCCTTTTCTCTTTTTCTTCCTTTGCTAAACAAGTCAAACTCTCATTCATTTTTCAATTTGTCTGCTACCCAATATGCTTTAAATTCACCATGAAATTTTTCTATCTCCAAAAGCATGAACATCAGATTTAATCAAAAATTAAATTTAAAACCAGCAAACCCAATAATAAATTGGAAAATTGGTTTAGCACTGAAGTTTAATAGCATGATGTGTACTTACGCTGTATTGGACACTTCAGTCAACTGTTTGGTGGATTTTATTTTAGTTCATGGAGGCCCACCAGCACAGGCCAGGAGATAAGCATTTTTATTTTATTATGTTTTTAATTACTTTACTAAAATTCTCATACTGACTTGATTAAAAATGTCATTTGGACCCCTCCTAATAACATCATCTCCCTACCTTCTCTAACATGACAGCTTCTTGAGATGTTTTGGCCTTAGCTACTTTTAACTCTCAGTGGCATTTTACCTGAAGCTTTCATACTGAAACCTTTCTAAGCATTGTACCCACTCCTGCAGAGATTCTTTATCTTACTCCTCATGGGAAGTGATTAATTTTTTTGTCTATCTGATTATTTGCATTAAAGAGAAGATATGTAATCCTTTTATATATATATATATATTTTTTTTTTTTTCTGGAAAAAGGTCAAGTGCAGACAGAGCAATAGAAATTTTAAAATGAGGCAAGCTAACAGTGAAGTTACATGGAGACTAAAATAGCTAATAACAGATCTACAACAGAAGCATTTAAATAGGCCTGACTGCAGTTGAGTTTTTAAAAACATGGAAAAAAAAAAACAAGTACGAGTTTAACTGGTACACTGAAGCAATAATTAAAGAAACAAATGGCAGAAGTATCATGATGGCAGCTCTTCTAATGGTTTCACCTACATTTAGGCTACTTTGTTTCCTGCCCTGGTTCAAAAAAGCAAAATATCTGACCATATTTTAGATCAGTAATCGAATTCTCAGTTTCCAGTTTGCATAACTTTAACAATCTGAACAGTTTGACAGAGTCTGGAAAAGATTACTTTGTTCTTCACTTGATGCATTTTCCAAGCAGTGTATCTCCAAAGTGTGCTGAGAAGGATCATGGATTCCTTACTGTACTTAACATCCTCACTTTCTGTCTCAATTCTCAAATCGGTTCAAGACATTCTGACCTTTCCATGGTATTTATCTCTGAAACAGATGACAAGGGAGTTTGGACATTGTTACAGTGAGCCCCTGTCACAACGTATTATCTTTTAAACCAAGTGTCAGATTTTATTCCCATGAACTCTCAGTCATCAGGCATTATGCGTGTGTGTGATCCCACTGAACTTCATAAATGAAAGCTGAGGTCACAAAGACATAAATATTCCTGTCAGGATTACTACGAAAGCAAAAAAAGGAAAAAAATCCCTGTCAAGCAGAATGTAGGGCTCTCTCACATATGCAGATCTGCCAGACGGACGGGTATGGACAGGATTTTGTGCTCTCATAATATGCTGTGAAGAGCTGGTTGGGGCTAATACCACATTTCTGTCTGCATTTCTATTCTGCATTCCCATTCCTGGAGTGATTTACTTCCACATTTCATCTGCCTGAATGTGGATTTGAAAACAGTCGTTCAGACCTGACGCTCACCTACACCAGACACAGCAAGGCAGCTTCCCTGCATGAGCTGCACCCCGTGCTGCTTCTGGTGCAACCTGGGCGGCATGCAGCTACATTCACCACATTGTATTAGATGGAAAAACACCAAGTGAGAGTTTCCTTCTCGTTTGGCATAAAGTAGTAGGTTTTAGTAATTGTGATGTAGCGTGTGCTGTGATGTGATGTGCTTAACTCAGCAAAACAGGACACATGGGCAATCCTTCTACTGCACTCTAATCATCAAACTCGCTGGTTTATCAGTGCAACCACACTTCAGTATCTGCTGTAGAAACTGTTTTATTTCCTATTTTTTCATAGCCACATGGTGAAGAGTGCTTTTGTATTTTTTTTTATGACAGAACAAATAATTGCTTTGAAAACACTCTCATGTAACACTGATTCCAAAGCTGCCACTGACACATGAGGCAAATTAAAAATGCATGTGGGAGCCCACGTATCATCCCTCTTGCTGCAGGTTCTCCCCCACCTCAGAGAACTTTAGACCTGTAGAATAAACCTGTAGAACTTTATTCTTTGTCATGTCTTCCCTTCATAGAATGCAAATTCTATAGTGGGAAATGCGGGATGAGAAGCTGTAAGACTTGGACATCCTGGGAAAAGGGTCACCCAAGTGGCTGCTCTAAATCCACCAGCATTACGCAAAAAGCACCTGAGAGACACAGTTAACATCCTTCACACTCCTGCTACAAGAAGAGGGAAATGACCCTCCTGTGGTGGAGCTGAGCACT
Organism: Anas acuta; assembly: GCF_963932015.1. Classification (NCBI taxonomy): domain Eukaryota; kingdom Metazoa; phylum Chordata; class Aves; order Anseriformes; family Anatidae; genus Anas; species Anas acuta. The sequence continues at coordinate 2,589,422 of NC_088985.1, forward strand.
ACTTAACACGGCATTGAACTTAATGAGGAGAGAAAAAGGAAAATTTCAACAAACAGAGGCTTAAAAAAATACAGCTCATGAGCAACCTGATGAAAAAATGACCAGATTTAAGGCAGAAGCTTACATCTTGTCCATCATTGGTAGACAGCAAGTTGAATATGAGCCGGCAGTGTGCCCTGGCAGCCAGGAGGGCCAACCGTGTCCTGGGGTGCATCAAGCACGGCATCGCTAGTAGGTCAAGGGAGGTGATTGTCCCGCTCTACTCTGCGCTGGTGCGGCCTCACCTCGAGTACTGTGTGCAGTTCTGGGCACCACAGTATAAAAAGGACATGAAACTGTTGGAGAGTGTCCAGAGGAGGGCTACGAAGATGGTGAAAGGCCTGGAGGGGAAGACGTACGAGGAACGGCTGAGGGCACTGGGCCTGTTCAGCCTGGAGAAGAGGAGGCTGAGGGGGGACCTCATCGCAGTCTACAACTTCCTCGTAAGGGGGTGTCGAGAGGCAGGAGACCTTTTCTCCATTAACACCAGCGACAGGACCCGCGGGAACGGGGTTAAGCTGAGGCAGGGGAAATTTAGGCTTGACATCAGGAGGAAGTTCTTCACAGAGAGAGTGGTTGCACACTGGAACAGGCTCCCCAGGGAAGTGGTCACTGCACCGAGCCTGACTGAATTTAAGAAGAGATTGGACTGTGCACTTAGTCACATGGTCTGAACTTTTGGGTAGACCTGTGCGGTGTCAAGAGTTGGACTTGATGATCCTTAAGGGTCCCTTCCAACTCAGGATATTCTATGATTCTATGATCCTACCACTCTGACTGACTGTTTTATTATGGTAAATATTAAATATTTATTAAGCACCTTGATTCCCTGAATAAAGCCATTTTCCTTGAAGGAAACAAGTTATGCCCTCTCAAGTACTCGGTTCTCAAAGCAACGCGTCAAAGACAAATAAGTAAATCACTAGGACCACAGCTTTGGAAACCTCACTGGTGTTCACAGGTTGGAGATTTCTTCCCAGTTGGTTTGAACAAATGACTTCCTCTGCTGCTGTCCTGATTCCTGAAGAGAATTTATAGGGAGATGTTGTAAGAGATGTATAGAATAATTTGTTCCTCTCCCAGGAATAACTCATTTTTCTAAATACCCATATTTCTTTCTTTAATCTGAAAGAAGTTGTGCCATATTTGTAGAATACTCGGAACAAGAAAAGCAAAGCTCCCTCAGACATTGACATCAATGGAGAAGCTGTTCAGTGCCAAATGGCACTTTCTGGAAAGAAGTACAGAATTAGAACTCAAACACTAAATACTACCCATAGCCTCAATGCCTCTGTGCAGGATTCTCCATACCCTAGTTCATCGTAACTGTTTGTCTAAAGAGCAGGAGACCAGAGAACTGGGAGAAGCCTGTTGGAGTAACACTTCCAAGTGACTCCTGGTAGGAACCTGAAATTCTGTTTAGTGAAACCCTACAATACATGGCTATTTGCTTGGATGGTACTTGCCGATGATGTAGGTGGATTTAATGAAGTGGAAACAATATCCTATCTTTTGCTGAGAAAGAGAGGTCCACATGTCACATAACCTCTCTTTTACACAAAATACATTTTCCCGGTAGAGTGTTGCACCTAGTACAGAAGTACAATGCCACACTACATTTATATCTAGTAACACCCTCAATTTTTCAACTTCACAGATTTCCTCGTAAATTGGAACCAAACTTCGGATTACTGTATAAGTGGGTGCATATTTTCAAACAGGACGGGGACTGATAACACAGCACTAACAGAAACTGAAGGTTTCCAGTATCTTCCTTTTTCTGCTATTGAAATGGCTGAACACCTGTTTAATGTGCCCAAATGCAGTAATTAGGAACCAATGACACTACTTTTGGTTAAAATTTCATTTCCTGCTACAGCAGCACATCACTATTAGCAATGACCTTGTAGTCGCAAAGAGGATGTGGTATTTATTAATTAACAAAACAAAAAAATACCAAGTCCCTTCGAACCTTTTTTTTTTTCCCTTTTAAATGAGAATGTACTCATAAGAGGACAGGCTTGCAAAAAAAATAATATTTGTGTTCATCTAAGGTTCACTTCACATCTGGTCTTCACTGTTCCATGGTGCTACTAATTATGATCTGTTAATTAAGGAATCAAAGTACTGCCATTACCTGTTTGGAAGAAATGGAAACTTTTGGATCAATTACCTGTTTTAGGGTTCAGTCAAGAGGTGATCTGCGATGGAACTGTCAGGACAAGAGAAACAGCTTGGAAAAGGAGAGCTCAAAACAGCTCAATTCATTTTCCCAGGTACGTGATTTATTACCCAAGACGTGGCTGTTTCACCAGCACTAAGCAGAATGATATCAAAGTCAGCATTAAAAACTGTAAGAGACTGCAAATGGCCACAGCCATTTCGGGCAGCGCTGCAGAAAGCCTCGTGTGCTGGTGTCCCCTCCTTCATCCCCTCGCCATGCCCGACTCCCCCAGGCCCTGGCTCACTCTGGCTGCGAGAGGCAGAGCAAGTGGCAGGTCAGGCCACGTCCCCACACTGCTGCCCAGCATCCCACATGCAGACTCCGGTGGCTGTGCCTCCCTCTGCTCTCAGCGCTCTGGAGAACCAGCTGAATCCGACTGCCAGCTGCCTGCAGGGAGGCGCAGCGACAAGAGCATCAGCAGCACGGTGTCCTTGCTCAGCAGCAAGAGGTCAAGTGGGCTCAGAGGTGATCTATCCGCACAGAAATAAATGTCTGCATGTGTATGCCTTCGATGCTTTTTCATTTTTGCCTCTCCATCCTTTGTGTTTTTGCTGAACTAGAAAACAAGGCTTGGTTTTCAAAACACTTTACAGGCAGTGCTGCCATCAGCTTTCTCCAAGTCCTAATAACCAAGACAAGGGCAGACAAGGATCTGAGTACAGGAGGACCCACGTTCCTAATGCCGTTAAACCCTGCAGCTTCAGCATAAGCACCCCGGCCAGGAGCACAGCCCGCAGTACCAGCTGAGGTACCACGAAGACAGGCTGGCGCTTATGGATGCAGACGAGGGAGCTGTGGGAGTTGTGGTGCAGTGGTGCCTGCAGAGGACAGCCATGTGCAGCAAGCAGTAGGCCAAAATTTTATTTTTGGATTCTCTAGGATCTTGACTTCTCTTTGCTGTTGTCTTATATGCGTTGCACTGCAACACCTGGAAGTCTCCAGTACAATTTACAATCCAAAGAAAAAAGGTGGATGGAAAAAAGTGGGGTTAGTTAATTTGCTCCAAATTATGGAATAATGCAGTAGAAAAGCCAGTGGATAAAAGGCAAGCCTATTACTCGGCTGCTGCCTCCTGTGGAAGTCACTTTAAGACATGGAAAACAATCAATCAAACCCTTCCTTAGGATGAACAGGGCTCAAGTCAGAAACCCTAATGCGCTGCTGCAGGGCTGCCAGAGCAACAGCTCAAGGCACGGTTGCACTTCCATCTCCCTATCTGCCTAATGCTGCTATGCCTTTGTGATCATGCCATCTGGTCCCCTCTTCTCCTATGTCTCTGCATTTATTTCTGACTTGTAATACATCCTGCAACTGCACAGGCAGCTTTATTCTGTAAAACTGCTCGACTGTAACCTTTTTCTAAATACACAGAAATGAAGTTTGTAAAAGAGCTAGGAAAAATGTGTTGGAATCATCCAGATTATGGCAATTACGCAAGCAAAGATCAATACTAATCCACTGCAAAACCACTAGTTTTCAATCCCTTCAAAATTCTAGTATCCACATCCAAAAGTTAATCATTTTGCAGACAAGCACCATTACTCTGAGCTGACGTTTACCCTAAAGATATAGTAAGTCAACTAAAAAATAAGGCTTTTTGAAACCTGCCAGTTTCAGCTTGCATCACTGTCTAGAAACCAAAGAGAAATGCACTTTGCAGGCTGACAATCCCTGAAAGCCTTAGGGACTGAAACCAGTCCTGCTCCAAAATGTCAGAGAATCTCAGAACTGAATCAGAAGGTTTTGGGGTTGCTTTCATTCACTTTCTCACACTGAAGAAAATGAGCAAGTGCTTCTGCCTCAAAATATTTTGAGAGGCTTTTGCAATGGTGTGCATCTCAAAAAAAAATTACCAAGAATGGAGTAAGGCTATTTCTTTGCAAAGAGAAACCAGGCTATTCAGCTAATCCTATGAATTCGTGAGGAGAAGATATGAGGGGTTATTCAGTTGTCATCTAAGGGTATTTTGGGGATATGAACTTTTCTTCAGGCTTCCTTCATTGTAGGGAAATAAAGGTACCATCTCCTAGGATATCACTGAAGCTCACGGTAGCTTTGGGAAATGTGTGCTCCATTCCTTCTGCCGAAGGCAATGTAAACTCTGCCTGCAGTCCTGCAGTTTAGGGTCTCTCCCCACAATTGTGCAAACAAATCCACTTGGATGGATTTATTTACAGTTTACAGCTTACAGTGTGAGCTGCACGGTAACTCTTCTACACTGCAGAGGGACCATGCCATGTTCTGAGTTCCCCTAGGGCTGTGCTCACATGCTGGACTCTGCCCCACTGGTCCAACATTGCAGCGACTTTGTAGCCTCCCCAAATCAATGGACATCCTGGAGCACGCCACGCTGCTCCAGGTAACATTTCTCACTAGGTAATATTCAAGAACAACCTCTTTAAGGGTGAAGGTCATCTGAGAAAGTTATAAAAGAAGGTTATAAAGGTCAACAAATTGCATTACTAAGTGTGCACCTAGTAGTGAAGAGGCTCTTTAGCTGTTGCAGGCTGGATCGTGAGGCTGGGTGAATTAGCTTCTGTAGTTTAACCAAAACCTAGAATGTCTTGGAAAGGCTTCTGGATCATATTTCATGCTCTCTTGTTAAACACAACTACTGGACTAGCTTTCTCAATCCTAAATGAAAGGGTTTCTTCCTTTTCTCCCTCTCATTAACTTGCTCCATACTTCCTGAATTGGGTAACAGGACATCATGCTGTACCCTGCAGCTTTCCACCTTTTCCTCCTTCCCTCTCCTCACAGTTAATTTCTATCATTAGCACAATCCTGGTTATCAGTTCCAGATATTATCGCCTACTTGCCCTCTTTTATAAATATGCTTTTACTTCACAAGCAACACACTACAAGAAATACCACAGGAGAGTCTCCTTTAAAGATTTGCAACGCTTTCCTGATGCTGACACCATTGTTACAGCCTATGCATGGCAAACATCACCCAACAGCAGCTATCCTATGGATGAGGTTCATTAACAGCTATTGGTATGGCGAGACACTTGAACATTGGTGCAGTTTGGGGATTTTTAATACTCACAAATGACTCAAATCTTTATCCCAGAGCATTTTTTTTTCACAGCTACACACATAGGAACTGTTTGTATTTTTCATGAACACAGTAACACAGAAGACTAACTGTTACAGAAAAGCTTTAAACACTGTTCAGATGGCAGAAATTCAGGCACTCACACGGTATCCAAAATTACAGAAAGAAGTGGAAACATTTTTATTTAAAGTTCTATCTTTTGTTACATTACCTAACTACACTTCATACATTTGAAGATATTCAACAAAATAATATAGGAAGTGGCAGGAATATACTCTTAAAAATCCTTCAGCAAAGAATTATCTTTTCTGCTATCACTAGATACTAAGTTTATCATTTTGCACTACTCTTTCAGATTTCACACCTCTGTTTCAATATCAAACGCAAAGTTAGTACAGTACTGGCAGTATTTTGCTATTTTTCAGTTTCTTCAAAGCTTTAATACTCTATCTTCCATTACCGTTATGGGATTGCTTCAAAGTTTTAATACTCTAATCATGAGGAAAAACAATGCACATTGTGAATTTTAGTCTAAATCCATTAAAAGAGCAGAGCACGACCTTTCATTAGGGTCTAGTGAAGCCAGTAACACTACGTTTTATTTCTGCTTACTGATTTCCTACAGTACTCGGTTTTGAAACGAGATGCACAAAACCCATTTATATTCTGATACTGATTACAATGCTACATTTGATGCAAGAGCACAGACTGCAGCAAGGTTATAACTTCCTGATACATGGAGGCTGTGCACACTGATCCCATTATTTCATATCATCATACAAATTTCAGAAACTGTTTATGAACATTTTCACTGAAACAAAAATTAACAAACTCATCAGCCTGAGCACCATTACTTATTTATTTATTTTAAGAAAATAGGGTTCATTTATTTTAAATTATCAGTGTAAACTTTTATCAAATCAAGACTGGGTAGTAGTAAATAATCACCTGCGCTTCTAATGTCAAAGGCCTAAACCCTGAAATTCCCCTCTTGTCCAACATGAATGGTGTATAGGACCAAAACATGCTCAAACTGGCTGAAGAAAACAATCTGAAGCCCCGTTGATCCCAGCTACACCTTCAATGCATAAAACTTTGTTTATCCACACAACTGACATTTTCAACAGCTTCTAAGAGGAGAAAATATAACAAATCTCTCCTCACTGTTCTCAACCACAGCCCTCAACTTTTCAGTTGGAGACAACCTATTAGGATGGTAAAATTGCAGCACTATCTGGTAGGATCAGGGAATGGCTGGCTGCCAAAAAAAAAAATGTGGTTAAGAGGAAGAAGCAACTCTGAAATATTTTGCTGCTTTGTCAGATTGGACTGCTGCAAAAAAAGTCCTGCAAGCAATTTCACACAGTTGTGCTTCTGGGGAACTCAAGCGTTGTCTCTTTCCTTACAGTAGCATCAAATTCTGTTTCCTAAAGAAGTGTTAACATCAGTAAATATGTTATCAGCTCTAAGCACATAACATTTTTGGTGCACTGGTTCAAACCTTATTTTTGTGACTTATTTCCTTCTGTGTGTCAAAGCGAACAACGGAAGGAAGAGAAGTTGAGGTATTTGCAGAGGAAGTGCTTCCACACTGTCTTTTCATAACCAACATGCATCCGAATGGCATTCAAAGAGGAATTTATTTCAACTTAAAAAATAACAGTTGTTATGTGAATGCATAAATGCTTTACCTGTATTCATCCTGCGTAAATCGAGGAATTACTGAAGGCTGCAGTACAGCAATTTCTACGGTAGTGGTGTTGGACTTCACAGGATCGCCATCATCATATGCAATGACCACTAGCTGTAAGTAGTACAGAAAATCATTTTTAGTAGAGGTGAGAGCATTATGTTGACTTACAATAGTGCTTTTTGTATTTTCAGGGTCTAACAAGTCAGATGAGATTTTCTTTCACTGCAAATCACACATTTGAATGATTTGCAGTGAAAGAAAAGAAAGAAAAGTATAAGAACAAAGCAGAAGAAAAGGGTGACAGCCATCTGCAGGTCAAACCATATGCCAGAAAATTTACAGAAACAGTAAAATAGAACTGTAATTCCATTGCTTTCTACAAATACATCTCCAAAAAATGCTGGCGGTTTCAGGAATATAACTTATATTTTTCATGGGATTCCCTTCGCATCTTACCAAAGACTGTCCTTACCCAAAGCTCCAGAATCCATTATAACTTTTTAAAAGGTATAGTTCAGCTCTATATTTAAGCACCAGAGCACTTATTATCAGAAAAATACCTGCAACTCCCCCAAAAAACAAATTAAACAAGTGCTGGGTAATACTCTGGTGCTGACAGACATTAATATTTAAAACTGAGGTCAAATAACAAAACAACAATGAAAGAAACATGTTCTATCCCCAATTGACAACAAAAGAACTCTGACAAGAGATCCTCCAGATGCTAAATCATGGACAAAACCAGATCCTCACCAAAGGCAGCCTTTATAAATCTCTCGTGTATCTAATCTTTGGTTATTCAAATTATTATTTACTCAGTCTATTTATCTACACTTCTCTGCTGGGACAAATAAATTCACCTGCTTTGATCTTTCAGATGAAATTCAGCAAAAGGATGAGACCAGCCCACTGAAGATGGACTAACGGACAGTTTGCTAGGTTTTTCTTTCCCTACATTTGTCCTTATTTCAGGAGATATGCAAGCAAACACCAACTCAGGAAGTCCCCACATCTGTGATTTCTGAAGTCACAGCAGAAGAAGTTTATGTCTTCTTTTCTCTGTTCCTTTACTAAGCATCTGTATTTTCTGAAATGCAGCGCTGCTAAATTTACCATTGGTCTGCCCTACTACAGAGCAGTTTTCATATAGAAACATGCCATGTCCATGTGCCTGTCACCAGCATGTAACGTATCAGAGCCTCAGAAAACAGCCACACAAAGGAATTACTTTGAAAAGCTTCACTCTGGTTAATAAAGAAATAATTCTCTTCTCCACCCCCCCCCCATCCCTGAGTTTCACTACATTAATCAGAAATTGGAAATAAATTAGCAGTGCCCCAAGTTCCTAAAAGGGATAGTATTTCAATGCTACTCAAGCTCATCATACTGGTTGACATGACTCTCAAAAAGTGGAAAATGGTGGACAACTTTACTTCCTTATAACTGCAAAGTATGAAAATAAACCCCTTTTTGACCCTCAATTCAGAAAAAACTAACTGAAAGGCAAGAAGAAACGAAACACACCTGAATGAAGACACATGGTTGGCATCTTCCATGTAGGAAAATTACATACGTGTATAAACCTCCATGTATTGTAAGACACTTTTTAAAAAAATTTGTTTACTGACAAGCTCCAACTTTCAATTACCTCCTCCATTCATGGATTTTAGAAGATTTAAGAAGGGAGACCTGTTTCTTTGATTTTGATTGAAATCATGCCTTATTCCAGATTAACTACACTTGAGACTCTTCAGTACCAGTAACAACACAACAGTAATTTGTCTCCTTAAAGTTAGTGTTTTCACATTACAGCACTTGTGAACGCAAGTCCCCAACCACCCAAACTGTGCAGTAACTTTCTCTACAAGATATATTTCCATCCTTACTTTTTTTTTCCCCCCTAAAATTGCTATGTTGACAGCTCTGTTGAAAACTAAAACATTAGCTATGTTAACTTCCAAAAGCAGGTTTCCTTCAGCTGCTTCCCATTTTTTCCCCCAGCATAAGAGTAGCAATCATATCCATGCAAGATCTTTCTGACATGAAAAAGGCCAGGAAACATGTAACAAGAAGAAATTAAGAAACAAACAAAATAAGAATTTCACATCTTTTTATGAAATATAAAGCATAAGAGAGAAACACATGTAGAAGGAGTGCTACTAAATTGCATTTTTACTTGCATTTTTACCGATAATACACAGACATATGGGTTTTACCTTAAACACCGTACTTGGCTCTTCATTTAGGTTTACCCGAGTTACTACACGCCCTGAAGTCTCCTCCACATCAAAAATGCTGGCACTGTAAGGGAACTGGACGACATCTACTTTGTATCGGACTCGACTTGCTGGTGTGCCCTGGAAGTCAGAAATAAAGCAAATGTCGTATTATTTCCTTTTTACTCACCTCTTTAAGTTATTAAAGATTTAAAATGCAACATCTCTCAGCAGACCATCAGAACTTGCAGCTTGTCTTCCTCGGAACTGGGATTGTTACTGAGCATCTGTGATGGTTTTACCTTGCTAGGCAGCTGAACACCACAGACACTCTTTCACTCCCCCTCCTTAGAAGAGGAGGGGAAGAAGCAAAGGAAAGAACAACTCACGGGTTGAGATAAGGATAATTTAATTAAAGGGGAAAAATAATTATTAAAGAAAGATTATTATTAATTAAACAGTTTAACTAAAGGGAAAAAAGGGAAAGGGGAAAAGGGAAACAAACAAACAAACAGAACAAGTAAAGGCTATGTGGAAGTGCAGAGGAAAGAAATTGCTCTCTACTTCCCATAAATGAGCGATGCTTGACCATGTCCTTGAAGCAGGGCCTCAACACATGTAGCCAGTGTTTGGGAGGACCGATGTTTTCACAGTGAGAGCCCACCCCTCCCCTCTTCTTCCAGTTTCCACCTTTATTGCTGAGTGTGACACCACATGGTATGGAATATCCCTTTGGTTGGTTTAGGCCAGCTGCCCTGGTGATGTTTCTTTTCTCACTTTTTTGCCCACCCCCTAGGAGGGTTAGAGAGAGTCCTGATGCTGTGCCAGCACTGCTCAGCAGCAGACACAACACTGGTGTGATACCACTGCTGTTCCAGCTACAAGTGCAGAGCACAGCACTGTATGGGCTGCTGCAGGGGAAGTTAACATCCCAGTACAACATGCCTCCTACAAAATATCTTAGAAACATCTGACAGATCCTCTAAGAAAAATCATCAGAGGTTTGGAAAGAAGCAAACTAAAAAAAAATAAAATCTTTAGGTTGAAGAAGATATATACATATAGACAGAAGTGGTGATCTGTTTGATAATTCATTCATTTTTGTAATAATAGAAGAAGGACACCACTTAAAGTTGGTTAACATACTTTTCAACAGTATTTTGACAGCTGAATTTAAAAGTCTCCTTTTGTGCTAGCTCAGGAAACTATGAATATTTTAAAAAAGTAAACACTATTTAGCTTGTCCTGAAAGTTGGAGTCTTGTTACTGAAGGTGGGAAGATTCACACGTTGTATTTCTGAAAAATCAGACTACAGTTGTGAACACAGGACACTCCAGCCTACGTGACATTCACTAACTTTTTTTTTGAGAGGAGACAAAATGCGAAGAGCACCAGGTTGCTTGGGTAAACCCACCACAGCCTGAACGGACTGTCTCATGTCCACGGCAACCAGCAATATCTGTAGGTTTGACTTGATTCACCAAAGCTGAGTGTTGAAGAACCTCTCCAAATTCTCACCTCCAACAGCTAGGGCACTGCGGCCCCTGCCACCTCGAACAGAGGACTTCTGCCTCTCACCATTAGCCATCACTGCTAGTTCTAAGCACAACCTCAGAAAACAATTAAGGAGAAGGCATTTGTCCTAGCACTGGTAACAGAAAAAGCTCTTTTGCAAAGGGATTTTAAGTAGCCTGAACAAACTGTTCAATCCCCATTTTTAATGACAAGAACAAGCACAGGCAGCCTGTGCATCTGTGCATGTCTCACAAACTGTCTGCATCCATACACACTCAAGAATACCAAAATTAAAAAGGGAATCAGAAGATGCATTGCCAGAAGGGTATAATAGATGAGTTTTTCAGATCAGTAATTCAATGTTTGCTAATAGGAGGCTATTTACCTGATTTAACTATTTTAACACTAGAGGTCTGAATAATTAACACTTATTCTGAACAATGAAGTTTCTTGATGTATCCATCACATTTCCAGCGATCTCATTCCAGCTGTCACCTTCCCAAGGACCTTTAGCACACGAAATAACCGTGCCTGTAAGTACAGCTTACAAGGCAGCTGGTTGACACATCGGAGAGACAGGAATGCTCTGGCAGCCTGTGCCGACTTGTGTGACCTACCAAGTCCCTAAAAAAACAAACCAGGTGACAAGTCTTCTCAATACCTGAAGGGGGCTTATAAAAAAGGTGGAGCATGACTTTTTGCTTGGGCAGGTAGTGACAGGACAAGTGGGATGGCTTTAAACTAGGAGGGGAGATCTAGGTTAGGAGGAAATTCTTCACTCAGAGGGTGGTGAGGCACTGGCACAGGTTGCCCAGGGAAGCTGTGGATGCCCCATCCCTGGAGGTGCTCAGGACCAGGTTAGATGAGGCTCTGGGCCTCATCTATTTTGTGTGTATGCACCCTTGTTTTTTTCACTGTTTTTGACTCAGTGGGGTGAGTAAGAAGAAACAAATTATGTCACGTGCAGTCTTTTGTGGCTAAAAGGTATGGTAACACTGGTACAATGGTATCACCAGCTGCTGATCCAAAGAAGAGATCCCTCATAGCATCCCAGGCTCTGCTGCAACAACCACATTCCCACACACCCCTGGAGGAACGTCTCTGGTATCAGAGCAGGATGGTGCCTGGCACACATCCGAATTCAGAGGGGCAGACACTGACAAGTGTCACCTAACCTCTTGGGAGGTTATATCTGCCTCTCTAAAGCCCCTGAGATGGGCTGCACCACCCACAGGCTACAGAGGATGGCTGGGAGACACCTGAATTTTAACAGACTACTTTCATTCTCAGCAAGTGCCCCTTCACCAGTATTGATATTATTTCACTAGTAATTTGTGTGTTTTCAAAGTTTAAAAGGTGACAAAGTAGCAGTTTTCTAAAGCACTGGAAGCCACTAAGAGTAAAAACTACGTGCTAAATAGAAGAAAAGGCATCCAACAATGTGTTTAGAGCAAAGAAAGGTTTTTTGTGCATGTGTGTGTTGTGTGTGTGTATATACATGTATTTATTTTGCACACTGATTTCTGAATAACTATTTATCTGTCTGTGTTACCTGGATATGTAGGCAGCTGGGACACTTCACAAAAATCTACTGATTCATCAGAGAAGCACATCGAAACTCAGGTCCTACTGTTGGTATGACTGCGGTTGATAAACTCCTCTGAGTCTGGACCTCAGACTTGGTTTTGATCTTTACATTGCATTTAGACAGACAAAACATCCAAAGCCAACAGTTTCATTAATAGAGAACCGGTAATTTTCATCTGTATTCAATACTGTGGTATAAAAGAGCTTTGCTGTTCTTGACAATATATTCCCTGTATCATGTCATGCAGCCTGGCCCAGGCTGGGTGTAATATCAAGTCCAGTGTTCCTGTGCCACTGGCAGGCCTGCAGAATTGGGTCTACCAGATGCGCTCTGGTGTTCCGTGGAGCAATTTATGAAAATCATGTTAGTTGTTAAAAGTATTTTAAACGACCATGCACATTATACATGTGAAAATCCTTGAAAACATGAGAAATTTCAGAGATCATAGCATAACAGATGATTATACAACTTTTGTCCTGATGTTCTTCTTCACCATTACACAATTAAGAGGAAATTACCTGCTAAGATCCACTCTGTTTGGCTACAGAGTAATGGTCCTCACATTTGCTTGTACGACTAGAAGCTATCATTATCATTAAACATGCACACAGTAGGTAATTTGTTATTAAATAAAGAAAAATCTCATCAGGTTATTGCTCCTGATATGACTATCAAGTACACTTTTCTCCTGTCATTTCTGAAAATAACAAAATGGGGATTTATTTTTTATTTACTATATTTTGGCACAAATGTAATTAGAAAATTCTCATGAGAAATTTTCCAGGGAAATCCATTTAGAAGCAAGTTTCAATTATCTCAAGTATTAATCATCTTTCGTTTCTTTTTAAAATTAATTTAGATGCATTCCTATGTCTACAGCAAAACTCAAATATAAGATTATATTGCCAAATAAATTATACTCTCAACCAAACCATAAAGAAAGGATTTTAGCTGGCTCATTCTCTTAAACCAGAACTTTCATCCTAAAAGACCAAGACTAATGTCAAACTCATCCAGCTCCAATTACAATATTATTGCTGCATAATTCCTCACGTTTCCATTTTCTCTGGGGAAACTCCATGGGTATGGCAAGAAAACATCCCCAGCATTTACATTAGATGATCAGGCTGCATGTGGAGATCCTGGACAAAGAGGCCATGCAGAGTACACATGTGCACTACCAAGATAACTCTCAACAGGCACAAAGAGGTTGCAGAGGAATTGTAATGCAATAGATCCATGGAAATGGCATGAGTGTAGTAATAGTAACGTCTTCTTTATGTTTTCACTGGTATTTCTGAAAGCAATTCAAAAGGAAGTTGGAATCCTTACTCCCACTATGCGAAAGGGTAACCGAGGTACAAAACCAGAAAGATGGAGCCCAGAAAAGTGAGGAAAAAAGAACATTTCACTTCCATCTGCACTCTATTCATGAAGATCCCAGACGTGCATCTGTGTAAATGACTGGGATTTTACCCAAATACTTGGATGGAATACTAGCGTAAAAGATAAAGGCAAACTTATTCATCAAGTCCCTTTGCACTCAATGCCACTTTCTGACTGAAGTCAGAATACTTCTACAGCTCCTGTGGATAAAATGTGAAGCAAGTAAGGTTAAATGAATGGTCTCCATTCATTTTCATTCAGAGATTTCAACAGAAATCTGAATGATTTACAACATAAGGAGTTCACTAAGGCAAATTTTGTAAAGTTAGTTCTGTGAAAAAAAAAAAAGGGAAAGCGATGCTAAAGACAAAATGTACAGATGGCTGCAAGTGTTCTTTATAACAAACCAACACGGGACAGTTACCATTAAAGATGGGCCAGTCCACAAGGCGAGCAATTGACTTTGGTGGGTCTCCTACCAACTATGGATTGTTAACAGTGCACTCACATGTATTTACTCTCTCATTTACCAGTCATTACCATTTTATAATTTTATATAAGCTCTAAAATTTGAATTATTTTATTCTTTAGTATATAATTTAATGAAGGAGTCTGCAAATCTGGATTAATTCTGTAAATTCTGACTTAATAACAAGCTGAACACAAAATGAGTATACATTTTTAAAGCCATAAGATAAAATTCCTTTAAGACCTTACTGATTTTTCAGTATGTTTCCCTTCTCCAGCAGACACTATGATATTCAACAGTAATAGTTTATAAAACATCAAGCCCTGGACTATATGAAAATGTTTTTATCTCTAATTAAGTATCTGTTAAATCTCTAATTAAGTATCTGTTAGCATCACACTTTCAGTGGGTGCTGTAAAACAATAAGGACAATTACTCTCAATCTGACAAAATAGCTCCACTGATCACAAACTTTACAAGGTGTTATGAGACTGGATAAACCATTATACTGGATGTTCTGGAGCTCTGGAAGCTGACTGGTCATTGAAATTAGCACTCTGCATCTGTTTCTATTGACATTTCAAATCAACAAAATCAGAATATGCAGGCAAATTGCCCATGAAAGAAATATTCCAGTTTTTACAGTGATGGCTCATGTAAAAAAAAGCCTATAGAGGAAAAGCATGCACCTCGTGATCAGTCCTGGAAATATTCAACTCCTGATAATTAAACCAAGCACCTATCCCATAGCTCAAGCTGCTCTCCTTTCGCAATATTTGGAGAGTTAAGCTCCTTGAGAAAATGATTATAATCATCTGGCATCTTTCATCACCATATCACTTCAATAAAGCATAAACTAATCACAATGAATAAAACTCTTTTTTTTCTCCCCAGGGATGATCTAACTTCAGTATGTGCACGGCCATCTGTACAGGACATAGTGCCTTTGACAAACAAAAAGGACAAGCTTAATGCAACCAACATTCAAATCCCTCCATGTCCAATTATCTCCTTAAAAAAAAAAAAAAAAGTTTGGCACATAACTGGAAATAAAACAACTTTAAAGACCTTTCTCATCACCAAAACCTTCCCACTCAATCAGGTTTAACCCCTGAAGTTTTAAGGCAAGCCACTGCTCTGCTGTCATTCCACAGAGCCAAGTCCTTTTTGCTTTCCCCTCTCCTGCTCCTGAACAGATTGCCCCATGCCATTTTAAGTCAGACTATTCATTAGTGTGTGTAGGAAACGAAGATACCCTGTGACGATGTACAGTATGGCCTAGCATTTATTTTTGGTTTAAGTCACATCAAAACCCAACGTGGAAGGAAGGAAGAGAAGTAAGAGGGAGGCTGCTTAAAAGCAGTTTCAGCCGTGCCTCTGTTCAGCTGCCAAGCGTGACTCACCCAGATGGCCCAAGCGTTGTCTAGGCACCAATTCCACACATTTTTGGCTGCCACCCCTGAAGCATTTGAAGAAGCTGTGTCTTGTGCTGGCCACTTATCGTTCCTTGAGAGATAAGCTCTCAGACTGAGCACTGAGAGCAGAAGTATTATTACAAACAGGGGAACTGAAAGCAGTTCTGAGGACTCTCCAGCATCTGATAGCATTGAGCGACGTAGGATAGAGGGCTTCATGCATCTGTTACAGCCCTGATGTACGCTTCAGATCTCACCAGCTATAAAAGGTCATCTACCTGCCCAAAGAACAGATGTTTGCTAGCTCAGGATACTAACGACTGTGCTGATAAAATTCAGAAGTGTTGCTGAGAGAGTCAGACACCGGCTTCATCTACGCCTTGGGGTCTGCAGGTATCTCTCACTAAAAAGACTGGAAAAAAACTCTGGGTGAAACCAAAGCTGTGTACATTAGTACATGAAACCAAAGCTGTGGAAGGGAAGCTCAAGATGACACGAGGGAAACCCTGCACACAACTGTCTGCTCTGTCCTGACACCTTTGTGTCACCCCCTCCAACCCTTTACACAGAGGCTGGGATGCTTCCCCCATCTGGTTCTTCACAGTTAGCCCCCACACAAAGAGGACAGCTTCCTGCGAGTGGTCTAAAAGTGCTTTAAAGTTCAAGATTTGTATTTCAGCAAGGTTTACCAGTTATTTAGAAAGAACTGAAGATGTACTCAAGCTTCTCCTTAGCAGTCATGCCACCAGGGCTCTGCTCTACTACAACTCCCTTTGCCTCCCTTGGCCTGCTTTTGTTTCTTCATGCATTTTGTTACCCTTTACCTGTACATGTGTCAACAATTCGAGGAAAGCTGGTCTGGGAAACACAGCGTGAGCAACAGTAGGATGTATGAAGTAACTTGAAAGATCACATACCGTAAAACTTTAAAACCAGAGAAAAATATACTATAGACCATTCCAACAAACAAAAGGACGTAAGTTGATCTAACATGCTTCCTGAAATGTATGTGAAACCAAACGCACCAGATTTCAACGACCAGAGTGGTAATTCAAATTAGGGATTTTTAATGCAAGTATGAAAAGTAACTTCTTAAAAATAGTTTATATTCGCAGTTGTCACACACACAAAGTGAATTCAAACTGGAAAAGGAAAGAAAGGAGAAAACTCTTAGAACTGAAACTGACATTTGCTCAAGAAAACCTTTCAAATCCTATTCTGTCCTGTAGAGAAAAGCACTGATTTGTATGTTTTAATTGACATTTCACTAGGGCACTGAAGGAATAACTATCAGAGATACCTCATGCCTTCAGGCCAAGAGTTCTTTGATCATTTTGAAATCCAAAGGTTAAAATGAAAACATAATGAGGTTTCTACTTGGGAGCATTTGAATCTAGCACAGGTGATTTTTGTATTAAATGAGCACTTAGTAGTAGTAATCAGAAATCGATGTTTGTTGTGACCAAACCAATCCTATTATCAACACTTGCATTCTACTGGTGGCTTAATGTTATAGGCATCAGGTTTGTATGCTTCAATTAAGAAAATTAAACAATTTCAATGCAACAGTTGATTTTGAAGACTTCAAAATCTTCACATTGTTACCTGCATTTATGCCTATTATAATGGTAATAAGCAGGATCCAGCACTCAGTGATTTTGATTTCTCTCATGTATGTGCATCAATTTCTCTATAGAAATACAAGCAATCCTCATATCTTTCAAATACAAAACATTCAAAATCAGAAAAAAATAAATCCATATAAAGACATGAGGAAATCACAAGAAAGGAATTTGGGAGACATAAGTGCTTTAGTCTGGTTTTATATTCTCCCATTCCCGTGCTACCTAAGGATGGCCATTATTACCCACTGTAAGAGTAGGGAAGCTTACTCATGATCAATTTCTACTTTTATCTGTCCATCTGACAGTGATAGAAATGTTAGAAATGGAGAGACTGCAGAAGGATAAAGGGCTAAACATAATTCTAAGTAAAAAAATCTGCTGACAGTTTGATGGGCTAGTAGGATTATTTTTTTTGTTTGTTTGTTTTTTAGATGAGAAAGTGACATAACTTTGCATTATAAAATGCAGATTCCACAGAACTAAGAAAGGTTACAAATACATTATTAACCAGTTAGAGACTGTTTTGTTTCATCAACTGTTTTGGTGATATCTTATTCTTTAATGTATAGACACATCAACCTAGGGAATCACAAAATGCAGATTATATCAGAATGGGCAAATCCTTCATGAAGACCAAAATAAACTTATTGTAAGGCAAAAGATAATATTAAATAAGATCTGCATTTAAAAAAAAAATATGTTAAGAACTGATTCTCTAGCAGCAATTAATATATAAAATAGTTTTATAATATAATATATATTTTAAAATATATATCACAATAACGCATTTGTGTTGAAATTTCCACTAATTCCATGAAAGAGAAATTCTGATTTTTGTCCTACATGTATTTCACTGATCTTTAGCATCCTTTTCTGCATGCTTTTCTCAAAGGTCAGTGAGATAACCTGCTAGGACAAATGCGTACTGATGCTACAGGCAGAGGCAGGTCTATAGAAGTGTTACTGATGGATTTAGAACTTTATCCCTGGCTGATTTTGACTGTCAAAATATAAATAAATAAATAAATAAATTGCACTTTCAACACTCATGGAAAGCAAGTTTTCCCCCCTCTCCACTGGCAGATCACTCTAAAGCAGCTCCACTTGTGATATGGGCAGTGTTTCCTGTTGCTGCTAACTGCTGAGGATGAGAGCTTTTTAACAAAAATGAAGTTTTCTACCTGCCTGGTTTCCAACTCATTCCTAGGGAGAGCAACAGCGGATTTTCTCCAGCTGACACCCACCTGCTGAACTCCCTGAAACGCTGAATGCAATACAGACCCATGTTTATGAAAGCAAAGTTTACTAATTTGATAGGAGTACTATGGTAACAAAGTGCATTATTATTCAGGAAGAAATGTTGGCAAAATAAGGTAAGACTTTTGTGCTACATAGTCTAAGCATAAACCTTGCTGGCTTCTACTGCCACACACAAACTCTGCACCCATGTCACTGCACCAAATATATGGAAGAATAAGACATATACGAAATGTGACAGACAAAAAAAAAACAAAAAAAATCAGAAAGTTGAATCAAAGTTTAGTTTAGATCACATAGTTACAGGATATTATCTTAAATCAATTTAAAATTATTTCCCAGTAAATAAAATCTGAGCCATCAACTCTAATTTTCACTGCAAGTTTCAGTTTTAAACAATGACTAAGATGATGGTGGACACCTTGGCCTGGAGATCCCCAAAGAACAGTGAAAAAAATCAGACAAAAGTACTGTAGTTCCACAGAGCAAAACGGGAGGAAAAGGTGCAGCAAGATTGTACAAAATCCACAAAAATATGAACACTTACTAAAAACTGCGAATAGCTAGAGTGGAGATTTCTACCTGTAGATTTCTACAAGGCTACTAGAGATACTTCCCTTTGCTTACGCATGATGGTTGCAGTCCAAAATGGAACTAGGTGATGTGGGTGCAACTGCAGTGCCTAAAGCAAAACTAAGATCCTCAAAACCCCAGTTTCATCATGCATGTCCATCATCTTCACGGGTGCTGAGTTTTGTCACCTTCACAGCAGCATCATGGCCTGGAAGACTACTTCCATGGAGAAATGAATGCTTCCTTCTGTTAATATTCCCCTGGAAATTGCCCAACACTGGTCATTTAAGACACAGCTCTCCATCTACTGCTGAAATAACATGTATGTCCTCTGCTGCTGCATTCCTCGAGTACACTGCAAAACTATTTATTGATAACAATTGCTATTTGTGACCTACATGTTGATAACTTATTCTTATATGTATTTTAGACAAACAATAGTCCAGATCTTCAGCAAGTGTTAACTACTATAATATCTCCAGGTTCTGTAATATGCAGCTGACAGACACCACCTGCAGTGAATTTACTTACCATTGTGTTAGGACTTTTTACAAAAGGATAGCAGGACTGTCCTTACAGAAACACTGCTTCAGCATTTCTGTCCTTGAGTGGCAAATAAAGTACTACGAAACATATTTAGCTAAGCTACAATTGATTTGTGTCAAAGCACTGCCATCATCTTTTAATGTGCATGGCACATTCACTCTGAACACTTGTCCCTGAGGATTACTCTCCTTAATATGCCAAACACTAACAATTAAAAATTAAACCTGGCTGGCAGAACATTTTGGGCTTTTCTTGTCCTCAGTGTCTCATCTGGTCACCAATGTTCATCAACCCCTGATTACAAAAATTGATATTACCCTTCAGAATAGCTAACAAGTCAAAAATATGTGTTCAGTTCTGTCAATTGAGTGCTTCACTAGGGAACAGTGATAAAAGTCAGTGGCAAAAATAAACTTTATCCCCAAAACACCAGCAGTCTGTTCAAATACTACATATCCAATAAGGCCAGCTGGTGGGCTGTGAGTTCCCCATGACCCTATGATGTCTCAGACTAGGAATGCACAATGACTGCAAATCGAGAAGGTAACAATCTTAAAAAGCTGTATTTTATTTCCCTGTTAAGCTGCACAACTGTACGAAAGACAGCCATGACTTCCATTCTTTCCTATTCCTGTAATTCATCTGACACTGGGAAGTTGAATGAAGTGGTTTTCAAACCTCTTCCTGACAGAAAGGAGCTGTATCACTGATGTGCCAGCTTCAGAAACCATTGTTTTACATGCAGCCTCTGTCCAAAAAGGCTGACAAAAAATGTATGAGTTACTGCTCTGTGAAACTCATAATAATCACCTTTGTTGTTGAGAGAGTTAGGTCGCTTATGAGGGTTAAAGATTTCTCCCTCTTGGGTGCAGAATATTAATAGAACCTTTTTGCTTACCGGAGGATCTTGATCCTCAGCTGAAACGGTAGTGATAACGGTGCCCTTGACTGCATCAGGAGCAACCATTCCCCTGTAGAGCTTTTTGCTAAATACCGGCGAGTAATCGTTCATATCCTGCAAAACATAATTAAGAGTTTAGTGCTGAAGTTTAAACAAAAGTATAGACACATTCACAACCGATCTTTCAAATTCTACCCAATCACTCCCTCTTAATTAGGAAACCTATTTGCCTTTCAGAGTCCCTCTTGGCTCTCAATTCCATTACCAGCAAACAAAACTAGCACAGAAGGGGAGGATGCCAATGTTTCAAAACAACATATTCATATGAGACAGATCAACAGAAGGGAATTCTGCAGAAAAACACAGTCTCACAAGTAAACAAAGCAGAGATTTCCATGACAGCTGTTTCTCAAGCAGTGGGCCACAACGTGGCTTTGCTAATTTTCTAAAATGAATGAGCTTGCTGTTGCTTGACAGTGTGTGTTACCTCTAATATGCAATAAATGAGGGGAAAACATAACATCAGATTAATATCAACACTTCACTAATACGCTATTCTGCAGACAGATGCATAGGCTGTCAAAAAACAGCTTCAAAGTCTTGGGTTAAGCCCAATGCCATTGTCACAATAACACGTGTGCATGCACCTAAGTATACCTTGGCACCTGTAGACGTGCACACAGCTGTGTGTGTATACATTTATGGGTGCGAGCAGAGATACATGCCGCTCTCACCGACGTGTTCACCCCGCTCAGCAGGGGCTGTGGAAATTTAGAAACTCAGCCACCATCACTGGCTGTTCCAGAAACTCCTTCATTGTTCCCACCCTAAGTTGTCAGGAATTCATTTTTTGCCAACGTCCTCTCAGAGTGAGGCCCAGAAAATACGCATGTTCTTTAAAAATAAAAAATTAAATGCACATCTTTAAATCACAATGTTTATTCTTATAATAAAACTATTTCAGTTTCTTCTGTAGAGCCACCTTCCTAGCATGAGCTCTTTTGAGAACAGATTCATTTTTGTGTACTACTACGTCCCGTTTTGCACAGATGGATAGCAGATTTTGGTTTTCCCTGCTACAGAGAAAATCCAGAACAAGTAAGAGGCACAATATGCCTTCAGCACAGAGGAGTGACTTTACTGATCCACAAAGGAAAAGGAGACTTCTTCCCCTGCCTTAAGGCAGAACACAGGGGCCACCCACCTCCTGGGCTACCCACACAAACACGGCTACTCAGTATTTACACACAGCTGCTTCTACCTGTTGTTACAGGTCTTCGTGCTGCAAATGCTACATGCTGATGCTGGCCTGTGCACTACATTAGCATTTAAAACATTCATATATACCTCATCAGAGGTAATAAACATCTATGAAGAAATCACTGTTACAAACCCATGTAATACAGGCCTGAAAAATGAATGCGTTATGTTCTGCTGAAAGGTCTGCAATTCAAGCCTTCAATGCATTGGAAATGCATTTTCACCGATTTTCAGTTTTTCAAAGAGACAATTGCACCATCAAATTAAAATAAAAAGCGACAACTAGGCAATTCAAACTAGGAGAGCATTCAAAAGAATAGAATTTGGAAAAACATGCACATTCAAACAGATTAGCATTTCTGTATGGAATTACAGGCATTGAATCTTTTTCTTTCAAATTCTTGACCTGTTTGCAAGAAGATAATTTACTTCAATTAAGAATGTAAAACCAAGGAATAATTTACATAAACAAGTTTGCTCCCCTGGACTCTTCAAAGTGACACCATGTTTGTAAAATAAGCCATCCTTTGTTCTGCTTTGCTCCCTGAAACTCCACTCCAGAGCAGTGCAGCACAGTGGCAAAGCAGCCAACATCACACAGCAATCTCCCCGTCAGGCTCCATTCACAGCCCATTCTACCTCAAAGAAAGGATGCTGAGTTTATTCATTTGAAGCAGACACCAAGCAGCTCTGTGTACAGAAAACCATCAGCAAAAGGTGGCACATAAAAAATAATCTTGAGTGTTGTCTGAGGAGCATCATACAATGCTGCATGCATGCACCGCTGCATAAATCCCAGTATTTGGTAGGGTTTTGTTTTGTAGGCCCTCAAGTTTTTCAATGAGAGGTACAACATTTTACAGATCACACTGTCACAGAGAAGATAGGTTCTGTCCTTCTGCATGAAGACTCCATCTGAACCAACAACCCGTATGGTACTTAAAAGGACTTAGCATTTTCTGGAACAGCTCCGCCTTTTAAAAAAAAAAAAAAAAATGTCTCTCTCTGTACCTGCACAGCCACAGCCATGTTTACTCTTTGTTCCTTGGCACAGCAGCAGCAGATTGCACTCTGCTGCTTGCTCATTCTGGGGGAATCTGGGGGAATCACCATGTGATGTTTTTGTTATCTTCTGTGCACCTGAGCACCCGAAAGTCTGCAACTTACAGTGCTGGAAAGCCTAATCCTGTTGAAAGATGATACACTACATGCTCTGCTATAGAAAACGACTAAGTCATTCCAATTCCTACACCTGTTTTTCAAGATACATGGATCAACACAAAATATACACGACTACAAAGTGTAGCACAAAGTAGAAAAGCAGAAGGCTTCCTGTCCTAACTTACTTCTCCTCTGAGTGGAGCTTTATGTATGACTGGGACTCATAAACCTTACCCACGCCAAGCAACCAGACATCAAATACTTCAGCCCTACCTAAGCAGAGCAGCTCCAAGTGCTTGTCTTCCTGGCTCCTCTCTTCCCAACCCCTAAAGCAGCTACTTGTTTTATACAGCAGAATTCAAACTTCTTTTTTCTTGCTTTTATCACATTTAAAGTTCCTCAGAAGAATTATGCCTTCCCATAACACAGCTGCAATAAATACACTTCAGAGAGAGCAAGCCTGACATTACAGACAGGTGATCAAGTCTCATATGCTCATCACAATGCCTCTGACAAATAACTGCCAGAAGCAGAAGGGGAACTTCTACAGGCAGAAGGCATACAGGCGGAACATGCAGATGGCATGGAAGCGCTTTATTGGTTGTAATGCTTTCTTTATTCTAGTAGAAGTCTTTGTTCAGTGGCAGGAGGAAAAAAAAACAACCCTTCTGGGCTATTTCCCATGCAGGAAGTAGAGGTTTTTACCAAGGACATGGAGTGGCATGCTCCTGCACAGCTACATAATTGAAGATGACTCTACTTCTGAAGGCTTCTGTTGAAACACCACAAAAATGGCTTTGCACTGACATGTATGTGGCTTATGGATGCAATCAATAACCACAGCTTAGGAATGGGATGGCAATCTTACACTACTTTTATTGCCACTTTGTGGAATTACCTCTTAAAAACTACGGTATAATCCTGCACGTACCCTCGTGGCCAACCTGTGGTGTCTTCCAACCTTTCACAGTCCACTGCTTCATCCATATAAATCCAGGCAGCTATTAACTATCAAACACACACAGAACGGCAAATGGGAAATGCAGGTAATGGATTCTCTGCATACCTTGCTTTGAAATACTTGGCTGTGTATTTTGACAGTAAGGTAATAGCAGGCACATATTTATATATAAGTACAAAATTGCCTTTATGTCACTGCTCATCTAGCTGAAGATTTATCGTATTTTTGCATGTCTTTGTTTATACAACAGGGTCAGAGTCAAAGCATAACAACCCAAAGCTCTCTTCTCACCACAGTTCCTCATCTCCCACCACTTTTTGTTTCCCTTTGTTTCACATTGCTCGCAGTGGGGAAGACATAAAAGCAGGACAGCACAAGCCCGTACTCCTTTCCCTTGCACGTGGAAGAATCTAAAGTAACAAGGAAGCACAATATGGGAGGTATGCTCAAATACTGTCATTTCAGAGAATCCACAGTCATAGTCTCAAAATCAAATGAAGATGTATCATGAGATTTCTTGATGAAAATTCGTTTATTAACTCTGATGCCTCCCTCAGCTCCTGAGTGATGCCACCTGCTGACCAACCTCCTCGCACTTTGAACAAGACACACCCCATTCACGATATTTGAAGGGCTGTTATTTATCAAAGGGGCTAGAGGAAACAGTACTGACCAGCCTGCAAATAATATGAGACCGATGAACAAAAACGTTGGTGAACTAAGATATACATCCAGGAATGCCAATGAGGAGAAACAAGCATGGGGGAGGAAAGGCACTAAGAAGCAAATCAATATGTAATTTAAAAACCATTAAGACAGTCACTAGCAGTTATGAACTAAAACCAAAGAAGGTGCTCCCCAACAGGTGGCGGCTGCCGATGTGGGAGGGCAACACAGGACAACTGTGCGAGAACAATATCTGCAGTACAGCAGTTCCAGCATGAAATTAACTTGTAAACTTAATTGGGCTTCAGAGACAATAATAGATTTTTGATTTATGGTGACACTGAATGACCTGTAATATTTGTGCTTCAAGTTAAGGATATAAACACGTAACACCTGGGTGCGATGCTCTGCTCTGCCTCCTCATTCACTCATCCGGGAGCTGCACAATTTGGACCAAGTGACTGCCATCTGCTTTGCACCATCACCACCCGAAGTGCACACGGATGGCATGCACGGCACGTGAATCACAGCAAAGACCCCACACATCTGTATAGCCGCACGCAGCAAGCAGCAGCTAGGCTAGCTCAGCCACTTCTGCAGCTCCTGAGTCACGAAGTTACCACTGGTTATGAGGGGTTGTCACAAAGCAGAGCAGTCCCAGTACTCCTCTATGACTTTGCACTGGATCCTACAGATCCATCTTCCAGCACATCCCCAGCTGTTTAAAATCTCATGCTTCAGAAACACATCCCAAGCAGCAAAGCCTGCACAAGTCTAATGCACCAGGAGTTGCTACAGCAGTTACAAGATATTTGGAAAATTCTTCCTGAAAGGAGAAGCCGAATACACAGGGATTACAGCTCTTTCCTTCTACGCACCGGGTGCAAGGCAGTTGTGATGGATCAGGACACGGCCCCTTCTCACTCTTGTGAACTCCATCTGCAGCTCCTGACTGTCAGGGAATTTTAAAGAACGGCAACATTACAATGCACGACAGACTTGACTGATTTGAGCATTTTCTTACTGAAAACTTTCTGAAAAACAATGAGTTTTTGACATGCTTTCTTAAGAAATGTTGTTTTTCTTACGAGAAAAATGAACAGTAGGAAGTTAATTTTTCATCACCTATCTTGACACAAACAGAAGCAACACAAGATGGCACTGATATACTTTAGATATTTATATATATACACATACATATATGTGTATATATATATTTTTTTTTTTTCTCGGGCATAATCATGTGTACAAACGCCCAGTTATTGTGCACAGGGAACCCCATTACTAATGGAAAAATCTGCTGCCTTTAGCCTGCAGTGCACTAGAGGGCAGCCCTGCCAAATAGGAGTGAAGCTTCTCCTCCCCCAGCCCTCGTAAAAATCTGTTTTACCCTCTCCCAGTTCTCTCCTTATGGAAACAGGATTATATTTTTTTCATCTAGTAGTCATCTTGTTTTATATAGCTTACAAAATCAGCCTGATTTTCAGCTCACATTTTTTGTAGAACGTGACCTAATTATAATCAGGTATTGATTATTTATTAAAATAGCTACAATGCCACAACAGTGAAGTTTGATCATTAAGTTGCTGAACAGATCCAGAGCGACAAGCTCCTATAGAAAGAGCATGAAGCTCAGAAATTCTGCTGATTTATTCAGACCACTACGACTCTGTTGGAAGTTTTTTACCATTATTAACTGGGTATGTATGCAGAAGTGCCTACCTGAGGAGACTGCATTACAAATGCAAAATGCTCTTTCTTCTCATCTCTCTCCTCAGCTCCTGGAGCAGAAAGCATTCTACCATAAAACTTCTAAAAGCCTGAGAAGAAACACTTACCCTCCTGCTTCTGACCTGTTGACAAAATCACTCTAGGTTGGTTAGGGACATCAGCTTCTTAAATATTACATACTTGTGGTTTGTGAATCATTTCATAAAGAGTTTTTAAATACATCCAAGTGTTTTTCCTGCCACTCTGGGACTGTGCTCTTTGATTATAGCTGCTGATACTAAGGTTTCTAGTCATCTGTATCTAAGTGGAAATCAACGTGCCCTCACTATAAAAACCAGCATGACTGAACAGCGTCTGAGCTAATAAATGCATATTAAGCATTTACAGCTCCTTTTGCAGTCTGCTGGCTTTTATCACGTGTAATAAATAGAACAAATGTATTTTTAAAGTGGTCCCTATTTCCACTAATATTAAATGTACATTAACATAATCCCACTAAAGGAGAAAGCAAGGAGGTTTACTTCAAAACATAGTGTATGTCACACTAAAATTTTCACTTTCTCAATTTTTCTCCACGTATTAATACACTTAATTTGCTGCTGTCACTTGGTTTCGAACATCTGCCAATTAAGCCTATGTGCACATTACCAGAGCTGGTGGCTTCCCATCTAAGCTGCCTCCAAGTGTTTAATAATCCCTTGGTGTCTGGGGATTTCCAAGGAGAAATTTAACATTCCTTTACTCTTCCATTGTAACTCTCTTCTACAGAAAGCAGTGTTTTTTTTTTTTTTTTTTTGGCATCACTGCACTTGAAAATCATCATTTCTCCTATGTTTTCTTCAGCTGTAGGAAGATGTTGCTCAACACCCTCTTAAAAGAAGCACAAAGCAATTTATTAATAAATAAGCGGAATGGAAGTACCCTAGAGACAAAAGATTTCATGCTCACGGACTACCCAAGGACCTCTGGCCCCACCACAGGCTGTCACTCCGTAGAAACCCATCCAGCACAGGGCTTACTGATGTTTGCACAGAATCTCTGCTACCATCGCTACGTTTCAGCTGCATCACCCAGAAGTGCCATACTTCATTACCATCCATTGCTCCGGTCCATGCTAACTGCTAGTAGCCATCTGGAGCCCTCAGTTCCGTCCATAATTTCTCAATTTCTGCAAATCCTCATTTGATTATATTTCTATTATTTAACTTGGTAAGTTCCCAAAGCCTTTCAAGATGATGCTAATCAACCTAATTTGGAGCAGCACAAATTTAATATTAAATATTAAAATGCAAATTTAGAATGCTTTTATGTCATGATACTCTTAAATTACATGATTGTTTAAAAAGTTTTAGAACTGTTCTGAATCAAGGGCCCTAGATTTGGAGTCACAGAGTCAGCACTGAAACAACTGAAAGTTTAAGCCATGACTTTAGGTAACCATTCTTTCACAACTGAGTTTTATGTTCTGAAAGAAAACCCAAGTGTTACTCTAATGTAATCCCATTACTAGAGAAGGAATTTTTATTTCCCTTTCACTTAAACATCTACTACGCCACATATACAGCTACAGCAAAATGCAGATCTTTACCTTTTGCCAAGAGTTTAAACATGTATGTGGGTGTGTAAAGTATACATATTCTTTCACTAAGCAAATGCTCATGCAAACAGAGATGCTACAACAAACAAGTATTTTCGAGGCCTTAATAACCACTAAGTTTCATCACAGAAGTCTCCTATAAGTCTACTGTAGGCAGTTAATGCACTATCTAAAATTGGGACAATAACCAGGATCTTAAGATTTCAAGCAAACTCTCATCCTTCTGCTGAATGACCCATTTAAGTTAACAATACTGGTTATCTATCATAATTTACCCAGCTAACTCTGTGGAATGGTACACAGCAACAAAATACAGCACAACCAGATGTATCTACCCTTGCAGATAGATTGCAAAGGGATTAAAAACGAATAACCATGCTATGACTTGTAATCACTGAGGTAAGGTAATTCTCTTTGAGATATTCCCAACTATCCTTCCTGTGAAATTTGTGCTTTAATTTCATCAGTTTCTGTAACTGATGCTAAGAAGAACACAGAACAATTTATACTTGCTAATGTATATGATAAACATAATTGCAAAAAATTATCTACTTTTAACTTATCTCACTGACACTTAACTTTAACACTGGTTTTACAAACCCAGCAGTATGTTGATTTTATCATCTATAGTCATAGATGTGATGGAAAATCTCCTGTTATTATTTCTACCTCATATCCAAGAGTGTCCCCCTTCAAAGTTGTGACCCTTACGAAAAATACAACTTCTATGAAAAAAGTGAAATTGTTGTACCACTTAACAAAGAAGTACGTAAATTAACCAGATAATGGAGCACCAAGAACTCTAGGTTCCTCTCCCATTCTTTAAGCAATTTCCTAAGGCTCTGTTAATGAGCACACACCACCTTTAAGGCTCATGCATTGAACCACTCTATTCGTTCCTCTAAGATACATACCAAAGCTTGCAAGCAAACTTTTCTTCATGGTCCAATATTTTCATTTACCAATGCATTCTTTAATTTATTTATTTAAAGTCCAATGAAGTAAGTCAGTACTTGAAAACTACAACTATTGTGCCACAAGTATTTAAAATATCTGTTAGACTTACATATCAGCCACAGTGATTAAGTTACAAGAACCGAGGTTAGAGAATCATGCAGTGCTGAGTACCTTAGAGCAGCAAGTTAAAAATCTTTGTGATGATGCTGGCAGGCTAATGCAATGAACTGTGTGAACCAGCACGCTGAATTTTGTCTTTAATTGGGTCTCGTGCTTCTTTGCAGAGGGTTTTTTGTTTGTAGCTATACAAAATGGAGACTTGTTAACATGGTGTAACTGCCTCTTTCTAATACTTAGTGTTCAGAAAGCCCTGAAACATCTCATAATATGAATTAAGTTTCATAGTGGAATATACAAAGCAATAAATGACTTTAGCAGATAAATGAACAGGTAAGTTGAGGTTGAAAAAACAAATCTGCTTACTGGCACCACAGTGCAACACAGTGTTCCCTTCCTGGCCTCGCCAAGAATAGTGAACTCCACCATTTCGTGGTCACTCTGCCCAAGACAGCTGTGCTGGACTGTCCCTTTATTGTCCCTTTATACAATGGGAAATTGTTTTCGTTACATGTTAGAAAGGGAAGATTACTTCGAGGATGTAAATTTACTGAAAAACGTAAAAACATAACTAAATTTTATTTTAGAACTATTAGAAGCGGAGGATGTGTTTGACATTCACCAGTCTTTCATCTTCATGTATCCTTCATTACCTGCATAGTGACTGGCAGAAAATCTTCATTATTATTGTAATTAAATCTCACTATAACACGAATTCCCACCATAGTGAAGCTCTGATAGATTACCGCTCACCTGCTCATTACAAACAAGACCTGAATTAATTCATAGTCTTGCAAGGACACACAAAAATGTGGCAACTACACACGTGTGTAGTTAAAAATCTACTGGAGCTGAGTTTGAACCAAAATGTCCTCTCTCCTTGATGACAACCTGTGGATCCACCTTCTCCCATTCTTCTCTTAGTGACTGTTTAAGCATTTTATAAA
This sequence comes from Anas acuta, assembly GCF_963932015.1. Taxonomy (NCBI): domain Eukaryota; kingdom Metazoa; phylum Chordata; class Aves; order Anseriformes; family Anatidae; genus Anas; species Anas acuta. The sequence goes on from NC_088985.1 coordinate 2,619,325, forward strand.
GACCAAGGTCACCCATTCCACAGCACTCTCCATCAGTGCAGTAAAGGCGCTGTGTTAGAGAAGCGAAGTGTCCTGCCCTAACATTTTATTCCAGCTCCAGTCTCAAGTGCCAGGTTACTGCAACAGAGCTTTGCTTTCCTAGCTTTACTGGGGGCTCTAACTGATTGGTTTGAGATGGTGATTCGTTCAACAAACATTCATCTTCTTCCAACCCTCCTAAGTTAGAAAAGCAAAGAAATTATGCTTCTGTGTGTTCTGATTTGAGGCACAGGTTGTCAGGAAAACACAGGGAGCTTTCTCATGTAATCAAGTTGGAATTTGGCACTGCTATGGCATCAAGATCATACTGTGAACAAATACTGTGAAGGGCCCAGAGGGCAAGGCTTGTGAGGAGCAGCTGAGGGCCCTTGGTTTGTTCAGCCCATAGCAGAGGAGATGAGGGGAGGCCTCATGGCGGCCTGCAGCTCCCTCACGAGGGGAGCGGAGAGGCAGGCGCTGAGCTCTGCTCTCTGGGGACAGCGACAGGACCTGAGGGAACAGCATGGAGCCGGGACAGAGGAGGGTCAGGCTGGGGGTTAGGGAAAGGTTCTGCACCCAGAGGGTGGTTGGACACTGGGACTGGGCACAGCACCAACCTGCCGGAGGTCAAGGAGCATTTGGACAGCACTCTCGGACACACAGGCTGATTTTGGGTGATGCTGTGTGGAGCCAGGACCTGGACTCAGTGGTCCCTGTGGGTCTCTTACAACTCTGGATATTCTATGATTTTGTTATTTGCTTCCAACTTGAATACGAATGATCTCAAGAAACAAACTGATGAAAGACCACTGAGAGCAAACAAATCAGAGACTTTACCTGTTACATGTTTTCACTTGGTTGGCTGGTTTCTTTCAAGCACAGTTTCCAAGGAACGGGAGACTTAACACAGTGACTGTGAGAGATTCAAAGTCACCCCACAAAAAGTATTAATCAACACATATAAAACATGACCTTAAACATACGGCTTGTAGCTTTTTTTTTTGACCTACAATGCATCCAATTTTACACATGCTGAAGAGCAGTTAGACCAGCAGGTGGCTTCACTATTCAAGTCCTAACTTAGTAATACAAGTCCTACCAACAGAGAGACAGAGCTAATTTTTGTCTTTATTAACTGAACAATTTTAAGACAACTACTTGTTTTCAGAACCTCAGTGAACAAGTCTTTCCATAGCACTATTATTTTAAACCACTTTTATTTCCAGCTTATAGTTTAATGCAGAGGTCAACTAGAAATCACTATTCATCTGCTTGCTCCATGCTACCTGATTAATTTGTAAGACTTCCTTGTTTCTTATGGCTATGTTTTTACCTTAACATAAAAATACTTTGCCCTGGCTAACAAAAAGATCTTTCACAGTTAAAAAAAATAAAAAAATACAAAAATTGTATGAACTCTCAAATTACTCACTTGCTGTAGATATATTGCTAGCAAAGCAGTGACAAAAACAAAATCACACCTCCAGTCTCCAGTACAAAAGTTTATCATTTGACAACAGTAACAAAGAAAAAAAAAAAAAAAAAATAACAAAGAAAAACACACAACCACCACCACAACAACAACAACAAAAAAAACCCACAACACCTCTTCTCAGTAACACAGGAGGAGTATTTTAAGTGTTGTATCTCCTCAATGTCACACTTCTCTTGAAAAATTAATTTGACAGTTGCACTTGGGAACTCTGTCCCTAAGGACAGATGGTACAGTTGGTTCACCAAATCTGGAAATTCTGTCTGTAATGTTTCTAGCAGTCCACTGGGATTAAGGCATGGCAGGAATTACATGAAATATTTTGTCATCAGACTTGTAATATGGCATTGCTAGAAACATACCGATCAGTTTTTACTTATTCTTGTGGCTCTATCCCTTTGAACCACCTGGCAGAGATAACAGCACCATTATACTATATACTTTAATTTACAAAAATAATAATAATAATTTCATAGAAAACAGAAGGAGGAAGAAAAAGCAGTTATAATAAACAAGAGACAAACTAATACAAAAATAATGATGGTACTACTAATAAGACGAAATCATACCATAAAATATGCAAGCATCATACAGGCCCCATTATACACAGATTCTTACAATGTGTGTTTAGGAACACATTACTCATATAACAGCAATCTAAACCAGGAAAAAGTTAGTCCTTTTTTCTCTGAAGAAGCTCTACTATTACAGTAGTTGTTTGCAAACAGTAAATCCTGATAATAAGCACACCATTGGAACAGTAAGGGTTCTACTTCTTCCAATCCTAGGAAACATTTATACTGTGAGGGGATGCTTAGAAGTGCCATAGGCACTACAGGCTCTCTAAGCAAACTCAGCCCTCCCAGGCACCGAGTGAATGCAAACCTCTGCCACTTTCCTGGTGAGAGAAACGGTGCCTCCACAGCGGGAAGCCACTACACAACAGCACGCAAGTTGTCTCTTGGAGGTGCTAATACTTTCCTGACTTAAACTTAATTTTCAAGACTGACAAAGTTCACTGCTTCTAACCCACACACATTTTTTTTTATATCTATACACATTTGTACTAAAAAATGAAACAAAACAAAACGCAAACAACAACAACAAAAACGTACAGTAATTAGTTCTGTGTTCTTGATTACACACCAGATTACCACCACCAATTAACCAGAATGAACACTTGTGTAACCTCTCCAGACATCCCAGGATAAGATGACTCGTTAGGACTTTCCAGTAAAGCTACATAAGCAGCAAGAGGAAGAACAATCTCAGGCAAGAGAAACTCCATGCTACCTACATTATTCCTCCCAACCAATACTAGAAACAATGCAACAGCATCTGATTTATGAAACAGGAAACTAGAGAAAAATTAGATGAAATTTTGTTTACTTTAAGGCTATCAATATTACTTTCTGGCAAAATACAACTTCCTAAAGGCATATTCAAACACAGGATGATTTTCCTCATTAAATGAACAATTAATTCATTATTTTTCCTTCAATTTCCTTCAAATAAGGAATCGTAAGTCACACACTGTAAAGGGCCACTTGGCTGCAGCAGTGGCAAAGAACATATTTTAACACTGACATGTAGGTAACAGATGAAGTTGTTTTGCAATCTGTGTTTTGATCAAGTTCAGGGAAGGTTAATATAAACTATTTGTAACTTGTCATGCCAAAGGCTGAGAGTCTAAGGAAAGTCACAGCGTGTATCCACCCTCATCCTAGCTGCAAAGCTCAGTGTGATTATGGTGCAAGGCACTGCTGCTCATTTTCTTTTATACCACATAAATAATATATGACACCATCAGGCATTGTCCGTAGTTGGATAACAGAATCCTATCACACAGGAAAAATTACAATGCTCATGGTTAAAAGTTGGACTGTGAAAAATGACAAATGTTAACAGAGGAGCACAAGACCAAAAGGACTGGAAATCTCTTCAATATGAGTAATACTCTGAAGATCATAGAGACTGAATTCCTCATGGTTACATAAATTCCCTGCTTGGTCTTATTACTGCCTTACTGATTGCTCCTGCTTTTCTCTAAGTCAATTTCGAGTTATTAAAGTCTGCAAGCTGCATAACTACTGTTATGGGGCCTACAATACATCTGCACATGGTTTATTTCCTATTTGGGGTCACAAAGACTGTAAAAAAAAAATAACCATACTCTAATACCTTCCTCTAAATAAAGTAAAAATGCTTTTATTACTAATAGGAAAAAGACACATCCCGTTCCTAATGCAGAGCAGGAGCAAAAGACAGGCTGAACGGGAAGGGCTCCTGCAGAGCCACGCAGAGGGATGTACATCCCCACGCAGGATTACCCTGTCCCTGAACACAGGATCTGCAGTGGCAGAAGGTCTGGCAAAAATCTCCAGTTTTAAAACCTCTTTGATTCCCTGTGCAGACATCCCAGCCGTAGACTAGAAAATTGTCAATTACTCCCATGAAACAATGAGCATGCTTATCAGGAGTTATCTATCATGCCCTACAGCAGCAGCCTGGACTACAGTCAGGATGGCAGAGGAATATAAGACCAGATTGCAATCAGAAAATAGACAAGTGAGGACCTCTACCACACCATGCAGAGCCTCACGCCACCACACATTTGAGCTCTAGGGCCAGATTCAGTGCTCTACCGGAATAGATGAGCACCCTGTGCCAGCCTGCCACCACGTGCCCATGCTGGCCCTGTACTAGAGGCTGTACCCAGTATCTCTGTCCCCAAAGGAACCCCCATCCCATGTCTTCTCCTCTGCACTGATCGGGACCTTTTGCCCCCACCACAGACACACCAGCTCTCTCCCTGCAGTTCAAGGGCAGGTATGGCTCTTTTCCATCAGGAACAAACCCAAACTGCACTGTGCTCTGTGTTCCTTCTGCATTTATTTTCTCACCGAAGGTCAGCTACATGCCTTGCTCCTGCCTCTGCCCCTTGAGGCTCCGTCTCCTGAATCTGCCACTCAAGGTATCCTCTTATGGACCCTCCTCATACCACACAGGTAGCAAATGGCTCTGATTTCTATTTCCTTTTTTTTTTTTTTTCCTCCCCAAATGTATTTTTATTATTTTTAGGATCTGGAAAGTTCCTCAAATCTCAAAACAAACCATTATTTCTTTTCTAGATCTGTCTGGTAATCAAGGTTCTAAATTTTTACCATCTCTCTGACATGTACCCACTAATGGCATCTGTCTGACACAATGAGAGATGAAAAATTACTTTTTCCAAAAGCCCTTCCCCACTCATGAGTGCCACTGACAATGCTACTCTCCTACCTGCCACTCAAGGTCAGAATCTACCCATTATCTTAATGCAGTTATTCAATTATGTCCACTGATCAGCTGCAAAAATCAAGCTGTTGCTTGGTATGATAATACGAATTAAAAATCACCTCCAGCCCTTTTTTTTTCTTTCCTATATAATCTATAGGCTGTTTGCCTTTGCTTTCAGGCCCAAAAACAAAGCTTGATTCTTGCTAAAAAGCATCGAGCTGGGAAAAAGTTTCTTCTAGAAAAAAAAAAAAATACAGATTTGAGCAACTTCCTCCTTGAACAGTATAGACAAATAAGGCTCACGGAACGATGTGAAAAGCTATTTTTGCCTTTGATTCACTTTGAAAACACCGGTTCAGAGGGCAGCCCGGCAGGAAGCAGAAGCACTGCATCTCAATCTCAAGCATTTTACAGAGACAGAGAGGTACTGTAGAAGCCTTCTTATGTTGCCATCAATGCTAATAATCTGAGACATTTACTGTTCCTAGAATAATTCAGAGCTCAGTAGAGACCAACAAACAGAATTACTCAAAATCATCTGGCAATCCATGGCATCTGCAGATACGCAGTAAGCTGAACCAGAGACTGATTCATAAATGCTAAATATTTTTTGCAGACTTACATTTACACTGCAGTTGCCAGGTAGGAAGTTTGTATTTGTAGGACATGCTTTTTCTCTTGCTACAAATTTTGCTTCTTAGCTGAAGTGCCAGTAATTAAATTCTCTTGTCTCCCACCGCTGACTGTTCTTCACTGACAGTCAACAAAAATGAAACAACCAGACAAGAGGATTTGTCTGACTGGCTCCAGAACTGCACCATTGTAAATGCAAGGAAACAAGATTTAGAGCTTCTAAAGCATCCTCCCCTTTTGGACACAAGCACATCAACCAACTGAAGATGTTAAGTGCTAACGCCTCTGCTACAAGCGCTTTTCATTTGTGGATCCTCCCAAACAGAATACCATTATCCCCATATTGCTGGCGAGACAGCAGAAACACAGGTGATGCTGCAACTCTCAGCATAAAAACGATTTATTGCGAAAGACCACTGAATAAGCCTGTTTCTTTGCAGCTCTATATTTTCAGGTAGCTGAAACTGAAGTGTAAGGCATCGTGTGCCACATCAGCACTCAATACACCTGAATGGTTCATAAAATTACAATTTATGAGAGCCTTAACTGAAACGTGATGGTGTCATTTTTGCAAACAATTCCATTAGGTACTTATTTCAATCTTTCAGCAATTCTAAAGGACTAAGTGTTTATGTATTTGTCAGGTATTCTTGTACTTCATAAATCTATGAACCAAGATTTAACTACTTAATTGCATATAGCAAAATAATTATAGCTGTTATAAAGTGCGCATTTAGCAGAACAAGTTGCTGTCAGAAAAAGCCAGTAGCTTTCTGCAAGTAGGAAAGCAGACATACTGCTACTGTGCTCTGGTGGTTCATCAGCACACCTGCAAGGGTCGCAGAGGTATTTCGTACCAAATAGGAGAGGATGCTATCAACTGACCCGCTACTCCTCTTACCTTTACTCTCACGGTGACAGTAGCAATACCAGGAGGCATAGTGCCCTTGCTATCGAAGGCTTCCACAAGAAAGGTGAAAGTTGCTTCTGTGTCGGAGAATGACTCGTAATCCAAGGACTTCAGAAGTGACAACTCGCCGGTGTACTTGTTCAGTGCAAAATACTGTAGTGCTTCCTGCGTCCGTATTCGATAGGTAACGTTAGAACCAAGATCAACATCCTTCGCCTAGACCATGCCACACAGAAAAAAAAATACTTAAGGCAAACAAAATCTATTTTACTAAATAAATCCCTACTAGGTTAAAAACATAAAAAGGCAAGCAACTGCAAATACATATAATCTCATTATATTATTCTAATACTATTGAATGAACTTAAAACTACTGCACAAACCCAAAGCAGAAAGAACACTTGAGGTTATTAAATCCAGAGGTACCTGCCACATGAAAGGGACACGATATTCTGTGCAAGAGTCACTGGAAGTTTGTTCTGTTCTTGTCTTTTCCCTGTGCACCTACTACTTACCACTGCCAGGGAGAGGATGCTGGGCTAAGCAGACCGCTGATTTTACCTCGTATTGCAGCATGAATGTTTTTATTTCATACCAGTATTTAGACAAAGAATATTAACTTTCATTAGGAAGAATATTATGCAATTGCTTTAGCTGTGAATTCCACTTACAATTTACCTGCAGGCAGCTCCAGATAAAAAATATTCTTGATGAAATTATCCCACGACAGATTCTTCTCATTAAAATCTGCTGACTAAAACATCGGGAGGCTACATAGACTACTTATGGGAAGTGAGTCTCGGCTGTCTTTAGAGATCTAGCTCAGGATGAGCGAGCTAGATTAACAACAATTAACTATCACTTGTCTAAATGGTTTATTTTTGTTTTTATAGTCAACAGAGAGAAGACACCTCAAGGTGCCCACTTTACTGCAGCTATCTCAGATGACAAACTTAGTGTTAGGTCAGTTTCTTCCAGAAACAGCTACTTAACTCCATTGACTATAATGAAGTTGGACTTCTAGGTTTGACTTTAGTTTGAATCAGTTGAGATACTGCGCTATCAACACAAACATATAGGAACAATATAATGAGCTTTCAAGAACAAACCAAGTGCACTTCACATGTAAAACAATTATGACACTTATGACAAACAATATGACAATAGCAGTGTTGCTCAATTTATTTATTTATTAACTAACTGCTATTATTTCTAAGTGAACCCCCCAAAATATTTCATGTACCTCTTTAACGGCCATGAATTTTTCAGTCTGGTAGATATCAGACCTTCCTTGACTCCGGTCTGCAGTCTTTTACTTCAGTCCCACCGAGAAGTTAACTAAGAACATACTTAGTACTCCACAACAGTTACAAAACATTGTCTTCACTCTGTAATGCTTTCTTACCTCTATCTGCAGGAAGACAGTGCCAGGTGGTAGATTTTCAGGCACACAGACAGTGTAGGAAGCATTAGTAAAAACAGGGCTGTTGTCATCAATATCCAGCACCTTGATTGCTAAAGTTAGTGTTGAACGGCGGGGGTCCACAGCTCCATCTGTTGCTTCAACGATAAGTTCATAATAGTCTCTTACTTCTCTGTTCAATTTAACTGCTGTGTAAATGCTACCATTTGATGTGATTCGGAAAAGATTGTTGAAATTTGCCAAACTATAATGAACTTGACCATTAACACCTGCATCTGGGTCGGTGGCCTAAGAAACAGAAAAAAGAACCACATGTTAATGCACATTTTAAATACAAGGGACACACCTACGTGGGAGTTGCAAGGTAAGCTAAGCTAATATTCTACAAAGTAGTAACGTCTGTGTGGCTAGTCAGCATTTCTTGTTCACAGCAACTTGCCTCTCACTCATATTTTGTTGAAGATTAAAAAAAATAATCTACAAAATCAAACCTATTAATCTGCAGTGATTGAAGGCAGCTTTTCTGGATCTCAGATGAACTTCAGGAGAAAATACACATCTAGATGCTCAGTCTTGGACATCATCTGCAGAAAACAAACTAGATGCTTCCAAAGTCAGGCAGTTATAATGCTCAAGTATCTTCAGAGTTCGGTGGTTTCACAGAACCACAGAATTTCTAGGTTGGAAGAGACCTCAAGATCATCGAGTCCAACCTCTGACCTAACGCTAACAGTCCCCACTAAACCATATGGAGATCTTTTATTTTACACTGTAATTTAGGTGTTTTGTAGCTACCAATCATTATGGGATCCATGCTTATATGGATGCAGTCAGCAGACAGACAGAATGGACACATTAGTTAAAAATCTTAATTTCACTTAAGGTTGTCACACTTAGTGAATTTTTTATCATTGCTCTCTGAAGAACTACTTAACTTTGTACAGTTTGTACATCATGTTCTTCAAAATCAAACGATACCAAATTTCATCCTTATTCTTCTACACACAGAAAATGCCAATAATTGCAATAGATAAATGTTTAGATTTTGTCCAATTGGAATCTTAAGTCTTGTGTAGCGATCTAAGCCTCAGATTTCAGTATCAGCTAAATAGTTCTTGTTATTGTGTTACTGCCCTAATGGGGATGGAAAAGATTCAGCCTCATTATTCCTAAAGGCACTAGAGCATAATTTGAATGCTGACCTGTTGTTTTTCCTCCTTTTAATTAAATTAAAGCATGATGAATAGGGCCATGTAAATTAAACAAAGGCCATTCAGTTAGAAAGGCGTTTTCATTTGTTTGACTTCATAAATGGGGCTACAGACATCTGAGAAGATGAGAAAAGATTTTCATGTTTTGTTATATGAAAAATGCTCAGGAAATTTCCATGAATGTTTAATTCTGGTGAAGGTGTTAATTTTAAAATATTGTAACAAAGCCATTTATCTTCCTAGAAATCAATTAAAAGTTAATTAAAACTTTTAATAAGAAAAATTTCACTGTGTTTTCCTCCTGCACTACATCAATGCACTAAGCAGTAATGGCTATAACTTCATAATGACCCGTCAATGGAGAACACATCCTTTGAATCGACATCTTTCAATGAATGGTTGATTTACTTAAGCTTAGAATCAAATCTATTTCCTGATAGATGATATACAGGAAAACCATCAGAAAACGAATGGAGGAAGAAAGTTTCAAGAATACAGTAATAAAATGTTAGCCCACTGAAAGACAAGCAAAGTACAGGAAATGAAGAAGTCTGCTTCTAGGTAAGACACAAACCCTCAGCTTCAAAACCTTACCTCCAATACATGCATGAGGTCAGTACTCACATTTAGGCTCTAAATTAAGCCAAGATCATTTAACAGCAATTAGATTGATGCTAACTGACCAAGAGCAAACAGATTTTAAAATAAAAACTGAATACACATACTAAACAAAGTTAATCCTTAACACTGCTATCACTGGAAATCATGAAATTAGACCAGGCAATTCTTTATTTTTATTACTAACATTAACACAGTTAAGTACAGTTTAAAATAGAGAAACATGTAAAGAGACTTCTGTAATAACAGCACACTTTGCAACTTGGCTCCAAAAACATGACTACTTACGTTTAAACTCATTTGTGCACATCCTTGGGCATTAACATATTTTTCACATTCTGCAGGACTGATTTGTTTCCCCTATATATTATCAAATCCAGTTAAGTTAGCTATGGGATGACTTTTTCTAAAACAATGCCATCTGAAGGGTATAAGAAAGGAGCTCCTCCTTCCAGTGAAAATCATCTCCTGGAGCCTCTCAAAGCCTGTGGGCATGAGCTCCGTGAAGTCTTTGAAGGAATTGCAGGTGGCACTGTGCTGCCTGTTCCTGCTTGCAGTTGCAGCTTTATATCGAGACGGATGAGTTGAATCATCCATATTTCATAACCATGCTCCACACTACCACGGAGAAGCTCTGTTGCCAGTGGGTTCCAGGTGACACACAGCTGGGCTTTCAGAAAGTGCTACTTTAAACATCAGCCCTGCCTGAACTTATGTTCAAGCAGGGCTGATGTTTAAAGCTCACTTTAACTAGGTAAGGTCCAGTAGGAGTCATAAAAAAACAAGACAAACACTAAACATAAAACTGGTCAGATTTCTTTCTATTCCCCATCGTACAGTATCCTTCTCACCCTAGCCTCCAAACCCCAACATACCTAATCTCATGGTGTAAAAAGCAATCTTACATTATGAGAACAGGGTACGTGTGGAACACATCCTTCTCCCCCAAGTCTGTCCAAGGAATATCACTCCTCACCACAGCATAATGTCAAGAGCAGACAACCAAATAAAGAACCTATTTACTCCTGCCTTGTTTCACCCAGAGCTGGGTGACAAGCAAGAGAGAGCCTGAAGTACTCTCAGCTGCCACATGAACGGTCTGGTAGCACTCGAGTTCCCACCCCAAAATCTACTGACACAGTCTGCTGTTTGATCCCTTGCAACCGCATGCAAGACAGGCCTGGTAAATTTAGACAGGAAACAAAGCTTATTCTGCTATTCTGGGTAAAAGAAATAGTGAAAAAAAAAAAAAAAGAAAAAAGAAAAATCGTCCCTTTATATGCTCATGGGTTTTCTCCCTGGTCTTATTCCAAGTGGTTCAACTAGCTGGTAGGCAAACGTACCATGCTAGTGTTACCCAACAGAAGAGTTTAGGAATTCACTTAAGTCGCTGTAGCCTGACCAGAAGGGATTTTGTTGGGATAGAGGAGTCTCCTTTACAAAGGTCCAAGGCAATTTGTTTTTGTGAGAGCACCTGCAGAAGTATAAAATACTTAGGAAAAAGAAAATAAACAGAGCTTACTGGCTCCTCTTGCCAATGCCTGTGACAAGAGATGCAGGAAGATGAGACAAATTTCAATCTCTCTCTCTTTATGTTCATTTAGAGACAGGGAAAGCATGCTCCTTGGAAGAACCTCTAGTAACTACTGCTGCTGTTTTCAGATCCACAGGACTACTCCATTTCCATCTTTCACAGGACTACCTTATAAAGTACTGCATAGTAAAACAATCCTATGAACCCAGGAGTATAAAAGAATCGTTACTTTATTTCCCAGAAAATATATCCAATGTTTACTGGAGACAGCACAATCTACAAGGTGATAGCCTTTATCTGCTGTGGTAAGTCTGTATTGGCATTACCAACCATGCTTCAATATTACTGAGACAACCTCATGAGTGTGAACCAATACTGTTCCACAGGGTAACAAATTATCTTCCTCCATTACAGCTTGAAAATACCATACAAAATACAAGCTGTTGAAAAACAGCTTGAAAAATACAATTCTGGGAGATCTGAATTACCAGAATATCTCTTAAAGGATCATTAACTCTGAAATATAATGACAAATTCTTAAATGGTGATATTAATTATATCATTATCATTCTCTTCAAAAGAAACCTCCTACTAATATCCACAACTTTTGCTCACAACAGGTAGCAATGGGATTTAAGCAGGTTAATTGAGGATTTACACTTGAACTGCTGGAGCTGGAAAACAGCAAAATAAGGCAGAGTTGTTATTCATATTTGTCTATATAGTTGAGGCAAACATGACAGGTATCCCCTCATTCACGCTGAAAGCTGAAATACTTCTTTGGGACCACTCTTCTGCCAATCCCACCTCCCCCAAATTAAATTTTCCTGCAGGTCTTCTTCAGGGACATAAGTTCCCCATCATCCCTACCCATCCCAACAAAACCTCTGGCTGGCAGCCAGTATTCCAGCAAATACCACAGCTCCAGGGAGGAATAGAAATTGTGCTGGAGGATACAAAGGGTGCTGTCAGTGGGAGTTGTGCTATTGTTTTCATGGAAGATAATAGGATTTTTTTATTATTAGGGGTTTAGCAGATTCCCAAACCCTTCGATTGTGTCAAATAGCAAATCAAGTGTTGGTGGGAGTGCTAAATTGGATTTTGTAAATGTTTTTCAGAGAGATTACTGTTTGTGTTCATAGGACAAAATTAACATCTTCCAGATGCAGTAAGAGGCCACAACAATTTGAAACATTTCTGGCTTGGTATTAATTTAAAAATATCTTAAGTAGGGAAAATTAGTCATTCCAGAAAGCTTGGCATTTTTCTTCCTTGCAATTCAGAAGACTTTTCCTCTTTAATTTCTTTTTGCCTGCTTTTACACATTCTTTCATTTTCCTATTTCATTCATTAAGTGCTCTAAGGAAATGAAAAGATTAGAAAGTACCAACAGTTTTGAAAGATTTCTGTCAGCTGAACTCAAGATAACATCAACAGAAGTAACGAAACATAGAAATACTTTTGTCTTCCCAGTGTTGTTAGTATTTTCTCACATATTCCTCTCACGCTTCAGGCAATTAGATTAATAAATCAGGCTCCTAAACATACATGCTATCACTGTACGCCCATTACAGATAGCTGTCATGTTCCCTGGCAGACCAAAAACCTACAAGAGTTTATTTCCGTGGAGCTTTCTACAAAATTGATGTTTAAATTGCTCTATTCCTATAAATCAGATTTATTTATTTTTTAAACAGACTTGCAGGATTGGAAGACCACTGGTTTTGTACAAGTTTTAGATAAGAAATGATGTAATGCCTTCACTCTGTGTTCATGCTCAAACGTATACATAGAGCTCTAACTTACTTGATTTTGCTATGTTACTCCTGATATGCCACAAAACCTAATATTAGACCACAAAACAACACAGATGCTTAGTTACAATGTGTGACAAATCTTAAATGTTCTGAATTATTGCCCTGCACAAACTGACTCGATGAAGAAAGATAATATAAAGAATATACAATAATACAGGATGTTGTAGTATCAAGTGGCAGATTCAGCAGTCTGTCACTGGCAGTGACAGTCCAACTGGATTTAGCTAGTCTAAAAAAAAGAGAGGAGGCAAAATAAAACTCATTGGTACTCGCCTCAAATTTTGCTAATCTTTAAATTTCAAAGCAACAATTCCTTCTTTAAAAGAATGAAATAATGCCCCCCCACACACCTCTTAGAAACTTTTGAAAAACACTAGAGGTTTTGGCATATCCTCCAAAAGCTTTTCTATAAAAATTAAAATTATCTTATTGGACTACCAAGTCATCATCCCTACCAACTTACCCTTTTTTCACAACTATATTTAGATTTGCTAGGCTTAAGATACCACATGGTAAATTTTCAAATACAGACATATTTTAGCCATTATACAAGATAGGAGAACCTTTGATAATTACTTTCATTGTCAATGTTAATTCCAGTGCACCTGGAGGGTTAGTTTGGAAACCAATTAAATGTGACTCTAAATAAAACTGCATAATAAGAACAGTTAAACACTACAATCAAATATAAATTAAAGTAAATGAAAATCAGAAAGCCCATTGCTGCAAAAGCATGATTTAATGGACTGGTGAACCTCCTACAAAAATTAATCACATTGTAACACTGAAACATAGACAGGCTTTTTTTGTCTGGCATGCAACCAGCTCCTAAACTTAAGAGACTTGCACTGTCCATTTTAACTTGAAAGATGAATAGAAATTTTTCTTTCACGAGGAGTGTGTTATTTGGCAATGATATGATCAAGCAATTCAGGGATTAATCAATGAATAGACACAGTAGCAAAAATAAAAACCAAAAGCTAATTCACAGATTAAATATACTGTTTCAAATCTCCACATTTAGCTGGGCTCCCACGGAGTTCTCTAACGTGGTAATGCAGTGTGAAGTTATTTTTGTCATTTCTCCAGACTGCTGGCTCTCTTCATGTCACTGTCTCATTAGAGAACACCAGATCCGAGCTGGGTCACAGCAGCAAACGTTTGGACTTGAAACCACTCATCTTACCATTCAGACTCTTGGTTCTGTTCTGTATTCTCTTGTTCACTTAAGATTACTTAAAGGAAATTCATTTTCTTCTATCAATTAGAAATAACAAAGTCATGAACTCTGAATATTACAAAAAAAGCAAACCATGACATGTATCTCAAGAAAACTCTTCAACTTGCCCTTTTACCAGGCAGTCTTCAGAAAGAAAACACTAATTTAGTCACAGAAAAAAACATCTAGAAAGAAAAACCACAGCCAAAAGTTAGCAGGCCCAGAATAAACTACTCTAATTTGTAAGCTCAGGAAAACCATAGTTTCTTACCCCAGTGACAGAAATCTGAACAATCAAATCCAAACAGACAGAATTGGCCATCAAAATACTAAGTGGTCATGTAGTAGGGATGGGAAAACACTGACTCAGATGACCTACTATAGCATCAGGCTGTACGGAGATAGGCGAAAGGCTTAAAACAACAGACTGGTGTAAGGAAGACAAAAATAGGAATTCCTTTTGATAGAGAAATGCTCAGGCTCTCAGCAATAAACTGCACGTGAAGATGGTTGAAATGCTTCTCTGATGACAAGCATCAAGATTTCCACTGCATTAAGCCACAACTGTTACCACTCTGATGATGAAGATGGGAATTGGTGTACAAATATAACATCAGAAACAGGAATCATAGAATCGTCATAGAATGGCTCGGGTTGGAAGGGACCTCAAAGACCATCTGGTTCCAACCCCCCTGCCATGGGCAGGGATGCTACCCACTAGATCAGATTTGGCAGGGCCCCATCCAGCCTGGCCTTGAACACCTCCAGGGATGGGGCTTGCGCTGCTTCTCTGGGCAGCCTGTGCCAGTGCCTCACTACCTTCTGAGGGAAGACAGAGAAAGAGCACAGCATTTGAAAGCCACTTAGTTTAAAAAGTCACCCCAGTTTTCATACATTATAGGCAGTAAAGAGCTATTTGAGCATGGCTGCAGCCACACACAGTGAAGTAACTTACAGGTATTCTACAGTCCCCTGGGGGTGTGAGCAGAAAGCAGCTAATCCTGGCCTAGCACTGCTGGTCTGAGATGGAAAAAACTGCACAGATCTATGACTGCATCTATTTCTTCTCATGATACAGGTTTGGACTTGAAACTGTGACACCCAACTTGCTTTAGAAGGTGGAAGGAATTTTTTAACAGGTGAAAATACAAAGAGAAGCACGTGTGACAAAGACAAGGGCTTTAGCAAAGGCTGCCTCATTGTTTCTTCTCATCATTTAAGCAGAGATGCAGCGTTTATAAATAATCATGACAATTATAAAGTTGGGGAGACTGTAAAAGGGCAAAGAAAGATAAAGCTACGTTAAAATATACAATGAATACTATTCATACAAGTTTCTCCTCTTCTCCTTCTCTCTTACATTTCCCCCCTTCCGTGTTAGAAAGAACCTCTTCCCCAAGAGCTATCATCCTGAGGAAAAGCAAGCAGCACACATATCATTTAGCTTAAACCAGCATCTTCCAGCACCGCTTCTGTACACAACTACAAGCAGCATTCAGCCAAGCTGACTTGAGCATGCCCTATCATGCATGCGCAAAAAATCCCAGACAGACTCTAGATGCTGTGATTCAGAAAAGCTGCAATCCTTTCACCCTGATCAAGTATTGGTCAACTATATGATCAAGGTTGACAAACCTGATGTGAGGTGGGCAAGAGGAAGAATAAAAGCACTTGAGCACATACATGCATGCCCTACTGGAAATACCCTCCCCTCTATGTGTCTGATCTGAAATATCTCACATGGAATGGAAAGCCTGTACCTCACCAGTGTCACTCGGACAATTCAAACGAGATGGTGTTGAAGGTCTTATTAAAAGTCTCTCTAATCAACCACAGAAACACCTTTCTTAATAAGCATGAAATAAAATGAAGGACCCAGCAAAACGACCTTGTGGCGATCCTACTATTTTTAAAAGGTACACAGCTGTTACAGAAATGAGCACAAAGAGAAGCTCACAAATAACAGTGTACAAGCTCTTTTGCACTGGAAAGTAGCAGCTCATACCTACACATGCAGACACTGCATAGTCATACCTCTAAACGGTTATACAGATATGCTGGTCACATGGATGCACACATTGCAACCAAATACAAGTCTCCGTTTCTGCTGGTTGTGGTTCATCTGCCATGCTATAACTCTCAAATCTTAAATTCTGATGCATTTCTGATAGTCTCATTTTAAGATCTTACCTGTTTATATTCCTTTTGATATGTACCAGATGAATGTAAAAGATGTTGAAAGGTAAAGTATAACACAGTTAGCAGTGGTCGTGGATTCACTCTAGATATTTGAGATTTACTTCAGAGGCCTTGATTCTACTCCTCTCTTCCCCAAAGGCTTAATTTTTAAGCTTCATAGATGGTCCTCTCCTGCCAATTATTCTTTTTTATTTTTTTTTCTGGTCTTGTATTTTTTCTCCTTTTCTCCACCTCTAATTTTCCTGCACTTTTCTAAAAGTACAGGAGCCCTGAGATTTTAATTTCAGAAGCTGGTACTTATTATACAGGTGTGGCGTTATCTACAGTGCAGTGTATATATACGACAACGTAGAAAGTCATACCCTGTTCTATGAGCTTTTGTGCAGAAGCAATGATAATGGTGGTTTACGTAAAATGAGATCTTTTTCTGTGCTTTTTACAACAAAATCTTGTAGTGTAATACTTCATTGGCATTTGAAGCAGTTTTCCTATATCCAGAGACACAGGACAGTTTAGATGTAAAGGATCTCCAGAGGTCATTTAGTCCAACAAAATAAACCTTACTGACATCTGTCAAATTTAAACCGGGCTTTAAATCATGAGACTTGCAGGTTTTACAACCTTGTGAATTTAAGTAAAAATAGAAATCTGTAAGAATTCACTAATATTCACAGACAGAAAACTCTGGTAGGAAACTGGCATCATAATTAAATTCCATTAGCATTCAAAAATGATAGCTGCTTCTTTAAACAACACATTTAAAACACTTCCATACCACTGAAAGAAAGCGTCCCACCAGGCCTTATAGGCCCCAACAGCTTGTTATTTAACCACAGACTGCATTTTAAAGTTCTGTAACAAACTCCACAGAACTGCCTTTCACTTAACAAGAATGCAAATGTGTTTGCACATTTTGCAGCCAATACACTGATTCTCACCTATCTTTCATTCCACTTTTCCACCTCCCATGCACCTGATGTGGTACGGACAAAGTACACTGCATAATGCCAATCATTCAGACGCTGGATCTCCTGCAGGACCTCAAGCTATTTCCA
This sequence comes from Anas acuta, assembly GCF_963932015.1. Taxonomy (NCBI): domain Eukaryota; kingdom Metazoa; phylum Chordata; class Aves; order Anseriformes; family Anatidae; genus Anas; species Anas acuta. The sequence goes on from NC_088985.1 coordinate 2,636,733, forward strand.
ACGGCAACAGATGATAAGGTGCCTGAATTTTTAAGCTTCTGGTGTGAAGCTTTTGGTTTCCTGTTGGTCCTCTGTAGAGAACTTCATTCAGCAATTCTTCTGCTGTCTTGTTGGGAGATCCCAATGATCAGACATGAAAGAACTGTAGGGAATCTAATAAACCTCTGACTGCTCTCATTTAGACAACACTGTATAAAATAAAAGGGATTTGAAATACATCCACTGCACTGTCAGCCTTATCCTTTCTAGCTTTTGTTCTTTTAATCTTCAGTGCGCTCTTCAAATCCCCACAGGCAGCACTCCTGTGCCAGCGCCTCCACGGACTTCAGCTGGCATACAAAGAGCCACAGAGCGGCAGAGCGCGAGAGCACTTCAGTGTTAATACTGCCTCCAGCACCTAAGCAGCCTTCCCCTCTACCACCAGAAATCTTTTCATCGCCTTTGTTCCATCTCCCTCAGGGAAACAAATTCCCAAGTATTACCTAAGCCCTTATGGGAATCCCTTTTCAAGTCCAGCTTTCCCACTTAAAACAACTTAGAGCACAGACTGCACAGAATTCTATCGTCTGCAGCAGGAGTCATATATGGGAGCATTCGACTTAATCGTTGTGTCCTAAGTCACTTACATACTTACCTGTATCATGGGAAAGAGGACAAAAGGAGGGTATAAATGTATAAATGTCATACATTACTTTTTTTTTTTTTTTTAAAGAACGGCTGAGCAGATAAGAGACAAAATTTTGCACCCTTGGGAGAGGATAGAGAGAAAGTCTAATACAGAAAATCCAGAATTGGAAAAAGAAATTACAACACAACAGCTTTTCACATGTTATATAGACTATTTCTAACATTTTAATAATAGATGCTGATAAATTTGTTACACTTCTACCTTTCTTGTAATTGACATCGTAGAATATATCCCCAAATTTACCTACATTATAGTCATGTCAACTGGCAATTAAAAAAAAAGTAACAGTAGCTGCTGCTAAAGATCAGTCTGAAAAAAATAAAAATAAAAAGATTTCTGGGAACCTTCTAAGAAGAAAATAATGGATTTTACTAGAAAATCTGTTCTGGATTGCACTGTTCCCTGATCCCCTGCAGCTTCTGCATTGCTCAACACTGCAGTCCACTAATCAGGTCCTTACCTTGCTAATACAATTATAAAGGTACTACACTACTTGGTAAAGCCAAGGTAAGCAACTTGCACTGGTGCCCCAGCATCCACAGAGCCAGTGATTCCACCCCAAAGTTACTAGTTCATCAGGTATGATTTGCCCATCCATAATCCATTCTGGCTGTTCCCATTCACCTTCATATTGTCTGTTTGCTTGGAAATGGCTTCCAGCAGGCTCTGCTATGTTCCTGGAGACCCGTGCCAGGCTCACCAGCTTGGAGCTACCTGAATCCTCCTTCCTGTCATCCCCAAAGATGAGAGTAATGTTTGCTTTTTTCCCAGTTGTAAAGAACCACACTCCTGGGCACCTTTTAAAGATCACACAGAATCACAGAATTTCTAGGTTGGAAGAGACCTCAAGATCATCGAGTCCAACCTCTGACCTAACACTAACAGTCCCCACTAAACCATATCCCTAAGCTCTACATCTAAACGTCTTTTGAAGACTTCCAGGGATGGTGACTCCACCACTTCCCTGGGCAGCCTGTTCCAATGTCTAATAACGCTTTCAGTAAAGAAGTTCTTCCTAACATCTAACCTAAACCTCCCCTGGCGCAACTTAAGCCCATTCCCCCTCGTCCTGTCACCAGGCACGTGGGAGAACAGGCCAACCCCCACCTCACTACAGCCTCCTTTAAGGTACCTGTAGAGAGCGATAAGGTCGCCCCTGAGCCTCCTCTTCTCCAGGCTGAACAAGCCCAGCTCCTTCAGCCGCTCCTCGTAGGACTTGTTCTCCAGGCCCCTCACCAGCTTCGTCGCCCTTCTTTGGACCCGCTCAAGCACCTCGATGTCCTTCTTGTAGTGAGGGACCCAAAACTGAACACAGTACTCGAGGTGCGGCCTCACCAGAGCCGAGTACAGGGGGACGATCACCTCCCTAGCCCTGCTGGTCACACTGCTTCTGATACAAGCCAGGATGCTGTTGACGAATAAGCACCCCTGCAGCAGTGCCAGTTGACATGAGCACCTTTGGATGCATCTCATCTGTTCCCATTATGCCTGACTTATTTTCCTATGCAGCCCGTAACTTCATCATTGTCTAGGATGAAGGTAATCCTTTCCTCCTCCAGACTGACACTGGGCTCAGGCAGCCGAGAGTCCCCATAGCTTACCAGTAAAAAGCCTGAGGCACCAAAGTTGTGGAGCACCTTTTCCGTAACCCTCACCACTAGGTCCTCTGCCTCAATGAGCAGTGGGGCCCACACCTTTGATCTTAAGCCAAAAATATCTTGCTGTGGTTTTCCTTGTGTAAAATGGGAAGTACATATTCAAAAGGGTAAGAAACCCCACAAAACCTATTTTTTATTTAATCTGTATCAGTGCTTACTATGGTGGATTTCAGCTGTTTGAAATGAATATGGTAGAAGAGATTCTGAAAAGAAGGCTTGTCAGTCAGCAGCTTAATTCTTAGCATTGAAAACACAAGAGATAGTAAGTACTACTTTCTTTTACCAAGCCATTTTCATTTAAAATAGGCCTTTATATTTTAACCACATTACAGCTTCTGTACAAAACACATTTCCATAGAAACTTCTCCCACACCTACTGTGGTTCTAATGTCCTATGAAGGACAACAACGGTAACAAAAGCTGCTTTGTTGGTTAAAGAAGACTCTCCCTAAACAGCACAGCTACGTCTGAAGGCTAATCATCCTCACTTCAGTAATTTCACTGAGTCCAGAAAATAATTCCAAATGCCCAAACTGCTTCATTCTATACTATTTGCATGAATATGAAACATTACAATCTACATCCCATCTGTATCTGCAGCACAAAGAGAAAGCTTTTTCCATCCAGAGGCTGACAATTAGGACTGGTGATAAACACGAGAATAAATGATATAGAGAGTTTCTTTCATTCCACAAGAAGGAATAAGCTATCAGAAGGTTTCAATAAATATTTTCATTTCAACACAACTTAGAAATTATGCTAATTTATTAGAGAGAGGTTCTGTTGCAATGGCATATTTTCTTTTATAATTCCATCTAAACTAAAATAAAGCCGATACAGCATTTTTAAAGACTATTGTACCTTGAGGGCACCCAGAAAAACACAACATGGATTTTGAAGATATTTGGTACTGATTTAAAACACTGAGTCCATATGTTTTAGGATAAATGATAAATGAATACATAAGATGAACAATGACAAAAATAGATTTATGGAAACAGATTTAAGCACAGGGATCTTAGTTTCTACACATGCAAGAATTCAAAGCAGTCTTTGACAGGACTGATGTTTCAGTTCAGCTTAACAAAAGTAGGAAATCTCTAGTGCTCATCAGAGTTGAGGAAAGTTCCTTCTCTTTAAAATTACACGTGAGCTTGGACAGCTTCACATTTACTTTAATGGTACCAGGTCACACAGCAAGCAGAGCACAGAGAAGCAGAACCTCCTCCGTGTAAGTACAAGTGAAACTGTATTGAAGGAGCCTAAAACAGTAAAATATAACTTGAATGAAATCAAACTTCATGAATAAGTAACAAAAGTGGAAGGAAAGGCAGACCCATCCCAAAGAAGCACTTTTTCAACTTATAAATACCAGGAAACAAGTGAAGTCAAGTTCACTCAAAAAATACAAAATTAACAAGCATCATGACACATGAGAAACACTTATGGATATCTTACTGAATAATGTACATTTGGAAAGAAACGTGGTTATTATGGTTATATGCCTTTGCCTCTTCCAATGCTACCCGAAATGTCTTCTCCTATCTGACGGTATTGTTGAGACAGCAGTTAAGGTATTCTTAAAACAGCTCCTGTTTTCTAATGACACAGTTGCTACTGGGAAGCGAGGCAGATGCTTGTGCCAAAATCCCTGAAAAACTTTGCTTCCAAATTCATCTAGCGCTTACAGCTCATATTAATCCAGCCTTTATGCTAACCCCTCACTGAGGGAAATATGAAACACTTGACATTCAACTACAAGTTCAAAACACCAATTCATACTTTCTTTCACCTGCCATTAGGAAAAACTGACTCTGCCAAAAAGATGCTGCATGTTTCACATGACTAAATCTGCAATTGGTAGTCCAGAAGACCTACGCATGCTGTAAAAATTTACACAGCTTCAAATTACTTAAATTAACAATACCCAAACGCATAATCTATCTTTATGACACCTAATAAATTATTACGGTCAACGTATTAACTATTTTCCTCTTTAATACTATAGAAATTTTCTATGTAGGACAATCTTACATACGTACGCATAATTTATTCAGTATATTATAGAAATATTGTAAAAAATAAATCAGTAACAGTATAAAAATGTGGCGACAATATTGTAACACTGTAAATCAGTTAACAAGCAAGCTTTTACAGTGGTGTGCATCTACTAAACCAGTCTTCTGATTAGCTTTTTTTAAATTAAAAAGCCTTTTTGAACTATTAAGCATGAAGATGAATATTAATTCTGTATTTCAAAGCCCAGAAAATTACTTCAACTTTTAACATAAATATGTCTGACGATAGAGGGTTTGCGTTTAAACTTCAGACAGTTTGATGCAAGTTTGTCTAAGGTACAACTATTTTAGTCTCTTTCCTAATAGTCTGGACAGATTAGGTAATAAAATAAACAATTTAACTCTGCAGTTAATAACTTACCCTTACTTGACCAACAAAAGCATTGGCTTCCTCTTCCTGTACAGACAGGTTTTTAGGTAGAAACATATCAAAAACTGGTCCATTGTCATTTACATCCGTCACCACTATATTAACAGTAGCAGTTGAGGTCTGCAGAGAAAGATAAAGTTATGAATAATTATCTTTGCTTTACAATTTCACAGATGACAACTGATTAGCAACTTTACTGCTATGTATTAGATCTATCCAGTACAGAAACACAAGTAAACAAATAATCATTTTTTGGGGCATGTTTTTGTGAAACAGGTAGCATTATTCCCTTGAAGAGTTTATTTTTTTGTCTTATAAGAAAAGGAAGGAAAACAGGCTAGAGACTGACTACTGTATTAGAGATGCATAAAAGACATCAGATGTGTTTTGTCTAAAGTGATATTTTAAGGGTTTCAGGATCTTTAATTCTGGGGTGGGGAAGCTAAAAATACCAAAATTTTCCAGGACCTTGGAAAGAAATTAGTTATTTTACTAATCAACGTATACTACTGCGATGATTAGCTTAGATGAGTAGTCAGTCTCTTAGTTGGCACAGTCATGCTTCCACAGCTCCGTGGTGAGTTCATCTGACCAAGATCTCTATCATCCTTCATCCACATCTGGCTGACACGCTGTAAAGCATTAGCACATCAGCTCTAATACAAAGAGAGGTGCCTAATGCAAACAGTGTTATTAACTACATTTTTTAAACTCATACATTTAAACAAAATGTGTCTGTGCTCCCTACTGAAATTTCCTACGCAAATTCCAGAAATTGAAGTGTGAAACACTTTGTTGGCAGAACTTCACAGCCCAAGTTAGATCCCTTTTCAGCAGTCCTACGTAGTATTTTGGTCACTAAACAACAGTATTTTAAATCAATTCAGGAGCTGCTAAAACCTATGCTACCAGAGATGCTTTCACTCCATGCATTCAGATCTAGCATAGCACCAAATTATCATCATGAACTGTAGTCTCAGTTTATCACCAATTTTGGCTGTAATAGTAATTAAGGTAAAAACTAACACTACCTACCTCATGCAGTTGGTTATTTTGGAATATAGCTAAGCATCGAAGTCTCTTTCTTCTCTGTTTCTCAACTTTAACTGTTTTGCACTGAGGCGTGCAAAACAGTTTGAGCTTCATGAATTTAAAGGTTGTGGCAACAACAAAACCAAGACTTTGCTTTATACGCTACAAATACCAAAGAGTTGCAGCTAATAATACACATTCCTGTGACCTGTGACAGAGGCTACAAAAAGAATGAACAGCCCTCGTCATCCACCAGGGAAAAGAGAAGCCCTACTGCGCAAAAAACACGGTAAGGAAATTGAAATTATCCACCAGGAAAGCCTTTCACTGCAAGAACAGAGAAACGCTGGCACAGGCAGTGCAGGGAGGCTCCATCCCTAGGATCAGGACACATCTGTCGTGCCCAGCAGCAGTGATGGCTGATGCTGTGGCAGAGCACTGACGTGCAGGCTAACCTGGTGTTGGAAACCCACCTTGTTAGGTGGCTTCTTCCAGTGCTTTATTCAGTTCACATGCAAACAGAGTCATTGTATTCGACAAACGCAGCCTGGTAGCCAAGTATGTTCAGGAAGACAGATGATGGAAACACAGGCATGAAGCTTAACACTGATGCCATACTACTGCGGATTGCTAGTGATGGTTTCCCAAACTCTTTTGTGCTGTTCTCCCAGAGACAGTAATATTTGTAATGATGTCTATGCTGCTAATGTGAAGTGCAGTGTAAAATCAAGCAGAGGGGATTAAATCAGCTTTCCTGTACTGTACGTAGATGCCTGCTGATACTGAGCTACCCTCACGGCAAGCTACATGTGAATGAAATGTGTATGGCATTACCATTCAGGTAACTTCACGGTGCAGACCTAACTGCTGAGAAGTACCCTCCTTGAGGCACTAGGCTAACCCACCTGTTAAAAACCTCACAGGCTCCATAATCTTAAAGAAAACCCTTAACCACCCTGTCCCCTTGAAAAGCAAACACAACCACAAGAGAAGCCCAAACATAAGCCTAGAAACACTCCTCTCTGAATCTTTTCAATGTAGGTGCAGGCAGAGGAAAACACACCTCTGAGAAAAGGAGATGTGATGTTTGCTTGAAATAACATATCTGTTGGATGTCTGAGGAATTGAGTTGCTATCGTTTCTTCTATCCACCGAGCTGCCTCAAAATACGAATAAAATACAATCTAGAAAAACTTACTCCTAATTGTTTTGGAAATATTTTGTTTCCCTCTCCAAACTTCTACCCTACATCTGAATACACTGTTCATTTTCAAATCCTCATATTGAGGCTTGTTTCATCCGGAGCCTCACAATTCCAGAGCAAGAGGGGCAGAACCATTTTTTCATCGTTACCTGCATTCTTTTTGCTGTGGCAGGCAAAAGGCAATACAAGAACGCCTGCTGCTCCCCCATCTGAAATAAAGATGCTCATTCATTTTGGTTTGCCACTGACAATACAAACCACATTCCAGTTTCCTAATCCAATAATCAGAAATGGGTGTTGAATGAACTTGCAATGAAATTAAATATATTTTGAATATGGCATGGTTTCAAATAGCTACTTAGGAGAGAAAGCCCATTCATAAGCACGAACTGCTAAGACTGATGCTACCATTTTAACATTCTTTCCAGGAACCCTGACAGCTATAGAGCTCACGGCCATCTCTGGAGTCTATCTTTTCCGAAACATCTTCTGGTGCAGTGCCTCCCTCGTGCAAGCCGACACGTTTGCTGGTCCCTGAAGTAACTGTCCATAATATATACAGAATATCATCATTTTTATTAAGGGCCAGGCTACTAGTATTTGCCACAGAGGAAAAGCATGCAGATTAGCACTTGCGAAGGACAACTCCTGTACTCAAACCTCCTCTCTGGTCATGCTTTCATAGCTGTGTTGCCAGGTCAATCTGATAACTTACTCTCTGCAGCAGTGATCCTGTAACAAGTCAATCTCCTTCACCTTCCAAATCCTCAGATTTGGCAAGCAGCCCAGTCACTGGTATTGGAGTCAGCTGTCTCTCTTCCACGGCAATACACGTGCTGTTGTTTGCAAAAAGGCCTTTGTACTTCACTGAGGTGCCACCTGTGTGAGCAGGCTTCCTTACCAATCCTGGCTACTGGCACAGCGAAGAGCAGAGCCCAAACAAACACGGGTGGCACGAATAGTAACCACGCACAATGCAGCTCTTCCGAAGAGAGCTTCTCTATAGTTTCTTGCACAGAGGCAAATGCAGAAAACAGACCCGTTCCACAATAAGCATCATCTAATACCAACTTAATACCTCAATAGTAACTAACAGAGAATATTCTGAAACAACAAAGGATGGATTCAGACTGGCTTCTTATATTGGTTTGCGTCCAGTTATTTGTTAACTGTTGCTGAAACTGTCATTCCCATATTTAGTGTATATAAGGAAAATCTACTTCGCCATTCATGCATCATTGTCAACGCAAAACACACTCCCGAACATTTGCTCTGATGATATGGAACGTGCATTGAACATAAATCAATCTTCCTAAGCTAACTTCATTCAACGGAATAGAGGGTAATAAAAACTCTTAGATTTAATAAACTGAGAGAACTATGGCATGGAAAACATTGGCTTAATAAAGTACTTCTCATTTTGAAAAAGATTTCTTTTCCATTGAAGAGAATTTTAATGGGCTATATCTGATAATCTGTGGTATGTTTACTCCTGACAACACTGAATCAACCCAGAGCAGCTCTCAGAACTGCTGCCAGAACATGCTTTTGCATCTGGTAACTTCTGAATCAAGTGCTGAAAGCAAAATTATTGCTGTGATTTACTTACAGGTCTAACTTCTGCACATAAGTGCATGTCAATGGATGTGTGGAGGCTCACATTTATTTCAGATAAACACAGCAACACATTATGGGGAACTCTTACAAACACTTCTCCCAAAGGACGTTTTTCTAAATCCAAGTAACTCTCTGCTCTGGAAGCATGCTATTATTAATAATACGATCCTGTCGTCTTACTTTATATCTTGAACAAAAAAAGGGACTTTTTTCCCCTTCAAGTATTCTTGAAACCCAGTCATACCATTATCAGAAATGTAGAGCTTACTGAAATGCTGGTGTAAATCTAGAAGGGGTCATTTGAGTAAGTGCCAAAGGAGACTCGGATTTGCCCTAGGAGAAGGTAGAGAAATAGGAAGGTTAAGCTCTGCTTAACACAACCTTGATTTTAAGATCTTTGACATCTTTATCAAGGACCAGGATGAGGTGATGATGCACACTCTCAAGTTTGCAGGTGACACCACACTGAGGGAGTGGCAATACAGAAAACAGTCAAATTGCAAGATGTTCAGACTGGATATAGGACATATATTTACCCCATGAGAACAAAAATAACATCTTTTCGGTGTGATAAGCAAGTGGTTTCTATATGGTATTCCAAGAGCAAAAGCAACTGCTTTGCTCGTTTGTCTTTGCAACCTAGACAGGCACTGTTTGTCTTTGCAATGTAGACAGCATTCCCTAAATAAGACCACAAAGGATCTCATTTTTGACGCCTTTGTATTATTTGACAGGGTTTACCTGAGAAATGCCAAACCAACTACCACCCTTCATATGCAGAAGTCAGGCTGAAGTGTTCCTTGAGTTGTTCTATAATATAAAGTTATTCTGCAATGTAGAACGTGGCATTTTATTGGAAAAGAGAGGAGATTCCAGATCAGACTAAATCCCCAGGCAAGAAAGAACTGCAAAGATTAAAGAGTACTTGCTTAGCTTAGTTTTACAAGAAAAATGAAAAGTTTGCACCATTTTGTAAGAAGGGAGAGAAGTAGACAGTAGAAAAGATATGAAATTGTTCCCAATGCTTCTGTTATCCATGGATTTCAAATTGATTACAGTTCTTTTACTTATCTTAAGAATCCTACCTTACCTGCTTGCCAATGCTGCCATAGAGGACAGCAGTCCACCTATTATCTATCAAAGATTAACTCAAAAAAGCAGTATCATTGCAAAGCAATAATATTTTGTTGAGATATCAACTGGGAAAACTATTTTATAAAATTAGGTTTTCTGTTCATCCTACACGTTCAAGAGTATTTGTAGTAAAAAGACCATTTCAAACATATTCACGTTTTTCTGTTAGTCACAATTTAGCTAACTATCAAACGTGGATCCATTCAGTGGCAGGATCGCCAAGAGAATTATTCATAACAAGCTCTGGGTTAGCAGCAGCAATGCCTCTGTGTTCTCTTATTTTACTTCATTAACAACAAACTTGGAACTGAGAAAGAATACGGGGAACACTCCAAGAAACTTCTTGCTATTTTATCCTGTGCCTTATCCCTCTGATGGAATAAGCTAACCTTTTACATGAAGCAGTAGTCTGTTGGCTACCTTTATTTCTTTAACATGCGTAGAGCAGTTCTGCCATTACCATCAGGAGCTGCAATAATCGAAGATAAAAAAAAGAAATCAAAAGTTCTGTATCCACATTAGATGGCTCCAAAATTTTGCTAAAGCTCACTGCAAGCTACAGCTTCAGACTGACATTCTATTTAGCCATTATTACACAAGTTGAAAAAATCACAGTGCCTTATCCAGAACTGCAGCATGGAGCAGCACTGACAACATCATGATCATCTGTCCTGTGTATAATGTAAAAAGTTAATACCACCACTGAAATCACATTGACTAAATAATTACTGCTTTAAAGTTACGTTCGTTCAGGGATAGCCCTAACCTCTTGTCTGTCTGTCACTGGAAACAAAAATAACAAAGCAAGTACACTGCAGGTCACGTCCTTCTCGACAGCAGCCAAGGTAACCACATCAGCCAATGCAGGAGGGAGCAGGGTACTGAATACATGCTTTGGGGATAAGAGCATGCTGCAGAGAGGATAAAAGTAAACATGCTGAGAAAGGGTTACTGGACTTTGTATGGAGCTCAGTTGCCTGCATCGTTACTGAAGCCTATCATTTCTTACCACCGTTTTCAACTGCAGGTGGCCGTGGCTGCCTGAGATTGCTCTCAGTGCCATGTAAACTTTTGCAAAGCCAGCTTTCTTGCCTTGTTAGTGGGGAAAAGGGCTGTACTGCACATCACAGAGCCTCAACATGTAAGGAAAACATTAATTTTTCTTCATTCACTGGTTCTTATACTTCAAAAGAGCAGCAACATATCTGGAACCTACATCCCAGCTCCCATAACCTACATGTGGCAGACTAAACTTAAGGCAATGCTTGGAATAACCATTAGCAATGAAGATTTTTACTTGCAAAGCTTGGGAAAAAATAAAAGAAGATGTAAATATATTTGAAAAAATCAGTTGCAGCTAGAATCTTTTAATTCTCCCTAACGCCACATTGATCATTACACTCTTTGTAATGAAAGCAAATAGGACAAACAACAACCTGCTTTGGCTGTTTTTAAAACTGGCCTTTTCTAAAAAAAAAATAATAAAAAAATATTTGTGGTGTGTGGAAAAATAAGTGTGGTTTGGAAAGCAGTTTTGAAGTTAGTACTGGAAATTCATGCATGGCAAAAAGTAGCACAGCTTCGTACCAGGCAGCTCCGATTTATTATTGAAGTGAACTGTGTTTACTTCTGTTTTGTAATAAGCCTAAGTCAAACTAAAGACCATCAGCTGCAATTTATAGCTTTCTTAGGGCCAATAAAATACTTCTTACATTGCTTAGCAAAGAATTATACATAAGTGTAACATTTACATAGCCTCCACAAATATCTTATGTCCTAAGTACACCAGGCCCCGATAAATGTTACGGATGATAAATCTGAAGGAAATTTCGCTTGTGATTTAGTGTACGCTGCCATTTAAATGGAGATTGAAAATGGATGAGAGCATTCTTTGCCTTGGAGAGGAAACATTCTCAGCTCCGATGTCAAGCAAGTTTATTAATTTAGACAAACTCTAAGACAAATGCTATCATCTCTAGATATAAGTAGTCTGCAAATAATAAGATCTGAGGCAAAGCCCAGGGCCTTATTTGATCAAAAAAAAAGAAACTGTAAATAATGATTCTAATTTACATATCAGGACTTATCTATATTAAATTCAAGAGATCTGAACTTAAATTATGATATTCAAAATAATAGCCATTCCCCACATGGCAGGAAAAACAGCTGCTCAGATCTGAGGTTACTCTGGGAGCAATAAGAACCAGAATAAAACATGCAAGAAATGTTTAATAACAGGCAAATTGTTATGGCATCCACGTTCAGTGCTCCACGAGAGTGGCAGCCTGAAGAATGACATTGCTAATAGGACTCCAATAATTATTGGTAATGGAGGATGACAATGGAGTGCCAGTGACGAAAAATTGATGAGTAAATAGGACAGGCCAACAACCGACGATGGAGTCAGAGCTCCAGCCCTCTGTGCCTCACTGTGGAACAAGAAGAGCACTGACCTGCTGTCCAAGCAGCTGAAAAGCATCTCGATACCACAGGAATGAAATGCTTCTGTGCGTATGAGATGAAACAGCAGTGGCTGCCAGCTTATATCACAAGCTATATATGCACAGGGTAAATGACCCAAATTTAGAGTACGCTGTGTGCTGCATCCACAGCACCCAAGGTAGTTAGAGGTTAATGTACAGATTAGGCTACATTTGTTGTGCAGGCTGGCAGGGACAAAGCTGTGGAAAACCTGGGCTACGCCTTAACTAAAAGTGCAGGATTCAGCATCTTGATCACAAAAGCGTAAAGCTACAGCACCTCTATGGATACTTTTAGATCATAAAACCAAACCTGACAAATTCTAAACAGGGGAGAAACATGAGGTGTTGTAGCCTTCAGCTGCAATTCTCCCAGCTTCCTTGCACAAGGTATTTATTTACTTACAAGCAGAGACTTCACTGTTGCTGAAACTTGGTGCAGAACTGTTTCTCACCTTAAAATAATGGAAGTCATATTTGAAGACAGAATTACAATCAGTACAACATCTTTGATGGAAAACTGTGAATCTACTTCACGAGGGTTATTTAAATCACCCCTTCCCTGTCAGCATTTGAAATGAAAACCTTTATGGGGAATATAGTCCACACAATGCAAGGAGAGAAGCTGTACAAACACTAGAAGTTTGGGAGTCTCCTTAAGCTCAGTCAAAGACAGCTGTTACATCATAAAAACAAGCTGATGGGTGGGGAGAAACCTTTTCTCCTAGAAGAGGAAATCTGGCCAGGGAAATTCTTCATTTGTAAACTGAAAATTACAGATCTGAAAAAAAAAAATAAGGCTTCCTGATATGAAGCACATAACTTGGCAGGAAAACAGTAACAGGCAGTGTTTGTTTTTTTTTTTAAAGTTACAACATATATTGATGATATTAAAACCATTTGAAGGGGAGTTCTTTGGGGGAGGAGGTACAGAATTATCTATTTATTGTTCCTTTTCATGTATTTAAGAAGTATTCATTCCCACTGCTCCAAAAGATCAAAATAAACGTGCTACATCAACGCAATACTAAAGTTCCACAATACGAATGGATTCCATTGATTTTTTTTATTTTATTTTTTTTGCAGTCACACTTTACTGATTACAGACATGTCAGTTTAGTAGAAACCTTTTTAAACGCAAGCCTTTGTGTATGTAAAATCTCTTCAGTGAGTATTTACTGTAAGAGCTGTGCATCCTTTATTCTTAACAGATAATGGAACTGATAAGAAGCAGATATGGCTAATTCTTACAGCTGTAACAGAAAATTTACTGTAATTAACTTTCAGTATGCTATTGAAGTAGTAACGCTCTGCCTAAATTACCTCCATCTAGTGCTACCTGTTGGTTCCAACCAATGTAATTATTTCAAGCGTCAGGGGAGATGGATGCTCTAAATTATTAGTGATCTTCTCAGATGACTGAAATACCCAAGTATAACCTCCATGATGAAACACACGCTGCACTGAAATGAGGTTACTTATGTTTCACTCTGTGACTGAAAGCCCTCTTGAAATGTCTGCTCTGATCCAGAAGGAGAAGCAGCGAGGAGGAGCACAGCTCTGCCCACAATCTAGGCCACAACAGCTTTTATTCCGTTTCCAGTGACAGCCTGTGGCAATGGTTTAGCTACATCACAATCTGAACAAACACTGTTTTTCAACGGCTGGTCCTCCTGAGGTCATTGCTGTGCACAAGAGACTTACTGTGACCATGAACGTCTGACCATGAACGCCACCACCTTCCCGCATGCTGCAGCCAAATCTAAGACCTGCTGATTTAAGCTCCTGTACTGACTACAGCTCAAGCACACTTGTATCTTAGCTGGTGTTTTTGTCTCCTCACAAAACATGGCCCCAAAACAGTTTTGTCAACAGCCCTAAAATGATTCCAAATTTTTCGTGAACCATTCACTGCAGAGGAAATGGGCACAGGCTGAGAGTAACAGGCAAAACCTTGGATTTTTGGCTTTCAGAGAAACACCCCCAGAGTGCGGCCACCTCTCCTCTTTGCCACACAGCGCAGCTCTGCCTGTCACCTCAACACCACCATCCGGACAGAGAAGCTTCTGCTAGGCTTCCAAAATGCTTCAGTGACCTGGGGGTTAAGACACTCTGGGAAAAGAGGGTAAGTGGGGATGCGTCTTCTGTGGCCTACAGGAAAACCTCAACCCTGACCAGTATTTCCTGGGTATCACAGAGTGAGTGTGACACTGGACAGATGTTGATTTGTTGCTAAAAAGAAAGGCTGTGGGTGCCTGGGAGGCTGGGAACACCCTCTGGATGGATGACAGATTTTAATACCTGATTACCAGCTCCTAACTGGCTTTGTGAACTAGCCACTGAGCTGCACTGTTTTGCCAGCATCTGGGCAGTTAAAATCAAGCAAGAAGGGGTTTCTGAAGTGCTGGGTAAATATTTTCATGACTGGACATTTGTGTTTAGGGGTTTTAATTCTGCTTAAATCTCACAATGGACAGTAAAACAATACAGCAGATTATATATTATATATAATATAATGTTATATATATATATATAATATTATAATATAATATTATATTATATATGATCTGTATTATATATATATATATGATCTAACGTATACACTCTTGTGCATGCCAAAAATACATGTAAATAGCACAGAAAACTTTTTCTTTCTCCAAACACAAGTCATTCATATGTTTCATTTCTAGCTTCTCCCTCTGAAATGTGAAGACATGAATTCTTGCCTTGAAACCCATCCAAACACACCACAGTTTGTGAAAATGATTTTAGCTTGACATTTTTTTCTTTCACCTGCCATTCTTCTACCCTTCAACAACTATGCCAGGTAAAACTATTTTCCTGACTACTCAACTAATGCATACTTAATTGTTTGTTGCACTGTATTGTTAACAGCGATGGGTAGTGGGTTGTGTTATTCCAAGGTCAGAGAAAAACCACAATTAACGTTAATGCTCTAGGTCATAAGTCACAGCAACAATAACTTAGGAAGCATAGTCGAGCATTTTAAACACTTGAGAGAATTATAAGGCATGCAAAAGTGATGCAATGGTGTCAGCCAGGCCACACACGGCTAAATGGAAAGTCATATTGCTTTGTGAAGGCATAAATAGGTCTGCATTAATTCTGACGGAATAAGTAGTCCCCAAAAGTCCAAAGGTGTTAACATGATTGTCAGAACACAACATTAGGCAGCTAAATAAACCTTGAGGCTCAGAATACAGAAACCTCACTACTTAGTGTCATAATAACGTAGTTAAAGTCTCTTAGACCCTTTATTAATGAGACAGAAAGAAGTGAGGGGAGAAAAAAATCACCAACAAGTTAAGGTGCGTAGAGCGCAGAATTTTCATGTGAATAACTGCATTTAACAGACTTCACAATGACAATGGGAAGAGCTAGCTTGGCACAGAGAACATGGGGTAGAAAAAGGAGGGCTGATACCATACTGCATACTAGTTCAATACCACATGTAGTTTGCACTGCAGACATGAGCTGGCAGGGCACACAGAGCTGGCCTGGCGTGGTTGAAGCTGCAGGGGGAAGAGTTTGAGCCCTGCAAGATCAGGAATCCAATAACCTGCAGGGTTAAAATGCCAGAAAGCCAGAGGTTGGTACCACTGTGGTGACAGGTATGGCTGCATGCTGTGACATGGAAAGGCACCTGGAGAACACGTTGGTCCTCGAGACAGTGGTGCTGGGGCTGCTGTACCCCAAGGACAATTGTGAACCTTGGTGGGAAGTGTCCTGCTGCCCCTATGTGCTGCCCTCCAAACTATCAGAGACACCAGAAGCAGGAAAAAAAAAAAAAGATCCACCTCCAAGGAGACACCATGATTTTTCTGATATAAACTAGTTGAAAAGGTTCTCCATGACATTTCACTGACATTGAAATCCATGGCCTTAGCAAGAACAGTTTGCCATGATACCAGCTAGCAAATTTAAATGAATCCCTGGCCCGGGAGGAACCTTTCTAGCAGTAGAGTACAACCAAAAGAGCTGGAAATCAAAAAAACAGTGCAAAGACGCAAGGAAACCTTACAATTTAGTCAAAAACACTATTGCCTTGCATAGGAAAAACATGCAGATTTAATTGGCTGAGTTGTCCTGTTTCATCCTATTTATTAAACAAGGTGAGGGATTTTTACTGCCTCATTTGTGATAATGACTTGGCAAAAAGCAAACCTAGCCAACTCCTTATTCTTCTGTTCACCAGAATATTCGTATGGAGGAGAATTTACGTCAGCTTGCCAAGTGAGCCACACTGCAGGACAACTTTTAGAACAGATGTGCACCACCACCAGCAGAAAGAGTATCATAACAAAAGGAAATGGGTACAGCTAGGGGAGAGAAAGTCTTGAAGACCCCAAACAAGACAAGGGAACAGCAGAAAAGGTAACACACACAAGCTAGACAGTGTGACCACGTTACACTGTGAGAACAATTAACAGACACGTGCAGATATAAAACTAGTTAAAAAATATATATATGAGGGAGGAAATTGGATAGAGAGATCTTTTTCAGTGTTATTACTGTAACAACAACATAAATATCCATCAGGAATATTCAGTACCAAAGAGCCAAGTGACCTGCTGGTGTTTTGCTCATCCTTCTGCTTGTCAGGTGATTGTTGTACTAGTTCAGAAAAGCTAGGCTTACTGAGAAATGATGAGCTTTATCCTAGTGCTGAGAAACCATTAATACCTTTCTTTGGGTTCTAATTATTTGATTTCCTTGCGGGACTTCTCTTGGTATTTTTTCTAAAAAAGAAAAAAAGCACTAAAAAAAATTAATTGAGATTTTCATATTGTTACAACTGCTTTTCAGAATGCTGCTGTCTGTATTCGCACACCCATAGGAGCTCTAGCCCTGCCTTCACTGGACTAAACGATGCACGAAGATTAAAAGGAGAGATTGTTCCTTGAACGCCATTGACATTACTCACTTCAGCCTCACAGGCTTAAGTAGCAGAAAGTTGCTCTCCATCTTTTTTTTTTTATGAGCCTAATCTTTTTATTTTATTTTTTTAATATATATGTATTTCTGGTGGTTTTTACACGGTTGAGGCTCAAAAGCTGTTCCTCACCTTACATACACCTATTTTATGTGAAGCAGCAAGCCATGATTAACTGCAGTTCTATTAAAAATGCCAACTGTTCTTTTCTGAGTGTTAAGACAGGTCAGATGTCCACTTAAGTTCCAAGACAGAGGTAATTAATCTATAGATTAAAAGAGAAGGAAAATATTTTCAGTAGCCTTTCTCTGCCCTAAATAGTATTTCAGCAGCGTAACACAGTGCAAAACCAAAAGCAAATCTTTCATTTAAATACTCAGATTTCACAACTTGTAGTTTGAGTCGAAAGCAAGTGATCTCACAGCTGTGAAGAATGGAGAATGGTTCAGAAGTAATAAAAATACAAATATTAAGATAAATTACTGAAGAGAGCTGTCGCCATATTTTTAATGGAAAAAGGGCAGGTTCTGTTACAGTAATTCCATAGTGCCATGGAAGTGTGTAAAGGATCTAAAACTTTACAAATGCTTAGAGGAAAAAAATCTGAATAAATATTGAGCAAGTGCATTTGCTGAAGAAGCTAAAATGGGGAAAAAGAGCATACCACAGAAATCATACACAGTATTTTCCTTCTGCAGCAGTAAAGACTGGGTGAGTGAGGGTCCAAAACACAAAGCTTTCATGATATGTCCTTAAACTGCCGTTCTTAAAGCTGAACACACTGGCTTCTGAAATAGCCCAGATAATGTGGATATATTATTTCACATCTGTCCTTAAAAAGAGTAATTTTAAGGCCAGATAATTAGAAACTTCTCCATTTATGCTATTATTCCGTGGCATGAGTCCAGAGCAGAATGCGTGCGCTCCCATTTGTTTTGCACACCCTAACTACAGTACATTCCCTCTGTCGTGACTGTTGCAGGCTTTTAGAAAATGCAATTCCATTGCCTCTGCTTGATAAAGAAAAACTTTTAAAAATCCCTGCTTGTTTGTTTTTAATATGGAAATTGAAAACCACAATTTTATTGTGCTAGACAACTGTGAGCAATTGTGTATTCATTTGATTGTGGCGGGTTACTAAGTGCATGATCAGTGCAAAAATAGAAGACAGTAGGTGAACTTCAAAATAAAGAAGTTCTGTTGTATTTTTGTTTGTTTTAAAGAGAATTAACACAGCCATTTTTCCAGATTTTCCAGAAAGCTTAAAAAATCTGAAGCTGGGCAGTGCTTTCATTTGTAAATTCTGAAAAAACAGTCAATGCAGATAAAGTACAAATCTACAGGATAGCTGCCCACATAACTCAACTTCAGAAAGGGCAGGAAGGAAGACTGGATATTTAATAGCAAGTAGAAGAAACAGTAAGGGGATGCACATATCTGAATAAGGCTAAACTTTGACTGCACTGGTTCTTGTTGCAGATTAACAGAAATGCAGAAGTAGCAGCCAAATCATTTTCTTTCAGGACCAACGGACACAGCAATACACAGCAGTTCACTACACAAACTCTCTTAGATAAAGGAAAATTGTTGCAGATTAGGTATATATTTGCTCAAGATCCATATAAAAGATATACAATTGGACTATTTCAAAGTACCTGGCTACATGTTGTAACAGCCTATTTTCTTAAACTTTCAGAGGAAACTCACCCCATCTGGTCTGCCATCCGAGGCTGTAACAATCAGAATATAGCGATCAGTGCTTTCTCTGTCCAAGGGCTTTCCTAAGGCTAGCAGTCCAGAACTAGTGATAAAACAAAAACATGAAATGTTACCACAACAGGTTTAAAATTTCCATGAGCACTTTTGTTCCACTACTTTGCATTACACGAATATTTCCCTTCAAGCAAGCTAATAAGCTTTTAGGCTTTATTATTACTGAAAGCATGTTTTCTATAGGTACAAACTAATAAAAATGATAAGCCATTTTCTAATACTTTCCACTTCAGTACACAGATAATTCAGGGCTAAAATAACAACTTAATGCTATACAGGATTATACAAAAGACAGTCCTACTCTCATTTGTTAGAAAGCTGTTGTGCTATAATAAATGAGACGAGAGAATCACAAGAAGTCCATTAATCACCGAGGAGTCCTGATAGCCCTGACAGGATTACAGCACTAAACTTTGAGAATACGACTTGGATGGTCTTCAGTATGAACCTCCTATGAGTTTACAGGGAAATACTCCTTACTTGCACATCTCATTACTGCAGTAAAAGCACTACAATGAGCTAGTGGCCTTTCAGTACAAGCACAGATATACTATGTCCCATAATAATATTAAAAAAAAAATTAACACAGACATTAATGTTGTAGAGAATGTACCAACACACACGGATCCAGGATGGTATTTATCCTTGTGTTGTAGGGATAAGTAGCTTCCCCCATGAAACTCCAGCAAACATGTCGTGGGTAGCACGACACATTTGCAGAGCAGTGTAACATGTGGTTTTGCTGTGCCAAGCCACAGGGGCTGGGATGTTGGTACACAGTGACTTTCCTCATTATTAATGTGTGTCCCAGACACAAGCATTTGTTGGCCCTAACTGCAAGTTTTACTGGTTGAGTTCGGTTAATGTTCATAACCTAACAACCTAAGCAGATACTTACTCAAAAAAAAAAGTTTTATTAAACCAACAAAAAAAAGCCAAACACAAACCAAGCAGAAGAGGTGAAGATAACCTATAACCTATGAATGAAAAAAGATGAAGATAACCTATGTTTTTTTTTTGTTTGTTTGTTTTTGTTTTTTTTGTTGTTTTGTTTTGTTTTTCCATTTTAGATCATAAATTTCTGCAAAGTTTCTGCCGTGACTTCTTACTCTCAGAGAAGACTTCAAACTGGTTCCACACCAACTTTTTCCAACATTGTTTTCAGCAAAGACAGATACCAGCACTTACAGACAAGCTGTTATTGTAAGCATTTTTTTTTTTTTCTTCAAATAAATACTGCAGGAACAAGGGAAACAGTCAGTAGGAGAAGAACCATCCCCCAGGGTTAAAAGGTTGGCAGGTAAAACACTATCCAAGCCCAGGAATCAAACAAAAGAAAATTCAAGGGATGCTACACTGGATCCCACTCATTGTTATACAATTAAAATGTTATGTAGCTTCCTCAAAAAAAAAAAAAATAAATCCAACTTAATTGTACCTAAATTACTTTTTGGAGATTGCTCCAGAAGGGAACTATTGCCCTGAGGACCCAGAGGGGCAGTGGCAGGGCGCACATAACACCAGAGAAATGGATGGATTCTAGAAAAAGTCTGCATATGCATTTATGTATATTTTTATATATAATTACAGCAATATATGTAATTATGTAGTTATAAATAATCAAACACAGATAGTGTACATTATACATGTGTATAATATACATCTGACTATATATGGTTAAAATTTAATTGAATATATTTCATATTTATATATGTACATATTTATACATATGCATATATGCAATCTTCGCTGCTTGCCTTAGCATCATAATAATTGGGCTACTAGTAATTGCTTGATTAGACTATGAAGACCTTAATTAGAGTAACAGTAAATTCTCGGCTTTGCATTCACAGAGTGCTCCTCCTACCCATAAGGTAATGAGTGTAACAAACTGATGGGATTTCCAGCAATCTATCCTGTAATTTCTCTGTGACAAATTTATAACACCACATATCTCATCTTGTTTCCACAGTCTCATGTACCGTTTTCTGCTAGGGAATATTCAGCTGGGCTCAATTAATTATTGTTATATCACTAAATACCATTTAACTTTTAACCTAAACTTTTCATCATTTATAAATAGCAGAAGTTGAAGTAGTAGTGATGCTACTGAGGGAATTATTAACTTCCTTCGTGGGCCATAGGAACATTGAATGTATTATTAACGCTACACCTATCTCTGTGCTTTAACAATCCTCTTATTTCCAGGTGTTACGCAAATCCATTAGCTATCATAATAAATCTATCACATTTCAGCATTTCATCAAAAACAATGTCACAAAATATGAACAGAAGAAATTTTTAGGAAAGTAACAGTGAATAAAACATGAATCACAAATATGGTAAAAAAAAAAATAAATACAAAAAAATCAAAGGTGAACCAAGAATAAAATATTGACAACAAATACTGCTTTACTAACACTCCTATAACTAAGGTCAATTTATATAATCCATACAAACTCCTGTGTGGTAATCAAAGATTTGGATGACATTCATTTAACATCCCAGCTTTATATTACCATTTCGTCTGGTATGAAACATAAGGCACTGAATTACAACAGATTGTACTAAGGTTGCACTACCAAATTAAAAGAGAACTAAACCATCTCACATTTCTCCAACTGAGTTCTAGGTAAAAGAGATCTAGTAAATAGACACAAATCTGTCAATATTCACTAGCCGTGCTGCCAGTTAGGGAACTAAACAGCAATTTACTTAAATGTAAACGACACAAAAAATAATCCAGACGAGAAAAAAGACGAGGAGATAGAGTTATGTTCATCGTCTCTGCTCTGGCCTTTAAGTATCTAAAAATGCATTACATTTTACGTAAAATAAATTCCTGCAGGAATCACTTTAACTATGCTTTGTTTAATGGTAATCCTACTTTAATATCCTATCCAGACATTTCAGCATCTAGAAAAAAAATGCGAATGGCTGAAGAAAGCTTTGAACAAACATTTTGCAGGAAAAGACATGCAAGGATAACAGAAAGGAGAAAACACTTCAAAGAGATCTCTTTTTTTTTTTTTTTTAATCAAGAAGCAACAGATTAAAAAGATGAACAAACCACTGACTGAGTTTGTGCTGAAACCCTTGATGTTGTCTGATACTCAGATACATATGGGGAGTGTATGAGGCTGGGGGCTTGGGGGGGTCAGGCCTCAGGGCCTGACATCTGCAACACTGCCCATGGGCACACAGAGATGGGCCGTGTCTGTAGCCTTCAGAGAGTGCATTGGTATTTTCTTATGATGTTCATTTTCTTGTCTGACAAGTCTTTATTATTAGAGGGCCTATCAACATCTGTGGCTAAGAGCATCAGCATCTCATGGTGTCTTCAAGGCTTGAGGAGTTTGTTTGACGAGTGATTTGATCCTCCACGTACCGGAGATGCAGTAGTGAGTAACTTAGAGCTTACTTACGGACCTGAACAATATCTCCCACATACCAAATTAGGACAGTTTTTGCAATTATACCATAAGCAAACAACTTCCGGGTCAGTTTTGTCCCATCATCTACCATGGGACATCACCAACCTCCCCTTTTCCTGCAAATAAAAAAGATACTCTGGAGCGTAAATAGCAGCTGTTTGGGTAAAATAAAGAAGGAGGTAGGACACAGACAGACCTACATGGTGCTTTTAGTTTATTAACACACCCTCTCTTCCTAACTAAGTTGGTATTCAATTTAAGGAAAAGAGGTTTTAAAATAATGATCAAAAGGCTTTCCGCTACAGACTAAAATGCTTGAAGGCAGGAATCAAAAGCAAAAACTGTCCCCATCATTAGTCAAGAGTTGACAAGTAGAAAGGTTTTTAATTAATCCCTGGTCACTCTTTTAAATGGAATGTTTCCACCTCTGTGGGCTTCACCTACTAAAGTAATTAAAATAAATAAATAGTCCCCTGTGAAAAATTATAGAGTGCAGTAGCATTCACAGAGCTCTCATTAATGTCAGAGAGCTAATCTAAGGAAAAGCCGAATACATCCGATTACAAGTCTTTTCTTTTGCTCTCAGCCCACATACTCGTGTGATTGAAAAGTTACAAGTCTATTTTCTAAGGGTTTTCTACTTACCTTTGAGAGAGATTAAAAACTTGTTGAGGATCTCCATTCTGAATGAGGTATCTTATAGGGTCACCCTCTCTATCAAAAGCCTTTAAGAAAGAAAAGAGGATAAAAAGAAGTCAGAACGTTTTTATTCTTCCTTTCAAACTCTAACCTGAAAAATTAACCCCTGAGCTTCCATTGAAGTTACCTACAGGAAAGAAGCTAATCTCGCTATTTCTAAGGCAACATGAATAATTACAGATGAGCTACTTAAGATAAATCAGTAGCACATCAAATCCTTATCCTACAGAGAAATGACAGTATCCTAAATACAGACTTTCAAATCACTACTACACACGAACACATAGCAATGCATTATAAAACTGAGGCTTTATTCAGTTATTGTTTATATTTGTGAGAAAACAGGCTGATGAGACTGAGCTTGTCGTTTTCTTTGTTCTCATTTCTTATCCAGTTTCTTCTTTCTGTTAGCTTACCAGAATCCAATCCCAAGCCTTTTTCACTGATGCTCCACTAATCAGGGTAGTCCTATCAGTCCTACCCTCCACCATAATTTGCTTTTGGGCGGATGGAAATTAGGTTGAGAACTCTGAAAGGAGCTATTAACAGCATCAAAGCTATTAAATTCCATCTACTAGATGGCAAAATAGCTTTGCAGAAGTTGAGTAAACTACTTCTGAAGATAAGCTTCAGCTAATCTGTTTCCAAAATGGCCATAAATATGCCATGTAACAGTTATACTTTTTGTCATGTTTACATACAGCTTTTTCCCCAAGAGAAATCAGGTGATTGTCAGAGAAAACACTGTTTACTGAACTGTCTCACAGTTACAAACATTCAGCATTCAATATCCAAAGTGATTAAGCACGTTATTGTAGGAAAAAAATAAACATAAAAGTACTGCTATGAGAATTGCAAGAAGGCCAAACAAGTTCAAAGAAGGGCAGATAGGAGACAAGTCAAAATGAAAAAGAAGGTAAGGAGAGGAAGCCTTTTTGTGTTTTTTCATCTCTCAACAACCATCCTCCTTCTTGTCTAATTTTCTGTAGGCATTTGTTGTAAACCACAGTTAAGGACCCCGTATCTTTGGGCTAACCATCTGAAAACAAAAATCAGTCCTGACCCAACCTCCCACCCCAACATGAAGAAAGAAGTATGAACTGCCAGTGCACAGGCAGGACAGTGAATCTAGTAAAATACCAACTTGTGTCAACCAAATAGAAGCATACAGAAACCACTGGCTAAATTAGACGAAGTGGAAAGAAAACACAAACAACTATATGAGGACAGCGTCAGAAACAGTTGACAAAAAAGCGTAACAGGAAAAGAAAAGAATGCAAAGGATAGTAAGAAACATTTAAGTTAGAGGAAAGCTGAGGAGCAGGAAACCCTGCCACAGAATAAAAGCAGGTCAAAGCACTAACACTCTGCATTTCAGCTGCAATCAAGCATGTAACAAAACTGGCAACAAAGGGGTAAAACTTCAAATTAGAATAGGGGAAGAACAAGGCAGAGAGTATGTAGATGAACAGAGCTTCTTTAAATCATCTGCTGAAATTACAGGCTGATGAAATTCATCCTAGTGTATAAAAACATGGGCTGAAGTAATCTCAAAGCCATTAGCAGCTTTTTTTTTTTTTTTTTTTTTCCTTGAATACCCACGGAGGACACACCTGCTGAAGGACAAACACGAAGTACATCTTTCACAGAGGAAAGAGCCAGGAAATCACATGCTAGACAGGTACAACTCAATTCCCAGAAAACCACAAATAATCAAATTATTTGCAGGTACCTGAGATGACAATATGGAGATGGATAACAGCAAAGCTAATTTCTCAAGAACAAAATATGTCAAACCGATCTAACTTTCTTCTACAGCTGGACAATGTGTCTTGTAAATAGGGTAAAAGCTGTGGATGTAATAATGCATCTGAGCCATGGCGAGGCATTTCACACTGCCTTATGCGATGTTTTCACCAACAAGTTCTGTAAACATGGTTTCTACATGGAAGATGGGATTAAGCTAGAATTAACCTGATCATAAAACTGAGGTCAGATGGTACTGGGTAGCATTTAGTATGTCTGGAGCTCTGTAAAGGCATGCACACTTGTTCCAATACCGATCAATCCTTCCATTAACAACATCAGTGACAAAACAGAGAACTCGTTTATAAAATTCACGGGTGACATCGAGTGACAGGAGGTGCCAGCATGTTAGAGGGTGTGAGCAGAGCTCAGGTGACCTTACACTGGAGAGGTGAAGGACAGGATTTTACTCAGGAAAGACAAGGGAAAAACTGTTCGCCAAGGCTATGAAACTGCACAAATAGCAGATGAAAAAAATCCAATGAAGCAGCACCTCCGAGGACAACAGCAGAACCTGAATCACTGAAACCACGCTGCTGCTTCTGTCTTTAGCGATCCTTTCTGTACATTCCTAAAGCTGTATGCTCCTGATCTTACTTCCAGGGGATCCTGCCTGCACTTCACACATAAGGGTCTGTCAGAGGGTTGTTCATGGTCTACGCTCATTCCTAGGAAGGCTGGAGTTGCTCAGAAAGCCATAAACAAAAGACTGGTTCTAGACCTTTCAATTTTCTCTGTATGTCCAGAGGAAATGTACTTTTCAATTACTGTATTTTCAAAATTGCGGGGAAAAGTTTATCATCATTTTTAAAAATAATGTTCTCTATAAAGCAAATTACAGCAAGTTGTTATGTACATAACAAAAAGATTAAAAATCTTTTTTAAATCAAATCTGAAAAAAAAGCAACCTATACCTACTGTTTCCAGATCAACTGCATACAGTGACTTCATACACAGCACACAAAGATTTCACGTCACTTCCTTGCACCATCCCTAGGCCACAATAACGGTCCTGTTTTTGGTTTGTGGACTCCCAGAAAAAAAGTTAGATTTGCATATTTTAATTAATAATGGCTGGCAAAGCACAAAGCAATAAATGCCTCCCAGGCATGCAATAAAATCTGAGGTTTATTTACAAATTAATACAGTGCGTTAATACTGCATTATTTAATCTCAACTGCTGTTAATTAAAGCACCAATCACAATCAACTGGGTACATTATAAAATAAATAACAGTATAAGAAATAATTTTAACCTTCCTTCATCAGCATTAAAAACATTTAGCAGAAAAGGAGAAAATTGTTTTTTCTTTTTAAACACGTACTTTAAAGCCTAATATGCAAATCTAAAACATCAGCATTCACATTGTTATTGACGCTGATGCTTGTAGCTCTTTGGATCTGCTAGCTCGGGAATATTTATGTAACTTACTTGATATCTCCCTGCTTTTGTAATCCTCGTGCAGTATGCAAACAGTAAGAAAATAGTGCTAAAAGATGGTAATAAAACCAAAATTTGTTGACCCTAGCATACCAAACAAAACATACCTTAAGTCCAAGACACTCGGTATATCAGTAAGACTACTCATGAAAGTAAAATTTATGTGACATTATTTGTAAAATGTGTGGGAGCTGGTAATATTCTGTATTTTGAGGCACTAGCTCAAACTACTGTTCAAATTCCACAAACACACAAGATGACTGATAGATAACTTTGCCTGGGAAAGACAGCACAAGATTCCATAACCTTAAATACTCAATTTATGAATGTTTAAAATGTCCTGGACAGTTTTACACAGGGAATTAAGGAGGAGAAAGACAGAAATATACTCCATACGATAAAAGTCCTTTAATACAGACGAGCATATTAATGCAGAATGAGGAAGCTGAACTAGCTCTATAAAGTCAACGCATCCACATTTCCCATCCAAAACCATCAGCTCTGCAAGAGAAACAGTCTTTCACTAATCCCAAAGAGAGAAACCCACACGTATTTGTAATCTAACAATTGAGTATTTTATGTAAACAAAAATTGTATAACTGAACTCAAGTCATTCATACCACATTGGTAATTTAATATAAATCTACACTGCAGTTATGATAATTAGAAGACAACATTTTCTGTGTGTTTTCAAAGCTCATAAAACTGCTTTAACTTCTGTATTTCACTCTTTCCCAAACATGGTAATTGGTCTTTTCTGGGCATTTTGGGCATGTAGCAAGAGACCAGCCACTGCTCTGTCACCAAAATGCTTTCCAGCACCCTGGCAGGGGGCAGAGCAGCTGGCATGACCAGTTTGCAAACAAGGTTGGCCCTCTTACTTATATAGTTAAAAAAGGACCATTTGAAAAGCAAAACACTATCTAGGTAAAAACATCATGATTTTAGTGAAACATTTATTCCAACAATGCAGTTTGCTTTCTAACCATATTTAAATCACACAAAATCCTGAAACACTAAAACCTGCCTAATATCTTGTCTGCCTTTGGGCATATTTTCTAGTACCTGTTGCGTAAACACAAGCATTTCTGTTTATCAGCGTGTTCCCAACTCCCATTTTTCTGTGGTGTTTTCAAAACTAAGCACCTCCCCACCAGTGAGGATGGCTCCTGAGCGGCATGGATCTTCACTTCTGAACTCACTGCAGGCATTAAAGATGGACCAGCAGTTAATTTTCAGCACTCAGCTAAATGAGCCATCATCCCCCAGTGCAGGTGACGATATCAGTTTAACCATCCATAATAATCTTAGTCTTCCATCAGTTCTTCAGCAAGCTGACCTGCATCAGTGACTCAAGGTTTATTTATTTCAAACCCTTTGGCTTCAGTCATTTGTCTTCCATGTATTTATTGAATGTGCAAAACACACAGAGACACACTCCTCAGCTGATAGGAGCTGACCTAATGTTCATCAGACTTTCGTTGCCTTAAAGGCTACTGCTCTGTATGGCTTCTGTTAGCTCAGGTATCTCCAGTCTTCCTTTGAGCAGCTTTGTATGAAGTCTGAATAATGCTGCAGTGTTTACAGGAAAGACAGAGAAAGCCATGCTCAGGAGAGCATGCTGTACTGAGTTTATTGTTTTAGACTTGAGGTCGTAATTATTTCATAATATTAACTTCCTTATTCCCCAAAACACATTGAAAGAATTGTAATTTATCTCCTTATTTTGCACAGCCGGCTTTCAAGACAAATTTACAGAACACGGAGCAGCAAAAAGTCAGGGAACAGCAAATAAATGAGGAGAAAGCTGATATATTAACTACGCAGCGCCACGTGGAGAAACTGTGTGTCTGCAAAACATGTTTCTCCACCATTATTTATAAATACTGTATTAGTGTGTTTTCACTGCTTCCACCTGCAGAGCTATTTTGGGTGGTCATTCAGTTCAGGGACCTCTGCAGAACCAGGCAATGAAATCTGCTTTCTGTTAGCCTAGAACAGCAGTTGTTGTTACATGCACTAAGGGGAGTGAACTCTTCAAAAACGCCAGGCTGAAGAAGTCTGAGTGCCAAAAATCTTTCTGAAATTCAATGGGAATGAAGTGTAGAGGTCCCTAAATTCCTCTGATTTGCTGACAAACCTATATAGATTTTAACAGAAGAAACATATAGGTGTTTTAAGTTTTAAGTTATTCATTAAATCCTTTCATATACCTCAGTCCCATATGCAGCCCATAGTATCTTTTAGCACATCCTACACAAAGAAAGAACTTTCAGAAATCCAAATATTTTTCCTTCATGCTACATGTAAAGGGGTTACTTATTACAAATAAACACACTTCCTAGAAACTGTTCTGTCCACAATATGCAAGGACTGGATTCTGCATGGCCTGGACACAAACAGAAGGAAGGTGGTAAGGGCTTAGAGGGAAGCATCGTACCTGCAGGTTTAACAAAACTGCTCCGATTCTCATGGCCTCACTGACTTCAAGGCTGTACATCAGCTGGGGAAAGCGGGGAGGGCTCTGGTTGTTGGGTGGGAGCACCTCAATGTAAACAGTAGTAATAGAGCTCCTGAAATGAGACAAAAAATGGAAGTCAAAATCAATAAATCAACAACCAGAAGGCAACCAACAGAGTCTGTTTTATTCACTGTGTGTTCTGTAAGCCTAATAATCTCCCTTTGCTCCTTTAACAGCTTCATGACGTACTTTCCATTCCACATCAAAAGTAAACCAGGCTGCAATATTAAGCGAAGAAAAGCTAAATCATGTCTTTAAAAATAAGCCCAAGTGTTATTTTAAAAACAAAACTATAAAATACAGCAGCACACACCATGTAAAAAGAAGCCTCATAATCCTCTGGTGACACTGCGTCCTCTAGAAGAGGATGAGGCATTCTGTGGTGGTAGCTCCTCCTGCTACACACAGCATCCACCCCTGGAGCATCTGGGCTGTTGTACAGTTTGCTACCTTTCTTTGGAAGAGGGGGAACTGAAGAGTGATGTACACAACTCTAAAAGGCCGCATCGGTATGGTGGTTCACACGGATGAACCCAAGTTCGCCTCAAGAGTGAGCCACGGCAACACAGGAGGCTTCAAAAGCCACCTCGGAGACCTGGCAAAAACTCTGACTGCTCCGAGCCACTGACCCAAATGTAACACAAAAAGCAAATTGAAAGCTCTTCTGGGAGTGCTTACACCCACTGCGGACCCCGTGAAACCATTCTGTAGACACACTTAATATTCAAATGCTCTGAATTTAGAAAGGAAGCCAGAAATCCCCCAGAAGTTGAGAGGAAGATTTAGTGTTTGTCCTAAAGGGAACTTTCTCTTGCATCCTTGCTCAGTAATTCCATCTGCCTTCTCTCCTGAACGTTACCACAGCTCCACTTCCCAAGGCATTTCCCCAGGAGGGCAAGTGCTATGCTGCAGGTACGACTTAATCTGCATAAGCCATTAGACAAAGTGGGTAAATCCTGCAGCCCTACAGCTTCAGAAAGAAACCGTTAAGGACAAATGAAGGTGTTGCTAATTTTCAGAGGGAAGAAAAACCACACCAGGTGAACATGCAGCAAGCTTGAGGGCTCTGATAACGAATCACAAATGCCTCTGTGGGTGACTGCACCACAGTGGTCCCCAGGGGCACGTCCAGAGGCACGGCGTGGGTCCTGTGTGTGCCCACAGCTTAGCACCACCTCGAAGCTCAAACTGGGCCACCACCAGCCATGTCATGATGTCCTAAGCAAACTTCTGTCTGTGCCCAAAAACCCTGCCTTCTGTTAGTTGGCTTCCCCGAGCTTCTCAGGGACAGCAATGTAGCAGCCAAGTTGCTCCGGAGCATATGCCAGATTCGGGTCCCTCTACAAGTGCAGGGCATGAGAAATCTCACTGCTTTGGACATAACAGCCTAATAAGGTCCTTATTTGATTTAATTACACTTTAAACAAGTGACTTCCACTGAAATGCATTAGGCAGTAACAGAGCTTTACCATCCACCATTCCACACAGGGTTTAAGAAGCTGAATTTGCAGATGTCTGTCTCATGGGATATAAACAAACCCAGCATATCCAGGGCAAGATGGACACTTAAAACTACAGCAGACTACTCAGTGTACATTACTTCCTTATAAACAGTCACTTTCTAAAATTTCCTGCCTTCTTGTCTGCTTTAAAATACTCCATCATATCCCACTAACATTTCTGAATCTATGTTCCACACTTAAATCATTGGAATAAAATAATACCATCACCAAATGATAGAAAACAGACACAATAAACGAGCAGGCAAAATATCACTAGAGAACCCAGACTGCGTATTTTCTTGAGATAGCTCTTGACTATGTTTGATATACACATCCAAATAGTTGAGTTTTAGTGTGCATTTTTCTTCCACTGCTGGATATTTAATAAAAAAATGTTGTTTTTTATCATTTTTTCCTGATCCTGCTACATTGCAATAATGCCCAGGATGATTCATTCTCTATCAGGCTCTTTAAAAAATGCTTTCTGTTCACAACAGTAAACAAATTTTCTTCAAATCTTTAAGATAAGATCACAAAAGTAAAATACTAGCAGACTGCAAACAAAAAGCACTACAGTATTAAATGGCTTTTTTTTTCCATTTTCAATCAATTTTTGATTAGTGCTCTGCAACGTTACCCATTCCTTTTCTGTTATATGAAGGCTTTTTAAGCAGTTCACAAAATCTAGTTGATGAAAAAGGAAGGAGACAGAGCTGAGCCTTCTAACGACTGCAGTGGATGTTTTAACACTGCAAGAACAGGGGAACGTGCTGAAAACAGAACAGAGCTCAGAAGTGAAAAATGCTCACACAGATGCACAATACAGCTTTTACGCTACTCCAGCTAAATGGTAATACAAAGAAAGCACGGCCAACAAGTCACTGAGATTGTGTCACTGAATCCGCTTCAGCTTCTGCATGCTTTCTACATACAGTTGCATTATATACTGTATAATGAATATATCTGTATATGTGGACTGACTGATCTTTGGCCACACCATCTCTGCATATGCAGGGCAAAGAGAAATTGCCCTTTTCCACTGGACATTTCAATAATCTCATGATCAAATAGTTCTAGATTGTACTTGGTCTGGTGGATTGCTGTTATCACTAACTGAAGATTCCACTGAATCCCCAAAATTTTGAGGAAGATAGTGAAAAGGCTAAGGTCTGAACAAAAGTTGTTTGATTTTACAAATGCTTTTCCTGCTTTCTCACCAATAGATACCAGTAATTACTATATGCTTAACTATAATTTTAGTTTCAAAAAGCTAAACCGCATCTTTAAACTTTTATACTTTGAATATATTTACAGTACTTAAGTGTACTTAAATATACTTCAAATTGAATTAGTGACACCTGCTATTGACGGAAATTTTAATAATACTCTACATAATACCTTATTTTATGCACAGTTACGTGCCAAGAATTTAATGTGTCATGCAAGAGCTACACAGAATTCATTTCAATTTAAATTTGTGCTCATGGAGGCCACAGAACTACTGCTCTTGAGCCAGCTTTCCCTGTTTGGCTTTGCTTTGTGCAGAAGCAAAGGGATAGTTGAAACGACTAGAGTCAGCCTGGCATGTCCTGCAGCAAGATGCATATTTGGGGAAAAAAATAAGAAAGAAGTTTGATATTTGAAATTAAATCAAACCCTTCATTTTATTTATTTACTTATCTTCCCATCTTCCTGCCAGCAGAAACATAAAAGGTGCCTAGACCTAGCCCATTCCTAGAGGTCACAGTTGCCGGTCACTGCCTCCACCACACAGCAGCAGGGCACCTAACACAACGTGATGGCTTTGCAGATGAAGCTGCAACAATTTCCTGCAACCCCAACTGCGAGGTTCTAAGCACATCACAAGGAACTAACATTTAAGAGATGCAAAAGGACAGCTTTAAAGACCTTTGAGCTCACAAGCTCTTCCTGGCTCTTCTTTGTGTAAAATCAGAGGAGGCTGCCTCAAGCCCTCCAGCTCACGTCTGGTTTTCCAGCCTTACAGAAAAACAACAGCAGGAAGGAAGCAAAATCTTTTTTATCCAAATGTACCTTACCAAGCAATAGTTCTCTGCATAGTTTCTTCTTTCATGCCACCTTCACACTTGGGAAGTCTCCAGTGCTTCCCCCCATGATTTTTTCACCTTCACTGATACAGAGGAAACAGCCCTGGGCCCTGAAAACACCTGAGCAGCCCTGGGGCTGTGCATGGCAACTATCGGAGTGCTGCTTGGGTGCAGTGGTCTGTGGAACACCCCCTAAAAGCTATGGAACAAATTGTGTGTTGTAATTCCCTAAAAAGAGACAAGCAGAAGCTGTAATGAATGAGAGGTTTTCCACTTCTGAAGATTATTACATTAATGACATTTTAAGAGGATGAAGCACAGCCTCACAACATATATCAGCAGAAGTATCTATTTTAGGACAATAAAAAAAAAATCCCCAAAAGGGAACTGACAGCAATCATCATTGTATTAGAGCAGCAGCTACCACTGCTGGTTGGCCATGCTACTGCCTTCTGAAGTGGCATTATTGACTTTGGTCTGCCACTTGAATACTGTTCCTACCACACAACCACAACCGCATAATCATCCACAATCTTCTCTTCACCACTGCTAACAGCCCACTATCAGCTACCCTAAGAGATGGCATATCAAGAAAGCAAGCAACAGAGAGAAAGGAAGAGAAAAATTCAGTCAGAAAACCGTGTTACCAGATGTTAGTGTTATGAACAGTCTAACAGTCAGAATACTTCAGCGAGTGGAAACATAATTGTAAAGTATCTGCAGAAGAGAATGAGCTGCTTTCTTGAATAATATTGACAGAAGCAACAGGTCCTGAAGAAAAAAACGATACACAAAAGTGATCTTTTTTGTAGACTTTTCTTTTTACACCCCTCATTTGAGGAGGAGAAAAGTCTGTGGGAGATTAAAATGCTGGAGACTACAGTTCCTCTCAGTCACCCTCTTTGGACAACAAGGTTTACACATTATCGATACACGACACCAGACAGAGAACCAGAGCCTCTTTTATGCACCTCCCTGCATCCTCTGAAATGAGGCCACCTATGCACTATCGCCACCTGCAGAATACAAACTCAAAAGAAGCAGGTAAGTAGGACTTGATACCTTTGGCTTTTTGAACATGAGAGCATCCTGTTGTGCCCACAGGAAACCTGCAGACTGCTTTCACCTATCAGCTGGTAGAGCACAGAAATAATTCTGCCAGTTAGAATTAAGGTCTCAGGTGGGGTACCGCTCACCACGGGCACAGCTTGCCAGGTATGTCCCCAGCACGCTAAGTCTGGGTGCCCTTGCACACCCTATGCCTGTACAGGTCTCCAGCTCAGCAACCAGACTGTTCCTGAGACTTCTTTCTGCATCGCATCTCACTTCTTCCTTCCTTACATCCGTTCACTTCCATTTCTTATAATAAATGTGCATGCACAACTACAGCATATCATTTGAACTTTATTAAAAACAAACAAACAAAAAAACCAAAACATTACACGCAAATGAAATAATGAAACCTGTGTGCTACATGAAGAATACAAGTAAGGAACAAAAAGTGAAAGCATTAAACTGATTTCTAATATGACACTTGTCCAAAATGAGACCCTTAGACACCAAACAGAACACACCGAATCTTATTCCAGTTCCAAGTTACAGACATAAGGGTGTGTTCACACTAATTACACACTGCTAAGCACTGATTAAAAATTATTTTCATTATAAGATGAATTACCTTCTCTGCGCAGGAGGAGCACTATCAGATGCTTTGACAGTGAGAGCATAGGATCGCCCCACTGACAGTACAACTCCTGGAGCAATGGTGATAAGGCCTGTTCGGTCATTGATGATGAAGTCTCCCTGATCCCCAGCCAAAATTTCATACACTATCTGTCCATTGGGTCCCTCGTCCGCATCTACAGCAGTGAGCTGCAATTCAAAACCAGAATGTCAGCACGCACGATTCAGTGTTGTATTTTAGTAGTTTTGTTTTGTTTTGTTTTTTTAAATAAGGCAACTTGTTAGGGGTAGAAGAAGCAAAGATGAGAGAAAACTTGAACACCTGTAACATATGCTGTGATTTCTAATTACAGTACAAGAAGGATATAGTTTAAGTGAAGGATAATAGGTGGAAGAACATCATGGAGCACAGAAAAACTGCCTACCTAAGATTGCAAGGAAGTTATTTTAAGATATGAATTAAGAAAACTAATTGAGACCAAGTTTACTTTTTGTAGAATGGAATTCATAACACTTCTTTAAAAAAGGTGTGGGAAGGGTTACTTACTGTGTTGAAAATCTAACAAGAGGATCGCATTTTATTACTGAAACTTCCCATCCCTCTCTACACTCTTCAAGGTGGCAGCCCTGTTACTGCCAGGAAGCCTAATATCCAGGTTTTGCATTACAAGCCCCCGCTGGGTGGAACTGGAGAACAACACTCACGTTACTCCTGGGTGCACGCACCACAGAAGGAGCCAAGCAGAAGGGAAATGGCATTTGTTCCATATGGACACAACCAGGCACCTCACACACATGCAAGGCCCCTCTCCCAGGGCACCACCGATCTAAAGGCTCTGCTTATAAGGGGCTACCTCAAAGCTGGGTGACAAATGCAATTGAGCATGTACTTCCACTTTGCTGCCTCGACACCATCTCTCTACTGGGCCTGTACTTACTCTCACATGAAGCGTTTCTGCTATAGAATTGTACAATTTTGGCTCTCAGGATGAGAAAATTCTAAGGCCCAATGTTTTAGACACAAATTATAAAGATGAGCATTTTTTTATTACCAGTGGAATGAGGAGGTTTGTATCCTACCCTCGGAAAATGCAGCAGGTTTATCCCACTTCCATAGCATACAACGTGAAAAACATTTACACACGCACACAGCCAGAAAAAAACATCTCTGTATTCCTATTTGTTTGCTTCTAAACAAGTGTCAAGTACTAACAACTCTTACTACCACGCCACAAAGCAAATATATCTAGCAAGCAGATTTCAAATTAGACCTCTGCCCTAACGTAGTCAGAAATATGCATCCACGCTTCAGTCATGCCAGTTGACAGCCCCGTCTCTAAGCTTATCCCTTTTACTGCCTCTCATCTTCCTTTCCTAAGGAGTAAATACAATTTATTCTGTGTACGACATAATCACACGGCACACACTGCCCATCAGTTGAGTCTTATTACACAGCTTAACACTGCAACTTAATTAGTGTCTTCAGAAAACAAAAGGGAGCAGCAGCTTTCTGTGCAATTTAGGGTTGAATCTCCAAAGTTGACACGAACTACGCCAGAACCTCTGGACTTTCTACGGTCAGCATCTGCTTCCCATAGGTGTCAGCTTGATGACAGACACACTGCTTTCACAGGTGGCTCTTCATTACCCTGGAAAGAGCAGGGGATGACATAACGCCACCTGACCAGTGCTTGGACCCTGAAGGAGGCCACAGCAGGTGGTGGCAGCGCTGCCCGTGCACCCAGCTGGCCCAGCTACCAACAGCAGCGAGTGGAAATGAGAGGGAATGACGGCCCAGCAGGCTCCTGGTGGGAAATGGCGAGAGGCAGCAAAAGGTATGGCAGCAGGGCCCTCTTGGGACGTACAAACCAGTATGAAATCTCAGCCTCAGAAATGATTCCCTGAAGAGAGGCTCCTGAAGAGAAAATGAAAAACCAGGTATGCAGCTTCTTGAAAGGTCTCTGCTGGCCTGTCTGCTTTGGCTTTCTTGACATGAATGCTCATGCCAGTGGGCAGACTTGCACAAGGACCACAGGTCCAGGATTTCAGGGTAACACACAATGACATGAAACTTTAGCGATGACCATGAAGCTAATGGCAGGATCAACAGACGTTAACTCAGCCAGGGGCAGCCAACACAGCAGGCTAAATGTCTTGTCTGTCAGACACTGTTTTCTCATCCTCGTGGCACTCTCAAAGCTGACAGGAGTGCAGACAGGTAGAGAAACCCATTCAGGTCTCTGCCGCGTTAGGATATAATGTAATCTGTTAATCAATACAGCATCACACTCAAGCTTCAGCCAGTTGCAGCCTTTCAGAGCACTACCTACAACTTTCAAAATACCTTTGCCCAAGATAGCGAAGAACTCAGAGCAGGTATGCTGAAAACAAGTGATTTAGGTGTATTAGCAAAAGTAGGGTTTACCTTCTTTATTAGCAGTGCAAACTGTTACTGCTGTTGGGGATTGAGTTACTATATGGAGGACCAGCCATTTGTAACATGGAACAGGCTGTACACAGTACTCATCGACTGAAAACTATGTTAAGTTCCTTTTCTGCTGAAGCAATCACTGTTGTACATCTTTCACACAGAGCACAGTGGTCCAAAGCTAAATTCCAACAGAAATATTTAACTTTAAGCTGCTTGTATTTTATTTCTTTGTCAAGGATGCTTCCTTCCAACAATCCGACTATCATCATTGCACCAGAGCTATCACATCTTAATTCATTGAGGCATGCCATAATACATTGCACACAATATAAATAGTTGAAATATTTCAAAAATCATGAAAGAGATTCCTCTCAGAATTAATATCCACATGGTATCTCTGCAGAACATCTCTTGTTTTCTATTTTCTTTTGAAATTCTGAAGAAATCCTATGAAGACTGCACTTTTGTCATGTGCTATACGTTCCATCCATACAATGTCTTGACATATAAAACTCTGACTTAAAATGGTCAGACTGAATCAGCACACCAAAGCTGAGCATATAAAACACACTTTCTGTGCCCTCGTGGTTTAGAACTTAAACCCCCTCGTTCAACTGTTTTCCTTGATCACTCATTCTAGAGTTTCTATACATATCTGCATGCATTCATTAACCTTGCAAAAAGTAGCTTTCAAACTAAGTGACATAGTTAAGAAGTGTTGTAATAACCTTCTCCACTTCAAGAGTAACATGCACAAAAAGACAAATAAAAGCTTTATCCAAAATACAGGTCCTAAGCTTTAATCACAGGATTTGGAACGTGTCCAGTTTCTACTGTGACGACATGAAAAAGGAAATTAATAGACTACACAAATACATAAATTAATAAGGTTAATTAAACTTACAAATACTGAGTGCTTGAAAAGATAAGTGTTTTGAATAACGTTTTAGGGGCAAAAACATTAATAAAAATAGAATTAAAGTTTTACAGCTGCCATAATATATAATTCTATAAATTCATCTCCAGCTGTCCAAGACCGATACAGCTTCATAGTTAACAAGATTTTAGAAATCCATCTAAAATATATGCAAAAGAAGTACAAAACGTGATTTTACTTTCCTAAGAAACTTTTTGCATCCAGCAGTATCAGTGTCATTACATTAACATCTAACGCACTGAAAGTTTTGCAAAATGGGTGCATATTCTCCTGCAGCAAGAAGTGATTTACTTGGATGGAAGAGCAGATACATAGCGACTGCTATTATCAGCCCTAAAGCTTGCAAAGACATATTCCTGGTTACTGCATGAACTCTGTTCAGACTTACTTTACACATGGAGGAAAATGGACTTCAACTGCTGACCTTCTGCAGCAACACTTCCAGTGAACTTGCCCTGAACAGAGTGACTACCAACCTTTCCAGCAACTCTACGTTTTTCATGAATTAAATGCTCAACAAGGTTAATCTGACCTGTGCTGACCTCAAGTGAATCCTGCAGAAACTGCATCATGCCACTTTGACTCCCAACAGCTGTCCTTGAAGTAACTGTTCCAGTCAAGCAAGTGCAAGGCTCCAGAGTCATATTTGTACATGTATATGATGTAAAAAGGTGGCAAAGAAAAACAACAGATGCAATCTGGAGGAGCACAGCAGTGAAAAATGCTGGGCTACCAGAACTTAGTAGCTACTTACAGTCCTCATTTTTCTTGGGCTTGGGATACAACTCGGCCATTAGTTTAACTAGGAAAAGCAGTAATAAGCTGCTGTATGTTGGGGGCAAATGGGATGTGCAGATGTGTGTCAACTTGGGCAAACAAAATATAACACTAACGCAGAGAAGGTCAAAGTTCTTTTTCAATATTGTTTCTTCAGAAATGTCATTAAATCTCTATGCATTACTTGGACACAATCCACCAGTGCACTGGCAGCCCACAGGGCCGACCGTGCCCGGGGTGCCTCAGGCCTGTCAGAGCTCAAGAAGCACTTGGACAATGCTCTCAGACATGGGGGTTGGGTTTTGGGTGGCTCCGTGTGGCACCAGGACCCAGACTGGATCCTTGTGGGTCCCTGACAACTCGGGGCAGTCTGTGATTCTATCATTACACTTCTACTCCAGTTTATCTGTGTATTTACCAAGAAATGCAAACATAAACCAGTTTTATTTTCTCTTTCTGTAAATAACGTTTACTTTGTAGCTCAGAATTAATATGCTGATGGACTGAAGGCAAAAGGTTGCAAATAACCACATAAATAAAACCTTAATTGTGAATCAGAGACAACTTGTATAAAGATCTCTAAATTGTTCTGAGGGTTAACAGCAAGATGCATGTTTAAGAGCTGAAAACTATGAGCATCTGCCAAGCTGCAAATACCCAAACACAGCTCTAATACATAATTTAGTATGTGTCTGTATGCAAGGATGGCTTGAGTCACATTTGCATACGTGCATGGAATGAAAAGCAACTATTTAAAAGAGAGAAAATGATCTAGTACTGCGAAGTCACATTTAAGGCAAGAGCAAAACAGTCCCAGATGAGCTATTTATTTAATAGCTCTAAATAAAATTTGTCCCCATGTATAGCTGCAACAATTGTTACTGTTCAAGACTAATTCTACTGTGAGCAAAAGATAAGTGACAGAAAATTTACTGCCTGCAGCCTTGCCATGTTTTATCTCTTTGCTTTCACTTTTGACCTTCAGCACAATGGACATTTATGCTGAGATGTGTGAAGTTAAATGCCCTGTTTAACCAACACCTGGGGTACTTCCTCTAAATTACTGTACATAGGCGGTATTAGAATTGTTTTGACTCTCACAAGGTGAACTGGTAATGTACTAATCTACTGTAGAGAGTATTGTCCATTTCCAGTCAGAGTTATTTAAGTATTCTTGTGAGAGTACCCCTGAAAGCCCTGTGAGTGTGGAACATACCTCTGCAACATAAAAACAGATAG
The DNA here is from genome assembly GCF_963932015.1 of Anas acuta. Lineage (NCBI taxonomy): Eukaryota > Metazoa > Chordata > Aves > Anseriformes > Anatidae > Anas > Anas acuta. The sequence goes on from NC_088985.1 coordinate 2,676,256, forward strand.
AAATTAAGATACAGAAAAATTAAAATTGGTTATTTTGGTTCCATAAATTTAACTTTAAGGGAAAACCAGCATATACTTCTCAAGGGCAGTTCAGGATTTTTTTCTGTTGTTTACAGTGCGTACAAAAATATCCAGTGTAGTTTTCATCGGCCAAGGAAGTCTTGCACCCTCAGGCAAATTTACGCAAAGATCTAGGTAGCTTATTCTTTTTGCTGTCTTCTGTCCCTTCTCAGTTCTCATTTTCTTGCTTAATATTCACTCTGCCCTGCATAGTTTATGCTGTATACAGAAACGAGACATGCCTAAAGAAAAACCCTAACAGAGTGAATTGAAATGACTTCTGTTATTGCATTATGGCTGCATACGCCACTTATCAATAAGTAACTGGCTTAAATGTCTGAATCACCAGGAGCACAAAGCTCTAACAGAAAAATGGAAAACAGGATAGAAAAACTGTAACAGTATACAAAGCTAGAATTAAGTATTTCAATAGGTTTAATATTAACCAATCTTTCTAGTGATAACAATTATTTACCACACATTTAACTGTTTTAAATGACAGATTTCTCAACCAGCTATTGTGCTTCTCACAACAGGGAGCACAATAAAGTACCTACAAAAGCAGAGGGAAAAAAATCAGGTAAGAAATTCTCAAGCTGAAACAGACAGAATATACAGGAACTTAACTGAGAAGACATTCTCCTCAACCAAGGACTTGAACAGTTTTGCAAGTATTCGGAGCAGAGAACTGACATTAAAACTTCCCAGACTCTGTTGTCAACATGCCAATGGTCAAGGAGCACAGATTTCATGCTCTGCTCCATAACTTCAGGAAACGGACAGAGGTCCCACTAAGGGGACAAGATCCTCTGCTGGGACACACTCCAACTTTTGACAAACACAAAACCTGCACCTAAGCCTTGTAACTGGAACACAAAAGGCAAATGACCCACCCAAACCACCATGCTCCCAGATAAAACCAGTGCAACACAGCAACACAGAATGTCTCTGATTCTGTTCTTTTCCTCGCTCCCACTAAAAGCAATACGGGAAAGAAAGAAAATTCCTTGCTCTGACCACCCATTAAAATTGTTTAAAAAACCAACAACAACAACTAAAACACTGAATTTCACTCATTATAAATTCTTTCCTCTGTTACTTGTGGTTACTTTCAAGCAGAGCCTAAGGAACTTTTTGTTTATTTGTTTTTTAAATGACAAAAAAAAAAAAAAGGTGTACTAGACAGGAAATACAGAATCTATTTTTTTTTCCTCTTTTTTCCAGGAGTAAAATCAAAATTATTTCCCACAAAATGGGACAACATGAAAGTACCAAACTTGTTGTTTTTTTTTTTTTGTACTTTTCCATGCAACTCCACTCAGCAAACAAAAATAAATTTTAATTTCATATTACGCTTAGTATAACAAAATCAAAGTGGCAACTACATGAGAGCAATTACGCTGCTGTAGTATAAATTAACAATATTTGTTGAAAGATGACATGCTTCATAAAAGAAATACTTTCCTGATCATCCTGAAAATACAGTCTGAGTAGAATGCTAAGTGCAAGCCAGTGCTTATGTGTAAATGTGCTTATGAGATTATGTTATACTTCTGTTTCCTTGAATGAAAGACTCTGTGCCTAATGCCTGGGCACAACAACAAGGCATTCAACTTCCCAAATGCCCCAGCAGAATGAAATCACGATTGCTGGTATTATGAAAGTATTCAGAACTGACACCTTTTATGTCCATTATTTTACAAATTCAGACCATCTGGCAATGGAAGATTATTTGAAAAGCAACCTCCCTCCCAAAACAGCCAGAATTATTTACCCTCCAGCTTAGACCATATTATAAACCCTGATCATCTGGAAGTACCCACACGTTAGGGTTGCTAACAGAAGTATGGAGAAAAGAAAAACTAATTGTCTTTTAGCAAAGGCAAGCTTAAAGCCTGACTTGCCCAGCACACTCATTTCCAGCTTCAAGATGCCGTTCTAGAAAGGACCTGTTCCACATCTATTTCATGCACTAGCAAAGTTCAAACACTTTGTCCAGTATTTACAGATAAACTTTTCTTCTCACCATTACTGCCCTTATGCTTTTTTGTCCTTGCAATGCTTCCAATCTGCTTAATTTCATTGGTCTGATTGATGCAAGCAGTTACCCAGCGTCAGGTAACTGCTGGAAGGGGTGGTGGAGGAGCAGGCACTTAACAGCTGCTGAGGCTGAACCTGCTCACAGAAGTAATTTGTTACTCCTCTAAGCTATTTTTGGTGGCACAACCTAACGCAGATGGCGTTGCAGAGCATTCTTCTTGCTTTCTCCCAGAAGGAACAATTTACTAAGGAATTTGTATTTGCAGTCCTCCTGCTTTTTGCACATCTACAGGGGCTGCAAATATTTACAGCTGCTCTAGCAAAGAGCATAAGCCCTAAGAACAGCACATTCCCCTTTAAATGTGCACGCACTTTAGCATTACAGTGGTTTTAGTAAAGCACAGTAGATGTTCTACTTCACCTCAAGCATCACAAGAGAGCCTGGGTAGGTCAGAGCATCCTTCAGGCCAACCTTGGCCACAGAAACCATTCCCTGTTCACATGTGCTAAAATCTCATTTAGCAACAACTTCTGCATCGTGTTTCCTGGTACTTGCACCTCCACCAAGAAGAAGAACCATTTAGACACTCTGACAACTTAAATCCACAGTACACTACTTAACCTAATGCCCTACGCAACAAAGGCTATATAACCACCCAGAGGACTTATTTTTGGAGCACTTATTCTTTAGGGGAAAAAATAAAATAAAATTTCAGATCCCTGTACCTTAAGTAGCAAATGAATACATAGTAGTCACAAAATTAACATTTTAATAGATGGAGTTAAATGTTGCAAAGGGAGCTCCTGATGTCAAACCCTACATGTAGCTCCCAAGTGTTAACTGCCTTTTGCTATATTGAACAATAATATTTATTTTTCTCCACATAGCCACCAGTTCCTGCAAAACTTGAAGGAAGTTAAGTTGGTTCAAAACTTTTGTTTTCCTGCCAAATCTCGTTGAAAATGTTCTCGTGGCTCTTATTGATCCTTTAAGCACCTGTAGCCCAGACTGATGAAAAGGCAAGAATAACACTAACAAAGATCCAAAGGTAACAAATGCAGAAAGCCAATGCAGTTGAAGCAGGGAATATGCCAAAACAGACACTGAACTCTCTCCACATTCCACTAAATTATTGCTGCCTTCAAATGCTAAGTTGCCTATTTATGAAAATAGTACTAAATCGGCTGATGAATTCTCTTCAAATATTCCTATTGCCTTTTCCTTTTCTTGAATGCTGAACTCACTAACATCATCTTGTTTTCTCAGCCACTAGGCTGGAAACACTCGAGCATGGTTAAGATCTTAGAACATTTACCACCAAAAAAAGTATTTTTTTCAAATAAGTTCAGTGCAACCATGTTTCACCTTCTGTCTGCAACCAAACATAAATCAGCATTTGCAAACATTACTTAAAATGGCTCCCCTCTCTCTCTTCTCCTTAAGTGGACTGGCATTCAACACGTTATGTGCTACCCGAATTGTTCTACAAATAAAATTAAATTTCTGTAGAAACTAAAAGGTTTTATGATACGATAAAACATTTCTGGATATGTACTGGACTGCTCTCCCAATACGTCTTATTTCAACAGCCCTCCAACTTTTTTAGTTTTTCCTATGAGTTAGGAAGTTCAAGAAAATGGCCATCACTCTGACATATCAAGTCTGATGAGAACCAAAAAGGCACATGAGAATTATTATTATTATTATTATTATTATTATTATTATCTTTTGAGGTTTTTCAGATTAAAAACTTTTGCAAAACTTCTGATGAAATAGCTGAAATGCAGGTATACATTTAAGATAGAGCTACAGTTCAGTACTAGCAATTTTTAATAACTATTTAATTAACAAGGTGGATAAAGATGCACAACCTTTATTTCTAGCTGTTTTCAGTGCATTTTCATCGTGTATTAACAAGACTACACACTATTAACAAAGTAGTTTAACCAAGCTAATACAAAAATGTAAAAAATTACCTTTATAACGCCTTCCCCAGGCCTCATATCTGTATAAATCTTGACATTGTATGATATATTGGAGAAGGTTGGGGAATTATCATTCGCATCAATCACCAGGATATTGACTGTCACTGGGGCACTCTCCTGTACACCATCAGAAGCTGTCATCTTCAGGAAAAAACAAACAAAGAAACTAGGAACATATTTTATTGGTGTATTTTTAAGACAATTTTAACTATAAGTATACAGTATGACAAGTTAAAGTCAGTATTTAGTTTTGCTTTTTTTTTTTTTTTTTAATATACCTACAAGTAAATTACAGGAGGATTCAACTAAGCTTGAGCCAGCAGTGTGCAAGACAGAATAAAAGCAAAATGAAAAAGCACCTTGAAAACACCCAATGTCAGAATAGCAGGAGAAACAGGAGGGATTAACTGGGGCTTCACAGGGTTGGGGCCAGTCCCGGGCTAGGATATGAGCTGCAGCCCATGGCTAGAAGCAGAGTCTGTCCCCAGCTGCGCTGAACATCCTCAAGGAGCAGGACTTGGCCACAGCTCACAAACCTAATGGTGCAAGTCTCACCTAGGCACCACCACACACACAGGATCTGCTGTCCACGCATGCTAAGCCCCAAGACAGCTTTTTAAGGTGAAACAAAGAGCTGGAGACTTTCTTACTCCACAGGAGAAGATCTCACTTCAAGTGCCGAAAGGACTGAAAACAGGGAGGCACTGTTTGGGAACTCCTGCAGAAGAATAGCTTTTCCCAGCATGGACATTTGTGAGTTGCTTTAGGGCTAGGATGTTTACTCACTGACTGCTAACTGCCTAAGGGAATACTAAATCCATTAAGCTGGTTGTGGTTTGTGTTAGCCTACTTCCTATGCTTTATGAAAATAGAAGCAGAAAGGACATGCAGGTATCATGTCCTTAGCTCAGGGGCAAAGAAAAGGTGAGGGTGTCCTCAAAGACCAGGCATGACGATTCAGGTGATTCAGACTGTGTCATGGGAAGGTGGCAAAGGGCTGGACACAAGCCTGGGACTGTTGAAACGAAGCTGGTATGGGGATCTAAAAAGTTGCTAGCAAAATAAAGACACTTATTTTGGAAGAGCACACTACTCCAGTATCAACACCCCATCATCACCTGGTAGTGCTGCTACTTACCCTTCATTCTGTTTGTCTTCCTCTGTGCCATTCTAATAATCTAAAATGATGTTAAAACTAATGATTTTTCAATGCTTGATCTTAATAATGCCTAACGTGCCTTCAAGAGGATTTAGCTTACCGAGAAGGTGTATATCTGCTGGGCTTCTCTGTCAACAGGCTGCAGCAGGGTGAGGTAGCGGGTGATGCCACTCTGAGTCACAGTGAAAAACGTATTGTAATCGTTCAGGAAGAGATGGAGCTGGGGATCCTTGGTCTTCAATTAAAGCAAACAAACAAACAGAAAACTATTATAAATTCATACATAGCATTAAGTTTCCAATTACTGAATGCTTCTAATTAAAACCTAAAAAAGCAGAAAGTAGAATACTCCTACTCCATGAAAGTGTAAAAAAAAGAAAAAACAAACACAGTGATCTGAAAATCTGACTCTCTTAATGATGTGTTAAAAATATTCTTTAACATATAGAGTAAATAAACCAAATAGTAAACAAATATCTCTATCTGCTAGTTTGAGATGATTTTTTCTTTAAAAAGATTTTAAGCCAGCAGTGAGACACCAGATTCAAGTATTTGTTTTCAAGTATATTAAAAATAAAACAAAACCTAACTTGATTAATGTAGCCATAGCTTTATTGCTGCATAGTGGTGCAATGAAAGAAGATAATCACACATGATGAAGAATATTGCTAAACTGATACCATTCATATATTTCCTTTGTCTGATGCAATATACTGATGCAAAATTATGTATTTCTCAGTCAATCAGATCAAAACCACAGTAAAGCAATCACAGGATAATTTTCAATAGGAATAACATTTATAGTAACAAGAAAAAAAAAAAAAAAGGAAGGCATTGTATTTTGTTACTCAAGACTTCCCTAGGTAGCTCGCTGGGAACAGACATTGTGCATGGAGGGCTCTGCACACGGCTGGCCAAGCAGGGAGAGTGAAATTCATTTTGGAGCAAATTGGACCTCAGCTAACAGAAAGGGGGAAGAATGTTCTGCCCATGGATAGAATCAGAAGTTACTATTGCCAGGGAAGGAGCAGCTTACTGAAGTCCAGAACCTCCAGCCACTTCTGTCCAGTGTGTCCTGATCTTGCTAGCTGGCTACAAGTGTGCAAGTGGATTTGCTATCCTTAGTCCTTGCCCTGTAGGTTGCTGGATGCCAGCACAGGGTAAGCAAAAGGGGTTTTAAATGCTGTATGCGCTGGTGGTTCTGAAAAGCCCTACAAATTAAAGCACTTTTCTGGGATGTCTGTTTTGTTGAAGTGACAGAAGTCTAAATTGTGACCAGGATTAAGTATCTTCCCCCATCTCTTTGAAGATGCTATTGAGTTATTGATATGATGCAATGGACTTTCCATGTTATGGTCAAATTTGAAAAAAAAAAAAAAAGTTATCTTTTATTGTCTTCTGTATTCCAACAAACATTTTTATGGCCTTGTATATTAATTAATCCAACTTCATATGTTACTCTCGGTATTTAGTTTATTTCTGTTACATGGGGTGGAATTAGAAAGAAGGAATGCAATTTTATTTGGGCAAAGCACAAAAGGCAATACAAGTCCCGTAAAAATTATCTCTAACTGCCCCCCATATAACGTGGAGATGAGGCATTAGAGGGCTGATACCATGAAAAAAATGTAACAGAAAATCCAGTGGCTGCACAAAGCATGGCTTGAAAAGTATTTTTACCAGCTGCTCTCCAAGATAGTTCTACAGAACATGCCCCATATAGAGTAAGACACAAAGTTCAAAACTGTAAAATTCAACAAATTGTCCAAACAAAAGTAGCATTATATTCCTCTTTGAATATTTTCTCAACCTGCATCCTGAATGCTTTTAGAAGGTTTACTCCTGCCCAGTTATTATTGTCATTCCTACACAAATAAACAGGAAAAACAACAGACCACCTAAAAGTTCACCAATCCCTACAATCTAGCAGGCAAAAACACTTGAGCTAACTCTACCATGCACTAGGTGTCATAATAAATAACTATGAGGACAGATGAGGACAACGGAAGGAGAAATAGATTTATTTTAGCAATCCAAAATACTCCAAAGCACACATTTGTGGAAGGCTAAGATTATACTATTTAAATGTGAAACCATTTCAGTTGCTGAATGCTCCATGAAAGAAATATCAGAGTGTTCCAAATCATTGGTGTCCTATTGCCCAGAGCTTTGCTGTAACTATGCCAGCTTTCAGTAAAATTAAAATTCATTTTACAACTAGCAATGCAAATGGTAATCTCTTTTTTCCATAAGAAATTATGGAAGGTAATTGCCAGTAATTGTTCACTTTGCAGACATTACGAAGTCAGTCAAAAATTTAATTTACGAAAGCCCTGGTTGGTTGTTACAGCTCTTGCTTGTCATGTCATTTAACAATATTTTTTCCCTAATTCGTTCTTGAGAAAAACCAACGATGGAGATCCCATTCGCTCTGAAAGTCATCTATCCTATTCCTTAGCTATTCTTGTATAAAAAAATTTACCCTCATGTGTAAGTCAAATCAACGTTGCTGCAATCAACGCCTATTTTTACTACTTCCATGCATGTTGGACCTACAAAGCAATTTATTTCCTTAATCTTTGCATTGGTATGCTTTTACACTTTTATCAACTCTTATGCTAAAAGAAAACCTGCTCAACTGAACTGTGTACATTCCACCAGGCAGATATTGTGAGAGAATGTAATTGCGGGAAACAATCCATCCATGTCACCAATGCTTTAGGTTTTTAAACTATTATTTTAGATAGGTCTGGACTTAAGCATTGATCCCTGACTATATTACGGGGTGATGCAGACTGGTTTGTCTCTGATACATTTTTTAGCATACAGTTTTAAGCACAAAACTATCAGAATCCAGACAGAGCAAACACGCAACCTGAAAGGACCATTTGAAGCATGCAGTTCAAACCTGGTATGGTTTGCATACTTCACACCTATTAGCAGGTACCTCTTAAAGGAAAAATAAGTACTTTCTGTAATACTGAAGTGTTGTATGGAGATACATAACTATGCAATGAGCACAAAGCAATCAAAACATAACCATGGTACAACTCCTCTGAGTTAGATGGGTTTATACCCTAGATGAACTTATCCCAGGGTCTATAAAGAGCTCTTTGCAGGCTTCAGGAAAGAAGTGATAGTCCAAGTCTCACAGAAACTTGGACGGGGTGAAAAATGAAGGAGGACTGGGGTAAAGAAATACTTAAATAAACAAACCACACAATTCAAACACAAATTAATTTTGCAAATGTAATACCCAATACCTACAGGAATGGCACCTGATGAAGGACACAAAACAAAAACAAATGACATGAGATGAATACTAATAAAGAAACACAAGCCTGCAAATGATGAAGACCATAAAAGAAGTGTATTTTAGGGAAAAAATGGTTACAGACAAAAATATGAGACGCAAAAACTGCTCCAATGCAGTATTAATAAAGAAAGCCTGGGTTTGAGTTTGTTCTGCTTGAAAGTCTCTGGAGAAGTCCCTGAAAGTTTGAAGGCCTATGCTGACGTTAATGTTACATTTCTGTTTCTCCTTTCCACTCACTGGAGCTTACAGCTCATTCTAAAGAAAACAGTTTTCCAATTTACTAAGACCACACCAAAATCACACGATAAAACAACAGTGGAAGATGTCTACTTATAAAACATTTTTCAAAAATATATCTCCTTAAAATTTATGTCCAATTATTGCAATTATTCTAATTTGTCTTTGCCATCACCTAGCGTGGAAAGCATTAAAACATGGGTCAGTATTTGACTTGGTAATGAAAACATCCCAATATCCTGCCTGATAAACCCACAGGCCATAAGGACACCAGGGACCAGACAGCTAAACATATGAGCCACAATGATACAAGACAAGCATGCCCATGGTTTAGTTTAGAGGCAACGCAGACTGAATGCAGACTGATTTGTTTTTTTTTTTAATTGCTTATCAAAAACCTTCCAGTCTTCCCATCTTAGAAAGGAACACAGCACAGGGTTATCACACTCCTAAGTAAACAGACAGCGAGGTCAAGACTATTAGAAATGTTTAGGCTTCCTGATTTCCTAGTGCGGGCTTGTCTCCAAAAAGCTGTAGCAATAAGGCTAGTTAAATGACACATCTTGGTTTTCCAGTGTTCCTCTTGTGAAGAACCATCTGCACCAAAATGTCCACAGAAGAGAGTTGTTTGGTTGAGATGTTTCCAGAATTTGCCTTATTTCTGGGTGGAAGTGCAAAGGCTTTTCCACTTGTGTCTCTCATTGGAATAAATCTGAGCTGCACCATCTTGCAGAACTGAAACAAGTGAGATTCCCAGTGACATCGACAAAGAGTTGTCCATCAGACTGATTGCTCTTGTGAGATGAGTTCATGTGAGATGAGTTCTGCAGGGCCTGATGAGATGGCCCTCCAGGCTCCCAGAGGCTTAGATTGCCCAGACAAGATAGGCACGACATTTGGAGCATTTCTCCTTAATCTTTAACATTGCCATTAGGTAGCCTAAGAACAACCTGAAGCAGCCTCCTGAGAATGATGACTTCAGCCATACAACTCCTTAGGCCAACAGAACCCAAGGAGAAGAATTAAAATTAAAGAATTAAATTCTGAGCAAATGAAAAACCTGGCAGAGGTCAACCAGTCTGAGGAGACTTTGTGCAAGGCACACAGTGAATATCTTTTTTCCTCCTTAAGCATTTTTATTTCTTTAAAGTGAGATCATTTACATGATACTCAATCGTACAACTTAAAACCAACAGCACAAAAAAATCTCTTCACCATTTGTCAGCTCCACTTGGAGGGAATATATGTCATAATCCTAGCAAGAGAACCAAAGCAAATAGATGCCGAGTAACGCTTCAATACCAAATTCTTTCAGTCATCACCAAAACTTGTACAAAGGAAGGGCTGAGGCCCATGTGTGACTGTACAGAGTGCTGCAATGCTTTGTAGACTGCTTCCGAATTAAAGGTGCTCTGGGCAATGCTCCTTCCTGAATGAAGAGGCAATCAAAGTTAGGAAAAATCGTCTTCCATTCCTTACACAAGTGAGCCCCTCCTGAGAGAGGGCACGAAGCAAATGCCAGCCTCTTCAGTGCTTCCACTAATTAGCATAGCATTTTTTTTAAATAGGACAGATATACAAAAGACTAATTCCTTGAGGACTCCAAGGAACTCAAAGACAAAAAGAAAGCTCCAGAAGGCAGGAAACATTAGGTATTCATCCTACACAAATCAAGAAAAAAATAAAATGATATGGTAAAGTTAAAATTTCCATTTTTTCTTAAGTGGAAAAAAAAAAGAATTCAGAAAGGAAAGAAAAAAGAAAACCCGTCTTTATAAATCCCAAAGAAAGAGAAGTAATATTCCTACTTTCTCCTTCTCTTTTGTTTGGTTTAACAGTGAAATAGCGATATTAATGGGCTGTTACATTTAGGAAGTCTATTTCCTAAAATAATATTTTGTAACGTGACTATTGGAGTGTCACAGAAGCGCCATACGGGGACAGCAGCATTATGAGAACTCTCCTCTGGGGAGAAAACCAGCTGCAAAACAAGTTCAAACAATAACAGCGGAAGACACAAGCAACCAGGCAAAAAAGAGAGAAAAACAGTATTTAATACACTTTGGTGATTCCTGGCTGATGATACAGATCCATCATTTTTCCTTTTCTGGATATGTTATTGAAAATCCATAACCTGAATTTTAAATTATATTTAGAAATTCTGTTGTCCTTTCATCCATTCCTTGTCTTCTCCATTTGTTATTAAGACACTTTCATGTAAATTATTTTTTTCTTTTAAATATTGTACAAGTTCTCTAGAAAAAAGGGTGCTGAGCAACCACCTACCTAGTTTGACTTCCAACTTCAGAGACAGTGGAAGCATAAAAGAAGAAAATGGTCTGGTAGAAGAGCTTCTGGAGAGGAACCTGATGTAGTCGCTGAAGCACAGCATATTCCACTGCCCCGAGACCCTGCCCTGGGCTGTACGCATCTGCAGAGGCATCACGGTTACTGCACAGCTGCTTTTATGAAGGCACGCTGGCACACGTTAATGCTTTTGAACACATGCTGGTACACTTTATAAACATAACATCAATTTTGTGTCCTAATGAGTGCTGCACAAATAGCCCCACACACCCTGACTTTATTCATCAAGACACTGTGTGGTATCAGTAAACACCTTGGCAGTCAAGTAGTAAGCAATGGATGTGAATGCTGATTAGCTTCTTTGGATGTGGAAGTTAAAACCTTTCCTTTAGCATTTTTTCTGTTTCTAGAAGAGATTCAACAAAATTCAGCATGCGAGGCAGTAAGGCAGTTACTGAGTAGCACTTTTCCCCAACCCAAAAACCCGAAGTATCAGGACTTAGTACTCTCCCATAGGAAGTAAAAGAGTGAGGAAGCAAGTGGCTCCTTATGTAAACACCAGTCAGACTGTTTGGTTTAAATTCCTCATCTTGGCTTCGGTTTACTTAGGTCTTAAGGTACTCATGTGGTTTAATTTAATTTATGCCATTTAAACAGACTACTTAATTATATCAGCACTTGGCAGTGCTGCTCTAGTTAAAGGTCTGTTTGCAATGTCACATCTACGAATTAATTTTTTGAAGGTTTATAGCAGGACCGTATTGTAATTCCACAGGGAATTATAGAATCTGAGAATTTAGAATCCAAGTTGTTTTTTTTGGCCTAAGATATACAGTTAAGATGACCGTTTTCTTCATACTTTTAACTGAGGGTAGAGAATTGCTTTAATACAAAATATAATCTCTGCTGATTTGTCAATGAGAAGACTGAATACATTATGTTTTTAGTCAGTGCCACTACTGGAGACAAACATGCACAAGCATGCAGAGGATTTTTGTCAACTTCTCATCAGCATTCCCAATTTACTAAGTGCATTAATTTACTCCGATACAATGAAGCCATCAGAACACTGAGACCCGCAGAAATTAATAAGCTTTACCTGCGCTTACTAACCCACCCTGAGTTACCGTCTGATTCCTTCTTATCCCTTCCTAAGAGAAGTGGCCTAGCAGGTACAGAGCCATCCAACGCTGCAGCCCATCTCCTCTGGCGCAAGGTCTTGCATCTCAGCAGGACCAGAAACCTTCACCATGTTGTCCTCACTTCTGAGGGGCTGAGGGTGGCAGTTTCAAAATTACATTGTGTATGTGGTGGTGATCAGTCCTGACTTGTACATGGGAGCAATCATAAGCTAAAATTCACTTCCCTGCTGCATGTCCAGGTGAGCGGGGCTGAGCCTGGCACAAGGAATCCTCATTCCCACATTGAGCCAAGGCAGCAGGACAAGAGCAGCACAGCTCGAGCGCCTGAAAGTCCAGGAGGGGAGCAAAAGAGAAATCCATGATATAAACAAATCAATGTAGGGCATTGGGAACTGCAGGATTGCTAATTGATGATGGTGAGAGGTATGGATCAGGCTCACCGATCTCCACAACCTGCTGGGATGACAGTTTTGCAGACAATTGACTTTTCTTTACTATTACATTCCACTCTTTAAAGAATGCTGGCAATTTCTCATCATTCAGAAAAGTTTGTTGTTATGATTTAAGTTTTCCTCTTTCAAATCTAAGACTGTATTTCAGAAATTCTATCCAAGTAAGCTTTCCTTTCCTGTGATTGACTCTTGTTTTTTCTTGAGATGCATTTTTTTTTTCTTTCAAAACGAACGCAGGAAGGTTGTACTATAATGTATTGCAGTACACAATGCAGTATTGGTTAACTAGCTAATCTTTAGCCTGTGATGTTAAACCTTTCCAGATAATTTCACTGTAACAAAGCAGACCACAAACTAACCACAGATAACCAAGGAAAGCCTGTGAGAAACAAAGTTCACATCATCTTTCAACATTCCTAATTTCTAAGAGGTGAATTTGGCAAGGTTTATAAATGTGCTATTATAAACCAGTTATTTTTTTTTAAAAAAAAACTTATACTGTATATATATTTTTTAATCTTTCTACCCTATGTGTCTTCATTTAAGCAAACTCTTCCAGTCATCACTCTTTCCATCTGTTTACTCACCACCTACAGCCCAGCCAGCCGGCACTGTGAAGAGACACAGCTCCATCAAACACATCAAAAACGCGTCAATACACCTTAGCGCCTTGTGACATTTTTCCACTTGTCTGAACGGCTTCTCCCAGTCAGAATCCCTCAAATTCCCCCCACAGAATCTGTTTGGGTTGTTTGTTTACTTCTCTACCACCCTAAAAATGAACAATGAAGAAATCTTTATTTCTGGCGAAAACATTACTATCTGAAAGGGCCAAAAAAGGGAATTTAAGCAGCCAAAGAAATAAATGCAGACGATCCAGTGAATTCAAGGATTCACATCTGCAAATGCCAGTTTTGCCATGCTATGGAGAGGCACATGGGCACCTGAATGGTTGAGCAAAAGACCTTGCTTCCTTTTAAATTTCATTTGTAATTCAATTTGCATTAGAAATATTCTATCAGGTTAGTCTATTTGCAGCGAATGAACACAAAAGAGCAGAACCAGGTATTTATTATGCAATATCTTTAGCAAGTTGTCCCAAACTGTCCACCACACAGTAGGAGGCTGCAAAAGCACCTTATGCCACATCATTTTGTAGTCCAGGAAGCTTTGGTAGTTACTCATCACAAAACACTGAAATATTAAACTTATTCAATAATTAACAAACACCCTAGGCTAGGAGACTTATGGCTATACTGCATTTGGTGTCATGTGCATTAACCAGATTTTCATTAACTTATGGATATTAGGAAAAGGTTCCTCACTGAGAAGATGTTTTTAGTTTGCTTTTAGTTCTCACTGCTCTAGTCTGACACTAGCTATAGGCAATAAATTACATGAATCTCCCTATGCCGCATCTGCTTTGCCTGTGATGGTAACTGGGGGGCGTTTGTCCCTGTCCTTATCTCAACCCATAAACTTTCTTTTCATGTTTTCTCCTGCTGTTCTGTTGAAGAGTGAGAGAAAAACATGCTGGAGCTTAGCATCAGTGCAAATCCACCACATAAGTTCACTATGAAATATGTTTGGGCTCTTGAATGGTCATTTCCTACAAATATGAAGTTTCAGGCCTACTAACACTGAGATATGGGAATATTTAGCAACTTTTAATAAACTGCATAAAGCAGCTTGTGTTCAAGAACGATAAACTTGACATAGATTACTTAAGTTAGGTTAACACTCCCAACTGAAATCTGTGCTCCAGAAAGGATAGATCTTTTATTATTATTATTAATAGCAATACAATTAAAAATATAAATATTTGTGCCACATCCAAGTTGAAATTCATAGCACACACAAACAAACCACCCTATTAAATATCCAAATATTGAGATAACTTCATGGGAGCACGTTGATGTGCTATGGAGAAGGCACAATGATAAAACACGGAGCCCTGACATCAAACTGCTTGTGAAAAATTTCAGTGAACCCCCTGGAAACTCAAGTCATTCAACATAACTGACATCATCAATAACATTGAGATTAAATATTTTTAGTTAGGGAGTATAGAAACATCATGTGTTACACTAAGAACCTGGTGCTTACAGACCCATTCGAACAGGCAGTCCAAACTCAGCATTTAAAAATTCAAAATCATCTTAATTTTCAATCTCTTGTACAATGTAGTACACAAATACATCAAAGAACTTTCTGTCATCAAACCTGCCTTAAACGTCTTGTGGTTAGAACCGTGCAACCACCAGAGTAAAGTTAGGTTAATTAGAGCACTGTTAATCACTAACCTAAAAAAGCTCTGGAGGTAATGGGCATCAAAGTCTTTCTCCCATTCCTGTAGAGTGTAACTAATGTCATCTACCAGGAACATCCAGAACAAACATAGATGTTCAAAAATGCCAAATAAATTCAAGCATCTGAACTCAGATGCTGAACTCTTTTCAATTAAAACAGTTTTGAATTATTTCAAGCACCACTGATGCAGTCCCTCGTCGTGCCATGCCAGATGACTTCACTTACCACCGTGGAATCGTACACACAGTGGGATTTTCTTAGGCCACTGCAGCTACAAAGCCTTGAGGCAGGTATCTCACAGCTCCAGGACCAGCAGTGGACTTGCTGACAGAGAACAGCCAGCAGCACACCGTGAGAGGAGGAACAGCCAGATTTCTGTACCATTTTCGGCCATCTACCTCCCAAGCCAGCAGTGAGGCAACCCAGGCAGAATGGATCCCAACCAGCTCTGCAGCTGGCCAAAATCCCTGCTCTGTGTTTTGGACCATACCCATCTGATGTGCAAGTCCAGCAGCCCCACAGACAAACTTGCTCTGTTTCAGCCTTCCACACCCTTCAGGTGATGAGTAGTCTCTCTTTACAGTTTTCAGAAGTTATAACAGTCACAGGTTTGTTACATGGTGGGCATAAATGGTGCCCTAAAATTCCAGATTCCTGTAACAAAGAGCCTTTTAGGGAGACGACCAGAATTGTCTCTACACCCAGGCATATCTGAACCAAAGGGTTTTTACCAGCACTTTGATGAAGGCGTGTGTTAAGACAAAAGCAATTTGCTTAGGCAAAAGGCATCTAAAAATGGCCTCATATTTTGTAACGCACATAAAGACCATAGCCTTTAAGAAAGCCTTCTGAAGCAACCTACAAAATACCACATTTTTGGTCAAACGAGAGAACTGCTTTGATTTTAACAAAAGCACTGCTGCAGAAGAGTAATTCACACACAGCAGAAGTTGTCTGTGATGCCAGCTGTTGATGCCACATGTGCTTGTTCCAGCCCCTGACATCCATCTCCAGCAGCTATTTCTGCTTGCCTCCCAAGTGATTTTTGTGATTGACCATGGATTGAGTGAGATATTTTAATGGATAGATAGGAGATATTCTACATTACTTTGGGCTTTAAAACAGTTTTTTTAGGACAGCAAATTACTTGATGGAAGACAAGGCTATAGAAAGCATCTTTTAGTGAAACTGGCCCCTTGCATTCCTCAAAACTAACGAATATGCCTGTATCAACTGTGAAACTTCAAGAACAGAAGATGGCTTGCAGAACATCAGGTCAAGAGCTCTATTAAAGTGTAGCAGCATATACTATTTTGCTAAAAACCCCATGCGTAGAACTTAGCTTTCATTAGGTACCTGAAAACAGCAAGAGAACAGAAGAACAGAAACAAACAAGAAGAATAAAGGTGACTGCTGGAGAAACAGTGTATGGAGGAAAAAGAAATACCAATGGAAAAAAGACACAATAGCAGTAACCTCGGTGAGACCAGAAGAAAACTTAGCTATGTAGACTCGGTATGGCTATCACTTGGTTATTGCTTTTTCAAATACGTTCCATTTGTACCATGAGAAATGTTAGTATCAAAATATGGGCACAGAAAATAACAGAATGAACTTCTGGCCTCCTTTTCTCCTGTTCCTCTCCTTCTGGTTCGTCCAAATGACCTATTCCTTCCATTTTGAGCTTCTCTCTCGTATTTTCCCATACCCTGTGACACATCCATTCATCTCATAAAATGTAATTTTTTTTGCCTACTCACGCAATACATCCACTAATTTTAACAGTACACAGTTAGGTAAACCTGGGCAAAAACAGTTTGTTTGTTTTTCAGTTCAGAAACACTTTAAAATCCTTCTGAACTCACAATGAAAAAAAATACAAACAATTAGTAATTTTTTTTTTTTTATCTGGATCGAAAGAGCTTTGTCTCCATAAAAAAATATGAAAAAAAAAAAAAAACTCTAAAACCAAAAACACCAGTATGAAGGTACATAAGAAAGAGAAACATACCTCCTCCACATCATTGTCCAACACTGTGATTTGTAATGGAGAAGTCAGATTCTGGCTATCAGAGATCGTTGTTCCCACTGGGGAGGATTCAAGGATAAAGCCCTCGTACGTAGACTTTGTAAAGTACGGCTTCTGATTGTTCTCATCAAGGACTTCAATATGCAAATTGGCAAAGGCAGGAAGAGGATGACCGTTGTCTTGTTCAGCCTAAAAAACAAACTCATTTGTCTAAGGGTCTCAGCCAAATAAAACTATGAACAGTTACTAATTGGCATTGGCTTATTTTTAAGAACTACAGTCCAGTTACACAAATGAGTAACATCCTACACATCACCCCACCATGAAAACTTTGTGTCACAAAAAGAAAGAAATACCAAACACAAATTAGCTGGGCTGTAAGAGCAAGAAGAGTTTCAATCATGCTAACCTTTAAAGCAGTCAAAATGAAAATCAAAAGCTACAGAATACGTGCAAAATGATTCCTTAAAGTATTGGTATTAGGTGTTTGGGAAAATCTATAAAGTAAGAAAAAAACAGGAACTGGTGATTGTACAACGTAACCTCCACCTCCACTACCAGCATCAGAGTTAAACCAAAAGACAACTCAGTAGCTGTGGACATACAGTACTTGCTACAGACTCCTGGAATAGCACACTGCCCTGGATATGACACTTTCTCCCCCAAAACAGCCTTCTTTCTAATGACAGGGAAGTGGAATTTTCATTTTATTTGTGGCTATTTCTGAATGTCAAGCAAAATACTTCCTTTCAATTAATAGCTGTGACTTTCCAATAGCCACGTCTCCCCTACCAAGTGTTAGTCACTGACAGCTTCACCTGATCTATTCATTTTCAAACTTCCTAAACATGAAAGCACTAAATGCTCCTTCCAGTGCATGCTAATCCACTATGAATGCGTAGTTTTGCTTTTTTTTATTGACCACCAATGACCACTTAAAGTAAACAAACACGGAAAGTAGAAAACATCGAGTAATTTGTTCTTCATTTTACCTAAGGCAAACCAATCTTAATTATAGTAACACATTCCTGCAGAAAGGCAACAGTCAGGGACTGTCAGTATTGCATTCCTATGGCTTTATTTCTGACATCTGTAAGTACACAGAGCCCAAGACGGCGACAGGAGTGTGCTGTACCTTTCTGCAGATGTGGGAAGGCCACAATGCAGTGAAATTCTCAGGAGTAAAAGTGTGTCCAAAGAGACAGAACAGTACCTCATTTATTGCTAACACCACTTCTTGTTGCGGAGATTTTATGTTCATTAGCTGAGAAACTCTGTCTTCACACTGCTCACTCTAAGAGAATCACACATATACTGGTTCTACTAGCATCTAATTAAAAACATTCTAATTTCATGGGATTTCCTTCAACAGAGCAGCACTCAAGCATCCCCGTGGAAATCCTGGGCAAGCAACAGTTAACAGCAACATATTTCAAATCCAACAGTGATGACATCGGAGACCGCGTAAGTGACTCTTAATGCTGACCATAACTTACCGAACTGAGATATAGTTTGAAACTCATTCCCCACTGATTTAAAGTTAACTTCAAATGTAAAAAAATAAAGTCAACAAAATTTCTGGGAAGTACTCTAGTAACTGATGTAGTTAGTACACGATGAAACTTGAAACATGTCTTAAAATTGATAGGTTTTGCCTAAGATAATATCCTGTAAGCAAGAGAAAATCTCAGAAAGTCTGCAATAGAAGCAACAAATGCATGTGGATCTGATTCTCTTATTTTATAAGTAGACCTACTGCTGAACACCACTAAATACTCCATTCCACTTCATAAAAAAATAGGGCTCTTCACAGTAAAAAGTTTAACTGCAGCAGGTTTCTTTAAAACGGACTGTATGCTATTTGCCACTACCATAAAGAGAAGCTAAAAAAAGGTAAATACAAAGAACAGATGGTCCCATTCTTCTTGCCAGCTTCAGTCATTGCAGTAACGACCTTGCATTAAAGCCTATGTGAGCACAGACCCTGTCCTGGCTTAAGAGGAAATCCGCACCTGACCACCACATCACCAGCCAGTACTACAGGCCTGTCTGAAGTAAGGGATAGCAATAAACATTACTTGCAGCACCTGCAGGTTGTGTCTTAAACAAAAAAAAAGGAAGTGATGAATCCCTACTCAACTCTCAGTATACATTATTTAATGTTTTCTCAGTAGTTTCATAATATTTCTGCAAGCCACCACTTTTCTAATCAGACATACCTACTTGCTGAACCCTCATTTAGACTTGCTTCTACAGGTTAGTGATAACACCTTATATTGGAACTGCTCTGAACAACACAAAGTACATAACACAAACTCCATAGAGAAAAATATCCACTTTCTGATCCTTATGGTACATAGTTACAGGTCAAAAAATCAGCCCTGATATTCGTAAGAGCAGAAGATCAAATAAAAGTTTCCCCTCTTTGAAAAGATTTAGCTCACTTCTGAAAGGGAAAACAAATGGATGGTTTCCTTACAGGGCCTCTTCCAGAGGCATTGTTTCAAGCCACTGGAAAACATGGATAACAAATTGTTTTCCTTTGGGGCTTTACATATAATGGTAGTCCAACAAAGCAAATGGAGAACTGAAAAAGAAGTTTGTAAAATGCTAGTTACAAATATTCAACTTCAAACAACAGCTAAAGTAATAATTGTCTCTAATAGTTACTTTTTCCCCCCTTTTCTTTAGATGCTTTCGATAAACAAAAGAAAAAAAATAGAAGGACAAAATGTGAAAATTGTTAAATAACTCGAGTCAAAAATGTTTAGATACACTTATGTAGTATATATTTGCTAGGTACTATGGGTGTTCTGTACAACAAGGTTTGCTTATTCAAAGCATTAGATGAAGCAGTTCCCAGGAAGAAAAGGGAAATTAATGCACTCCTATAGACTCCCTGAATCTGCAGGAACATCAACAAACAGAGTTGGCTTTCTTGTCGAGGTAGCAGGGATCTGTTTAGATAAACTGCCTCTGGCATCAGAACAACCTCCAGATGGAGACTAATGCACAGGCAAGATTTTAGGGTGCTCCTGCTGTACCACCTCTGCTCCCTGTGCTCGCTGCCACTGGAGGAAAGCCAAGTACTGGGGGGGGGTTGTCAGGCAGGGGGCACCCAGACGTGCTGCGGGCACCCAGCTGCAGAGGAACGGAGCAGGGAAAGGCGACTCTGCCAGCTATCTGCATTCTGCAGGGCTGGAAGAGCCCGTCTTCTCCATCCCACGCCACCCAGGGTCAGTGCCATCTCCCAGTACAGCTTTGCCCCAGAGGAGCATCTGACAGAAAACAGCGTCACCTTTGCTTACACTCAGGGTTCCTACTTCTCTGTGGATTCACAAGGATATGACTTCTGCACTGTATCTCTGTATAACCCTCCAAGCACACTCAATCCAGAAAATCTGCCATAAACGGCATGAATACTGA
Organism: Anas acuta; assembly: GCF_963932015.1. Taxonomy (NCBI): domain Eukaryota; kingdom Metazoa; phylum Chordata; class Aves; order Anseriformes; family Anatidae; genus Anas; species Anas acuta. The sequence continues at coordinate 2,696,720 of NC_088985.1, forward strand.
ACAGCCTGCAGTTTATCTGAGATGCTTCCACGTTGCTGCTCCTCCACAGGACCGGGGAACTGATCTGCCCAGTGAATTTTAAAAGCCTAAATAGAAATAACTAAATAGATCCAGGTGGTTATGGCTCACGTATCCAGCAGTGCAGCCAGACACATGTTGCCCAGCCTTATTTGATCTGCCATACAGAAATTACCATTTCTCTTCCAGCTTTGATTCTGTTTTACCTCGCTGGCCCGTCTTCCATGCCCACAGCCTCTCCAGCCAGCAGCCCAGGCTTACGCAGCCTCTCCGCCTCAGCTGTTATTTCTGAGCAGTGCTATTTCACAGCCTTGACCTCCTAGGAAGATGTCTGCCAACTCTTCCAACCCAGCTAAAACCTACTTCAGCTTCATCCCTGGCACCCCCTACCAAGACAGAAGTAGCACAGAGGAAATACTGCCCTACCTGCTCGGCCCCAGGCCCTGCCCACCACGCTTTTCAAGCTCTCCAACTTTTTGATCCCCATAAGGGGAAGAGCAGCTGGAGCTGAGGCAAAGTGCTGCATGGGGACAGGCATGCACTTGGCATCTTGGCAGCAGCTGGGACACAGGGAACATTTCTTTCCCTGGGGTGATGGGCTACATGTTTGAGCAACGTGGGGGAATAGAAGCCAGACCTGCAAACTGATGGCAGAGAAGCTCTCAGAGACTTGAGGCAAGCAAAGGCAGGTGGATGTTTCCCCCAGAGGGAGCAGATCTGCAGGTCTCGATGAGGACACAGTGCTGATGAATGCTGCTGCAGGTGGCAACATTCAGGCTCAGCGTGATCCACCCCTGCAGGTAAACTGCAGGAGGGACTGAATAAAAGGACTGACACAGGCAGCAGGTTTTGTTAGCTATTTAACAGCAGCATTTCATGTAGCCTATACATATAGCAGCAACTAACCCGAGAAGAAACTGTGAAGGCCTATCAAGTATTTGAACAGTGTCCATGACGAGATGAGTTATTTCAGTATTTATTCACCATTTCTCTGAAAAATCTCCTCTGGTCAACAGAAAAGGTTTGCCCATCACCTAGCATTTGGACAGAACAGACATAGGTCCTGAAGGGATGTGATTTCTTTGCAGGAGGAGAGGAAAGGTGAATGGGTTCTTCAGGATATCTGGTTAGAATAAAATTTTGGAGGGGTTACCTTGAAGCATCTCCCCTCTAGACATTATACAGCAAGATGAGTTATACAGGCTTGCATTTAAATACCAATTTGAGAAATTACAGAAACAGTGCTGGGAGCAGACTGGGATCTCGTTTTTGTTGCTCTAAATCCTGTTTCACAAGGATCATCCCTTCTTCCTCAGTGCAAAACTCAACCTTTGTGAAACTCAGATTGAGAACCCTGTCTTCTTCCATTCATATACAACCCTTATCAGGCCTGAACACCTCTCTACAATTTCCCCTTGAAAATGCCCACTGTATCACATGCAATCTTTACACCTGGAAAATAAAAAATAAAAATAAAAATGGCAGCAGGTAACATGAGCACATTCGAAGCAGCAGCACAGGATATTCCCATATCTCTTTGTTGTTCTGGATTTGTTGTCATCTGGCACATGCAACCGCAGAAGAGCATTTTTTTTCCACAATTTAAAAAAAAAAATCACAGTTGCCTCTCTGTTTGCCACCATGATGCTAAGACTGAAAATAGTGGCTAAGATAAGAATATAACATATCATGGACCTCCTGACCCAAAAAAGGTAAGTTACTACCATCTAACAAGTAACTGGGACAATAACGTCTGAGACATAGAAAAGCGCAAAACTACAAGAAGAAATGATAATAGGGATATAATCTACTTAACATTAATGTCAGCCCTATGAATTTTTCTTAAAGCCCACAACAATCTGTCCTCTAAAATGAACTTTTTCATATGCTGTATGACCAAAAGCTTCTCTGAAATCAGAGCCACCAGTCTTTTTTTTTTTTTTTTTTCCCCATAAAGCTTTTCTAACTGCAGTCAGGTCCCAAAGTAATTTGTTCCTTACTATCACAATTCTCTTAATTCCCTGATCAATTTAATATTTTTTATTCAACAAAACCAATTTTAGACATTGTTTCCTTTGTACGTCTGTAGCCTAAACCTGTTATATCTACACCAACCAGGTTAGCTTCTGGATATTGTTTCTTCAGAACTGTGATCGAATCATGTTTTTTTTATTTTTTCTTTTTCTTTTTTTTTATTTTTTTATTTTCTCTGCAGGACACAGCATTGGAAATGCATGAATAATTTAAAATGATGTACTTGAACTTAATTTTGTTACCACTTATGAAATACACACCAGCAGATGGAAAATTTCTTTGATAGATAAATATAACTTAAAATTTTCAACCTATATCTAGAGTAACTAAAAAAATAAAATAAAATGCAAAAATCATGGCTTACTTGGAAATAACTGCATACAATAACACTATGTCTTATTTTTTCTGATTCAGTGATAATGATATCTATACACCGACATCCAACTTTCGAGGTTAAGACCGAAAAGAAACTTACATAATATCTGCACCACCATGCATACAATTTTACGCTAAAAAAATTGCCACTGCATCCTATTTAAGTGTCCATGTATAGCAAACAAACAAGCAAACAAAAAAACTGTATTTGAAGAAGAATCACAATATATCTGAAAATCAACCTTTGGCTTTTCTGAAAGTAAACAAGCAATGTTCTTGTGCTATTGGAAAGCAATACTGGTTTTAGAACTGATGCATCCATTTAGGCAGCCTGAAAATGAACTAAACCATGCTTTACCACTAGACACCACCAACCTGAACAACAGAGAGAGTACCCCCAGCAGGCTACCAGAGACCACAGAAGAGACCAAAGAAAGCACCACTGCTGGCTCGGCTGCCATCTGTGTGCGTCCTGTAAGCTGGGTCATTTTTTTGGTCCACGTACCTTCTCACAATGAGAAGCACATCATCAAATTCACTTGCCATAATCCCTTCCAAATCTTTTGCTCATCTCCTTTCCAAAGACCACCAAAACCCTCTGAGCCTTCCCTGCCGCTGGTTATACCCTAGCGTTTCACTAGATACAGCAAAAGAAGGAAAAGTCTCTGGCAAATGCATGTGATAGCTTGCTGAAAGAGGTGTAGTACTGGAGAAAAGCAGGCAGGACACTTCGCAATTTATATTTAACACAAGAACAAGGGAAGAGCCCAGGAACTTCAGACACTCAAACTTAACTTCAAGCTGTGAAGAAGATGGAAACGTTATATAGCATTTAAACCAATGTAACTGAAAAAGGAGCCGTCAGTACAGATTCAGGGAAGGTCGGTCAGGTCTGGAAAACTTTTTAAGTATATGACTGAATTGAGAAATAAAGGTAAAACTAGGAACATAATTTATCTCTATATATAGGGTAAGAATTAGGATTGTACATCACATGCTGGATTAATGTACAAGGTCAGAAAGGACAGCGTAAGGAAAGAACTACTGAAATGGATTAAAAATTGGCTTGAGGACAAGCAGTACCAAGTATCTTCAGAACATAGAATAAATTTGACTTTACTGTCAGTGAAGCTTGTCATGTGGCAGTGAAATGATATTGGCACATAATGTGTCTAGACAGCATGCTTAAAAAAACCCAAAACATACATTTCTATTTCATGTGTCAAGGGTAAAGAGACTTCAGTATCAGACTACAATGCTGTAAGTGCAATGAACAGTAATACTTACTGCTGACCATCTTTCCACAAAATAAAACCTTCTCCTTCCCTATAATAAAAGAAAATGCCAACTACAAAGTCATTATTTCAAATTGTAAGTGATGGATGGAATAAAAAAAAAGAAGAAGAAAAGCCTGTTTACTGCAGAGAGGAAATGCAGCTACTTCTGTAAATGAAAACCATTACAGAGCTTACCATTTATGGATTTTAATATTTCTGTTGCTCTGTGCATAATGGCACATAATTTAAGGGTCAATCTTCACTCACAGTTGCTGGTCTTGTCTAATGTGTATCTGTGATTTAATGCTCTAAATGCAAGGAAAAACATTTACCATGCTGAGATGCTGCCAAACAGGAACAAACATGTATTTTCAATGCATATGTGCCAATGCTGGGAGAAGACTGCCTTCTCCATGATACGAAGAAGAATTTTATTGATATATAGGAAAGGTTTTGAAGAAGACTTTTCCTGCATTTTTTTTTTCACTTTTCCTTAATCACAGTTGCTAACCCTGCACTCAGGTTTTCTTTTCTACAAGAACTCTCATCGCTTTATTGCTCACAAGACTGATAAAAAGGACACCTTAAACAGAACAGAAATTTCCAGATTTTTTTGGACTAGGTACACTTGTGTAACAGCGATAAGCAACAAGAAGTAATTGAATACCGAGTTCACAGAAGGGATGAACATTCGAAAAGCCAATTTAAAAAGCAGTTATTGTACTTAATACCTACAGGAGATGCACAGCAGTTCAGCCAAACTAATGATTTTGTAGATTTCATCGTTGTCAGGAAGTGGATTGAGCAACTATTTAATGAAAAAAACATTTCTTCCATTCTTTTTCTAATCTGTCGCCATGAGTACAAAACCACTCTCATTTGTTCAGTTCACAATCTATTTTGAGGCAGAGCAATCACCCTGTTTCCCATTATAGCTGATGCCTCTAACATTGTGTCAGAACCACAGAGGACACTATCTTCTGTTGCATTTCAAAAGAGAAAGACAAAAACAAAGCAGTTCCAGAACAAGGCCAATACATTTTTGGAACACCACACTTATCACGTGGGCTATATTTTATTTTCCACTTTGCACTCAGAGAAATTTGGGAGAAAAAAATGGAAGTAATTATTTAGGAGGACATGGGTTTTCCCCCACAAAGGTTACTTTCTAGAGATTGGTTCAATAGCAAACACTGTGAAGGTTCATTTTTCTCTGTTTCTTAAAGTTCTCATCAGCATCAGCCCTCGCACATAGTTCAAACTGAGAAGTCTTCATATTTATATGTATACATGTATAGCCATAATTCATTCATCACACTGATTAAACCAAATAAAGAAGCCTTTAGTCCTCCTGCTGAAATTTCTATTTACTGCCCTTGTAAAATTTAGAAAAAACAAAGAAGAATAAGCATACATCCTTTTAAGTGCAGGAAATTACATTATTTTTGATGCACTGGAAAAGGGGGACAGTGAGATCCACCCAGAACAAAGATAACAACTAAAGGTCAACAAAATACACGGAGTCAAGAGATCAAAGTAGAATGAGAAGAGCTGGAGGCTGACATTATTACAAAAACTACCAAACATTGCATATATGACGTTTTTGAAGAGGTGAAACAAAGTCAGAATTATGGACTGAAGTCACAAAAGCCATACACTTGGCACAATTTCTTTACCAGCAGTCTGCTGTTTAACAACAGCACTGCACAAGGAGGGAACTATTGATTCCTCTTTGCTCTCAGGACTGTGATGGTATATTTCATACGTTTGTCTTCCCCCTGCCCTGGTTCAGAACTGCTTCAGTTCTGCTCTGTCCTGTTCGTGACAGAGACCAGTTACACACACAGCCTGGATCCATACTGTACCACAGTGATCCTCCTCTGTTCTCTTCTCCATTTTTCGTATTAATTTCTAACATTCAACTTGCTCTTGCTGGACAGCCACAGATCACTGAGCCAACCTTCACACTCAGTTATCACAACGCCAACAGCTCATTCCCAAGTGAGGCCAGAACCCCTCATTTTGTGTATAAGGCCAGCATGAATCTTTCCTGACTTGCTTCACGCTGGTTTTAGCTATGCAGAACTTTATGTGCCTTTCGAGCACACATTTGTCCACTGTTTTGTCCTAAGACCATTGCTGAATCTGTGCCTGATCCTTCTTATGTAAAATGCAACATGCCCACAACAGCCTTGACAGCACTGAGAAAAGAAACAGGCAGGGAAGCTCCCAAGAGGAAGCTGATATTTGCTGCCAAGCTCCACCCGTGGTCATTAAGGTGGAATTTGGTTTGACTTCGAGCAGGGCTCAGCCTCTCCACACGCCTCCTGAGCAAGTACATCTTACCCAAATCTCCTGTGCCTAGCCACAGCCGATAGAAGTGCCACCACCCATTTGGGAGAAAATAAATAAATAAATAAATAAAAATTAAAAAAATAATAATAAAAAAAATAAAGCCTTCTAAAAACTGGACCCCGAACCAATTTTCTTGTAGTGCTGGAATTTCTAACAGTCTGTTCAGCTCTTGACACACCACGTTGACCTTCCGTTACCAACAAGCAACGAGGAAATGCAAAACCGATACAGAATTGTTTCTATGGTATTATCTGCCACGAGGTTAATGCCAGCCTGACTGAAACACCAGCTGGGGAAAACACGTTTTGAGATAGGTATGTAAAATCTGGAAAACATCCTGCAGGGATATTCTTCAAAACCTTCTGCCCAGCTGCTGCACGGTGGCTATTACCAGCAGTGCTGGGAAGGCACCAGAAACCATGCAAGTGTGATACAAAACAGTTCTTTTGCAAGGCCTACTCCCTAAGAGCTGTAAAACTCCCAAAATCAAGGAAAAGTCTTACCGTAAATATCAAGCTACAAATGCGACTTGAGACTGGGAAGCTTATTCCCCACTCCTCCAATTTTATTTTATTTTTAAAATCTAATTGCAGTTTTTCCTGAGATGTCTAATTTACACAAATGCTTCCCAGCGACACAAATGCAATCAAGTAATGGCTTGAGAGCTGTACAGATGACATGAAAACCTACTCTCAAACTATGTTATAAATTTAATACCTGCAGTACCCAGGTGTCCACGAGATTAACAAAACATCCCTCTGTCTTCCCATCTCATGTGATAATACCCACAGTATTTTAGCCATCAGTACAAGCATCTCCAGTGACATTAAAAATAGAAAATCAATTATTGCAAAACAAATAAAATTTATCTAAATAAAAAAAAATATATACTTCATCAGCCTTTAATTTACTTTTTTGTTGCAGGGGAAACACTCATCTGACATATAGATCTGCCAGGACTCAAAAACACAACTCAAAACTATTTACAAAAAAATGCACATATTTTCTGTATGGAAAGACATTTGCAGTTATCTAGGGTATATTTTTTCTGGAGCTGTAAAAAAAATTTCTCATGCTTCAAAACAGCCTGTAAAATAAATAAATAAAAGCTAGGACTTTTTGTTTATCCTTGGAATACCTCAGTGTTTTTTTCCAGAAAGATGATCAAACTTTCCCTCCAAGCAGCTACCTCCTCTTCTAAAGGCAAATAGGTGTCAAATGTGAAGTTAACTCTACTTTAGAATAAACCATCAATGTATCTTCTCGTTACAAATTATTGACCTCCAGGAGAATGACAGCAGCTATAGCAACAATGCTAAGGAAATGTAGTTTTGACTGGTTTATTATTTCATTGAGAATCCCAGCAGATGTTTAAGCAAGGCTGCATTCACAGGCTTATGCATTTTGCAGTAAGGGAGTCTCATATATGCTACAATTTTAGTTGCAATATTAACAACACTGGAAAGCCCTATAATTTAAAGGCTCTAAGTTTACATGCTTCTTGTGACAGCATTGAAGTTGCCATATGGAAATTCAAATGGCATACACAAAAAGTACAAATTATTTTGTAAAGGCTTCATTGCTTAGCAATGAATAGAATTGATGGGAATTTCCCAGCAGGGTCAACATTTTTTCTACCTTATTCTAAAATGCCTTCTGGAGATGGCAGGGAGGCTGAAAAAGAGCTTTCCTTGTTAAAAGTTTAGCTTTTTCACTTGTCTTCCTATTTGAGGATTAAGCAATCATCAGCAATGCAGTTTTGATGCCACAGATGAGCATACCAGTTTCCTGTCCATCTTGCTTCATGCATTCTAATAGTCATTTATTGACTTAACTGTCTCTTTCTTTTCACTTTTTTCTTTATTATTTTGGAAGAAAAAAAATGCTTTGTCAACATCAAAGGGAGTATTTTAAAAATTACATTTAGCGAGCCCTGCAAAAACAGCGTATTTTCAGTTTAAAGAGAAGTATCACACGTGGAACCTCCCCTTCAGCCCCTGCATCCCCTGCCAGATAAAAGAGAACCAGCTTCAACAACACTGCGAGAAATGCATACTTTACAATACACAACACAAGAATGTGATGATTGGATTTGGTACAAATCTGAGACGTTAAACCAGTTCAAAAGGTCCCTGAAAAACGTAGCACTAAAACTTTTATTATTTTAGCAGGTGGCACATTATCACTCTTACAGACTGGTAATTTTCCTTATTATCCCCTTGACTGCACATATAACACAGCAATATGAACCTAATAATGACTATAAAAATTTCCATTAACAATGGAGCTTGCTATTTACGCACACCGAATGTGGTACCAGACCAGTGTATGTGATTTTTTGATTGATGCATTGTGCTACTGTATAAGTCTGCAGAATTTTCACACCACCACCACCACACAACAAACTGTTACAGGGTATGAAACCCGTAACTTAGCATATTTGGTTTTATAAACCTTACGTTTCCTCATCTGTCCCAGTGACAACAGAACTGCACGACAGGAGGAAAGCAGAAAAGCACATTATTATACAAGAATCAAATTGCAAATTATTTTACTCTAAGCATATAAGAAGCTTTGTACTTGGATGCACGAGTACAACAGACTTTTAAAAAGGTGCAGAGTTACTCAAAATGCCTGTTAAGTTGCGCTGTTATTACTCTTCTGTCATTCTGTAATCACACATTCCTCAGAAAAGACAGAAAGGATCTGTCCATCAATAGGCTTATTTTTACCATCTTCCCAGACAAACTGCTGCCCTGAGATGTGCCCACAAATCTCTGTCCCCAGCTCTTCTGTGCTTAATAAATGCTCAGAGACAACGCAAAAAATCCTTCACGTTGCAAAGGCAGCAGCCAGACACTGCTTTTGCATGGCCACACAAGGGCAAGGGACCCAGGTTGCTCTGTCACACCATGTTTGTGTATGCTCCTTCATCCCTCCTTATTTCAACAGCAGAAACATGCACAATTGTTCCCCCTGGTACTCAAATGATTGAAATAGTGATTATTGTTTCCTCTCTGAAGAGAAAAAAATAAAAAAAAAAATTAATACTCTGATTCTTCCTAAAGAATGATGACAAACATCTTGGCCTGACGGTGTACAGTCATTAGAAATCACCTTTACTGAACTGATTTTGACAGTTCCTGCAGCAAACCTCGAATCTTTGTACAATTTTGCTCTAAGTAAAATCCTTAATTTTCTGCATTTAACATGTTAAGCAATTAAACATTCATATCACCACCTCTGATTCGTTTCCTCTTAAATGTTACATCAGCAAAAAAAGGACTGAACACGGAAATTATTCTTTGCTTGCAAAACTGGGGCTCAGTAACCAGACGAAGTTTTGTTTTGAGACCAGCTATCGAGACACGTTCTTCACAGCTAACTGATATATGCTTTGATCACCAGGATCAGCTAAGAACTGCAGGCAGTTACCAAGTCAGACTACAAAAATAAGGAGAGTGGTGTATACAAAAAACGACGCCAACTTTCCTCATCAGTGGCAGGATCTGAAAAGACCAACTCCACTGCAGTGGTTTATGCTTTTTTACAGCAATGGAAGCTGAATGAGATCAGTGCTGGGTGTTTTTCAAAAGCTTCCTTGTTCTTAATGATCCCTAAACCAAAAAAAAAAACCACCTAATTGCTACAAGGTTGTGAGATGACTTCTGCTATCCTTACTCCCATATTCAGTATCAGAAAATTATCTGTATCTATGAGATTCTCCAACATGGAATGTGAACTGGAGAAAACACGAAATACATTATTAATGCATTCATAAGACAACTGAGTTAGTAAAAAGTGGGATACGACATGTATGCTTGTTTTTTATTAACTCAGTTGTCTTGAGAATGCATCTAACATGACTCTTTCCCTTTTCAAAAGTATTTCACATCCTTCTCCCTTATGACGGTGGTAAGTGACGCCTGATGGTTTAAAAAAATAATCCAGGAAAGACAAGCAGGATTCTACCACATTTTCTCTAGTGCTTTTTGCTACTACGCAGTTTTCAAAAGCATATGGAAATAAGAATTCAGTCAAAATTACCTTAATAACCAAGTCAAACTTCTGGTGCAAATCTCTGTTTATTGGTTTCAGGAGCGTGAGTTCAGCTGTTGTGAGATTCATATGGAAATACTGTGGATAATCCTCGGGAGTACCTGTAAAAAAGACACTGAGGTTTGAACAAGTCTGAAAGATTTAGTTTAACAATGCATTTTATTCATAAGTCACAAAAAGAACAAAACCCAATCCTGTTACTATAAGGATAAAACATTGCATAATGTGTACATGTAGCCTAATTGTACAACAAACAGTATGCCTTTAATAACATCATTTCCTTACTCCCTCTAATCATGAAAGTTCCTATCAACTGGGAATACCTAAATAGTTGATAATAACAGCAGGAGCCCCCACACACCTGCAGTTGGTGGAAATTCAGCTTCTCGGGTTCCAGGAGATTAGCACACATGTAATCAGCTAAGAGGATATACGGAGAAATGCTGTTTCACTGCAAATCATCTTCCACTTCCACCCACCACATTTCTGAAACCCAACTTGCTAAACATACAACCGAGATTTCTCTTTTCAGCTTTGAAGTAAAGTTTCCCTTGAGGTATCACATCATGACATTAATCCCAAACCAAACAACGCTACGTACCGTGTTCTGCATGCAAACATACACACAAAGGAAATACATGAGGTGTTGTGATTAAGTTGTAAAGATTTTACAACTACGCTCGAGATACCCATGTTACTGCTTGAAGACAGTGCCCTGATTTTGCAATCTAAAATAGGTGCTTTGATACTTCGGCTCTTGTAGTTCTCTTGTACCCATGGACAAACTCCTGTTATTACTTCAGTACCTGTCACCTTACGAGTCTAAGAAAAGAAGTTTCTCATCAGAGGAGACACCAGATGAGACCTTATCCACATCTAAGAGCTTCCACTCATCATCAGCAAGTAGTGCCTTGGTCCAGAGCTCCCAGGATACTCTCTGACCTGGTTAAAGCCGAGGCTGTCAGAGCTGGAGTGCAGCTGTGAGCCCACAGAAACCCCACTGCGCCTGGCCTGTGCTGCCCAGGTATGTCCTCAGGGCTCCGTGCTCAGGCCACAAGGCTCTGGCACAGGACCACGCAGACAGAAGGAGGTAAGAATTAAGCTGCAGTGATTCTGAGCCCTGTGGCTCTCAAAGAAAGCAGGCAAAAAGGTAGCAATGGGTGAGCGTTAATTGCCGGGGCTGGATGAAGACAACAGTTCAGCAGCAGTCTCTTACCTACCTGACAGCACAGCCCATACCACATTTTCTTCTAAAAGAGTAAAGTATGTTCACTCCTTGTGTGTGTATCAGAAAGCTGTACCCACCTACTGTTCTCTCGTGTCTCGTCCCACTTTATTCTGGTTTCATTACCTGACTTTCCCTCAGCTGGGGAGCTGAGACCACAAACCTGAACAGAGCAGGGCTCAGAAAGCCAAAGCTGTTAGTAACAGCATGACCTCTGGCATCTCACAGCTTAGCAGTATTACTAAAAGCATACGAAGAAACAAAAATACGGATTAAGTGTCTAAGATGTTGAGTCATTTTAGGTCTAGGCATAGCACGGTGTAGCAGCTGAGAGGCAGAAAGCACTTTGCTGATAGTATGAATGCCTCACTAAGTCCCCTGAGCTCCTGGGTTCCTGTATCTTGAAGCAGCCATGAGAGCAGGACAAATACTGCCAGGCCAAATCCTCACCACAGAATAGCAGGCTATAAGATTCAACAAAAAAAAGACCACTTTTCTGATAAATGATGCTATTACTGTTCACCTTTGAAGTGGAATGATTAGAAACCGCTTTTTGAAAGTCAGTAGCTACCCCAGCAGACAGATTACTGCCCAAACCCATGTGCAGTAATTTAATTTGTCCCTCATCATATGACAACTGTTTGCTAAATTGTGTCTCTGTATATATAGGTATCACGGAATCATATATACACATACACACATAAATACACACATACATTCTGTGAATTTTTCTCTATACATCTATGCCATACACCTCTATGAAATAGTTTTTCCTCAACACCACCAATGTAAATGTGGAGTTTCTAACTCTAAGACCTTTTTCTCCCTCCTTTAAATTTTGACTCCTAATTAACAAATCTAATTTTTTAAGAGCACCAGGCATCCAGCAGCAGTTCTGAGCACATGGCAGATAACAGATTGCTGTACTCTTAGGAGGCTGCACTCACATGGGTTGATGCTGAGAGTTAGGAAAAAAATCAAGAAATTAGGAATAAAATTCAAAAAGCACCAAGAAAGAATAAAAGAAAGAAGAAAACAGAGTTCCTTGAAGGAGAACAAATACATAAGTGAGGATGGAGATGGCTGTAAGAGGCACAAGGTGATCTACAGCAGGGAAGATAAAGCTAACATTGTATAAAGACACCAGAAAAGAATCTGGGGGGAGGGGGGAGACAGCAAGGAGGACGATCAGGAAAGATTAGAGTATAACATATGAGATAGAGTATAACGTATTGCCTAAATCCTAGCCAATAATGCCTGCTTAGGTGCTGCCTACCACAGAAGTCTCCAAACTCCGGGATGCCTTACATACACACTGAAAGCAGTTTTCCAGGAACTGCTCCTGCACAAAAACAGTTGCACCCTGACAGAGCAGAGCAACCCTCAGTCTCTGCTGCTGCCTGAACTGCTTTGAGAAAGGAGGAGTTGCCTACTACAGCCCTAACTAGGATGATCATGCAGGACAGGACAATGGCCACAATGTGAAGAGCGCTCTTAGGTTTGCTTTCCGTGGCGCTGAGGAAGGCTCTCACCTTCCTGCCGTGCATCAGGGAGCTTGCAGGGTTAGAGAGAAATCCCTGAACATGTTGCTGCGTTTTTTGTCTCTGTTTAAAGATCAAACAAGGAGAACAGTTAATTTTCTGAAGCTGATAGAAGAAATCACAGACACAGTTCCATGGTCAAATCCAGAAGCCGATGATTTAAAGAAAAACATGACTTTTCTGAAGGACCAGACCGGAGAAAAGAAAGCCTTAAAAATACCAACAAAAGCAATTCAGGGTAGACTTTCAAATAGGACTGAGTAGTAAATGCAGAACAAGTGCAGCACAGGGTTACAGTGTAGTTAGCACAAAGGAACAAAATGGGGTAAGGCCGCAGATGAGGGTAACTGAGAAGATGGGCTGGGTCCTACGCTGTTTCTAATGCACATGCTACATGCAGAGGGATGCCAGGCACTCTGTGTGGGTCTACTGCAATGACTCATGCATATTAAAGTTTCTTAAAGTCAATGAGTGCAAAAATTTGTGCATTAAAAAATTCCAAACACCAGGTTTCCAAGATATCAAGCATAAGAGATGAATTACTACAGTTTGATTCTCTCCTCTGAAGTACTTTCTTCATGTACATTAGCCATACTTGAAACAGAAGACAACAACCCCAGCACCACTCTGCTGAAACTAGGGCTCTAGTCTTAGAATGAACCTTTAGGAATATTTAAGACTTGAACTTCTGTAATTTTATCAGTACGAGTCCATAACTACTTGAATAAGCACTTTCAGACATCTTAATACATCCTTTGAGAGGACTGCACTCAGAGGTCAGAGCAAGCAGAAAATGATGGGCTTGGGCTATTTCTTCATTTCGCAAGAACCTTAACCCTCAAGTTACATTTGTCTTCGGCAGTGCTATGCTCGCATGAATGTGTAGCAACTTTCACAGGCATTTTCCTCATCAAGTGAGTTTCTTAACTCCTTTTCAGTGGATTGCAGGGGAACCTGTTGTTCTCAGAATTGGAGAGGTTCACTTGTACCCTCCTCACAGGAAAGACGTTTGGTGAAAGCAGCACTGAAGCATTTACCTGACACTTGAAAGGCCAGTTACCTTAAAAGCATGACAGGCAGAGATCTTTATGAGCACTTAAGGATGAGGTTAGCAGGCCACATCAGGTGGAAGCGAGTTATCACTGCAGTGATGCTGGGCATTGTTAACAGAAAGACTTCTTGACAATATATCCCAAAGATATCAAGAAAGATGTGCAGAATTCATATATAAAATCCACAGTGCTCAAAGCATACGCCAAGACTTGACTTGTACAGGTGTGCAGCAGAAGGAAGGAAGCAGGGTAAAAGAACCACCACATTAGAACTCAGTCAACTCAAGTAAAATTCAAAATCAATCTCATTTCAGTAAGTAGCTTATTTTCTCATTCTGTATTCACAGTTCAGACCTCCCAGTGTTTAAAAAAAGACATATCTGAGCATATAAAGAACTACGTTTAGATCTAAAGCAAGGGAAAATCCATATGAGAAATATCTGCAAGGCCTAATTTCCTGTGAAACTATTTAAAATTTTCTGCAGTAAAGGCTACAATATAAATAGCACTGCATACTGGCAAAATGAAGACGGACTTAAAAACTAAAGAGAAATCCTTCCGAAGACCATGGCTCAAAAAGGAGAAAAAAAAAAAAAAAAGAGTAGCCTTTCCAATGAACAATTAACTAAAAAATCAGACTGCTACAATGCATGTTTCTAAATCATCTCTTCCAGGTCACAACAATCACTCAAACATTAAAAATATCACACGTTAATACACACAATTTTTATTAAGTTAACCTTCTAATGAACTTTGCAAGTCACTCAAAGAACATTAAACGAACGGGCTAAATGTTGCACTTGGACTTAACTGTCAATAGCTGAACTTACAAATAATCCAAATCAGTTTCCACATATAGAAGTACTTGGTGCATTTGCTCTACAAATGTTTACAAACCTCCTTAACAAAGTAAGCCACAAGCCGCTCTCTAGCAGCAATTCCTTTGGAGAAAAAGTGTCCAATGTGTCAAAATCACCTAAAAATGTGGTGTTGTTTGTAATCATGGTGAAGCTTAACGTTAACAGTTTCCTATGACCTTAAGCATTGGCCAGCTCTGCATGGTATGGCACCCAGTCTTTTGTACCCTCTGAAGATAGTCCTGAAAATAACAGACATGCCAATCCATCAAACCTGCTTTTTTCCCCTTTCACAACAGACCTATAGTATACAGAAGCCTGTTGGTTTGTTTGTTTTTTTAAAGACAAGTAAAACTATTCAATATGCTAATCATTAAAATTTATACTTTCACAGCAAGAAGTCCACATAGCTGCAGTTTAATGCAGCAAACATGAAACTGATGCAGTTACACAAAATACAAATTCTCAACTCCCGTGCTAGACACAGGGTTGGGAAATACTACGGTGTTAAGTCTCTGTTTGTGAAGAACAGGGCAGGTGGAGAACTGGAATTGCAAACCACCGCTTTAGGGCTTTCCATTATTAAATCATACAAGCTAAGCAATTTGAAACAGATGTCAAACAGAAGAAAATAGCAGGAGAAAAATAAACAGCAGAATACAAGATGTCCCCCAGCGAGGTATCTACCTCTGAACTCTTGCTACAACTGCACCCCTCTCTGACCAGAAAAGAGCCATGTCAACTGAAAAACAAAACCAACCAACCAACAAAAAAGCCACAAGGGAAAGAAAGCATGCAAGCTCGCAGGCACCAAATTAAAGTTGAATGCAGTAAGACCCTTTAAGTTGCTCTGTGACAGGAGGCTTTTGGAAGGAAACTGCTCTTACTGCCTTTCTGTAGAAATCTATTACACTACTGTCTCTGCACCTGTGAATGAAAAAAATGCATTGCAACATAGCTATGAGCACAGACAAGTCTCTCTCCTTTTGCTTGCTGTGTTGCTCCGTTGGCCAAATCAGAAACTTCTGAATCTAATCTGAACAAATAAAAAATAATGCAGCCATTTGGAATAACTTCTACATTGCAGTTAAACATAAATAGGTAGAACAACGATTTCAAACATCCCACTAACCACAAAATTTATTAGGTTTCCACACTCCCAGTCAATCTTTCTCTGGTCATAGCAAAGTGACCGATCACGAGTGATAGCAAGAGTAGCAGACACCAACCAACTAGGATGGAATAGAGGATGCCCGGTCGATCAGAAGGAGGCTGGATGTTTCGGTCTTGATCTATGGCTTGTATGGGTGGAGTGACACTGATAGGGTTCACATGTGCCTGAAATGAAAAATCAGACAGATTTCAAACAAATTAGAAAGCCAGTAGGCAGGTCTTTAGGTTTAATACAAAAACATCCCACTGTAAAGGATATTTGCTGAAATTATAGGAGAAAATGTACTCATGTATTTAAGAGAATACTTACAGCACATGTCCCATTGAAATCAAAAGTATGTAGATAATGTATATATTTCTACAGTGATCTTCTGTGTTTTTGATACATTTTATATTACAACAGTGTCTTCAAAGAAAGGCTCTCAGCCCATAAATGTTCAAGCAAATGCTTGACTATGCTACTATAAATAGTCCTTGAACCAGACATTTGAGACATCATCGCAGCAGTGAAATACAGCAAACGCTTTAAAGAAAAGAAATAAAAATAAATCCTATTTGAGAATCATTAGGAACGATACACGAATTTATACTACAAAATAAATTCAAGCCAAAGTACCAGACGTTTCAGGGACAGGCACATCTGAAAAGTTTGGATGTACACTACAGTGATTCGTACTGCAATAATGCACACCAGGATGGAGCAGTGGGGTGATCTCGCACGCTGAACATGGAAACAGAAAGCAAGAAAAACAGGCTTTTTTATCCTATTCAAAGGCTTTCATCTTGTTTATTATTTGTATTCCTATTCCGTGACCCACCAAATTCAGAGTGTTCCCATATCTACTTGCAGCACGAAGCCTTCATTGCAGCTCTGAATGTTTTCTGAAGCTTCCCTATGCCAGCACGCTCTCCAGGGGTAACACCAGTGCTGGCATTCCCAGCGCAAAAAGAACAGTTTCAGTAACCTTGGCTGTTCAGTCACCTAGAAAAGTAGCTACTCCATTAATAAACATGTCCCAATCTTTCCCCTCCCCTTCTTGTAGCTTTTAATTGCACGGCCAAACTGTTCGATAACCTCTATGAAAAGCCAGTCACCTTTTTCTCCACATATGACTAAACCTGGCAGCCTTTGCTTCGGAGAGTTCGAACGCCCCACGTTCTGCAAGAGGGAACTTGAAATTTAGCATAAGAATAGGAGTGAGACAGGTCCACGCTTGGTCAAGTTTTGGCACAGCCTTTAGTAACCCCCTCTGCTAAGATCTAGAAGAAATCTGCATGAGTGTTAGCGATGCCCTCAATAAATCTACAGGGAAAAGAGAAGGAGGTCTTCTCTTCCTCCAGGAGGAGGAAAACAAGACAAGATAGATGCGAGGGAACCTATGAGAGGAAAGCTAATACCTCCTGCTTATGATTTTGGATACGGAGCCACGTGGCTGTCTGTAGCAACACACAAACTACTCTGCCCAGGGTCTGCCCCCCAGAAGTCCCTTCCTTTGGGTTCCCGGCTCTCTGCTTAGGGCTTCTTCCACAGCTCCCAACGAGCAGAAGAGGTCCTTTGCTTCCACTTTTAATTCTTTAAAAAATTAAACTCTTAAAAGTATAATGAGGAAGATGGGCTCAAAATAGGCATAAAGAAAGAGAGAAGAAGATATATTTGACATATGTTTGAATTTTTAAAATGCTTTAGGACTGCACAGAAGTTACACGCTGAGAGACAAGATTATGCATAAGTGTCCAAGACAAAAAGATGCTATTTTTAAAGTCATAGATCAGTTGAAGCACTTGCAGGCAAATCTAGATTATGGTTAAAAATATGCCCACAACAAAATAAATCATTTGCTAAGACTAGCTAAATTTTTAAGTCACAATTACAATATTGCGGGTCAAGCTGAAATGTCTCAGCCTATGCTAGAGAAACAGCAATGGATCTAACCTTGTCAATAACGAGCTGTCAGCTGTACCTGGCTGCTGAAAGTACACTAAAATAATACCTTGTGGATGTATAATTCAGATAGCAAGGACATGCACTCGCTTTACATCTCAATTCAAGAAGAAGCTCAAAAGCAGCATTTAGAAAAAACACATTTGAAATTAAAGAGATTTTACTTGAACAACATATAACACCCCACGGTGCCACCATTACACTAACTCCTCCAAACCAAAGCCATCAATTGAACAGAATGAGTTGTATGAGAAAAAGAATGAAAGATGAAATCCACTCTCTTTTTTTATTCTATGCACCATGCAAGTTGGTTTTCTAAGTATTGTACACACTCTGAAGCAGGCTGCTCATAAACCAGAAGATACCACACAACACGATCAGTCACAACCAGATGAAATGCCTAGGGATAATTAAAAGCAGCTTTCAATTAAATAAAACGATGTGCCTTGAAGCAACGCTAAAGGTACTTTCCTATTGTTTTAATAATCTGTGGATAATGCAAGTGTTTTTCTCACTTGAATTAGAACTATGAAAACATAACTGCACCAATGACGCTCCCATTAAGTACACTAATTATCTTGTAAAAGCATATTTACGATCTTTCTAGAAGTTGTACATATACTTTTTATGAAAAATAATTAAAGATTCGTAGCCAAAGTATGCTTTGATCAACAGAGATAATAACCATTGTTATTATCTAGGGATATTTCTTCCTTTCATGGCACTTGGGGATTGCAAAGGCTTTAGCAGGTGCTCACAGCATCACCCCCATGCTGCCGATGTGGCTGGAGGCAGTGGACACAATGACAACACCCGCCGTCACCAGCACCACACTCCAAGAAATGACCAGGCTTTGTGTGGCCCTTGGAGAGAAAGGCCACAGCCACATCTCCGCAAAGGTGGCTCTCAACTTGTGCAGAGGGGGTAGAGCCTCCTCGCAGCTCCGCCGAGTGGGCACGACCCAGTGCAGGTATTGCAGAACGAGGTCTGTGCAGCCACCGCTGCTTGTTACGTCCAGCTTCCTTGCAAAGCACACGCACACAAAAGCACTGTCAGAAGCAGCCTCGACAGAGGGCTCCATAAAACAGTGGCAACTCATTAAAAAGAGGGGAAAAAAGACTGCCGAAGAAGTAAAATGTTTGCAGGGGAGCACGACTGCTTAAGGACACTCAATCGGAGGCAAACAAAAAGCTTGCGTGGCTTTTATCAAGTCAAGCTTGAGAAAGGGCAAGGGGAGTCAGCACGACTAAGCAGCAACGCCGGGAAACTGCTCAGGCGTCCTTCAAAACCAGTCACATGCTCGTGAAGAACATAAAAGGGTTCACAAGCTTTGGCAGGAACAGGTGCTTTGAAAAAAAAAAGAAAAAAAGAAAAAAAGAGATCTGTCAGTTCTATGGTAAAATATGCAGTCATTTATTTACTCTTTCCCCAATAGGGAAGAGATCTCTCAGTTGCTGGGTTTGGTATGAACAGACTTCCTGGCGTTCAATAATACAAAAATAAATAAATAAATAAATAAAATGAGAAATTATATCACAAGCAATAAAATTAAAAAATTCCTTCCTCAAACAGAACTGCAACAGGAAGCCTGCCAGAGTCTGTAGCACCAACAGGTGATCAAGGCGAAAAATAAAGGAGGAAGGGAGAGCTCAGAGAAAATAAGGGAGTAGTTGGAAATCCGATTTATTTTTCTGATGCCTTGCAGGACTCACTGGAAACCAGAATACTCACTGACACTGTAGACTGAACAATCAAAACAAAGAGTAAAAAGTCAAAATGCACAAGCCAAAACGCAGCACCCCTATACAGAGGAATCTTCTCAGCTTTTCTCTGGAGGCTGCTGAGTGCCAGCAGCCATCCTTTTCACTGCAATCAGGTAAGACGTGATCGCCTGCAGGCTATGAGGATGGAGCACCGGGAATCTTTCCCTCTGCTCTTTTCAACTAAAGATCCCTCCTAAGTTACTATGAAATGAGCAGTGGATATCGCCATGTTTATTCACAAATGTCATCAAACTGTCCCCATCGCTAAATGGTACGCACTTCCAGAAGCAGCAGCAGCTACTCTTGTTACAGGGAAGAGGACTGGAAAATGACTTGACATCACTATTACAAATTCAAAAGGGCTATAATACTTTCTAGCCCTAGAAAGGGCACAGCAAGCGTTCATTCAAATGCTTTTTTCCCAGCTATACTCAATGCCAAGACAAAGCTTGTATTAATTTCCTAAGCTCTTTTTGTGTCTTGCTCTTTGACCTGCGTGGTTAGCCACAATTTGGCTGCAAATCGTTTCTGTTCATCAGAGAAGCCAGTAACAGGGCCAGGTCTGCTTGAAACAATCCCGTTTATTCGGAAGGAAAGCTAAAGCCACATTTCACTAGAGAGGAAAGAAAGAGAACTTGCAGTTCTCCTGCATACATCTGTGAACACACTTAACCACGCAAACTCTTGCTGCTTTCATCAGCGAACAGATTGCCACCACCTCTGAGGCACTCCTTTCCTTCTCTGCCTGCCGCTCAGTTTCAGCATGCACACACAGATGATCTCTCTATTTCAGACAGTGATACATGGCTAGATCACAGACGTCTAAGAGAGATAACATGTTAATGAGTATCACATTAAAAAAATAATAGATTGAAAAGGTTCCCTGTTTTTTCATACCTGAAAATTTCATGAAACTATCTACAGAAAGAGATCTTTAAACCAGCAAGTTATTGATTAGTCCCAAAGCTGTCAAAGTAAGCCATAAACCTCCATTTGCAGTCTTCCAACAGGGTTTTAGCCTCTTAATAAGGATAGCGAGGAAAAGGAACGAACCATTTATTGAATGGTTTATTTGTAAATAAAATTAGAATTATATTTTAACATACATGTAAACAAAAGGACTGCAGCAGCGTTCAATAATCTATGCTGTAGCCAGCAGGCTGCCTACAAGACATCATTTTTGCAGAGAATAGTTAAACCCAAGCAAGAGATCACCAACTTCAGAGTACTCATGTACCTTTCTAACACCTTCCACCTTCTCTTGTTCACCTGGAGCTCATCTTCCTGATTTTTAAAGTTGTGCTGTCAGAAATACTCAGCTGTAGTTAATGCAATAGTAACTCTTTCAACCTCATATGAGTGAGAGCTGAACGTACTCTGCATACCTGTAGTTTTATTCGGCTGCCTCCCCAGGACATGGTGACTCCATGCAGTATTAAACAACAGCATTTATGTGACTTAAAACCCCTCAGATCAGTAACTCAGTTCTGCCAGTACCTATCACTGTTCTCTCAATATTGCCCGTTACTAAATACTTAGTGGAGTCATGACGTACCAGAACCTACCTGCGTGCCTGCACAACACTTCAGTGTGTGTGTGTGTGTGTGTGTGTGTATACACACATATATATGTATTTACCTTTTTTTTTTCACCTTATTGCAACTAAAATGATTATGTTCTAGGAAACCAAAAAAATAATTAACAAATTTGGATATTGCTGGTTTTGAGCAAGTAATATATGAATAAGAAGTACCTTTACCAGGCCTCACTGAGGGCAGGTGAAGACTGCAGCCGGTGAGCCAGCCTGGGGGTGCATCCCCTGAGGTGCTCCCGGGAGCAGCACCAAGAGCGAGTACGCAGGCAGGAGGGAATATCACCAACTGCTGGAAAGGGACAAGCCCACATGAAAAGGAGGAGTTCCCAACCTTTTGAGTTATCCCTCTACAAATCCACTTACAGAAGGGGCAAAAGCTACATGTTTAAATATTAATGTTCTTTCAACTACAAGGAGGTATTTTATACACACTAATTCACACAGGAGACTACGTTATCCAGAAGTTATCAAAGACTGCTTAAAAAGAAGAGGAAGAAATATACGGAATGTATGCGTTGCTCCAGGTTGCCCAAAATAAGATAAATCAGTCCCTTGAGCAACAGCCTACCAGAGCAGGAGTGCTTGCTTGCATTACTATTTCAGTCTGCCACTTTGCCATGACATTTCTTAGGCAGACACATTTAGCTGACCTTTGCCTAATACATACATTCCTAACACAGCTGTGAAAACCTGTCCTAAATCTCAGTCTTACCAAATAAATTGATATTCTTGTGAAATAATCTCTGAAGTTGCAGTAGGCCTTGTGCTACCAATTTGATTGTCCTACAAGTGCTAACTCATATATACATAGACCATCTCCTCCGCAGAGGTATCCGGGATGTTTATAAAAAAGACAAACGCTACATAGTTAAGCATCTTCTGTAAGGAGTTCAAAACATTGCCTAATACTGAAGAATATAAAATGTTTCCCTGTGCATTTTTCCCTAGGCAGAACATATATTCAATTGTGAAAAGAGCATGCCTAATTTATTCAGATTTGGCAGATGATAATTATCATTAATACTTGGGGAGATGCTAAAAAAGACATTGATTTTAATAAAACTAAGTATTTTGATCTGTCAGTTCAAATGACAGCACTGCAACAGGAATTGCTTCCAGCTCTGGAAGAGCACCGACAGAGATGATGTGACTGAACTGGTGACAGACCACTACAGGTCACCTGTTTCCATACATTTCCAAACACGCGTTGTGCTGGTGCTCTGACCAGTGGCACACACTGACCAGTTGATTCCTGGTAAAGCCCAGGGCCTTCAACACACATGATATTCATAGCCAGGCTGATCAATTCAAAGATCAAGCCAGAACTCTCATCCTTGTGCAGGTGAAGTTGAAAAGCTTTTTTGCTGGATAAAAATAAAAATAATAAAAAAAATAATCTAGTAAGGCGATAGGCATCACCCTGTGCTGAAATCTCTAATCCCTTCAAAGGTACCCCTATAGTATTAAAGTTTCTGATGAACTGATGAATTATTATGGTTATATTGGTTCTCCATGTGCTTTCTTGAAGAACGTACAAGGCTGGAATACAAGCTGTAAATCAGAAATTAGCAAAGTGATACCCATGCTGTGCGGAAATGCATACACTATTGCCAACACACGGTACTAAAACAGCAGGAAGAATTGCAAAACCATTCCAACATCGTTTCTTGCTGCTGCTTCAGATGCTTTGCCAGTACAATGAGGGCTCTGACAAAAACCTACTGCACACAAATCCGTTAGGAAGTACTTTTATATCGTTAAAACGCCGAAACTACTTTGTGGAGATATTCAACCAAAAGTAAATAAATAAAGACCCTGAAAAAGTATATTCAGCTGAGCTACTACCAAAGATCTGTCATTAGTCAGATTGATTATATTATGTCACATATTGGATTTGCAAGGTCTCACCATTCACCCTCTCTTCTTGCCTACCTGCATACAGATACTGAGCTGACATGAGACAAATACATACATAAATACAGAGCGAATGGGATTTCCTGAGCCCCTGTGACAGTACACAACACCAAACACCTGTTTTTTCTTTTTAGTTTTGGGTTTTCTTTGGGAAATATCACACTCTTAAGAGTAACAACTTATATATAAAAAAATCACCGAAGATCTCAAGAGAAAGCCAATGCAAAAAAAGAGAAGCACCCCTCCTCCCCCCAAACAAATACAGATTTAAAACGCACTGTGAAGCTGAAGCACGGAACACAGAGCAAATCCCCAGCAGAAAATTGTTGTGATCCAACTGTCACAGGAGCTAACATGCTTATTCTCAGTTCTCCACCTGGAAAACCGCTCCCTAAGAAAGAGGAGACCCCCCCAAGCAGACCTCCTTCAAAACCTAAGTTCCTCAACCCCAGTATTTGCAGCCAGTTCACCTAACCATACTTCTTGCTCAAAACACCGTGCACCTGAAGGCTTGTGCTTTGTAAGTACGTCTTACCACCAGACGATATGGCAGAGTCCAACCAGACTGTCTGAAACATCCATGCTCAATATGAAAACCAGATTTGAGTAGCATTTAGCAGCATTCCCGACAATTCCTGCTTTGCTTTGAAGCACTTGTGCAAAAAGGCACTTCTCAATACCACGTGTACACAGGTACTGTGCTAAAACAGTCTACCAGGGATTAATCATGTATATTAAAATTAGTATTACAAGATCATCATTAAAAAGTGTCCAATTCAAACACGTGTAAGCAGAAATTAATAACAGGGGTTGATCTGCAAATTGAACGGTTTGAAATAAATCTAATTTTTCTATTTAAGAAGTTTACCTTCATTTCTAAAAACCCTCAATAAGCAACAGCAGGTGGTAAGTTACGGAGTTGACACATCTGAACTCACCTCTCACGTCTTCCCTGGAGGTACAAAAAGTGCTTTATTATCTGACAAGAAAAAATAAGACAGGAGATTGGCTATTAACAAGCAAACCGCTTTCTGAGTTCGGCACCATAATTGTCAAATAGCTTTTAGTGCCTTATTTGGCTGTTCCCATAATCCATGGTAGTTGTGCTTAGCTTTCTGTTGTGTCCAATGTTTAGGCAGTTTACTGAAATGAAAACTGTAGAGTGCAAATATCCTGACAGATTGTGTTGTTAACAAAGTACGCTGTCAAAAAAAATACAATCCCTTTCATTTATTTGTAAAAACAAGCCACCTTAGAGGGGGAAAATATTTTGAAAGAACAGCAAGATAGTATAATCAATCAGAACAAAGAAGAAAATAGAGACCATTTTTATCAATGATGTCTTCCAGGAACAGCAGGTCCAAAAAAAATTGAATTTCATCAGGATCTGATCACAGTGCTTACTAAATTGCTTTTTCTGTATCTGACATGCTTTATAAGAAATGTCTCCAACAGAGAACCCGTGCTGGAGACTAAACAAAATGCATTATGCAATGGGCCTCCTACCTCAGCATCCACATATAATCTCCTGTGCAATTCAGGCAAAAGCAGAAATTGAATTTGGAGGTTCCGCTTGTTACAATGTGATGACTGTGATTAGAGAACAATAAGCATTTCCTTTGTGATATTTCACATTTTTCCATGCAAAATCCGAAGCCTATTTCCTTGAACATCTTTCAGATTTCTGATGGTAGGTTTATTATCATCATTATTTCTGTTCAGGATTCAGAACAAGGCCAAAGAACAGATGCATAAAACCAAGATATAAAACCCAAGACAAACACACCTATTTCTGTTCAACAAAGATTCACAAAAAAAAAAAAAAAAAAAAAAAAAAAAAAAGATAAAGATCAGTTTAACACTTTAAAATAATGACTTCTGATCTTTTAAAAAATTCTAAAATTCATGACAATAAAAAGTCTATTAAATATTAACACCATTTTGTTTTCCTTTAAACACAGTTATCTCAAAAGGGGAAAAAGGATAGTTTTCACCTGTGTCAACAGTTGTTACTTCCAGTAGGTGCTAGAAGCTCAGCACAGCTCAAGGATCAGACAGGTTCATGGAACAAAAGAAAAAAAAAAACTCTCTAGTACCGATTTTTAAGGCGGTGCTGCTGACTGTGACATAGGAGAACCCTCTGGGGAAGAACTAGCACCATGGGTTGGACCCATCTTGCATTAATCTACACAAAATTAGACTCTACACAAAAGCAAAACAAAATAGCAATTCCCTTAAAATGCAGAAATGGTGAACATAGAAATGAGTGGGTCAGTATGTGACCCAGATATTCTTTCTCTTGATTTACCTAAGCATATATTCTATTACAATAATATTGCTTTATGTGTTTACCCATTTAGTATCTTCCTGCTGAGGACTCTGCTTTGGTAGAGCCATTTCTCACCTGGAGGAATCATCAAGCAAGATTAAAAGTCTCTAAAGGGAGTAAATTTCTAAGTGTTCAATCTCCAGCCAAGCAGCATCCCCATCCATCAGGATGATAAAGCAGTCTAAAATTTGGTGCTAAAAAAAAAAAAAAAAAAAAAAAAAAAAAAAAAGACTAAAACCAAAACAAAACAACAACAACAAAAAAAACAAAACACTGTGGAACACTACTCTAAGCTTTGTGAAGAAACGTACATTTACTAATTATTTATTAGTAAATTTATTTATCTGCAAAGAAACGAGCACTCTCATCCAGCTGCAGTTACCTAAGACCCAACCCTACGCAAGCTATGCCCACCACAGTCCTTTTCTCACTGAAGTTTGTTGCTCTGTTAAGAAATTACTGCAGGTTGGAATTTAGTGCCCAGCTACAGATGCAAATTCGGCTGTCACCATTATCATGAGCACGTTAATATGCTTCTTTAGTGGTGACATTTACAGTGGCATTAATGCCACTTTTAGACAGAAGACTATAAAAATAATTTTTCTGGGTGTATTTCAAATACTTTAATTTTCAGTAAATTTGTGCAGTTGTGTAGATAGATCATGCGCACAAACATGCAAACAGCAATGCCCAAATATTTGATTTGGGCAAGAAAATGTCTATTTTACCAATAAAGCACTCTGCTGCAAAGTGGACAGGCGTTTGTATCACCCTTCTGTTTTTCCAAATGAGATAAAGTTCACCCTCACATCTTTTTCAAGTGCAGTGGAATTTTACTCTTAGATTTGAACATTTCTTTTCTCAAATCCCAATACTTTTTCCAGAATGAAGAGAGGAATTGTTTGCAAAGCAAGCTCCCAGCTGTCCCAGCCACCAGAGCTGCCTTTAAACCCGAGCACTCAAAGCACAGCCTCGCCATATCGCCTTGTTTCAGAAGAGGGCGTTCCAGCTCACAAGGAGTTTCCTCCTGTTCTTCAGGCTAGACTGCTAGGGTTTTATTTTATTTTATTGAGGATTTTTAGGCTTTTTTTTTCCAGTTTTTCTCCACGAGTCTTAGCAGCACAGAGCAGATGCGCACACAGCCCTACCTATGCCGCGCTGCATCGTAGCATCACCCAGAGCTATCTCCAAGGAGACTCCCAGGGTAGCCTCAGAAGGCCCATGATAACCCCAAAAATCAGGTAAAGCAGCTCGAGGGGAGTTACGTACGGCACACAGCTGTGACAGTAGAGCAGCCACAAGCCTTGGCGCCTCTGCTCCCACCTCCAGTTCACTCAGGATGTGTGCCTGCAGCTCTCTGCAGAACCTTAATTGAGGCATTACTGCTTGATTAATTGAATACCTAATGTAACCTGCATCCTCTGTATTGTGACAACGAACTGACAAGGAGTATTTTTCACAACCCTTAATGAACAACTAGTTTGCAGTTTAATAGGGTAAGCTAGCTACGGACATTATAATTATCTCTATAAGAGATGTTACGACACAGATGAGATTTTTTCTGAAGTGAAGTTCACTGATAAGGCATCACTGTAAATGTATTTTGTCTAAATGTCAACATTTAAAACCTTTAAATTTTTCTAAATGACATTTAAGGATCAAATAAATTAATACACACGCTTCCTCTTTGACAATAACTCCGTGCTGTAACAAACACTGTTTTAAGAAACAGAAGACAGAAGCGCATATTGTGAAAGTGGCTTCTTTGTCATGGCAAATATCCAATTCAGCAATTAATTCACACAAGCAATTGATTGTATGTTCAAGATACAGGCCTGAGCTCAGAATGAGACAGAGACGACGCTTTCTGAGGCGCTCTTTCCTCTCCTGAAGCACGAGTTTTTGAGGAGAGAAAGGCTTAGTTACTTCATCTCTGAAATCCCTTCATGGTTTCACAAAAAGCAAGACCATTCCAAGTGCCAGGTTGTGGTATATCCAACAGAAGTGAGGAATCACACTTTTTTTTTTTTTCTTTTACTTTCCTCACATAATTATTTTTGGAAGCTGCATGAAAAAGAACTACATTATACTAAAGTAGTATTTTAAGGCAGGTGTTTTTTTTTTTTTTCTTTTTTTTTTCCTAACAAGCTTTATAATGAAAACTCGAGAATTAAAAAAGAACACAAAAGGATTAAATAGCAAGATCTGTTAACTAAGACTAGGATGTTTAGCAATTTTGTGAATTCATGAATCCCACAGATTTGTGGCATTGGTTCTGCCCTTACAAAGAGAAGAGGATTTATGCTAGTAAACCTGTTCTACTGTGCACATGAAAACCACCCAGGAAACCTGGATATTTCTTTTCCACATTTATGTATTTGCCTTACTTGGCTGATCAGCCAGAACAAAGCTTGAATCAAAGCACATCATCTTCATTTCTGAAAGGAAATGACTTTTAATTACAGCTGCAGTTATTTCTTCCAAGCAGAAGTCAAAAGCCTTTTTCTTCATAGTTTCTGACAAATCTGTAAGAATTCAGTATTATCCCAACAGCGTTCCCGGTAAGTTACTAAATAAAATGACAAACATCAGGCAATTAATCTCCATAGCTAGAAGAAGAAAACTATGAATATGATCAAATCAGTCATTTTTACCATTTTATTCTCCTTTTCTCACAATTATTAAAGGAACCAGACTTCAGATCAACTCTATAAAATTTCACTTCACACCTTGATAAATGCTTAGAAAATGTGCCTGTCTTCCCCATCACCCAAATATCCTGTTCAGACTAGGTCTCTGGTACATCACCATCAGCCCAGGAATCCCACAGCCACGGTGCATCATAGGTCTCTTGATAACCCAATTCCTGGTAAGAAACGTGTTAATCTCACCCCATACAAATATTCAAAGACTATTTGCAATGAAGCCTTTATTTTCTATTTCACTTTTGAGTATACATTGTCCAAAACTACTCAGTTTTCAGTCAAACTTGATCCTTTTTCCCTTGAAACCTCCACTTTCTCAATCAGACGATGAGTACAGTGCTTTCAGTAACTGAAACATCTGGATTCTTTAAACATTCTTTACATTTTACGGACTAAAAGCCTGATTTTGTTTGCTGTCGAAGTTCAATGTAGGCAAGTTTACCTGTCCTCTATCTGAAAATGCATCTATATGTAAAATCACAAGTTACCCCTAGATACATAATGGTGACTGCCCTGCCTGATCAATACATCAAGCAAGTGAAATGCTTGCCTGCCTGCTCAGAGAGATTACAGTGAGCAGTTCTCAGCTTCACGTGTTCCTATCTTCAAGTCACTGTCAATTTTACTGATAACTCTTTTGAATTACCCTTACTGCTTTGGCATCGTCCCATATACGTGAAAATTAATTACCTGTAATGTCACATCTTTATTATTTTAACCTTTTCATACTTCACTACTTTTCAGTGACATTTCCTTGGGGGGGGGGGGGGGGGAAGGCTCTACTTATCAAGAGATTGCATATGGAAGATAGGCAATCAATCACGAAAACAACAGGGAAAAATCATAACAGAAGACTTAAAACTCCTTTTATGACTCCTTATCATGCACTAGCAGATAATCAATAGCTTGTCAAAGCTGTCCATTTTGACGTAGCTCCAAGTGTCATTTACATAGTCAATTCAAAATCAGTGGCATGAAGTTATTAAAAAAACCCTACACTAGTAAATCTACTGTGAACTCTACTGCTTATTTAACATTGTCCTTTACCTTGAACTTATTATCAATCAGATAACCCCTGTATTGCTGTAATTATTGTGAAAAGATTGAAAAAATTCACATGGAGAGTTTATCCACAAACATCAGAAGGTGAACCACCCTCAAGAGAGGATTTTATCATTGGTTTTGAATTGCTTTCCAACTTCCAAAACAATTCAAGATTGCCTATCAGTTCATCGTGCATCTATGCTTAAATTTAATTAGAAAAATTGCTACCTGCTGCTCAACTATACTGAAAATAACTTGCCTATAACAAACAATTTGCCTTTCTCTATAGAAAATACACCAACGAATGCATACCTGTCACAGAAATCAATCTTCATTTTCTTGTTCCTAATCTGAGTCTCAGGTTTTACCTAAATTGCTAATGAAACATTAATAACTGAAAAATGCATCAATCTGCTTTTTTTTTTTTTTTTTTTTTTCCAGCCAGCAGCAGCAGCAAGACTATTCAAAGCCTCAGGCACGAGAAAGATTTTTTTCTAATTTACTGAATAAGAAACAGCACAAGGACATTAAGATACAGTCCCCTCTTTTCACTGCGTTTCTCTGGTTAGTTCTTGTAGCATGGCTCAAGTGACACCACTACTATCTACCAAACTTTTTTTGGCTGTTAAATACATGGGACCTCATTCAGCTCACAGCTCAGCAGTTGAAAGCATCTTATCCTTCCTTAGAGATTTTAGTCTAACACAAGAATTGCCATGCATTTCTAAATAAATATTCGAGTATATAATATTCAGACTAGAAAGTACATAAGCCTTTCAGGCAGCAAATAAAGATGCGCCAGTGGTATTTGGTCTAACAGTTCCTCAGAAATAGGAGTGTTTGTGAAGAAAATTCAAAACGATTATGGTATTACGTATGATGAGTTCATATGGAAACGTGGGCAACGTGCACACGGTTAAAACCAAGAAGTTCACATCCAATCCTCTAACGCACTAGGGGCCTGATTTTCCATGATGCAGAGCTCTTACATTTATTAGGGAACAGCTGCAGAATTCTGTAACAAAAGGTAGGCTTTCACCTTCAGTCATTTGTTGTCATCCTGATTGTGTAGAAACTGAAATAATAGATGTTGAAAGTTGTTCTTCCCCACTAAACATTTATTTAAAACCTAAACATGCTTACTGCTCATTCCTATTGAGCCCTGAAACCACAAGGTGCAGAGAATGCAGCATTCATTATTGGTAAACGTAAGAGATCCTCAGGCAATGTGAAGGTATTTAAAGTTATACATGACCATGCATATACATGCATTTAATAAGGAAATTGCTGTTTTCCTAGGTATTGAATACTTAGAAATGCACACCAGTATTCAAAGCTATCAGTATTCAACGCTAAGATTAGTTTCTAACATAGGAAGAGATAAAGAAACGGAAGGAAAAAAAAAAAAAAAAAAAAGAACAAAAAACTTCTAAGCAAGAGATAGAGCATAACTACAGGCTAGGCAGCAAGATGCGTCTCTACAAACAGCCAACACATCTTCTAGGAGTGCCCCGACGTCCTTCCAACCTCAGCATAAGTCTCCATGCCAGGCATCATTGCAGAGCTACCTCTGCTAAATGCAAAGCCTCCTTTCCATGCCAGAAATACCAGGAGAAAGAGAAACATGCAACTCTCCTGCAGATGAAAGCCACAAACCCCAGCTACACCCAAAGTCCAGTCTGAAAGTTGCCAGAGGACAACATAGTTCAACCCCAGTCTAATTCCAGGATGGGATGCAAATACCACCCCTAGCAGAAGGTGGCAACCACGGGGCACTGGGTGATTTTCCATCAGCTCATCTCTTCAGGTGCATCCAAATGCACCAAGACTGTCAACCTTAGGATTGTTCTGGTGCTTCACAGAGCAAACAACTAACTTTACAGCATTTCGTATCAGTCCCAAACAACTGGAGAGCATCTATTTTGCTGAGGAAGGAATAATTAGAAACAAAATAAGTCTCAAATAATTTCCTGATGCTCCTTGCAGCTAAATCATAAGCACAGCTCATTAGGCTACGCATACAAAGTAAGCCAAAGGCTGGCACGCCTCTTTTACCATGTTGCAATAAAAGATTCCAAATCTTTGTAAAAAAAAAAAAAAAAAAAAATCATCACATTGAGATATAAGTAGTTCAGAAACTAACAACTTCCTAAATTAGCCATGAATACTGGCAGTTCTGAATGTGGCATATCTAACAAAGAAAATTTGAATTGACAAGAAAAACTGGCAATCTAACCTGATGTTTAGCTTCCTGGTACTTTGGCTGCTGGTAGGAGTCAGCTCATCCCCATGGACATTCACTGTCTTTCAGCAGCCACGTTTACAAGAAAACTTAAGAAGAAAATCGTCTTCACCAAGGGAAAGCATTCCTGCTTTTCCATGAGATTTTCTCCATCATGTAGGAAAAAAAGGCAGCTTCCTTTTAGGTTGAAAGGTTTTTATTAAAGTAGATTTAACTGCACACATTTATTTAAGCTCAGACTGATTTTTTACTGTGCTGAACTATGAAGGCTACATGTTACACTGAAACCTCAGGGAAAGTTATTTGCTCATAGTTTGCATGGGTCTTCTGTCGGTAGATGTCAGTAAAAAAGAAAAGAAATAAAGAAATAGTATATTTTTATGAACTTTATTCTTTAACAAAGAGTTGCTTTTAAAACTAAAGTTTTAAAATCTTTAGTTTCAGACACCTCTTGGTATAGTTAGATATGTTACATGTTTTCTCTGTTTTGCAGTGAGTTTTATTTTAAAAAATCTCTAAGAGAAAATTTCCAGGACATTTTCTTTGTAGCAGGAGTTATGATTTGTACCATCAGATAGGAAAGAGCTGCACTGAAGTCACTTTAGAAACAATGGTTACACACCCAGAGGTGCTGAAAAATACCTCATCACAACCCTTGCAATGCTAATTAGCTATCAGTAATCAGCATAGAACTGATTTGTACAGCCCAATTAAGCCTGGTTACTTACAGAGGTGTCCTGTGTTTCCACCCACTGATGTGGAGACTTCTGTTCTTCACTCTCCTTTTTTCCTTCTCTGCTGAAATAAAACCAGCCCCTCGCGTACCGCTGTGACCCCAGCTCCCTGTGGCAGCGTTTCCATTTCTCCCACTTTCAGAATAACCCGATTCCTCCCTATCTCTTGGTCTCCCAACTGCAATGGGTTATGAGGCCCAGAAGGTACTGTCAAGGGGCAGTCCCAAATTGCCCTAGCAATAAGTGCAATTAACTGCCAAATGGCCACGCACCACAGTTATTTTACTGCAACTCTAGTGTATGTCACTGCATGCTGCTGGGCTAGAGTGATGCAGGAGAATGGGAAATGGCCTGGAGAAAAAAAAATAAGTGATTGGCTCTAGAATTAAAGCAAGAATCGAAAAGATAAAAGGCAAGTTTTAAATAGCACCTGACATTTTGACGTAATTATTCGTCTGATGCAAACCACATCCTCAATGCTAACTTGAAACTCCTGAAGTGGTTCATGATCTCCATTAAGATGTACTTGCATGTTCTGTCCAAATATGCCTAAGTTTTGATGCATTTACTTCATAGTTACAATTCTGAATGTTAGGAATCAACAGACCATGCTGATGTTGATGGTTTATTTTGCTTTGCATATATGAAATTTCAATGAATTTCTTTCCTGTCACATGAAATATTCAAAACCAAAACCACCTAATTTTGAAATACTCAAAACCAAAACCACCTAATTTTGCAATGGGGAAAAAAAAAATATCCCAAACTCTCCATTTCTGTGACAGTAGAGCAAAACTGTTTCACCTTACCATCAAAAGTCAGTTTCCACAGTTTCAAAACTATGCGTTCCAGGACATGATGCTGATCAAGCAAGGCTTTACTCAGCAGGATTACAATCCCACTTCCTAAACGTTCATTTTCTTTCCTGAATACAAACAAATCAAACTGAAGAGGTTCCTCCTGCTAATAAAACCTTGAGGGCTTCTAAGGGCACATCCTGCTCTTCAACATCTATTTTTTCCCCCCTCAAGTGCATTGTTATTTGGAGGATATTTTTTTTTCAGGCTTTCAGCTAGAAGTCCTCTGCTCAGAGGACCACTCCTCAAGCCTCAGTCCTCCACAGGGTAGCTGAGCTCACAGACTTTGTGAGGTCCACTTTCAGCTCCTAAGGACTCTGAGCATAATTACTATAGAAATAAATATTTTCTGTGTAGAAAGATACATCAGTAGTGCATTAATAAGCAATGCTCCGTAATGCAGCTAGCTGGTAATGTGCTGAATCTTGAATCACTACAAAGAAAGCCTCATAGGTGTCATTGAATACATGAGTTTTCATGTGGACTGATAATTATCCTACGGAACCTGATAATGAATCAGTTTGTTGCAAAACCAGCCCAGAAGCTGATTAAATCAACCTAATCTATACTTTACTGCTAATTGGCTTTCCTTCTTTGCATGAGGATGGAAAAACTCTGAGCACAGAAACGGACAAAACCTGCACAATGTAAGCACATCAGGAACAGACTGAAGGGGGAAGAGGCAGAAGAAAGTATCCTTCCAGATTCATGAGACACTCTCGAGGTTGCTTTTTTTTTTTTTTAAAACTCAATTTAATGACTTCACTATACTGTTGCTTACTAATGCTGATTTGCTGAAGTCTTCCTGAGACAATGACAGGAAGAATTACTAGATTTGGTTGCACATGCACACAAGAAGCAGAGGCAAATATAGAACAACGTAACAAAACAAAACAGTTTTCTCAGAAACTGATATTTAACTAACAACAATAAATTAACTCCTGGAGAAAAAGCAGGACGGTGACAATTAGGAAAAACTGAGTAGTATTTGGACCAATTAAGCAGGAGGTTCATACCCATATCCATTTATCCACCATAGAGAGATGCCGCTTTACTTTTTGTTATAAGGCAATATACTTGGCTTGTGGAGCTTTACTTTTTGAAAGGTTTGTGCTAGCTCATTTTAAAGTCACTATGTCACTGAAGTTGTAGTTAGCATTCTCCTGAAGGAAGTTAAGGCAAAGGATTTGCATATGAGTTATGAGACAACTTTAGACAATGACTTTGAATGCTGTCTTATCACGAGCTTTGATGTCTTTTCTGCAAGATAAGCAACCTGCAATGATTTTTTAAGAATCAAAACTCTTTTCCCTCTCTGGGAACTTCTGACCCAGATGCGACAAATGGGACTTCACAGGAGCAAACTTGCAGGCTGCTCAGTTAGCGCTGGCTTTGGGCTTCAGCAGCAGCAAAGCAGTTCAGCTCTCACCGCTCACCTGCTGCCGGATGAAGCATGAAGAAAGGCTAACATGGGCTAACATGCTCTCACTAAATCAGAAATTCATTTCTGCCTCCTCTGCAAAGCTGCAAGAGCACCTCACAACCACTCCACAACAGCCACTGGTGTTTCTGTTACCTTAGCCGCAGCCATAGCCCTAAAGAGGCTATCGTGGCAATGAATTACAGCAAGCCACTGGTGATGGCACTGCAGACAGTGACAATCTCAAAACCAGGCACCCAGCAATGACAAAGGTCCCATCCTGTGGCCAAGCTCAGCTGGTTAACAAGCAGCACCCAGCTGACTTGGGTATTACCGTAACATGTTAATCTACACACACACCCAGGGAGGACATCAGAAAACCTCTGGTTTAGCACATAGGAGCTTTGGGACAACTCGCACAGGCTTGTGCAAATAGCAGAAATGCGAAACAGGTTTTTACAAGTGCATAAACACTAATTACATAGCGCTCCACACAGCTTGGAGCAGGCCTAATAATATTATTAATACTGCCATGAGTCAGACCAACTCTCAGAAGGCACAATGTAAACCGTGATACTGTTTCCAATGAAAAACTGTTTCTCTGGTAATGAAGAGACCCATTAATTTTGCTGTTCTCTTCCATTCCTGCCAGCCAAAGACCATAAACAAAGCTGATGCTGTATGGATTCTTTGTTGCCATGCATCAAACTGCTTTGGAGCTTCTAAAGGAAAGAAGTTTGGAAAGAAAATGCTACGTTTACCTCAGTAAAGTCATGGGTAGAGGCCAACTAAAGACAACTGACCTTCTAAAACTGAAAAAAAAAGTATTTACCAGTTACATTAAATGATTTACTTATAAATGCTTCATTTTAGAGGTCAGTTGAGTAGACATCTTGCAAAGCACAACTTATTTTCAAGCTACTGCTTCAGAATAATTCATACTTTGACCCTCTTTGTTCAAGATTCATTAATATTCCTTGTCATGTTCATTGTAAAAAAATATAAAAAACAATTAAAAAATAAATGATTATGCTGGACAAAAACAACCCTTTAGCCTACATAGTGGCTACCATTAAGAAAACACAGCGAGCTGAATTCTCTTCTCTTTGCTATACTTACCAAAGACTCAAAACGGACAGTGTATTAAATTCTGATCTTTTTTAAAAAAGGAACTAGTGCAAATAACTCCATATAAATCTTTCTGAGAAGTATATGGGCCACTGCCGGCTTTTGTACAAGCTGACATTGTAGGTGAAGTCTTGGATCGTTATGGACTCATACAGGTCATGTCTACCATGTGCAAGGCAACAATTTCACATCATGCTGAAATCTCCAACCTATTTCTGAATGAGCTCCCTTGCCCAGGCTGCTTCGCCACAGCAGAGCACCTCGTCAGTCCACTGCCAGATGCTAGCTCCTGCAGACAGCTTGGGCCTCTCTGCGCCTTATCACACTCTTGCAGGACAAATGCAATACCTGTTTTATTAGCTGAGTATTTTATTTATCATCTTCATTGTCTAAATGCATTATAATTTACAAGTCAAGTAAATATTTGAAGTACCAAGGTAAAACTTTGAGTACAAACATCCTTCTTCCACTTACATTTATCCAAACAGCTGCAGCACTACAAAGAGATAAACAGCAAATAGCAGGTATTTTTATCAACAGAACCAGTTTCTCATTTCATAGATCAGATTTCTCAAGGTGCAGTTTGACACAAAACAGCCAGAAAGCAAACAAAAAAGCTGACACCTGAACAGATTGTACCTTGTGAAATTAAATGAATGTATTTTGCAACTTGGAAACTAATCACTAGTCAGATTTTTCCTTGCCTCCTTGGCAGGCACCACTTTGTCTTCTAGCATCCAGCATGTGGCCAACCACAGCAAGAGGAGAATGAAGACAGAGCTGGGTTCCTTCCGTCTGTGAGAGCTGCAGCAGGAAAATTATCTGACCCGTATTTTACTTTAAGATAACTAGATTTAATAAACAAGCAATAATCAAAACACCAGTTACTCACAATTACTGCCTCACCTGCCTCTGTACTGGGAACTCTATCAAATCTGTGCAGATAAAATGGGGTCACACTCTGCCGTTCTCTGCATAGGTTGGGTACTCTACCCTACTAACCCTGATGAGGCCACATATCGAGCTGGGGAATAACATGTGGTTGCCCAGCTACCTTAAGATGACACCATGCCCAAGCCACAGTGATGTGGAGTTGAAAGCAAACACATTCATTCACAAAGTCAAAATCAGTCAATGCAATTAGAAAGGTTTATCAAATACCGAGGTGTAGAAGGAGAAATATAAATCAGTATAATAAGGTTAAATACAGAACGTCTATCCCCTTCCTTTTTCCAGCTCATTTTCTGCTGTACAAGCTGAGCAGCAAGACTCCCGTCTTGCTACACCTTACAAATAAGGATGCAGCTGTGAGGAAGAGTTTCTCCAGCACAGAGGAACAACACAGAAAAACAACCACCTGTACAGGTGCACGTGCACTGTAAGGCACAATCCAGTTTGCCAAGGGGGTCAGACTGACCTGAAACTATATCACCTCCCTGAAACTTGGTCTAGCCTTCCCTAATCAAGGACATATGCTAATCACACATTGCAATTACAGTAAGCTTTGTCTCACCTCCTTCAGTCTGCACTGGCAATTCAACCACACCCTGTACCATTAACCTGTACAGGTTACATGTACCGGAAACCACTGAAAAAGAATTTCTCCCATCACAAAGATGCACACCTCCATCACACGAAGCATCAGCTCTCCTGCAGCGAGGCGGAATCAGCACCATCTTGCATCAGAATTTGACGCAGCTCTTACCTCTTCTTTTTGTGGCTTGCTGGGAACGTTCCAGTGGGAAATTAATGACCTTTATCCTAACCAATGTATTAACTGATATTCTTAGCACAAGCAGATATGTGGGATATACACACATTTCTCAGTGTCTAGTTTGCAACCAGATATAATAACAAATAATCTTCTCAGGAACAAGTGACTATTGCCTTCTCCCCCCAGAATCTTTCTCCTGAGGTCTGTAACAATCCTGAATAGAGCAGCATGTTGAGTCCCTGCCCAGAAGTGCTTCTTTATAATATTTCAAGAGCAGAGTATGGACAGATCAGGGAAAGTGGCTTTACAACTCTACCAAGCTTCAGTCAGATTCAGCCCCTGTAGCAAGCGAGCGGTTTGCCACTGTATCAAAGCTAGATTTTCACGATCTATTCCTACATATATTTTACTCCAGTTTTGTCCTCTTTAGCACACAGAACCTGTCATTAAAGCATGCCTGAGCCTCCCAGATACAATTCTCAATTGTGTCCACAGATAAAGATAACAGCTGCTTACAAAACGAACATGTGAAACTCAAAACAAAAAAGCGAGAGGACTTACAGGATCAGTCAGTTCTGGCACGCTCGCTTGGTAGGTGAGAGGTCTACAGTCACGAGTATTATTCACCAAGACACAAGGAAGAAACATCGGTCCCAAATCGTCCCCATCGAGCACATCCACTGTGAGGGTGGTTGTACTTGTCCGTCGCTCATTAAGATTCTGGGCTCGGTCCTGGGGAGCAAACGAGTAACGTTTCACAGGACATTCTGAAATCACAGTCTACAGAAAGGTTACAAGTTAAAGGCAAGGACAAGATGTGCAACCATTCCAGTTATGCAGATTCTATAAAATAATTACAGAAAACTCGTCTTATGCTGCCTTGTATACCAGTCTTTGTACAGGCCAACAGGATGCTTAGGGTCCAAATATTATGCAGTAGGGTACAAAAGAAGAGCAATTAAAAGGAATAAATAATAAATAAAAAACCTTAAGCAGTAACCTTTTTTTATCTAATTGGCCCCTCCACTCTAATGCCCAATTCACCTTTGTGTATCACTGTTTAATACTGATCTTAGCACCTCCCTACCCCTGCCCCCCAAGAAAACCTCTAGATGACAGCAAAGAGATGGATCCAAGATCTCCAAACCAAGGAAATCTGTTTCCTATGTCAAAAGCCAACTTGTCTGGAGAATGAGTTACACTGTTCGTGTTTTAAAAGGCTGAAGAATAGTTCTGTCCACAACAAAGATGGTGCAGCTAAAAAGATCTCCATGCTGCATGACATTCTTTACAATGCATCATGGTTTGTTGTGGTTTTGTGTTTGTTTTGTTTGTTGTCTTTTTTTATGGATTTGGGAGACAATACTGACTACTGAAAGTTCTTTGTCTACATTTCTTTCTCTCCAGGTGTTAAGGAATAAAGTTATACTTTCTTGAAATGTGGGAACAACCCAGATTCTTTCTATACGCTGACCAATGTACACACTAGCAATAATTTACCTTTTCTTTCTTCGTTTACAACTATAGTGAAGAAACAGCATGACTATCCAGTATTTATTTCAAAACAATATAAAGCGTTTCCATTTTAAAAGCGTAATTGTTGTGGTGCCTTTTCTTTACAAAAATAATACCTCTTGGAAGGAATACGGGTCATCAGTTATGTCTTACCCTCCTATTCTAGGCTATCATTAAGAGGAAATACAAAAGCAATTGTTTTTAAAACATGTATTTATGCTGTTTAATATCATCCTCTGCGTATAGGAAATAGGTCATTCCTCTAAGCCATAGGAAATGTATTCTTTTTTCCTTGTTTGCAATCCACTCAGTTATTGGAAGTTCTTTACGCTATTAGTCATTAAACGTGGGAATATCTGAATTTAACTTTCTTCATGGCCAATGATGAAAAACAATGCAAACAACAATGAGAAGTGGAACAATCTTCACCATCAACTCATCTGTTTGTTTTTACACCCCCCTTCTGTGTGCCTTTGAGTAACACTGGATCAAAGCACAGATACAGGATAATTAATTTCACGTAATGTCTTCAGGATGCAAGAGCAATAAACACTCACTGCTAATGTAATCAGTGGAATACAAGTATGATTGCATGCAATTGAGAGAATTAAGTGCAGCATGCAATATTTTGAAAAACAGAACAAAACATGAGCTGGGAAGGATCTACAAAGAGCATCAAGCCCCACTGCCTGACCACTTCAGAACTAACTAGAAGTGAACGCAAAAATTGAGGAGGGCACCGTCCAAATGCCTCTTGAACACTGGGAGGTGTCAGGCACTGACCACCTCCCCAGGAAGCCTGTACTGCAGCACTCTCACAGTACACAAACTTCCCCTCCATCTGGTCTCACCCTCCCTGGTGCAGCTCCAAAGTGACCAGGAGTAGAGCCTGGCACCTGCCCCTGTGCTTCCTTCCCCAGGGAAGCGAGGTCTTCCTCTCAGCTTCCTCTTCCCCAGATGACAGCCCAGGTGGCCTCAGCCTCTCCTCCCAGGACCTGCCTCCCAGCCCCTTACCAGCTTCTGGCCCTCCTCTGGATGCTTTCCAGGACCTGCCCATTCTCTGTGTGCTGGGGAGCACAGAACTGCTCGCACCACTCAAGGTGAGGCCACACCATCACCAACCAAGAAGCCCCCCTCTTCTGACCGTCTGGCCGTGTGTAACACACCCCCTGAGGCGCAGGGCCCTCCTGTGAGCTGCTGCAGCCACGCACCTCCAGCCCATTCCTGGCCTCTCCACACGCCACCCGGCATTCCCTTGGCTGAGCTCTGTGCCACTGCTGCTCGCCCGGTGCCCTGACGCACCCAGACCGCTCTACGAGGCCTCCAGGGATCAGCAGCACCTCCCAGCTTAGCATCACTGCCAAACTTGCTGGGGATGTGTTCTGCTTCTGCATCCAGATCGTTGGGAAATATGTCAAACAGAACTGGCCCAAGAAGTGAGCCCTGGTAATGATGAATGAAAGGATGCATACAGCAAACTCCTACAGAAGGCTATAAAGGTTAATTAGAACCTTTCTTTGAGATTAGTTACTCTTCTGTGATCACTAAATAACTTCAGTGAACTCAGTTCCCTTGTAAGTATTTCTGAGAGAACAACTGTCCTAGGAAGATGCTTCAATCATGCGAGCTGCCTCATTACAAAAATGTCGAAGCTATCAGCGTAGCTCTCATCCCAACCCATGCAGCACAAAGGTGGCCATTTATCCTATAAGGACACGTTATCGGAAAGAGCGAGCAAAGTAAGGAGAAATTGCTTTGTGGCACTGCCTCTGTGCATCACAAGCTGCACCATCACCAGCAAGTCACCCTGCACGAGCACCAGGTCTCCCTGCTGACGTGAGGTGTATGCACTGCTGCATGCCAGGCTCCGCGTGAGCCTCCTTTCTCTTGAAAAATATCACCTCCTCAACTACCCGAGCTGCTTTCCTTCGAAAGGACGAACTCATGAAACTTACGACTCTAACATCAAATGAAGAGAGCTGTGAATACAGAGTGGTGATCTGCGGAATTAATCAGTGATCGAAACAAAAAGGAAAACAAGCATAAACAGTTTTGTGCCCTCCTGTATTTCTGTTCAAGAGATCAGCAGGTTATGTTACTCAGGCAAAATGTCTTGTTTTAACAGGCATGGGCCAGGAAGTATCTTGAGGTATAGATAAGAGCAAAAAGCATTGAGACACCCTCAGAGAGAAAATGCTGAATGTGCCACAAAATATATGCCCCAAAAAATGTATCTACCATTCTGTATCAGAAAAATGACAGTAATATAAATGAGTGAATTTGTATTACTATAAAGCTATCTTAAAGCTATCCCTGTACTCGGCTCTGGTGAGGCCGCACCTCGAGTACTGTGTTCAGTTTTGGGCCCCTCGCTACAAGAAGGACATGGAGGTGCTTGAGCGGGTCCAGAGAAGGGCGACGAAGCTGATGAGGGGCCTGGAGAACAAGTCCTACGAGGAGCGGCTGAGGGAGCTGGGCTTGTTCAGCCTGGAGAAAAGGAGACTCAGGGGCGACCTTATCGCTCTCTACAGATACCTTAAAGGAGGCTGTAGTGAGGTGGGGGTTGGCCTGTTCTCCCACGTGCCTGGTGACAGGACGAGGGGGAATGGGCTTAAGTTGCGCCAGGGGAGGTTTAGGTTGGATCTTAGCAAGAACTTCTTTACTGAAAGCGTTATTAGACACTGGAACAGGCTGCCCAGGGAAGTGGTGGAGTCACCATCCCTGGAAGTCTTTAAAAGACGTTTAGATGTAGAGCTTAGGGATATGGTTTAGTGGGGACTGTTAGTGTTAGGTCAGAGGTTGGACTCGATGATCTTGAGGTCTCTTCCAACCTAGAAATTCTGTGATTAAGGTTGCTTCAGAGCACCCTCATTTTCCCCACAAATGATTTAGTATCACAACAGTGTTAAACAGCGGAAAATTTCTCATTTCAGCCATTATCAGAATAGAAAAAAAGGAAAAAAAAAAAAAAAAAAAAAAGCTTTTACAGCCCTCAAGGACACCAAAAATTTCTCTAATGACAGACATATTAGATATAGTTTAAACATCACTTTTCTTGGTATGCATTCTTCACTGCTGGCCACTGTGCAAAAAAACCCTCTATATAACCATGCAATACGACTTGAAAGAAAAATCACCTCTTTATAGAAAACTGCATTTCAAACCTGAAGGATACAACTAAATTGTATCCATCAAACTCATTTGACATCAAATTAGCATGGCCAGATGTGTTAGAAAATGAACACTTAGTGACACCAGAATGCACTTTTCTGCATGGACTGTTCTTCAAATATGATACTTGTTCCCAGCGCCAAAAAGGTTGTCCTGTTACCCACTCTGAGCAAGCTTTTTTAACCACTAATAATGCCTAAGCTTTCAATGACAGAAAGTACATAGGTACATCTTAAATAAGGTCTTCGGGAAAGAGCGCATCAGACCTGTTATTTCAGAGATACTTTCCTCTCCTAAAAACCCACCTAAATAAGATTGGTAAGTGGCCATTAAGAGATACACACTTACATTTGCTTGAACAATGACAAAATAACGAGTCTTTTCTTCATAATTTAGTCTCTCTCGTAGAACTACTGCTCCAGACAACGTGAGAGGAATATCAAAGGTCCTGTTGGAAGTCTGCAAAAGTTAAAACAGCAACACAAAATTGAACACGCTTCAAAGTTAAAGCACATTTCAGATAGACCACAATGAGATAATCTAATGGATGGTATACCAAAATTACTTATGCTTCTCGGATTAGAGCTTTTAAATAGTCTACTGTGTTTTCTCCCCACCCATGAGAACTTCACAATAAATATTCTGTGTGTAACAGGATTTTCTCTGACTCTTTGCACATAACTTATTCCTCCTGACCATGAACAGGATAGTCAAACTATCTTGTTTCTTACTGATGTGCCACGTTGAATTTACACTTTGACGTTCAGAAAACCTCTCCTGATGTGGACACAGGAAATTTAGGTCTGCGGTTTCTGTAGTTTGACTTACCTTCTTCTATTTTTCCTCACCATTAAGAGAGCATCAGGTATCAGAGATTAAGAATTCCTTACCACTGTACTTTTTATCCTACTCTTTATTCTGGCTTTCATGAGGGTGACAAAGCTTTAAATGTCAGCTCTACACAGTTAGGTGCCAATTCACAGTGGCAGTGATGCACATGTTCATGCACTAATAAATACAGATTTCTGGGCAGATCAGGTGAAATTCAATTTGTCCCACACATTTGCTTAAACAGATTCTTGGCAGCACATGACAGGAAGGTACTGCTAGGGTACACACACTTGTAAAGGATTCACCGTGTTAAATGATCCATTTTGAGGGAAGATTACAGGTAAAGATGCAGGTTTGACAGGTGAGATCTGGATCCAGTTCTGTC
Source organism: Anas acuta (assembly GCF_963932015.1). Lineage (NCBI taxonomy): Eukaryota > Metazoa > Chordata > Aves > Anseriformes > Anatidae > Anas > Anas acuta. The sequence continues at coordinate 2,739,974 of NC_088985.1, forward strand.
ATCAAATTGATCACATTAAAATCTTTCCATGCTTCAATCTACCAATGTATAATGGAATTAACATTGAGGTATGGTGTATGGGGAACAGCTCTAGAGCAGTCCAAAACCTGAACAATCAACGCTGCAGAGATACAAAGTACTTTTCTTCCCTTAGCTAACATAAAAGGGCCTCCTCCCCTTTCACTGCTTGTGCAGGTTCACTGCTATTGTCTCTTTCTATTAATGGCATTTGCTCAGAAAAAAAAAAAAAAAAAAAATTTAGTGAACTATCCAAGTAAGAGTAATATTTTTGACTACTGTATAAATTGATGCTGTTTGCACACACACTCACACACACACGCACCACTTCTAACTCATGAGGAAGATCCCCCTTGCTGCTTTAGCCCATTTATCTCTGGTTAAAAAGGCAAGAACCAGCTGGAAAAGACTCCGCAGCTCAGGAGCAGCCAGGGCACTCTCAAAACACTGCCTTTCCTTGGCGTATCTTGCCATGAGGATGCATTTGAAGTGGGAGATTACAATCTGAACTGTTAATAAGCATCAGTGGAACTCCAGCAAAAAAAAACCCACACCTGTAGCCTCCTCCCCAGCTGCCTGCATCTGGAGTCCCCTGTCCCTCCAGTACAGCAGTGGATGCAATGGCTCTGAGTGATGTGTAGTGCAGTGTCCAGGTGTGGGCTTGTGTGACAGCTCCTGAAGGTGGCCCATCAGAGTCACCCCATGCACATCCCTGCGATGGTTCTGCAGACTCCATTTATTCCTGCTGCAATCCAAACCGTTAACAAAGCTCCAAGGCAATTAGAAGATGTACACAGCACAGCTCAGCTGCATTGCCATCCAAAACTGAAATGAGCCAGCATATGCAGGAAGTCAGGAATATCAAGAGCTCCTTTAGGCTTTCCGGCAGAATGATGCTGCTTTGTCACCTGCCTACTCCAAGAGAACAGAACTGTTTCTCCTTGGAAAGCTTCAAAAAATAAATACCAAAATGCTTTTGTATCGAAGTCCTCATAACACAAAATATTCACCTAGCTCAAAATGGTGAAGCAGCATCGTTTCTGAAACTCAGAGGCAGCAGGATGGCAAGGATCACTTCCTGGGTTCAGACATAAAATTAGCCTTTGGGGAAAATTTAAAAAAATAAAAATAAAAAAAATACTTCCAGGTCATTCAGCTCCATGCCCTAAGCAGTAGAAAGATAATGGTTCCACATTATCATCATTACCCAACAGACAGCACAAAACCATTTGAAGAATTACACTTTTTAAATTCAAAGAGTTCAAAGCAACTTGCAGGGCTTTCTAGAAAGATGGCCTGTGCACAGACGGTAACACATCTGACAAAAATAGCAAAATCTCTACTATTTCAAGGCAGGTTTTAGAGTTCTGAAGAATCAGAGGGCATGAGGTTGGCAGAGAACACAGAAGCTCACACAGGCTGCTCTGTGCCTTGGCCAACTGGGGCTGTGTATCTCTTAGGACAGAGATTGTACCACCTCTCTGGGATCCTGCTCCACTGTTTGATCTCTGTCATGGGGGGAAAAAAGAGCATTTTCTATCTTCTAATTGAAAGAAGTCTGCTTCTGTTTTCTCCATAACATGCAGTACACATAAGACAAAAGTAAGTTTTTCTATGCATCACTGCCTTAGCCTGATTATCCAAAACATGTACATCCTGCATCTCTGTTGAAGCTGCCCACGGCCATCGGCCAGCACTGCTGTAGGACAGTCCCTATACCCAGCCCAAGCCACAATCTTTCCCACCTATCTTAAATTGGACTAAAAGGAAGTGGTGGTGCTGGGCTGTGATACCAGGTTCTTGTCTAGAATGCAAGCAGCTCAAACAGAAGAATAAAAGTATCTCCTGCAAATCTACTACTCACTTGTGCAGGTGCACAGGAGAGGAGGCAATTTACCCTTTGTAACAAGGCTGTGTACTTTGGAGAAGCCACAATAGGCTATATATCGCCATCACCACTTTTTTTTTTTTCATTAAACTACCATTTGCAACATAAATCATGAGTGTGTTGTGAAACACTTCCCAGATAACATTCAAGTTTCAATGTATATGTGGCAAAATACTGCTAGGTAAACTCTCTGAGAAAGGGAAAGTCACCAGGATACCAATTCAATTTGATCCCCAAACAGGGATATGTTATGTGAAAAATCACCATGGCAAAAGCGTTATGCATATCCCAATCTTCAGAAAAACTCAACAAGTTTCATTTTGCATCCTCACCAAACACAATATAATGAATCTCTGTAAAATTAGCTAATAAGGACAGAGTCCAGAACTTCTTGTAAGGATGCATTTGTCTTAATAACCTTCAGGTATTGACAGAGTCCTCAGAGATCTACAATTAGCTCTGCATTAGAAGACAATTTTTTTTGGCAAGTTAATTACCTCACCCTTAGCTTTTCAGAGTCAAGGAAAACTTTATGGCATTCTCTCCCACAACAGCTAAAGAGACCAGAACAACATCTAGCATGCTTTGCTTTCTTTTTTCTACTTGACTTTTATCTATCTTCCAAATTAAACAACAAAATATTTAAGCTAAACTGAATCCCCAAGTAACATCCGTAGTTTTTACGGTTGCTGTGTTTTGTCTTTTAATGTTGAATTGGTCTCTAATAAAACTCATCAGCACTCTTAGGTTTTTCTAAGGCAGCAGAATAAGTCATTGGTGCCAAACAACACTGTGGGGCATCTTCAGCATGGGACATGGGAGGATCCTAGAAGTAGAGGGATTTCTCAATAAGCTGTACACATTATTTTCAAGGGTAGTAACTGTATCCCACGTTAAGAAAGAAAGTTTGTTACATTTCTGGAAAGGTAACAGCTGCAGTGAAACATCTTCTAAACCACCTCTGTCAAGCACAAACTTAAAACATGTTGCTAGCTAAAAGCAGTATTACATGCATGATGGTTACCTACTTAGGAAGGAAGCAATTTATTTAATCTGGAATACAACAGCAGTAAAACAAAGAAGTGACGAAGTAACTAACTACTCTGAACAAGTTGTTCCAAACAGGGAAGTCTCACAATTCCTCACAGTGACTGGGAGAAAAAGATCAATTAAGTTTTGCTAGGTAAACAAGAAAAAACAAAATCTGTTTTAACTCCTCTTCTGGTGAAACAGGATCAAACCATTTGAGCATGCTATATCCCCTTTGTTAGTGGTTAACTGAACTCTCTCTGCTGGGCTTGAGGCCACTGTAGTTGTGGGAGATGCTTTAGAATGATTTCACCGGGTGCCTTTCAGCAGTATAATGCTGTGACATAACAGTAAATTAAGAAAAAAGAAAATTAAGTAAATAACAAGAGCTAAACAGCTCTTCTTATTTCACTGTGGTACAATATATTTCAAAAGAAGTGTGTAATAATTTAAGAGTTTGTAGTTTGTTTTGTTTTGAGGATACAAAGATCTTTATTGAAAAAGAGGAAATTAGTTGAACCTGTCCTTGTTAAGTATTATAAGCTAAGAAAAAAAAAAGGGGGGGGGGGGATATAAAAAAAATAAAAGCACTAAGTAATTCAGTATCTCTTTAAACTCTTGTTGACTTAAGTGGATAGGACAGAAGCATTTATGAGTTATATAGCTTAAATCATAAGCAAATTAAATCATAACCTGTATGCCTACACTTCTAATTCAGATTGAATATCAGATTGCTGTATTCCTAGAAAATCATTTCTATTTAAATTACCCTTAAGTAACAGTACAGAATTTGAATGAGGTTACTAAATCTATATGCTACATACTGTTTTCCTTCTTTAACATCTATATTATTGTTAGGATTAATTTATTTTCAGGTTAGCATACTTAAATTATCAGACCACCTGATCCACAGTAATGGTGCTCTTAGCCCATGGAAAAAAAATACCTTGATTTACAAAAAAGGATTGCTAAAATAATTTGAATTTGCCAAGAAAATGCATATGGACACTTCACACGAATCACTGCTGTGTAAAAACACCTAATAATGGAGAAACTCACAAATCTGAACCTAAAAAGCATTTATTTTAATTCTTTATGCTTTTTGTCTCTAAATGATGTGTTTGAACAGATAACAGCCAGGGTTATATATTATTAAAATAAAACAATAGTAGTATCTTTTTTAAAAGTGCTTGGTTTTGTTGCTTTTATTTTTAAGGTATAAATGTAATAAATAATAATGTTTGTTATTTATTTATTATTTATTATAGTTGGAATGTCTCTGTCAAGAGTAGCTTAGCTATGCCTATGAGTATTTCTTAGCAATGAATCTATTAGGTGCAAATGTGCAGGAATAAATATAACTACCTATCACACACTGAAAAAGCACACCAAAAAAAAACATTAAGTGTAGGAACAACACCAGAGAAGAAGGGATTATTGACTGACGATTAAGAACTATGCTGATTATAGTGTGGCAACGAAAGAAAAGGAAATACAGCTGTGTTTATGGGGCAAGCAAGGGTCACTGGCAGAAAGGATAATCTATGGCAGGAAGTAAGTTTTCAAGTTTAGAATTTCTTTATAATGTCCAGTAGCAACCTCTTATTCACTTGTTTTGAAGTCAATATATATAAACACCACAAAAATAAAATTTTATATAGATAGACAGATAGATAGATGTGTATTTGAATTTGAATGAAGAGAAAAAAAGTACAGGGCACATACCTTATCATTAGGATTGTACTGGATGACATATTCTATCTGGCCATTTGGACCATCATCAATGTCAGTAGCACCGTTGTTTCCAGAAAACCCTGTAAAGATGGTTGTTCCAACTGGAGTTAACTGCAAGAACAGGGAAAGGCAAATGCATATTAAAACCCAAAACATAAAAGAAACAATAGAGGGTTCGTTATCAAGGGCATTTTATTTTTTTTTCCCATTGCTCCTGTCTATAAAACAAGGCCGACATTCTCTCCTCCTCTTTACTCAGCCGGGAAATTCATGAGTGAGCAAATATTTAGACACAACACACTCGGAAACTACATTAACTGATTGGTCACATACAGTGAAACAGAAATTTCAATTTTTATTTCACAGATTATCTACGTCAGGTCAGCACTCCATGTGTATTTTAAAAAAGATGAAAAATACTAATGAAAAAATAGATAATATAAATAATATAAATATAGATAAGATAACATACAAATATAGATAACAATAACTAAAAACTACTATTTTTTTTTTCAGACTAAAGAAGGAAAATGACCTGCAAAGGTAAATAGAACTTCCTCAGCAGTGACTTCGTAAGAATGTGAGCAGCACCAAATGAACATTACACACACACAGAGCTTTATGGTTTTAAATACAGGTGGGAAAGATGTTGTTTCTCCAACACTTTGTTGGCAGCAACTGAATACTCACAAAATTATATTCTGAAAATTAATCAATTCATAACTATCCTCGGAGAGATAAACTGCGTGAAATCAAGATCAATTGAGATTAAGGACAGAAATCCAACTGACATTTTAGGAGTCGTCATTTCTGAATTTTAATGTTCAGAGATCTTTCCAAGTAATAACCCTGAAAACCAAATGAACAAACAGCTCTGGATTCAACACAAACACTCCTCATAGCCATGCCTCCTGCTGTTGTTCTCTTAGTACAGGAGAATTTTTGGTCCCTGAATTCCTTTGCAGACCCACTGACCTCTAACCTCCCTCCAAATTTCAAAATTAAACCTATGGGGTATAAAGAAGTTTGAAGTTTTAAGAGAAGGTGCAAAGGAAAAAGGGTCATTCTGACATCCATTGGCTGACAGCGTAACACCAGAGCTGTGTCCCCTCAACTAAAAAGTGTACTGTAGTGGTAAACACTACAGCATCTGTGCAGGGGAGAAAGGGCTTTTTATGTTTTGCTAAGGGGATAAAAGAACAAAACAACCTGAAAACTGTGCTGGGCAATATATGCGCGTTTTCACCCTCCTATAAGTAGAGGTGGGTTGACCTCAGCCTGCTGCCAGCCCTCTCATTGCCCCAAAAAGGACAGAAGGAAGAGAGGATGAACAGGCTCCTGGGTTAGGGCAAACAAAGGGACGTCACTTTACCAGCTACCGTCACAAGAAAAGCATATGCAACTCGGCAAAAATTCATCTAAATTACCAATTAAAATAGATTCGGATAGTTAAAATAAAAATAAAAATAATAATAATAATAAAAGAGCAAGCAACACCTTCCCCATCCCTGGGGGTGTTTAAGAAAAGGTTGGACGTGGTGCTTAGTGACGTGGTTTAGTGGGTGACATTGATAGTAGGGGGATGGATGGACCAGATGATCTTGAAGGCCTTTTCCAATCTTAACGATTCTATGGTGCAAATCCCCCATGCTTCTGTCAGAAGAAGCTTCAGTGCTCGCAGACAAAACACGGGAGCTCAGAGCTGAAGGACACAGCGAGGCGTGTGCTGCTTTCCAGAGGGGGCTGCGGGCCTGGCTCCCGCTGAGCTCTGCCAGCATCTCTGCGCAGCAAGACTTGCTCTGCTTCAGACAGAGAGGCAGTATCCAGCTCCTGACAGAGTGCAGATAACTGATGGCTAACATAAAAAGGCTCTAGTGCTTTAAACCACATCATTAAGTGATAACAAAGGAGACAGTTGTAAAAATGAAATAGCAGTATACACCAGAATTACAATTGCATGCTCTTCCAGTAAAAGTCAGAAGATAAAGTCTTGGATTTAGTGTGTTGCATCCAAAGTAACTGACTGTGGATGTGCAGACCTTCATGAACCTGATATGCAGGTTTCTAGTTTATCTATATTGTCTTTTATGCAATACAGATTATATTAGAGATGAGACTGAAAAAATCCCCATCACTCACTTTCCTGAAAAACAGGAAAAAAGTAACACTAACTCAGCTTTACAGGCTGCCCTAGATCTCACGTCAGAGATTACTGCAGCTTCTGCAAAAAATCAGATGAGATCATTCCTAAACATCTCAAACTCCACAAGTAATCATTTGAGAGAGGCACTCTGCCTTCAAAGCTATGCAGTATTTTCACACTAAGAACTCCCATTGTGATAATTTTCCACTAGCAGCATTGCTTTTACCCACGCTTTTGAGGGTTTACTGACAGACTTGCCATCATTACATTTTGACCAGTAAGGAGGGATGTTGCAGAGCCACAGAACAATCTGAATTAAGCTGGAAACTGGAGGCAGCTTGCTCTGCTGTGAAGGAAAGTGGGACCTGGGCATGCAGGAGGGCAGGCTTCATAGGTCTCCTACAAAGGCACTCCCATGCAGTCAGCAAAACTTTATCTTTTTTTTTTTTTTTTTTTTTTAAACCTAATATAAACAGCCCCCATGGTAGCCGTCCAGATGATAGCATAGACAGCTGAGTTACCTGCTCTTTATCTGTCTTTACTTGCTCTTTATCCCTTGCTAGCAAGCTGAATATGAGCCAGCAGTGTGCCCTGGCAGCCAGGAGAGCCAACCGCGTCCTGAGGTGCATCAAGCACGGCGTCGCTAGTCAGACAAGGAAAGTGATTGTCCCGCTCTGCTCTGGTGTGACCTCACCTCAAGTACTGTGTGCAGTTCTGGGCTCCACAGTACAAAAAGGACGTGAAATTATTGGAGAGTGTCCAGAGAGGGGCTACAAAGATGGTGAGGGACGAGGAGTGGCTTAGGTCACTGGGCCTGCTCAGCCTGGAAGAGGGGACTGAGGGGAGACCTCATCGTGGTCTACAGCTGCCTCACGAGGGGGAGCGGAGGGGCAGGCGCCGATCTATTCTCTTTAGTGACCAGTGACAGGACCCGCAGGAATGGTGTCAAGCTGAGGCAGGGGAAGTTCAGGCTGGATATCAGGAAAAGGTTCTTCACCGAGAGGGTTGTCGCGCACTGGAGCAGGCTCTCCAGGGACGTAGTCACGGCACCAGGCCTGCTGGAGTTTAAGAAATGTTTGGACTGTGCTCTTAGTCACATGGGCTGAATTTCTGGGTGGACTTGTGTGGTGCCAGGAGTTGAACTCAATGATCCTTATGGGTCCCTTCCAACTCGGGATATTCTATGATTCTAAGTCATACACTTGAGAAATGTTTATTTGAATCCATCGTTATCTTAGTAAGAAGCTCAACAAATAAGACTACAAAATAAATACTAAAATGTAACGCTCCTAACGTGCTGTATCTAAAAGCAGAAAGCCACTGGGTAATACCACGTTGCTAAAAAAGACATTCAACACTGCTGGAAAAGGATATATGAAATCCAAATCCAAATATGAATTACTGTATGAAGCCTCCTAGGGCAGAGCAAAATAAAAGAAATCTGATGAGATGACAGACGGCTTCATAACAACGTACTCTGTAGTGCATATATACCTCACCAGGAAAGCTATCAAGAAATCTTCCCTGCAATTCTCAAGCAAGATGAATATTTAACAAATAAATGCATTTTGGACATCAAATGACAATGAAACAGTAATTATTTCATGCTTCACTGTAAAACAATCAATACACAGCTCATATACAGGAAGATCTTACATATCCTTCATATAAAATTCCCTCCTACCACCAGTTTTCTTCTACTAGAGTCCAGCTTAGCATATGAACTACTGATCTTGTCCTGAATTGGGAGTGAACTATAAACTTGTTCTACATTTACATTTTGCCACAGAGGGCACAACTGAGAACTCAGTTCAGCTTATAAACTGTGACTTTATAAATGACCGTTCTCTATCAACAAGAGTTATCCCACTGTTCTTGTTTAAAGAAAAAGATTATTTATGTGAACCGCCATTTACAAAGAGCATCTCTGTGAATGAAGACAGATAACATGGGGAGGAAAGGCGTATTTTTCTAATTAATATTATGGAGGTGTTTAAAACACACATATAAAAGCTGAAACCTAGCTGTAGGAAGAACCTGGGCATAAAAACCCTGTTTCTCCATTATTTTAGCAAAAACTTCCTTCCAAAACGAAAATCTTTCCAAGGACACCTCTATTAGTGTAAACAAAGTTTGCATTAGCTTCGATGAATAATTGAATTCAATTAGCTACTTTCTTCAGTAAAGACTGCATCTTTCAAAAACAACAGTAATGAATTACAATAGTGAAATCACAGGAAATTAAATGGTACACTGCAAATTTCTCAGCTTTAACAGATCTGTAGTTCTGCATACGTGAATCCGACCCACATCCAAATTAAATGATTCAGCTGCTGATCTAACCAAGGAGTGAATCCTACCACTGACTCTGCCAGAGAAGGCATGCAAGAGGATGCAACCAAGATGACATCTTCAACATGGAAGGAATTGAGAACTGAAATGGCAAATTTGAGATTATATTTATATAAAATACAGACAGATGTAACTTTCAGTCACTAGTCAAAGGTTGTGCTTGAATCCCAAGCTTCCTTTGACAAAGGGAATTTCTTCACAGGTTAAAAACATAGAATCATAGAATCATTAATGTTGCAAAAGACCTCCGAGTTCATCTGGTCCATCCATCCCGCTACTATTAATTTCACTCACTAAACCGTGTCCCTAAGCACCATGTCCAACCTTTCCTTAAACACCCGCAGGAATGGTGACTCCACCACTTCCCTGGGCAACCTGTTCCAATGCCTGACTAACAGATTGGTTGGAAAAATCCAACACCAACTCTGAGAGACTGAGGAGGAAGAAATATGTCTAAAGGGGGGTTCCTGGCTCCTTTAGTTTACTTCTCCTTTTTGGACTGGAGTAGGGTCCAAAATTGGCTCCAAAAAGCATCCCTAGAGCCCCACTTGTCCCACTTCCATATAGACATCCCTACCTCACAGAATACCTCGGTGAGAAATTTTTTCTCAGTATTAAACTTCAGTATCCCCTACAGAAAGGGACTGAAGATACACAGGAAACCAACAGTCGACCACTGTGAGTTTCTTATTTTATGCAAGATGGACTACTGGGAACCATAAAGAAAAACAGGTATCAGCATTAGCGACAGTCTAAGCATCATTTCTGTGGGAATTCATTGTGGTGAAAAAGAACCAAGTGGTGATGACAGAAAACGAGTAAGATTTCAAAAGAATGTAATTATACAAATAGGGAGGAAATGCATATAATAAATCTTACTCTTCCACAGTCAACAACTTTAATGCTTAGAAATTTCCTTCAACGTGATTTATGTCTCTTAGAAATCTAGATGCAGACAGGAACGTTCAATACTTCCATAAAACATTCTGAAAATAAATTTTCCTATTATTGCCTATTTACAAAGTTAAAAATGAATAATTTTTCACAGTGGCCCCTAAACAGCAAAGCAGAGGAATAATTACAGTTAATCATTCTGAGCTAATATTGTTTTGATGATGTCTACCTGCAGAGATTAATTATTTCAATACCATAAGGAAAAAGATATGAATAATTACACCAGAAGCAATGAAAATTCAGCATAAGCTATAACGCTCAACAGCACAAAGTCAAAGTTGTAAGACAGCTGAAGTTCAAGAAACATTCTTATTTTGCAAAGACTTCCTCTCTCTGCCAACTTAAGGAAAAATAATATTAACCCTATAAGAATGGTTTACAAGGGACAAATTCTTATCAGCTATAAGGGTATGTATGCACTCAGTAACGCTCAGTAATTCTGTAACACTGAATTCAAATATTACTGAAATAGCTCCACTAATATTTCCAGACAAAAACTGTTAGTAAACACCACTGAGATTACCAAAAGATTTGAAACACTTGAGTAAGGCCCACATGAAAAATTAGTAATAAAAAAAAAGTCTTCTAAAACTCAGGCAATGAAGAATTAGAGCTGTATTTAGATGATATACAATTTGCAAGGATAAGTTGTGTTTAACACAGAATAGAGCCAACCACAACTGTGTCTTTGTTGTACAAGATTTTAGTGTTCAGTCCCCATACAAGGCTACTTGTTCTTAAAACCCTTGTGGCCATATTTGTCGATGCTGTGATAGTAGAGTTGTAAAATTCTTTTCAATTTCTAACCATAAGCTTTCCAGACTTCCAAAACTTGGTTTAGATATACTGTAATAGCAGATATCTCTGGGTCACTAATAAACATGGTTGAATGTAACCCCAGGCTACAGTCATCTTGTCAGGTTTTTTTTTTCTCCTAAATAGTGATGTGACATTTTCATGTAAATATATATAAGAGCAAAGGAAATAAACCTGCAGAATATTTCTAATATCAGCACTGTTAAGGGCATATCTGGCTTATTTCCCAATTCTGTCTCATAATCCAGACAATTATAAATAGTCAATAGTTTAATTACCATCTTTTTTGGTTGGTTGGTTGGTTTTACTATAGTTGATGCACAAAATGCCACTTATTTGTAAGCAGATGGATCTTCTGTGTCTACATTAGATCTCTACAATGACTATTAGGATCATAGAGAACAGATAATTTCATATGTGGATATATATAAATATAAATATACATATATACGTACTCAAATGTAAGTGCATCTAAATATATATATGCACACAAATGCATGTAAGGTTATTCCTTTGCTTGCCTTTAAAATGCAAGGTATTTTTTTCTCTTTGTCAACTACTTCAAAGTAGCTAGTTCATTTATAAATGTTTAGATAATATTTTGTTCAAAAAGCACATAGTTTTTTTAGAGAAGGAGATACTGTATTTTATTCTTTAAGGAATCTGAACTTTAAAACCAATTTTAATTGTAATTTAACTGGGAACACCAGCACTGCTACTTAAAGCTAACCCATCAAGTCAAGCAAACATTACAGGCTCCATAAACCTTAACAAGAACACAAGAGCAATTGTACAGCAGCTACATACTTTGAGTAGAATAATTAAGATCATCCTGAAAAAGATATTTTCTCAATAAACATGTAATGTTCATTTTCACACTTAGATGCAAAAGATGAGTTTTAAAACCACACATGGAAGGAAACAATTTCTCTACACATTTTAATTCTGGATCACCTTGCCCAAGGGTCTTGTATACAAGAATGTGGATGAACGACAGAAGAAAACAATTTCCTAAGAATCATTTGACAACAGGCAAAACAGGCCCAAGTTATACAGGCACTATGGATAGAGATTTCTCACGATTTTCAGGATCCTAATGAAGATTTCTGAATAAAAGAGAAAACACGGCATTTCTCATCGCAGTGCCAGACGTTAAGGCATATATATATAGCTATGATGTGACAAAAAAATATAAATAAACACCTCAATAAGGGAAGGAAGGGATTCATTTATTTATTTATTTATAAATAAGACTGACCACATAGTTATGGAATTAATAAGTGCACATATTCTGAAGGGTTTTGAAGTTTTCTGTAGGCATGCAGTTTTACTCTTTTCATGTTCACCCACTTTGGGATGAATTTGGAAGTAGAAAGAAGACTGAAGAGAGTATTACCACTTAAATACTGAGGTAACAGAAAATAGGTATTAATGACAAAATTCTCTACCCCTCAACTGAATGATGGCTTTGAAAACCAACTAAATGCTACCATGCCATTTCTGAATTAACACCTATGCAACTCCTAATACTGGCAGGTGCCTCTGACAGGATGCAAAATTTTGACACGAATTAGTTGATGCTTCTTGCAGTAAGAATTTTAAGATGTTTGTGTTCAAAAGAAACTGAGAAAGGAAAAACTGGCCAACAGCCATTCCTTACGCTGCCTTTGGTCTACCAGGTTTTACAGCTACGAGGGGCTGGAGCTTGACAGAGCTCTAACTCTGCACATTTCCCAGTCCTTACAGTCTTCCTTGAACATCTGCAAGGGTCACTGACAGAGAAAATGCACTGGGCCAGGGGAGCTTTTTGTCTAACTTGCTCCTCTTTTTCTAACCAATCAAGTATAAAAAATAGAGATAATTGGTATAAACCAAGACAGACACTACCAAACCCAACTCCATTTAAGCTTTCTGGAAAAGTATGAGCTTAATTTTAATCCGTGTCTTTATGAAAAGACGTATGAAACTGGGATTTATGTTGGCATTAAAATAGCCCTCAATTTCTTATATACATTAATTTTATTATCTTGTGGGCACTTCAAATAAAGAACATTTGACATAAGAAACACTGTTTCTCCAAAATATCATTTACCTTTTGACATTTCTGATGCTAAAAAAAAAAAAAAACACAAAAAAACCAAACAATAAGTAGAATCTAGTTAGAGTTATGTCTTGCATTACAGATACCAGTAAGTATAAACATACTTAAGTATTTTGAAAAATCTTTGCCCTACACTTTACTCCCTGAAAACATTATGGAGTAACTCCAAAGCTGAAATTTTGGCCCGGCTTTCCTTACAGAAGGAGGTGTAGGCAGCGAGCCTGATGCTTCTTGGAGACAATACGCCTACAAAGCACATACTGACAAGCTGGCTAGCACAGCAGTCATAAATCCAAAGCTAACTGTGTACGCACAAATGGATTAAACAGCACACGTGGAATGTCTACCTGATGTTTTCATACAAGCACTAGTGATGGTAATATCATTATAAAGCCACAGTGCATGTGCTCTGCAGCCCATGTGGACAGACAGTGCCAGAGCAGCTGGCAGGAGAAACCACCTGAACAAGTCCTCAATTGGATACAGTCCAGGTCCTTGTTAAAAAAAAAAAATGGCGCTTTTGATGCTCACATGTATGGTAGCTGTAAATCTAATTGTCCTTTGATTTGGTTTACATTATGCATTTAAGAGAAATTTCTGTAGTTTTTAGTTTACAAGTAAACTAAACCCAGAAAAATATCAACAATCCAAAAACAAAAGCCACTAAACATCCCTTTCAGTGCTTCCCTGTAGTTAAAATTCACTAGGAGCAGTGCCAATTACTAGCAAAATAAACTATCATTAAAACTGTAATCATTCACTAAAACCTTTGAGAAAGTTGGAGATGCTTTCTAATTTTTTTGTTGTTGTTAATTAATGAGAGCATTAACCCACTGGGTACTACTGAAGGGCACAGGGGTGCCATGTCAGGAGCTATAAGTGTAACAGCAATGAAATGAAACAAAGAAGCTAATTAAAACAGGACTGCAGCTGGTTGAAAGAGCAAGACTGCATTTTACCCAATAGTAATTTAAATAAATAGTCACAGATATTTGGAGCGTTGCTAAATTTCTTAATATCAATTATTCTAAATGGTGCATTTTTCTCTCTGCCTTTTAGACTTCTTTCTGATTATGGGAAGTCCTTACCTCCTTGGTGTAACGGCGCTGATATACTACCTGCATGCAGATAGTATATCTGAATACAGATACACATTTGTGCGCATCTTGGAACTGATTACCTGCATCACAGCCAACTTGAAAACAATTTATAAGCCTAAGGAGGACTTGACAAGTACTCATGCATTTTTTTGTGACCCTCCCTCCAATTGTGGTGGTAAGAAATACAGATGGAGGGATGGCTGAAACTTGTCTGGAGGGAGATCCTGACAATTTAAAAGGTGCTTAATTTATATATAAATGAAGATCAAACGACGAAGGACAGCTACACGCTCATTAAAAGGCATTATGTTTTCCTCTCTGTATTCCCTTAGTACTTGGCTAGAAGCAATAATACCTCAAAAATGTTTCAATACCAGGGTCACAAACTGTTGGAGCTGCCTGAAACGAGAGAGATTCAATGCTCTTTCACTTTTTGTTATCTCCATACGTGCAAAGCTTCACAGTTAGAAAATACACATGCTTAATTGCTGTTAGTTTTGACTTAAGCTAATCAAGATTAGTTATATTTAAACAAAATATTCTTTTCACAAGCTCAATTCTTTAGATAAAACCAAACGTGTTTGATAAGCCCAACACGTAGGCAAAAGAAATCTTAGCAGTTTTTCTCCCCAAAAACCACAAAACTTATGTCCCCTAAAATAGTATGGTAGAATGGCATATTTCATTTTCACCATGTAACAACCTTCAAAAATAATATTCCTGAAAAAAAAAAAAATATATATATATATTCTGAAGTTAGATGTGGAGAAAAGGGACTTAATGCACAAGCCCGAAAATGTCCACAAATTTATTTATTAAAGTTACCAGTTGTAGCAATTGGTGTCAAGAGCTGAAAATCTTTTCTTGGCAACCCTAAGAAGGAGCTGGTCCATTACTCACAGAGGTTCTGTGTTACAGTGCTGGAGGGCAGCAGGGCTCTAGTACAAACTCAGCCAGACATTCACTTAATATTCCCCACATCATCACCAGCAAAGAGACCAACAGGTATATATACAGGTACTGTATATACCGAGACCAAAAGGTATATGTATACATAAATAATAGATATACACCTGTATAACCTTATCTCATTTTTAGGTCTCTACTCAAAAATAATGTGGGGTTTTCCTTCATTTCTTATCTTTATATTTTGGTCTTAACTAGTCCTGAACTCATCAGCCAGCTTTCCCACTCCTGCATCACTTGCCTGCATGCTTGGTCACTTAAAGCAGAAACTCATCCTAACCGAACACGCTGCTGACACATTGGGAAGCATCTCTCAAACACAAAACTAGGAAAAAAAATTGAAACAAGAACACTACTAAAACCCAACAACATCAAACCAACTTGTGCTCTTTCAGAAGTAAATAAATTAGTGCTCTGGTATTTGCCAGATTTGTGGTAATTCCTCCCATCTTTACTCAGAGAAGACAGGTCTGTCTTTCCATTCTCCTCTTAGTTTCACTCTGGACATTTCCACTTTTGCACATACACTCCCCACTTCCACTTCTTATTATAAAAGCCCCCAAATACTGATTTACTGCAAACACACGTCCTTCGTACTGGTTACTAGCAGATTATTCAATCTCTAATGAGAATAAAAACTGTAATGTAAATTGTACCACCTCAAGGAAAACAAAACCTTTTATCTTTCAAATAATCTAGACTAGTCCAATACAAAGATTTCTATTCCATTAGAAGATAAAGACTTCAATTCACAGGCACCATTTTAAACAGTGACAAATTGCACTTTACCAAGCTTCAATATTCCTAATAAAAACTTCTGAATTATTTGCTCTACATTTGTCTTTCATTAATATATTTCTTTTACTTTCAGATTTGTTGATAAAGCTGTATAATGCAGTAAAACATTTTGCAATTTAATGTAAATTAGTGCTATTTCTCAATAGGCCATAGCTTCAGATTCTGGTTTCTTCCATTATAAGCATCCTAGTGAAAAGTATGTTTATCTTCCTGATTGTCAGGAAATCGGAAAAAAAGCCTTCATGCTAAAAACTTAAGTATATTGGTCATGATGTGTTTCTCCAAAGTAGTACAAATGGAAAGGATTTAAAAGCCATTGAATTTATTACTTTAAATAAGAAGAGAAGGAACTGAAGCTGGCATCTAGCAATGAACCCACAAAACATTAAAAAAAAAAAAAGAAAGAAAAAAATCTGACCTCATTTACTGCCACGTAGTATTGCTGCTGCTGGAACCGAGGTGAGTTATCATTCCTGTCTCTCACCACAATCCGCACCTCATGGTTGATAATGGTGCCAACCTTTTTATTAACGCACTGGACTTGCACCACAATGGACTGAATGGACAGTGGCGGCTGTAAGTGAAAATATATTTTATAACACATAGTCAAAATGTGAACTGAAGTAACAGGAGAGTTAAATGCTACGCCAATATTAATATTGCTCAGGTTCACTTGTGGCCCATCAGCCTGTGTTACATTTGATGCTGTACTGTTCCCGTATTTAAACAGCTTCTCTGAGAGCATCCTGGGTGTAACTCGTGCCAGCAGTGTTCCAGGTAGACCCACGCTTCTGAAAGCTGCACTGCACAGGCTGAGCTTTGCTGTCTGACTGTGCTAACGCATCAACAAGTGCAGCATCCAAAAATCCTCCACAAGGTTAGCCCTCGCATTTTGATTATCGTCCGATTACTGAAAGACACCTAGAGAATGTCACACATTTTAACCTTTGATTGGCTATTATTTGAATGGAAAGGTTGAGTCAGAAATAAATTAAAGATTCTACTATCTGCATTTATCAAATAATTTAAAAACAACTTGGTCACTGCTACGTGTAGACAATCCAGAGTCTTGGTTTTACTACACTGAACACCATAATATTCAAATAAAAATAACTCCATTTTGATTTACTATCTAACAGTCAGCAGAGAGCAGGCACACATGGGAAGGGACAAAAGAAGAATCCTCTGTATTTATTGACCTCAGTCTTCATAAGACTAAACTACTCAAAAGCATAATTTACAAATGCCCATGAATTCACTGTACTGTAGAGAACAAACAGCTTTTTGTATTGAGATTGTGAGACTTAAAATTATACCATAATTAAGTATCTGCATAATTATGCTTTCACTCATTCTAAATGCTACAATTTCTCTGAGTGATTGATTTTTTTCCAGTTTTGCTATAATGGATTTTAGAACCATATGGCTTTCTTTACCCTTCAGACTGTGGCACTGATCATTTTTTAAAGAGTCAGCAGACGTGGGAAAAGAAGGTGGTTTTATGTTGTTGTTGAGATCTTACCTGAAATTTTGATTCTTCCTTAAACTCTTTGCACTCAACTTTCTCAGCAATTAGGTACAGCGTGAGCCTTTATCTAATAATGGGTTCTCATTGCTGTAAAAATCTGCAGCCAACTGTGAGGTGCTTCTACTTCTAACACAGGTAGGAATATACCAAATATAATTGCTAACTCAAATTAAAACTTGAAAGTTATTATCTCTATTTTGCAAGCTGGCATTCTTTGCAAGAATCATAGAATTTTTAGACCATCTTTAATAAGTTAAAAATGCAACCGAGATCATCTGCAGTTGTTGGTGATACCTAAGAAAATGATAGCTGTTTGTAGCTGCAGATACATAAATCTGTGATGTTGTGGATTTGCAAGCATCATTTGGTCTTTTTCATACGAAAATGTTAAAAATGTTTTTTCCCTTTTCTTGAGGTATGTCAGCATAAGACTATTTTTATTTCTGCTTGGTCAGCGCTTAGATATGAAATCAGATCTGTAAATAAACGCTTGTCAATTTTGACATTTACTGACAATAAATGTAAATACATAATGACACCGTTTGTTTATCATACTGGGGACAAGTTATCCTAACACATTTTAGCAGTTTCTTTCCCCTCCGGTTCTGATTGATCTCTATTCATCCTTCCTACGTACTTGAAGTTTTGGAAGGGAGGTCGGGAATTTTCTTTTTATCCAATTTTATTTGGAAAAATATACTGTCATTCTCAGTAAAATCAGTCAATGGATTCTAATTGGATTTTCTTTCAAGAAAAGTAATAAAAGAAAGAATGAGATTGGGTTATCTGAATCAGCAGAGGGTTGACAGGCGGTCACACAAGAGAAAAATGGCAAGAGCATCCAACCATATTGCATGTAATCACATATGCACCATTTGTGAATCAGACTCCAATTTCTGCTCTGTAATCAAAAACTTCATTTTAAGGTTGGAATTAATAAAAAAAATCTATTGGTATTACAAGGTTTCACATAGTTTTCACTTGAAAGATGAGAAATGCAGCTTTTCTTTGTTAAACAAATAAAGAAACAAAGAACTGCACGCACTCCCCAATGATTTTCTGATTTAGGGGTTTGTATAGTTCTAGTTCTGAAGGTTGGAAACACCTGTTAGATGAGAGACGTATTAATCAAGTTCATGGCATAAGTTCCACACGTTCACTTGATCAGCAGGTTGGGTTTTCACAGGTTGCTTTCATTTTTTTTTTTTTGGCTTGCAACTTAAATTGAGATTCACTGAGACCACAGAAGAGAGATACAGCAGGGCTCACACCCAAAATCTGTATTACTACCCTAAATCTCATTCTTTCTTTTCATACCCTTATAAATTTAAGCAAACACAAATAAGTAATCTTATGCAGCACTAGGGATAAAAATGTATTGAATCCACCTTCTGTAAATACTAGTTGTTTTTTTCCAAATGTTTCCTAGCTCATAGTAAAAATGAAGAAATAATCCCATAAAAACTAATGTAAAAACAGATGTAAATTAAGCAAATTTATACTATTCATTCATTTCCTTGTGACTTGAGTCTACAGTGCTGTTCTTTGCAAGAAATGCCTATATATTCATAAGGATATAAAGCATTTATGAGCTTAGACAAACTGTCACTAACACAGCAGTCCAACTCCTGCCCATCTCAAAGGCAGCCAGCTGTTGGGCACTGGAGGCAATGCCACGTCTTGGCTAATGCACAGGAATCTCCTTTGTCCACAGGTCTGTTCTGCCGTGTTTTGTGTTGATTACCTTCATTTTACTTTTTAAAATAGTTTGTGAATTAAGCTAATTAAGAACGGCTGAATTCAATTAGCTTTAAAAAAAATAAAATGGAAATGATGATAAATTTGCATGTTGTTTTTGATACTAATGAACATATCTCAAAATACATGGAGAAAACAAATTACTCGATCAAGCCAATATAAATCAAACTTTCATTGATGCCAAGGAGAACTCCTGATCTTTAAATCACACTTTCCATGTTGCTTACAGTCACTTGTAAGCCAGTTTTTCTTGCAGACTCTGCTGAACTGCAGCAATGTTGTAACATCGAGGCAATGACTGTACTTTTAAAAAGCATTCCTCTTGAATGAAATTAGCATAGATGAGAACATTCCTTTTTTATAATCTTTCCTCAAAAAATAAAACTTGCCTAAAAACATTTAATGCTACTAGGAAAAAGCATACCACACAAATTCTGTGTTACCTTACATTAAAAAACAAAACAAAACAAAAAAAAAAACACTAGCACATTTTCATTTGAATATGTCAAGCTTTGCAAGTAAATTGAAATTGAAATGTGAATTGTAACATGGACAACTCCTTTGCTTTCTCTTACATTTCATAATCTAATGTACGCAGTTAGAGCAGGCTTTGAGTCATGGGCCATGAGGTGAGCAGGACTTCTCCCAGACAACAGCAGCAAAACATAAAAATGCTTTTGATTCAATAAACAATTTTGGTGCAAGAAGTATTTCTGCTAATTCACACAACTATTTGTTCTGTCTTTGTTACTGTGTTTGCCCACATATAATTGTTATGCACATCACCAAGTTTGCTTTTTATTATTGTCTTTGCCCACATAATATTGTTATGCACATCGCCAAGTGTGCTTCCAGTAAGTCCTTACAAAGAATCAAATTAACTCTGTTCACATTCATCTGGGGACAAAAGATAGATGCTGCTATTATGTTCTAGCAATTCTTGTGTTTATGATCACTCTTCAATTATACACTGACTCAGAAAATAAAGTCTATGGGGAGAAAAGGAAACAAACTCCAAACTTACGTCCCTGTCCAGAACTCGGCCAGTGCTGTTTAGGTACAACCTCTGGCTGATGGGATCGAGGATCACCCAGTAATCCACATTGTCCTTTAAGGAGAGTTCAATGGTGGGGTCTGGGCCGCCTGCTGTCCCTTTGATCAGCATATTGTCAACCAGGATAGTGCCTGCAAAAAAAACAAAGGGCACACAAGGGAGACTTTTATGCATTCACTGACATTTTTATATATTTTACTAATAATGGCAATACTCAAAATACAATTTTCTAACACGTGTTTCTGGTATTTTATGTTCTGAGTGATGTTTAAGAAGTCTGATTATCTTGAATGAAAAACTGCCTCTGACACTGAAGCTATTTCAGAGAACACTAGAAGAAAAACAAAGTGAAATAACTTGTGTTGAGGATGAGACCCATCAAAGATAACTATTTAACATTACCATTTTTTTCCTCTATTGAGTAATCATCCCCCAATCTTACCTCAAAAGAATGCAATCAAGTAACAACCAAAATGGAAGTACATTTTCTGTAGCAAGTACAACACAACAAGGTGAGGGGGGGAGAAGAAAAAAAAACACAACAGCAACAAAAAACAGTTACATGAAGCTCTACAAGAAAAAAAAAAAGACATTGTTCTTCAACAGCAAACTAGATTGTAGCAAAAAGAAAACGATGTCGAACAAGACAAAAGGGAAACCAATTAGGACCAAACATGTACTCAGCGCGTATAATCTGCTTTTCTTCTCTTGTCCCATCATGTCAGTTAAACCTTGCCTACACTCCTGCTTCCTTTCCAAATGTCAAGCATTACTAACTACCATGAACGTCGTACTCCAGAGTCTCAGAGATGCAGGCACAGTACCTATGAACACTTCCCTAAGACTTAATTTTTTTGCTGAAGAATTAACACTACCAAGGTTTCTTCACACAAAGCATTACAAGAAATAATATTGGATTAAATTCGTTGACAGGTAAGAAAAAAATCTGTGAATGTCACTAGCTGTAGAACATTTAAATTGGTGACAAATACTGATCAGATAACCTCATGTTTTGCAGACCCAAATAATTTGTTTCAAAAAACAGAGTAAAGTTTCTTTACACCCTCAGTTTACAACTACAGTGACTATAAATACATGAATCTGCATGGAGAGGGGCTCTGAGTCGGAATGATGCTTTGTTATGGATAAAATGGGAAAACTAATTATTGGTCTCTTTATAGTTTTACAATTGTATTGAGGGAAACACCACAGTAAGGGTTTTTCAACTGTTTATTTTGAAACTACTGTTTTAGAGATGACAGTAACAAACACTGCCAAGCATCTGTAACTTTAGAGCAAGTAAGTTTTTTAAGTTGGAAGAACAACACCCTTTTAGCCACGTGAGAAACAGAGTTTTGGGGCTATTGGCACGACCTCTTGTGAGAGGTTCTATACAGTGTTACCCCAGCCCAGCAGCTTGAAGCTCATACAGCTTTCCAGAGGCTGCCGCCAGTTTTATTGGAAGGGTATTTTTTGCAATTGCTGGGGCAATTGCAAGAACCAGATGACATGATTAGGAAATAGAGGAAGGAAAAAGCAGCAACAGTTTCTGTCTGCTTTCCCATGACAAAGGCTGTGAAGACACCTAATGGCAAAAGGTACCAGGACATGAAGCTCTCACAACTTCAAGCTGATACACTTCGGATGCTTCAGCAATTGTGAAATACAAGAAGTGTTTCTCCGTCTCTAAAAACTTAAGTGTACAAATAAAGAAAAGATTGTCTTATAATGAAAGCTAGTCCCTGTTTTCCACAAAACTCCAGATAATAAAAAGGTAATAATCCATCATTAGTAGGTCCTGAATGAAAGGACAGTAGTGAGGGGAAATTGCTCTCAAACTTTACAGCCATGTGGACTATACACATACCCAACATATCTGGCACAAAAGGGGTTAGACCAGTAATTGTGGCAGAGCTCTGACTGCTAATTAAATAAGTCTGCAGGGCTGTGCCCCTGTGAGAAGGTAGCAATCACCTTTCCGAGAAGTGCACGCAAGTAATCAGAGAAAAAAATATGTTCTTCAAAGGCATGTATAAATTCCTCATGGCAGTGAGTGTGTTTGGAAGGGGCAAGACGCAAGGACTTAATTGCAAAAGCCCTTTCTGCACTTTAAGTATGACACTATGTTTTCCTTACAGGCAAAAAAAAGAAGTACAATAATTTTGGACTGCAACATCTATGCAAGGGGGAAAGCACTGTAAAACAGTCACACACATCATTCGTTTGTCTCGTTGTTCTTGGTCCGTGGAGGCTTCACCCTCCTTTGCCTAGTTTCCAGAAAATTGGCTTCTGCCAAAGTCAACCTTAAGAAAGGGCTGAAGAGATCAAATAGTAACTTAATTTTTAATGTAGCTGGAAAAAAAAAAAAACACCTACAATTACATACTTCTTTTTTTTTTTAATATTTAATCAACTTAAAATCTTGATGCAATGATGAATTTTGTACAGTCTCTAGTAAAACACTGCTACTTAACTGACCTTACAGCTTTGAATTCTCCATCCAATTTGACTCTCCTCTGTTGCACTCCATAATAGCTACCTGCTTGATTTAACAAAGCACTACCTGCTTTGTTTTCAGCAACTCCTTTGTTCTTAAAAACACAATGGGTTTAAGAAATTCGCAAAGCACTCATACTCTCTAATCAAGAAACAGCAGTACACAAACACGCCATTTTTAAAATCATCCTTAAAGTACTACTTTTGTAAACTAAAGAGAATCTGAAATTGTGTTGTGTTTTTTTTGTGTGTGTGTGTTTTTCTGTTTTTTAATATCTATTGTTTTGGTGCTTACATCCTGCCTCTGTCCTTGACCTAAAATGCCAGGGAAGTAATAAATCTGAATACATGCAGAGTCTGATGCAACCGTATAGACATTTTGCCCATAAATTCACCGTACATGCAAAAACAAACACATCCCTTGATATTGGCAATGCACTAATACAATAGCTTTCATAACCTTTTTGTGAAAAGCCCAAGTGATGTTCTCACTGCAATGAAGTCTTTTACCTTGTTACAGAAGTAACATACCTTCTTCTGGAACTACACTGGAATTTTAATTTTACCCTAGTGGGGGGGTGGGGAGCTGTTCAAAATCCACAGAGGACACATGAGTAAGGATCCTGCATCTCACAGCACGATCACAATTTAAAGGGAATTAATATGGAACCAGTCTCAAGGAATGAAAGTCAAGCAAGTTAGGTTAAAAAAAAAAAAAGAGAGAGAGAGAGAGAGAAAAGTAAAAAAAAAACAAAAACAAAAAACAAAAAAAACAACAACAACAAAAAAAAAACAACAGAAGTGAACATAATTGACTAAAAAGAGCAATATTATTTTCAGGTGTGATAATACTCTTCTGAAAACAACGACATTTACTCATAAATGCTATCTGAGCTTGCTGGGAATTATTCAACATGTAGCTACAAAAGAAGCCAACAGAAATAAAATTTATAAAGCACTGCTGCTTTATTTGTAAATATTGTAACAATAGTTGTACACCACACTATCCCTTTGAGATGAATCCAGAAGCTGAAAATCTTCATTAGACTGAAATAACAGGGAAGTGTTTCTTTTTTCACATTAATCTCAGGAGAAGGTGATCTTTCCATGGGAAGCACATTACAAGGGACTCAGGCACAAAAGTCATGAAATACAGAATTAGCTGTTTACGCTCTGCTAAAGAGAGCAGACCCTTAGTACTCAGTGAGAACTTACTGATTGATTTAGATACATCTTGGGATTATTTTAGCTGAACATTTCAGCAGAGCCCTTTCTTTAAAAAGCCAGTGAATTACGATTGGCCTGGGAGCAACCCTTATGCCAGCACATGAATCAGAGAACAGAATCTAGCTGAACAAAACCTGCAGTGCTCAGCTTTCAGTAGTCACAAGGCATTCACATCAGTTTCCTAAATTCAAAAACTACAAAACGAAAAGAGGGGGTTGTTTACTTCCACACGTATTATTTCTGATTTAAAAATTCAGTTGGAAGCTCTAGAAAAGCATCACACAATCACAGACTAACCTTAGTTGGCAGGGACCCACAAGCTCCATGAGGGAGCTGCAGGCCGCCATGAGGCCTCCCCTCACCTCCTCTGCTCTGGGCTGAACAAACCGAGGGCCCTCAGCTGCTCCTTACACGCCTTGACCTCTGGGCCCTTCACCATCCTCACAGCCTCCTCTGGGGGCTCTCTAATGGCTTTATGCCCCTCCGGTACTGCGGCACCCCAACCTGCACGCGGTGCTCAATGTGAGGCCGCAGCAGGCCAAGCAGAGCAGGACGATCCCTTCCCTCTTTGTGAACCTGTGCTGGCTGTGACCAGCGACTGTGCTGTCCTTCAACAACTCCCAGAATAACCTTCTCCAGGCAATGAAATTTTCATTGTCTTCTTACTTGAAGTGATGACGAAAAAGATGGAAGAGAGCCAGGAGCAGGATTTCTCCTTCCACAGATGCTGAGCACAAGACACATGGAGCACATCCCTACGCTGCATTTAATGCTACCAAAGTGGTGCAGCAGGCAAAGACTAAACTTCATGCCTGAACAGGGGACTAAGGATCTACACGTCCCAGATGGTCAGTCTCAGTGACAAAGAGCCATACTTAACTGCAACCAATTAAGCAAGCCATGATTCTGCACAAACACAAAATTCAAACTGGACACATCTTACCCTCATGAGGATGTTGTAGACAACAGCGCGTAATGTTCCATATCCTTTGTACTTGGTGGGCCTCCAGCTGCGTTCAAGTGTGGAACACAGAATGACAAAATCCACAGGAGCGCACACAAGCTACGTGGCTGAAGCCCACACTGAGACATAAGTACAGTCTGAAGATTTTATCATCCAAATGTATTTATCCTTCCTTCAAGAACTGCCTAAAACTTGTTGTTCTTACTTCTGAAGTTGACAAAAAGATAAAGCCTCTTGCAACAGCATGATTAACCTCTGACATCACTGAATTACATTAGCAACTACTTCAACTGATTGATGTATGAAAAGGTTAAACAGTCAAAAATAGTATTTTGCTGTTCACACAGAACATATTTTACATTTCAGCATATTAATCAAGTCTATATAACAAGTCCAAGCAACATGTCAGGGA
Source organism: Anas acuta (assembly GCF_963932015.1). Classification (NCBI taxonomy): domain Eukaryota; kingdom Metazoa; phylum Chordata; class Aves; order Anseriformes; family Anatidae; genus Anas; species Anas acuta. The sequence goes on from NC_088985.1 coordinate 2,765,312, forward strand.
ATTTACATTAAACAAACACAGTGTTTCCTACAGCTTGGAACAAAAGTTGTGAATTTTTCAGCCTGTGGTATTTAGCCTGGGAGAATTATGTATGTTATCCATCTGGAAGAAGTGACTTTAAGGAAGAATCAGCTATCCTACGCATTGTACCAACAGAGGCACAGTACATTAAATGAGGAATATTACATATTGCTTATTTACTTATGGGAAAGGAGATTAAGTTTCCTAAATAAAAAGGAAAAAAGATGGTAGTTAAAAGGCATAAACACACACATACTCAACTCTTTGAGCTACGGTTAAGGGCAAGTACCAATAATTATCAACAGATGAAAGAAAACTCATCACTTCTGCACTCTAAAACAATGATGATTTTTCTCTAGGCTTTGTGTATTAAAAATAAATAAAACCAACCAAGGTAGAATAGTGAGAACTGGGAGCCCTACAGAAATAAGAAACTCCTGAGACAGCTGTTACAGATAGCACCTCTGGAGAGCAGCAAGCCACCATGCTTATACTTGGCGGTGGTGAAGATGAGAGGCATCTTGGCTGGTGTTCAAATATGGAGCTGGGAAAGCGGATGTCAGACACTCCCAGTGGTGAATAACCTTCTACCAAAGGTTGAAGGACGCTCTCCTTGGTGCCTACCCTCTTGCATCTTCTGTTGGCCGAGTAGAGACCAGAATAGGCAGAGAGAACTCAGAAATTCAGGAAGGTTTCTGCCTGTAAGTCCCACCTCTGCCTGCCCAGGACCACTAAAAACATCCTACAAAACATGAGTTTCACCTGCACGCATCCAGTTGCTTCTCCTCTTAGTGACTCCTCAGCAACTTTTACGCAGTGTGTAATATGCCAGGTTTCTTTCAGATAGAACAAATGTGCATTATAAAATACCTCTACCTCTGTACTGATTTCCTCTGCCTGCCACTGACTGTAAAGCAATTTGAAAATGGAGATTAATTTCTTATAGAAAGGCATTAGATGGATCAGTTGAAATGGTAGTTGCTTGCTTTGATATTCTATAGAGTTTTCATAGCAAAACCTGGATCACAAACTTATTTTTCTACATTTGCAGGTTTATGTCTGTAGTAAAGGATGGATTAAATAGCAATAAATAAGAAGTCTCAAATAAATGAAAACCTTACTGCAGAAAGTAAGCTCTGAACATTATCCTGAACTTACTTAGAACCACGCTGTTTTATGAACAAAAGAATAGGATGATTCTGCAAAGCCAGCGCTAGGGTTACACATTTCCAACTCTTTCTCCTCACATCATCAGTAGAGATCTTTGAGAAGTTTCCAAGGTTGTTTCAAGATTATTTTCCTGTGCTCCTGCCCTGTCTCCCCTCTTCCATCTCTGTATGCAGCCACAGTCTCTGAACAATTACAGCTAAAACCGGCCCATTACTTTGTCAAAAAACTAGGAGTTAAGACAAATTCAAACTTTAGGCTTTAACACCTGGTCATCCCACCTAGACCTTATGACTTCCCATCTGGAGCCACCGTAAGAATCTGAGTACGCCAAGGAAAAGGTCTGCCCTTCAGACTTTGTACAGTACCGGTCTGAGTTCATGGTAACCTGAGGTCACACATTTTCCTTTTTTTTTTCTTTTTTTTTTACTTATTCCTAGCCAGCACAAAGACAGAGGTCTAGCATGAACTACTTCTGCCTCAGGCTGAAAGGATGCAGCAAGATGGTGGAAGACGTTTCCTGATGTGGGAAAGGCAGCGGCACGGTGATCCCACTTAGATCAGAGCGTATAAATGCCTGTCCCGTGGAACATTACAAACCACACTCCTTCCTCCTCGCCTTCCCTCTGCTTCTTTAGTGATATGCTCAGAGCCCCATAAAGGCACAGAAGATGTACCTCTTTACTTCAAGTGACTCGTACGTCACAGACTTCTGACCCATAGTGTTTACATTCTACACAGAAAGATAACAACGATCAAAAGAAAACAGGAGAAGAAAAGTATGATGGTCCCTATTTTTCCCCCTCCTTCTAAGAGGACAAGCAAGAGATAAACACGCAAAGATTGAGTGTGGGGAGAGAGAAAAAGAAGCCTGGGATAAAACAGCATAAAGTAAAGAGTGAAGCAGAGATTAACACAGCATCAACAAGACAAGCAGAGATTAAAGCAAGCCAACACACAGACCAGGGATGCAGGAAAAAATAATTCAGGCATAGAGAGTAGGTTGTCCTGACACAAATGGGGCTGAGGACTGGAGAAGGCAGGGGTTGGGGCTGTGGTAAATTAACAAGTTGCAACTTTACTTCATCAAGTCTAAGTTGTATACAATTTGCACAAAACCCCATCCTGAAAAATTGTAACAAAGAAACATCTCAGACAAAAATAAGTGCCCTATCTTTCATCACATAGTGGGAAAAAAAAAAAAAAAAAAAAGAAAAAAGTGAAAACAATGAGTTCTGAATGCTTAAAAAAAAAAAAGAAAAAAGAAAAAATAAGTTGTTCATAAATCTTTTTAAAAACTTTTTTTTTTTTTTCAATGCTTGGAGTTACAGCAGCAGGGTAATTGCCTGGTTCACACAGAAGGGTCCTCCTGTTCCGCCTTTGATATTTTATGGGGGAAGGTCACCGCAAGGCCCCATGCTGAAGCCACTAACGTTGATTTTTCTATTATCTTCTACAAGGACACCCGACAGAAAGCCTGTACTGAGAAACTTAAATTACATAGGTAACGCATGCCAGTATCTAAGTCTGACTCAAGCTTGTTGACTTTCAACATACCATTATTTTATTTCTCCATACCTCAACAGAACCCATTACTTCTACCTAAAGACAGGCGGTAGAAGTTGATTCTTGGCAGAGAAGATTCCTCCACCACACAGTCACAGAATCACAGCACAGCTTGGGCTGGAAGGGACCTTAAAGCTCAGCCAGTTCCAACCCTTGTCATAGGCAGGGACACCTTCCACCAGATCAGCCTGCCCAGAGCTCCATCCAGCCTGCCCATAGACCACCCAGAGCAAAATCCAGACTCTTGCTCCCAGATACTATAGTAGCAACACAAGGTAAATTGGAGTAAATCGCAGCTTGCGCCCCAAAACACCTGAGCAAGCACTGGCTGCTTCCTAGAACCTCCTCCTCCATTGGCCACATCAGCTTCTAGCATTTCATTTCTCCTTTTTTAACCAGCTCAGGTGCTGCATGCTGCTGCTAAAACCACTTAGTTGTCCTTTTATTATTTTTTTTTTAATTTAAATCCTCAATAAAACCCAGTTCTTAACGCAGTGATAATAGCCACTTAAAAGTTATTTCAGATATGAAGCTGTGATCAACTTTTTGCCCTGTGGGCATGACTTTTCATTTACCTAGATTACATTTCACCTGCCATTCACTCTACTCAATAATAAAGTTCCCTGCATACACCACCCTCCTCCCTTTTTTTTTTTTTTAATTACTCTGGACATCCAAGCCAGATGACTACTACTGGAAAATTTATAAATACGCTGAATATTGGATAAATGGAGGGGAGATTTAGATGAGATGTGACATGAGGAAGAAATTCTTCACTCGGAGCACAAAGCGCACGTGGGAATTAGGGCTGGAGATGCACCTTGCTTCTGTTCTTCTCCATAAAGAATGGAATGAAATTGCCTAAAAAGCAGTGTTAAAAATAAACCCAGGGCACAGACTGGGAGGTGCAGGGCAGTCCCTGTGGCCGAGGGGCAGCCTTTCTCTCTGGCAAGCCAAATGGCCCCAGGGAGCCAGCCCCAGAAAAGGGGCCCTCAGCCCCCCAACCCTCCTCCTTGTCCACAGGAGGGCATCTTCCCAGCTGCTCCCAGCACAGCCGCCTTTGGCCACGCGTGGGCCACTCCATCGCAGAGGCTTGCTGAGGCCACCGTGGCCACCACTTTGCTGCAGGTCCTGTAAAACAGGCCCCCTGCAGCTGGCCCAGCACTCGCTGAGCATCTGGGCCCTCTGACTGCCAGCTGGGGCGGCAGGAAGGAGACCAGAAGAGCCAGGCGAGCATCAGGCCTTGTGTGCGAGGACAGCCATGCAGTGCGGTGAAGCCCCCTGCTCGTTGCTCAGGCTCCATCACAAGCATTAGCTTGGAGCCACCAAACACCACGGACATCCCGCAGGCTTGCCTGCAAGATGTCCTGGCAATAAACAGCTCTTGCTGATTCTCAGGGGTTGTGTGAGTGCTTCTTTTTGGGGGGAATGGGCTAAAATTGTGTCAGGGGAGGTTTAGATTGGATACTAGGAAGAACTTCTTTACCAAAGGGTTGTGAGGCATTGGAATGGGCTGCCCAGGGAAGTGGCTGAGTCACCATCCCTGGGGGTGTCGAAAAGACGTTTAGATGTAGAGCTCAGTGATCTGGTTTAGTGGAGGACTTGTTAGTGGCAGGTCAGAGGTTGGGCTACGTGATCTTGGAGGTCTCTTCCAACCTAGGTGATACTGTGAATATTCAGGTCTTAGTTGAGAGTTTTGCAGGAACCCATTAGTGACTTCTCTGAACTGTGAAATTCAGCAATGCTGCTCTTTTTTTTTTTTTTTTTGTTGCTGCTTATCTATCAGTGCAAAAATCCTTATTCTTATTGCATGACACTTTAATTCTTTGAAGAGGCTTCGCTAATGGTACTTGCCAAATTTCAGAAATCGAGGTGAATTTTATCTCCTTCATCCTGGGTTCAGATCTCTCTTGTCCAAAGGCTTACTAGGTTAAGAGAGATGTTTGAGGCATTTCCAAACCACACAAATCTTCTCCCAAAGCTTTTAAAAAGGTTACGGCTGCATGCACTGAATAGGCGTTGCCCAAAGCACCATTTCCACAAGAGCTAACTGTACCTCATGCTCCAAACACACCAAACAACTGGCAGGCTGCCCTCTCCCCAGGTCAGCCGAGCAGCCCGAGTTCTTGGAACGGCTGGAGGGGAGCTCAGGGTCGTGGCACAGCCTGGACCCCCCAGGCCAGGGGCTTTTGGCAGCCTCCTGAGCCCCCAGACCCCCTCGTATCTGCTCAGATGGCTGATAAGTCTCTGGCAACTCTGCCAGGGTGAAATGTCTGCTCTAATAAAATTTTAAATTGTGGGATTCCTCTTCTGTATTTTATTTTTAGTTTAGCAAATGGGACCAAAGCCATATTTACTAAGGCTACCACACCATTCTCCATTACCTACACAAAAGCAGCCAACTCAGGAAAAAATATTCCCAGACCCACGAAAGAGATTCACCATTAACAGTAAATGATACCTTATTAACTTATCCACACAGACAATGAAACAATTGAGACAAAAAAATACGCAGACTATGGTACCTGGGAAAATTAAAGATAATAATACAAAAAAAAATCTTGTTGGCAGACAGCACAGAAGTAGTAAAAACGCACATACTACAGTCACCAGCAAGATGAAAAGTCTTGGGGCTACTCCAGCGAACACCATTACTTGTCTCACTTCCCAGAAGATGCTGGCAATAGCAACTCTTGGAGGTGATGTAAATGTAAAAGGTGATGCTGCGCACCATCAAAGAGGATATGTATAAATAGGCAGAACAGGATCACTTGGAGGCAAACTTCTGAAGGATGACGCTATTTGGAACTTGAGCAGGTTGCCTCATTCTTTGATAAGGGAATCGAATCAGCTTTCCCTAAGTTTTTACCGTGCTTCAAAACACTATTTTGTGAAAAATAAAAAAGCAAAGGGATTACCCCATTGTCAAATGAGGAGGAAAAACTTTCAACATGTCTAAAGTTGACGTAAATGGATAAAACAATACAGTACAGCAGGAACAAGAGCAAACACCATGTCACAGCCTAAAAGAACACCAGATGAACGAGGTTGGAACAAGTCAGACAACAGAGTGCAGATGGCATGAACTCACTGATGGGAAAAAAATCCAGTGCTGCTTCAGTCAGAGAGGCCTTCTGGTGTCAGATGCTGCTATCATACTGTAGACTGCCACAACAATACACAAAAATATAAAGTACATTTCCATCTGAAATAGCGTGAACCCTTCAAAAAGTTCTCATTTTTCTGGCTGGTGAAGAAAAGTTTCCCTGCATGGGGGACAACTGTGACAGGAAGGACATTTTGTATACACGAGCCCCATCCCCTCATGTACCAGAGCACCCCTGTCAGGGATGCTGCCCACAAGTCGACCATTCTGCCCTCTGCCAGAGGTTACTCAGACTGACATGAAACAAATACAGAGCCTGTTTTAAGCAGCCTGACTGAAAACAGCAAAGGCACACAAGGGGGTGTACATTTGCTGTTGCTGCCCCTGCTCTGAGGAGGGCAGCCTTGGATCCAGGGGCTGGAGGAAGGGCCAGATATAAGAACCCCCCACCTCCAACCTAACCTCAGGACAGGTCATAATGTTTCTTGGAAGAAAAGACTTGCAGCACCGGGTGTCTTTAGGAATGTCAGACAAACTTTCACCAGGAAAAAAATCCCTACAGTCAGAGCCACAGGAAAGCACAGAGCTCTTTATTCTACAATCTTGTTATTTGTGAGAGACACAGCAAAAACCTCAGCAAGTCTTACTTCCATTCCCACTCTGGACCTCTTCCTGAATTTGGTCTAGTTTATGAAAGTCACAGTTGAAAAGTTACTCTTTGCCTTTCTAAATATTCGGAGATGATGGAGAACCATTACAGAGAAACCCTGGAGCTGAAGGTGCCCACAGGAAAGTGAAACTTCACAGAACTCCAGCAGTGTGCTGCCACATGTTGTAATATTAAAATTACCCCAAAGTAATGAATTTTGGAAGTTTTTTTGCCACGGTACCAAACGCAGTAAACTAGCTTTTGCACTGAAAAAGAAAGTTACCACCTCAGTAAGCAAGTAAGCTTAGTACACCTTTCTGTGTTGAAAACTCCTGGTTTTATTTTGCTACTTTTGGGGAAAAATATGTATATTAGCAAGGTTCATGTATATCCAAGCTAGAACTGAGCTCCTGGGAATACAAATTCTCTGATTATGTGCATAGATTATTATGTTAGGTACCTGCAAACAAAATGATTTGCATTTAAAAGAGCAGTGATGTTCCCAAGGGTATCCAAGCCTTCACATTTAAATATATTATCACAATAGCAATCTCATTTCTATTTCAGACCCATTTTATTTTATTGAGACTTTTTTAATAAACATTAGTAAATATTGTGTTTACTCTTCACCTGCCAAGCGGGTACCAAGCCAAGACAAAGCAGAACCAAGGCTTAACTATGTGACTACAGAGCCATTAGTGGAAGCCCAGGACACACTTGCTATTTTCTGGCACGACACACTTCAGATTTAAACTTACTGTGTCTGTGCTGTATGGTCAAGTGCCTCAGAATTAAGACAGGCCCATAAGGCCCAGACACAGCAAAGTCACCACGCGCACAGAACCAAGTCCCCGTTCTGAGCTGTCCCATCTGGGAAGCCCTGCCACAGCACTGACCTGAAAACTGGGGGTAAACAATTCTGGTGATGAAAAACAACCTGCAAAAAATGCTGATGAAAACTGCAAGTATCCCTGCATTAACTTTGTGCCAAATGCTTTTTTTTTTTTTTTTTTTTTTTTTGGCAATTACAGAACATGTGCGATAACGTTCGTATTTGCAGTCCTTGTGCTTCCTCAAGAGAGGATCGATCATTTTCTGGTAACACAACTTTTAAGTCCCCTGATATATTCTCAGTCAACTTTGACAAATGCTGCTGCAATACAAACAGGCTTTCATCAGAGATCTGTCTTATTTGTCTTGGTACCTGGGAACACAAGACAAGGCTCTTGGTGCCTACATACACCAGGAGCACAGAAGAGTGTTAAGTCAGTACCTGTGGGTTCCTGTACCTGTTAATACACACCCTCCTTCCCCCAACACCCAAAAATAAAATAATAATAATAATCTGCCTGGGAGAGCATGGGGATCTCCTTGAGCTTTGGGGCATGCAGACGAGCAGGAAGGGCTACAGCTAGGGCCACCTCAGGCTTTTTGGTTCCTTGTACTGAATGGGAGAACCTACAAGTCCCAGACACTCAACTTAGAAAGAATTAGCCAAGCTGGAACAATTAGGGCTCCCTGGCTCTCTCAGGAAGTAAGTGCCTCAAGATCTTAGAAGGTACTCATGAAGCAAAGGTCCTTGGGTTCATCCTCCTCTATCAATGCTTCCTTCATGGGCATAATCTCCTTTATACACAAGGTATGTGGAAATTAGAGGGTCTGGCTGTTTCATTTCCATTTCATTTATATTTTTCTGAAATAATACAGTATTTCTATTGCCATTCTGAAGGAAATGTAAAAACATCTATTTTACAGTTTGATTCCAGAAAGAATGCTTCTTTGTAAACACAGATTTTTGTCACTCAGGAAAAGCCAAGCTTTGGCTAGGTTTGCCTCTCTAAGTAGAAAGTCATATTTCAAAACTAACCTAAAACACATCTCTGGGATTGAGCAAATGGGGTGGGACTTGAGCTCTCAGGACAGACAAACAAGATTGATAAACAGGAGGCAGGCATACGCTGGGGTCTGTCTTTGGCCAGCGCAATCCAAAAGCAAACTATTCTACCCAAAAAAGCATTTCAGCACGCAACCCGCAGAGACGGAGTGCAGGGCAGCTACCCATTCATCACATTTCCATGGGCAAACCATATGCAGGTAATCTGTTTTAGAGTTCTCAGGGACATTTCGCAGCATGTCAGATCACAAATATATATTAAAGACTGATTTTGCAAATCTTGTTTGCTTTTCAATTCCTTTAGCCATTACTCAAGCGAATTAACATTGGGGCTTATTGGTTCTGTTTAGAAAAGTCTCATTTACACTTTAAACACTCAAGAACTTATAAATAATGAAACAGATCAAGCATTCGGTTGGGAGCACAGTGATCTGGCAATGGCCACTGAAGGTGTACATTAAATGACTTGAATGTTTTCAGCTTAATTTGGAGCCATCCTGGGGCCTGTTTACTTACTGTTCAGAGAGGAGCAGCAGGAGCCTGTAGCACCATGCTCCAAAGTTGAATTATTAAAATCATAAAAGGCCCACCTAAACATTGCTTATGGCTATTTGCATAATTTATTATTCAGTATTTCCTAGGTATCTACTGCGTGCTGTAATAACCACATGTATCTGTTTTCTCCTTCAAATAAGAAGAAGAAAGCACAACTTCCTGATGCTTATACATCCCCTCAATCTGCTCCTGCTACCTCCTGCTGAGAAGCATCCTGCACAAAACCACAAAAACTCGGATTTTCTTGGCACACCCCATGCAATAACGAAGGCACAGCATTTAATGTCATGTTCTCCCAAACCTTGCACCAACCTGACTGCTTAGCCTGGCCTTGGCTCTAGTCTCCCAGCTGCAAATCCTGGGAAGTGAGACACATTAATAACCTGGGCTTCAAGGAAGGGGAATAGTGAGGGTGTATGAGAAATGCAGGGAACAGGCATAACCAAACACCATGCAGTCAGACAAAATAAATAAATAAATAAATAAAAACAAAACAAAGAAAACCATCACAGACCTACATTTGTACCTATACCAAGATTCATACAAAATTCTTGCATTCATCTTTATTATCTCAGCTTTCTGTGCACTGCTGCCTACCATTCCCTTTCTATGGGATCGACACAAGTCTACATGAACATTTGTGACCTGCAATTGTGCAAAAACTCCCATGAATTGAGTTAATGTCAACTAACTAGAATTCCAAAAAACGAGCATGAGTGCTTGACAAAAATCCACCAGCAGTTTTGCAATAGCATGCAGAATCAGGCAGCTGAGATAGCAAGCAGACGCAGTGATGGATCATAATGGACAGACTGAAAAAAAACCATCAGCCTAATGTATTGCCACACCATTCTATTCCCATTAAAACACAATCTGGCTGATCTATGTCACTGGTACGAACTTTAAGATGCTTGCAGACATATCAAAGCCACAAGTACTTGATATTATGTCACCTCTCTGCATTTCTACACTGTTTTGTTCATTACCTCTACAACCTCGAATATTACCTGCCTTAATACGTCAAATCCAAACTCCTTACCACACTCAAATGTTCCATTCTGAAAATGATTTTATGCAGCGCAAGTGGGGTCATCAGGAAATAAAAGCCAAACCTGCTAAAGCCACACTGTTCCTCACAGACAGGTAACTGCTTCAGACATCCCTGAAACCCCAGCAGAAGGTATCCAGCCTATGAGTGTAATAAGAGGTTTTTAACCTCTTCATCACTTACCTTGCAAATAACTTTTTATTTTTTTTTCCCCTTCAGACAGACATAATCTTTTTCCTAAGGGAAATCACACTCACTAAAAGGCTGCCTGGAACACGTCTTCACATAAGGAAAAAGTTATCAAGTGGACTGAAACCAAACATTTGGAGGAGGCTTTTAGCGAGCTTACAGCATTTGATTTTGCATGTAATCTGAAAGTCCTCTTAAAGTAGAAAAAACAGGTTAGAATAAAGTATTAGACTTCAGATTAGCTGTTTCTGCTGTTCTATTGTATGCCCTATGGAAATGAAAATTTTAGGCATTTGCTTTATCAAGCAGTTGAAGCAAATTCTAAAAGGAAAAAAAAAAAAGCCTCAGCGCGTAACAAAGTAAAAATCACTGAAACGATAAAACATATTCATGATGATGTGCACAATTGGTACCACCTGACTTGAGCAGCAGCCAAACTTCTTGCTATTATACCACTCACAATGGTTAACCAGCTGAGCTTACTTCCAAATAAAACTAGGATTGCATCTTAAGACAGTAATTTTTATGGAAAAAAAAAAAAAAAAACAGCTGAAAATGGATCTCTCTTTACTTCTATTAAAAATCCTTGCATTTTTTAGTAGTTCTAGCCTGTTTTTTATAGCAAGCATTTGAAATGGAGCAGTGTTCACTCTCATCAGAAATGTGCCTTTCTTTCTCCCTGTGAAAATTTGCCCACTTGCAAGCTGCTGACTGAAACATGCTTCACAAATGGGCAGAACAGGACCCAGGATCTCAGCAAGTATCACTGTTAGAGAACTTCATCTCTGAGCACGCCTTGCTCACACACCAGCCCCAACACCACATTGTCCACTTTCCCACATCACCTGCTCGAGATTGCAGCTGGAGCCCTCCAGGGATAAATCTGGGATTCACAAACTGACCACGAGAACAGAGCTTCTCTAGGAATTAGAAGCAGACAGAAGCAGGACACGGTTTAACTGAGCATGACCAGGAGGGGGACAAGAAGAAAGTCTGAACCTGCTAGTGGAGAAAGTCCATCTAGTGGGATGCTCAGAGCAGGATTCCCACATTTCACTGCTTCTCTGGTGAGACCTGTGAGCAAAGTATTCATTGCATCCCTTCACCATGGCCAACCCATGCTCAGGGTGCATCAGTTGTGCAATGCCTCCTCTAGTTCCACCTGGGCCAGCATTGCCTGGTGATGCAACTTCTGCTATCATTTCGAGCACAAAATATACATTATGAAAGAGTCACACCTCATGAATTCTTTTCTTGCGCACTTTATTTATTTATTTTTGATAATTCATATCCAAGGCACTCATGTGCTCTACTGATTCAGCTGACAAGACAGGCAAAGCAATCAGCTTCACTCAGCTCACCTGGGACAATTCAACAAGGCTCAAGGTCACAGTGTTACTCAATTACTGGCAGCTTACCTGTATGATTGTAGTTAAAAACAGATTTTTTAGAATCTTGACTCATTTTTTAATAAAAATAAGCACAAAAGGATTCAGACTTTAACCATCGGAACTTTCAGTGCATCATTTCTGTTCTGATTTCTGATAGCCTCTAGGTACCATAGGCATTAAGTGCTCAGGGCTGGGAAGCAGAGGGATTTTTGCTTTTTTTTTTTTTTTGGTTCACTTCAAAATACAAGTAGAACTACTGAGCTCCAAACTGTATAATCTTACATCATATTTCTACTAATAAAATTGTCAATGGATAATACGTTAAAACAGCTCTGACAGTCTTTTAAATTATTTCCACATTATTTTCACTTTTTCAAAGGCAAACTTACAAGGCAAAACCAGCACCTGAAGTATCTAACTTCCAGAAGGTCTCAGTCCTGCATCTCTGCAGCACAGTGGCCAAGGAAGGCCTTGAGGGACAAGGAGAGGCCAAAAAAACCTGCTTGAACAAGCACGTAATTACAAGCAACCAACCTAATGCTTTTAAAAACCATCAACTCTGCCCCCAGCAAGGTGCAATTGCAAAGCACTGTTTCCTATGTGGTAGCTGAAGGACAGCAATCAAACAGTGAAGGCTAACTTCTCAAAACACATTAACCATCTTCTGGCAATGTCTTACCTCCCTCACCTGAGAAAATAACTGCAGCTCCGTAGCCTCCTGGCTCTACACACATGGCTCTGCAGAGCTAAGGGACCACCTACCTCTTCCAGAGCCTCTCACTCCATCGCCAGCTCTCTGCTGCAGCTTCCCAGGGGCTCACATCCTCAAGAAATCCACCACTGGAAACTTCACCGATATATTACCCATAAAAGCAAAGCAGTCATCTTGTGGAAAAGTCTACGAAGGTTTCTAATTGCACAGACATTGAAATACTAAGCATTCCTGAACACTAAGCAAATCTATAGCCCACAAAGCTAATCGAGTTGGCAGGAACAACAAAGTTAGTGGTTTTGGATGATCTATTTAGACCTCTGCACAAGTGATTTAAACACCTCCTGGCCTCATCCCCAGGAGGCTCCATCTCATTTGTGTCTTAGCTGCCAAATTTAGAAGAACAGAGAATGTCATAAGACCTTCTTTATGCCTTAACAGGCATAATGGTGAAATACTTAAGATGTTAAGATCCCTCTTTCTGGGTGGAGAATATATGGACACGCTGAATGAAGGCTCTATTCCAACATTAGCGTTAAAAAAATACAGTAACTTCTACTTTTCAAACAGAAAACAGTTCTGAAGTGTAATCACATCCAGCATAGGAGAGAGTATTTTAAGTAATTACTGTATAATGCAAAATTTTAAATTACTGAAGTTTTCATGAATACAAGTCTTATCTTTTATCTTCATAAAACTGAATTGACTAAAACCTCCACCCAATTTTTAGCTCAGTAAATATTCTGACAAGCCTGCAAAAACAGCAAAGGGTAAAAAAAAAAAAAAAAAAAAAAAAAGGCACAAAAATCATTACAAAAAAAAAATATTATTTTGTTTGTTTTGGGGAAGGGGAAAGGGGAAGTGAAGGGGAAAAAGTTGAAAGCCGTGGGTAAAAAGAGGCAAACTAAACACGATGCATTGCTTTAGCCTGCACAGATGAGGATCTAATAGTATGTTTTTCTTCCTGTTGCAAGATTTCCCATATTTGAATTGTCCAGAATAAGTATTTATTCTGTTTTGTAGAGCTGTACATATTTCAAAGACAATCACATGATTTTTTGCAAGAATAATTTCACTCTGTCTTTGAACACAAACACTTTATGGCTGTTAGGTTTCTGAGACACTAAAATTCTACTAAGTAAGCTTAACTCAACTTCTGAGAGATACTGTAGGACTGTAATTATGCTTACAAATAAGACTAGAGCGAAAGCAGTATTCTGCCCCAACAGTGGAGAGGTGAACAATTTACTTGGTGTCCCCTGCTTATGATTTTCCCATATGTTATTGTTAGATGCCCTTCCCCAGGTTCCTGTTCAGACACACATATCCTAGAGAGTAAAAATAAAATAAAATAAAAAGGAAAAAAAAAATCATCCCTTTCTGTTCTGTAATCCACCAAACTTCTCTCTATTGCACTTCTCTCAAACCTGCCGTTTGTTTTTTGGCCAGCTCTTGACTGGAAATTGGATGCAGGAAAAAAGCATGCATGTACAGTACAGTCTGTACTCTCAGAAAAGATGATATTTGGAGGCCCAAAGAATTTGGTTAGGTGGGTAACGCATTTAATACGACTTTGAAGAAGACCTGCATAGGAAGAGACAACGGGGACAGAATTAACATCTTCTGAAGGTGAAATCAAAGGGAAATCAAAGTCAGCATCCACACTGGCTGTCACCCTTGCAGAACACTAACAATAACAGGCAACTGCTACGGATCTTACTTGATTTTTGTTCTGTATCCAATCTAATTATGATTGCTCGCTGTCTATTGTCAGATGTTTACTGAAGAGTCCTGCCCACCGTTTCAGGGATAAAAGGTGCTTTGGCATCCTTCAAAGTCTGTTAGCACTGAAAGTCCAGGAAAATGGGACTCTCAGTGGAATCTCCTCCATACGCTCATTTTCTTCATAGCCTCATTATAGTTGTTCTGAATCATGAAGCAAAAGCATTCGTGCTTTAGGACAAATAAATAAAGTCACAAGCCAAAATAAGAGCTTCCTTTGAAAAAAAAAGTCTCAGAAGAGTAATGATATTTTCCTGTTGCTTTGTCAAACACAGCATGCTTTTATCTACACCAAGCAATTCCAGCAACAACACACAGTTTGGAGCAAATTATTTCAGCAGCTGAATGTTTCCTTCTGTGGTATTTCTTGGTTTGTGTCTTTTCTGAACACTCGCTGCAATCTTTCTTTTTTTTTTTTTTTTGACAGAAATACTGAACAGCAGCAGTATGTGAGCAGATTTCAAAGCTAATTGAAACAGAGCCTAACAATATTATATAAAAAAAAACTGTCAAGTTTAGCAACAGATCATTTGTATCTCCTTTCTTTTGATGCAGAAGTTCTTTCTTCACTTAGAAAAAAAGAATCCAAAATAGATGTCAACTTGCTTAGTAAATGGCTGGTATCCAATAAGGCTGAAAATAAATATCTCAAACACTCATGAAGTGTCAGCGAAGTTTATGCGCCAAGCAAAGGACTGAAAGGCAGACCAGCCGACCCCAGCCCAAGGGAGGAAAGGAAATAAGCCTCTCTCCCCTCTCCAGCCTTCCTGCATCGGAGACTTTGCATTATCTCCCTGTATTAACCAGTTCCACAGTGGCCAGTGGTCAGGACTGGCCAGTGGTCACCTCGGTCTCCAGTGGGCCCTGGCCATCAAGCCCTTGGCTGCCACCACCGAGACTCAGAAGCCATTGGGAGCTCTGGCCGAGGGAGTGCAATGGTACAGATGTGATCACACTGTGCCAGCTGGCTTTGGAGCCACAGGAAAGGCCCCTTGTGCCACTTCATTACCTAGCAGAGATGGGACCATGCAGGACCAAAACCAACATCACTCTAAGTCTAAGCAACTGGTTAAATTTTGGCTTCATCACTCACATTGCTTTCAGGTTTCATCACTTAATCACTGTTAACCAAATGAGTACCTGGCATCATGCACTACGATCTTTATCTGTGTAATTCTCCTCCCCAGCTTTCAAAGGCAAGACTTGAAGCTACATGGGAGAAATGCTTCACGTTTTCAACAAAGTTCAGGTTTAGCTTTATTCTCAGACCTGGATCCAACCCTAATTGCATAGTAATATTTGGAGTACATAGTCCTTCAGCTCATGAGACAGGAAAAGACGGTATCAAATGGACATGGAGCGGGACACTGCAAAAAGCAGCACTTTTATTGTCCAAATAAACCCATAAATCTACGAACTAGTTTAGAACCAACTCCAAAATCCCATCTTGTGAGAGGGATGCACAGCTGCTCTACGCGCAGAACGGCAAAGAGCACCACAGAACCACCAAGCCCTCCCTTGCCTACGCACTTTATATAAGATTGCAACTGCACTCCACCATCAAGTTTCCAAGTCAAATCCTCTCACAGCCCCAGGTATTTTATGCCTGACGCTGACAAAGTTGTCTTTTCTGGCATTTGGAATTTGTAGCTCAAAGAAGCAGAGAAGGCAATTTAAGAACCATCACAGTTTGCTAGCAGCTGAATTTCAGCCTTGCCAGCTCTGCCCAGTTAATTGCCATTTTATCTTTTTGTTCTGGCAGAAGAGTCGAGGCCTGACCAGGAGCTGGTTTCTGTTTTGCTCCCAGCGTAGAGGACAAGAGGCCAAGCCAAATAAATTCCTTCCAGTTGTTCAAAACTAACTCAAGCAAAAGTTCTAAATAAGAAGGTAAATCTATCAGTCTATGCAGAGATTTTAGGTAACATTTTGAATTCCCTGCCAGTGTAAAAAATAAATAAATAAAACCCACACCACAAAGCAGGTCACATGCTGTTAAATGAACTGTTGTTACAGAAAAATATTTTCTATCTTAAAGTATACCTCTGCTCATCCACACAGAAAAATCATCTAGATCTATTAAATACCCAGCCTACTAAAGCCAAGCACATATTCAAGTACACATCTTTACTACATCCTCATGTGATAAAAACTGTTAATAAATTAAAGAAGCTATAGAGAAAATTAACTAAGCAGCTACAAACAATGTGGAATTCTCACTTATTCCTAATCTCAAACGTGTACATGTTTCACATGAAGCACACGTGAAACAACAGAAGGCTGTTTATTACCAGTGAAAAGTATCTAAAGAGAGGAGATGTGGTCCATAGTTCCACAACGAGACAGTCCTTGATATATATTGCTTCCGAAAAACGTTTACAAACCACTCTGTTTGGCCTCTCAAGTATTAAATCAACACAGCTACCCTTAGACGCATTTCCAGAAGAAAAGAAACAGGAATGTCACTTTAATGCTGAAAAAGGCACTGCTTAGCCTCAAACTGCAGAAGGGACCATAGTTCTCGTGTCTACATGTTGAGAAACTGGTAAGTGGGAAATAATACAGTAGGGGAAACAATACAGTAAGTGAAAAAAAATGCTAGTGCATAAAATAACACTACACAAGAATGCATTGAAAGATCTGAATCTCCTTGACTATGGGAAAGAATAACAAGAACTTCTTTGATTCCTTTGTATGAGCACTGCCAGTAAGTAGAAGCATCAGGCAAGGCAGGGATAGCAGAGAAAAGGATATAAAGACAACCATGTCCAAACACTAACGACATAATTAGGGAACTGAAAAAGGGAGACAGCATGGAAATATTGAAATTAAACACTAAGGTTAATTAAATGCAAGTGCAACGTAGTAAATGTAATGTAGTTACATGTAAACAATGCAGTAGCAGCCACTATCCATTAAAATGTTGCATTTTTTCAGATGACACACTTACTATATATATATATGATAATATTACCTCTGCAATATAGAGGTGACAATTTAATTTTGTCCCTGATCTCCATGAACTTAAAAGGAAAACATATACAGTTTACTACCTAAACATGCAATAGCACTGACAAAGATCTCCTCTGTCATCAGGTCAGCTAAAGTGACTCTGTTCTTCACAGGAGTTGCGAAAAGTCACCGCATACCATAAGATTGCTACTACATCTTTGTCTGAGTTACCAATGCCTTCAACAGCACCTACCTTCTACCTCTGTAAATCCAGACATAGTAGATCACTTCAGAATGACAGCATACAATTCACAGAAAAATTGCACCAGTGTCAAAGCCTTTACTGCAGGGGAACGTTCCTGCAATCGTAGGTGAGACTTTACCTCATTTACCTAGGGGCAAGAGGGAGGAACCGGGGTTCACTTTTTGTTTTCAAAGCCATTTAATGTAACCTCTCAGAGGGTGTCCTCTGATCTGAATATTTTCTCACAGCGACCTGAAAAATTATGTTTTATGAGCCTGAACCAAGCCAAACCAACCAAAGAAACCCCGTGGAAGAGCAGCACCTGCACGGCCCAGCCTCATGCTGTTTGACACTGGTCAGTTCAGCTCTGTCAGGCACACGCACGCCAGGCTTTTGGGGGGCCAGCCCCGCATTCCCTGCCCCGTAAGGAGCTGTAAGCCAGCCCCTTGTGCTCCTGGGGCACAGGGGGACACAAGGCACTGGCAGACCGGAGCAGTGCCTGGCGGCAAAGCCGGCCCCAGAGGCGCACAAGGCCTGCAGCACCTGCACCAAGAAAACCCAAGGGAAAGGGCTGGCAGAAACGCGAGTTCATCTCTGTTGAAAACGACATCCTGCTCCAGCACTGCATTTGTGACATTTACTACAATAATGCTGTCATAAATCTATAATCCATTCTCTCAATAAACTATGCTGCTGTACAGTATATTAAACTATCTCTTAATAAACTGTACTGCTTCCCCTCTTACCTCCCAAGTACATAAAATAAACATCTACAAGAGAAAATAACTCATAAAATGAAGCACTCAATATTTTTACTCAGAAGAAAAGATAATAAATTTGAGCATAAGTTATATTCTTACATGACTTCCCCTTACTCCCCTAATTTTTCATTTCCTGGGGCATCATTATCGTGTCAGCTCAAAGCACCTATCTCTGAGCAGCCAGCAGACTGTTCAGTGCTAGTTCGCACTTTGGCATGTTGTTACAAAAGACAGTCCGTTATTTTTTTTTATATTTTTATGTTTCAATGTGACTGAAGACCCCAATCTGTTACGGAAAATTAAGACTTGACACCTCAGGGACTGGGCACTTAAACTCAGCAGGAAGGGTTAACTGCTCAGTCTTTCCCGCATGGCTTTTGAAACAACTGCATTTTGCAATCTTTCCTTAATCCCCAAAGTCCCTCTACTCAGTGGCCCAGACCAGAAAGTTAGAGTAACAACTGAATGGTACATCTGTTCCTACCATTTTGCTGCTTTGGTGTCTCTTTCTCTATGGTCTCTATAGGCAATGCAGGCAATTCTCTGAGGCTCGCCGCAGTTGTGCCTCTTCCATCTCTGCGATGAAGGCACAGAGTTTACAGGGCTGTGTCTCTCCTCGCTTTGCTACTGTTCACCCTAATTCCAGTCCTTAATATTTCTTTGCCTGCAGATGACGGAGCAATCTTGACTTTGTTTTAAATTCTCTTCTTCTTCAACCCTTAGTCACGGCCAAACCCAGTGGGATTTGTGGGGTTGAGCAGAGAGGGAAGAGGAGGGAGAGACAAGAAAGGGGGGTCTCCCCAGGAACAGAACTGACCTGTCTGATGCGAGAGGTGGTCCCTTGCTGCGATGCACAGGTCCTCCAGCAGGACCCCACACTCCTGGCCTCTTTCTGGGCGCCCACCGCAGCTGTGAGCTCTGTGGCACCCCTCCTTGTCTTCAGGGGCTGCTTCTGATTCACTGCAGTATTATTCACAGCCCACACTTCGCTACTGACCTCTACGTTTTTCCATGTAAATGTAACGCTGAGAACTACTGTTTTAGCACAACGGCGAACGAAACCAAAGCAGAACACTCCAGGTGAACACCTAAACAGCCCAAACAATTCAGCTGCATGCCTGTAACGATGGCTTAATGATGTATTTCCAGAGCAGGTCATATGTGAACAACTGAATACATGCTGCTTCAACTAAAAAATGTTTCAGTTCAAACATGAACAAGCCTTGTTGCTCGTGACAGATGCCTGTCATATTCCAAATGAGGGTAGGAACAAACTATTCCACATACGATGCATCAACATCTTGACTGCAAAGCGTTTTAGTGGTAGCGGAAGGCAAACATGCCTCCAGCTTAGAGACACACATAAAGACATCATTTAGAACAACACAGCCAATTTGGTTTTCAGAAAATAGCAACTGGGTGTGATAGAAAATTGCCAAAAACACCCAAGCAGAGTTCTCAGTGCAGAATATTCCTGTTTATATGGAAAAAGGTAAGTATTTCAAACTTCTGCACAGGTGCACAACAAATTGATTCAAATTCCAGCACTGAAGATGCACAAATCAACCAAAAGCCACTGTACTGAGTCATTCTTCAAGCCCAGAAATGGCTCGATTCAAACTCTGAGTCACTGTTGCCTGGCAACTGCTTTAGGGTCATTTGCAGAATGGAGATGAATATCCAGAAGAAAAATGAAAATATCTTTCAATATGAGAAGACTAAAAAATGTACAGCATGGCTAGGTAACATACGATGGTGCAACTGTCACTTGGGCTGCATTTGGTGCATCGGTGCTACAAATCGAACTGACCTTCAAATAGTGTTTACTTATTAACTTCTAAATATAATATATATATATATTATATATATATATATATTTAGCAAATCAAAGTATATTGGAAATCATGGTTTTGGGAAGCAACAATATTAAAAGTAAAAACTATTGCAAGATAAGCGTGTCGTAACAGTTGAGTACATAGAAACAACTTCCTCACAGAAAACCAATGAAATTTTATCTTCTGAAAGATGTTGCAGTAGCTCATGATTGTGCTGCTATTAACTGTCTTCTGTTTTGCAAAAAAAAGAATCTCATGAACATTGTATTTTGTACAGGGCAGTATTAAAACACTGTTTGAGAAGACCCTAATTATCCTTTACAGAAAGATTTTTGAACACTTGGAAGTTTTTAATTTGAAGCCTTTATGGGAAAGTGTTGGATGGCATCAAACTCAAACTGTCCCATGCAGGATCCGATGAGCTGCACCTGTGCTTCATGATGATTATTTGCTGCTAGAGACTATTCTTCCTTGGATCAAAGGGGGGACAGATTTTAGATCTCTCATCAGGTGGTTTTACTGACCATAAAGGAGTTTTTCCCCATCACTGCCATGTGTCAGGGTTGCTGTTCAAGAGCATGAACAGTTTCAGTGTTAAATAACATATCTATATAGAGTTAAAACTGTAATAGTATTTTTTTTCCACTTCTATTTTTGTTTTAAATTTCATGGCAGCCAAACCAAACCAACCAACCAACACCAACAAGTTCCTCAGGTCAGTCTAAAAAACAGAAGGGAAGGAGCCAGGATCTCAAGCTTAATGCTTGCTTTAAAGCTGAGAGTAAGAACATTTCATTCTGGGTGTTGAAAGTTTGCTTTGATTTCTGGTTACTCTTTATTTTTTTTATGCACAAGGGCAAAAGAAACAATGACATTAGCTTAAGATTTCACATTAATTTCCATTGAAAAGTTGGAAGAATTTTTCAGTAATGTGAAAAGTTTTATTTATTTATTGGACAAAGCCCTGTCAAGTTCTACCCACGCATATCAAAACATATTATTATTCGCAGGAAAATAACCTAATTCTCCCTGTCACTCCTAATCTCACTATGTCTGTGAGAGGGCTTGCAAACAGATCCTTGCAACTGTCTGTCTCATGCTCCCAAGGGAAACTTTCCTCTCTTCCACCTGTTTTATGCTGCTCTAGGTCTTACACTTAGGTAAAAATTCTTACAATGATTTCCAGCGGGAATAATTTGTCCTGCCTATTTTTGAAATGTTCTGTCTTATTTGCTGCAGTGTTAACTAACCTATTTACTTGAAGCTGCCAAATCAGAGAGATACAGTCAAAGGGTTAAAGACCTTCCCATCAGCAATTGCTGTAGTAGCCACCAAAGTGCTCCACAATAAATTGGAGAGGACATGGCTCCATTCTCAGACGTAGGAAGTGAAAAGAAAATGCCATCAGAGAGAGCAGCTTTTTCAGTTATGCCTTGATCCAACTCAAAGCAAACAATTCCATCAGCGATTCAGCAAGCAAAGGCTGCTTTCTCTGCAGATGGCTTTCTTTAGAGTCACTTTAACTGAGCTATCCCAAAAATTCAGTACTAAACCTACAAGAACACCGTTTCAGCTCTTTTTCCATTAAGTCCTTTGGCAGCAACAATTTGGCATATAGACGTGGTTATCCATGCTCATGCTACATAGAACAAAACAACCTTACGCTGGGAATTACCTGAAGATAAGTGAGACACCCTACAGCTTGTCAAGTCAGTATTATAAACCACAGCAGTCACAGCCTGAAGTCTGTAGATGAACACAAGTACAAGCCAACTATTTTTCTATGCTATTTATGACATTTTACTGTAAGGAAAAATAATATATATATTTTTTCCCCAACTTGCACCTCTCTCCCCAGCCTGCCAGATGTATTTAATACATTTTTTGCAAAATCAAGCTTAAACTTGACAATGCTATGTTAGAGATTAAAGTGGACACAGAAAACAGGTTCATAGTTAAGGCTCAAGTGAAAAATCTGTGCGCACAGCTATAAAGCACTGTACTACTTTCACAACCTTACTTTTGTTCAAGTGCACAGGTATTCATCCTGTAAATGGCAAAATTAAGAATTACTTCAGGACTTGTGTAATATCAGAACAACACAACCAGTGCTCACTGCACGTGAACTCCTGGAAACAGGCTGTCAGGTGTACTGAGCTCCTTTTCTGTCCTACTAGTGAATGCACCAGTGCTCCGCAACTGCAGCTAGTTTATCCTCTGAAGAACTCCCGAGATAATAAAGAATATGGAAGTTCACAGTAATGATGTGATTTTACAAAAGTAGTTAAGCTAGTAAGTTCAACTGAGCACGCTTTGAAGTTAAAATATACCGTATATAGTTACATATTTTATACATTCAACAAGCAACTAACAGCCAATTGCTAATTGTCTATTCAGAGCTTAATTTTAAGTGCCCAGCTGTATCCGTTAACCACATTTTCCATTAGGATAGAAGGGTGGTTGTTTTTGTTCAACAAAAAGTTCCCTTTCACGTAAGTGGAAGGGATCAAGGAAGCTTGCCAGAAGCATGAGTCTCACCACAGTGTAAAGAAGCACCTAGCAGGTGGTTGTGGGGCACAAAGAGTGCAGGGGAAGTCTTTGGCTGATTATGTAGGACTTATATATTTATCTTGGAACAATCCTGAGTCCTGCCTATGTCAGCTATGATTACTTGGGTTCATCTTGTTACTGCCTGATCCTTTGTGACAAACCCATTCATGTCCAGCAGAAAATTATCAAGCACGCTTTAATGCAATAAAACCACACCTACCTAATTTTTTGTTATTTCAGAACATTTTCATCCTCTGAGTTGGCATTTACATTCACTCTTGATAATACATATATAGAAAAGCCATCCCAGCAGTGTTAAACTTTTTTTTTTTTTTTTTCCCAGCTGAATAGACTTTGTCCCAACAGTTTTTCTTCACCAGCAGTCAGGAATTTAGAACACCTGACTCACTCACCAGGTGCAGAGGGCACGTGCCTGCTGTACTTTCAAGACTCCTTCAAACAACAGCTCTGGGAAAAAAACAGAGCCAGCGTCTGTAGCTGGGCCGCTGTATTGAACTGATCTCAAAACTAGCCCAGACAGACATTTTTGCATTACTGATTCTGTTTTTGTGCTCACTCATGTTTTAGACACTTTGTGCCACTCGTTGTCCCAGTTTGATGAGGCTCTACAATAATGTTCTGCTCGCTTACTCGCATGACCTAGCAATTACAAATATCACCGCCTAGTTCTCCTATCAGGGATACCTGTTCCAGCTTTTCCTGCTTTCTTACCTCACAGATCTCAAATTACTGTTTATTTCTATAAGGATATCATACATGAGCATGAACCAGCTGCTGAGGCACTAATATATGTATTTTTTCCCTATTCAGGCACGATAGTGCAATAATCCTATTGTATCTGTTGCCTAATTTACCTTTCATAAGTTTGTGCTTTTGTTATAGATCCAATTAAAGCAACACAACACACCTTGTTACCCCTGGCATTTGCTCTTGGCTGGGAAAATCCCATCAATTCTCTACCTTCCAGAAAGTTTCTGATGCGTCTGTGACAATAGTAACTTCAGGTGTCCAAAGGACACCACCATCATTAGGCCACGATAGTTTTCAAGACTTTAAACATTAATATAAAAATTTGCCTATTTGGTCTTGGTCTGGTTGGTTTAATGGGAATAAAATCTTGCTTCCTAAGTCATTTCTTCATTGTTTCCCACCTGACGTTAATCAAATTCTGCCCTATCACTGTCCAAGGAAGCAGACTTTCAAGGGTTTCCTCCGCAGAAGATGAATTCCCTCAAACTGTTCATTTTTCAAAACCATTCACTCCTCAAATTCCCTACAGACTTCTGCTTTTAGACAGCACTTTGGCTTAAATCAAATTAAAGACAACTATTAAAAGGAGCCACGAACCTCCATGAAAAGCTGGAGGCACTGCTAAGCACATTACCCACCTCCATGGCTATGCACCTTGTCCTATTTATGAAAATAAACTTAAACGAGAACCGATGTTCAATCTGTTCCCAATACCAACTCACAAATAATAGACAAGTTCAATAAATATTTGTGGCAATTTTATGTGGCTGAAAACGGTGTTTTCTCTAAGTGATATATACTCTGCATCAGCCTAAAGTACCTGAAATGTGTGACTGCCAGCCTGCTCAGTTTTATCACCCCCTTTACCCCCTTTTTCCTGTGCATGAGTAACAGCAGTGAGATGGAGAGTCTGGAGCCACTCATGAAGTTTGGGTCCCTCGCCCCCTTTTATTAGGATGGCACTTGGGTTAAGTTGCTCAGACAGAGAGAATCACCCACATTTTTATTTATTTATTTATTTATTTTTGGATTGTGTCTTTTACTATGCCACAAGTCCAAGCCTCAAAGCCTCATCAGCAAAACCACTTTGGAAACAAGAATCTTCCTACCTGAAGGCCTGACCCCAAATCCTCCGTGCTGTGACCACTTTCTTTAACAGCAGGGGGTTAGTAGAGAAGCATCTAAATCAAAAACTCGTCATGAAATGGAGCCAGCCTTACGAACAAATATTAAATGGCAGGCCATGCTTCCACAGTGCATGAAGCCTGAGCCCCCGATGCCCCTTCCCATCCTCGAGCATTTTGGCTAAGCACGAGCCCTTACAGCAGAAGCTTGGTCACTGTCCTACACAGTCCAGTCAGCAATCACAAGTTATTATTCCCACAACCCCAACTTTAAATGGTATTTAAATACTGCTACAGGGAACATTCACAATCTTCTCTTTCAACATTCCCATGCTCCTAACAAGAAAGAAATATTTCATAGTGGATCCAATTGAGATGCAATCTATTTTAACTGAATGTGATCTGAGTTGCCATAAATATTTCTCATAAAAGAAGCTGGTAAATATGATTGATCTAGATTAATATGAAGAAAGTGAATTATATTGCTAGCAGCTGCAAATCAACTTTGTTGTTGCAAGCACAAGACATTAGCAAAGGTCTCTCGGCCTTCGAGTCCAAACAACGCAATGAGGAAGAGGAGTTTTCAAATGGGGCAAAAAGATCCACTCAGCACAGCAGGAATTTAAATGCTGGTATAAATGTATGCTATATTTCTGTACTAATGACCTGTCAACTTTGTTTCAAAACACAGCTCTTGATTTAAGTTGAAATATGGCCTATTCCATATTTATGCTTTTGTTTCTCACTTCAGTCCAAGTTCTCTATCTGGTTGCTTTGTCACATTTTACAGAAGGCACCAAATCTGAACCCTGGTGTTGCTTAGTATTTCTGTCCACAGAACAAAGAAGTTGTAAGCACTTAGTAAAGGCTTCCCCTTTTTTGTTGAAAAAAAAAAAAAAAAGGGGGGGGGGATTTAGTCAGTTACTGGATGCTGAAGAAACAGTTATTATTTAAGGAATAACAGAGGGCAATGTCAAACAAGCTTTGAATGTTGACATTGTCCTTCTGCAGTCCCAGTGTGTGGAACCCAAAGTGTTTTGGAAGAGCTGCCGGATGCTCGCATCGCTTGGCAATAGTCCTGAAACAGAGGGAAAGCAAATGCTGCACCATTCCTTAACACCAGTAAGCACACCTCAGCTGAACCAGCAAACACATGCTGGTAAAAACAATGAAGGCAAACGTGAGACTCAATACATGCTAATGGGTGTAAAACAACCATGCCCATTAACGTGGGCTTACGGAAAACACCGAATAACCAACTCCATAGTATTTTCAACAAAATTACAAGCCCAGATGACAAAGGTGGTGCAAATCACTGTGTTTTCAATACCATGGCCTAGTACCACATTGGTTGATTCCCTCTCTCGATTTCATCAAGCAGCAGTTGAGGAATGACCTGACCAGACGTACAGTGCTGTAAAGCACCAGGGCAGGAACTGCTTTCACTGCAGACAGCGGCAGTTCACCAAGACTGGATTCTCAGCACAGGAGAAGCAAGGAAGGCGTGTGTTTTTAAAAGTGGAATATTTAACTTTCCAAGCACTTCAACTGTGATGTGAATGGATTGTTCATCAAGAGAAATTTTGTTAAAGGCTGCTTGGAAAAGCAAAACCTTCTGTGTGTTAGGAGATGCGCATACCCTGAGAGACCAGGTTACCGCAGCTCTGTAATCTGTTCAGCCAGCTAGAGCGCTTTTTGATTCTCCACTTCTCAAACCCATCTTTGCATTCATCTGACAGTACAGTTTATATTTTGTCTTGAGCTGGAGGAGCATTCTCCTTAGCTAATACCCTTGATGCCTTTGACGGGATGAAGCAGGAACGGAAGAGAGGCTTATCTTGACTCATAGCTTTTTCTTTCTTCCTCTGGGTTTCTGTGGGTTTAACCTAATGGACAGCAATCGCTTACAACAAATTGAACCGACACACAGAATTCACAAAATTCACAAAGCACTTCCACGGCTGTCACACTGCTCGCCCTGCTCAGATGCTCATTAGGGCTAATACAAATGGTACAAAATGTTTCAGGGCTTGGCCCAGCGGCCGCGTGAAGAGCACAGTGCAAGTCAGCACTGAAGTGAGAGCAAAGAGCTGCTTTCAATCCATTTCAATGTTGACCAAGCCAGCGTACGCTAGACAGGAGAAACTTCACGTGGGAGAAAACAAAAGGAGCAGCAGCAGCTAAAAGATAGACTTGAAACAACCTCTGGGACTGCTCTCTCCTCTGTTTAAACTGGCTGTACAGAGAGAGCCACCTACTAGGGGATGAACAGATCTTTTGTACACCATTTTTCTTTTCTTGGCTAGACAATGATTCCATAAATATGCTGAAGATCTTTTCTTCTTTTTTTTTGTTTTGTTTTGTTTTTTGTTGTTTTGTTTTTAATAGCAAATTTCATTCAAAAGTTATATATTGGAAATAATTGTATTAGTTACACCAGTGCTAAGTAGCTGGTTTCATTCATATAACTGCCACCTCCAAAGAACACCTATTTCACTGACTGCACTGACTCCGATCCTGTTTGGAGTAGCCAGTAATTAGGATTTTTACAACCAATTATTTAGCACAATTCCTCAACAGTATATTCCCTTCAACATTTTTTTTGAAAGACTCATGTCCTCTAAGAATTAAAATAAATGTAATCTGACTGTTGGTTTACCCTAGTTTAAACACTTAGATCATACCATTTTCTTATTCTTTTTCTCCTGGTTGTACAGGTACCCCTCGACTACCAATTCATATACTTCTTTGTCCTGATGGGTCAGAAACATAACAGGATAGACAGAGATTTTTTTTCTCAACTGCTGCTGTTTGGTTTAATACCATTTAATTTTCAAGCTGACAAGTCGTGACCTTAAATAGCTATTTCCTCATGACAAAACCTGACAGCAACAGCTCTTTGAAGACAGGAAAGGAGTAATTTGTTTCTTAAGATGTGCTGGCAGCGTAAGATAGCCCAAGTCATTATCCTCCTGCAATGCCGGGCACGACTTGTGTTTACCTGGGATGAAACAGCCCAGTGGTGGCAGCTGTACGGCTCTGCCCCATTCCTCCCACAGCTCTCACTGCAGCATTCAAGATCCTGAATCCATGTCAGCTAAACGCTTCTCCACTTCGCAATTATGATGCAGATTTCTTAACTACTTAAAGCGTTTTTAAAAAAGAGATTACTATAACGGGCTACCTCCCAATGATTGCATGAGATACAAATCCACTTGAATGGGATTTCCAAGCTTTTGGAGGGCACCCATCTTATCAGAACAGTGCAACAGACCTAAGTAACTTCCCTGTTTTGTTTTGTATGTGCGTGTGTGTGTGTTTTCTAAATATTATTCACTGGATTTTCAGAAGAAAATTAACATCATAATAAAAAAACACATCCATCTTTGTTAAGTACATCATACTCCCTTATTCTTTTCTAAAAGGAAAGCAGATTCACCTTTGCAAACTGACACAAATGTCAGTATTCTTTTACTGACATGAGACAATGCAGCACGACATGCTTTTTTTTTTTTTTCCCTAACTGTAGCAGCTTAGTTGAATGCTATTTAATTTTCAAGTTGACAAAGAATGCTAATATCACAATTCCCATCAAAATATCACACTGGACTCCAATGGAACCCTCCTGTATTTTGCACAGTGTTTAGTAAAATACAAAAAAAAAATTCACCCTCTAAAACTTAAATAAGTCTTGTACAACACAAACTTTGTACAGTCTTATACAAGTGGTACTTTGACTGCAAACTTACTGTATTTGCATTCAATTCCCAAATGCTGAAAATACAGTCTTTCTGACTATGCCAAACCATATTTCAATGGTTAAAAAAAATAATAGCAACAACAGTTAGGTGAAATTACTCCTGAAAAAAGGCAACTGTGCTTTTCCATCTGTCTACAGAATGAAGAATTAATGAACTAGGAAACCTCTTATTCAAATTTTAAAACAATGATGCATGGATGTGTAACTGCTTCAGCTGTATTAAACCGAATTAACAGTTAAGTGTACAAAGAAGGTTTTTTTCCCCCTCTATCCCCTCTAAGGTTGATTTTTTTTCAATACAATTGATACTAAAATCCAAGGGTAATAAGAGTATAACAACTCAATCCCTTGTCCTTTTTAAAACAGCTAAAATACGCTAACTTAAGTTCTACTTAACCTGACTATGCTGATGGTACAAGTTACGGACAGAGATCTCTGATGTCTCCGCTCCAAAAAGGCATCAGAATACAATAATTCTGATTGAAACTAATGTTAACTACTTAAAACTACTTAAAATCCCAGGTGCTACAGAAAAAAAAGAAAAAAAGAAAAAAAAAAGCTGTTGCATAAAGGTCCTGGATTTCAAGGAAGCACGGGAGCTGCAGAAGAAGCTGAAAAACCCACAGAAGGCGTCATTAATCTCATCACCTCTTACTGAAAGTGATACACTTCGTGGAGTTTGAATGAGAACTGTAAAACACAAGCATGCAGAAGCTCATGCAGTGCTATCAACATTAAGTTTTATCATCTATCCTCTCTGTCCCTCCACGTTGCTTGACATAGGCTCAATAAGGCATATATGTTCTGAATAAACTATGAAAAACACGTCCTGATAATTCACCTCTCATGCTGACATTTACTGGTGCTCAGGAACCATTTGTAATCCGGTGCTCTAACTGCTATCAATTATCATAAAACAGTTGAAACCATCACCTACTGTTTTATAAATAATGCATGAGAGCTTTCAACAGGCAAGAAATATCCTTTCAAGATCTTCGCTGCTTACTGTATAACAAGTAGCGGTCTGTAGGGACCTAAACAAAGCCTGTTCCCCAGCTTGCAGAGCGTGGTGCAGGGAAGGTGCTCTTTAAGCACCTTTTACAGAGCTGGCAATTATTCGACAGGTGGCTGAAAACCTATGGTTTACCATGAGGTGCTATTGATTAAAAAATATGAATTATTAGAGTAGTTAGAACTAGCTTGGTATGATAATCCAGTGGGAAAAAATATATATATATGTCTCAACAAACTGTGAGGTGAGCAAGAATGGTTACTCCATGTGTTGTTTAAACTCTTCGTACAGACATACATACTGCAGCCCACTGCTGAGAGCATTTTGTGCTTTGTTTTTTTTTTTTTTTTTTTTTTTTTTGTTACATACCCATAGCGGCACGCCCCGGGCCCACCTTCAAGCAACACCAGCCAAGGAGCACATCCTTCTTTTTGGCTCCTCTTGGCTGCAGCTGCTTAAAAGCGGGGCGCTCTGTGAGAGGCAGGGGCAGTGAGTGCACGCCCTGATGACATCCTGGAGATGAATTTAAGTTCCTCAGCCTCGAGCTGAAGTGCCTGCAGGGGTGTCTCAGAGACCCTGCTGACAGCAGGACTACGTCGCCTTGTGATGCTCACTGAGCATCGTGACAGGGGCACGATGCTCAGTGAAAGCATGAAATAAACTCCACATGGCAACTCTACAAATTTAACTTGTTATTACAAGACGATGATACCAATTCTTGAACTGTACTTGAAAGGGTTTTAATAACCCGGGGCAATTGTCCCCCAGCACTTTGTGGCAAATAGGCAGGCAACCCCTTCCACAGCCCCCAGCAGGTGCAGAAGTACGGGGAATCCTGCTGCAAAGACAGCCTGCAGCCATCGAGCAGAAAGCACACCCAAAATCCAACAGCTATCGTGAAGGTTTACGGAAAAAAAAAAAAAAAAGAAAAAAATAAGCTGCAATAAGGTTCCTTTGCATTCAGTCTAGCAAACATTGCGTGTAGTGACAGTAAAGTGTTGTGGGATAGCTGTAAGATTTTCTCCTTAAAGAAGTATAAGGACTGCTCTGTAAGGGCCCTGAATTTACAAGAGAAGTGGCAGAAATGAACTGCAAGGTGCATTCATCGTGGATAAATGGAAGGCAGGACAAGAGCCTAATGGCTTCAAGAACTCCTCTTTAGGTACATGAGCACTAACGTCCTACTGAGGGCGCAAGGTTCTGTTGAGAAATTCTTAATAAACCTTCTATACAGGGCAAGAAAAAAAAAAACGATGATTCCCTCTCTGAAGCATGAAAAGCAAAACTGCTGACAAACAGACTTTCGTTTACCTGATTAAAAACAACAAAACCTCAAACACTTCTCTTTCAGTTCCCACAGGGAAGAACTGCGAGTAGGAGTGCGTAGAAAAATCACATCATAAACACCAATTATATGTCCATTATTTTTCCCCCCTTCCTTTAATGGGCAATTTCTTACAGTTAGCTAAGATGTAATTAACAAAACCTCATTAAGTTCTAACCCTGAAAGATGAGAATTTCAAGTTTTGCCTGAAGCGTGTTGCAAAAATATCTGGAAACAGAGTCAGGGCTCTCAGTCCCAGCAGGGAGCTGCAGGAGGTGACACCTGTGATCTGTGGCTTGCACAGCAATGCTCAGTCCTCCTTTACTCGAAGAGCTCTGGGCCAAAACTGAGATGGAGAAAATGTACGTGACTGTTTCTTGCACAGCCCAAGCTGCTCAATGCCAGTGCTGGGGAAAGAGCAGGGCCAGGTTTGGTCCTTCTCACAGACCACTCAATCACAGAGTAGCGATGTATTTCAGGACTGGGGGGGAAGATGATCATATTCCACTCAATCTCGAAAAATGAAATTGCATGAAACATCCAATCAAGTGTATAAATATCCGGCAGGGTGCACTGCCAGAAAACAGACCCATTTCTCTCGATTGCTCATCCACGTAGATAAAACTTCACATCTATTTCCTTACTGCTGCAAACCGCGCCTGTCATCACCCAAAGAAGCTGCCACGCGGTGTGGACGAAATACAAAGCAACATAACTGACTGTCTGTGGCGAAAACGTACTGACATGGTGACTATCTGCTTCTGGAGATAAGCAAGCTTCAGCTTTCAAACCTCAGAGCAAACCATTTGGAATTAAGTAAAGCAATGCTGTGAAAGCCTTAGACAGGCTTCCCGTCAGCACCAGCTGTGCACAGAGCCAAATTATGCAGCCTAATTCACCTGGTAAGGAGAACACATTGCAGAGACGACTCTTCCTCGTCCTGGACACTGTGAGGTGACACTGGTGACAAGCAGAACCCTTTTGTGCTGTCACAGCAAGCTCAACAGGGAGCTCCAAGAAAAGGCGGCTGCACTGCACATCCCCCGCCTCGCAGATATGCCACGACTGGGGAGGTGCCAGGATCAATCCAGAGGATGTGCAGGAATCTGAGGGTACGGCTTTAATTGGCATTAATAAAGAGGAGGATGCTCAGAGCATGTCTCACCTGCTCAAGGTACCATGCTGATCCCTTTCACAAAGCATCCAGCAGCAAGGCAGGCAGGGTGGTAGCAACCTCCTCAGAAGGATCAGCAGAGCTTGGCTGTTCGATCTGGTGTTGAAGTCAGATCATTCTGGCATGGCATTCCCTTAGTTGTTGTTATTATTATTATTATTATTAAAAGACCTTGGAAGGGTAAGTTGTGTCATTTTTGATTGCATCTCTTTAATAAATCTGTTTCATACTTGCAAAGCAGCGAGCTGAGCTTCTCCCTGCTGGTGTAAACCAAATGCTGTTTCAGCCAATGATTTCCTACAGAAACCACCAGAAGCAATTCTGTGCCTCACACTAAGTGGGAGAACAGACTAGATACACGGGGTTTTCCAGCAAAGTCATGGATGGCCAGGAAACAGACCTCTGATGAACCGCTTTGCCTGATCCTTCCCTCTCAAACACCAGCTTGGTGACCCAACACCATTTGTTGATCCTGCAACAAATTTCTCACTCTCCCATGCTTGTGCACGTAACCTGCTGCTTTTAAAACTCTAATTCCTATCCAACAGTCATATACAAATATCACGGCTGGTACAGAGCCGTAAATTCCTTTTACCTAGATTGTATTTACTGGCTTGCTTTTACATTTTCTAACATACAATTGAAATCAGGCCCTGGAAAATTTGTGTTCCTTAAAGTAGTATATTATATTTATTACTCTTCAGTCAATATATTTGCAATATATTTTTCAATCATTTATTACCGCCATGCTTAGAAGATTTAAAATGCTGATCATCTCCTATGTGATTTCGTGCATCAGCTCTTTCACTAGTGTGGGATTAAAATTATTTGCTTTTCCTTCCTGCTCCTTCTAGTCCTCCTGTTTTGAGCCATGCTGGTTTTCATCCCGCCTGAGCACAGCCAGCCCACTGCTTTCACACCTTTTCATCAGCTCTGCGGTCCTTGCCCTCATTTTCTGCCCTGGTCAGGCCTCACCTGGAGTACTGGGTCCAGTTCTGGGCTCCCCAGTACAAGAAAGACAGGGGTCTCCTGGAAAGAGCCCAGCGGAGGGCCACAAAGATGATACAGGGCCTGGAGCATCTTCCCTATGAGGAAAGGCTGAGAGACCTGGGTCTGTTCAGCCTGGAGAAAAGAAGACTGAGAGGGGATCTCGTCAATGTGTATAAATACCTGAGGGGTGGGAGACAGAGGCGTTTGGCCAACCTCTTTTCAGTGGTTTGTGGGACAGGACAAGGGGTTTTGGCCACAAGACAGAGCCCAGGAAGTTCCGCACCAACATGCGGAAGAACTTCTTCATGGTGAGGGTGATGGAGCACTGGGACAGGCTGCCCAGGGAGGTTGTGGAGTCTCCTTCTCTGGAGATATTCAAGGCCTGTCTGGACGCCTACCTGGGCAGCCTGCTCTAAGGAACCTGCTTTGGCAGGGGGGTTGGACCCGATGATCTTTCAAGGTCCCTTCCGACCCCTACAATTCTGTGATTCTGTGATTCACCACGGTCCTCCTTAACTTAACCCAAAGTGTTTATTTAGGTTGGGGGCAATATCTAGATCACTTTTCACCTCTACTCTTTCTCTAACACAGCCATCCCACTTCACATACCCTTTCTATTCTCTTTGCTGAAAAATATTTAATATATATTTTTTTCCATGTCTGAATCAATTGGATTTCAATAGTTTTCATGTCCTGTCTGGGACAAAGCCATTTTTCTTGATCAACTCCTTTCTCCACTTCCCATCTGTATACCCTGTGTTTTTCAGATTATTTGTATTCTAAAACAGCATTATCTAAAAACCTGCATTCAGATGCATTCAAATCAGCATTATCTAAAAATTATCTAAAAAAAATGAAGAACATCCTGTTGATTTAGGAACCTAAATTTAGTGAAGAGCTATAGTGGTATTCATAATTTTGAGCCCTTTCAGACAGCGTTCTCCTCCACTGAAGAAAGAACATCCCAGACACTAAACCCTGCTTGTCCCGTGTCTTTTGATATTGCAGGTTATTAAACTAGTATCTAGTTAAAAACAAAATAAATAAATATCATGAATTTACAAATAAATATCAATGAATTTACATTTTTTTTTTTTATTATTGTTTTTTGCCTGGAGGCAGCTGACTGCATTTCCATATAGAACATGTCACACTCATTTTCATAGTGATGTGACGCACTGATATAGCAATGGCCCAAATATTTGGAAAAACATGCACATGGGGGCTCAGGTTCTAGCCTAATCCCGCAGAGTTTTCCTAAGAAGTATTGAATGATTAGATAATAACATGAATAAAATGTTACCTTAACGGTTTAAGAGTTAAAAGAGTGAGAGTGCCTTCCTTCCCTTTAGCCACCGTTTGCAACTGCAAGGCCCCCAGTCCACCAGAACTGCCTTGAACAAAGCAACATTCTCAACTATGTTTCCAGTGAGAAAACAGTATTTATGTTCAAAGTGATTTCAGAATAATTGCACTTAATTTTTTGGATTTTCAGCAGTCCTTTTGTGGCAACTTTGGCTCAAAATTCTCATTTCTGGGAGAATGGTTCTTGTCTAGCTAAGAATATCAAACTATAAATCAGAAGTTCAGAATCACACAAATCACATCATGAGCAGCTAATCCAATCCAAGATGCGATGTAAAGCCAACTGCACTTTATTTATTCCCAGCTGAAGTGTGGAAGTCTAGCAGGCCACCACAAAACACCCCATGACCCTGAGCAAGAGCTTCACCCCACAGAGCTCACTTCCACCTCCCAGCACCGCAGAGGGAGCTGCACACTGCTTCATCACAGAAGATCGGACCCAGATTGATCACCTCATTTTTTAATTTTTTTTCTTAATGAACAAAATAGGAGATTCTGGAACACTACAGACACCCAAAAACCCCACAAGTCAAGTGAACCTGCATTACAAACAAACCATCCTACCTGCTAGGAGGGCAGTTTTTAGTGTATGCACAGAACAAGCAAGCTGCAAATGCACTGCCGGAGGCCATTTAGTCCAAGCCCATGCTTCAAGCAGAAAGCAAGAGTGACATTTATTTCACCTTCAGCACTTCATAATTTTTCCAAATGTTCACTTAACTGTCAGTCTAATAAAAATAACTTATGATTAAGTTATTATGGAATAAAAAAAGATCTGATCCTGAAAGCTAACTCTTAGAAGCATGTATACACATGGGTTCATGTCCAGAGCCAATAAGAAATTCAAAATCTCACACTCAAGAAAAGTTCCAACAATAAAAGGATAAAAGATATTCTTCATAAGGCCAAGCGTATTAAAAAAATGTTGAACACTTGCATAAGAAAGTTTTACTAATAAAGATTTTTTCCTTAATCAAGTCCTGGTCATTTTATGATTCCTTAATATATATTTTAATGCATGTTTTCTCATTGTCACTTAAATTTTATGTAATACTTGATTCAAGTATGAAAAAGATAGCCTCAAGGTGTTGAATGCCACTATAGAAATCAACAAGAAAGGTTAGTATGTGCACAATCAGTTGAAATAGTTGTTTTTTTCCCAACTTCATTCTGTGTCAGTTATTTTAAAACCATTCCTGTGGATCTAGTTAATTATATAAACTCACAACACTGTCTTTTCAATGGGGATCTTTGCTTGTCCTGTTGGCACAACATTTCTGAGTATTGAAAGTCTTGGGTATCTTTGTTCATCTAAAGCATAAATCCTATGCAAAAAAAATATATATATGAACATCTATATACACGGCTGTAAAATAAAAAAACAACAACAACAAAAACTTAATTGCTGTAGTCACCAAATTCCCTGAGAGACAGCAACTTTTTTGTCTGAGCTCTCAACACACAGGAGCCACTGTAGAAAGCAAGCAGTCAGGGGTCACCACACCACAACCTATAGTCTTTAAATGGTAAATACAAATCAACAAATTCACCACATTGTACATCCGGAAACATTTTGGCTCCGTAAAGCATGATATTTCTCAGAAAACCTACACAGCTGGGGCACAGCCTTGCTTTATGCTATCTAGAGACTTGTTACCAATGTTCTTCAAAGCCTGGAGGCAGTGTACGTAAAATAGCAACTGTCTGCCTGGCTGATGTGCCTTACGCTCTTGAAAAGCTAATGAATCCCAAGCACCCTGGTCTACAAGGCATCCCATGTGTGAGTTCAACAGCTCTTCTTTCATGCTTTCAGAGTCAGGACTATTCCACTATGAAGGGAGATGTGGACGCGAGGGATAAACATAGCATTGCTCAAAGCTGCACTGAACAAATCCATAAAGGGTGGGGAGAAAGGCAGGAAAAGTAGTGGAAGACAAGGACAGCAGGGTATTAGTACTTTTTCAGCTTCTTTTTCTTATCTGTATTTTAAGATGGAAATTAAAACTTTTGTAGAAGATGTTTAATGAAGAACAAAAATTCTGAGCTTCGAAGAATTAGCAGCTATGTGACAACCGTACCTGAATTACGACATTTCAGGCCTGACTTCAGCTGTGCTTCTCTGATTTTTACCTATTTTAACATATACACAAACAGCACCTCTGAACCAGAGTGCAAAATCCTGAAGAAGAACACAGCAACGCAAAGTCCTTGGGTAGCTGCAGCATTTTGGGAAAAAGAAAAAAGGAAAGGAAGCAAATCTGAACGGAAGCATTCAGAGCAACAGCTCAGAAAAAGGAAAAGCTGGCAGAGAGTATTAAAAGGAAAACAGACCTTCATGGATTTAGTGTGTTGGCTTTTTTTTTTTGGTTTTGATTTGTAAAAATCAAAATAGCAAATAAGGAGTAAAGTCAGCTGAAACCCACTTAAGGAAAAAGGGCAAATTTAATCTTTAAAATTTCTATCACTTTAAAACAACAGAATTAAACTACAGGGAAAGTAGAAGAAAAGAAAATAAGGTGTGAACATTAGAAGGACATTTGTATATTCAACAGTTGCTTGTAATCCATAAAGGGAGCCTGAAAGGGACCTACCTCGTAAGGTTTCTGCTTTTAAAAGGAAACAGACCCAAGAGGCATTAGCAGGAGTGAACAAAGAGTGAAAAATGCTGTGAGGGAGGAAGAGAATAGAATGAGTATAAGCTATGGGAGAAAATGGACATGTGTCTAGAAAGCGAGGTGAGACCCCGACTAAAGACAATGCACTGTCTGAAAATAGCTATGTCCACAAAGCCACAGCATAGAGCTGAAAAAAAAAAAAAAGAAAAAAGAAAAAAAAGAAAAAACAGTTGCGAGAGCCAACGAGGACACAATGCTGGCATTGCAGCCATCACCTGAGCCCAGCCCATGTATTGCTGTCCTGGCTGTTTTGGATACTTCCTACCACAAAACTCTTTCCAGCTTCAGATTTCAGCCCTGGACAGCGATGGACCAGCAAGTGACCTACTTCTCTGGGTGGGTGACACTCCAGGAAGAGTGGGATGCATAAACCAGTGGGTGGGGAGCTGTGAAGGATAGCAGCATGTGTAATCGCAAAAGCAAAAAAAAAAAAAAAAAAAGAACAAGTCAAGAGAATTATCAAAATACAGACACGTGCTGGAAAAGTTTGGCGTTTCTCTCAGATGCTGTTGCCTCAGGGATGCCCTTTTCAAAACTATTAATTCCTTGTCTGGAAGATAATTTATCTCTGAACTGCTCTTTAAAACTTCACCTTGTTATGACAGTGACAAAATAATAGGCCCAACACAAATGCTCAGTAGTGCATTTCAGAAGCTGCATTTGCCAAATTTTTCATTGGTCTCATAAACCATCCTGAAAAATAAAACTTAATGCCTGGTGGCAGTCACGTATAATTATTCTTCTGTAAAGAACTAATACACATTTGGGCTGATTTAGAACTTGGCATAAAATAATTAAGCAGAGATGAGAATTTATGCCGAGCAAGCCTTGTGCTCAGTGGAAATTTGGTGTAATATTTATTCTGAACACACTCAGTATCACAGCCACGGCACCTTCCCTACGTACCACAAACAACAATAAAATGCCTGCTTTATACACAAGATCTGTCTCCTGAGAAGCGGTGAATCAAGCTGGGTCGTAAAACAGCGCAGGCTCATGATGAAAAGCAGCAGAAATGCATCTCAAAATTTACCATCAACAGCGGGCTCTCTACAAACGCTTAAGCCAAAAACTCTTGCCCCTTCACACCATGCCACTGACCACTGCTCCTCAAAACAGCTAGAGAAGAAAGGGTGGGCGTACCAAAGGAAAATTATCAGCAGGAACATGTTAATGGCATGAATGACAGGCAGATATGCAGAAAGTGGAGGCTTGATGATTCATTTCAGCCAGTGCTTTCCCTAAATGGTTTAGTCAGTAGGAGAAAATGTCGAATACCCACAGTAATGATGAAAAATGGTAAATGAATAAAGGAAGAAAAAAAAAAATCAGAGCTGCGGGGGATAACATTTGGCTTGATAACATGACTTTGAAATTCTAGAAGGATACAGGGAGTTTTCACCTGAGACCATGTAACTAAATAAACCAACAAACGTAATTTATGTTTGAGGCAGTCAAAGCTTTGAAATTCATCAGTTACTGATTTATTATTATACTGTTACAAGCACTCGGCTGTTCAGAATAAGCAGCAACTTAAGTTTCAAAGCTAAAGGAAAGCTTAAACTACTAATGTGTTTTGAGCACCTGCTTAAACACACGAGGAATCTGAGAGACAAAAATATACCCTGAATTCCAGTGTAATTGCCTTTTCAAGATCAGAAGAAAACAAATGTAACTAGAAGAATAAAAGAAGCCAGGCCCTAACCATTACAAAGCAATTAAAAAAAAAGAAATAAATAAAAAGGTATCAGTGCTTATGAAATCATCAAGAACAGCTCATTACACACCTGGCCCAGTTTCATGCTCTGAGCAGCCCTTTCAGGCATGTCTTGAAGAACGACTGATGCAAAGCCTTATCTTCTTATTCAAGTGTGAAAAGGTATTGGGACTTTATCATTATTTTAAATGAATTTATCATTCTATAACTCTTTTAAACAAAAGTTGAGTTGATGTTTCCTGGAAGCACACAAATTCTCAAGAGTGGGCCTAGCTCACAGGATGGCTCTCAGGAAAGAGCCTTGGGGTCCGCTTTTCTTCACCCTTCCCCCCCCCCCAAATCTGAGAAACAGCCAAAAATAAGCACAGGAGGGAAGGACATACACAGGGGTTGCTGTAATGGCATTTGTCACAAGCCCTTCTACTTCCCCCTTTCAGCAGCTCCACAGTCCTTTCACTTGGTTGTCATTTATTAGCTTTTGTGCACTTTAATAAAAAAAAATATTTCATTTTGTAACAAAGGTAAAGAGACGAATCCTTTTGGCACAGAAAAAGGAAGGAGACCAATCTAGGATTCCACCACACTATTAAATATATCAACAGATGTCTAATTAGACCTTTGTCTAATTAGACCTTGAAAAGAACTAAAGTGGCTCAGACTCCCAACTACAACCTAATCCATGTAGGCTTAGAAACGTAACGTCCTTAATCTTTCAAAAAAGCTTATTAGATACCTATCTGCAAATGCAGGATCTGCTAATTGACATCAGCTCTCCATGCCCAAGTACTCTGGGATGCATCCAAATTATCTACAGAAAAGAGATCCCCAAGCTAAGAAGAAACCCACCCTGCTGTACATCCCCCTGCCTGCTCAAAGCGTTGTGCAGCTACGCAGGATCAGTCCAAACAGGCAGAGCCAGCTTCGATGCAGGCTTCACCAGGGGCTTTCAGCAGCACCCAGCTGGACTCGGCTGTGTCACATGCAGCACCACCACTTCCAAACCACATATAAGACCAGAGGAAAACTGCCTGTACTTTTTGAAGACATATACGCACGCCTAAAAACGAGAGAGTAAAATAGTTTAAAAGTCACTGCCTAGCTTACCACCATTACTACCATGGAAACAAGATTTAAAAACAACTGTTCAGATTAAGATTTTGCAAAGCAACTTAATCTATGGAACCAAAGTACATCTCTGCATAAATTAGGGAGGATTTTTAACATAGGTCTGCTATAGCCAAATCGTTTCCACATTTACATAGGTTATCTGGGGAAGATGGGGAAAAGGGAGGTTAGAATAAAAATATTTAAGATGTTATGAATGCCTCTAATTAAACCACGATGGCTGCCTCCTGGCGCCTGCTGACCCAGGCCTGATCCTTCTTGGTGCACGGCCAAGCTCCAAGCCCCACACTCCTGCTGATGCCTCTGTTTCACACCTCTTTTGTAAACTCAGCAAAAATCACTTCCTCCCCAGGTCTCTTGCTACCAGATGCTTAAATCTATTCCTGGCTCTGCCTCCTGTTTGCCGTGACAGCGACGTGCCCCGGGGAGGAGATTTTCCTCCAGATGAGCAGGCCAAATGTATACCTCCTCCTTCCACAGGAGGAAGGGCTTCACAACAGCAGAACTCAGCAGGAATTTAAGTCATGCACGGCAATAAAAGCAGTATCACTTGTGAAAACAAGGCAAGTAAGAATTTAGATGCATCATCTGACTTGCTGTGCTGACCTATACATGCTGCTCTTGCTTCTAACAGGATTTTCACAGTACCCACTTTCAGTCATGACAAAAGGAAGAGTAATAAACTGCTCTTCCACAATCTGTGTAAACACTTTTCTAAACCTTGTGAGGGAAGAAACTGCTTATATTTGTGAACACAGTGAACAATGATTTCAATACATGTTCCCTTCAAAGTTCTCCCGTGCTCCTCTTTCCTTCCTTTGGGACAGAAAAATAGAGCACTGTACGTTATTTTGCTTTGGGTATCCATGCTAGGTAACAGACTAACTCCAAAAATAAAGCAACACCAAAACACTTACACAGCATGACCCAACACGGTTCTGGAAATCAGTACCAGAGGGCTGACTGCAGCAGTCACCCCCCTCTCCCCAGAGCAAAACTGATTTTAAGTAATCCTAAAATGCATTAAATACTCCCATCCTTGCACAGTTTTGCTGGAACTGTAAAGGAGAAGAATATTGCTAGTAATATTGCATTCAAGGTTTAAGAATCATACAAAGGAAATAAATTGTTGAAATATGCAGTTCTTCATTTACAAAGCTAAACTGACAACCTGAGAATAGGTATGTATTGAAGATCACAACTTAGAGTGAATATTCTTACTTACAACTTAATCTGAATACTCAAACTGTCAAAGATGAGCCGTTCATAAACTTTAAATCATTTAGACTAGAATTTCCACTAAAAATAGTATCTCAAGTGCATTTTAAAAAGGCCTTGGTGTTACACAGCATAACCATTATTCAAAAAAATTACACCTGCTCCAGAGTGGGGTTGAATTCCAGATTTGTCATTTTAAGTGTCCAGACTAGGAAAGACCCATGGTCTTGCCTGATGTGCTACTTACTTCTTAGTTATTCAATATTCAGTGAGCAAAGCTCAATAGCTCGCAGCTGAGTGAGTGCTGTGTGGGTGCACTGAGACAGCTCCAAGTCACAAACCCGACAGAATAAAGCAGGTACAACTGGAGCTGAGACGTGGCACCTGAACAGAAGACAGAACGCAAAACAATACAGCTGTAATGACAATGTACAGCTCCTAAGAACCTACACAGGTCCTTAGACAGTTCATTATCAAGATAATGGGGAAAAACACCTCATCCCCGAAGATAATTTAAGGTTTTCTATTTCATCTCCCCTGAAGAGCACCAACACCAGGTTAGGATATTTTCTAGACAGCTGGCAGCACAAGAACATTTTAAATAATTCCAACTCTGTCGCTTGCTAACTGTATTTTCTATGCTTAAGAATATGTTAATCCGTTTCTGAAAGGCAACTTCCTTTCTTTCCCACTCCCAACTCAAATTACTTCCTGCTTTTTGACCCTGATTTTTCTTAAAGTGCATCGTTTAAGGAAAATTACTGAAAGAAATTAGAATTTTTTGAGATTTTTAACAAAAGCTCTGCTTAAATACTGGCCACTGTTGACGCCTGTGCTCATGAATAAAAGAGGAGTAAGCAGCTCATTCATTTACAGCTCCTTCAGTCTTCACACATTTGTCCTCCACGAAAAATATGGAAATGTGATTGAAATCTGTGGTACAAAAATAGCAACAGACACCAAATTGATTCATGACTTTTCAATGAAATTCTTAATACCAAAAGCCTAAGAATATATAATTTCAGAAAGAAAATGAACAGGCTTGAATGAAACAAAAATTATATCCATAAATTTAGGCCTCTTTCCCCATTTCATGCATTTATACACTAAATCAAAGTTGCTGGATGAGACGTGATACTCTGGTTTACATTTTGATTTCAACAACTCAAGACAGCAGTTTGAGCACCAGCACATATGAGCCAGCTGCTAACATGAAGAACTGAAGGGAAAACAAATACAAGTTACAAAAAGCATCCCAAATTCCATCTTGGCGAAATCATTAGATGAGTGCAAGAAACTTCTACAACCTCTAGTTTTTACACTTACCCTTTACCTGTTCTGTTCCAAGTCTTCTTCCCTGACATGAACAGCTACACTTGTCCAGGATGTTTAACCTTTCTTGAAATACAGATTTGTTACGCTCTGTTAAGCTTTCTAATGCTGCATTTGATAATGATTCTTGGGACAGCTGATTAAGAACGAACAAGCCCTAGTCTTAATTAGATACATCCCTGAAATTCTGTATTTGGCAACCAAGTAAGCAAGCCATAACAGAAAAAGAATGTTTTTAAAAGGAGGTCATTAAAATGTAGAATATTATCTGATTTTCTTCCATTATGAAGAATTTTGAGGTTGACGTGCTTGGAAAATCCTCAACTCTAAAAAAATGCTTTGCTAGAAGAATAAACCAAGACGCAACTGAGTCTCTCTTGGTGCTCTTGCCCTTGCACCCTGCTGCACGCTTCCCACCTCAAAGCCAAGGAGCACAGCATGAGCCAGCAAATCCCTTTTTGGTGCTTTTGCCAAAACTTGCCTGGATTGCACACCATTCCCTGTGGACTTCTACGGCCCAAAGCAGCTCC
Source organism: Anas acuta (assembly GCF_963932015.1). Classification (NCBI taxonomy): domain Eukaryota; kingdom Metazoa; phylum Chordata; class Aves; order Anseriformes; family Anatidae; genus Anas; species Anas acuta. The sequence goes on from NC_088985.1 coordinate 2,807,848, forward strand.
TCTCTGCAAGTCCAATCAACACATTGCTAAAAGGCAAGGGAACACCCAGAATGATTTGGACCCAGCACCAGTCAACGCTGTCCACACCAAGCTGTGGGCTTCTTTGGGTAGCCTGACCATCAGCCCATGCCACCACAGCCACAGGGGGAAGAAGGGGCCAAACTGCCCAGCACTTTGCAGCACGGTAGATTCAGTCTTCAGCCTGTAATAGCAGCCCCAACGCTGTGCAGCCACACAGCATAAACAAGTCAAATCCACACATCTTGTTAGGATTTGTTCACGACACCGAACAAGGGTAACTTCTTCTGACAGGCATTACTTAATCTGGCAGATTGCATTACATTTAATGTATCACCTTTCTTCCTATATAAAAACACAAAGCCAGAATAAACTCCGTACCACATGCTCTAATTTGACAAAATGTTATTATGTGCCTGGGCCTGATCCAGCTCAAATTGGTATTGCTAGGTAAACTAATACAGACCACATATTAATGAACAACAGATGAATTCAGCAAAAGACTGCTGATGCCCAACACTACAATCTCATTAGCCATCCAGACTGTATCAGCAGCTAGGTGCTATCCCCACACCCTCGGCAAATAATTATGTAGACCTACCGAGGGATCCAGATTTACCAATGTGATCTGAGAATATGGCACTGTCTGTGCCATAATGATAAGTTTTACAACCGAAGACAAGCTGACGGTTTAGAAGCTAAATTGATTGAGCTCTTCTCTCCCTTGCTCTGCAAGGTAATAATTCATTCAAAGTTTTATTTATTGGCTGCAATAACTTAACTCACCCTTTATCATACGTATAAAGGGCATACCACATTTCCAGTGCTCTGGAAATCAGATTCCAATTTGGTAAAGATATGTTTGAAAACGAATGCTTTCCACAGTTGGAAAAAATGCTCACTTTATAAAGCTTTACAATTATCTGAAGATTTGAGAAAAAATTATGTGTGGACACTTATGCATATAGACAATTGCAAAACGTAAATTGGAAATTGACTGAAGCAGTTTTTCTCTGCAAACGTTTCACATGAGCGATAACATATATGCTCATCACTTGATTTTAATCTATTATAAAAATGTAATTGTTAATTGTTACCAAAGAAATAGCTCACTAACTGAAGGCTAAATGCAAAGAGTCTGCAAATTAACTTTATGGAGTAACTAAGAAAACAAATCAAAAATTACAGTAGATTTCAGCTTGGACCCTTTTCCATTCCCACACATCCCAGACTTGAGAGACTACCTTTTCTCAGAATCACTTGAAATAGGAAAACAAAAACTATTTTTCTTTTCTTCATGCTACATAAAGCTCACTCTTAAACAATGGGAAATAGCTGAAAACACCCAGTTTTCAAGTTGAAGATCCAGAGGCTTGCTAAAACAGTAAATTATAACTTACAGGAATATGTAACTTGATAAATTCTAACATCTCTATGCGACGTGTGAGTATCTGTACAGCTTAAAAGAAAATCAAATCTTCCCTCCTGCTGCAAGAAACTCAGTGCTGCAGCTGAAAGCTCTGCCCTATTTCAGTCCTGTTAATCCTCACAGCATAGCTTGAAGTCTTGCTCAGGTGCTAAGTACACGAGCCTGTCCTCAGCTCATCTTATTTATACCTTCCCCCCCCCAGCTGAGTGTTAACTGGCTCATCTCACTGCTGGTCAGCACCACCAGCTGCTGCGGGCAGGCCAGCAGGCTGCGTTTGATGCAGGGGGTGCCACTGGAGGAGAGCACCACAGAGACTGCAGGCAGAGCAAGAAGTCAAAGCAGCAAGCCTCACATGTGATATAAAAGACACGGAGGACCTACAGACGTGATGCTGAGTGCAACAGATGGAAGCCGTCACCATGGTTGGACTGTTTCCTTCCCCTGCTGAGGTCTCCAGGATGATGAGCTATGCTACCACGATAGAAGCCATCCTTCCTTCCTTCCCACTTCACTTGTCCTAACAAAAGGAGATCAACTGGGAGACGGAGGTGCACTCTTCTACGTTTTACCTACAGTGTTGTGTTCAGCTCTAGGGCACCAGCACCAGAAGGACATGGAGATACTGGAGAAGGTCCAGAGGGTCCAGAATGGCTTTAAACTAAAAGATGGCCGGAATAGATATAAGGAAGAAATTCTTCCCTCTGAAGGCAGTGAGGCCCTGTCCCAGGCTGCCCTGAGGAGCTGTGGGTGCCCCATCCCTGGCAGTGCCCAAGGCCAGGCTGGATGGGGCTGGGGATGGGGGGGTGCTTTAAGGGCCCTTCCAACCCAAACCGTGCTGTGATCCTGTGATTCTGGTTTTTAGCATGCAAAATACGTGTAAGCTTTTACTTAGCTGCTGCAAAATTTTACAGAACTGTCTTCTATTTTTATGCTGGTTTGTAGATTCACCCTACACATGTTAAGAGAGTGAGGGGAACATACTACAGACACGAGCACGTTCAGCTCCTCTGTACATCTGGCACGTCTCATCTCAGCCTGCTCTCCCTGCTACACTTTTTACAAGGCCAAATGCTGAGATGAATCTCTGTGTATTTTAGCACCACTAATTATAACTCAGCAGCTCTTTTGGGTGTAGCGCAACAAAACACCTCTCAAAAATGAATTTGAGTGTTTGTTGAAAAAACATGCTAGGTTTAAACAACCCAAGCATATGACTCACTTGCAGTGGACTTTCTCATGTTAAAAAAAAAAAAAAAAAAAAAAGCAAAATCCCTTTAAATGGTATTTTGATCCAGTTACATAGCCTTGCTGGCATGTTTAAAATTCATCTGCAAAATCAAAAAATTCTCAGGAAAGAAATTTTGAAATAGCAATGATGTTAAAGACATCACTTCTGTAAGAAAGATGTATTGGAAGATACAAAGATGCTGAAAAAAGAACCTTCTCATCTCTCAACTCCTTAATTCATCCTTTTTCTGAAACAGAAGGCAAAGAGAGGAGATGACCATGAAGTTGTAGCTCTTAGAAGTTGTAGCTCTTAAGAAATGTTATTTTCAACACATCTGTGTTTAACCACAGCAACTTTCTAATATGAAAACCTTATTTCACTAAATCCGCTTCTCCCTGTAGCCAAAATGGCTCAAGGCAGTCAGGGTGGAATTGACTTATGTGGGGATGGACAGCAGGACCCTTACTCTTTAAGGCTCATTAGTTCAGTTCCAGCCCATACCAGTTGTCACTGAAAATTTCATTAAACAATGGCAGCTTAGAAGCCTTCACACAGTTCATAGGCTTCAAGTATACTAATATATTTCCTTTCTCAGAAGAGAGGCTAGAGATTTTATGTCTCTAGAAACATTTTCTTCAATCCCTGTCAGTTTTACCTTAGAAACAAAAACACTTTGGTATAGCATGGACATTTGCAGATATATTGTCAAAGCGCTTCAGTAATCAAGTCCATTCTCCAACATTATGTACAATTAAACTGAAAATAAATTGGTCCTACAGTAGCAGAAAAACAAACCAACCAAATGGGGACTTGCCTGTAGAGTGATCACATCTCCTCCTCCTCCTCCCCAGGAAGCCAGGCTGACAGAAGACCCCTACCCAAACAGTGGGAAGATGAAGAGGTACTCAAACACTACGACCCCTGCACTGCCTGTGAGACTCATTCCTGCCCCTACCTGCGTTTGCACAAATACCAAAATCCCCAAAGAGACTTCAGAGACGCAAGTACAGAGGGAAAAGAGCACAATCTGCAGCAAATGTCCAACATCCATTAACACTTTGTATGTCTCAAGAGCATAAAGGAAGAAAAAGAACAAAACAGAAGAATGTTTATTGAGTTACCTAGGATGGGCAAGAAGACAAACACAATCTTTATGGCACAGAGGTTTTGTTGTGAATGCATTATCAAGACACCATGTACATTGCTCTTCACATTTGGGTGAAACTCATCTAAGTTACCCTGATTTCTGTGCTGGCATCTGGCTAGCAGGTAACTTAACTAAATCCACCTTAGGGGAAAAAAGCACACACGGATCTTTTTTGGGGTGCAGTTACAGCAACAAAAATCCAAACACCTAAGTCTCAAGTACAAGGAACTCTCGGTTGTTCACCATCACCGTAAGGTAGCCTCCACTGATGCTTAAGCAACAGTATTTGGGTTTTACACAGCTATCAGCCCAAAGAAATAATTCATAAGCACAATTCTGCTGGAACTCCAGCTACCATTCAGCTGGAAGCTACAAGTGCCAAAAGCCATCTTAATGCTGCCTTCTGACAGAAGCCACAGCCACAGGGAAGATTTTTTTCCTCCTATCTAACCTAACCTTCCCCTCTTTTAGTTTAAAGCCACTCCCCCTTGTCCTATCCCTACACCCCCGACACAGAGTCCCTCCCCAGCTTTTCTGCAGTCCCCTTTAGGCACGGGCAGGCCTCTGGGAGGTCTCCTGGGGCCTTCTCTTCTCCAGGCCGAACACCCTCAGCTCCCCCCCCCAGTGATGCTCTAGCCCTCTGAACATTTTGCAAAATGCAACGAGACATCCTGAATTACTCAGCACAGCTGTCCTCTACAAAGCTGTGTTAACACTGCTGACAATTGCCCACGCAATTTCTAGAATAAAACCTAAAATGTTTTAAAGTCCCCATTTCAGTAAAGGAAAAAAGATATTAATTGATGAACGTAATTCTCTGACTGAAAGAAACCCCCATACATCTAGAAACATTTAATTTTGCTTTTAAGACTATCGAGTCCTAAAACCCGTTCATTTAAACATAGGAAATGTGGGGAAAAAAATCATTAATACCTCAAGAAACGTGAAGTTCGCCACTCCTGGGACTCTTTACCGGTCCCCAAATATACTCCTACTTGTCAAACACATTAAACTGATGGGATGCCTCAGCCCTCAGCCTGCTGCTTGCACTTGTTACCCCATCTGTCACTGTCACACACCACTGCCTGACGGTCCCTAACTCCTTGATACACACTCGGGTCCAAGCATACCCTTCGTTGGGAGTGGGGCCACACAAGCTACAGCGCTCCCACTGAACCCTAGGACATCTGGAGCCAGAAAACCACCTGCTGGTAGCAGCAACACATCCTTTGCTGGGCCTGTTTTAAAATACCCACCACCAGCTTAGGAAAGACTTATGGAAAGAGAACCATTTAATATGAGGCAAAGAAGTGGTAGCCCTGACTTGACAGCTGAGCCTCTACACTGTTATCAGGTATATTCAATCTCCATTAATCTTGGCCGCACAGGGCAGTAGGGGAGGACACAACTTACCCCTTCAACACAGACAGCTAAGCAAAAAGGGCATTTCGATTCAAGAGCTGGCTTCCCAGGAGATTTATTTATTTAATACATATTGTGGCTTACAGATGAGGTGTGTCGCTTCCATTATCTGCAATGCGAATTGAAGTTTCTACTTCCCATTTGACTTCTTTAATGGGGAATTAATGGCTCATAGGAATTTGCAGTAAAATAGATACATTAAATCATTGCAGAGACAAGCAAAGCTTTTAGGAAAAACACACCTCTCCACACCGCATCCTATTCAACAATCTGTCTTGTAGGGCCTGCTACATTTGAGTAGAAATATTTAATATTTAGGAAGCACTCACTCAAACATTCAAAAACTGTGAAACAACGTCCAGCTGAGAAACAACTACCAATTAGAGGGACACAAACTTATTTCTCCACATTTTTATTCATACTTCATTTGACTACACTCAAACTTTAAATTTCCTCTTTTTTTCCCCACTGGTCTTCACATACACGTATGCAACCCAAGTGCTGCTAGAACATAAGAAAAAGTGTCAGTACCACCTCTGTGTAAACAAGAGTACTCAACACCTTCCCAACAAGGTGGCACGGATACAGTTATTTCACAAGCGTCAAATCCCATGACTACTTCTATAGTGCAAAACTGGAAAAAAAAAGATGAAAAAGACATTGATTGCTTGACCCCTGAACTATTTAGGTGGCACATGCATCTATTTTCACCATAATTTACTAAAACTGAATTACAGACACACAGGTTCTACAACTAAACAGTAGGAACAACCATATATGTTGTGATCACACGCCATCTAAATGCTCTAAGACTTTTTTTTCCACTTTATATAAGCATGACACAAACATGATATTGCTTCTACTAAAATTCATATTGTGCTATGTAAATTACTTTTATGGCATTCAGATTACATGTGAAAAAAGGAAAAACAAGAATCCCACTCAGCACATGGACACAATTACCAGCAGAATTTCATTTTGCTACGGCCATTTCTTAGTTTCAGCAGACATGACTGATGGCTGCAAGAAAAATCAGCACAGAGGAAGAAGATAGTCTGATGCTAAAAGCCTCTCCAGTACTAACTGGGTTACTCAGCATACAGGTGCATTAAACACTACTGACATCATTTTTTCTTGATTTCTGTTACCAGAAGAAAAAAAAAAAAAAAAGCATATTTTTATCTGTTGGAATGCAAGCAACTCCAATACCAAGCAGTTTGCCCAGGGATAACAGCAGAAAAGTTTCACCAGCATGACCCAGACTTGGTTCAGCATTTAATTGCACTCGTGTGACAAAGGTTAACCACACACGCTACACTCAACTGTGCATAACTAACTAAATTAAAAACAAGAAAAAATGGAAAAAAATGAATAAAGATTAGTGAGAAGAAGTAATATCTAAGAGTAACAGCCACCTGTACAATGTGACACTAACAGGGAGCAAACACATCACCACATTATGGGATGCATTACGGGAATGTCGAGACCAAAGATCAAATTAAAGAAGTGTATGGTTTGACAAATTAATAAAGTAACTAGAATTCATTTTTCTTTCAGAGCGTACATGAATACCGGTAAACAAGTTCTGCTGCTTCAGATGCATCCACTACCAAAGCTTAGACTGAACGAAACAAGGAACCTTCTAAAAGCTGCATGGGAAACCCAGAAGACAACAACATTAATGCTCTTCCCAGGCTTTGGAAAAGTAGCTGGGAGCCTCCACACCCTCACCAGCGACCGTGGGGAACCCAAAGGGGATCCCAGAGAACAGAGGTGCACTCACCGTTACGACTCTCTTCATCGATAGGAACTATTGTGGCTGGAGGACCTGTTCTGGCCAATTTGCAATCTATAAAGATAAAAAAAAAGAAGTTATTTCTGATCCCAGAGAAAAGTCCTTGGGTTTTTGTTTGTTTGTTTGTTTTGTGGGTTGTTTGTTTTTCAAAACAAGTCAGCATATTCAGCATACTGAAGACAAGTATCACTGAAGTGTGATGGATCAAGATCTGACCTCTTAATTTATCCATTATTCAAATAAACTTTTTAAAGCAAAGGAGAATCTGATGACGGAGGATTTAAAGTCTCAGATGCTGATCCGTATCTAAAACTAACAATTAAACAGTGTAAGCTTAATATGCTTTGCTACATTCTCTCTTAGGGGAGCTTTCCTTCCCATGTCGTGACTACACGCACCAAATTCTTGCCACGTACCCACAACACAGTTTGCTGGCTACACTAGAACACGTCCATAGCTTGCTCTGGAAATGCTACCAGGGAACACAGTGAAGCAGAGTCTCTCAGGACAGATATAATAGGACAGTAATTTATCCCAAAGAAAAAAAAATACAAAAAAACAAAGGAATAATTAAAACATATAAATCATAATTAAAGCTTCACAGCAGAAACAAACATAATTTGAATTTAATTGCAACAAAAAGATTTAATTAAAGGAAGTGAACAGAATTTTAATAGCATTCAAAGGAAAATAAAAATTAAGAACAGACAAGCAATGTTCAGGAAGTTTCATTGTGCCATCTTACCCTCATATTGCCAGTCTGGAGTCAAAAGTTTAGAGGCATCAATGGAAGCAGAGCAGAATAATGAAAGAAAATAAGTAAGATTTTGTTGCTTTACAGAAACGATAGCTTCAAAGACAAAGCAGTACATGCAGAGCTAGCAAAGGCATAGGTGTAGTCCTACAATATTCAAAAGCATGTATACTACTTGTAATAAGTGGATTTTGCAAACAGTTTGATTTTCTATATTAAACAGAAGAAAAACATTACCTCTTCAACCCCAACAGGAAAAAAATGTTAATTAAGAGGTGCTCCTCATTTTCAAAGGACCTCATAGTACCACTAAAACAGCACTATAAGGGAACACATTTCTCCTCGCCCTTTCAGCACGGAAAACTTTGTCCTCGCAGGAGCTGGGCCACGAAGGCTGCTGCACAGTGCTTCGTACTGACCCAGGGAAAGCAGCACTGGATTTTTTGAGAGGTCTAAACACTTTACACAATATCCCAAAAGAAAATAATCCGTAAATTAAATGCAGTAGCAAGGCAAGGTAAAACACAATTTCCCAACCTGCAGGAAAAATGACACATTCATTGACTTCAACAGAATTGCACAGCTGCTAATTACAGACTGCAACTGTCCCAGCACAGACCGAACCTACGAAGGAGGATGAAAACAGTGCAGCATTTCTCCAGATGTCTCTTCAGGTGAGGCCCCTGAAGGGCATCCCCATGGCACGATGATTTCTTGCACGGACAGCTTTGCTATTCAGCTGACGAGCGCAGCTGCAAGACCAAACTTCTCAACAGTGAGGGCACCACGACTCACAGCATGTGTCTTTGAGACTCGTAATATTTATGAGCAGCCTGAACACCACCTGAATTACTACCAGCGATAACACCGTCACCATGTAATCACCGTTATTTGGGTTTTCCAAAAGGCACAGAAGCAAACCTTTTTGCGAAGCCGTTCAGCTGTGACACCACCAATGGTTTCATGCACTGCTTCATTTGCTATCCTCAGAAATCCACGTTCATTTGTTCACTGAGCAAGTGCTCTCTTTTCATTCTTATGTGCTCCAGCTTTATACATAAAAGTTACTATTTGTTTGTAGTTCTTATTTTTTTTAGGCATTAACAGAGGAGACGGAGCACCTCAACAAAATTCACCTTCCGTGTCATTATAGCTTTCATTGCTAGGAGCACATTTGTGCAAAGATAAGTACCATTTGCATATCCACATGAAACACAGAATTCTTCCTGCTTTTATTCTTTTCGCTGGATGCTATAAAAATAACAGGACCATAACTGATACAACCCCAGCCTTTTCTAGAGATTTTTGTTGTTGTTGTTATAATTTTCAAGAACTTCACGGTTTGGCTAACAGAACAACCCTTCAACAAACTCTGTTAGTGCTAAAAGCCCCCCAATACAAACATACCAAGGCTGTTTTCGGGAAGGGTCTGCCATTTGTCACCCAACAGCGATCACTGCACACATAACCACAAAGAAATCCACAGCAGAGACAATTTTTAACCCCGAATATTACATATTCCTTACCAAAAGAGCGATCGGGGCTTTTTGTAAAACCAAATGAGCTTTTTCCCCATTGTCTCTATTTCTGCACTGGTGTTTTCTCCTCGCTGGGTGCCTCTGTGAAAATGTCACCCAGATCAGGGTTCACAACCCCCACAGCCTTGGGCTGAATTCTCAACTAAGCAAAGTATTGAAATTACAGATCAGTTGTGCTACAGCAGCCTTTTCATGGGATTGGCGTTCCACCAAACGCATCAGGATTTTCAGAATTGTTAACACACCACATAATTGCTTTGATTAAAATGAATACTCGGCGCTGAAATCTGGATTTAAAAAAAATCTCAGAGAAAAGGTACACTGTACAGTGGAGCTTGGTGATTTGCAGAGGAATTACTGCAAGTGTGGGCAGGTGAAGCAATTACATTTGTCATGAGATAAATTTCAATCAAAAGAACAGATTAGAGTAATAGCAAAAACTAATTCTACAGCTGGGGAAGGAAAAAAAACAGGATGCATAGAAGAAATTTTAGCTGAGGATCACAGTGATGGCACCAATAAAAAAAAAATCTCAACAAATGTGGCTTTGTTGCACAGATAACAGTTTACAGATGATCATTTCATGTTATTTCAGCCACACCAGCACTAACCAAATACCAGACTGCATTTTAGGATGTCTGTCACCCCTCCGCTTCTTCCAAAGACAGAGCCTAATAACGCCTTAGACTTGCTTAGTTTCGCATTCATCAGCATACACTCCACAGATAAATCTAAAATTGCAGTGTTACATGAATTTCCAATTCCAAAGCAGACAAATTCAACTTCAGCATTTAAAGACGGGTCCCATGTTTTAAATACTTGTTAGGTACGTTTATTTTCTTGCCAAACACGGTCAACAAGCTACTGTGTTTTATCCCCATGCATCAGCAGGGCCTTGTGGAAAATACCGGGTACACAACAGATGTCTTTGGGCTGAAGCCTGGGCCAACCGTCCTGGCTGCCCCTCTGCCCCTGCTGCTCCCCGAGGGCAGAAGTCCTTGGCTCTGTGCAAGTGCAGCAGCTCTGACACGGGGCGTCAGCATAGCAGACCCTGGAACATCCTTCCCACAGAGACAGTAGAAAAAAACGACTTCCAAAGGAAATGTTTACACACCACTTTTTTCTGTTCCTTGTTGTTGTTGTCTGCTTTGTTTTGAAGTGCCTTATTTTTGATTAGGGGCCTCCATATAAAACTGAGACGTTTCCAACTCTTCTGGTTCAAGCTGCAGATGATTATAACGTAACACTGATGCTTACCTAGCTAACAACAAAAAAATGTTTATAAGTCTATTTCTATAGCTGAGACAGAAGAGTTTCTCTCCATTGTGGGGTTTCTTCCACAGGAGGCCCTTGCCCATCAGCCCCGTAGAGGCAGAGGCTGTTTCTCGAGGCACCTCCACTCCACCAGAAGCACCTGCACAAGTACGATGCTGAAGCACCGTCTGCTTGCCCTCCAAGTATTTGTTCTCCGCTCTCGACAAGAAGCCACTTGTCCTTGAAATTCCTGGGCATAATGGAGTGGTCACGGAAGTCAAATCATGCTGAATTGAGCCCACTTAAAAACAGCAGAAAAGGCCGTATTCTAAATGAGCTTCCCTACCTGCGGTTGTCCCAATATAATCGCATTTCTTGTTTAAGCAGCAGTGCTGGTGAACGTACCCGTGATGCAGCAGGGTCCTCCCACCCAGGCTCATCACAGAAAAGGCAGTAGCCATCAGGCAGGGGAAACAACAAGCTAGGAAGGCTTCCCTGAAAGCCTGCAGGAAAGCATTTCTGTTCCTGTCATTAACTTCATTGCTCCCTCTAACCAGTGTTTTTGCCTTACCATTACATGATCAAGCAAAAGGCAGACAAATAAAGTGCCTGCCTCCTTGGGAGCGAACTCAAAATCCGTTTAATATACGCTTCATGGAACAGTTACGTGGTTTAGATCTGTTTGGTTTCTGATAGCTCATTTTCATTATTTTAATTTCTAATTATTTTTAATGAGATGGCTCAGAGGAATCCTTCAATCATAGCTCTAGGTAAGATGCTCAGCAAGGTCAAAGAGAACAAGGGGGCAATCCAAATAATCCCATCCTCTGCCACTGGAGAGCCGCCCCATCCACTCCCCATCTGAATACCCCAAAACTCAAGGAGAACTTCACCAAGGCAGTCTCAAGGCCAGGGGAGCCTCCCTGCCCCGAGGGAGCAGCCTGCAGGGAGAGCAGCACTGGCCTCGGACGCGCAGCCAGCCCGAGCCTTCCCGGGGATATTATTCCCCGAGATAACTCATCTCCTCCCAGGCGCTCCTGAAATTAAAGCTGGAAAAACATCCACTTCAATTTGCTAATCACCGACTCTTCCTCCAGCTGTTTCAAAAATACCCAATTAGCACTCCACATTATTTTATTCTGTATTCAATTTTGCTTTCAAATATTCAGATGTAACTAGATTTTTATTTTTTTTTTATATATAAAAAACAGTCACAGGACATACAACCACAGACAATCTCAGCAGACTGACTCAGTCCTAGCAGATTTGCAGCCTGATTTGTAAGACCTTATTTAGTGAAGTTCTACTCAGTAACTGTAGAAGGAAATCATTCCATTTGGTGGCAGAACAGAAGACGGTATTTTCATTGTCACTGGAACAAGAGACCAGGCTCTAAATGCCATCAGAGGCTGTAGAAGGCTCTATTACTTTCCAGCATCCATCCGGATACTTGCCTGGGCCTTTTACCCAAGCCACAAAACCTCACCGTGCAATTACTGCGTGCTCAGCTTTCAGGCACTTCTGCTGCACAGATGTTGTCTGGAACATTAAACTGAACAGTTCGCCAATAATTAGCATGTACATTTAATCCACGTGGAAAACATTTTGGAATCATTACCTCTGATCAGATTGTTTTGGTTTTTTTTGTTGTTTTTTTTTTTTTGTGTGTGTGTGTATTTGCCCAAACGTTCTGAATCCACGCAAGTCCTTACGATCTGCAACATATAAGAGCAAGCTTACTTTGAACCTAGTCACTACCACTCACACCCCAAAACACGCTGTGATCCTAAAGCCAAAGAAAACCCTCAGCATTCAGCAGCACCCCTCAGTTCAGCGACAGCAGCAAATGTCACGCAGCAGTCTTGATTTCAAGCATGCTTTCTCCTATTCTGACCGTTTCCATCCATGTTGAGAAAGAAAATAGAGGGGTGGTGAAGAGTTTTTGAAAATGTCAAAGGATGCAAAGTCTTTAGTTGTATTTATTCTGACTTCTAGGCACTTAAAACCTTGAAGAGATGTACAGCTAGAACCCACTGAAGTCCAGTCCTCAAGCCTGAATCAGTGTCAATACTACAGCCATATTAAATAAACTAATGAGATTAATAAATTAATAAATTAATTTAAAATTAATAAAAAGCTGGGTATGTGGTATCTGCCTGATCGCTGACTGGAAATTACAGGGAGCTCATGCATGTGCCATACAAAAGATGTACTGTGGAAGAAAGCTAAAAGACTGCACTAATGGATTCATTAAAACCTTGCCAGAACAGAAAGTGCCACGAGGGCTGGTTGGGACCTACTGAGGTGGCTGGAGATGGGTTGGGGTTTCAGGATATTCACAAACCAGAGTATCAGCGAATACCCTGAAACCCCAAGCCTGTGGGCTTTGCAGAAATCCCCAGCAGAGCTCTGAGGGGTTGTGACGTGCAGGGAAAGTCATGGTGTGTTCTCTGTCTTTTGTTTGTTTTCTTACATCAGAGATACAGGAAATAAAAGAAATGAAATTCTCAGAGTCTGTGGCACTGGCTGAGGTCACAGCACCTCACACTTAAACCTTCTGAACCATGCATTCTGCTTACAGATGTACTTTATTCTCAGCAATGCCCAAATTGCTCACTAAGCAAACAGCCCGTTGAAAAACCTCATACTTACACCTCCACGGTTTGCACTTCCACTGCTCTTTCAGCAGGGAACGCTCACAGGAAAAAGCCATGAAAGGGTCTCTCTGAACACCTCGATTTACAGAACACGGCCGCTAATAAAGAGCTACATAGAGCCATACATTTAAGCTATCCGAGTAACTAAGCAACCCAATTTAAGGAGAAAATGTCCTGTCTTGTTTCCTGTGTTGCTGAATTCAGAAGTACAGCTGTGCAATTTAGGATAAGCTTGGCATAACCTTTACATTATCAGGCTTGTGCTGCAATTGCTCTGTATTGAAAATAGCATAAGAAGGGCTTTCACAGACTATTTTGAGCTCTTCCTGATAGACATCTCTAATTGTTGGAACTGGGAAGGAACGACAGCAAACTTGAGTTTGATTCAAACGCATTTGTGATACTTCTAAAAATTACACTGAATTTCTGTGCTTTGATTCAGGCTGCAAATGAATGGCTCAGCTAAGCACTACTGTAAAATTCAGAGCTCAGATTCAGATACTCAGGTGAAAGACGGTCCAAATGCTCAAGTCTGACTGTAGACTCATTTGGGTTTGTTTGTTTTTTTAACAGAAGAAAAGGCAATGCTGACAGATAATAAAACACAAAAAAGGGACGTAAATCCGAGTATTATTCTAAATTCTTGTTCACATAGCCTCAGAAAACATGTTCTCATACAGACTATGCATCCCCAACAGCTGATTTATTTGGAAGCTTTATTTCTCCATTCTTCAAACATTTTCATACAGATATAATACCTATAAAGGGTTTTATTCGTGAAAATTGCCCTGCAAGTGCTATGTATTGGTATTTTATTTTTACTGCTTTACAAAAATGCAGTACCATCGATCTTTTGAGCAATATTCTTTCAGACTGAAACAACTTCCATTTTATAAGCAGTTTTGGAGTTGACAGAGCCTTTTAAAAATCATACTTGTGCCCCCAAACCCTGTAAAACACAAAAACCACGATGCTATGCCAAGCAGCACCTAAAACTGCTATTAACCAAAAGTAATTTTTAAGACCATGAAAATGCACTGGATGAATCAAGAAAAGCTGTAACATCTTCAGACATGCTAAAATTTTAAAAGTTGACTCAGTCTGCTTTTAACCATGGCTAGCACTAAAATTTCACTGTTTTCAGTATTTCTGAAATTCTATTTTCCCTATTACCACTGATGCATTTAAGACAATATCATACAGTGAAAAAAATATTTACTATTTAGATTAAACTGAATCCAGATACCACAAGCAAGTTTTAAAGCTGCATCAGCCTTCGCTACTGTATAAAAGCAGACAAAATACTAGTACGAGCAAATCAGAAAAAGCAGGTGGAAGCCTGTACTGTCGATGAAACTTCTTTATGTGCAAGTAAAATAGGAAAAGCATTTAATGAACTGAAACATGGGAGAGGGGACAGCTACACTCTGCCTACACGTGAGCTAAGAGCACCCAGCTGTCCCATTTTCCTAAATGGTTTCTTTGTGACTTTCAGACTTCAGGCTTAGTATCAAGGTCATCACCACAGAAATCATGTTGGGTTATCAGGTTTCTCATCTTTCCCTGAGCAGTTTCTCCCCCTTTCAGTGCAGTACTCTTTTTGTACACAACAGACACAGAAATCTCAAGTTTGTATCTTCCGCAGAACTTGGTGGGATGAGCTGGGACAAAGGAAAGAAGCGTGAATAGGAAGATTAAAGAGAAATTCAGAAGAAAAAAAAAAAAAGTGAAATGTTTCTATACACACAGGAATACTCTCATTTTTAAAGATGATGAAAATTTGTTTGAGTATCGCCATCTGTGAATACCACTGACTTGTATTATTATGAAATCATGGTCTCAGAAACGCTCTTTAAAAAGCAAGGTGTTATAAAATACTCTAGAAAAACCTGTACTGATGGAAAATCTCAAGCTCCCTTTGTATTTTAAAGATTTAAGGAGAAAAAGACACCTTCACCTCAGACACTGTAAATATCAGCATCCACATCCTTTACAGCAAAATACAAAAGCCAAGTTGCCAGAGCCCTTGTGTATCCTAAGAAGAAGCCAGCTTTGCTGCTCATCAGCCACCTCCCCCTTGCTGAGCTGGAATATTGCTGCCCCGAGTACTGCAGCAGCTCAGGCGAGTCCCACTCACGTCCCAGGTGTGGCACAGGTCACTTGGCTCATGCCAGAGCAAACCCTAAACCTTGCCTGCAAACAACCTTCTGTATGACTGACGTGGAGGTTCTCACATTTCGAGAGGGTATGCCTCAACTAAACGATGATTTAATTATAGCGAACACTGTCTTGAAGACAGACACTGTGCTTTGGTCCCCAAACCAGAAAGCTTCCGTTAACGCAAATAGGAGATGCTGTATCTAACATTAGCGACAAAGGAAACCTATAGGCCACAAAACAGGATGAAGCCTGAAGGTTTTTTAAGCATATTTCCAAGTATGTGTACTGAGAAAACGCAGGAAACAGCGTGCAAATCAACTTTTTACTTGTAATCAAGTCCCTGTGGCTTCATGAAGTTACCATACTTTGCACAGACAATGCTGAAACACATTCACCTGTGCTAAATGCTGTTAGCCAACAATCTGGAAAACACCACCTCCCACCTTCGATGGAAAGGTAGAGAGCTGAGAGCCAAAAGCAGGCTCCGAAGTTGCAGACAGAAGGCCCTGCACTGAAAAAAGGCAGAGGCATCTTCAAGACATCATGCAACTCCTACCTGCCTTCTGACTGACAGCCCTGTCCACTCGCATGTTCCTCATCTATGAAAAATGCCAAGTAATAAGGCTTCACAGAAAGAGTCGTCCTTTGAAGTATGTTTAATAAATTATGGTGCAAAGGATTCAGTAATTTAAGCCTGAACGTCTTTCTGCACACCAGTTCCAGCCTGTGTCTAAACAGCCTGATCCTGAGTTAATTGCAAAAGCAATAAGGGCTTTCACGTTGAATAGCTACAAAATATTATTTGTTTTTCTTCTGGTTAGATGCACACTTTTGATACCAATTTTCTTAAGCAGAAACCGATGCAATCTTAATTTAAAATTAAACTTCTTTCCATATACAACGGTAATTGTACCTTTTTCTTATACAGCTTGTCCCCCCAGTCCTGCAGGTTGTTATTTATACTTTCAGGTGAATTCACAACACATTTCCCAGGTCAAAACATAATTTGTCTGAAAAATGCAGGGTGGAGGGGATACAGATGTTGTGAAAAGCTGATGTTCTCTTCAACATGTGTTTTAAAACAGCTTTTTTTATTATTATTATTATACAAAACCCACAAAGGTATAACTGAAACCTCTTACATGAAGCATCTACTTATGAGCTACGTTCTGAGCTGAAAGAATTTTTCTATAGCATCTCTTCCTTTTGCAAGATTTTCCTCATACTTTGGCATAAAAAGACAAATCTTGTTTTGTCTTTGAACTACCGTCAAGTTTATTTTAATGAATTTAAGGCTTTAGGCCTCTTTGCTGTAGAAGAGCAGCAACAAGAGTAATGGGATGAGACTAAAAGCCTGCATAAGCCCACCCCCAAGAGACAGCACCCACAACACCAACACACGGCATCTGTGAGCTCTGAAAGAGTTCTTCCCAAAACTCATGCACTTCAGAAAGTATGACTTTTTGTTTTCTAATAATGCCAGTGAGAATAAAGTCAAAGCATGGTATACGGGCTGTCTGAAACCTTTATCATCAAACAACAGCTAACATGCAAGAAAACAGAGTCAGGATATTTCTGCTATATTGGAAAAGACATTTCATATCACTTGCAATGTGACTCCAAGCCCTCAAAATATTTACTTCTGAATTTTTACCTACCTAGAAAATATTTTTAAAAAAGAAACATCTTATAGGACATACCAATTACCATCAAAATCTCTATCTTCCACTACCCTCTGGGAGAGGTGAGGAGATTGGAAAACATTACCTTTCGCTAAAACAAACACAATGTTGGTACATTTGTGCTTCCTGAGATGCCAAATACCAAAGAAATAACATAACAGTTAACAAATCAACTACTACTGATGCTAATAATGAGTACAGGCAACAACATAAAATGCAGAAATTCAACTCACTGCAAAGACTATCAACATTTGAAATAAAAACTCCAAGAAGATATTTGATAGCAGAAACAAAAATTGATATTCTTGTACATTCTTCTCAGTGTTTTAGACCCTGTGAAAAAACAGAGGTGCTAAAGGGGTATCAGCATCATCCCATCACCAATTCCTCCTTCCTCTCCAAATAAATACATACACACAGATTTTAAATGGCATTTTACCAAAAAGGACAAGTATTAGTAGGCGGACTTGTTAAGTCAGTCCAACCTAGGTGTGTATTCAGGCAAGTTTTACATCAGCATGGAAGGGCAGAAAAGAGAGCTTTTTTTTTTCTTAAATTGAAGAAATATAATAATAATTCAAAAACAGACTACATAGAGGCCCATAAGCAGGAGGACAGAAATGATGCCTTCAAGCTGGACTCAGCTTCATTGCTACAGCTGGAAATGTAAGGATACAGGGAGCTTTCCAATTCTTCCCGTGAGGTTTCCAACCTAAGAGACAGCACTGAAGAGAACCCTGAAGATGATACAGCGACTGCACAGATATTTCTGTAGGTTTCAAATGCATTCTTAGCATCCAGTAGTGCCAAAGACTATTTGACTATTTCGACAATTCCCCTCCCCAGTCCATTTGAGCACACACACACCCCTTTTTTTTTTTTTTTTTGATTTTATCTAGCAAGCAGATGCCGATAGAGTCACAGTGACACTGAAGCACTCAGCTTCTACTCCATACCCAGGCTGACTGTAACAGAGAGCTTGATTAATTTTGTATTAGCTAGATGCACAATTGAAAATAAATCCCAAGCCATTGATTGTGCTGGAAGAACAAGCAGATAAGACATTTTCTCATACCTCTCGTACTTGATTATAGAAAGGTTGTACCCACAAGGACTGTTAGAAAAACAGCTGAACACAGCTGTGTGCTTTACTACAAAGTATGATTTTTTATGTTAACTAGCAAATGATTTAATAGGGAGGGAAAGGGGATTAAGAATCTGCTTCATTGCAAGTCTATTACTGTATAACTAAGAAAACAGTTGATCATCTGAAGCCATTCACTCTGCTTGTCTTGCCTTGGCAGTGTGCTCCTAACTATTTTAATTGCCAGACAAGAGATTCAGTGATTCTACAGAACTGTGTGGGGACCGTGCCTGCAAGCCTCTGGCTTCCTTGGTGGTTTGTGTACTGAGCAATTCGAAGAGAAATAAAGTGCAGTAGCCTCCATCACAGTTTCTTTGAGCACCCAGGCTGTCATTAGCCAGCAGAGACTCTCATCACCTGTTAATCACTACCTCTTTAGCAGCAGCAAAGGACCAAGTCCTGAAAACAAAACAAAACCGCGAATCCCCTGGAGCTGTGAAATCACCAGCCCGTGCCACTCTACCCATTGGTGTTATTAACCGAGCAGATAAAACTGGAGATATGAGGAGCAATTGACTTGAGCAGCATCCCGGAGGCAAGCTTCTGTGTCTTCCTGATTAGCTTCATTCAATTATGTCGTCTTAATTGCTCATGTGCTCAAGCTCATTAAATGAAAAATAATATTGCTTTCCTGCAGGTTGTGCACTTGAGAGTCGAGGAACGGACACGGAGTTGTGCCTCTGAGATGCTGCCAGACAGATCTGGAAGAGCAGTTACGGCTCACCAGAAGAGAAGCAGGCTGCTATTTCTCGGGGTTTGTAGGATCCACGATCTTCTTGTGATATCAGTGTCATTATTTCCCTTTTTTTTTTTTTTTCTAAATCCCTGGTAACTTTCCACTTTTAAATCTTTTTTTTTTCCCCTTCCACTCAAAGACAATAAAAATTTTGGCATTAACAGCTTGTAATCTAACAGCACTACAGAACAGATTGCTTTAGGCTCGTCTTTACCTTCATGCTGTAAACTGTAACTAATGCAACCCAGAAAGAGGATCTGTTCATCCAGAAAGTACTTCAGAACAAAACCTCTCCAGTGCTCCCAAGCTACTCTGCATGTGTAGACGCAGTCCGATTCTTGCTGAAGATACCACGCGGTTATCCAGACAGGCAAACAGTAGCCACTTGGTTATAGAAAATGTGCAAATAACTACTGCTACTAACCCTACTTCTGCAAAATGAAACCCTCTTCTTGTACTGTACCACTATGCTTAACGGGATTTGCAGATGCCCAATTTAACTGAACATAAAATTGATTTCCTAAGGACAAACATACTTTGTGAACTTCTGGTAAGAAACAGAGCATGGCATTTTAGTGAAGAAGCTATAAACAATAAAGACAATTCAAGGCCATAAAACAACCCATCCTTGTCTGATTAATGTCTGCTACTGAAAGACATTTAAGGCTGTAAAATTTGCTACAGTTGCATCTGTTATGAAATATCAGTTAGATGGCATACTCAGGTACAAGTGGATACACAAATGCATTTTTCTTCTCTCAAAACCACAGAAAAAAAAAGCAAAGGGTCACCGGAACAGATGGCTCACAAGATGTACCTACACGCAAGAAAACCTTCAAACCTTCCCCTCTAATGTAGAAAACAATCCTTACCAAATGAGCTAGTACTTGTATCAGACCATAATACAACTTGGCAATATTTTTTTTTTTTAAAAGTTTTTTTCTTTCCTCACTCCTACACTGTTGCCAAACAGGGGTGGTGGGGGGGAAGGCTCAAATAACCCTTAAAATGCTTCTCCGAATGGAATCATCACAAATGATGGGCTTCCTATCAGAAAATACATGGTCTGCACTGATAAATATTTCTTCATTTTTTCACATAGCATAAAATGCTTTATAAGAATTCTAAATTGTTGTAAAGCTAGCAAAGAACAGTGCCCAGATTTTTCTTTTCCAATGAATTTTGCGATATAAAAATACAAAGGAAAACTTGGAATGAAAATAAGGCACTGGAGAAAGGGAGCTGAAGTTTCCAAGTTGTGCATCTGTAACTTTGCACACTGAACAAAACAGCTTAAACATTCTGGGTAAAAAAGCCACTTAGCATACGAGTACGATTTTGAAAAAGAACTTGGAGCATCTTCAAGCTCATGCCATGATTTTCTCCATTTTCATGCCTAGAAGCCATTAGACACAACACCAGAACTGCAGCTAACAGTAGTGGTACAAACCTCATTCTGAACTGTAAAATTGCACCGTGATGAACATCAGCCACAGTGAGCTTTGTCTGTCTCTGCCTCCTGAGACGTGGCACTGACTTCGCTGCAGACGGGCTTGCTCCCCTGTCTGAGACTTACCTGGAGCCCCCTGCCTCCCACCAGCTTGTCCCTGTTATTGCTAGATAACCAAATACAGAGCACTGCCAGAAACATGGGAAAGGTATCACTTAACTTTACCTAAACGCTAGCAATTATCCCAGAAAAACATTAAACGTTTATTAATTCACACTGCAGACTCCCAGTGATTTTATGAAAAAAAGACTGACGAGTGAAGAATTATTGGCAAATATGAGTAAAACATGGTTTCTATGAAAGACAGTGGGAGAGAATAATATCACCGTTAACTCATAAAAATTAAACGCATCAACTGCACCGTCATTGGGTGTCATTATCAGACAGTGTGTGGCAGAAAAATAGCTCACTGATTTACTTTCTTCCCCTGATCTTCTTTCAAAACACAATATGGATAAAAGCAAAAAAATAAATAAAAAAATCCCAGCTATTTCTCATGAAACACGACCAGTCCAAATTGTCCAGCTGGTGACAAAAGAAGCACACCACCACAGCTTGTATCTCCAGCAACACAAATACAGCATACACAGAACCTGCTCTGAGCTTTTAAAGCAGTTTGCAATACGCTGGATGGGAATCACAACATTCGGATGTTTCCAAAACGAGAAGCAATAACTCTTATCCCTACCGAAGGCACAACAGAAAACCGAAATGGCAGTGTAGGCAAACAGCCTCACAGCAATAGCACAACACACAGACTTTTTAAAATCCATTACTGCTTTCTTCAGTTTTCCCCGAAATTTTTCTTTTGCCATATACAAAACCTTTCATGTCTTTCAACAGCTATTCCCTGGAACAGCTAGGAGAGGATATTCACACCTATTTGTGCACAGGTGTGAATACATACAGACAAAATTCCTCAAGACAGAAGGCTTTCTGAGTCCTTTCTCTTTGATCTATTACTAAATTCATATTAAATATGTGAAGTCTTACCCATTGGGGAAGTATATATCCGCCTGACACTGCAGGACACACAATTACAAACAGCAGTCTCTTCAAAAACAATGGCAATATTAATGGGGAAAAAAAAAGGGGGGGGGGGGGGAATGTTCCTTTGTGTTTCATGTGTTTGTTTTTGTTTTAAAACTTCAAAATCCCAGATATTTCCTCCCCAGCAATTCCTTATAAATCCCCAGCAATTGACTGAGCTTACGTGAGCTTTAGTCAGAAAAAAACACTGTGTTAAATGATAGACAACAGATGAACACTAACAATCCCCTAATCTGAAAATGATTCCTGTAAAACGCATGCATTAGGATGAGCTGTGAGAGCTCATTCTTTACAATTACTGCCCAAACACACTGCCCTGCAGACACCACAGCAGATCTGCTGTCTCAGGCCCTGCAGAAGTTTCAGGCCTTCTTCAGAAATGCTGGAAAACACAAATTATTACAAGCCTTCCTCAATACAAGTCCATCCTTACTTACCAAGTAATCAACAACAAAGTCAAGATCTCCTCTGGAGAAAGACTTCACACCTCATTTTTTCAGAAAAAAAACTTAGCAACGGTACTACTGATCTTCTCCTATGGTAATTAAAACTTCCTATTTATTGCTACTGTAATTGGAAGTGTCCTTGCAGTAACCCACCGCTCAGTCAGATGTCCCTCCCTGCCACGTACTAAAATGGGGAATTATCCCTGTTACTGATACAGCTAGAAGTGCCATTTCTGATGCAGGAGCTAATTGAACTGAAGCAAAAGTGCTCCCCTGCTGACCTGTGCCAAAGATTGTAGCTCATTTTTCTTGGAGGCTAGTGCAGTGCTTTAGCCAAGAAACAAACAGCAGAACTGCAGAGATCTGAAGGCAATAGATCTTCTGCAAATTAGTGGCAAGTTCAAGCCTATTTTAGAAATAATTGGGGAGTGGGGGGGGTGTCCCACGCCACCCACTTGAAAATCCATCCTTGTTGTGGCTCTTTACACAGAGGTCTTTAAAATCAGCAGTTTGGCACAAAGCAGGTGAGATGCTCAACCAGCCATCAAACAGGTGAAGGACTTCAGTATTTAACAGAGATAAAGACACAAACCTAAGTCTAAGTGAACCCAGCTGTGGTCCTACAGCATTTCTCTAGTTCAGCACCAGGCTGTAGGTGGGGTAGTTAGTTATCAAGGCATCAGGAGGCCATCCGGTCACATCCCCAGGGAAGACAGGGAAAACTTCCAAAAGAGTTGCCACCTCCATTCCCTGTTCTGAAGCTCTCACGGTGAACACTGCCTTGAAAAAATCAGCCTCATTGAAGAAGAAAGCAGAACACGTGCACATGATCTCCACTCCCAATGCAATTTGGGTAACAAACAGGTTAAAAAAGTGTAATTGTCAGTGATTAAATGCACAAAATGCACATGCCAAGGAAGCAAACCAAGTAAAACACAAGTCTCTGACTATCTTCATGTATTACTTGGTCTAGAACAACCACTGGATTTGTAAAAATACCAGTTAGGGATGGTTTATTTAACTTTAATTTTTAAGTGGTTTTAAGACTTAACTATCAAGACACGTAATGGTAAGCATTTAAATGGCATTATTTATAGCGAGGCTGCTTATAAAAAATTTTCCGTTCTGTCCGTAGGATGAGATAACCCAACTAGGGTAGGGCAGTGGATATTGTACCCAAACTAGGTTTTTGAAGTGATGCAAAGCCAGATCTGTACTTTGTAATGCACATAACTTGTGAATTCTAAAGGACACTGCTATCATTGTGACTCAGCTCTTGTTTTATGAAAATTTGAGTATAATAAAATCAAGTTTTGATCAGGCAGAAGTCCCTGTGCTTTGTTTAAAACAGATACATCTTGTCAAAAAGGGATTAAATTGAAGCATAGTAACAACAGGGAGGCAGTTTCAATCACGGTTTATTTGTCAGCATGTGACAGTCTCATATAAACGTTCAGAAAATAATTCTTATTGCTCTCCTGAATGAGATGAGGAAAAATAGGACGAGAGGTTGGAAAGTAATATGACAGGCAGGGACAAGTGATGCTTAGGAGCAGAAGGAATCTGCAGCTTACCAAGCTAGCAATAAAGCTGAGGGGCAGGACGGGGAACCCCACAGATCTGAGATACTAATGCACAAAAAAGGGTATTTAGGGAGGACTGTGCTCACAAGAGAACATGCACCAGAACGTTGAAGAAGGAAGAAGACAAAGTCTGGAGAAAGAGGGAGGAACAAAGAGGTGTTTCTTCCCCACCTTGCTCTGACCTCTTCACCTTTAAACAGATGAAGAGCATATTAAATTCAGAGAGTCTGGATTCTCATACCTGGCCCCATTCCTCACATGTCGTGTGCCTGAAATGAAGTCTACAATAGAGAGCTGCAGCTTTGGAGTTCCCTACCTAACAGCTCAGACTCCTCCCCAGACCTACTGCTTTGCCTTACTATTTTCAGGATGGGTTAGTCTGAAAATGATCTTACTATGAAGGACACTACCAACCTCCCAGGCTAACACGGCACACCCTGGGATTCACCGTTCCAAAACTGTTGCTACAAATACAATAAAAAATACAAACAAAAAGTCGTCATCATTATTTCCAATAAAAATCAATTAGGCAATGTAAATGGTGCCTACCCACAAGAAAGAATAACAGGCCAATAAGGGATGGAACCACCTTTTAATTCCTCTTATTTGTAGTATAACTCAACTTTTTTTCTTGAAAGTCAGGCCAGTTATTGCTTGTTAATTTAGTTATTGCTCTAAAAACTTCAAAGTCTCATTTCCTACAAACTAATTTCACTAAACAGATGAATTAAAATATTTACACTTGTTCTTATTAAGGGTCCCCTATATAAGCAAGCGCATTCAATCAGCATGAGCTGTCTAATTACAAGACCTACTGGCCAACTGAACTGCAAATGTGGTTATGTTTAAGAGAAAACTGGAATAAGATGAAACATGCAGGCTTTGCTGATCCAGTTGGAGGAGGTGCATCGATTCGGCAGGTAAGAGAGAGAAGGATTTGCTCCTTGAGTGCAGATGGAGCTTAAGTTGCAAAGAACAATGTAGGAACACAGGGAGCTCTGCAAAAATTACAGTTTCTTGAAATAATATTTTCAGTAATTAAATTGGCAGGGTCTCACCTACAGCAAATGGCTTCTATTGGGAGTGACATTAAGAGTGTGCATGGGTGCAGAGGGGGAACCTTTGCAGATAATTCAAGCCCAGAGAAAAAGATGTCAGTAGAGTTATGGCAGCCAAGGTGGCTGCCTTAGGTGTCTTTGTAATAATTAGAAGACAGAGGCCCAAATTTCCAAGTTTATGCAAACTTTACATTTTAATGCATGCACATTTACAATTAAGGTCTGAATATTCATGACCGAAGAGCTTTACTACAGAATAAATTCACTGAGCATTTACTTTATAATCTTCTATACTCAGCAATACACACAAATCCTGCCTCATCCCCCAAATTAGGGTGAAATCTACCACATCCAAGAAAGCAGTGTCTTATTTACAGTCTCAGTGCACTGCCTCACTTAGATATAAGGGATTAGTTTCAGTGGAATTGGTAAATTTGTTCTGTGAAATCTGGACACGAGATGGAGATCACATATCATAACGTTCTCGAAAACCTGACTTTCCTTACTCTGATTCTGTTTATATATCAGAATACTGATTTATCAAATAAATTTAAACAGATGTATCCCCGCTCATCATGGCTCCCCCAAATTAACCACTAAATCACAAGAAGGACCAGTACGGGAGGTGGCTCTGCTCAATATGCGTGCTCTATGGCCACAAACCAACACAGAAATGCAGACAGACACAACTGTCCCTGATTTTAAGAGCTCGGCCCAGTATCATTGGAGTTATCTACTCTAAGAAAACCCTGAAGACCAAGTCACTGTCACAGAGGGGATGCCAGCTGTGCCAGTGCCCTTCCACAAGGGCTTGCTTACCCTTCCCCAGGCCTGCTCTCCCCGATCCGAGCCTCACAGCATCCCTCAGAGGAGAGCACCGGTCAGTGCCTACGTTCAGGTCAGTCAAGTTGTAGCAGCCTCGCAGACCATGCCTGCAATTATATGTTCCAGGCAATACAACAGGAGTCTGACACACAATATCTCGTGGGACAAAGAGTATGGCTTGAGCAAAAAGAGGCTGGCATGTCCTAAGCCGGGATCTGGGATCTCTTTTCCCAAAAGATTGCTTCGTGCCTCATTCAGCACACGGGCCTTAAAGGCTAGGAAGATGAAGCTTGCTCCTCATACATTTATTTCAGAAATCTAACTTGCCTCTTGCCAAAGAGAAATAGGTCTTCTGCCGACTCAAAGCACTGCTGGTGGCATGCCAGGATGCCCCATCAAACGTGTTTTGAAGAACTCCTCAGAGTAACTAATGGCTGAGCTCCTCTTCGAAGACACCAACAGCAGCTCCCTTCCCTTTAGGACCACTGCAGAGCCTGGCACCAGAGCTCTCAACCAAAAGCATTTACTTTTCATAAAGCAAGCAAACAAATGACTTCTGTTCTGAGGAGCAAAGGCGGCCCTTAGGCAAGCACCTGTTTGCATTCTTCCTCCTCCACTGCACGTGTACAGCACAGGGCTCCGGAAATGATAAATGGGCTGCGTGTATTCGAACATGCATTTTCTGCAGTTAATTTCCTGCCTGACAGTCGTACAGCAGGTTCTGAAACTGTTTTATTTTTAAAGTAGCCTCTTAAAGTGATTTGTGAGGCCCTTTAGTTACTCAAATTTTTGTAGCAAAGACCATGTTAGGCTAAATTAAAGACAGTAACTAATAGATGGGTCCTGTGCAGCACAAAAACAGCTGAAAGAACTTGTGTCTGCCCAGCCCTGGTGACAAAGTGAATCACGCAGTTGTGCTTTTCAAAGGAAAATCCGTATTTAAAATGTAACCTCCAATCCAGGGTAATGATAAAGACAATTTACATAGGTAAGGCTGTTCCTTATATCCTGAGAGGGGGGAAAAAAAAAAAAGTTTTCCCTTATGAAGTGAAACACATAGTTAACAAAATCTTCTTATTAGCCTTAGTATTTAATTTCAGCTGCCAGCACCAAGGACTAATGGACTGCCACCACGCTCTAGCTGCTGCAGACCCAGCAGTTGTGCAGCTGCAGGTGGGACAGCCCAGCTTACTGAACCAGTGGAAAATACACCCAGCAACTCCAACTTTTCAAGTGGGGTTTTGGTTTGATGTGCAAAAGAATTCAGGAGCACAAAGCAAGGAGACAGAGGAGCAGGAGCACCCCAGGACCCTGGCTAGCTAAGTACAGTCTGACGCAGTAGGACTAGGAGCACTGTTTAGTTTGCTCAACCAAGATAATATATGCAATTACGTGAGTAACTGCATGAATCCGTTCACATTTTTAAATGTTTTTAAATATTACTTAGTGAGAAAATCTGCATCCCTACTCTGCATCCTGAAACTCAGAATTATTTAGATATTTGCAGAGTAAATTTCCACAAACAACTGGATTTCTGGCAGCATTAAGAGTTTAATAAGAGCAAGAGTTTAATGAAGTCATTCATTTGACCAACTTCACTTTTCAAGTGCAGCAGGAGATGATTCTCCAACAACTTCAGCACAGCCAGGCGGGCTCACCTGGCATTCTGCTAGTGCAGGTGGCTGCCCACGCGGTCAGTTTTGCATCCTTTTGCATCCAAGGGAAAGTATTCAGCAACCACCGTGTTTCTGAAGCTGCTCTATGTTCAACACAACCCGACTGCAGCGCTCAGCTGTGCTCTTATCAAACACCAGGGTGATGTTTTTGATAGCTAGTGAACAGTCCTCAAGCAAGTCAGTTATTTCCTTGATTTCTCCCTACTGTGTACTTTGCTCCCGACAAGCCTATACTTCTACAGATAGAAGTATAGAGGAGGAAACATTGATACAGCTCTTCAAGGGTCTTTGTTGGCTTAAGGAAAAAAAGCAATACATACTACCTTATATCCAAACCGAAATGGTAATTTTTTCCCCTCCATCTGCATGTTAATTTGGACTGCAGCAAAAATGCTAACAATACATGTCTCCAAGTTTCCCAAGAATGTCATCTTTGCTCTGCAGAGGCATTCCTGCTAGAGAGTCTCATACTCGAAGATCCTGCTAGCAGATTAGAAGTGAACAAAAACCATTGAGCAGTCAGTGACCGTCACATTTGCCACAGAGCAGCTGTCAATGGTGCATCTCCTGAACAGGAGGTTACAGCAGTCAAAATAAAGCAAAGAAGTTGTAACTGGAAGCTTATTAGAACATGACATCATACTGCTTTGGTGCAAAGTTCAAGTCCACCCGTACTTTTGAAAAAAAATGTTTTAAAAAAATCAAAACAGATCTTCCCTATCTTAACAAATATTGAAATGTAAGTATTGGTTCAATACCAAATGCAAGGGGAATTCAAATGTTGATATTTTGGGAAGTAAATAAGCCAAATAAGTAAATAAAAGATAGGATGGGATAACAATTACTGAAAGCCCCCCCCCCCAGTTCACAGCTGTGCCCTTTATGACAGGTATATATTAAGACTAAACCACTAAAGATTAGCAAAAGTCTGCTAATTGTCAATTTTTCTGCTGGATTGGTTTGTGGCAACAGAGCGCACACAGTGTTTAAATTCAGCAGCCTTCTGCGCTGATCAAAAGATTGCTACTAATTTTTTTTTTTGTCTAGTCAAATACACTATGCCTAAGAAAAAAAAAGAGCTTTCTGGGCTTTCACCTTCCTCCTCATTGCTTCTTTTAGCCTGAGAGTTTGACTTGGAATTTATCAGAGCATCACTAAGAAAAAAAAACGCAACATAAAAGCCACTGTAGCTGGCCTAACTTTACATATTGCAAGGCTGTAACTGACATTTCTACTTTTACTTACCCATATGTATTACCTAAAGAAAAAGATACATTTTACGTTATATATATATATTATATTATTATTTATTATATATTTATTATATAAGATAAATAAAATGCATCTTTTGTAAATGTGTGTGTGTGTATATATACACATAACACACACACATATACTGCATTGCAACACACAAATATGCAGCATTTCTCCTGCTTGGAAAAGAGCAAACTAGAGGCAGCAGAAACAGAAAACCACATTTCTTTCTTTAAAAGGAAAAAATATCCACCACAGTACCCATTCACCCAGTCTTACATCTATTCTGGCATACCATACAGCTGAGCAATACAACACAGACAATGAAATCCACGGGAGAAAACACTGCATTTTCCAATCATACACCGAGACAAACGTGGTAACTCTAACAAGAACATTTTTCCTTTAATATATTTTGGTGTTTGTTTTTAATATAAGGGGACTACAGCAGATTTAAAATATTTGCATTTCATCAACAAAAACATAATTTCACCATGGACCTGCCTGCTACCGCAACACACAAAATATGCTTCAGTAGGGGAAGCAACTCCAACAGCAAAGCACAACTGGCAGAGCAAGGGGCTGGCAGGAGGCCACTTGGCCACCGAACACAAATGCCAGCCAGCACACTTAGGAGAGGCATTTCAGCCAAAAGGAGGACGCAGCAGGACTTCCAGGATCAGGAGAGGAAGGAGAACCCAGGTGCAAGGGCAGCTTTCAGAAACACATTTGTTTACATGTAGGTTAGTGAGCAGAACCCGAAGCAGGGAATTATTGCTGTCTAATGATCCTTTGGCTGAAGAGTAGGAACACCAGAGATGGAAACACGTTACCTGAACTGAAAGATTACGCAGGCACTGCCAGCTAACCATGAATAAAGTCAAGGCAGGAACAAGACAATGGCACCGAGCCAAGTGAACAAACAAGAGTCTTGGAAAGCTCTCTTCTAAGTGTAGCAAGAAAGAAGTCTAAATATTTCCAAGACAGGCCGGTATAACGTTTTTAAGGCTAATTTGTAACATTGTCAATTGCTACAACGGGGAAAAGATTTGATGGCTCAGGACATCAAGCAAAAACATCCAAAATACAGAAACTGATGGCTAATGGAGCAAAATGCAGTAACACGGGCGTGCAACTAACCAAATAAGTACTGCTACAACCATGAAAACAGATCATTTGCATGCTCGATGCAAAGAAATAAGTTATGATTTATGCCATAATTGATTTTCCTGTTTGTATTCATGATTGTTGTGCTGTTAAAATAATTATGCTATTTTTATATTGCAATTGCTAAAAGAGTGCATCTGTCATATCTGCTATATGTTAGATTAGAAATTGTGACATTGTAAATTCAAGTAACTCTACTGGTATGGTACAAGTCATGCCAAAGTACTTTCCTGCAATGAGTTAAGTATGGAACATAGCTTTCTTCTTAGCTTCAAGAAATACATTTCAAAAGATTTTTTAAAATACATTGTCTAATTAGCTATATGATATTTGTTGAATAACCAATATCCTACCCTGGCTTAAATTAAGTTCCATGTATTTTTTCCTCTATTATATCATTATGGCATTTATAAAGAGAACAAAGATAACAGGAACACTTGTAGCTAAATTCACTTCCCTGAACACAGGAAAAAAAATAAATTAATTATTGAGTTTGTATCACAAGTGGTTCAGCTACATATTCCTCAAGCAATGGTATTTCTGAACCTTTCCCCCAGTGAAGGAACGGTACTCTTGCCTATATTCAAACTGATATTCACTGAAAATCAAGGCACCCTCTGTTCAGGCTGTATAACAAGAGAACTTGTGAGTGATAAAAAACAGGTTGGGTTATGTGCTAAATTCAATGGCACAAGCCAAAACAAAAAAAAAAAAAAAAACAAAAACAAAACAAAAAAAAAAATCACTACAGATCCATCTGAAACATTGCATTAAACACAAAACACCACATTTCAAGAATCTAAGTTAATGAACTAAAGGGAAGCCCATAAAACCCTGATGGTGTCTGCGTTCTGCCTTCAAAGAGGTGGACAGCTGGAGTAGACAGATTGTTAGCTCTAAGTTGTCCACAAGAGTTAGACCTGTTTACAATATTCTGTATTTTCAGGTCTTCCCCACTTCCTGGTAACAGGAAGGAAAGTTTTATCAGCAAGTTTTCATGGAATCACTGCAAACGTTAAACAGAAGCAGCAGATAAAAAGTCAAAACAGTGCACGGAAATTTGAAAACCAAAAATCTAATCAGCTGAGTTTCTGCTGCCATTGCTATCTGTCACCGATGTCATTTTCATTACTCCAGATGACTCTTAAAACAGAGCAAAGAAGCCGCAGGGCTTCTCTCCTACCACATGATCCCATCAGGCAGCATTATCAACAGATCAATAACTGCTGAGGTACAGGCTTCACAGCCTTTCTAAGTCAGGAAGCCACTGTGCATTACAGGCACATTACCATTAATGAACAATAGCTTCATATATAACTGTGGACAAGCATCTTTCCCTTCCTCTAAAGCAACTGTAACAAAAAGGTACCAATCGGCAGATTTTGAAACAGAAGATGGACCAAGGTACCTCCATCTGTAATTCTGTGTTACTACAATTAACTGGAGGAACAGATTTCTGATATTTTTAATTAAATTTAACAGATATGGCACCAATAGCTCATGCTCTTTCCTATAACATCACTTTAGGTTTTTTTTGAAGTATTGTTTTTAAGAATGAAAAATTAAGAATTATTTGAAACCACTGTTCCCAGTGCTGTAACTGTCCATTTACAAGAAAAGCAAGGTAAGGTAACTCTTTCAATAAATAAGAAAGGAATCATCCCCTCCCTCCCACAGCAAAAGCCTTACCTTCATCGTTCTGGGCCAAGGAACCCGCTAAGACAGTAGCAAGTGCAATCCCTACAGCTAACCACTTCCAGAGACAAAACCGCTGTAGCATTTTTTGTTACACTTCACTCAAGGCAGATCTGAAAAAAACAAAGATTTGGTACATGCATTAGTCAACCAGCCTTCGCAAAGGTAATTACAAACTATTCCATAGCTTTGGATGCATATAGGGCATATACAATGTTGAACTGTTACGGACCACGCCTGTTAAACAAGCAAGCTTAATCCCATTAACATTAAAACATACAAATGTACATTAATTTGATAATCACGTATGCACAGCCTCCCAAGCAAGAATCTTGCATTTGCTTTATTAAGCTGTAATTTGCATAAAATTATTTTATTTTATTTTTTTACTCTTCCTGCTTCAGCCTTGTGCTTTACAGTACTTTGGAGAAGTGACCCTATGGGAGAAGTTCTGCTTATTAAAACTGATGTTTAATTGCAAGAGGCAGCAGAGAGCCAGCATCCAAACCCAGTGCCCAGCAGAACATCTCCCAGTAAATGGCCTTCTCTAATAATGCTCTAGGTACGTGGCCAGCAGGGGAGGAAAAAACAAAAAAACAAAGAAACAAACCAACAAACAAAAAGAAAAAAAAATAAAAACAGAACAAATCAAAACAAAATCAGAAGAATAAACTGGCCAAGACAGGTCTGGATGAACAAAGACAGGTTTGGATGAATTCCAGAGCATATTTAGAATGAGTAACATTAGAAAGTTATATAAAACTGTTTTATTGCTCCAATAAAGAGAATTAACATATTTCTGTAGCCCAGAACTGAATTATTTAAAAATATTCCTTCACATTAAAAAACATTGTGACAAATACAATGAACTTCCTAGCAACAGAAGCATGAAACGGGGAGAGAGTTACAGCATTATAAAAACAAGCTATTGTATAAAAAGGGTTTAAGTGCTGTCAATTTTCCCAAGCAAAGCACTTGACTCGGATTTCATTGCCAGTTTCTGCTTATAACTTCCCATTGTGGTTACAAACGCCCTGTATCTCATTCCAAGTCAAACAAACAGACTTCCCCCCCTCTTCACAGCTCCAGCACTACCACAGCCCGATCCGCCTGGCGGCACAGTGCTGGCCTTGTGCTCTCATTTTCTTCCACGGACCCAGCACGTAGAAAAACACAAACGTATGGACAGGGTCTAATTCACAGCACAAAACCAAACCACCAGCTCAGGGCATACAGACATCCTTTGGGATCACACTCTGCTAATCCACAGCAAAAGGATGTGGAGTTGCCACTAACAGAAAAGTTTTGTTAGGTATTGTAAAAGAAAGAAATTTCTCCAAGGTCTGAACTTACTCCAGATCGTATCAAGGCTCCCTTACACATCAAGCAGAGCTCCTTTCTTCTTCCCAAAGACCAAGGAGATCACCTCTGACTTTTTGCTTTCCAGGGATTTTAATACTAAAGCTCGCTATTAAAAGAATGCTATAAAAATATAAAGGGCAGGGGAGGATGGCGCAGCACATTCACTACTCCACCCCTCGTTCAGGGGTTAAAGATGATGAGAAGCCTTCCCTTGTCCTGATCTGGGTTGATGTCTGGCTCCTGCCACCCTGGCCAGTGCAGGCCATCAGCTGCAACGTGCAGCAGCTTCAGGAAGCACGTAAATACCACACATCGAGCACAGGGCTCCATGTGGTAGTGCGAATTTGGGCGACTGTGTTTGTATTTCAGCTGGACAACCATCAGTCTGACAGGACAGCTCATGATTACGTGAGTCACTGAATCCAGGCCAAGCAACAGGATCTACTACCATGAACATGTGCCCATCTTCCTCCTCCTGTAACAGCCTCTGTCCCTAGCTCCAGGGGAAACAGCTCAAGTAAGAATTTCTGGCTTTTCCTAATGGGGGTATCGTTCCCACCCACAAGAGGACACCAGAATTGTTAGCAGAGATCTCACAATCCATTTGGCCAAAGGGCTTTTAAAAGCCTGTTGTGCCGCTAGGAAAAGGAAGCTTCAGGCTCATAAACATGTTACCAATCAATTGGAAAGCATGGAACTGCTGGAGGAAAAGAGCAGCTAGTTCTCAAGGAAAGAGAAAGGAAAAAAAGGAACCCCCTCCCAGAAGCATGCCCAAGACTTTGTGCTGGTCAAAAGTGGCTTTTTCCCCCTTTACTTACCCAGGTAACCAAAATTATTATTAAACAAATCAAAAGATCATCAAGCTTGCTGGATGCTTTTGAAGATGCAAACATATCAATACTTCACCATTTTTTCTTCCCACATTCAGAGGAGACCCTAAAAGCATTGGGCCCCATTGCTTTTAATTTTAAGCACATGGCATTATTATTGCAGGAGGTGACACTTACTGTCACGTGCCTCCAACATCTTACACCTCAAAAATGGAAACAGGTTGTTCAAGAGACTTACTTAGTTTCTTCAGCTTGGCCTAATAAAGGCCACAGGACTATGCAGACTGAGTGTGCTCCAAGTCCTAGAAAGAAATGTCCATACACACTTCAGACCTCAGATATTTAAATTTACAACCTTGGGGGAAAAAAAAAAAAAAAAAAGAAGAAAAAAAGAAAATCCACATCTCTAAATCACGATGTCCTATTTTTGAAAGAGCTATTCAGAGCTCAGCTGACGTTCTTGAGTCAAGTCTACTCTAGAGAGATTTCAGGACAGAATCTTGGCAGACTTATTTTTGATTTTGATGAAAAGTCAAGTAAAACACGAGGACAGCAGCACTGCTGCTCTAAGAATAAGCATCTCTATATACAAGTGCATACAAATTGGCCTCCCTTTCTCCCCCACTTCATAATCAGAAAAAACCTGGTATGAAAACGTAGAAAGCAAGGACATTCCTACCAAAGTTAAGCAGATTCTGCTAACTCAGAAATAGCTCACAACCACCCAAAAAGTTATTACACAGTTCCAAAAGGTCCACAGTCTGTAAGAAACAGCATTCAGCTGTAAATGGCAAAGGACAATTGTGAATTGCTAATAAAAAAAATATCTGCAAAGTAACGGCACATGGTAAGTCTTAAAAGATTAGGAAATACAGGAAAATACATCAACATTGCTGCAGCAAAATTTTGAAGTTTGATATTACCACAGGCAATGAGAAGTTATATATTCACACACAAGAATCCTTAATGAAAAATAAAGAGAGCTGACGTTTTGGGGAACTCCAATTTTTGGCATGTCTGTATCTTTGTCTGCAGCCGATCACTGGCGGTATTTGCAGCTCAACTACAGCAGTGCTGTGATGGCACTCAATGGAGTAATCACCTCTCCTCATCTCACTTTTGTTTTATTATTATATTTTATCTTTCACCAGTGTAGCTACTGAATCGCTCAAACTCCAGCAAGTCAAGTCATCTACATGACACATTTCAGAAAGTTTTAAGACAGGATAAAGGTGAATGGGAAAAAAACAAAACCTCAGAAATCAAATGAGTCATGGCATCCAAGCACCTGGAATATATTTAGGACCCAATGCTATCCTTGTAATCTTAAATACTTACGATCCCTTGTTATTGCAGTACTTTAAAACTCTGCATTCATTTGAAGCTGACCAGGGAAACATGGACTTAATTAAAATAAACAGCCTTGGTCAGGGTAAAATAAGCAAATAATAACTACCGATGCAAATTTGTTCTTGGTATGGAAATAACTGAAGTTAGAGAAGGCCTCTGAAATCAGGTATATGCTAATGTCATGCATTGGAAGGAAATGATTCTTTATAAAATTTAACCTCAGAGAAAGATAGGCAAGGGAGAGGGAAAAAACTATTATAGATGTGGTTAAGAGGTAACAAACAGAGAAAGAAAAACTGCTGTACAAATACCCAAACCCTGGCTAACATTGTCCCCACTGGTCTCCAGCAAACTTCCAAACCAAAACTAGCACTTAAGTTGCACCAGAACATGGTGTTTCTACGTTGTTTTTAATAAAAAGAAAAATAAAAATCTCAGCTTTGGACTGATTTTGCCTCAAGTCAGAGGCCGTTGGGTTACTCAGAGCCTAACCAAGGCTCCCTACGAAATGCAGAATGTAACAGCACCACAACACAAACATTGGCATAGCAGCAACTCTAAAACCTTCTGACCGCTAGCAGCAAATTTGAGCACATCTTTGAGGCAAGCACAGTTTATAACTCATTCTAAGAGGAGAAAGTGCATACTTACAAATCACTAAGTAGACGTAAACAAGCATTTGCCATTTAATATATGTCAAGAACAATAGCCCCTGTGAAATTACCATGGTTGGAAGAACAGTACAGCGTGTTTATAAATGTTTATATACCTATTTACATGAATGCTGTGATTTTACACAACCAACCAGAACTCCTTCAAGGATCAACAGTCACACATTTTGTTTATGGGTGTTGCCTTGTGAATATTACAATTGCGATAAAACATTCAGGTATAAAGTCAACTACTTTTAGAAGTCTACATACAGAATTCTTTAAAAACAGGAAAAATTATAGTGGACAGTTTTATTATGGGCTCATCTGTATTATTACTGATCAGATAAAATGCCTGAAGATTGCAGACAAAAACAGGGTCTCTGAAGTGCAAATGCTTGTGCTGTGATGGGACTGGTGCCGTAATATATCAGAAATGTCAGCAGAAATGGTAAAAAAGCGTCTCTTACAGAAGCCAAATAGGAGACGAATTTGCTTTACAGTCTGACAGCGTTTGTGGCTAGGTTAAAGCTACGCTCCATTAACTATATGTCCCGAATGCTTTATTTCTGTTTCCAAAACAATTATGTTGAACTGTCAACAGAAGAAAACACTTCAAAAATACTTAAACATGCGAACAGGCAAAAACCACCTTTGGTTTGTCTCAGTGCCATTCTTAACGAGCGTTACGTCTCTGGGTAGGCAGCCACAGCTGGCTCGACACATGCCATACCCCATCCAGGTGCAGCAGAGCGCCCACCCTCTCCTATTCCCACCCCAACTGCTGCATTTATGCCTGCAAGCAGCTGGGATGTGCATGGCAGCGGTCAGTGCTGGGACCTAACACCCATACCGAGCATCTTCCAGGGCTTTCACCTCCCATTAGCTAGGTCTTGGGGCTGAATGGTCATTTGCACATCTGGAGCACATCAGATGGGGAACTGCAGGGCTGGGGAACACCTTCAGTTAAGGCTTGAACAAAAGAAAAAAAAAAGATTCCAGCTCACAAGCTCAGGGATGTCCTGGGAAGTAAAAGATCAGCCTGCCAGCTCCCGTGTCCACTCTCTGCACTTCCCAGAGAGCTGCCAGGCCCGCCTCAGCATCAGCGTGTGAGCAGAGCCAGTGAAGGCAGAGCTTACCTTGGAGTTAAAGCCACGAGAGCTATTTACAGCTCCACTTCAGCACCCAGTGTGAATAACTGAATAACTCTGTTTACTGAAGTCAAACATCTGTTTATATGCTCTCTTGAAGAAGTTAAGCATATGCAAATATTTGGTTGAACTGGGGTTATATTGAATAATTTACAGTACAAATACAATCCTTTCTCCAATTTTGCATGATCTAGCTTTAACTAGAAAATCATCACAGTTTTTATTTTGTGAATACTGCTCGAGCACTCCACATGGAAACATTTCAGCCTATGAACTCTTTGACATACTTGACTCCTCTTACATTAGCTAAGAAGATTTTCATGCTATAGAACTAGGACAAATTGTATGGATTTTGTTACTGTCCTTTCCTTGATTGGATCCTTTCAATAATGTGAACATTTTTAAGATTCAGTTTCAACAATCAAGCATACTCCCAACTCATTCCTTTTTCATGGGTGCTGGATCCATTCTTATGGATGTGTTCACTTTCATGACATTCAAGTAATTCCTGAATTCCTCGTTGTCCATTTCCCTCTAAGGCCTAACAGCTTTAATTACTCCCCTGTGCTATGTTCTTCTTACAAAAACGGCCACTTTCCCAATATAGTCACAGTCACTGCCACAGCAAGGTATGTCCAAGCCAATGGAGACCATCAGTAACAGCAAGTTACTTGCCTCCGCGTTAGTGAAAAAAAAAAATAATAAATAAATTAAAAACTTTAGTACAACAGCACCTCATCTAGGTACAGCTAGAATTAAATTTTGCTACGGGGTCAGTTTTGCATTTAATGCAGAAGATGCACTTCTCAACTTTAAGAGTCACTTTTACTTCAACATTGAAATTCCTGAGTTTATTTCAGTGCTGTGTACCCCAACCCAAAGCGACTGGTATTTCCCTACTCACCCTCAATAGAAAGATGCTATTTTCCCTCTGCACATAGCAATAGCACCTCATGTATGGCCCCATTCGCAGCAGGTGACATCTTGGGAGCACTTTGCCAATCCCCCTGCCAGCAGAGCGTACTGTAAATGTGCTGTATTAACACTTGATGCAGCATGCTGTTAATTTCCAAAGAGAAGAGGGAATATTGCTAAGTATATGCAGGTTTGCTCAGAGAAATGTCAACTGCACCACCAAAAATAGAAAAAAAGCTTTGACAGAGTAACTGAGGTAGAGATGGAGAGCGGTTTTTGCTTCCTGCTTCATCATTAGTTGCAATCGCTGGAGTTATTTTCTGTATTTTCTGAGAAGCAATCCAGCCATGAGATGAATTACATCCTCTTAATCATGGGTGAGTAAACAGGATAGCCAATTTAGTCCTGTCTCCAGCCCCTGGTTTGTAATGCGGAGGCACCACACAGATACTCAGTTCCCCAACCCTCTGTGTGCACTCAGCCTATACAACAACCCCACTCTCACAGGAGGCTGCCACCGCTTAATGCAAAGATGCTCCCAAGGTCAGGCCTGCATTGGGCTGTACATCTACAACTGCTACCTGCAGGCAGTGGCTCTAGGATGCGGAGAGAGGAAAAATATCCTACAGCTCCTTACATCACTGCCCGAGGAAGTGACATTACTCTAAGTAACATTAACTACTTATCATAAAACCATTAAATATATATATAAACTATATAAGTCAGAAGTATTTAAGTTAGCTCTTCAATAACCTTTGTCTTTACAAAATATGCCCACAAAGCTTAAATTATACATTAAAGTACTGGCTACTTTACTAGTTAATAACAGAAATACAGCTTGATATAGAAATACAAAGATCAGTCTCACTGCTGTTACTGCAAGACAAGTACTGGACCATATCCCAGAAATCTCTCCATGCCTCCACTGCTGAAGCCTTCTCTCTTTCACGGGGCTCACCTAAGGCAGAGGAGCAAATCAGAGGTTTCCTCTAAGCAAAAACCGATGAAGAACTTGGTTACCTTGCAGCGAAACAAATGCTGGGTTTTTGAAATACCAGGATGGGCAGGAAGTTCAGTTTTCTCCCAGCTCCCACCCGAGCTCTCAAAGAGCAGGATTCTCACAGGGGCAGCCCACATGAATTGTATGGGGGGGAAAAAGCAAGTTCAGGCACAGGGAGGAGTGGCAGAGCTGCAGCTGCGGCGCTGTCCCACGGGCTGATTGGCTCACCCCAACAGCTGGCCCCAGCATTCAGCTGCATCTCATTTGGACTTGAATTACAAAAAAAAAAAAAAAGGTCCAGGAATGGCTTCTCGAAAGACATCCTAGAAAGCAAATTATAAGAGCATAGGTTCTGCCCTGCCAGTTGCTTTTTTGTTCTTCAGGATCAGAGTTTGATAGCACCTGCCTCACTACTGACTTTTCTCACGTTTGCTAGGAAAACCCCAGTGAGTGATTAGTGCAACGAGGTCAATTTCTGCTGTGCAGCTCCCTTCCAAGAAGACCAGACGGTTACGGGGGCTTATTCTGAGCACCACTACAGGAACCCAATTTCTGGCTGTAGGTATCTCTCCACATCCCCCAGGATGACTTCATCTTTTAGGATGATACGAGCTTCAAACATGCCCAGTACGAAACACCTGCTCCTACAGAGTTCTGCCCGCAGCTCTCCTGTCCCTGCTGGATGGCACAGACCCACCAGACCTATGTCCCTCTCACACCAGGCACGGTTCCCTCAGAGCCCCTCTGAACACCCTGGGAGGAAACCTGCCACTTCTCAAGAGTTCAAGGCTTAAACTCCAACTTCCATTATGGCAACGGGCATGTCCACAACTGCGTTACATGAATTTATTTTATTGGAGAAAATTACATTTTCTCAAGTCAGATTTATATGCTGCGGCTTCAATTCTCTGCACTCAGATGTAAATTTTGTAAAATAAATACATCCAACTTGTCAAAGCAAAGCCTATGTTTCTGTAGAAAGTCAGGAGACGACTGATTCTCCTTGCCTGTTAGTCATCACATGCCAAGAGTACTATTAAACACATCCTGGAGTAATTACAGTTTTTTATTAGCTCTGTTAAAATACTTCAAAAGACATTTCAGAATTAAAATGCATATACATATGCACACACTTAGCAGAAATTATATTCAGCTACCTGGCTGTCAAGTAGAAGGGTGTGCAGTTACGCATTACTGGGCCAAAAGCTTTAAAAATAGTCCTGGCTTTTGAAGCTGGGACAGCTTACAAGTGCTAAGGCTGATTAAGGCAGATCAGAATTTTTGTACATCTGCACTCCAACTCACAGACTATGTAAAAGTAAAGTTTAGAAGGTCTGAGATGTCTTTACCTGCACTTAGTTTCTCTGGAAATACAATTTTTCCGCTTACCATTATGAAGCAGTTTGTCCTTACCTACCTGTGATTACCAGCTACAGAGAACCCTGGCAAACCAGCCCTCAAGAAGAGATGCCTGCAGCCCGACTTGTAATGCTGCTCCCAACAATCCCCTTCCTAGGCAGATTCCTGTGGGGAGGGTACAGCTCAAAAATCCTTCGCTTTACAAGTTTTGCTTAATTCATCATAGAAAGTAAACCCAAAGTCCTCCACTGCTGCTGCTTGTTGCATCTAACTCCACCCTGTTTGGAGCCGCTGAGCAGGGCACTCAGCTACACGCTTCTCCTGCCCAACCTACGTGCAGTGGGACAAAGGCATCCTACAAAAGCTGATGCACATCCCATTCCTCCACACAAACAGTTTGGTTCAGTCCACCCTCCTTGGCACCCTTGGGACAAAAGGCAGCACCTGCCTTTCCTCATTTCTCAGTACTTCTCAACCACTTCTCCCTCCCCACGGTGTCCATTCTAAATTGATATATTTAATAAAGAATTGATGTCTCTTTTCCAGAAATGTAGCAAACTGCACATTTGATGTTTATCAGTTCCTTGTTTCCTGGGTCACTCGATGCATTACCAGTTACATTCAGCTACACGCTTTCCAGGCACAAATGAATTACTTAAGCCATAAGCCAAGTACTCCAGCAAGCTTTGAGACAATAAAAAGCCTCCTATGACCAATGCCATGAGCGTTTAGACCTCTCGTGCATCACCACAAATGTGTTGTGAAGCCTCATCAGCCTGGACAGCTGAGCTGGAGCCTGCTAATCAAACCACACATGAATTGTTACTCAAATTTCAAAAGATGCCAAAATTATGTAAATAAGACTGCAGAAAGTATTTCCTGTAAGGTTTCATAAAGGCAAACAACAACACTGTTAGTATAAAGACTGTCAGACAACGTCCCCACACCCACGCAGGGTCGCCTCGTGCCACTGTTTGGCGCTGGCTGAGGCCTAGCTGTGGTAAGGACGGGCAAAGGCCCACAGACGTGCCCTGAGAGGCAGACAGCACTCCTAGCATCCTACTCGATATTTTCTTTGTTACTGAGCTGACATTTCTGCGAATTTCACAATGCTTAGAGTTTAGAAGGCATTAAAGGCTGATCTGGTGAAGTTGAATAGAGTGTGCAGGAAGCCAGCAGAGCTTTGACACTTGCTGCCACCCACAGAGCGCACGAATGAGTCAGAACCGTACCTACCAGGAATGATCACAAGCTCAGCAGGGAGATAAGAGAACAGGACAAGTTTCAGAAACCAGGGATTAAGATACCTCTTTTACTTGGAGTAACGTAACTGGATCCAAAGTTCAGAATCACTGGTGCTGACAAAAAAATGCTGCTGACCCTCACAAGAAGATTAGTCCCTGCATCGTCCAGGTGGAACAATGTCCTCATGATGGACAGCTAGGTAACAGATTGCTTTATTGAACGACAAGTAGTGTCTGTCCATTCTGGAAGCTGTCCTGACCATGACACCAAATAAATAGTTTGGCCACCTAGGAATCTGACAGGGTGAACTAGAAAGCTGCCAGGTATCTGTAAGCATTTGCAAGTCGCCGATGGCCTGGAAAGAGTCACACAGAAAGTCTGAAGTCAGTTTTCTGAAGTCAGAAAACAAGGAAGGACACTCCTAAAGACAGGGGAAAGGGCTGTGGCCAAAGAGACGTGGCTCTGGGGTGCTTCACAAGGGGAAGCAGGATCAGCTGTCCAAGAAAAAACGCTAAATTGTAGAAAACAATTATAATCTGACAATTCTAGTGGCAAATCCAGAAGAAAACTGAAAATTAACAAATAGAGGAGCTGGTCTGCACGGTTTACAACTGTATCAGCACCGGTTAAAGGAGGAGCAGGTGCCAGGAGGCAGCCAGCAGAGCAACGTGGAGCATGGGGACACCACCAGTAAAAGGTCCCAGCAGCATTTTTTAACAGCCCTGGGGGATTGTGAGCAGCTCTGTAAGGATTTAAATGCATTTGGTACCTGAGCAATAGCTGGGGAAATGAATTTCAATTTGGATCAAAATGCACACTGGGACAAATAACGTATTCATGAATGCAAATATGGATTCTGAATTTATCAGCTTTTTAGACATTATCCCCTCAGAGGAAGCAGTACAGATAGCTGCTATAGTGTAATGGGCACTGAGCTAAAGTAAACAAAATGCTTGGGAGCATTAGAAGGGATAGAAATACGACCTAAATTATAATGGCATTATAAAGGACAACAGAAAACCCCAGAGCATTAAACACTGGTTTTGCTACCATAATTTCCCAAGGAGGCACCAGAGAAGAAGAAGGTCTCAGAAAGGACAGATGAACTGACTTTAAGTCACTGTAGGATGTAAACCTTCCCTCATCAACCAAAGCAAGAAATGCCCCCTCTTCATGTCCCCCCCAATAGAAAAAAAACAACCTTCACCTCTGAGAATACAAGCCCAAGCATTACTTTTCACCTGAAAGAGATGTTACAGAGAATTGACAAAGACCTTGGCTACCAGAACTGCTGCAGCAATGTATTTTTCACTTGACTAATGTAGTGCTATACTACATGAATAAAGACGGGATTAAAACATGAATAAATACAAAGAAATTAACTAAAAGCATGAACTGAACATTTGGACTCGTTCAGGAAGTTGTGGCAGGGAGAACAACTGATTCCACTGCCAGCCAAGATCCCTTTACAAACAATATCATTTAAAACTATGCACGTTATGGCAATGATTTCATATGCTCAGGGCTTGTGTAATGCACCTGTAGGAGCCCCAAGAGAAAAGCTGTGCAGTGCCACATAGCTGAGTTCAGGGGTGCTTTTCAATTCCTCTTCACCACGCAGTAACAGTCAGATGAATATCTGATGAATGCAATGGATTAATGGCTTTTGTTGCAAATTCATGGCTGACTTTTTTTTTTTTTTCCCAGCTGTGTTTTGTAAGTTCAGTAAAGCACAGAAACCCTGGAGTTTCCTGCTACTTCCATGTGCTTGTTTCAAGCCAAACTGCCAGCAGGAAGGAATTTTCCTCACCTGGGTTCTTCTGCTTTACTCCTACCACTCAGGCCCTCAGCACACAACAGAGAAGAGAGGAAGAACCATGCCTGGCAAGAGGGCAGACACATTTGGGAGACTTGGGCTTAAAAACAGCATTTTTAGCAGTGCTCTGCTTCAGAGCAGCTGCAGTTGGTGACGTGACTACAGGTGGTAGCACCTCCCGGGGGGCTCTCTGATGCCTCTTTCTCCCTCACATATTCTTTCCAAGTCGTATGGCCTCAAAACACAGCTTTTGTTCCACAAAATTATTTAATGAAATTATATGATCTAATTGCTTCTGTGTTGAAAAGAAGAAAAAAGCACCAATTTCCATTTTTTTTATTCTGTTACTGTTGCACAGT
This sequence comes from Anas acuta, assembly GCF_963932015.1. Lineage (NCBI taxonomy): Eukaryota > Metazoa > Chordata > Aves > Anseriformes > Anatidae > Anas > Anas acuta. The sequence goes on from NC_088985.1 coordinate 2,851,113, forward strand.
GCTGCAAAGTTGAAGGAGAAATGGGTTTCTAGCCTAGGAAAGGAAGAGGTGAAATCCACTAACAGAAATAGAGTAAGTCAAAAGAAATAATCCATACTTACTGTTTTTCAATAAGCAAAGGCAACATTATAAGCAACAAGACTATTTTCTCTTTTGAAATTCACAGTTCAATTTTAAGCTGTTTCCCTTTGGCAAATTACACGTTTTGCTAACCATGCTGACGACAGAAATGCAGAAATTAGCTCGAGATGCTGAAATAAGGGCTTAAGTCACGATCCTGCAGGTACAGCTCCTTCTGCTTGAAACCCCTGAACCTGCACAATGCCATTAGCACACGGAAATGAGAAATTACAGAGGAACCAGGTCCCAGACAGCAGCACCATAGGAAGCTCCAACTCCACAGCAACCACATCATCTTCTCTCCAAAACTGGTATGGAGTAGAAAAAGGACATTTTTGTCTTCTCTTGTTCTCCTAAGTGGATTTCCTCCTCCTTTTTTTTTTTTTTTTCTTAGCACCCAGTCTAGCACTTCCCAACACTCAAAGGATAAATGTGAAATTAATCTCAAAGGTCTTTTTTGAAGGCTACACATATTAGCCACAGCACCAGTTCCCCAAGACCCAGATTGCCTTCCTACAAGACAGAGATTTTTGCTTTAATGCCAGTGCTCATTTGAATAGAAAGCAACATATTTTTTTTGTGTGTTTTTGTTTTTCCCAAAAAAAGTCATTACTGCAGTGACATCAACCTTTCCCTGGAGCTAGCTCCTAGCTTGCACAACTGTGATGGGAGGTATTTTTCCCTAAGAGAGAAAACTGGAAGCACCCCCTTCTAGACCATTAGAATGATGAGGAGTTTTGTCTTAGATGCAAGCCATCAAATGCAAGGCAAGACCTACATGTACATAGTACCAGCAGAAAGCATCAAGAAATTACACAGAACAGGATCCGTGACAGAAGCACTGCAAATTGTCCCGAGGATACAGTCAACCTTAGGTGGCACAACTAAGCAAAAAACATCATGCGACATGAATGCTGCTGTACAGCCTTACCCCATTTTTGAAGATTAGATTATCGGTGCTCTCTCTTAAATTGCATCTCAAAGGCACCACATGGCTTTGAATTTGCTGAGATCACAGATTTTTAAAGAAATAGCTTCAACAGTGTAATGGAATGGATGTTGTTTACTCACTGTGACACTACAGCAGGACTTCATCTTTTGCATCTCCCCCTCGAAAGGGGATGTGGAAATGAAACAGAAGATCATGACCATCAATGACTTGAACTTAACACTGAGAGAAGGTTGCAAACACCCAGCTTTACCTAACCTCCTCACAGGTCAGCTGTACGGGGAACCTACCTAGATCAGAAGGCAAAAACTTCTCAAAAGTAGCCACTGATAAGCAGGATTAGCCTAAAACAACTTGCACATGCTTACAGATACAGCCCATGGAGGTGGCTAAAAATCACTCTGAAGCCAGACACCTCAGTCACCAATCCATAACATACTGCCCTTTCATTGGAGTTAGTCTCTTGGGACATCTCCATAGAGAGCCTTCTGTGGGCCTGAAGACCTCAGAAGTGTCTTCAAACTCTTTTGGAGTTTCTCCTCAGCTTTATATATACAGAGAGAGATAGATATATAGATAGATATAGATAATAAACACCATTTAACCAAGATTGCTTTAGTCATGCCTTCCTTAGAAAACATTCACAGAGCAGAAGCTGAAACTCAAAATATTACACATTTTTAATTATTACTTAATGTGCTGTTGGAAATACTACGTATATCTGAAAGCACACTGGACAGGCAGATTGCAAAACTTGGTTCACCAGATGTCCCACCAGGAAAGCTTTAGGGGACTGACAAGTTACGCAGTGCATGTTGATTTCCTGAGCTACCATCCTCTTCCAGCATCTTCCAAAAGTCATTTGTGTTTCGTGTCCTTCAGCATAAACCTTTTAAATAACCTCCCACAGGGAAAGGTTCTTCCTCACTTGGAAGATTATTCAACTTTTGCTACATTTTAGTACGAAGGAAACTCTAAATTACAAGACATCCTCTTGCTATTATACACAGGTGGTAAACAACAAACCCCCCTAAATACACTTGAATTTATCTCTTTCATCCTGGTTCCCCCCAAACAGAAGTATTCCTCACAGCCTGCTGAAGAACAGGCTTGTCAGTATGAAAAATATCAGCAATAAATTAATCACTATTTGAATAAAAGGTTGTCAGAAAACTCTGGTGAGATTTTACCAGCATGGATCCAAATTAGCAGTTTAATGAGTTACATAATTCTGGGTCATTTCTTGCTCCTGATGAATACAGGAGTTAACTACTGTATTTCTTAGTGGTTGCTCCATAATTCTCTTTTCAACTCTAACACAACTATAAACTGTTACAGGCATGAGGAAGAACAGCAGGCAGGAGTCTGCACTCAAAGAGAAAGTATTATATTTGGGGGAGACATTTATTTTTTATTTTTTAATTTTTAAATATTTCCATCACTTCAAATTCAGAAGTGGCCTCAGCTGAGGAACTACCAACATCACTCAAGAGAAACTTCTCACCTGAATGCCTCTCCAGTCCAGGGAGGAGAAAAGGGGAAGTGTTTTTGTTTAAAATACGTGCAATAATATCTCACCAGGAGTCCCTGGAAGCCCTGCATTTTAATATACTTGCAAGAAAGCCATCATGCAGAACTGTCACTTCCAGTGGAAACAGCCCTTAGTGAGGCTGAAACTGCTTGTGTGTTTTTGTAGTTTCTCCCTTGCAAGGAAGATGGAAACATATCACACACACAGTGGCATCTTTCACCAAAACAGCCCACGTTGTGCTCTGTTTTAAGGCAGCAAGTACCCCCACTGGCTCCTTGGCACAGGATCAGCAGAGCTTCATCTCCATTTCATCCTCCTCTCCAGGGCTGCAATCCCACAATATTCAAACACTTTAAATATGCCCATTCATCCTGACCCACGAGGCAGGCAGATACCGGTTGTAAACATGCCTGTCTTAAAACACCCAGTGTTTTACATGCAAATTGTTCAAAGATTAAAACAACACATTGCTCTTCTACCATACATCTCATCTCCAGCAAGAAGTGATGACTGCAAACCCCATTTCTTGCTCTCCTCATTCCCCTTGGGCATGCACTATGTCACAGACATACCTGAAATGGTTCTACCAACTGGATCAAACTTACACCCTTAGTATTACCTACATTAAAACCCATTTGTTCTAACATACTCATCCACATCAACAAGTAGCTGCCCGTCCCGTTTTGCAAAGCCTTTGATGAAAAGGTGGCTTGCCTACCCTGGCACAGACACCCCAGTCCTCTTCCCACAAAGCAAGGCACCAAATGCCTCCCGTGTATGGATGAGATGGAGAATGAGCACCCAAAAGCAGCTGAAGAGCTCCTAACATACTGGCAGCAAGAAATGGACGCCACAACATAGTTATTTTATCAAGGCAAAGAGAAAGTACAAAAGAAAAAGTGATGCAGCTAGGTATCAGAAAATGAAATATGAGTCTAACAAAAACGTCTATTTGGTGGCACTCAATTCCGTAACTTTTTACTAAATAGACTACTTTGCTGTGAAACTGAAGCCATAATAAACAAGCAGCCATAACTTTGAACTACAGGAAGAACATTTACAGGGTACAGACACCAAACTTTGAGACTTAACACACAGCAGCAGTTAAAGAGCACAAAAGTTTCCCAACGCTATTTGCCAAGCTTATCACATTTTTCCTTCCCATTTGTCACTCTAAAAACAAGTCCTGGTTCAACCTCTTTGAACTGTAATAATTAATATTCATCTCTCCCAGAGCTTTCTCTTCCCTCATGCTGCATTTCATAGAAGTGGGTCTTCTTTAAAAGACTGTTTTTCTCCCGTGGGGATGACTCGCACAGACTGCCTCTGCTACCAACCCAATTACCAAACATTAGAGAGATCTGCCTCTGTACTAATCAGACGGGTCCAAGTAAGGTCACTCCATAGTTAGGAAAAAAGAAACCAGAGCACAGAAAACCATTTTTAAGGCAAAGGACAGAGCAGTTCAGACAGGCTCAGGAACCTGGGCTTGTCACTGGAGTGCATTTGCAAGAGATTAAAGGCGACAAACTACACTCCAACCAAATGATCCATTGACAGCATATTTAGGGTATAAATAGAAAACGTCTTCTCCAAATAGATCAGATCTTTAATGCTTTGGAAGGCATTGTCTGCAAGCTCTGCCACACAATAAATTGATTTAGCAAAATGTCAAGTTGCAGGGAGGAGGCAAAAAAACAGGAGTTGGATTCCTCCCAGAAGAATATAAACTATATAACTGCACTGAAACAGGCAGCTGAAGGATTTACTGACCTGCTGGAGTATTTAATGAAATTATTCCCATGAGCACAATCTTTATGAACTGGATCATTACGATCTCTCCCCCAGTAACTTGCTCCTTTTTCAATATGCAAAAAGACTTCACACACACCTTCATACTCATGATTCCCACCACTTGTGCAACTAGAAGGATGTTTTCAGAAACCATTCAGAAACCATGCCCCAAAACATAATCCTACAAGTATTACTACAGATACTTGTCTTGCCTAAGCTCACTGAGGCCAGAAGAGACTGGAACAAGCAGTAAGTACAGGTCAGACTTGATCAAAAATTCTTCTATTTCTCTATTTACCAGCAAGTGAACTCTCAAAATATTTAATTCCTGACTTGCTTTTTTTTTTGGTTTGTTGGGTTCTGTTTTTTTAGATTTTTAGTTTCTTTGGAAGAGGGTATCTTGTAGCATAAACGCCACCCAGATTTTGTATACCCCAAATCCTGGATGAAGGGAAGAGGCAGTGTGTACCTTGAAGGGAAAAAGGTTTCTGAGCTGCTGGGTACCAGCTTGTGTTGATCACCTCCTTACAGCACACCACTTCACCACCTGCCTGCCAGTCTTCACTGTCATTCAGAAAACATGATTTTAAAGTAAAGGAATTAAGTTTATTCTCAAGGTATCATATCAATATTTCATTTGATACAAGCTGCATAAAAGCCACCAGTGTTGCCACATAAACAGCCAGTGTATCTCAAAGGCTACAGAAGCTCTTTCATGTGGCACGTGACATCCACCACTACACTGCACTTGTCCAATACCCAGCAAGAGATACAATTCCTCCTGAGTCTTCCATCCACGATCTGTGGCCAGAGCTTTCTTGCAGTACTGATTTCACAGAATCACAGAATTTCTAGGTTGGAAGAGACCTCAAGATCATCGAGTCCAACCTCTAACCTAACACTAACAGTCCCCACTAAACCATATCCCTAAGCTCTGCATCTAAACGTCTTTTAAAGACTTCCAGGGATGGTGACTCCACCACTTCCCTGGGCAGCCTGTTCCAATGCCTCACAACCCTTTCGGTAAAGAAGTTCTTCCTAACATCTAACCTAAAACTCCCCTGGCACAACTTAAGCCCATTCCCCCTCATCCTGTCACCAGGCACGTGGGAGAACAGACCAACCCCCACCTCACTACAGCCTCCTTTAAGGTATCTGTAGAGAGCGATAAGGTCGCCCCTGAGCCTCCTCTTCTCCAGGCTGAACAAGCCCAGCTCCCTCAGCCTCTCCTCGTAGGACTTGTTCTCCAGGCCCCTCACCAGCTTCGTCGCCCTTCTCTGGACTCGCTTGAACACCTCGATGTCCTTCTTGGGGGGACAAGTTCAGTTTTGGGACGGGGCCCAAAACTAAACACAGTACTCGAGGTGCGGCCTCACCAGAGCCGAGTACAGGGGGACGATCACCTCCCTAGCCCTGCTGGCCACACTGTTTCTGATACAAGCCAGGATGCTGTTGGCCTTGACCACCTGAGCACACTGCTGGCTCATATTCAGCCGACTGTCCACCATCACTCCCAGGTCCTTCTCTGCCTGGCAGCTCTCCAACCACTCGTCTCCCAGCCTGTAGCTCTGCTTGGGGTTATTGCACCCCAGGTTCAGGACCCGGCACTTGGCCTTGTTAAACTTCATGCAGTTGGCATCAGCCCATTGGTCCAGCCTATCCAGATCCAGATCCTATCCAGATTTGTCATGCATGAAAGGCAATGGCAAGCTGTAAGCGAAAGCACGAAAGGTTCACCAGCTATGCGAAGCAAGCAGCAGCAGCGTGAACCTCTGCTAGGCCACTGCTCTGTAGAAACCGAACCAACACGGAGTCAACAGGGGCCTCAGGCACAGCGTTGAGAGGCTTGAGTAGAAGAGGCACTAAATCATGGTCATAACAAGCATCCTTTCCCTTTTTTCCACTAAAAAAGGCAACATGGAAGGCACACAGTTATTTAATATAGCAAATCCTTACCTATGAATGGTTCAGGGATTACCAACTGAAGAGGCAATGGCTTCACGCAATGATACATGAGAAGAAAGTCAGGCTCACCCAGTATTCAACAAAACAGTCTGCACTGGAGAAAACTTACTTCCCCCATTATTAAAATGTAGTCTTATCATCTTTCCTTTTACTGCTTCATTCTTTGCCTAGTTAAATGGTATCAAACAAAGAGGATATTGCTCATATTTTTACTGTTTTAATGTATATAAATTATAATAAAAATACCTAAGTGTGAAGAGCACTTCAGTATGCTATACTTCCACTTCAAAATTTAAAAAGAACAACTGTTTGAGAAGAGAAAATACAGCAACAAAAATAAATGTAGCATTCCTTGCAAAAAATTGTGAAATCAAATTTTGTGATGAAATACACTTTCACTCTATTATTCCATTGGAAACACTTTATATTGCTGGAAATGAGATGTCTGGTTTTGTTTGCTGTAGAAAATGGCTACATCTTAAAAGACATTACAGGTGGAACATACACAAGAGCCTTCTGCAAACACAGAAAATACATATGCCAGTGCACTGCTGAAAGCAATCCTGGCCTCAAACACAAAGGAATTAAGTTTAAGCTACAAAGGCAACATGCAGTCCTTCCCAAGTGAAGGTTTCAAAAGATAACATTGCATTGAGAGAGCTGACAAATGTGTAAGTACAATCCAAGAACCAAGATTTTTGGAGAAGAAATGTGCTTCATGAAAAAGCACGCTATTTCAGTGACAGTCTTCATGTTAACAATATACCCATGCATTTCTACTTTAATACATTTTAATATTAACTCCGCAATTCAACTTTCTTAGGCAATGTCACAAACATGAGACATGGATCAAAACAAACTCCCCCCAGGAAGAAGTGACGAGCCTACAGCAAGCTTCTCAAAAATCCAGGAATCTCAAGACCCTTGCAGCCCAAGGAATAAACTTACTGATGAGGATGCTCCAGCTCAGCTCCACGCAGCACCGGAGGGCATCCGAATACTCCTGCAGGGGGAATTGCCATTTGTGGATGAGACACAGAACTGACTCGCTGATCACCTGTGGCCTTTAAAAGCAGCATGGCACGTTCCATGAAAAGAGTCGGTGTCTGTCCAGTTTAGCATCAGCATCACAGTTCTCCACCTTTCTCTTTGAGCAATGTGTCACTAAGACTGATTATGTTGTCGGTCACAAAAAGGAAAGGCCCTGACGCCATTCAGTAGTTTCGTTCTTGTTTCAAGAACAAAACCCTCACCGAAGCCACGCTGTATGCAAAGTATCACTGTCTGAACTAGCTGACACCACAATCAATTACACCATAAGGTAAGCAGAAATACTCACTTTCTTACATTCTTATGAGAACTGATTTTCATACAGCTATATAAACCCTAACAACAATGAAACCAACTTTAAGGAATTGAATTACCTAGCCATACTTTTTTCCTCTTGTCTTACAAGGTCAGAAGTGTATCAGTCTATACAAGTCTTTGGCATGATCAAGCATGGCTGCTTTATCTCCAAAGGAAAAGATCAATAATAGATTAGGAAAGCAAAATAAACATAAAAACAAAAACCTTAGAACTACTTTCATGTCAAGTCCCAGTGCCTGCACTGAGAGTGATGGGAGCCATCTCTCTGAGCTCTCGTTCCCCTTACACTTACGATATACACCTGCACCACATCTTCCTCCTGCAATTCCTCCTTCATGCTGAGTCCCAGCCTCCTCATTTATTCTTCACAGAGAAATTATTTATATGTCTGAAATCAGATCTCTGCTGAATTTGGCCTGGATTTCATGAAATCTTAACAATGGGGAAACATAGGGGGCTAATTCCAAGGGACAATGAAGAAAATGTTTTTCTGCCTCCTTTGTTTCAGCAGGGAAACTGACAAGCTTTTCTTTCCATGAAAACTGAACATTCAGGAGGAGAACCTGATGATACATTCCCATCACTGCTAAAGCACTGGGGAAAAGGCATGTTTCAGCCATTACATGAATTGGGGATGCAGCTGCAGGTCACAACCAAAACTAGTCTCTTACCTTCCACTTCTGTGACCACTGTGCCTTGGGACCAGGGGGAGATATGATTCCCAGTTGTTTGCTGTCAGCTGAATATTCACAGTTTAATTATATTAGCTGGACAGTCTTTACCACTATACTGATGTATCATGTGGTAAGTAGGGAAAAAAGGACTGTAACAAATATTGAAGATCTCTATCTAGCTACTGGAAAAAGCACCTGCATTTTTGGCTTGTGGTAGGTTTTCTGCGATGACACGTGTGACCTTTCCTCAGGTCAGGAGTCAGTTATTACTTCTGTGTCTGCTCCCTGACCCATCTCTGCTCAAACACCAGCTCATTTCTCCTGCCTGCACCCCTCCACCACTCCCATTAACTCACCTCCCTAACCCCCTCCCTGAGAAGTCATTCTTAATTTACTCTGATCTTCAAGTAGCACTGACAGAACCCTGGCTTACAGAGATGGGACAAAACGCTCCTCTTTTCCCTACCCACTAAGACAGGTCATTAATAGCAATGAAAACGCAGAGGGAAGGGGAAAAAAAAATACAAGTGTCTCAGTCTAATAGTTCCAAATGGGTGTTTAGTTAAAATTTCAGTATCAGGCTTACACATTCAATACAGGAACGCAGAGACAGAAAAAGGGATTTGTGTAAAAAGGAACAAGATCTGTAAGTCACCTTGTAACAGGAAAAGACCATCAGGGTGTTTGTTATTCAATAAATACCAATGCCAACTCAGCAGAGGAGCAGCCACAGCGCCCATGCTCCTGAATAAGAGCAGGGCCCCCTGGACACCCAGCTTAAAGGAAGCGTGCGGTCAGGGCTGCGTGCAAATCCACCTGGACTGGCTGTCATAGAATAAAACCTTAAGAGAAGATGGGCAGGACGCAGAAAAAGAAGAACTGCAATGTCAGGTCTGTGCATGGTCTGCAAAAGCAGCTCCTGGTTATACCTTATACATATGCCAACCTGAAGGCACGCAATTAGTGAACACCTTTACAACCACTCTGAAGCTGCATCACCACCATTATTCTTCTCTGGGACTGACTTTAAAAGAAAAAATAACAACAACAACACTTGCCCTTAAGAAGCAGTACACAAAACCAAAGCAGCCAGCCTCTTTTACCTTCAAAACTAAGTTGCTTTAACAGAACACAAAAGCCATGCCAAAGGTCAGATGAGAGAGTAATAGTCTCAGGAGGCAAAGAAGTGTATTTACATATGCTGGTGGTGAAAAAAAGGTCTTTCTAAAAATCGACATTTAGCAAAGCTGAGCAAGTGCATTTCATAAAGCGAGTCTAAAATTCTGCTGCATGAACTTATGGCACAAAATGGAAATGGCCAGAGCTGATGAAATATCATAGCATAAACGAAATTGTTTTCTAACAGAATAGTTAGCAACTGGGAATATTTCCTGCCTTTGTATACCAATTACTGCTCAATTACTGTCAGGCCACCACACTTCCCGAAGTAGCACCAGAAGGTCATTTATAACGCTGGTAAATGAAACGTCTGCTCTGTCAGTAAGCAGCAGCATAGCTGTTTGTTAGAAGCAGGCCTTTAATTCAATAGATAATAACCAGGAAAACAATGTGATTGATATCGTTAGTTACTAAATTAATCATCTGGCATAATCGAATAATATTTAATAACAAAGATGATTTCATTCTTATGGATGAGCAAAGCACTGGAAGAAAGATTCTTCTCCTTGATTACAGCTCTGGAAGAGCACTGCATTACTGCATTAGTAGCTGCTTCATTAATTACCTATTTGCTGCTGGCCAGATCGACAGCCAGCTGAGAGGGACGGGCATCTGCTCCCCTTGAAAGTGCAGGCATCCCAAGTATTTTGGGGAAACCATTTAACTGTCGTCACACCCAAACACCCACGATGAAGAAACAGAATCAGGGTTTCCACAATCTAGTGGTTTCCAATGGTTTGGATGCCCCTTCCCGACAGCCTGAAGTCTGCATAAATCAGGGTTCCTAAAAATTTGTTTCACAGTAATCCTGCAACATGAAAGGAATTCATCCCCTAGGGACAGCAAAAAGTAACAGAACTGAAGAATTCTAGCACTTCTGTGAGCAAACTCAAAACCAGTATTTGCACAACTTAAGAAGCATATTGAATTGATCCTCAAATGCTGTTCAGAACTAACCTCCTCCAGCGCTGGTACTCTTCCACCTCAAAGTAGGATACTGAGCTATTTCCTAACAGAAGAAAAAGAAAACTGAAATTTGCTGAAAGATGGAGCAGAAATCAAGAAAAACTCCTTCCATTTCTACTCAGAGAGCAAGGCATCTGCAGAGAAGCCCCAGGCTTCAAGGACAGTTTAGCATTTGAGGAAAAATATCTTACATTTTGTTCCTCAGAGGATTTTAAGCACACAGGATATATCTGGCACCATTGTATTGTAAGGAGGAAGAAAAGCATGATGTAAGAGAAAAACTTTGGCAAAGAGATGAATTATCTTAAAATTAGGGATTCTGAAATGAGTCATAAGGGGCCGGTTCCTCTCTGTATGGACTGGACCACTGCAAACTGGACCCGTGATCCATGAAGCCCAGCCTTGTCAGAGCAACCTGACATGAAACACTTGATCTGTTGGTGTCTTACCCCAAACTTTTACTGTAATAGAACAAGGCCCAAAGTAAGTAATAATAATCCAGAAGTCTGCAGCTGTCAGCAGAACACATTCAGCATACTTCTGGCTGTTTGTACACTAATTTTTGCACATGCACAACTCCCCATGAAAACACATGTTGTCAGCACGTGCCGCAGAACCTGTCAATGTGCATTTCCAAGTCCTCTTGGCATCTACAAAAATGCTTAGGCAGTAAGGCAGACAACCACGTATGACAGAAACTTCTTTATTTTGGTTCTCAAAGACCAAGCACAAGCATTTCCAAGGCAGCTTTCCACATATAATTGTATTGGTTTAGTCAGAGTTCCTTCAAGTTCTTCATACAAGATCCTTCATTCCTATTTAAGAAGATTTTAAAATAAGTCTCATGCTAGTGAGAAACAGAGGCTATTTATCTTAACCCGTGTTTCTTGTAATTCTAATCGACCAGTACCTAAACTTCACTATTTAACTCTCATTGTTCATGTACAACTCTGTTCAGTTGAAAGAGCTTAAGGTTGGCAATTTCAGCTGATCATACAGGAAGGCAATGAAGTATCAAAAGTAGAAGGTGTTATAGGCAATTTACCTTTTAATTAATCTAAACTGGGAACTAAAATTATGATATGCAATTTAATTTTATGTTTTAATCACTCCCAGTACAGCATTTTAATCTCCACAAGCACTCACGTTTGGAGGGGTGCAATGCAGGGCTCATCTAAGCTCTCCACATCACTTTAAAACAGTTCCCAAATTTTAATTAACCCAAGAGCAACAGGGTTGTTCAAACTGGTCTCTGCACTAGCCAGAATTCAGTCAAGATCCCTAATCTTTGCCTCAACACTGAAAAGAAAAGGTCACATGAGAGTACTAGAAATGAAAAGACTGCCATGGATGGCACTTTTCCAAGCTAAGAGGAAGAGGGGAAAAAGAGCTGAAACCTGCTTGGAAATCTGTTTTCGGTGGGAAGGTTTATGTCAGATGTTCCTCCTGGGGAGCAATCTGTGGTGAGCTATTCTGCCATAGGTCAGTGTGCAATCTAAACAGGAAAAATGGCTGAAAACATACAAGTAGACATAAAGGGCACAAATAGCACAACTATGGAAGTTTAATACCCTGATCTTGGTATTGGGCGACCAATTCATTACCTGCAAGTAACACACGAGACATCTGCCGCCGATATTTTAACTCCTCACATCTGCTCAGGTTTGGTGATGGGACATTAACACAACGGCAGTGAGAAGACAGGTTAATGGAGAAAACATTGGACAAGACTTTTCTCAGAATTGTTGGAAAAGCAGAAGCTGACTTGCTTGCATCCCCACTCACCCACAGGAACCCACCTCCTCCATGCCACAGGTGGAGTCTTCTGTCTCTCATTTTAGCACATACAAGAGAATTTTGCTTTGTGGGATCAAGTATACATCTCCATCCCAGGAGAAATTTTAGATATAGAAAAAAAAAAACAGAAAACCTTTCACATAGTTTTATCCACAGTTAGAGGAATATATACCAGAACAAACAAAAAATTAAAGCTAGGACATTTGGAATACTGTATGCATCCAATATGCATCGTGTTTTGTATTGGGATGAATACCAGCAAAGAAAAAAACTCTGAGGTTTGTGATCAGTATGCTTAAAAAGGTTTTAGTTCAGAGTCAGTTTGTGTAGGTTCACAGCTGATGTACACCAAGCAACATAAAGAAAGCCTGCAACACATTACAGCCCCAAAACATGCTAAAGCTCCTCTCCCTGAAATAAACCAAGATAAATTCAGATGAGAATGTTTGTTAATAACCAGCTTCCATGGGAATGGATGCACCCACATCTTTCCAGTTAGCAAATCCAGAAGCAAACAGCCCATCCACACGCACCGTAATACAAAGTATGTGTCAACTAGGTGCTGCCTTCAGGCTTTTGACAGGATGCCAAAGTGGTCCTTGGTAGCAGACACTTTGGGACCACAGTAAATAAAACTGTCAGAACAAGAAAAATGAATAGTATGAGTGTGAAAAAAAAAATTAATTGAACTTGATCTGTACATCAATTTAGCCCCTGGGGCAAACTAAAATTACTTGGCTCTTAAGTACCCTAGGAACAGCCAAATCACTGTCCAGTGTGATTCATGTTCCAGGCTGAATCATCTGAACCAATTAAGAAAATTTAACTTGCTTTGTTCTAAAGAACAATCGCTCTGGTCCATTTGATACAGTGATGTTGCTTTGAATCTCTGTGGATGCAATGCATGAGGACAAGAGAAATGTTTAGCCAGACTGCTCAACAACTTTGTGCCTCTTTGCTCATGTTGTGAGCAACATGAAGATAAAGGACATGACCTTGCTCTGATACCCCATGCAGCTAAAATACTGCAAACCTGCAACTGCAGAATCGCTCTGTTCAACAAAGTGGGGAGAAACCAAGCAGAATTTTAAGGGATTCTGCTATCTACGAGGGGAAGAAATCCAGTAGCAGCAAGAAACAGTTCAGAATACTGAGCTATATTGAGTACTACTCAATCTGATTTGGAAACACGTTTTTCTACAGTTTGAAATGGCTAGGAATGTAAAAGGTGACTTTCAGGCTCAGGCAGCAACATGAGAACTACCATTCAGGCACTCCCTAAGCAGTGTGTACAGCTGGCAAGTCAAGACTGCTTAATTTCTTACTAGCAAATCTATCTCAGAGGTAAATAGACACTCAATAACAGAAGTGAGAGAAGATGTGAAACTAATATCCCTCTTCTGCATTCACAATCGTTTCCCACTAAATATTTACAAATAATTTATCCAAATCAGTCATAAGCAGTAACGATTCACACCTTGCCATAGTCAGCAGCAATCGATCACAGCACATTAGCAGCCAGTAGTTGATGAAGGATCTTGCCCTTACCCAAGTAATATTTTTAATCCAGTCTTTCTCAAGATCAGGTTCCTGTCACCTTCCCCATACAAAGCTTCTTCCCTAACCACAGTCAATGCTTCACCTTTCTAACCATACATAATTTTGCCACTTTTCATCCTCCTTCCCTATTTGTCTACCCCCTACCAGTACCTGCAGAACCAAAGAGTGAAACCCAATCTGTGATGGAGTAAACTTCACTTGTCTTCCTATCTAGCTCACAGATAGGACTTTAAACAAAATTCAGAGTTTAAAAAAAAATAAAAACAAACAGATGTTCACCCCACAAGTCAGGAACTCAATGTTACTTCAGTGACTAACAAATATACATGTAGTCTTACAGGACAGCCACAAACACGTTTATAAAATTTTAACCAGTGACCACCTTGTAGAGATGCAGAGACTGGATGTATGGATTTCCTTAGCGCAGCTATTGACTATCACGTTGGCCAGTGCAGAAGATCCCTTAATGAACGCCACGAGAAAGAGTCTAAAAATAAAAAGGTTTCACTGATCAAGCAGGTAGTGAAAAGGTGGCAGGCTCTCCTCTCAGTGTGTGGAGGAACCACCTTTAGATGATTCTTCAACCAGCTGAAAACCGAGAAGCAACAGCTGGGTCCAGTTCCATGGCACAGGTTGCCCTGACATCTTCCCAAGGAGCAACCCACTGGCCAAAGGCGAGAAAGCTATCTAAAATAACATCACTCACCCAAAAATTACTCATAAAACTGAGCGTCCTGCTTCTAACCATCCAGTCTGAATTCTGGTCACGAACTCATTCCAAGAGTAGTGGAAAAGCCAATGGCACCTCTAGCCAGCCTCAAAGATGAAGCAATAGAAATGACAACTGTCACACTTGCAGGCAATCTGTGAAAGTTATATCTTTGCACATTTCTACTGCTCTTTTCAGAAGTTGATGATTCAGAAAGAACTGGCAGGAAAGAGTGGATACTCAGCAAATGTGGCTTTGCTTATTTTCATCACAAAGATTGGTGGTAATCATATCTGTAATAGTGTGAGCGGCTTCCTTCCCAGCAGCAGATCGCCTTGCCCCTTCCTGGCCATGCTCTGTAACGTTCAGTACACATCCACACCCCTCCTGTGCTGACAAAGCCTGCAGAACAGGGCTTCGTGAGACAGCCACGTCCATCCGCATCCATCGCGATTCTGCCGGTACTTCATGCACGAGGGAGAACGGCCAAGGAAAGCTCAAACAAAAATGAAGCAGAAGCAATAGAGAATAATCGAGATGCTTCGTGTGAGATGCTGTTTGCCCTCTAGGAACTGCCCTCTGCCTGCCAGCAGCAGTTACCCCAGGGACACAACCTTCATCCAGTCCCATACGGGTCTGGGCACGGTGATGTACCTGGCCTTCACACTTGATTCCTGTAGCAAACTGCAGCTGTGAATTGCAGTGAAAACCATGCAGCCCAGCAAGCCCCAGGTGAGTTTCTAACGAAGACTGGTTCTGAAAAGCACGACACTCAGCTGCTCGGTGCCAGACAACAACTGCCTGCTTCCATGCTCATGTAATGCTTGTCACGGCCTTCAGCCACCAGAACAGGCACAAAGCCTCTCCCTCAGACCTCCAGCCACCAGAAAACAGCACTAGAAGTGCTGAAACAAAGAGACTGTGCCCGTTAGTGGCTGCATTTGGCTGTCTTGGAAGGTTTCATACACAGGACATTGCTTTGGTGGAGTAAGAATTTAAGACAAAGCCATCAAGAGAAAACTGCAGGTCTCCTCGCCATCCTCCACCAGATTAACTAACATGCACAAGCTTAAAGGTTTTCCTTACAGAAATCTACCACGGGGCTGAACAAGCCCTGCCGCAAAAGCTTACTCAGTACATCCTGCTGCAATTCAGAGATGTGCAGGGCTGAATGGTGGCAGCGGGACATCCCACAGGCCAAAGTCTTCTCTTTCAGTTTGTTGGTGTTGTAAAGAAAGGCTGCTACTGCAACTTTGCATGCTCACTGCTTACCTCCTGAGTACTTTGGGCTTTCCACCACCTTTCAGAGCTCCTGGAAGTCCACCGTGCAAGTTTCCCAAGGCAAACAACGCTCCACACTGCTTTCTCCTACAAGCTTTCAAGTTGTGACCCATGTATACCAAGGCAATCTGAATCTTTTATTAAGGAG
The DNA here is from genome assembly GCF_963932015.1 of Anas acuta. NCBI lineage: Eukaryota > Metazoa > Chordata > Aves > Anseriformes > Anatidae > Anas > Anas acuta. The sequence goes on from NC_088985.1 coordinate 2,867,154, forward strand.
TCTGATGAATATTTCTCTTAATTAAGCCAACATGTAAGAGGAAAAGAAAAACTATTTGTAGCTGATGACTGTATTACTTTAAATAGGCACTTGCAATAACGTATTTCAAGAGTACGACAAATAGCCTTTAAGAATTCACCCAAATTTCTTCAAGTTAATATTCCTTCTGAGAATTTCTGAAACAAATATTAAGCTGATGTTAGCAAGCTGTTCCTTTTTTATTCTTAAACATGTATGCAACAACTTAAGAAAGTGCTTAACTAAATCATCATTTGTAAGTTAAAGAACTGCTTGGGACATGCATTTTCATCCCAACTGTATGTTATTTTACCATTTAAAGCAGGGCAGTGGGACTGGCATGCTGTTAAATGCCACCATGTCAGCTCCTTTGTCCCTTACGCCCGGGCACACTGACACAAGCAGCCCGGGGAGCATGGCCAGAAGAGCTCCCCGAGCCCACCACCACTGCCCTTGGCGCACGCCCCCAGCTCACACATTTTAGCAGCACCCAGGGCATCCCACTCCCCACCACACACAAGGCAGACAATTTAATTTAACTAAGCAATGCCCACAGCAAGTCCAAGAGGCTGCGGCTCAAGAGCGAGATAGATGTTTTAAAAGACTTTTAGTTATGAGTAAAGTTCCAAAGAGCCCAGGAAATTTATTACATCCCTCGCTAATTTATTTCAGTGGTTAATTACCTTCAGTAAAATATTTACAGCTTGTTTACAATGTGAACTTTAATAATTTTGACTTCCAGTCATGATATTTTGTTATACATTAGACAGCAAGCATAAAGGCCCTCCAGCAATGAAAACTGTTGCCACACAAAAAAAATAACATTTTTTTTTTTTTAGGAGAACTGCCTTGATTATGAGTCTTGGCCTCAGAAGGGAACCTTACGCAGTCTGGGAAGCATGTCTGCATTTCTTAGCTTGGGATTCTGGTTCATGTTCAGGAACAAACACACCACGATTCACAGATGGGGACAGCATCATAGTAAGAATGCAGCCTGGCCCCAAACCCCCTCACAAGGCAATGGGCACAGGGCACTTGGATGCACGGTGGCTGAGATGATTCTTATCAAGGGACAGCAAGGAGGGACAGGATCACGGTATACTTAACCTGAAAACATTAAAAAAAACTTGAAATAGTTCAGACACTGCTACAAGTGTTGCTTGAAACCAGGCCTGAGCAGAGCATTTCCAGGCAATCGGCCATTATAACCACGTACTTTGCAGCCCCAGTAACAAAAGCTAGGTTCCCTGTGACTGCCATTAGAGGTGACCAAGCAAGACTACAACAGCCAGCACAATTCAGCCCTTCAGTAATTACAGCTCAGGAGTTAACAGAAACAGTATGGCTAAGATTAACATGGGGGAGAGGGAAGGAGCAGAAAAAAAAAACTATTTTTCAGCACTATCTTCCTTAGCAATAGGAATTTAAAATACATTACAGGCTCTAATTTAAATTAATACAGATATTCATGGTGAAGCCACAACGAAGATGTTACTATCTCCTACAGCATCACAGCTACCCATCTTTAGATCATCAGAACAATCTATTAGCTCATTTGTTTCCCCCCAGGGCTTTGCAGGAACGCGAGATTTTTACCCATTAGAAAATGTAGAACTTATTTATCTTGCAAGAGACTAAAGGAAAGTGGAGCAGAGAGCAGCGTACAGACCAGGAGACACACACAGGTTACTCCTCCTTCATTTCGGGGGCAGCAGGAACAGGACTGAAATTGCACCCAGGCCTCTACCCTGCATCTGAAGAGCCAGCAGGGTGCAGCAGAAGATGGAGATTGCCAGCGCAGGGCGTTTTTCTTTATGCTACATATTAAATCTAATACACTGTTAATGTGCATTTAGTAATTATTGGCATGAGCATACATCATGCTACAGGTATAGATACACCATCAAACATTTGTGTCCAGAAGTATTTTCACTGAAACAGGCTCAGTCTGTTATTAGACATAATTTGTGTCTCCTGGTATGATCCAGTTTGACCCAAACGTACACAGGATAACAAAACGCGTCTAAAGAAGCTCTCAAGATAAGGAAAGCATCGTGTGTGTTAACTCTGGATCTTAAGGCACAATACTAGAGAAAAATAGAAAGAGCACTCAACTCGCAGTCATATTCAGTACAAATTCAAAAGTTGAATTTTAAATATGTTTTGATACTCAGCTGATAGCCTGTATTTGAAGAGCCCTTTAACCAAATAATTATAACTCTAGAACATTTTTCTTTAGGTTAGCTGAGTTTCCTCATCTGCAAAAAGAAGAGCTTCAAAAGCTCTTCTCACTTTATTTGCAAGTATCACTGCATTCAGTGCATCACATTAACTGAAACAAAACAGCTGATGCTTTGGGTCATCTAATTAAATGCAAAGTACACATTTGTATCTCCTTCACAGACTCACAACAAGCCAAGAACAGAGATACACGGGAGGAACCAGTTCCTACCCTTCTGTAAAAGCAGCAGGCCATTTCATACACAAACTACTGTCCTCCTGGAAGAGACATGTTTCTGACAAACAAAAAAAAACAATTATCACTCTCTACAACTACCCCAAGGAGGCTGCAGCAGGGTGGGGGGTCAGTCTCTTCTCCCAATCAACAAGTGATAGGACAAGAGGGAATGGCCTCAAGTTGTGCCAGGGGAGGTTTAGGCTGCATATAAGGAGAAGTTTTGTCACCGAAAGGGTTGTGAGGCATTGGAACAGGCTTCCCAGGGAAGCGGTTCAGTCACCATCCCTGGAGGTCTTCAGAAAACATGTAGATGTGGTGCTTAGGGACACGGTTTGGAGGTAGACTTGGTGGTGTTAGGCCAGTGGTTGGACCTGATGACTGTGGAGGTCTATTTCAAGCTAAATGATTCTATGAAATCAGTTGTGCTCAAAAAATACAGTTGGTCCTCATCACAAAGATGTAACATGGGAAGTGAGCCTGAGGTTAATGCACGTCCTTCTGCAGTGCTGGACAGCTACTCCTCCAAGGGAAGCTGTGTACCCAAAAAATCAGCCCCACGCGTTTTCTTCTGCTCCTTTTTTTTTTTTTTTTTTTTTTTTTTTAAACCTCTTCTCAAAAATCACCTTACCGGGGAAGTTCAGAAGAGCCAGAAGCCTTAAAGCAAAACAGTCATATGCCTTTTAGGTCAGGGAATAAAGATCCCCATTACCCTCGCTAAGAGGCAGAGTGACAAATTGATGCTCTGGCAGATTCTCTCCAGAAGGAAATAAGGACTAGAATTCTAGCAGAGCTGGAAGTCTAGGAAAATAAGACATTTATAATAAAATTAAAATAGCTAGGGAAAAATACTCTAAGAAAAAAGCAGCTGGCTATAACAGGAAAAAAGCTCTGCAACTGGATGGCACATTCACGCCAAGATGGAAAATTGATGCTGCTGTACTAAAAACACCAACAGTTAATGCTGTAGAAGCACAGCAAAAAATCCTGAAAAACAGCCAAATAAATCCATGATTGGGAGACAGCATTATGCTCATTTGTACAGGTAGAGGAAATAGCCATTTAAAACAATTCCAAAATACTACAGATTTAGGAAATAGCGATCCGTACCTCCCATAACTCCACCTAAATGTCCCTACCCATGTAGCCTACTTAAAACCAGATAAGGGTAGATGCAACCTTTAAGGAGCATTATACTTTCCATCGTGCTAACAAGGTGGTACTTTAAATAGTGCTGTTACAAACGTGACAAATACCATTTAAATTGTATTTTTAAAAAAAATGCAACTTGAGAAAAAGTGTTGGTTTAGTTCTGCCTTTCCTAGAGCCGTACTTTATTTACACAGGAAAAAAGATGCAAACAACAAATCCTAGCTGTACAGTTAACAGCATGCCTATTATTACTTTGGCATGGTTACATCATATTTAAGTTAGCAGATCCAATTAGGTCTGCACGACATAAAATCAAAGACAACTACCGTATGGGCATTTCCTTTTTATAATGTGTTGTTCTCAGTAAAACCAAAAAAACCCAGCCCACTAATTAAAGTAAAAGGCCGTTTAAAGATTTTTAAGGCCAATCATGTTATTTCTCAAAGAAACAAATTAGTTTCCTGTGAGAATGCTGGGGGGGAAGGGTGAACACAATGTGCGCACCCAGGCCACACTCCTAATTTTCACATTTTGTTTACAGGCTCATGAAAGTCCCAATTAATCTCATCAGAAAACAGTCCTTCAATGCACGTTTTCTATCATAAATCTAAAGCAGGCGTATTTGACATTACGTTTCCAAATCAATGGGAATTATTTGGTGAGGAAAACAGAGGAATCTTAAATTGCAGAGATACCCACGGGAGCAGCAAGGATTACAAGGAAAGCAAAATGCATAAAACCACTTGTCTGATGTGTTAGTGACCAACGATGTGCTGCTGCAGCTGTAGCAGCACTGAAGCAGAAGGCTCAGGAACTGCTGGCTTGAATATGCCCAGATGGCCCACAGTCCCAGCTCTAAGGATGGGTACAACTCACCCAACTAAGACTCGAATCCCTGGAGTAAAGCATGTCACAGCACATACGATGCAAGCAGACACCTGCAACTTCTTGTGATCAGAAGCACCATGTGAACAGCCAGCGTCTCATGCTTTCCTGCTCCATTTTATTAGCATCTTCCCGAAAACTATGCTGGATGCACACACTTATATTCCCAAGCTAGTTTAAGTGTCCAAATTTCAACAGCTCAGCCTGACCTGTGCAGCCTACAGACTCTGCCAGAAGAGAGCAGAGACTAGCAAAGCCTCCAAAAAAAAAAATAAATAAAAATCTGCAATTTTAGGCAGTGAGAAAGGTCACTGAAGAAACAGAAGAGCGATGTCTCCACATGTTGCTGAGGCAGTGACCAGCACAGCAGCTTTTAAGCCACAGGTGCCTTGTTATTCCCACTGTAAGGCAGCACTTGAGCTCCAGTGATTTCTGCAGCCACAAACTGCACTCCATGGATGGGATGAAAGATGACCTTGAGGTCATCAAAGAACATGTTATTACTCATCTTGCTCAACCCAGCTACTGCATTTAAATAAGCTATTAAAATGCTCAGTTTTCTTACCGTTATGACTAATAAAGATTACCTGGAACAAAAAATAATAGGTGTGTGAAAATAAAGGCAAACATACGTACTTACACAGCTAGTAAGAGTCATATAAAGCCCTGTTCACAACAAATATCTATTTTTTTTTTTTAATATGCCTGGCAGCTTTAGGCTAACGCTTATGATACCTGAACACAAAACCAGGTGTTTCAACTATTCAAGACTGCATTCAGAGTTTGCTCAGAGCACAAATTAGCCCTTTGACGAACAGTGACAAACCAGCAGGTGGTGCAATGTGTTAATAGCGTTATTTATGCATTTGCAGGTTGCACATGTATGTAACCACTATGTCATTGCCAAAGAGTTGGGCTGTTTTTAAGTTCACGTTACACTCAGCTAATGTAACACTGGTGTTAAAAACAAGCCTAGGAAGGCTTTAATGCAGAAACTAGCTAGCTTACTGCATGTTGCATAGGTATCAGTGTATCTAATTAACAAGAATTAACTCTCAGCTTTTGTGCCTCCCTGGTCCCTGGGTGCAGCGCCTGGATGGGCACTGTGGGGGCTCCAGATGAGGCTCCCTCAGAATACAACACAAAGTTTAGAAACCATCGCGTTTTGCTCATTAAAAGTTGAATCCATCTTGCTTTGAAGTCTGTGCCATGCTATTTCAGGGGGGAGAGGAGAGGGGGAAGAGGAGGAGGATTGTAATTTTTAAAAAAGTGTTCCATTTCCTTTTTTTTTTTTTTAAACAGTTTCATAAGCATCATTTATAAATTACAAACATAAATGAAGTTACATCATCTTTACATTTCTATACAGAAGCCTGACTACTCAAGGCTAAAAAAAAAACAGTGCAGAAGATCTCAAGAAAGAAGTCTTTCAGACCTGCCCTCTGAGCAGGCTGCAGCTAGAAATGTTACTTTTCTCTGCCAAAACAATCTGAGCAATCCCTATATAGCTTAACATTCAAGTTAACATCACTTATAGAAAAAGCAAAAAAATTAATAATCAACATTTCCTGCTTTTCACACACACACAATAAAGAACCAGAATCGCACTCTAAAGGATCCCACTGCTTTATTCCCCTGGCTGTTACATCACCAGCAAAGCACCCCCCCCCCCCCCCCCCCCCATCACCTGAAACCAAATCTTCCAGAATTTTAAAAATCTTCAGATTTCCTCCTAGCAGCAGGAATTCAAGTCTCCTGCTTCCTAGCTCCAGCTTTAACATGTTTTCTTGCAATGCCAAACGAGTCAGCCCTTCTTCACTGGTAAATAGGCAACGTTCATGAGCCCTACAGACTGCACATGAGGGGGTTTGTTGGCGTGGTTCTGGTTTTGTTTTTTAGGGATGGGGTGGCTTACTTAACTCCTCGCTTGCTTTAAGCATTGATCAGTCCCTTCCTAAGAACAGCCTGAGAACCACTACTGCATTTGCTGCGAGGTAATCTTAACATTTCTGTGCACATCCAAATGACTCTAGGTTTAATGCAAGTGAGAAGCAACTATGTTTGTAGGAAAAAGTAAGGATATTTGATAAATGATGTAAGTTTTAAAATATTTAAACCTAAAGAAACCGAGCAAGACATTTTAATTAGGAACCACGAGACTCAGCCATCAGCACACAAAATCAGACAGGCCAACAACCTGCCAAAAACACCGGGAGATCTGCGAAACACAAACCAGGAGAGTGCGGCTGGAAGAAACAAAACGCTGCTTTGGCAGCATGGACAGGCACAGAGGGCAACCTGGCCACTCTCTGACCTGTCCAAGTCTTTTGAACTAACTTGTTGGGTTTGTATCAAGGAGCTGAAAGACTCTTATAGCAATATTTCAACTTTTGAGATTCACTTCAGTTCTGCATAAAGTCCGAGAGCCTAAAATGCGTAAAAATAAGAGTAGCCTTTTGCACTTTTGTACATTGCTCCAATTTCACTCTCAAAGATTCCACAGCAGAAGGTTAAGGGAGTAATTTTCACCTTCCCCTCAGCAACACTGACTGTATAGAAATGCCCAAGAATTGCCTGCTTGGCTGTGCTGTGTAATTCAGGCCTAATCCACGTGAGAAAGCACTACAGGAGTTCAACAGGTGAGCTCTGCCAGCAGAGCTGACACAGTTATTGTAGTGGAAAGCACACACAGAGCAAGGCTATCTGGATTTCCAAAACATACCTGTGTATCACCTGTGCAGCAGTTTCCAGTCTCCTTAGCTAGTTGTAACGGAGGTTTCCATGTGAACCAGGCCCATCCTCAAAAAACAGCAAGCTGTGGAATTTAAGACACTCGTACAAATGCTACTATTCGCTTTATTGCTATTTCTGAGCAACCAACCACTCAGAAACACTTAGAAGCAGCTGGTGGACCTGGAAAAGCTCAGGAACCAAGGAACAGCAGCAAGAGCCCTCACCAGAACTCCAGGTATTTGAGTTTCATTTTGAATTTGTCAGAGTATGATTTAAAATTGTTGGGTTCCCAGAGGTTAGACATTCTGCGAAAAAATACAAGAATACACAGCAGGATTTGCACAGACTGTAAATGCCAAAACTGTAAATCTTAAAAACCCATAATTTGTTTCTTCTCAGTCTTTGAGAATTAATGGGATTATTAAATGCAGTGTATCAGGAACGAGAAGAGTTTAAGCCTTCATTAATTTATGAAACATCTGATTAAGCAGCGTTACCTGTGTCACTCCATGCAATGAAACTGCCTGTGCAGTCTTCCTAGAAATAGTTTTAACTTGAGGTTACTCTCATTCATGCAACATTGCTGCTTTTTAGGACATGTTTTTAACATCAGTGTATAAAACCAAGACAACAGCAGCCTAATAAATGACTGTAGTTTGAAACAAACAAACAAACAAACAAAAACCCTCAAAAAATGGGGAACCTTACCATTAACGAAGAAAAGAATCCAAAGCCAAATGCAACTGCATCACCACCTACTGGGCAATGATCAATACGGTCTTAATGCCGGATCAGTCAAAAAAAAAAATTGAAGGTGACATTTTGTGATGAAGACTTTGACGGTCTCTAAAATGATGGATTATGATGTGCAATTTGAATCAGCATCAACCAGTCAGGACACAGGAGAGCAGTCCAAAAAGGCATGGTATTTTGAAATGGCAATATCAGGAGTGAAATTAATGGCACTACCATGACTTGGCTCGCTCTCAGCTCCAAAGCACTTCGCAGGAACTGACTCCAATAATCAAAATGGGAGCAGCTGAGTACCACCTGAAGCTGAGCACTGCACCATCAGCCCAAATGTAACGCATCTGGTAAAGCTTCAAGACTTGCCTGTCCTCAGGAACCGTGCCACAGCTTTGCAAATTTGTTTTCACGAGGACAGACAAAAGGAAGGTACACAGATATAAACCAAAATAGCCCTAGACAAAGGAAACACAGAGTTATCTCATGGAGGCTTCCGAGGGCACTCTCTATAGCTACAAATGTCTGAAAAAAGGAAGGGAACTAATTTCCATTATCTGCTCTTTCCACTCTTCTATTAATGACAGATCTCTGTAGGGACCCTGTGGACAAGAGAATTTAAAAATTCCCTAAGCACCTATTGTAAGTGCTGTGGGGAATAGGCAGCCATCCCTCACAGTACCTTCACCCATCATGAAAAGACGGAGATCTTGAGCATCTTTGAAAATATTGAGTTGAAAACCAGCATGTTCTTAACTCAAGTGGTATTGGAAATGCAAAAATAACCACATGCTTCGATGCCCTGGATCTTCAGTGGAAAATCACCAACTGACAGAACAACCTTTGCTGAAACACCTGTGACATATGAGGCATCAGCATTTGACTGAAAAAATACCCCCAAAACATAAAAACAAAATCCCCAAATCTAGTAACAGAAGCACACAGGAAAAAAATAAAGTTTTGTTTGTTGCCAGCTTTCTCATTTTAGAAATAAAAATTAAAAAATAGCAACAGCATTCATCTGGGGGGCTTACTTCATGAGAGTTTTCTCCTTTTAAATGAAAACCCCGCTGCCTGAGAAACATGGAAGGAGAAGTGAGCTTGCTTTTGTGACCTGCGTGGGCAGAGCAGAGGGAAAGATGGCTTCTTGCAGTACTGTTTGAATACTAATCACAATTAGGGGAAGATGAGTGCATCTTCACCCAGTGGGAAGACTGACAACAACTGCATACATGGTATGTGATTAGCAACTGTGAAATGCTGCATTTACTACAGTGCTCATTTTGGGAAATAAGAAAAAAAAAAAAGAACTATGTTAAATGTAAATGTGAATTAAAGTAACCAGCGGAAGGAACTGCTTAGCTGGAATTTAAACATTACATTACTTGGAATGTAGCTTGCTGTATCCAAATCACATGTAGAAATTCAGAGGTGGGCTTGTAGGTAATGGACCACTGAGAGCAGATTTGAGGGAGGCAGGATGGGGAACACAGGTAGATGGTACAGAAGACCTATACTGCTTAATTGGAAGTGCAATTTGCACTCAAAGTGAGCCATGAAAAATGGCTTTGCTATAAATAGGAGTCTACTGTATATTGCATGAACCGCACACCACACTGAAATCCTGGAAGGAAGCAATTGCTGCTGTTTGAGATTAAAACCATCTCAGAGAGAGACCCTAGGCTGTGCAGAGCTAAGGCAAGAGAGGGGAAAGAAAGATTAAGGGGCAGGTAGCATCAACGATGCTGGTACTTGCTCTACCCTTCTCATTCCCACTTCGGAAAGAGGAAGGAAGAGGCTGAATAAGCCCCCACAAAAAATTCTCAGGAGGGGAGGACATGCAGAAACAGAAACCACAAGGGACAGGAAACAATAAAGATAGCGCTGAAGAAAAGAAGCATTTCCAAATGAGCTTCTCACAGATTGCTGCTTAAATGTGATGTGTATAACAAGGATTTAACAATCTACTCCTTTCATCGTAAATCACTCAGCAACGTCCATATGAAAGATTTAATCAGCGCATTCACGTATATACGGATCATACTGGATTGAACAACACATATTACCTTAAAATACGTATCAAAGTTTCTCAGATGCTACAGGGCATGAAGATGCAATGGAGGTATCTGAAAGCAGGAAGTGAGACTACAGAACACCTCAGGAAAACAAAACTATATTTGAAAGGAATCATAAAGCTGTAGCAACAAAATGATTTCTGATCTAATTTAAAGGATTATATAAAAACTTAATAATCTCTGCTTGTAATTAGATAAATGGCATAATCAGATTGATTAAGCTTGTCATTTACAGTAGGAGTACACATTCCTCTTCTGTATAAAAACAAAGAAATAAGAATGCTCAGCTGAAATATTCTGAAATTGAGAAATACCAGCAGGTCAAAGCTGAACGACCAATGGGTACAGTGTTAACATATGGATACCATCAAAGTATTTTGGATTGGCCTGAGAAGTTGGTTTTGCACAGCACTGATTTATCTTTCTTAACTTCAAAAACAAACAAAGGAAGAAACAAAAAGCCCGTCCTTTTCCTGCCCCCATTTGTAGGTAGCTGTCTGCCTCTGCCATCCCAGAGAGGCACGTACAGCCCGGCTGGAAGCATGACTTGCCGCTACAGGTTGCTGCTTCAAGAAGATATTGCCATGCTGATCTCATTCATCAGCGTGCCTCGCTAATTTTGGTAAAGAGCAAGCAAGCAACTGTGGGAACAACAACAAATGAAGACCATCCATTTAGCTGTCACCTTGACCGATTTCAGTTTCCACTTAACTGTTACCACCTCGAGTATTCTCATCTTCCCCAGGCACTTCCCCAGAAATGCAAATGCCGGATCCCTTGAGCTGCCTCCAGGAGCCTGTCCATCCTCAGCAGTTTTGGAAGTGGTGAAAGAAGAAAAACAGCCAGCACATCAGTGCCAGGTAGAGATGCTGTTGTATACACAAATTATTATAAGCCATCAGGAACATACGTGTTATTTTCATCCGGTTATTCTCACAATCTGTAATATACTACAATGACTTTCAGGCTGGGCAGTTCACAAATTTGGTGCAGACCCTTCCGTCTCTTCCAACCATTCCATTCACAGATGACCCTAGGCTGTTTCTTTAACCACCACTGAAAAGTCTCTAACAAAATCACCACACAAACTTTGCAGATGTGTAAAAAGCATTATCCTTCTAGTTGAAAGTTCATACACACAGATGTAGCCCCAGAAATGATAGCTAACGAAGTGTTTCCACTCCTTTGGGAAGAATTTTGTGAGTATTTTGTTGCATCTCAAAAGCCTTAAAGAATAATTAAAAAACAACAACAACAACAACAACAACAAAAAAACCACCACCATAATGCATTGAAAATGCTGAAACAAAGAAAAAGAACCATGAGTTATATCAACACAACTCAGGTGGAATGAGACAAGACAGTGCATTAGGACACTGAAGACATTAACATAAGCCTAATGCCATTAATGACTAAGAAAACCTGGGTTTTCAAAGTGAAGCATTGCTACTTCTATTAATAGGCAAGAGGCTGCATAAAACTTCAGGATCAGCAACCTGTACTGACTCACTCCTCTGCAAATTTTTAATTTATTGACAAAGAAAACAATTGCACAGGACTCCATACAAAGTAAAAGACATTTCCACTCACATCTGCTCTGGATGAGCATGATTCTTCAGCTTACTTGCCTGTGTTAGCCGAAATGTCAATAGCTGCAATAATAAAAAGTTACTCTGGGAGCAATGCCTTATCTCTTGAGTACAGCAAGAGGAGTGATTCACAAGAGCGTAATAGCTTTGAAACAGTCACGAGGCCAGTCGCTTTATCCTAGACCTATCCCTTCAACAACAACAAAAACTCCAAACCTCTTCCCCCTCCCCTTGCCAAACAGTCTAAAATCATAAGCATAATATAGGCATTAAACAGTCTTAGAGTACATACCACAGACAATTAGAGTACATACCAGAGAAAAATAGAGTAGAAGGTAAATGCTATAAAGTTCCGTTTGATTGGTTTTAAATCACCAACACTAAAGTATGCTAATAATTTATGTCAATGTAAGACTTCAGAGCAAAATATTCTGCATCCTTTCTCTAAAAATACTTACGAAACTTTATTATTATCCTTGCTCTGAGAAGAAAACTGGGGTTTTGCTCATAAATTTAGTTGGCCTCCTAAAACATACTAAAGCAGCAGATTTTCTACATTTATTTTTATAAAATGCTGGTCACTGAATGTGAGTGATTAACTGTGAACAGAAAATTTGTATCAAGTTCATTGCAGATAGGAAAAAAAAAAAGACATGTTACGTGCTTTTCCTTTCCCATGATGTCATACTTACTCCTAGATATTCTCAAGTGCTCAAAATCACTACAAATCATTGTATTTTCTTTCAAGGAATTTATGTATATTTAACAATATTTCAGTGCTAATAATTGAGCAGATGAGGAATCATGTTTTTAAGAAATAGCTGGAACTGCTCCAAAATCCTCTTCTGGAGCCCACTAGACATATGCTACTTCCTGTAACCTGCACTTTGCAAGAACTAATTTTCCTGGAATATATACAGCTAATTATTACATGTAGCATTCCAGACTCCTTTTTCCCCAACTCTTATGAGAAAATACCTCCAAATTCTTGCTTGCAATTGTGATAGAAACCCAGTAGGGACAATAAAGTTCTTTCTCCACTCCCACAAAGAACATTCCAGTTCCAAAATTCTTCAGAAGAGGGAAAGTAGGAGAAACGGACCAAGCACCAGCTGAAGAAACCTTTGGAAGGACCAAGTAGAAGGCAGTGATTGCACAGCACTCCTCAGTCAAAAACCAACAATGGGCACATCACACTTTTCAACAGGGAGATGGGTACAACAATGAATGGTTTATTCTCTGAGCAAACCCACGCAATTTGTGTAGCTCCGTGTTTTGGCCAGGTTATACGTAAAGGAAAACGTATTTATTCTTATCTATGATTTTGAAAAGCCTTGCCATTTCTGAAAAATTATGTCTCTGATATTTTAACTTTAATATTCTAAGTCTAATACCTAGAAGTCGCTAGAGTACTCTTCAGTCAGCTGATCTGGGTCATAGCATAGACGTAAAAAAAACACCTCTTCCAGCCATGCACAAACAGGAGTACACACAGAAGCATGTATTATACGTACGAGACAATAAACACTGAATTTCCTTTCTACTTTTCATATTAACACAGTCAGAGGATTCAAAGAAATGGCATTAGAAGGAGAATGCATTGCTCTATAACGAAGTGTGAACTCCATCACTTTCCCGTCACTTTCAAAACGAATTATGGAACAAAACCATTCAAATTAAGGGCAATTACCATCCAGCTTCCAGCAGCTAAACAGAGCCAAATGCCAGGCAGCTCTCCTCACAACATTCCTGTGGAGGGATAAAATGCATTCATCTGGCCCAGCCTGCTTCTGGGTTTATTCACAAATTTTATTTCTTTCTCTCCCTCATCGTCCTCTGTATCCTCCTCCTCCATGATTCATCTTTGCATTTTCTTCCCATTCCTACCACCCTTCCCTTCTCTTCAAATTCTCACACAGCTCTCTTCAAGAACATGAGAAAAAAATAAAGTATCGGATCCTTTTCTCAAGTTCCAGCTTCCTGACTAGGGCTTGAGGTCACAGCTAATAGAAACTAAGGACCTTCTTAAATGCAACTATACCAAGTCCGAAGAAAACTCAGGATGCGTGGCCAGTTCTAAAGACCTAAGCGATCTTCACCAACCCACTGTTTCAATATCTAGTCTGATCAAAACTATGAAAAACCACTGCAGTAAAATGTCATACCACCCCATGACCCTAGCCCGAGACACCAAGGAGCTGTGCTGGTCTCTGCAGTTCCAGGAGCTCTGCTGCATGAGGCAGGCGCCGATGGGATTTCTGTGTCCACACTGCCCGAGGTGCCAACACGACGACGGCAACTTCCTGCACATCCCCTGCTGCAGAGCTAACCACAGGATCTGTGCATTCCCCTATTCCAGGAAGAAAAGTATGAGAACACAATTGGGGAAAATTCTGATTAGTAACGGTGATTTCCTTATTATGTGGAGACATAAGAGTCTACCAGGTTTTTGGCAGAACAGCACTGAATGTGTATGTCTTAACTAGCTGGTTCCAGCCTGTAGTTCAGAAACTCCTCCTCCCATACAAATCAATATTTTCAAATAATGTTACTGGAGTTGGTGCTATAGTGCTTTGAAAACAGTGGATTTCTGCAGAATTCACATATTATACTGTTAGTAAAGGCACTTTTTTTTTTTTTTTCAGCTGATGATATCTCAGAGGACATACCCTTAGCAAGCTTTGAATACAAGGGTATTCTGAATAAATCTCAGAAATCTGACTGTAAAGCATAGGGTACTAAATAAACCTTCCTTCCAAATATTAACATAAAGGGAAGCTTTTCTCAGACACATAATTTGCACTTCCATACGGATTCAGTGATCCAGAATCAGAGAAACGTCACTCAGCCACCTCTCTAAAATAACAGGAAAGCATTCATTAACTGGACTTACTATTAGCATGACACAGTTCATTAAGTATGCTACTGTCTTCATCGGTACAGGAAACTGTTTATAATTCTGCTGGACGTGCTCAAGCTTCCCTTTCACTAGGGCTGGAAATGAAAGAAACTTCCAGAGAATGCAAGCCAAACATCTGGCACATTCAGAGAACACTTGCATGCTAATGATGGTGGGAGAAGTAATATCTCTCATCAGTTCATTTCATAACAATCATGTAGGTTGTGTGGCGAGATAGGAAGTACAGAAACCTTTTTTCTTTTATTTTTCCCCTCCCCATCGGGTGCTCAGATTTGTCTCACTGTCTGTGCGTATCTACTGGCACCCCAGATGTCTGTGAACTAGAAAGACTACATCAGCACTGCCACTGCTTACTAATTTTACATTCCCGCAGGTCTGCTGGAGTTAGGTTCCATTTCTCAGGGGTTATAGGTAAAATTTTACCCACGGAGTATGGCGCCAATCCAAGAGCCATTTCCTATTGCACAAAGCAAGAGTTCTGCATTTGCTTGTGCTACCAACACTGCTCGGGCTTTGCACACACGTGCACAGCTGGGGCAGAGACTCCGGCACCACCTGCCCCTCCGAAAGCCCTCAGCACTCTCCACAGTGCAACTGGTAATGGTGTGAAAGCTGCTCAACCACCAGCACCTGGTGGGAGAGGTGTGATGGACCCTGGGGCAGGACCTGGAGCTGGAGCTGTACCAGGCAGCACCCCGAACACACTACATCCTTGCTCCCTTCAGCAAGCTGGAGGCACCCCACTGTGCCTGCCTCACCCGAGGCTGTTCACACAGCAGCAGAACCAGCTAGGTTCAGGTTAATGCAATGCTACTCTCTGCCTTTATTTAACAGAGGGCCTAAAAATCACTTGCCCATGAACGGTTTCACATCATGCAGAGGGTGCAAAGCTGGCTTTAGCTGTAGGTAGAGGTATCTGAGCAGTGACGCCGCTGCGCTATACACCACATGGCAGTGTTTTTGCACTGAGCTAAGTCGATGTGAGCAGGTAAAAATAAAGGAGTTATGCCAGAATACCAGCTACAGGTCCACGCGCAGGATGGTTCGTGTTGTGTTCTCAAGTCTCTGATGTTGATCCAAGGCCAAAACAGCACTAGGCCTTGGATCAATCAATCATCTTTCCTCTGGAGAGCTCTGTAAACACTAGTGCCAGCCTTGAGCTATGTCTAGTGTGCAACTCATCAGCTGAAACAAGTGTAGTAATAACCATGGTCTACCACGGCTCATAAATTGCTATGTGGACTCCACTTTCCAGCTGATGCTGGGAAATCTGGGAGAGTCCAAGCTATTACATTTTAAATCACAGGGCCATAATTTCTTATCCTGCTCCCTGCCTCTAAGGGAAGTGTTGCCTGTGGTGTGTTCAACATTCAGCTAATGCAGAACCATACTGGAACAAAGACCAGGAGGCAAGGTTAAGAGAGAAGCACATTTTCTCGTCTCGTTTGCAAGCATGCTTGGGACAAGTGAGTACAGTAGATCTCTGCCTGCATCTCAAGCAGTATGTGTAGCATGAAGATTCATTTACGGAGGCAAAACCAAATCTCACCCTAGGCTCTTTAGAAAGCAAATTGGACACTGCACGGGTCTGATGTGGTCACAACAGTACAAATTAAACAAGCATCCAAGGGTACAGAAGCAAACTGAGGCATTCATGTCTCACTTCCACTGAGACCCACAGGCCACTTTGAATCAAGCCAGCCCAAAGCCCGCTGTACCTAAAAAAACAGAGGGCTGTCTATCCAACTGCATCACTTCACCAGCATACTGTCATCCTTGCACCCCCTCACGCATAGGTTTGGTGTGAAGTACACTGCACAGAGCACCTCACCTGTCCAGGCCACACAACGCTCACCACTTGGGCAAGTAGCAGCTCTTATGTTTTGTTCAGGACAGATAAATCTTTCACAGCTGTGCACAGATGGCCAGGCAAGGATGAATCAATTCAGCATGGCACGGGATGTCTGCTAGCTGTTCTCCAGACCCACCTTACAAAGAGTCGACACCACCACAACTAATAGCTTGGTGGCCACTTCACCTTGTATTTGGTTCTTCAGTGCAGAAACAGAGAGATGATTTTGTCTGGTGTGCTTCCTGTGAGGATGACTTCAGCCAGCCTGTAATTTGCCCGGTTTTGTGACTATAGACCAGAAATGATAAGCTATCCAACATGCTGGTTACCCAGAAAGAGCAGCCCTGAACAGTTTTTTAATCTATTTACTAATAATCTGGGCTAAGTTGGTGTGGTGAGCTTATCAGCCAGCAGTGATTTCAAAGGTGCAGCACTACATTCTCTGATCAGGATGCTCCAAAGCATGCAGAAAACTGAACATAAGACACAGAAGCAGTGGTGAATACAGAGTTACTCTCAATACACAATATTACTAAAGCAACAGCTGCTTGGTAGGCAGGGAGGCCGAGCAGGGAACTTCTAAAACTGAGTCACCAAAGGATAAAGTGTGTTGGAAAGTCATTACGAAACTGTTAAAGGGAGGATACTGTGTGAAAATACATCACAGAATTAAAATCAAGTGTCACTTATTTATGAACCAAGTATGTAAATTTATGGACCAAGAACAGCCCTGTATCCCATCATCAGCTTCTGACCTATTGTGTCAAACAGCAGCTGTTTTGCTTGGCTGTTCCTGCTCTGTGAGTGCTGTGATTATGACCGTATTCAAGGTGGGACTTCTCCCATTTTTTACCATCTGCTAACTTGTAATCAAAGCCTGCTTTCCCAGGACCAGCAGTGTAACAGGTCCAGAATGCATCGTCACAGCTCAAAAACACGGGAGCACTTTGCAATGACATTAGAAGAGCAGTAAAAACAACAGCAACAATCCTCCCTGTTCCAAGCTCTTCTACCGCAAGCCCAGAGAAATCCAACAGCTGGGACTGTCAGGTGTGCACAGCTTACAGACTGTGTCAAGACCAGGAACTTTCACTTCACCTACCTAAATCCTCCTTCTGAAACCTAGAAGCATCCTGACTGGCAGATGCAAATTGTAACAGAACAAATTTGTGAAAATGAATCATCGAAAATCAGATCTCCAAATCACTGCGTACAATTTGTCACAATCCTGGTCTACTCCTTCCTCACTCATTTGGTCTAATACAGTGTAACTGCTTTAAAAAAATGGAAAGTGAATCTCATTTATAATTTTATCTATGTTGGTATGCTGGGATGGAGTACTACCAAGCAATAGTTTTGTGGAAATGCAAAAGGAGTCTTACTATCTCAAATGTCACATGGAAAGTACATTGAAGTTACAGAATCACCTAGGTTGGAAGAGACCTCCAAGATCACCTGGTCCAACCTCTGACCTAACACTACCAAGTCCTCAACTAAACCAGATCACTGAGCTCTACATCTAAACGTCTTTTAAAGACCTCCAGGGATGGTGACTCCAACTGGGCAGCCTGTTCCAATGCCTAACAACCCTTTTGGTAAAGAAGTTCTTCCTAAGATCCAACCTAAAACTCCCCTGGTGCAACTTTAGCCCATTCCCCCTCGTCCTGTCACCAGGCACATGGGAGAACAGGCCAACCCCCACCTCGCTACAGCCTCCTTTAAGGTACCTGTAGAGAGCAATAAGGTCGCCCCTGAGCCTCCTCTTCTCCAGGCTGAACAAGCCCAGCTCCCTCAGCCGCTCCTCGTAGGACTTGTTCTCCAGGCCCCTCACCAGCTTTGTCGCCCTTCTCTGGAGTCGCTCGAGCACCTCGATGTCCTTCTTGTAGCGAGGGGCCCAAAACTGAACACAGTACTCGAGGTGCAGCCTCACCAGAGCCGAGTACAGGGGGACGATCACTTCCCTAGCCCTGCTGGCCACACTGCTTTTATACAAGCCAGGATGCTGCTGTTGGTCTTTCACTTAAAAGAGGAATTTCACTTAAAAAAAAAAAAAAAAAAAAAAAAAAAAAAAAAAAAAAAAAAAAAGGTTTAAGATATTAAACTGCTATGAAAGTTAAGGAGACATTAAGTACTTTTTAATAGAGCTTACAATTCTTTCTGTATTTCGTGATACTAAGGTTTTCTTCCTGAAAGCTTAGAAATCGTTCTAGATTTTTGCACTGAAACCTTGCAGATATTTCTCTGTCAAACCAACAGTTAATGTCTACTCTGCATGAACTTGCTGGCAATTTAGCTGACGGTCTACTCAGGTCTACTCAGCTAAGTGGAACTTGCATTAAATCAAGTGGGGCACCACCACAACAGGGACTGGAGTGCAGACATACAGACATCACTGCATGGAGACTGTATAGTAGCTAACACATATATATTTATGGAGAGAATATACACTCAGGTACAAGCACAACAATAGCATGGTTCTAAAACTGTGCAATCTGCAAGGACTAAAGCAGGATCGGAAGCCTAGAAATACTGTCTTCAGTGGCCTTCAGACCCAACCGTGAATTATTTCAAACAACAAGCTCCAGGCTCAATTACATTTGCAAAACAGAGGAAGCCCTGTTGCAACCACCTAACTTGATCTTATTATTTCTCCAGACATGAGCACAGTGGATATTCTCTAAAGGCTTTCCCATTTGCGAAAGAGATACGAAGCCAGAAGTGCCCCACATGGCAAACTTCAATATTAGTTTTGGTCACAGTCACTCTGGGAAGAGACGATCCAGTCAAATCGCGTTTGACTGCAGTAATACCATAAACCTTGAAGCACCACGTAGATCACTGTGGCATTCTTAGAGAAGTAGGGACTATCAGAAAGTGTGCCACCACTGGAGATTTCAATTTTCCAGATACAAAGAGCAAAGAATACTGACGGCAGTGTAATTTGTGTGCTCTCACATGCAATTGATTCAGTGGATAACCTTTGTGTCTGTAAGAAATAAGGTTAATTCATACTCGATTTTCAGAAAATTCACTCACAGTAAAGTAAACTGGATTTGAATGGTAATAAGCTGATTAAATAAAATGGAAGAACAAAAGAAAACAGATTTGTAATTAAGGGTTATCAGCATTTGTTCTGAAAAAAAATAAAAAAGGAAGAAATTAAGAGACCTAACTTGAAAAATCAACTGAATTGAGGAGCTCAGCTGTCAGAATATGAAGAATATGTCCAAACACAGTGTGTTCCTGCTTTTGATAGCTTTATAAAATTTCTTCAGCGTTACAGGTATGGAAAGATCAGGAAAATAACACCTTAGGCTCCCATGCAGGACATTTTTGACCTTACTGTTAGTAAGGGTTTTAATTAATATTTTTACTATGGCATGAGAGGAAGGAGATAAACAGTGAAAGAAAAAAAAATAAGATACACAAGGGTAAAAAAGAGGAAGTCATCACAAAGTGGAATTAAAAACTTTAGGAGCCATTGAAGAGTCGAACCCCAGATTTTGAAATAAATGGCACTCAAAATTGAACACTGCTAAGACATTTCTTTTAACTGGGATACTGCATACAATTAAAGAGTAGGAAATAAATTATTCATGTTTTAAGTAAAAGAAGATTTTTCTACAACGCTATAAAACTTATTTCAGTGGCACGGAGACCAAGTATTCTTCCCTTCGAATCTCCTTCCAGAGACTTGAAAGCATTGCAAAATGTGACCAAATTTAATATGGGTTTAACAAAAGGTAGCTTGTGACAGACTAACCTAAGAGATTACTTCATCAGATAACATTCTCCAAATGCTGTAGATCTCATTAATTGGGATTTTAGCAGAGCATTCAGCAGTGTCACATGGGAAGCTGTTAGCTAAGCTGCAACCAGCACAGCAATTTTGAGATGGGCGAGCATCTGGCTCAAGGGGACACAACAGCAGAAGTCCCTAAAACTTAAGTGATTATTAGAGAGTCTTAAGAATCACGCTTGGAACTGATCTTATTAAACATTTCCCCTAATAGCTCTGTCACTAGCATTAGGAATAGGCTGGTAACACATAATACAACAGGGATACAGATATTGGAAGAGAGGACTGGGCATTACACAGAAATAACTAGAAGCTCTGAAGAAATGAAGCAGTAACAGGACAAAGTTCAGTAAAGCACAGCACAAGGTCATGTACCCAAGGGCTACAAGAGGTTTCCTGGTATGCTGTGTGCTTCCCAGTGAAAACTGCAAAGGAGGACAACTAGCAAGTTATAGTTAATTGCAACATCATTATAATGAATAATAAACGCAATCTAGGTGCAAAAAAGCAAATGTGACCCTTGGACCCAGAATGTATTTCCAACATAAACAAGAAAGCAACAGTATCACAGAACAAAACACCAATGATGTGTCCAAAGGAATGTAATGCACAATTTTCTTCATTACATAGAAGAAAGCAGAGTTTGAGATGAAAGACATCCTCAAAAAGACAGCCAAGACACCAGCAAAAAAAGATTTTTGGCACAACAAATGGTCAAGACTGCGTTTGCCCTGGAAAAGAGCAGAAGGATCTGAGTGCCAGGAGCTCCAGCGTCCCAAGGGAGCACCAGGGACAGAAGAACGGAAAACCAGCCATCCCCTTGTTTTTAAGAAGGGGCTCAATATATATTCCAGTGATGGTATGATGCTGTCACTGCAGTAGCAAGAACCACAGCTGAAGACATGGATGGCCCTTTCCATTCCTAAGCTCCTATTTCATATTTGAAATAATGAACTTACATCCAATTTGTAGCCAAAACTGGTCATTACATCTCAGCCTTTAAAGTTTAATATCACTACTAAACTACAAAATGTCCTTCACAAGCCCACTCTTCAGGAAAGTTTGATTTTCTCTCTTTTCTTTTTTCTTGAAGATACTTCTTGCAGGTAATGGACTTTCATAGAAGAAAAAGTTACAAACCATCCTAAAACACAGAAATGAAGTTTAACATTGGACATCTCAAACCAAAGGCTGCAGCACACAAGGAGTTAATTCTCACTTAATACCTTTAACCCTTACAACAATTTAGCTACAGAGTAAGTAAAGACCAGAATCCAGTCCGGCCACTTCATCTTATTTTTAAGCCTAACAGCTGTAATGGGTTTTGTCTTGTTATTTACAAGTATTCAAGAGCAAGTGTTTCTTTAGCATAAAGTCCTGCCTGCTATTCCCAACACAAAGATGTTTTCAGACAATCTCACACACCAGTAAATCAGTGAATTCATACACACACACACAAAAAAAAAAAAAAAAAAAAAAAAGCAAACCAAAGGAAAACAGAACAAAAATGCCTTTAACAGCCATCCCCACCTTTCCAAAGAACATTAAAACCTTCGCACCACAATTTTACAGGTGACTGCCTTTCTGGCAAAGCTATTACACCTGAGCAAATATGACACAAGGTGACAATACAATTATTCCACCAGTGATTTAGCACAAGCAGGTAACTATAAAGTCCCAAACTTCTTTACAGTCTGTGTATTCACTGCCCAAGTGTAAGGTGTGAAACACAGCAGCTGGAGCTAACTTTCTTGCCTCAGCAGCTCATTACAACAGCTGAGAGAGGAGCACTTCATCGTTAAGCAGAGCAGCACTCTCATTAAATTGCACTCTTATTTCATAGGGTTGTAACTGCAAAGCCATGTGGATTATGTTCCTGCAACCTGAGTACTAACACCATAGATAAAATGCATCAAATAACCCCTTGCTAGCCCTAAGCCCCCCCAGGACAAGAATACCTAAAGCGATAGCTACGTTCAGGTAAGAGTAACTGGGAATTCATATACACGGTCTCAAACTCCCTAAAGCAAGGCTCAGTCCTGTAGAAGCCCTCAGTGCATTAATATTAATATCATTAATTATTTACTCTATCCCCTATACTATTAGCTTACCAGCTCCACCAATTAGAGGACTTTCTAAGAAGAAATGAAATGTGGACCCAGAGTTAACCTTACACAGTAACATGCTATCCTCTTGTAACAACAGAGCACTTCAAATAAAGGCTTTCTTCTTGCGTATGAAATACGTGCATGCACATATGCACTCACATCCATTTTGTCCTCAAATGACATCAGAAGTATAATAAAGTTGTTCAAATTATCCAAATTATCAAATTAAATGGGATGCAATAGTCATTAGAAATTACCTTTTTTTTTTTTTTTTTTTAATTAAAGCACTTCTTTAGATTGATAGCACTATTGCAATGAGCACTGTGCAAGGAAAATGCAGAAATCCAAGAATAATTAGCAACATACTAAGCAGTCCATGTAAGTAACACACCAGGAGTCAGGAAAATAATTGCTATGCAGCAAGAAAAATTAAATATGAAGGGTACTCAAGTTATAACTGATTAATGTTGTTGTAAAAGATACACATGGAAGGTTAACTCTGGTATAAGAAAGAGGAGATGGAGGGGAGAAAGTGTAATGGACGGTACCAGAAGCATTGTTACTGTTTTACCAAGTTTAGAGGCATACCAACAAACTAGCCATGTATGAGGCTGGGAGTTCACTAAGCCCTAACTCTAAAAAACTGCAAAATTTTGCCAAAATGCTACTTGGTATGTTAGGCTGTTAGACAAGAGGTTCCCTGAAAATAAATTCCTCAGAGGACAAAAAGAAGAGTTGTGCAAGCTATACATTGCAGCAAGCGTTCAACAGCAGCACAAATAACTGAAAAACAAATGTTGAAACCTTTTCTGTTTCACTGCGGGGAACCACACTGATGTGAGAGAGAGACTGAAGTTTCAGAGGACATTCTGCCTAAACCAAAAAGGCTGCTTTTGGCACTGATTCTAGCACTACAATAAAATGAGGAGTTCATGGTGACAGGTTTCCTACAAAACGTTGATTTGGGGTAAATTTGCTACTGACAACTCCAAGGGAAAGGCAAATCAAGGAAAAATGCAGTTTTCCTGACTTGGTGGTACAAAGTTTGCCTGGCTGGGCTATGCAGCAAGTTTCCCTGCCCTGTCTATATGCAGGCACCTTGCACACAACCTCCCCTCGCCACTCCCTGCCCCTGAAACAAACCCGAGACAGCACAGAGCAACGCCGATCCCTGCTCAACACGCACCAAAGGAACAGCAAGGAGAAAAATACCTCTGCATGTCAGACCAAGGGGCACACTGCCGCCGCTCTGCATCCCCGCATCCGTCCCAGGCTCCCGGACAGCAGCTGTAGGGGATGTGCCTGCCCCTCTGCCTGCTGCTCCGCTCCGTGCTTGTCCTGCGGGGAGCGGGGCTGGGGGCTCCTGGGGATGCTGCAGCCCCCAAGGTCGGATCCAGATCCCCACGAGGAGCGGTGCCAGGTGCTTTCTGCTCCACGTCCAAGCTGCCTGTGCTGGCGGCGCTCTGCCGGCGCCTTCTCTCAGCACAGCGGCGTACGCTTGTTTATGATATCAGCTGACGGGAGAGGAGTAATCTCCTTAAAGCCCTTCTCAGCACAGCGGTGCTGCTCGTTGAGTCCACAGCACCTGAAATAAGGGTGCTCGATGCGAGACGGGAGCATCGCCTGAAAAATCTCTCAGACTTTTAAGTTATCTTTATTGTATTTAAAAAGCATTCACTGAAACTCCCATTTCCAAAAAGCCTGTACAGAATCACAATGCGAATGATGTGAGACTGCACAGGAATCTCATCAAGTTTATTAAAAGTTGAATGATTAATAAGAACAGGTGGGATTTCACACTGAGCACCACCCTCTCCAGAGCTTTTATCTGTAGCAGGTCCAGTAAGCCCTGCCTGAGTTCGGGTTTAGCTTTAAACATCTATCCTTCAGCCTGAGCAAGGGAGGTGTAATTAGCGACCCTGCTGTGAGATGGAGAAAAAACCTGCAATGGCAGCAAGATGGGCACCATGGAAATGGGACCTGTCTGGGAATGAAAGCTAGTGGTTGTCCTCTCAGAGTTTTTCAGGGCCAAATTTAATTAACTTTAGAGGTCCTGCAACCATTTCCTACTCTAACACTGTCCCTATTATGAACATGTACCATTTATTTTTTTTAAATATGAAAAAAATCCCATAGCAGTTTGGTGATTTGAAAGCCTATGCTAGAACTAAAATCATTCATCAGCTCTTTTTTTAAAAACATACAGAACCCTCTTGCACAACTGCCTAAAAATTTGCTTCTTATACACAAAAACAGCTCAAATTATTACTCAGTAAGACTTAAGTGATTCTAATTTCCTTCAAAAGAAACCCACAAAACTTTATAAATGAGACAAATTAAAAAAAAAAAAAACAAAAACTATTTTCTTTGTACTATAAGACTAAGATTATCATTAATATCTGTGCACTGAAAAGTTCTAAAATTTTAAGATATACATAAATAAAAAACAGAATTGAGAAACACTTTATATATTAAAATATGGGGCACTTACTCTTTTCCTGCAAGGGTGTGTGCATTTACCTTGCTCTGCTACCTATTTACTTTCCTTTTCCCCATGAGGCACACCTGTCTGTAGTACAAGCCACAAGCACCTCATTCTCCAAGCACTAAGCACAGCTCCTGTTTAAGAGCACAGGGTCTTTGGGCCAGGTTTCTGCTTTCCTATCATCATAAGAATTCCTACAGGTGGAAGGATGATCCAGGAGAAACTGCCGCAGAGAAAGAGAAAAGACTTCCTGCTTCGGCATGGACATATACATTAAATATTTAATATGCTACGACAGTGTTATTGTTATTAGTTTCATATTTTCTTGGAACGTGATCAGAAGAAACTAATTCACCTTATGGTCTGGAATACTTGAGAGCTTTACATAAGCAAAATATTTTGGAAGTGTGAAAATCAGGCATAAGTAATGATGGTTGGCTTATTAAAAGGTACTCATTAATTTCTTTACCTTCTGAGAGGATCCTAGACATCACCAATGACGCTGGTGTTCAAATATTCTAAAGAGGCCCACGGTCACCATTTCACAGAGGATATTCCCTGCAATAAACTGATGAGAATGCCCAGTGCCTTCTTGAAATGTATTTACCCAGTTGCACTGCAGCATGGAGAAGATAAAAACACATTATTGCAGACCCAGGAGGGTAGTTTTTGCACTCAGGGACAGGCTGCCCGTGAAATAAAGTCTGCTTTGCTAAAAAGGAGGAGCTCTAGCCCCATTAAAGAGCTGTGTTTGTTCCTCACCAACCTTCTCCCCACCTATGGCTTCCAAGAGGGTGTACCTGTACACCCAACTCACCGCTGGCCCAGACAGACAGACAGACAGACAGACCTCCTGACCTGCTGCAATGCTTCTGCACAGTTCTGAATCTGCCCGGTTACACACAGGCACATCAAGGTCTTCCATCAGTCTTTTAAAATATATACTCGTATGAAGTTACTTTCCATCTTCCAGCTATTTTAAACACCTCGTATGACATGAAGATCATTGGAAATAATGGAGTGAGTCCTCCCAAATCACAGTCCTGGGCATATGAAGGAGAGGCAAGTGATTGGGATCAGTCAGCCTGGATTTACCAAAGCTCAGTCATGCCTGACTGACCTGGCTGCCTTCTGTGATAAAATGTCTGGGCTTTGCGGATGAGGGGACAGCAGCTGTCATTTCCCTTGACTTTCACAAAGTTTTCAGCGCTGTCTTCCGCCACACTGGTGCTCGAGTCAGGATGGCACGGTCTGAACAGGTGGACAACTGAAAAAATGGATGGCTTAAACAACTGGGTGAATGGTGGGGCTCCAACCTGGCAGGAGAGACAACGGGCCTCGGCTGAGACCAGCCAGGTTTGGACAAGGCTTATGGACTGCCTTCTCCTCACAAGCCCAGGAGGGCTGTGCAGCAGGCTGCCGGCAAGGCCATGCAGCTCCTGTTCTCTGGGGAACTTGGGCCTGGCTGGACAAAGCCCCAGGCAACCTGTTCTGAGCATGAGGATAGGCAGGAGACCCCTGGAAGTCCCTCCCGATGTAAAATTTCCACCATTTTTGGTATTACCTAGAAGTTACACACTTGCACAAACTGGCAGTGGTTTCTTTCGTTACTTGGCAGCTGCTAAATACAGTTGGGAGCTACTAATCTGGAAAGATAGAAGTGTTGGTAGGTCAACTCCTAAAGTTACCAACATAGATATTTCCAGCTAAAAGCAAGGCCACAGCCACACAAAGCACTTTAAAATATTCATGGATTTAAGATTTTGAGTAGATTAGTTAAGGCAGAGGAAACCACTTACAGCCTTCAACTGTACAGATGTCCACAGGTCTTGGAAGACAGCAGTATAGGGAAGGTGTTGTAATTACACCAGGCAAAACACAGAATCATTTTGGCTATAACCTGCTGCAACATCTCTACTATCTTCCCAAGAAGAGGACAGTTTGCAGTTCTGGAAGGCAGAAAATGCTGCTGGACACTCAGGAACTGATTTGGGGGAGGGAAGGGCAATGAAAAATTCTTCCTGGCTTCATTCTTCTATTTTCTATTTAGTTGGTTTGGGCCCCTGGTAAAATATTTGCCTATGTTATAAATCCCTGAAAACAGGAGTTTCTA
This sequence comes from Anas acuta, assembly GCF_963932015.1. Classification (NCBI taxonomy): domain Eukaryota; kingdom Metazoa; phylum Chordata; class Aves; order Anseriformes; family Anatidae; genus Anas; species Anas acuta. The sequence goes on from NC_088985.1 coordinate 2,894,082, forward strand.
ATAAAATGCTGACAGACTCTTAACTACAGCAGGACCATTATAACGCGCCAGCGGGCGTTCAGACAAGGCCATCCTTCTTTGTGACCAGCTCTGGGAGAAGAGGTTTTAAGGAACGGGTGGTGAGAAAACTGAGCACCATTTGCACAGCCGCACCTCACAAAAGCACTGACTGATTCTGTTCCTGCCTTTTTCAGTACTTTTGTCACCAAGAGGCAAGGTGTAAAGGAACACAATCGCAGCGTAGGGGAAGGCTGGAGCGTGTTCTGCAGAGACCTGTAATCTGCCCATCTGTTCACAGGGAGGGATTACACCAAATCCCACTGAGCTTTCATATTCACAAATCCAGGAGGAGCAGTAATTGGTTTACTAAAGTTTGTTAGTCATAATTTCATCACAAAATCCTCTCAAGGCAAGTTCGTTTACAGTATTAATTTTTCTCCCTTTTCAACGGCTCATTTGTTCCATAGCACTATAAATATTATGTGAATGAAAATCACAGGAAATGGCTATTCTGCACTTCAGTGCTTTATTATAAGATATGCTTCACAAAAAAAAATAAAAAAAATAAATAAATCATGAAGCGAACTGTATCAGCATTTACATAGCTCCTTTCAGAAAGCATATCTAGGACTCTTTCTAGAGCACCAAATTACCAACCTGCAGAACTGACTACATGCAAACAATCCGATATATTCCATATGCAGCTGTGAAGACTGCCATAAACATTTATATTCATGCTGGTTCATCTGTGCTCGGATTAACTGAGTGAGAAAAGCTGGCCAAGGACACCTATTTAAAGACCCGGCAGGTTTAAGTAGATGGAACCAGCGCGGTAACTTCTCATCTAAAGCACAGCGCGGCTAACGACTGCACAACCTGCAATGCCTTCTGCAAAGGTAACATCCTGCACACATGGCGTGCCAGGGAAGTTGTGCTTGATGTGCAAGGAGCCCTTTTGGTGCAGGTCCTCAGCACAATTTCACAAAGCTATCAGGACTCTGCTAAAACACGTTGGGGTTGTGCACAGGCAGGGTATGCGTGCTTGCGGCCTGGCAGGGACGAGGCCCTGCTGTGAACTCCTGTGGCAGAGCCACGGAGGCGTCCCATGTGTGACATGGCAGCACCTGAAGGGAAACAAGATCTCAGGGAAATACGTGGGATTTGCAATGCTTAAAGCAACAGTGCAGACTTGAAAAACCTCCCTGTGTGCTTGGTAGCTGGTGAAAGAGCACTGGTGATACTGCACTTTGATCTTAAAATCACCCCACTGTCTGGAGCTCCATCTCGGTGCAGACCGAGAATTTAGTCCCACCAACGCTAACAAACTCAACTTTACTCAAACTTTCCAGCTTAAGCCAAGTGAAATCCAGACAATGAGGCCCTGGAGGTATCAGTTTCCTTACAAATCACCTCCCACGGCCTTCACAAGGTGGCAGTTAAGGCTTTCTAGAAACACCCTGAGCCAGGACGGAGAGGCCTTTCATTCTCCTCACGGGAAATGAGACCCAACACAACCTCCAGGGCCAGAAGAAAACAAGAATGTACCACTCCTGTTTTGCAGGAAAATGCTTTAAGCACCAAGATATTTGCAATTCTTGTAGACATCCCTCACCTCTGCTGCTGAATCTCTGCCAGCAAAGCAGGTTTTACCGGGCTGCGGAGACAGATTAAGAGAGAACTCCTCGGTCTCCTGGTGATCAGGCTGTTTAATGTAAAACACAGAGAAAGTCCTGGGACCAAAACTCCTTCTGCTGGCATAGTTCACACAGAAAATATGAGCTCTGCTAAACGCTTGTAAGAAAGAGGATGAAAATCTATTCCCAAAGCAGCAACCCAGTGGTGGGCTTAAGAAGGTTTTCTTAAAATTCACATCATATTCCAAAGGGGCAGAGGAACGTAGACAATACCACAAAAACACACACATATGTACATAAATGCACACCTATAAAAACAACTATGCGTGTATATATATTATATATATATAAATTGCCTAGTAAATGTGCATGTTTTAGGTGTAGGAGTTTTGCACCCCTTTTGTCCCCTTTAAGCCTCCCCAAGTTCAGAGCACCGAGGAATGCCAAGCACTGAAACCACGAGAGAGACAAACTGCTGAAGTCACAGTCAAACCATAACTGGGCATTATGTTTATAATTCTCTCTCTTCTTTCTCTCCAAATGGCTGTGTAAGGTGTGCCCAAAGAGCTCTCCTTGGTAACACAGCAGCGACAATCCACTGCAACATCCAAGTGCCATGGTCTTGCCCTAGAAGCCTCTCTGCAGTTCCGATGGCTTTGCACTTCTATTACTTTGTCAACAAGAAGGCAAAAAATACCAGCTGCTATGGGCAGTATTGTCCTGTAAACACCGAAGCATGAAATCAACAGCTTCACAAGCACACGCTGCCACTACCACAACAATTAGGATGTGAGAAGCTAACCACAGATAAGGACTGCTTTACTGCTGTCCTGCTCAAACCCCACTTGTTTGGGGTTGCATTCTGCTTCCTTCTTGCCAGGGTAGCAGCAGGCAGCAGAGGAAACAAGATTTGCCCATCTTTGAGCAGTAAAAGGACAGACAACTGCATCAAAATGAAATGCCCTTTATAGAAAAGCACTATCTTCTATTCAAACACCAATTTTTGTGAAAGATCCTACATCTTCTCAGCTAGTAATTTTAGAAAAGCTGTAATCTTTCTGGGATATTTCCCTAATAGCGCCAGCAATAACCCAAAAATTGAAGAAGGACTTCACGCACATTTGTTTCTCTATTTGGTATCTTCTCCCATACTCTGCTCACTGTTTCCAACTGCCACGCTCACTGCATTCAATTGATTGCCTGCTTTTCACTACCTGAAAATTTATTCTTCGAGTAGTTATTCTTAATACATCACTCATGCAACTAAGTTATTTCAAAAGGTGAAAGGGTCTCTTCGGAGAGATTGCTTTATTGTCGTGCTTTAACGTCAGAATGTAACACAGCACATTATACAGTACGGTATTATACAGTAAAATACCCAGTAAATTTACTTTTACTAAACTGCTACAAAAAAAAAAATATTTTCCAAGCTCACCACAAACACAGCCCTGATCAGTAATTGCTACCCACTGAAGACTAAAACCAAAACTGTACTTTTTGGTATCCAACCTGGGTTAACTTTTCCCGAGGAAACAACAGCAACCTCAGTTCGGGCATTGACGTGTCTGGTGGGATCCTCATAGGAATTCCACTTCAAGCGAGAACCGCTTTGTTTTGGCAGTCCAATATACCGTATAGATGCACGTTAACGGAGGTCTGCGAGTCAACTACATGCCGGCTCTTTGTCAGGCAAGGCTAATCCCCACAGATTAGAGAAGGAAATCCTCATATTCCCCTGGGTCCTAAACCCCTGACATTACAGAAAAGAGTTTTGGTTCCTCTTAAATAATCTGAGAGAAAAAACAGAGTTGTCCATTCATTACTACAACCTGCACCACAAATACCAGAGGAGGTGACCTAAAGCCACCAACCCCTGTGCATTAATTCCCAGACCACCAACTAAAGGCACTTTGATTAATGCAAGGACCACATGGTTCCTTGTTATCCATAAGGAACCTGCAAACTCAGCCCTGATTCCTGTTTTCCTGGTGTCACTATGCAACTTCTCTGCAATGAATGCTGAGCACTGGAGCTCCTAGTACTGGTTCTGAAACTCTGAGGCGGAAGATCTAGATAACAATTTGTTCTGGACCACAAAATGAAGATCTTCCCTAAGGAGAGTAGTATTTGCAATCAGATTCCTGTAACGGACTGTTCCCAAACTCCGCGGGCACCGCTTGTCAGGGGTATCCAACCCCATTCTTGAACAGAACCCTTTACATTCTCCATAGCTTCTCTGCTCCCTCACCTGCTGCAATTTTTCCTTTTCACCCAGTCCCTTTCTCCCTCTGAACATGCAGAAGTATTAAATTCCCACTGTGAGCTTCCAAGAGAAAGAGGCCACAAAAAAAGCATCCCTCTGGCCACCTCAGGTACACACACCCAAACTGCAAACAGCCCATCAAACACAGCCAGAAAAGAATTACCTACCCACTTTGCTCCATACCTCTTTTTCTCAGCTGTGGATCAAAACTGAGTTTCAGAGCATTTTTAGCAACCTTTCCAGAGGCACAGACTGTGGCGTAACTCTGAGAGGCTGCTGGTTTGTTTCCACCTTTGAGTCACTGTGTTTTGATTCACTTTTCTTTTCTCAGAGTAAGCGTGCATATTAAAGATGGGGTCTGAAAATACAGCCAGGAGTTAAATTTTCAGCTAGACTTCTACAACTCTGAATATATGTTAGTGTTATTCTTGAAGGATTAAAAACGAAAACAGAAGACTTTGCCAGCAATCCGACACAACTGAAGAATTGCCACTTCGTGCCACAATGTGGGACACTGTAAGTGAGCAGAGAGCAAGTAATAACCTTCCTAGTGCCAATGAGCTTATTGTGCACGTGGTTAGAGCGGATTGACTTGAGCTAGGATGAGCAGAAAGGATGTTGGCATTCTGGCTCATCCACATTGCCGATGGCAAATCACAGAGCACTCAATTCCCATTTTTTCCCAATTCTTTTATAATGTTGGCAGTATGTGCTTCTTAAAATACTCTGCAGAGCTGACGTTTATTTGCTGTTGAAAACTCTTGATTGTTTGGATACATTTTGTGCAGTAGAAAAAAACATGCAAGTGTCTATAAAATACTGCTCTTCACATTTCTTACCCAGTTGAGGAAGGAAGACTGTAAGTACTTGCTGCCTTAAACTTCACCTCTTGGAATCATTTCTATGTTAATGCATTATTATGTGATAGACTCTGAGCAAGGGTCAAGTAGCTCTCCAAAGAAGGAACATTGTGCAATATTGTGAAAGTTAATGGGAACATCTTTAAATTATATTGAAAAGAACAAAGAGTGGATTAAGAACACCTTTAGGTATTCCCCAAATTCACTTTATGTTCATTCAGGTCTTACAGGAAGTAAGATAAAAGATTTCAAATGGCACTGAGATTTTTTTTTCATGTGTTATACAGAAGAGACAGAGGTAATTCCCACTCTGGTTTAAAATCTTTCCTACATAACCCTCTCAGTCCTTTTTCATCTCCATGTGTTGCTGTCGCATTCCTAATTTCTATGCTGAAGTACTCCAGAGCTGGATGGACCAGCCCAGAGAAAAGTGCAGCAGTAAACGCTGTTAGAAAAACTGTTTAGAAACCTCCTTGCTAGGTCCTCTGAGATGAGACAATGCAAGGAACAACGCCCTACCACCAGCAGACGTTTTCATCATCCATGTGCCCATACTCTTGCTGTCTCATGGCAGTGTATGGGAAGACACTCTACAAATATACTTGCAGAATCACTGTGCTGTCCTCTTCAAATCTCTCCTTCACGCTCTTGCTATAATTGCCAAATGCAAGTGGATAGGCAAAGAACACAGTTTTCTAACACATTTTTTTCATATTTATATTTTCTAATGAGCATATAAGTCAAAACATGGTCCAGAACTTGACAAGGCCTAGTCTTTCTCCCTTCTAAATGATAATTATGTTCACTTAATTTGTCTTCATCGAGAAAGCTCCCCTGGTTTAAGCCTAATCCTTTCACGTTCTCACAGAAAAAAATATAAATATGAAACTGAGGAGAGGACCACAACGGAAGAAAAACAACCCAGCAGTGAACAATCTTGGGTGCATACTTTACTACCTTGTGCTGTCCTGACTCCTTGCTGTCTAAGACCTGATTTGCCACTTGAAAAGCACAAATAAAGGAGCCACTTGGATGCTGGACACCAGGTTCAAGCACGGAGCTGACTCCTGATGTCCCTTGTTCCACCTCCTTTCTTTCCAAATAAAAAGTAATAACAGAGAGTATAAGGAACAAACCATGAATAGGCCAAGACCTGAGCACAACTTGACTCAATGTGGAAAGCAGCCTGCAGAAATCTGGAGTTTGATGCGCTAGGGGATACATCCAGGAAGATGCAGCTGTTGGGAAGCTTATGGTCCCTAGTACTTCCCACAGAACCAGTCTAAGCGTATGTCCCAGATAAAGTTAGTCAAAATCCTGGAAATGAGGGAGCCAAGGGCACAATGGTAATCATTTTAATGCCCTCAATATGCAGTTCAAAACAGAGGAATTTATGTAAATAATGTACTTGATAGGCTTGGTTTTATCTATAATGTCTGTGACATCGGCAGGTCAACATGAAACAAGAAATAGCAAAATCAGCTCAGGTACAACAGAATACAGACGGTCCCGCAAATTTCTCTGCTGCTCTGCTCATCCATTACACGTTGCATCTAATAGCAGATGAAGAATAATGACAAATCATATTTAATAAATTCAAAATGTGAAACAGTTGAACTAATCTGCATTCTTGCTGATAATTGTAACTGATCTTCAATATCAGATTGTTACCAATCTTCATCTAATGAGACAGCAGCTTATTGATGAAGAAAAATTGAGATTTTGTTTGCATTGTACCAAATTATAATTACCTAGAAATAAATACTCTATTGTCATACATTCAAAAGCAAACTTAATTTCAATGCAAAGTAAGCATCTTAAAACCCCATTTCTCACCCTTTTGGCTAAAACGTTGCGTCTACCTTTTTGACTCACAGAGGTACATGCAACTGTCAAACAGAAGCACCTGCACCCGAGTGAATTTTCTCGTTTGAGATCATCCTTTGATCTATACCTGATTATTATACTCAAGCCAAGAGCACTTCATTTTATGATCAATACAAGCTGGACATCCAGTGTGTGCATTCAGTATAAGTAAATGTTAACATTTTTAAATCATAATAATATCAGGAAGTTAAGATGCTGCTGAGAATAAATCAATACAAACGAGCAGCGATACCTATGTAAAGTATGAACATACATCTGTTCATGATAGGAGCCCTCATTTCTAAATACTCACACACTTTTTCTATGGGAGAATTTTTCATTTCTTTAAGAACAATAAAAAACCTATCACAGCAGTGAGAGGTGATATATGAGTCTTTCCTTGCAAAAAGCAACACGTCAGAGTTCAGCTAGTTTTGCCTAGGGACATTTAGTTATATGGGAGAGATGAACTATTTTCGTAATCCAGAAAAAAAAATCAGCAGTCTCTCCACCAAAATTTACTTTTAGGCTAGTATTAGTGATGAAAAATCTCAATTAGTAAGTGTTGCAAGGGTTGCAAGTACTGAGGTAGTACACTGTGCTGAAAACCTGCTTATAATTTTGACTATGGCAGAACTGTGTTACAGTTGTGTCATTTTGAGCTTATACCTGATGATGACAATCACTTTTTTCTCTGAAGTGCCATGCTCCCATTGAAGAATGGGACGTGACAAGGGCAAGTTTTTTTCTCCCAGTAATTCACTATGGGGATTATTACCCTTGCAGCAGTGGAACCCACAAGAGCAACTTTAAACAGACCCCTTCCTTCTTACACATCTGAGTATATCTGTGACATCTGCTGTCAGTCCAGGTTGCTAACTTTTAGTTGACACAAAAAAGAAGTGTTTCCTTTCCCCTGCAAAAGCACTCAACCTTGCCCCATGATGATATGCCGCCTTACTGGCTCAACCAAAAAGTTTGGCTGTTTTGACTGCATGATTTACATTATCTCTTGCAAGTTAACTTGCTCGTAGCTTTGCTGTTCATTACCTGGAACCCGTCACATTTTCTCCCACCCCACTGCTACATGGACCACACAGTTTCACAAATCAAAAATAGTCATAGTGAGGAATCAAAAAAAAAACAAAAAAAAAACAATAGCCCTAAGAAACCCTTCCTTGTGTTTGCAAAGATAGAAAAGTGATACCCCAGGATAAGGATCCCAAAACAGCCCTTTTCATGACTTTCAATCTATATCTTTTGATTTGGACCAAAAATAGCACCTCTAAATCAGTGCACTGTGTAAAAATAGTAGCAGCAACAATAATAACAACCCTAATAATGAGGATGGAGCTCTTTTTAAGCCACAGAGTTTGATTCTAATCCAAAATTAATTTGTGAAGAGTTACAGTATTTTGTAATACTTATGATCATTGTTTCCTCCTTCCATTCAGCTTTCCGGATGCTATTTATAAGAAGATGGAGTCACTGCCTTGTCTTGGGACGGGCCCTCGGCACAGCTATATGCAACAAGCCTGACCAGGCACCAACCTGGGGGCAGGTTCTTTTAGGGAGACCGACAGCAGCCTCCACCCAGTAACAATGAAACCTCTGTTCTGGGATTAACTGTGACATAAGAAACATGCTCAAGAACAGGAAAGACAGTGGCAGTCCTGATACGAAAATGTCACCCCAAGACAGAAGCACCCTGATAACCCTCTCCAGGGCTTGAGAAAGGACCGCAGGTGGCTGCTGAAAGTTTGCTAAGGCAGCACTTTAACTGGGGGTCGTTATATCCCTGCAGCCACTAAAAGCTCACTCTTTTGAGAAACCCTGTATGGCCTAGTGGAAACTAATGTCCGTGGCTGAAAACTTCCCATAAAGAGCCTTCATTTCAGACCTCATTTAGCTTTATCTCCTGCGAGGTCATGAGATAAGCAAGCATGCCTCAGTGTTTGGGACACTCTCTGCATCGAGTCTGGAGCCTCAGTGCAGGGCAAGATGTGGCCAGGATGGGTTCAATGCAGGTTACTCAGGGAAGCTTGAATAAGTAAAAGGCTACTTCTGACCTTGCCTTGCCTTTCAGGGCATCACCCTCCATGCAAATCCTACCTCTGCCACTGGAATTTCATGGCTCTTGCAGCAGCCCCAGCAGCTCACACCGCCATCACCTGATGCAGCCTTAGGGTCACTTTTAATTAATTACTGGCAGCTGTGAAGGAGACACCGTTAAGTCATAACAGGCACTTCTGCAGACAGCACGGAGATAACACATTTTTTCTTAAATGTGAACAGTGCTCTGGAAGATTGCGGAGGTATTTAGCACTCTGTGTTTTCAGGGACCAGTTAAAAAGGATCAGCAGAATTGATTATGTACGCTGGAAGTGCGGAATGAGAAGTTCATTTTCTCACTTCTTCTCATACCCACGCCAGCAAGCATTAATATCCCACACAGGCACAGGGATTACAGACACCAGCAGCGCAGATTTCTTCCCATGCTTTTACGCTCCGTATAAAAGACTTAAGAAGCTTCTTGCGCTGATTCAAAAACATACTGCAAAAAAAAATGTGTATGTAGCACAGATTACTGAAGGGTTCCTTGTACAAAGACGCTTTATCTGCATTTTAGGGAATCTTTCCTTGCAAAATACAATCTTCAAGTTGCTGCAGAACATCACAGCTGCAAAAAGCTTTTACAGAGACCTTCTGCACCAACTCATTTGCTAATGTCTCCTGTTGACTGATCTAAGCCTGGCCTCAATCTTCTTTTAATGAAAGAGGAAGGAAGAGGATACTTTAACAGCTATAATTAGCTCTTAGTACCTGTCCAAAGAAAACAAAACAAAACAGCACCTTTAATTCCCAAGGCTTTCTCAAATGCCCAATGGGACATTTTTCAAGAAAATCAATATACGTCAACAAAAATAAAAATAAAAAATAACTCCTCTAGTTTGCTCTGAGGCTACTGGGGTGGCCACCTGCTTTTGGCCACTGCATGTTTTCTGCACCACCCTGAAGATCTGTATGTGACACAAGCACTTTCTTTTTCCCCCCAGAATCTCACCTGATTCAATTAATGCAGCCACCTTCCTACAGACTAAAACACTGCATTTCCTTCCAGAGTTTGACAGCCACCACTTCCTGTAGGGCGGACAAGATGTAAGCTGTGCCGGCAGATGCGCTGTTGCGTTCAGGACAGCATTAGTTTGGGAGCACAAAGTCAATTTCCTGCAGTTCAAGGACAAATAACGTGGAAGACAGCAGCAGGGAGCAGACCAAGGACCACCGATGCAGTGCTTTCCTCCTCCTGCAGCAGGAACGAATGAAGTCTGCGAATCCTGAGGAATGAAGAAGCTCAGCTTCCACTTCCAAAAATGAACGCTTGTTTCCTTAGGTCTATTTCTGTATGCAAGGAATCTGTGTTTTTGTGTTTTGTTTTTTTTTTTTTTAGTTTGTGAAAATAAGCTTTTGGATGAAATATTTACTAAATGATGGGCCAAAATATTTGATGACTGAATAAAAACAGTAACGTGGCTGCTTCCCTAACTGCATAGCTCGATAATTACCTCTTATAGGGTAACTGATACATACATAAATAGATTACATACTTAAAGTTCAGATTGTGTTGGTTAGATAAAGTAGTTACATGTCCTCCAACAACAGCACAGATTGTGCTTTCAGCTTGATTTTATTCGCATTATGCAGCCTGAATAATTTAGAGAAAGAATGATTCACAGCAAACTTCACAAAGAATTTTGAACTATGTTGGAATGCATGTATATAAAGACCCAGAAAGATAGAGAGACTGCAACAATTTTGTGCAATGCTAATTTAAGTTTACTTTTCCCCACATCATTTGTGATAAGCTACAAAAACCCTACTTTTACATTTGCCTGCTTAATGGCAAATGAGAAAATAAGGAACTTTTCCACAAGCAATCCTTCAGTCTCAGCAGAGGGGCATTATTTTTACATAAAAATATTCTTGGCAGAAAAACAGGATTTCTAAATATATTAATGCCTGCTGCTTATAATTTGCACTGTAAATTATAATCATCAACAATTTTCACCTACCTGTCTCTTGGTAAAACACTAATTAAATCCAGAGTCTGAAAAGGGGCGGATTGAACCTTACTGTCTTTGAGTTTACACTGTCTTTTACATTCAATTACACCTAATTCACTGAAAGCTTCTGAGGGGGAGGATTGCTCCCATTTCCCATGAAATGCCTTCTGAAGGAGCCCTCCACGCCCAGCCCAAAAGTGGATTTATGTAAGAACAAGTATCAAAACCTTACTGTATCCAGGTTGTCTAAACAGGTCTCATTTCCATGTCCAAATTCATATAGGTGGTGACACGCACAGATGAAGGCCTTAGGATTTCTGTGCCACTTTTGTCCTCTGAACTCTTCTCCTGATGCAGCACTGTACACACCTCTCTGCATTTCTCAATAACACAGTTCAAATGCTTAGAGTCTGTCATTATTGTAAACTGAAGATGTATTGTGAATAGAAGAAACCTTTCACTTTTTTTTACTAATACAGTCACTTTTACCTCAGCGCTTCCTGAAATAACAACACAGCATTTTGATTAATAAACATGCTGCCCCACAGCTGATAGAGGTAGCACCTGCATGGTGGGTAAACTGATTTCAATGCCCTGGATGTTTAACAGCATTTGCTGTGGTTAGTGGTATTCAGACTATTTTTGTAACTAAGTTGCTTACCAATTATTCAAACTGCAAAAACTTGGAACAATGCAAGGCAAACTACAAAACCGGGCTTGTGTCACACGTATTCATTTCTCTGTGGTACAAAGTTCACTTTTGAAGGAAGTCTCCACCTACATACTCTGATTTGCAATGAACTTTTCTCTCTGGTATCTGTGAAAAATGATGAACTTGGCAAGAACATTAACATATCAGATCCACTTTGTGACAGAAATACTTCTGTAATTTAAGAAATATCACAAAATACAATTCACGAAATACAAATTGTAGCCCTTACCATCTATGATAAATGAACTTTTGTTTGATTATCTCAAGGAACTGCTAGAAAAACACCGGTCACATACACTTTGTTCCTCTAACCTGTTGGTCTCATGCTGTGGAGAAGGGAGCCCTCCTGGAAGCGGCATGCAGGCCGCAGAGGCCCTGCCCCAGGCATCAGGCTCAGGGCCTGCAGCTGAAGCAATTCCTTCTGAAGCAGCCCTCTAATCAAACATGCTGCAGCATCCTGGTGCTGAGCTGCCACAGGTGATACCTCTGGAAAGGCAGGTTGGAGACAGAAATAAATAAATAAACAAGGGGAAAGAAAAAAAAGCTGCATCTCTGCAGTGCAGAGCTGAAGCTCCAGGCAGGCGACCGCCACAATTCCCTTACTGAAAGCTGCTCTACAACTAATAACACTGCCTCCCTTTAAAATAGCTCTGTGATTCTTCAACAACAGTGAAGAAGAAGATCTGAACGCTTCCTGGGCTGTCTCCGGTCCCAGTAAATGCTTACTCCAGCTGTTGGAGCTTTTCTGACACCGAGTGCTCTATGGGATCTCCCCTGCACTAAGGCTGCTCGTTGCCCTACTTCCATGCTACTTTAATATTAAAACACACCACCAAGGGTTTTCTCCTTTTTCACAATCCAGAAAAGCTACCAGGCTGAGATGCTGTATGCTGGGATGAAAAGCAAAACATCGAGAAACATGTTATTTATTCCTGCTTTTACTTCTTTCGCGAGCTTACTGACAGAGTACCACTTACCATTTCACTCCTTGGGAAAAAATGATCGCAAAAGCCTGTTTGCTTTTTATAATGGAGAACAAAATCCAAGGGTCAATTTTGTGTAGCTTACTTTTTTTTTTTTCTTTTTTTTTTTTTTCCTGAAATGGTGTAGGAACTACCATGACAAGGCACACTGCAATAGCAGCTCAGGAAAGAAACTTGCTGTGCAAAGACTGAGTAGTGCTCAGCAGAGGAGAGCAGCACAGACTGGGGGCAGGCTGTGCCCCACACCTTCCCCCTCCTCCTGCTCATTTCTTCCCCAGATGCCTCCAGACACATGGGACACCCCCAGTCCAAGCACCTGCTCAGTACCCCCACCCAAGCCAGGAGGATGTCAGTGTGGGAAAACCGCCTTTGGAAATTATCTGGGAAATGAGAGTAGACACAACAACTACTGAACATCAGTACAATGCTACAATGCTAACCAAATGTTAAGATACAAACCCCGAAAGGACTGCACTCTTTGTAAACCACGCTGCTTCCAGACCCATTTCCCCACACACCACCAGCTACCCTCCCACGGCAAATGCAGTGAGTTGCATTTATCAAACACATTAACAGACATTTAGAAATGCAAACTCAATTGCAGGTCCACATGGCACGTGCTGGTCATAAAAGACTACTGAGCCTTTGTAATGAACTGAACAGAAAATTTCTATGCCACATATCACTTGTTTACAGGAGATGATGTCTGCTGCCAGGGGTTAAACCCAGAGTGTTTGTCATCTGCGTTTTTTGCTCCCTGCAAAACTGAAAGAAGTGACAAGTAACACTCATAAAGCAAGTAAACGAGAGAAAGCAGATACATAAAGGAAATGTTGTTAGATTAGGCAATACAATAAACCCAAGGTAACAGACAACAGATCAAACCGAACACTTGCTTGTTCCATCCCACGTGAGGCTGTCTCTTGTCTGTTTAAACACATCGTACCTGCAGTACTCTGCCCCTGAGAAACACTTCCACGCGGGTACACCTAAAACCATCGATCTGCATAACACGTGTCCTTCCTCGTCTGTGCATCCTCTGGTTTCATACCCCCAAGGGAAAGTTACACCAGGAGAATCACCTGCCAGGTGACAGCACGCTGGTGAGAATCACCGAGACACACGGTGCTCAGTCCTGTATCGTGTGCTAGCAGAGGAGGCTAAAAATTGAGTCCACCGAATGCTGTCAGACCACTGGGTCAAAGCACTACCATGCCCACTGGAACAGCAGATCTGGAGCTGAATGCTAAGCACTATGTTTATTATGATAAAATGTGTTTACTGTGATTTATGGCATGCATGACAAAGGCTGGCTCTTGATGCTAAGCTTTCACACTGTATGTCCTAGAGCTGACAAATGTTTCCAAGCCACGCAGAGGGATTAAGGACAGAGCAGAGATCTGTCTTCACAGAAATGTGCATACAAAAAGCAATGCAAAAACTAGTATAAAGTGTAATTTCATTAAAAATAAAATCATCCAAATATTCACACTGCTTTAAAACTTACATAATCTGTTACACATTATTGCATACTGACTATTCTGCTTTTCAAACACATCCTAATAATGTATCCTAAAGCAAACAGCACAGCATAACTAAATAAAAAGTTTTGCATTTTTTCTGGACCTGCAGCAGCTGACACAAGGTTTTACTTGCATTTGGAAGTATTCACGAATCAACAGTGGCAGAGTAATAGTACGAGTGATTACCAAGCAGGTGGTCCAGTGCTACATTACTGATATATTCATGTGTTCTACAATAACCCAAAACTTCCGAATTTCCTAGCAATTTGCAGGAAACCTACTGATAGGGATGTAAACCCAAACGAGGAGAGACATCTAAAGACCAGCATTCTTTAGAGAGCAAAGAGGAGCGATTCAGCTCAAAGGCAGTTTGGAGGCAAAAGCCAGCGACCTGTAGCGCCCAGCAGTTCTTCCAAGCAGAGCCACCAACATGTACCTGGATGAGGAAATCAGACCGAATTTACAAATGGCCTTTGAGAAAGATGACAGCTGCCTAATTTCTTCATTTATCAATCATTTATCCATGTGAAGGTCTTCCGTTTTATTTCAAAGCAGCTCAGTTTCTCTTAAGAGGCTTGATTAGGAGCCGTGCCAAGCGCTGGCTGAAATGCAGACACATTTCTTTGTCCACAGACTCGATGACAGCTTCAAAGAACTGCAGTATAGTTGCAGTTTAAACCTGCAAAAAATGAGGGCAGCAACCTGTGCAAACATCTCCAAAGTGATACAGATGCAAAATACTCATTGAGGTTTCCTGTCCTGGCCTAATTTTCTCTGCTAATTTCTTTTATGCCTCTAGTACTGGTCCTATAAGCTTCTTCCATCTGGAGTATTTGCTAAACAATTCATTAGTTCTCATGATTGCTCTTCCTGTTCTTTTTTGGCATGCCTTACTGTTTAATCTGCCAGGTATAGATCTTCTCTATTTTCTTCACCTGGACACAACCTCAGCTTTCTGAAGAACCCCTGTACTTCTAGCAGCTATCCCTTCCCTGCTTTTGTCCAGGAAAGACTCCATTTGGATTTTCTCCTATCTCTTTTGATAGTTATCATGCTCAGAATATCTCACATGATGCCTTCAATCGTCTCCATGCCATCTGCAAGAATTTCAATTCAGGGTTGATTTTAACAAGTTTCCATGTCAAGTTGTTCCCTTTTATCAAATGAAGCATAGCAGTAGCATAGATATATTTTTGGCCTTGGTTCTTTCTGTAAACAAGTTTCCTGGTTTCATTTATGACTGTACCCTTTGTATTATTCTGTATGTGTTTCCACACTCACCTAAGTGGAGTTCTTACATCCTTTCAGAAATAAAGATCTTAGTTTTCATTGCTTCTAAACATGTCTGATAGAAACGATCTTCGTTCCTAGCACCATTACATTTACATGCAGATAGATGGCTTAGAAAAAACATGGGTAGTAGATGTGCAATGCAGGAAAGCAAAAGGGCAGTCAGAGTATACAGAATATTTTCAGTGAACCATAGCGGCACTCTGGAAAGAACTCTGAAAGAGAAGTCCAGACCCTTCAGTCTAGCTTTGCTGTTAGTGAATATTAGAGAGACTGTAAAAATAATGCTTTTAGGCCAATAACATTGTAAATTAGAGATCATAAAAAACCTATGCGTTTGCAGTATGCAGTATGCTCCCTCTTAGCAATGAATTCATGGCTTTTGACTTTGGTTCTTCTGATGGACAATGTATCAGGAAAAACAAGACAGAAGTACAGACAAAAAGCTTCCTTTCAGCCTGCTGTCAGCAGCTGAAGTTTCAATAACTGAATTAAAAATCTCTACCAACCAGCAGGTTTTGCAAAGAAGATAGTTCTATTCTTGGGATTTCCCATTACCGATGTAGTCCAGACTCAGAATGTGCTCCCATTTCTATTTATCCACAGTACTCCTACTTGTGTGCATAGCAACTGGGTAAGAGGAACAACTGTATGCCATTTTAAAAAATGCAGCAAATACCATATTACTTCCGTTAACTCACAACAGTCTAGAAGCCTTGGAGTTGCTGATGAGTTCAAATTCATGGATTAAAGTTAAGTTTTAAATTTACAAATACATCAACCATTCCTTGGACTTGCACCATTCCTAGCACTGCCGCTTCACTCCAGCACAGCCATTTATTGTTTGGGTCCATATGTCACCAGTGACACCCCACAGGGCAGAGAAGCCACTGAACTCTGTAAGCAAGTCAGACAGGGATGCCCCTTAATGCTCATTACTGTGTGACCAGAGTGAATGCTATTTCATGGCTCTTCAAATCTTACAGTAAAACAAAAAAAAACAGGACTTAAAGGAAGCGTGTGATAAAGAGAGTAATTTGCTTTCTCTTGCCAAGTGCTCCCCAATTTTAGTAAAAAAAAAAAAAAAAAATGTGGTCTATATGCTACATAAATATATCATATACATAAAAACAACATCTATCCTATACTAACCCTGAAAGTTCTAACTGAATTCTACTAAGGTTTGATGTTTCCAGTCCCAATTTGCCATGTCCTCTCAAGGTGCCAATTCAGACCAGCTCAACAGGAGTTTGCTCCCACGGCTGTTGAATCCTTGGCCTCCAAAATCTTTCCATCAGCACCGTGACCGCCAGCTGCGGCACTGGCAGAGTCCCCATTAGGAACAAGGGAACACCCATCACATCTCATTTCTCCTAATTACCTGACGTGCTTTACAAGAATAACAAGCTCTTCCCAGTATGAAGATCTCCATGAGTAAAACCGGTAAATTAGAAACTCCAGTATTCAATTGTTTTCAATAAACCAAAACTTACATTACCAAACTACTTAGATACAGAGGTTTCGCAAATAAACCTTGTTTTCAAATGAAAGTTATACAACTATCGTCAAATTACAACACAAAGGCAATTAAGGGAAACAGCTAACAGAACATCAGATCGTCATTGACTGAGAGTTCAAAAGAAGCATTAGTCAAAGATAATATTAAGAGCCATCTCATACCTTATTTAAAATGATCGGTACCATCCATTAGAGCCAAATCTCATCAGCAGCCAATAATTCCTTAGAAATTAATTAAAATATTTGAAATAGCCACAAAGGCAAAGAATTCTGTCTTTGCAGTAACGCTGAACTTATGAAAAGATGAGGGCGGAGTGACAAGAGGTGGCTTTGCAGCTACTGATACAGACATTTCTGTAAGAAATTATTCTGCTCATACTTGCACAGAATAAATGTTCTGCATGGTACTGAACAGTGCGTGAATAGATCCAGTCTCCACCCCATCTCCTTTTTCCCTCGTTCCATTCAGTGCAATGATGCCTTATTCTCTCTAAATGCTGTTTAACAGTCCTGCCAAGTGGATGGCTGTTATTTCAATCTCAGAAAATTTACATTTTTCCAGGAGGCTCAGTGCTGTGACCACTGCCCTGGGGAGCCTGTCCCAGGGCCCAAACACCCTCTTGGTGTATGCAAATGCTTTTTGTCCATTCAGAAAGTTTTTGGGGTCTAGGTATTTTAAGGTCACTTTAAAAACAGGATGGAATTACACTGTAAACATAAAAGCTAATATTATTGCTAATATTATTCAGAGAAAACAAGGGGCACAAGTGCTCTTGAATATTTTTGGAAAAATACATCTTCTTGTTCTGTACTTTCCCATGAGTACTTTCCCAAACTAACCCTCTTCCATCTCTAAGTGGCTAGTCTTAATTAAATGTGGAGCTGGGCAAGCGGGGTTATTTCGGTGCCTGGATTTGTCACATTCCCAGCTCCTAACTCATATTTGGGAGGTCTATAGCCAAATATCCCAATGAGGTAGCAATTAAGACTACGTGTAAGTTGATGAAAGGGGAATTTTCACGGTCAATATACTCATCATGTACACACCACGCTCCCCTCGAGCTAGCATAGGTTGTTTTGCAATCACAGGAAATGCCGAAAGGGCCAAGGATCAGAAGTGTGATACAGGCACGTTCAAAATGACAAGCTCAGAAAATTTCATAAAGTCGGTAAAGACATGTCCTTAAACAGTCAAGCAATACAAATTGCCTACCACACAGCACATTAATCCCCATCTTCTACTACGGTCTTTCGTTTCATGCTTGAAGATTTTTCAGGACTAAATTTTCCCCTCCCAAGTCAATTACATGTTACTTCTTTCATTCGCTGTCTCTGGCGGATCTTCCCCTCTGCAGAACTGGTTTTCATGCCCAAAACACGCGCTGAGTTTCTTCTCCTCATCTCAGCCCAGTACTCATCACCTCCGCATGACTTCCTCTGAGCAGCGAGGCAAAAACTCACATAAATCCACTGCTCGCTTCTCGGTGGCTGCTTTTCTGGGGCTCTGCTTGACCCCGCTGCAATGTGCTTTAGCGAGATTTCAGACAGCTGTGGCTGATTTCCCAGCATCGGGTATTTTGGGGAATAATCACTATCCCCCATACTGGAGTCACTGTGTATGTGCTCTGCTGCACTGCTCCAGTAGTGGTAATGCTGCTGTGAAACACATCAACCCCATCTGTAGGAATCCCACTGTGGTCTTAGTGAGTGTGCTTTCCGCTGCCAGGGCAATGCTCCACCATTTATTGCCTTATCTCGTGGTACACGCCCCAAAGGTGCTGTTTGTTTTATCACTGCTGGTGTAACACGCACAGCACAGATAGCTTTAGCTGTGGTTTTCAGTTATTATCCCAAGTGGAGTTCCTGCTTTTGATCTGCAGCATTCTCTTTTGTATTTACCAGATTTTTGACGATTAAGTCTCCCGACACAGACCAGCAGCAACTTGGCCCAGAAATTCAGATTATCTGATTCCTTTTAAACACGCTCTCACTGTTACTTTCTATTTGTACCTCTGTCAATTAAGTATCATCAGAAAATCTGTTGCTTTGAAACGAGGCATTATACCCAGTCATTCCAACAGCGAAGCAGCCGGGGGCGTCCCTAGCGAGACGGTGTTCTACCACTGCTAAGGATGTCCCAGCTTAATCAAAAGAAGTCCTTCATCACTTCATTACTACACTTTTTATCTTGCACTGTTTCACAATGTTCAGACTTTGATACTTTCCCAAATGGATTTGTAATCACTGTAACAGCTTTCCCACCTATCACACTGTACAGTAGTCAAGCTTTGAGTTATTGTATTGAACCGTCCCTTGCTTTAATCCCAATCTTCTACTGAATAAATCCTCTCATTTCAATTACAACTATCTTATAAATTCTACCGCTCACAACATGTGCATCGCCCTCCCTGACAAAAGATGAATTTAAGCTATAGGTTGAAGATGCTCAGCCAAGATTGGGAACTTGTACAGACCACATTTATTTGCATCAGTCGCTTTATTAAGAGCTAAGTGTGGAACAGGCGCGGGAGCCCAGGGGAGAGCTCTGCCGAGCCGTGCCCTGTCTCTGCCTGGCACCAGGACAAGCCCGGGAAGGGAGCAGGGACGGGACAGCAGGTAGTGGCTCTTCCTAGCAATAGTATACAGCATCTTGCTGCTAAGACCTCTACGAGCTGAGGTTATATCCTCATGGGGCACAGCCTGTGATGGATTTTCCCTTCCCACCCCAGCTCTTCCAAAACCCCATCAGTAGAGCACTCCCCAGGGCACAAACTCTGCCCACAGGGTGACTACACCTAGGGGAAGAATGGCTTCTCTGCTTGACCTTGCCCCTGGTGTCAGCTAGATTCACCATGTCCTTCCTAATTCAGGTATTCAGGATTTCACGCTACTCTATCGTAAATACAAGCCATTTAGTTTCCACTTTCCCAAACTGAAGTGTGCCAACCTCTGTTGTCATTCCACGTAAGCCCTTCCACATTTTGGATCACCCTTACTGTCTTGCCCTCTATTTTAAACAGGTCTCCAGTAACTCCCTCTGAGTGACCCAAACTGCACCGTACACAGATTATTACCATAATGCTTTCTGAGTTTGCTGTTGGTTCTTCGTCCAGTAAGTCCAATATTAGGTTGTTCATTCATGACTGTCAAAGGACTCTCAGCCAAACCACCCATCTTAATCCTAACTTCAGCATAACTTCAGAGCACCAGCAGTTCACTGTTCCACCTGAACTAAATAACAACAAATTCACCCAGGTGCTCAGGACCAAAAAATCCCTTCTGCATCTACCATCCTAAAAGGCTCAGCACCAACAGAAAAATTCAGAAGAGCATAAGATGCTTTGGGAATTCACTGGTAACCATCCTCTGCACTGAAAACTGTTATTCCTGCCCTCTGGTTCTGTCTCGTAGCAACCCATTTGTGTTCTCCAGAAGCTCCCTGTGTCCCACGGCAACTTGCAACCCCTCTGGGATGCCCAAATTCAGGGGAATTCCTTTCACCACTGGCTGTGGCCACTGCTTCCTGAGGTGCCTGCCTTTACAGTGGATACAACTTGTTATCCTTAATGTCTAATTTTGTTCTCCCTTTGTAATTAAAGTATGCATGCAGCTGAAATGCAACTACATATGGATTTTGCAATAAGAGCACTGGTGTGCTACCATGTATTACTGCCAGGCTGCATTCTCCAGTATTGCCCTTCTTCTCCAGCAATGTTTTCTCCCAGAACTCAAACATTTGACAAATACTTTGTCAAATACTTCAGTCACCCTTCAGAATACTACGTTTTCCTTTCAGACTACAAAAATGCTTTTCATGTAAAGTCCTGCTTTGTCTCCTACCCATCCCTCCTGTCTCAGCTTCACAGATCACTGTGACATGCAGGAAGGACCCTACTTTTACGCTAAGGGCCAGGACCATTGCTTGGAGATCAGAGGACAGAGCTCTTTGAGTAAGTAGTAACAGGTTGAGACTCCTCTGCTCACCATCATGATCTTCATGAGCTACCACCATTGCCTTTTTACTGTCTTCTAGCTCTATTTCAAAATATGTTTTCTTCTTATACTAAGTTTCCCATTTCTCTTGCTAAAATTTTTCCATTTGTGGAGACATCTGACTGCCCCTCATTTGTCTTTTTGTCTTCCTTAAAAATTAATATTCATAAATCAGAAATCAAACCTGTAGTAACTCATTTCCATTACAATGAATACAGACCTTTTGTATTTGTCCTTCTCATCCACGTGCCTGTATTTCTTACTTGCTCTTCCATGTACTTGATTTTGTCCCTTGAAACACAGTTTTAAAACTCCTTTGGAACACTGCCTACTCTTTCATATGTTTTGTTATTTGAGATGTAAGCTATCTTTTTGTTGAATTAGTGTAGTTTCCAAATCTAGCCCAGGCTCCAAAAAAATCAGCACCTCTCCCATTCGAGTCATGCACTGCCTCTCCCATGTACAGTAGGGTTTGCAGCCTGTTCGCACCTCTCCCTGCTCCTTTGGCCCTAGGAGGAGCTCTCCTAGTACCATTTCACCTCCCCCTGCTCTGAAATGAGCTGGTAGTGAAATCCCCTCCAGCAAATTTAAGCTTGTGTGCATGTTGAGAGCACCAAGCTGCCAAACAAGGCTAGTAAGCAGACAACACACACTTCTTACCTTTTTACACCTGATGGTGAGCTCTGGTTTCTTTTCATTGTGTATTGTCTGCAGCTTCATGACATTGATTTTTCCCCCAGTGAAGATGGAAATGTGTCCCATTTGTAAAACTATAGAATAAAACCACTGTGTAGCCCACTTAAATTGCAGGAACCTTTAGTCATTGGGCAAATAGATATTAAAAAAAAAAGTATAAATCGGATAAAAAATGCTTTAAAAGTTATGACTTCCCTCAAAACAGAAACTAACCATCCTTAACAGGCATGGAGCATCTATAGCTATTTTTTTAGTGCTCAGTATTTGTTACAAGACATTCTCTCCAAAGGAAAAGAGCCTCCTCCAAAGCAGCAAAGAAAGAATGAACACACTCAAAAAGACAAAGCAAAGGTCCTAAGCTGTCTGGAGCACTCCATTAGTCCCTCCACCTTCTTCCAAGGTGTAAGCTGTACAAGGACTATTTGTACAAGGACAGGACGGAGGACGATCTCTACCTACCCACATACTACTAACAGCATGGCCAAAATGGAAGCATATATAGCTTTAATGGGCCTACCACAAGCATGCTGCAAAGGTCTTAAAAAGCATTCCTAAGTTTTTATTTTTACCAGGTAATGGAAATTGAGTGCAGAAGAAATTAGATGCTTTACTTACAAAACAGAAATTAGGCCCCCTTCATATAGCAACAGGGTAAAATTTTGTCAGTAAATATCTTTCTATAACCCAAGTAGAAAAGTATACCCTAGTCTCCACATAATTGCAGCACTGCTATCAAACCATGATGTGCTGGAGTGGTGCATTTCCCTTTAATTAAAACAGAATTACAAAAATGAACCCTTCCATCTGATACGCCAACCCACTTAATCATCTGAAAAGAGAAACCTGAACACTCTAATTATTTGCTTTCTGAAGGGTCAGAAGTCCAAAACCACACATGGAAGCGATGCAAAACCTCTGCGAGCAGAGCTGTCAGATCTGAAGCCGCGGCTGTCGGGCTTTGTTACCTGCAGTGCAGAGCAAGGAACCCAGGGCTGGGCGAGTGACCACTCCGCAGCCACAGGGACAAAAAAAACCAACACCAAGTGTCATCCAATACTTTTAAAACATAATACAGTAAGTGGGCAAGGTGCTCTCCACAACCATTCCTGCAGTAAAACTTCACTTCAGATATTGCATAAGGCCAGCACAAAAGTACCAGTCATTGAACAGGATAGAAAAAAAATATTTTCCTGATGCATTCTCTTCTTTGGTGTACTAGGAAAGCTTCTAGGTAGATTCAGAACTTTTCAACATATTTTTAAAAGTCTTAAGCTGTTATTTCCATTTTTTTTCCTTTGCGTGTTAAAGATGATGCTTTAAAAAAGGATACTACCCATCCTCAATCTACTTAGATTTCCTTTGTGTCATACACTAAGAAATCCATTAGCTGAAGAACCCTGACTGTCTGGAGTGAACACAACTGGTTTACATCAAATGAAAATCACAACAAATGAAAATGCAAGGTTTTTGTTTGTTTTGTTTGTTTTTGTTTTTTAAAAAAAGATGTACGTATCTGTCAATGCCAAACAGCTCAGACTCAACTTTCATGAAGGATAACCTGTCTTTACTATCGCTCAAATCAACTGCAGAGTCCCTACCTTTGATTACAGTTTCAAAGAGAAATTTGGTAACTTACGCTATTGGGGAGAAAAGCTCTGTACTCTGCTTTCCCTGCCTTTCTTTTTAATGTCTTGTCACATAACTCAATAACCCCAAATTTATGGGGGTAAAAATAAAACCTGTCGCCAGCACCAATCTCCTTTACCAAAAGAAAGGAGTTCATTAACAGTGAGCAGTGTTTGAGCTGGAAGGAGTACAAGAGCAGGTAAGCCTGGGTAAATTCAATATACCAAAGGATGTAGTTAGGATGTTTTTGTTTTGTTTTGAGAAACATTTGAGTAGAGTTGCCTTTCTTACAATATCGTTCATCAATACTGAACTCTGCAAGTCGGATCTTACTTACTGTAGGCCCGAATGTTTGTCTCAGTGAGACCGATGGCTGTTCTGGCTGCTGAAGGAGACTGATGGACGAGTTAGACATACTTAAGATCGAGCAGTGACGTTAAGTGTTGTTTTAGCGTGGCACAACATGAAATAAAGCACCAAATAGTGAGCTCTCCTGATGCACTGCCAAAGCTGTGAAATTAACTGACCGCAGCTTATGCCTAATCATGTAAACAAGGTCAACTGAGGAACAAAAAGGCAGCTAAAGGTCTGCCCGCTTTGTAAAACAAAGTAAGTGCAAGTCTCAGGCTGAAACCTTGGCTTTTACTGAACTGCAGCAAAGAGGAGAACTAAATCTATCTTTTGCCTGAGCACACCGCTTACTGCACAGCCTCTCTTGGATCTGAAAGGTTCATACTCAAGCTCTTACTTGAGGGTAGTACCCACGATCCCTGGGCATTAATATTAAATGTCAAAATTATAAGCAATGATTAGGGAAGGAATCCCCACATTTATATCTAAAAAGAAGAGACATTAAACAGCATCTTTGAAAAGATGCAAAGCATCAAGTTCAACCCAGTTCATCACAGGTTCTCCTGCCTGTTTAATTTTTACTGATTTGACTCCAATGGCCAGGCTCTCACTCCTAGTGGTTTTCTAGAAACCTCAGGGTGGGGGCAGTGGAAAGAGGTTGCTGAGTATCTTAAGGGAAGAGCACCTCGGTCAGGCGCTTTGTCCTGCCTGGGGTGGCTTCATTTGTATTTCAAACCTGAAAACTATCCCATTTGTCCCTTAATTTCCCCCAAAATGCTAACTGTGAACATTTGGACAGATTCAGCCAGACTGAAGGGGGAACACAGGGACAGAGCGCTTCTGCGATGTAATACCTATTCCAAAACATTCTTAGGTGTTCAACATGAAAAATGAAAATAAAATAGTCACTAACAATAATAAATTAGAGGAGTTAACACTAGCCTACAGGAAATTGTTCCTTGTAGTTTCTAGTAAAGAATTACTAAGCTCACTAAATGTCAACATCAAGAAACAATTTTCTTGATTTACTGAAACTATAAAGGTGGCTACACATAGTTCAAGAAAGTATGATTTTTTCCCCCTCCTTAACCTTCATAAAATAATTGCCATTAGTAGGACTTCATGGATTACACTGGAAAATAGTGGGTCTGAAATTGCTTATGAATTAAAGCTCAGCTTTTTTCTTGAGGTTTAAAGCTTCCATTGCATCGCGGACTTGCCAGATAGGTCGACATACAATGGATTTGGAAAATACTGGGGCAACAAAACACAGACTGGGAAGGGGAAGCAGTTAGAGGAAAGAGAAGGGCTGAAACAATCCAGTCCTCTGTTTGCATGAACGAGCCTGGGGACTAAATTAAATATTTATCTGCAGGACAGGAACTCTTTCTACAATGAAGAGCAAAATTACACTGTCCTTGTGTCTTTGGCTGCAGAGCAATTAAAAAAAAAAAAAAAAAAAGGTCATTTTCATCTCATTTAAATACTGGCCCTACTGCTAAAACTTACAACAAAGGTACTATGTGTAATGGGAAAACATGCTAAATAGAGCACATACCATTAAAATCCTAAAACTATGGGGTCATAGTGAGCTGTCAAAACATAATAAATAGCTGTTTGCATTGCTGTGAATTAAGGTTAGTGATTTATTTATTTTTTAATAGTGAGGAATGTAATTTCTGAGGTGCAGAGTACTGCAGTGATGTGCTGAGTCTCTGCAGTGGGCCAGCGCTGGCGGAGCCGGCCACTGAAACCCATCCAAAGCTCTGCCTAGCTGCTCTCACTGCCCCATCCATTAATGATCACCTGAAATAATTCACTCTGTTGGCACTTCTCAGAGCTTCGTGGTCTGAAAAACAATGGCTATGCAATTCAAGATGCAACTTGATAAGAGAGAGGTTTTCTGCCAACTCGCAAAATAAATATTCTGCTTCAAGAAAAGCTATTCAAAACAACACAGCTCCTGAACTCTGTTTTGTGCTAGAGACAGACATGTGCTACGATAAAAATTTTCAGGCGAAATATCATAGCCACAAAATATTTCTTAACATCTCCCAAGGGTGTTTGTGCAGCAATCCACTTTTTTTTTTTTTTTTAATTTAAATAAAACAATGCAAAACAACAACAAAAAATAAATAAAGCAAAACCGTGAAATTTGCTCTCTAGAAACATGTCCTTGTTGACCGCCTCCCAGTAATTACAGGAAGGAATGCTCTGCTGCAGAGAAATACAGAGCTTCTTTACTGTCTGTCACAAACAACATACTCTGCGGTTCACAGGTGCAAAACCAAACAGACCGAAGACACATTAAATTGTAATGCCAATGAGTTGTGCAGTACAAAACTACAGTTTTTTGAGTGATTAAATTGAGGCAGTCAGAAGTTTCAGTCCAAGGACTATGCTGAAAGTATTTGCCATTTGTTGGTTCTCCCTCCTCTACTTTTTTTTTTCTTGGCCTCGTCAACTACACACATGCACAAAATATGCTACTCAACTTATTTAGCTGTTTAAATTTAATTATTTTAATTTAATTTAATTATTTAGCTGGGTTGTTTAAAACCCTTATTCTGCTCAAAAAGCTGGGATCACCTTGGGGTTGCAAGTGAGATTTCTTTTTTTCGTGGCAGGACACCTATCCCTGTGAAGGTACTACTGGCCCAAACGAAAGGCTCCAGCAAACCAAGCAAAACAGAAGGGTGCTGGGGGTCTGGCTGACATAACAGCACCCCCTGGGGGGTATTAGGATTTGTTGTAGCAGCCAGAGATAACCAGACTCCCTGATACCTCCTGCCTCATTCTGTGCAATTTTCTTCAAATGGTTAGCAGCCTATTTGCGATGTCACTGCCTCATTACATTAAAAGATCTGACAAAGACTGTTCCTTAATCAACATCTAAGGATGCCATCATTATCCCATGAATTTGTTTATACTGGTAATTAAACAAGCTGAACACATTCAACAGACTAAATCCAGAAATATGCAAGGAACTGATATACAAAATTCCCTGCTCATGCTTTTATCTGCCTTGCAGGCCTCCTGCCTTCCAGCTTTTCCATCTTTTTTTTTTTTTTTTTTTGAAGAACATTTTCAAGACTTTGATTTGATAAAATTCATTATACAGACCAAGCTGATGAAACTTCAGCTTCCTTCAGACATTTCTGCCTGCAAAATCAGAATGCTTAAGGTTTCTCAGATGCATCCCAAAGCCCGTTTCAATTCTTTCTGATTTTGCTGAAGGAATCTAAGCAAATATCATCTATGGTTATAACCTTGTACACCAAGACATAAAAACAGATCCATACAACAAGAGGTGACAAATGGTATGTGGAAAAGCAAGCTATTTCAGTTTGTGCATTTCTGTACCTCACACAATTCTTCCAAAGGTCTTATGTCCGTAGTGTCTCTGCGGGGCATATAAATATGCTGAGAAGGGATTCTAAACAAATAATCTCATCCCAGTCTTCTCTGTACCCTACCAAGACTCAAACTGTTCGTGTGACACCACCAGGCACGTCACAGAGCGTCTGTGCAGACACAATGACATCGCTCAATGTCAGTGCAATACTGAAAGCTTTTAAGTAATGACAGTTCAGCACACATTTTTCACAGTGAACGATGATATAGCTGCTTTATACCTTGAAACTGCATGCTTTCATAAATTCCTGAAGGCTCCACACTGTTTCTGTAACACGGTTGCTTACACACAGCTACTAACGAAGAACACCAACACCTGAACCAGTTTCCACCAGATTGTGCTAGCAAAATGCACTAGGTGGTTATAGCGTATTTTGTACTTACAAATTAATGTTGCCACTTGTGGACAACGTGGAGTTGCTGTTGCTTATTGCAGCTAATGTTTGTGTTGCAGGACACCCTACCACTTCTAAGAGAAGGGACAAAACCAGAGCATCTGATGGCTGTATCCCTTTGAAGCTGCCTTCCTAACACAGCAGCCGCTGAGGTTGACAAGTAACTATGAGGTGTTGCATACACACTCAGTCCCAAACTATTAGATCATGGAAACAAAATCCATCCACCATCATATGGTAAACTAAATATGAGAATATGTGTAGAAAGGAGATCAGAAAATAGGGTTTCTAAACCACTGAGCATCCACAGCTCAGCGCAGCCTGGCATTTCTGCATGCTGTCAGGTTTGTGGTGTGCCTGAACGTCTGCACGTAGCAGCACCCACAAAGTTGCAGAAGGAATTCTCCAAGTAAATCGTGTAACTCTGTATTTTCACCCTAGAACTACGTGCTAAGTCTGCCTTATTGAGAATCTAAGACAACTTGCAAAATTCCTACAGTGTTATAAACGAAAGCCCTTCCCAAATATACCCTAGGCACTTTGGGCAGCTGCTGGGGTTACCGAGAGCAGGTAGGGCATGTCACCAGGCTGGCCTTCCTGGAGCAGGGACCATTTCAAAACTGCCAAATTACAGGAAACACTTCCTTCTAGTTTGGTAATCTCTGCCAAGTTGATAATGACCGCAGAAGTCGCCAATGTTGCAAGTACTAAGTGGCAATTTCATTGGCAATTGCAGCCAAGGTATTGAACAGCAAATGGGGGGAGAAATCAGCAAATGCTGCATTAAGAGTACATTGGTCCTGTACATACAAGAGGGTTGAAATCAGGGAGCAGAAAAGCTGACTTGCAAAAAAAATGAAATAAAATAAATAAACCAAGCTCACTAGAATTCTTCTCCCATTTAGATTTAAAAAAGGAAAAACCCTCTCTTTGATTCCAGACAAATCCATGCAGCCAATACTCTGCTCTGAGAAATTGCTCCAAATACTCAAGTCATTCAAGTAGTCTAGGGATTATCACAGTCTCCATCAAGGTAAACAATCCAGTACCATTTTTAAATACCAATCAAAGAGAACCGATAGAAAAGCAGACACTTAAAATGGTAATGAAAGAGAAACAGGTTATCCAGATATAATCCCATTTCAGCCCCAGTATTGGGAGCTTTTTATTTCTGTCTCTACAGCAGCTGAGAATAAATGAGAGCCCTAGCGAATGCACTAATACCTGCAGTCACTCTGCATCCATGGCACTGAAAGCTCATTGGGTAGGTCAACTTTTTATGCTGCTGGCTAGCCTGCCAAGTTGTTATTTCTGTCTACATGGGGGCACCACCCCTCCCCTTGCCTACAGGTTCCCTGCTGAGCATCCTGGATAACCTGCGACAGTGATGTGACAAGTTGTGTATTTAGGTATTAATTGAAGCATTACCTAGCGAAAATGGAATAAAACAAAAAAGCATCAATGGCTGAGTGAGCCAGGCAATACTGGCACTAGTTAGCACTCTGTTTTGATATTAAACAAAGATTCACTAAGGAGGTATCAGTTCCAAGACGTTAGGGATTTAGGAGTATTTTCCTGATGTATTTGATTTCACTGCATAAAGAAGTACATGTATATATGCAACTACAAAGCTTTCTTTTTTAAATCCTAGATCAACATATATTAAGAAACATGTAAGCAAAGGCATGGATACTGTGCATCATTCCAGGGCACCCAGTGTCTTCTGACAAGTGCACAGTAATCTCTCTCCTCTCTCCTATAGGCACTTGTATGCTCAGTACCTCTGCGAGCATAACACACCCAAACACGGAGTGCTGGGACGATACTGCCAAGGCATCAGCTTGTTGCCACTACAGCGATGGCTTTGTAATGGCCCTACTTACAGAAAATGGACCACAATCGCCAGTTTACTACTTTGCAATTGCGTGGTGAGGTTTTTCCTGAGTTCGCTGTTCAGCACAGGTAACTGCTTTCAGGCTGCCTATGTTGTGCCTCTTAATGAAAGCATTAGGAGTTATACTACCCTGCCATTACACTCAGGCTCGCAGAGAAGGAGCTATAAAGGAAAGGCATCGCAGGTGTAATTAATGGTGAGAGCACCGCAGCTGAGAGAGGGGACCTCTACTGAGAATCACCCAGGAAAACCAAAGACAAAGGTAGTCCTTAAACCGCTGACTGCAGAAACAAGTTCTGATCCAAAAATCAAATTGACTGCAGTCAACAGGTACTCTCCGTTTTGTCCTGCTCTGCCTTGAAGTTGCTGTGTTACTGGAAGACCCTTTCAGGCTAACGCTAACACACAGCAAAATTACCACCTCCCAGCATTTACCCTCAGCGAGCCAGACCACATTTGTGCAGTAATAAATGCAGGCTGCTTCCCGCCAGATATCGCAAGGATCATCATTTGGATCACAGCAGTGGGCTCCTCAGTGACAACAGGAAGGCTGGGCATGCACATACAGCTTCCAGGAGGCAACACAAAGCAGCGCCAGCACTTGGGAGCTGATCTCCCCTGGCACAGGGTCAGGCAGAGGAGCATCGAGAGGCTGGAAGGAGAGAACAGCAGGCAGGCACCCTCCAACAGCAGCTGCTGAAGGGAAGGCCTGGTATATGGGAAAGCACTGAAGAAAGAGCAGAAAATTGTTTTCCTCTTCTCCCAAAGGGTCTACAACACACGACCGCTAATCTCCTTCCCTGTATTTGCCTACATCCTAAATGTACCCATCTGACCTCTTTATCTTTTCATACTCTTATTACCTATGGTTCTCTGGAGGAATTCTCTCTGGATATTTTACACTTTTCTTTTACTCATTACTGTGACCGAAATCTCCTATAAGAAGGCAAAAGCTTCAGAGCTCCTTCCTTGTTAAATCTCAAAAATCTCATCAATAATAAAACATTTTGCTGTAAGTGACAATTTGCAATGGCTTATTTGCGCTCCAAGACTCTGACACCAAGGAAGAGAAATCCTTCTGTGATGCACCAAATCCCCAATCAACCGGAAAATTAGGAAGAATAATGCAAGGCTGCAGATCTGTGTAAATTCATTTTCCATATTCATCTTCCACAACTAAGTTTCAAAAAGTGCTGACTAATTCTGGGTGCTCACACAGGCAGCAGGCACTGCTGTACAGCCAGGCCAAGTTACCTCCGTGGCTTTTCTTGTGCCTCTGTACACTTGCAATAGCTGACAAGATTTCTCTCTGTTTGGGAGTATAATTTAGGAACAAATTCGCTTTGGGGAGGAATTGCCCAGTGCTGAGATACAATTCAACTGAAGTTCAAACTTCAGAGTCTATAAAACTACCTATAACCGTATCTTGCACGGGGAAAATAAATTTAGGGATGTACACAGGAGAGACAAATCACAGAGATAAGTATCATATACAAATCTACAAAAGCCACGTAATTACTGCATTAGAGATCCATGAATGATCTCATTCCTGTTTAGGACAGAGCTGCTGATACATTAAGGATGTCCCTGCAGGAGTGCTGCAGCTCAGGCCAGACGCCCACTTCTGAAGTGGCCATCGCCATCGCTCCCACCACACAGCGTGGCAGTTTGCACTGCAGTGAGCTCTAGGAGCACAAAAACTGGATTCCTGGAGAATAAAACTCTGAAATCTAGGCGAGTCCTGGTCTTTCTGCAGCTGAGGTCCAGCCACCTAAGGGGACCAAGCTTGAGCCAGTCTGTATGAACTCTCCTGTACCTGCCAGTGGTTGTCAGGGCCCAGCACCAACTGTGTCACCCTACAATGCACCAAGTCTGTGCAACAAAGCTTCTACTGAAGTCTTGCCATACTGTAAAGATGGCATTTCCACTTTCGGCTGGGTTTCTCCAAGAAGCAAGGCTTACTTACCCACCCCCATGCTACTGCCCCCATGTCCTTCCCCAAAGATTTTGTGTGGTGGTGGCAAAGCTTTGGAGACGCAAACCATTCCTGAGAGCAGGCATTCAGGCGGAGGAGAGCTGCTCCCCAGCACGCCTCCAAGGCTGTGGGTTACACTTAGTGTTCGTTAGATGACATCTGCTAACGAGGTGGTTGTTCTGACTCCCCGGGAGAGGGAACGGCCCCAAGTTGGTGCCTTGTGAGGGAACCTACAGCCCAGGGAGGGGACACAGAGCTGCCAGGACACCAGGCCTCTCCGTGCTCTTGCTGAGAGCACGAGCGACAGGTTCAGCAGCATTTCTGCACCTCGTATATATAAAGATGAGCTCTCCCCTGAAAAGTGCTTTTAACACGAACATGTGAAAAGGGATAAATGGTCAAACATCTGATGCACGGCTCACATTTTGCCAACTTACCAGCTGTAGCAAAGCAGGCATGCTCTTACGTGGAACATCATACAGTACCTTTTGTACTCACATGAGCTAGCATTGCCAGTCGCTGTGTTAAAACCTGTATTTCTCCCTCTGTAAATATTTTTTTCCTTCCTAGTGAACGTGGAAAACATCATTTAGTTCTAGGAGCACCTTTGCAATTATCTTAAAAGATTGTACAAGCCAGTGCACAGCAGCACCAGCCAGAGACAGTCATTGCTGCAATATTATTTTCTTTTCATCTAATTCCATTTGCAAGACCTCTAGAGGGCAGTGAATAAAAGAAAATAAAGTACAAGAAATAGCCAGAAATGTTAAATACAATATTAAAAACTGGGATCTCCTCTAATTATTCCCTTGCATTGAAAGCCTTCCAGGTAATTCTATGGATTTATGGATTAACGCAATGGGATTTCTCCACCCCCAAATCTTACGCTCTGCTGCAGTTTGCACTGACAGACCTTACAGCAACACATTTCCCCAGTCATTTACTTCATTAAGCAGAAATCACTTTCCTGCAACTAAGCTAGAACATGCAGCAGGCCATCTTCTTTCCATGGTGCTCACGGGCAAACAAAGTACTTATTTGCCTTCAGAAAGTCACACTAAGCCAAAACAAAAGGAAAACACAGTCTAGCAAACAGGAACTACAGCAGAACGTAGTCTCATATAACTCCTCTTTGATTTTCATGCATGTACTGGCCACAGTTCAGGCATGCTGCTAATAGCTTCATTATTCATTTCATGGTAGGATATACAATCAACCCATTACCCAAGGAAAATATAAAATCTAGGATAAAACTTGATTTAGGCACAACAGAAAAAAACTGAAGAGTAGATACAACATACTTATCTGGCCCAGTAAGAATAGCAATCAATACAGCACCAGCCCACCATTACGTAATTTCAGCTATGCTTTAGTAACTTTTTATGGCTTTACCAACCTTTGTGGGACTCAGAAAATAGCTATGCAATTACCACTGGCAGAGCTGTCCTCATGGTGAGTTAATGCCCTGCTAATTTTGGGAATGCAGAACAGGTGTTAACGCACCTACAGACACAAAGAACTGAGAGTGCAACAAAATAATGCCTGAAAATGTGTATGTTAACACATGATGTCAGGGCCCCATGGGCACTAACACACCTTGCAGGCCCCCTGGCTTGCCTTCACTGGCGTGCTGGGACAGCACACTACACTGGCCCCCAGCAAGGCCCCAAAAGAGTTAGAGAGGTAACAGATACTTTTGCCATTTGCATTTGTGAAGATACAGACTTACGTGAACTTCTGAGCCTTCTTCATGCTCCACCGAAGTTTGCTGCAGTGTCTCTGAGTGATGTCCTACAGGGACAAAAAATTGGGAAAAAGTTATTCTTTCTCATTTAACAGAATGCAGCTAAATAATTTTGCTAACATTTGCACTTTCTGTCCCATCTTGAAAGAACAAATAATGCATGCAAGTGGCAAAGGAGTGAGGAGACTTTGCAAAAAGCCATTTGACTTCTTGCCAAACTCCACACACCAGACAGGTTTGTGAAGGTCCCTTATTCCCCTCCTAATCTTTTTTCGAAAATTCTCAGACAAAACTGAGAGCAACTCGAGCTATTTTCTCTTATCACAAAGCTTCTTATATTTAGAAAGTTCTGATGTGTAGAGCAAAGACACTTGTATAGAAACATCATTACTGTAGTGAAGTGGCACTGACAATGAAAGGAAAGGACCATCTAGGCACAGACAGCCATGCTAGGGAGAGGACCACTTTGGCTGGTAACGAGAACCTACAAAGCACCTGTTTAAAAGCCAGAAAGGAAAACAGATTTGACTGAATTAGTTTCAAAGCCAACTAAATTGCAGTTCACTCACAAAGCCCACATCTGCACACATCCACTAAAGCAGATAAAAATATACAACCCCCCTTAGCAAATGCCTGGAAAAAAAAAATAAGGCCCGAAGTCACATGTTGGTCTCAAGTAATTGAAAAAATGGTGAGAAAATAACACATTATACAACTCTACAGCCAGAAAATAACTACATTCCAACTAAAGAAATAAAAAACAAGTGCGCTGGGACATATCCTTGCTGATACTTTTCACTAATGCTCCCCTAAAAGTCTGCAAAACATTAACTGCATCACTATGGAGTCAAATGTCAGTGTGAAGGGAAGAAGTTATGTGTTGCCTTACCGAGGTAGCCTGGAGGAATTTCCTTTCTCTCGGGAAATATCACTCTCCTGCAGAGAGTGCCCTACCTCTGGACTTCCTTCTGTAGAAGGAAATAGGCAGTGCAATGCACAAGAGCAAAAAGTCACAAATGAAAATAATTGACAGAAGCAAAGAAAAAAAGAAAGGAAGAATCTATCATGAATTTAAAAAATAAAATAAAATAAAATAAAATAAAATAAAATAAAATAAAATAAAATAAAATAAAATAAAATAAAATAAAATAATAAATAAATAAATTAAAAACAGCTCAAAAAGGGGCAACAAGAAGATAGCGATGCGTGGCAAGGCTTTGGAGCATCAGCTTTAGGTCAAGACAGCCCTGGGCAAATCCTAGATGTCGTTATAACTTCGTCAGCAAGTAAAGATGCCTACGGCTGCACACACCGACACAGAAAGGCATGGTACACAGAATTAAGGAGTACAGAAGTGCTGCTAGTTCAGGATCTTTTGGAAATGGAATTTTTCTTCTTTAAAGTTAAAATAGGTTGCATGGCTTTCTTCACAAGATCTTCCATTCAGCATGAGGTCGCTCCTATTTTGCTATGCGGTTTTTATACTTTCTCAAGTTACCCAGAAGTGCTCTTCAAAAAGATTAAACAGAAATCCAGATGGCTTGAGAAATTATTTCCTGACGACCACAAAGAACAAAAAAGGGATGAGAGGATGAATCCACAATTTAAGCAGGAGGGCCGGGGCAGTCCTGACTCCTGCGTGCCAGGAGGGTCTCTCATTCCATCTCAGAGGTAATCTACGTCATGTCCAGGCTGTGTTCCTAAAACAAGTGGCAGTGCTCCTAAAACAAGTGGCTTCTGCGGTGAAAGAGCACACCTCAGGCTGGAAACCAGAAGGGATGCTGGGCATCACCTTCCCCACAGCACGCGGAAACGCGCTGTTTCTGCACAGTGCCTAAGGAGAGGGACGGACAGGAGGCACAATGCTTCTGCTGGTCTGTAATCTCAGTTACATGCAGCCCTGCTTACCAAAATTATTTGAGTGTGAGCCAGCAACTCCCCACCCCAGGCATAGAGGCTTCTGCAAACTGAACAAACTGCCTGGGTAGAATTAAAGCGCCCTCCACAAGCAGATTAAAGAAAGCGGCCATAAAAGTAGCACAGACAACTATCCTCTCTCTCTAACCCTGGAAAACAACCATGTAATTGAATATAAACTAAGAGAAGCTGGATTCTTTGAAACGACCTGTTTATGGTGTGCTCCTCCGGGAGTAATCCAAATGCTGTAATGCATTCCAGCATTAATGCAACAGAGACTTTCATTTCAACTGAACGAGTAAATACAAATGCTTACGTCTCAAACAAAGATGTAATTTTGCACAAAACCACAAAGCTAGACTCGCTCTGGCTCGTTACAAAACATTATTAGTGTGAGGGCTTGCAGCTGAAGGCACTGTGAGGACCTTTCTTCAGGCTAGGAAGATGAGGCCTACAGCAGACGAGACTTTCCTGACGCAGACCCTTGGGGCCCTTCCCATCCTAAGGCAGCACTTTTCAGACCATGTCTCAAGCAATAAAACCCATCCTGACCAGTAACTTTTGCACAGGTTGGTATTTCTGGCTGCTGTCACTGCTGTTTGTAACACACTTTTTACTCCTGGAGTCGTTTGCTTAGGCAGCTGCAGGAAGATGTTTCAATGCCCAAGGCACGAGCTCCTGCCTTCTCCTCTCTTCCTCACCCTTCTCGAGCGTGCCAGGGACTTCTTCCAGCCACTGCTGCCACCCTGCAGCTCCTCGTACAGGGGAAAACGCACCAGCTGGCAAGACTTGGGCATATTTGCTCCATTTCATGGTCTTTTGCCTCAAATTTCTTGCACATCTGGTTATACAGAAAATTAGGTAAAATAATACTATAGCAATAAAGCTGAATTGCTGCAGAAAGCAATTTAGCTACGTAGGTCACTGGCAAATCAGAAAGGCTTCTGTGAACCTACTATTAGCATAGTGAGGATGGGGTAAATCACTAAAACACTGAAACATTTAATCCAGAACTTTGAAATAATCCCAAAGCTATTTTCTGACTTCCTCTCAGTAGCAAGTACATTGAGAAGCTCCTGGTAAGCACAGCCATTATGCTAATTAAAAAACAAAAATAAAAACTGGAAAATAAGAGTTAGCTTAACTGGAACAGGTAAGGCTTTGTGTTCCCTCTCCACCATCACTGCTATTGCCCTGAATCTTTAATTAGAGCAAAATGGACTTCTCCCTTCAGGCACTATGATTTACAGTTGAAATCAAAATGCGTGTTGTGTTCAGAAATTACCTGGGCACCCGTACATGCTACTGAGTAACCTGGCGAGAGCCTCGACATCGGGACTGGGAGAATGCACTGAGAAAATCTCAGCTTACCCAGCCTGCAGACTACCGGCATCCAACTGCCAGCCCCAGGAGAACAGCGAGGTAACCTGGTCACTGCCTGACTCTGCATTCACCCCTGCCTTCAGACACAGCTGCAATTCCCCCCCCTGCACTGGCCCTACCTCTTTACGAAGCTGGGTGTGCTGGGAAGTGGAGCCTAGGAGCTTGGACAGTGCTGAGGTGTATTTGAAGCGATTTGTTCAATGAGGTTGGCTTTTCTTTCAATTTTATTATTTTTTTTTTAGAATGAGCTTTCACTGTCACTATTTTATTCCACCAGAAAACAGTGGATAATTAAGAGAAAACATTACTGTAAATCAACAGAAATAAAAGGAACAACTCTGGCATCCAAATGAAGGCATTTCACAATTCAAGTCTACAAGAACTTAATTCATTCACATTCAGGTTTCTGTTCTGGTTTTTGGCCTAATTTAGATATTGTTCCCTAACCAGAAAACCACGTGGGAGACCCCATGCATCAGCTGGCAAGTGGAGATGGACAAGCACCGAGTCCTCCACACAAGAAGAAGAAATCACCTGCGTATGGCACAGGTACAGCACGGGGATGGAGCTGCTCGGCACTGAGCAGAAACACTGGGGAGACCACGGAGCATCACAGCAATGCTGGAAGGACAAACCAGAACTCAGCTGGGGTGGTGTCCACCCAGGAAGAAAAGGAAGAAAATTCAGACTCTGCTCTGGAGGCAAGGTGCCCAGTCCTGGGCACTGAGCTTACAGACAGAGGAGAGCACTCTCACAGCACTCGGGAACAACAGGGGTATTAAGGGATTTGCAGAATGCATCCTGCGAATAAAGACTGCAATAATAACAACGATCACATTCATTAAAGTGTTATAAAGAGGAATGTTTTACAAAGGAAAGTAACTGTGAATAACAGAAAAATACCAGACTTCTGAGCTTAACACAACAGAACCTGCAAGGGTGATATAAGCAAACAGAGGAGGCTTTACCTACCCAAATTCCCAAAAACCCTGCCTGAATTTCCAAATTCCCAAAAACACAGCCTGAAAAAAGCTGCAATACCACTTCAGATGCAATTTGAAACATTTCTGTCAACGTAAGGAAACAGAACGACCATCCTATCTTGCCCAAAGTGGTATTATTTATACATAACTTGATTTTAGCCCCCGATGAAATTCTGCTCATGTTTCATTTTTCAGTCTGTCCATGAAGACCTTGCAGCTGCTGGCAGACCTCTCCGAGGAAGCAGGACATGCAGACATGCACTTGGAGCAAACTGGCCAAGGCCAAGAAAGCAGAAAATTGCTGTTGCAGCTTAATAAATAAAACAATGGCCAGGTAAATCCTACCAAGATTTACACCTGTGTGTGAAAAAGGGAGGAGGAAACGTGCATTGCACTCATAGTTAACTCAGCTCTGTCCTTTTGGTTCTACTCGATACATGTGGTATACCTTGACTTAGGTGAAACTGAGAAAATGTCAATACATAATAGGAAACTGATGTAACTCTATTCTAAGAGAATGAAATTTCTTTCCTTTTCAATGCCTCTCCCTTTCAACAGTCAGCATCTGGAGCAACTGGCCCTACTTGCTCTCCTCAGAGGCGCTGCTGAAGCTGATGGCAGGTAAGCAAGGGACGAAGGAACATGGCAAAAGCAAGAAGCCTGCAGAAGGGTTAAGATGATGGCAGCAGTGCTGCTGGCTCTGAAAAAAATATGTTACAAAGCAGCAATCTAAATCTGAAAGAGCCTGATGTGTAAGGCAGCTTTTAGGCATATGAGTTTGTATCCTGCTTTACTGATGAGTCACAGTTGTGCCTTTCTTTATCCCAAGTGTGTAAGAAAACAACAAATTGTAATTGTTGCAGAAGTTCTGTCTGTTCAGAAAAAGTTACGTTTTGTCCCCAAAGCAGAGCTATCTGTCATGGCAGAGCCTTCCAACAGGGCTAGCAGAAGCATGGAAAATATCATTTTTCAGTTGCACTTTGTCACCTTCAATGGCAATGATGCCTTTACCCATTTTATTTTTCAAGTGTTTTCTGTTCATGTTTTATTTGGGTCTATTTTGCCTTTTAGCATTTCAAACACTCCTGAGAAATCAGAAAGGAAAAAAGGACATCGGGACATGTTGAATGAGATGTTAAATTAACTACCTGCATATTCAATTTGTCTTTGTGTTGGAATGGTTGCTACTACGTGTTCCTCCAGGAAAATAAATGAGGTTGAGAGATGGGAGATTTTTCTTCTTGCATAAAATTCTTGCAACAACTTATTTCTCTTTAAAACTAATAGCCTAGCTGGATCCCAGTGCCAATCCGAGTGGCAGCCACACAACACAGACTCAGCAAGCTGCTTCCAGCCATCAGCACTTACACGTTTCATAGAGGTGGCTGAAGAGCTCAGGTTCTTTGGTCTCACTGCTTCTTGTTGATAGTCACGTGGAAATACTCTTCCAACAATTAAATGCCCTGGGAGATACCCTGAAATCATGACTATATGGTGCAGTTTTTGTTCACAGACAACTAGACTGAGTGTTTTCACAGCCTCAGCAGTTTTTAGCTCACATCTCGTCAGGAAGAAGCTGTGTGTGTGCAGTGGGGTACTCCATGGGTTTATAACCAGAGGTATTATAAGACCCTCAGAAACCTCAAGGTCTGTTGAATTAATTTTGTAGGACTAGCACTTGATACCTGATGGGGCCATGACCTCATAACGCAGCTAAAAGGAGGAATGTGGCAATCTAAGGTGAAGGGAGCAAGCCTTGCAATTTGCGGGCATTCGGTATCATTATAGTAAGAACTTTCATATAAGCAGAAATATACCAACGATAAAAATATTTTACCATTTTTGGTAGAGTAAAAACAAAAACAACAAAAAAAAAGGAAAAAAACAGTCTATGGAAATCATTATCAGAGCAAGCCAAGTCCTGGCAGTCTCTCTCATACATTTGCAGCTCCGTGATTTCTGTACCCTCTGACTGGACCATAATAAAGAAGTACTGTTGGAAGTGCTTTTAATTAGGAAGCCTGTTCACTAGAGGCTGATCTGAGCTCAAAGTTCAAAGGTAACTCACTCACAGGTATACTAGCTTCTGCTTGCAAAGTAATAAATCAGTAGAGTAAAAGTACTCATACGCAGGAAGTAAAGCAGCAGCAACTTCAGGGGGTTTGATGTAGCTTATGCAGCAAAACCAAAATTAAGATCTATTTCATTTCAACCCACTGAATTTCAGTGTCTGAAGCAGAACTTCATGGTTTCTTCCTCTAACGTCAGTGCAATTGCCTGAGCTTGGCTTGCTTTTAAAGCACAGCACAGGAGGAGATAACTCTTACTCCACAGCACTGTTTTCAGCACAAAGGATGAAGGAGGTTTCACCAAATGGCTGCATCCTGGAAGGACGGTGCTTTTAGCACAGCAGGAGGAGGAAGCAGGCATGCCCCGTACATCAAGCAGGGCAAGGGAGGGGGCCTGGCCGTGCTTTAAGGCAATTCATCACCGCATACACTCAAGACTTCCTAAATCAAGCTGGAGCAGAAGTGTTTAGGGCAGCAACTCTTGAAACTACAGAGGAGGAATGTCGTAAATTAGATTGTTTCAGGGCTAGTTTTCCCACAGGAGAACAACAACCACCAAAAAAAACAAAAAACAAAAAAACCAAACAAACAAACAAAAAAAACACAAAACAAAACAAAACCCCACCAGTGATATAAGGAATTTTAAGATCAGTTTTTTCTCTTTGTTGTGAAGGCACCTTATCAGGAAAAGTACTTATCCACGTACCGTGGGGATAGTACAGATGTGGCCTCTCCGGCTCCTAAGCCATATTGCTTTAGCCCTGGAAATGGAAACAAACTGGTGGGCACTGCCACTGCTACCCTGAAACACTAGTGACCTCCAAGGAGGGACCTCTGACTTGGAGATGCAGCAATATGGACCTCACTGGCGAGGCCATGTTTCCCTGGAGGACAATCGAGGCAATTCAGACAAGGCATTCAGTCTCTTACTCAAACACGAGCCGAGCTACTGCTCTCCCAAACTTGGCATCTGACCTGGCTGTTGTGCCAAGTGCACAGCCTCTGATAAAAGCCAGCGGGCTGCTTCACTCTGCTGAACTGCAGGTCCCTGGGACAGAAGGAGACGGTGTTGGCTTTGCCTTGGTACTCGGGGTGGAGGCCTGCCAAGAATTTTAAAGCAGATTAATAAATATGCACTCCACAGCCTCTTTTTCTAAGAGTTCCAGTGTTGGGTATGGGGACAGCCTGGATTTATGAAAGTGTGGGAATGTCCCAAAAGACCTATCACGTAACTAGCAAATGTATTAAGTTCCTTCTTTTCTTAATAGCAGCTTTAAGACAAGGGCAAGTGAAGTATGTCCCGGTTCTGGTAAACGTTCAGGGCTACCTTTGGAATGAATCTGAGGCAGGATTTCCCCAACACCTGTCAGTGGGGAGGCACACAGGGTGGCCTTGCCAGAGCTTGGCATCACTCACTTTGCAAAGGGACAGAGCCCAGCACACGTACCATCATGAGCAACGCCAACATGGTCCAAAAGGAGGCTCCAGAGCACGCGAGGAGGGAGCTGAGTCTGCAGGAAGCTGAGTCTGCATCCTTGAGAAGTTTTGGTGTTGCAGGCCAAGTCATTACTGCTAACTCCTGCAGACGGGCAGGCAGTGACGTCTCCTCATGTGGATGACAGCATTTGAGCTTGGCAGAGAAAGCCAAAGGCAATGCTCTCAAACGCGCAGCCCATGAGCAGGGCACAGGGAAAGGGTTATCCATCTCAGCTCCATGCCCGCCGCCTTGTTCAAGCACCACAAGAAAAAATGAGAGGCTGGCACTCCTACCTTTCCACACACACAATTTCAGAAATACCACATTGAAAGTTTTGTGGGATGCAAGAAAAATGGTGGCATGTTCCGGCTCAGCTCTAGCTTGATTTGGAACGGTTTCCCGTACAGACAGGGCTGCATATGTTTAGAAACGTGTAACGGCAGAACACCAACAAATATTTCCTGATCTCTACCCATGTAAGGATTAAAAGTTTGTCAGCTCAATGAAGGCAAACTGTGGTTGCAAAAACAGGGTTTGCAGTGACCATAAAGTCAGAAGCAGTGGGTCTTGCAGTCAGTGTGATTTTATAAGCATTC
This sequence comes from Anas acuta, assembly GCF_963932015.1. NCBI lineage: Eukaryota > Metazoa > Chordata > Aves > Anseriformes > Anatidae > Anas > Anas acuta. The sequence continues at coordinate 2,935,308 of NC_088985.1, forward strand.
ACATTTAATAAAACGCCCACTCTGAATTAGTCACCAGTCCTTGAGTGTCAGAAGCATAGGATAAGCTGGGAAGCCTCTAAATAAACAGTTTAATCTGCCCAGAAAAGCAACAGTGGGCGTAACAGTGTGTCCAGATCTCCAAAAAGGAAATCTGCTAATGGAAAGATGGAGAACAAGAGGGTAGGAGATTGCTCAGAGGGGCCACGCTGCCACAGCACACGAACCTTGGGAGCTGAATCCAGGCAGACTTGTTGTTCTCCTAATGGCATTTGTGTGCTCTTCAGAGACTGTGAAGATTGAAGTGTCACTCTGAAGCACTTACAGTTACAGTAGCAAAGCCTACATACACTAGCACTGCTGAACTTCTCAACCAAACTGACGGATCCACCCTAACCTCAGGGAACCAGCAGCATCGGGAAGGTCACGGTCTTGTGCTCCTCTCCCTCGCCCTATGTTGTACACGATTTTGTAACTGCCCTCTCGGTTTCTGCTGTGCCTGTGTGCAAAAAAGGACACAGACCTCCTTGCAAACCAGTGAATCTGACTATGCCAATAATAAATTTCCAAGCATTTGTGGAAGATCTGGAAGAAGCCTAAGCTAAAGTAAAGAAGGAGGAGCGCAGGCGGTTTGCCTGCTGCTAGGGCTGGTTGGAGGGAACTGCTGACCCTTTGGGTTATCAGAAAAGTATATGAAAAGATGCGGGTTCTTCAAAGGGCAATGCTAATCAAGAAAAAAAAATATATCATATGCTAGCACATCTTGATTAGAATTCCTGATGACTCATATTCAAAGGCCTGCTTCTAATCCCTAGATATGATACTGACTTATCAACACAGACAGTTGGTTGCAAAGATGCTTTAAAGCATAATTGGCAAACTCACTGATTGGCATTTTTCTCTTCATCAAATGTATCAGATCTTTCACTACTTTCACTGTCTTCACACCTCACCTCTATACTGCTACGTAAGAGCAGCCATCGTTTGAACTATGCACTGGTGGTGACACGTGTAACTGATGGTTATATGTTACCTATCACTTAGGGAAAAAGTGGACTCTGCTATCATAACCGCTGAGACTGTTTTTCCTTCTGTGTTGACTTACATCCAAATACCCAACTTATCAACCTTGCAAATGCCAGTCTGCACTGAGGCAAAGAGCTGTAAAGTTCTTCAGCAGACACTTTCCTTGGGACTGAAAGGTCAGTGTTTCTGTTATTTATTCTTATTATAGAAATATTTTACTCTTAAATTCAGCAGGTCCTTCCCACTGTCCATGGAAATAATCATCGGAGAATTAAACCAAGAAATGCCAGGGCCTCAGACTAAATTATATTAAATCAAAGTAATCAATCTTGTTGAAGCGTGGACAGAAATATATACAGATAATAGACTCAATAATACAACAGCATCATACTCAAAGAGAAGTGCCCATTTCTTCGTGAAGGCAGTGTCTCAGGCAGCAAGCCCAGATCTGGCTGCCAGCTCTCTTTTGGGAAGCCAAACCTGCAAAATCCACTAAGGCTGACTCTAGCTTCCATGCACGGATTCCTTTAGTGGCACCTGTATTCTACCAATTTACAATACCCACAAAAACATACTTTCCTTCCTCTCCCTTTGTCTTGCACCTCTTCTTGGAAACCCCATGCCCTGGTTGCAGTTAGGACAGAGTTAACTTTCCTCTTAGTAGCTGGTAGGGGGCTGTGTTGTGGCTTAGGATGAGAAGAGTGCTGATAACATGCTGCTGTTTTAATTGTTGCAGAGCAGTGCTTACACAAGCCAAGGACGTTTCAGCTTCTCGCTCTGTCCTGCCAGCGGGCAGGCTGGGGGTGCAGTAAGAGCTGGGAGGGGACAGACCCAGGACAGGTGACCCAAACTAGCCAAAGGGGTATTCTATACCATCTGGGGTCATGCTGAACAATAAATAGGGGTGGCTAGCTGGGGAAGGGGGCTGGACTGCTCAGGGTTAGGCTGGGCATCAGTCAGCGAGTGGTGAGCAATTGCATTGTGCATCACTTGTTTGTACACATTATTAGTAGTAGTACTCTTATCATCATCACTATTATTATTGTTATTATTATTTTCCTGTCTTAATAAACTGTCTCTCGTTTCTCTCCCCCATCCCAGAGAGGGAGGGGGGAGAGTGAGTGATCAGCTGTATGGTGTTTAGCTGCTGACCCAGTTAAACCACAACACCCCAATAACTACTTCCCCAAGGCATGCTGTATAAATAGTTACAGCAAAGTAAACCATGGGAGCTGGGGCTTCCATAAAACTACAGAGCAGAAGCAGGAGGAACAATCTGGGTTATTAGAGGGGCCTGACATTAGTTCAGGATCTGCAGATACTCTGAGCAATACTGATGAAACGCTAGTGAAAGCACGGGGCTTCCAGTCGGACTATTCAGATTAGACCTGCAGTTGCTTAACTGAGAATATCTGTAAACTGGATTACCTCCGGATAACGAACCTATTTATGTGCCAAAGCATGTGCTTGCAGCATAGTGATCAGTGTGCATGAATGCGAAACGCTCAAGTAAGATACGTGGCCTAGCAGCAAACTCCTACTATCACTTGTAAGAATACAAACTGCTTAGGAAGAGAAATCTGATAAACTTTGCTGGTGCTGCGACTTGATCAACAATACAACAATGTTTTGTTCCCTATGGCATTGGTTTAGAGGAGAAAATGTAGGAGATCACTGTGGAAACAGGTTTAATTTGGGGCTGGAAAAGTCAAGCCCCATGGTTAGCAGGAGAAACAGACGGACAGCACCAAGTCAGGTCTCGATCCCCTGCTGCGCTCACACAAGCAAGTTTACGGATGGCAAATTTGCCACTAGGAACAGTGAAATCTCATGGTGACAGGCATTGTGTTAAAAACAAAACCAGAAAAACCCTAGAAAGTTACCTGGTACTCTTAATTTACCCCCTGCTATCTCAAAAGAGGACATGAGTGCATTTGGGAGCACCACAGGGTGCTAGAACCGCTTCCCAGACAAGCCACGCTGCCTGTCAGCAGAGAAGGAGGAGGCATATCCTTTTCTTTAAATCAGGTTAGTTAATTATGTACTGATATTCTTTTCAGAGACCGATGAAAAACTGTAAAACCATCAGACAAATTCACCAGACATCATGCTTCACAAACGAGCAGCAGGTTTTCAATAATTTCTTCATTTCACACCATTTTTTAGCATCTGGAAACACGAAGTCTGCTCCCTTTCTCTTGGTTGATATCACTGCTTTGGTTTATGGCATGCCTCTGCGAGCAACTTCACTTGTACATCAAAAACTTCAGAACGTTTATAAGTAAACGCTTATTTAATAACAAGGATTTCTAGGTCAGTTTCTCTAATTTCAGTGCTTCGAATATGAGATCTGAAAATTAACATACAGGTACCTCCTTGGTACTGCCTAACTGCACAGCAGGGACGCAGAAAGCACAGACAGCATTAAGGGAATGGGGAAACGTACAGAAACACCATAGTGCTACTACAACAGACACTTCCATGCCTACCTACAGGACTAGATTTATAGCTAACGGGGACAACAGGCATGTCCCAGCCTCAGACTGACAGTTTTGAAGATAACGTGATTGGAGACCATTTTTCTGCTCCTGAATTATTCTACCATTTTGCCATGAAAACCGGTTGAAAAACACCTTTTTGTGGAAAAATACCAGACGAAAAAACAGGAAATCTCATTCGTATTCAAAAGCTGCGACATCATTTTTGATGGGGAAAATACTTTTTTTTTTTTTTTTCTGTCCTCACACAAGGCTTTTGGTCCTTGCTGTCCAAATCCTAAATTATTTCTCTTCATAGAGCAGAGCAGCAGGCAATTTTGACACACTAAGCTTCTGCTAATGAGTTTACAGTTTTCTATTTCATAATGAGCACAATTAAATCAACTCTAGCTGCTAGCGTGCGTTTTCTTGCTAAGGGAAAACTCTATCAGTTGCTGCTTTGACATTAATATTCTCCCGAGTTTTGCTGTTTGTTTCTTAAAAAGAACAACCCTCCAAAACTATTTTGATGTGTGACTTCTCTTGGCAGAGCGTTCGCCCTGTTCTCTGCTGCTGCCAGCAGCCGCCTGACGCGGGGCCGCTCCTGAAGGAGAGCCTCTGCCTTTCTTCGTGTGTCTCAGCCAGGGAAACCTCCCTGGGCTGGGGAATGACCTCCTCGGCTGGAAGCAGCCTGCTGCTCTACGTGCCCACCGTACAGAAAGTGTGCATCGTCAGGGTGGTTCTGCCAAAAGCTTAAAGCTAGTGCCATCCCATTGCTGAGGCCATTCTGGGATGACTCCCTCTGCTTTAACCCACTTTTACCATTTTGCTCATGCATGCAGGTGTTCTTCCAGATCCCCTCCCTCTCCTTTTTCCTGTATTTATCTCCTAAATAGGTTAAAGGATTCATCTAGGATGAAGCATCCCAAAGTTAGTTCTTGTTATGGGAAATGAGAGGCATAAAGCAATCAACAAAAGAATTGTGCAAATGGCAGTCTGTGCTATATCCAGGAGCCCTGACATTACTTTTGCAAACTCCCAGGAGGTTGGCTGGCTCTAATTCCCTTTCAGCAAACCTCCCTGCAAAGCTACTCCAGCAGTTAGCTTGCTCTGAATGCAGGAGCAGCATGCTTGCTTGCTGCTTTGAGCAGCAGAGGACATATTCTGCATCCCCTGCATTATTTACTGCGGTTACTTTTAAGTTGATATTTATTTATTTATTTCAAGTTTCCATCTGTAGGCTCTGGCTGTGGTTCAAGGTCTTCTCTTCCAACCATTTCTAATGGATATCTGCTCTCCCAGACTATCTGTCCTTTAGGGTCCTAATATGACATGCAAGCTAACAGTGACAGCGTTTTTGTGGTACTTCCATTTCTAACAGCTTTTCATCTCACTACGTGTGTATAGTTTTTGGTTGGTATTCAAAATCCCCCGAATCAACTCATATTACAACTTTCTTCGTTCTTCACTATTTTCACGTCCTCATGACTTTTTCAGCCCTGACAAAGGTGTTAACACTGTATCTGCAGTGCCAAGCCACAGGCCAGGGCAGTGTTTTCTACTGTTCTAATTTTTTTTAAGAAAAAACTCTGTGAAAATGTGCTAGTTCAGATGACCAGTGCATGTCACATTCTTAAACTTCTTTTAATTTGCCTTTTCATTTTTACAATTGATGTTCTCACTCCAGATCCCTCCCCTGGGTTTCTACAAGTACAAGCCTGAAGATTTTTTGCCCAATGTTGAATATTTTTATGATATCCTTTCTATTAATATAGTATATTTTTACAATTATTGTTCATTATAAGAAACAAAAGAAAGTGCAGGGACCGTCCAAGCAGATCTTACGCTCTGTGTATTTTAATTTCTGTGTTTTAACAGTAGCTCTGAAGAGTCACAGTAATTGTATGCCTATGCCAGGAGTTATGCAGAGACCTGCATATATAATTGTTTCTGCTGTCCTTGCTGAGGTAGCCCCAGCTTTAGTGCCGCATTACAATTCAGCTCCTGCACCTCTGTCTCACGTAGCATGTGCCTGTGTGCTCCAAAGCCAGTTGTGTGTTTCCTGAGTTGGCAGGAGTGCAAGTGCAGATGCAAGAGATTTATTCTCTGAGGGAAGACAGCTTTTCAGCTACTTTCAGATAAATGCTAAGTGTGTAGGCTTTGAATCCAGCTAATGAATTCAGTGTGTGCACTAGAACAGAGGCCTGAAAGGACCACCTGGGTCACCAATCCCCAATAACTGCAGGCAAACATCTAATAAATGTTAAGAGCAAAATGTCCTGCAGGAGATCAGAGCCTGCCCTCTCCATTCACTGCGCACCATAAAGTAACGTTCTTCAAAAACACACACACTTACCAAGTGATGATCTCCTTAAGGGGATGAGTTCAAAAGCCTCAAAAATTACAGTGTAGGACGTGGGAAGTGGCGGAGGGTACAAGTGATGTGCTAGCACTCAGAGGTGGCTGGATGCACTACACCAAAACATCCACAATAGCCCATGGGACAGGTCCAACATACACAGATACAGTTTTCATGTCCTAGCTGTGTTTGGAAAGCCCCTCAAGAATTTCACTCATCTCTTTGGTTACGTGCCTTCTAATTTCCAGTCAAAATATATTCAAGACATACTTAAATCCACTTGATTTTGTATCGGTATTGCGTTCAATTCCCTCACTTATACTTCAACCCTGAATACGTATTTAAAAAGCGAACGGATCTTTGCTTTGTTACAAAAGCACTTCATGCTGCTCAGTCCTCTAACAGGGAGGGATGGAGGCACACCATGCTGGTACCCCAGGTGGAAACGTATCATCCTCTAATGAGGAAGAAACCAAAGCCTAGGCCATTTGTAAACGAGCCCTGTAGAAGTGTGCAGGCACTTCCCTGGTCCTGCTGGCTGGGCACAGCCTGCAGTCACTTCCAGAAGTTTTGCTGTTGTTCCTACACACTCTTGGCAGCCCCCAGGGAGTTCCCAGGCCTTCGGTGCCTTTCCATCCCAAGGAACACACTACTCGAATTAATCCTGCCTTGGAGAATGTGTGCCATCCTTTCCATCCTCCAAACTTTCCTTGCTGTACCTTTTTGAGATGGAGGAACAGAGCTGCATGCCACTCAAGAAGCAAAAGAAACATATGCTTACAGGGTAGCCACGTGGTATTTTCAGCGTATTTTGGTTCCTTTTGGTATTTGCTTTTAAAACCACTATTGAAACTAAAGTTAATATTTTTCACAGAAGAACCTTTCTCTACTTCACAGCTCTGTCCGTGCCCCAGAGTTTCGCAGGTCGGTGGATGGCACTGGTCACTCAGCACTCAGCACCTTGTGTGTGGGATTTTTGTCTCCCTCACTTCGTGCCCACCTACGCTGAATTTCACCTGCCAGTACCTTGCCCAGCCACTAAGTTTTGCAGAATCCTCCTGCAGTTTTTCACAGTCAGCAGTCATCTTTACTGCTCTGAATAAAAGCATCATCAGCACACTGTCATCTTTTCTAGTTCGTTTATCAGTGGAGTATCACAGGTTTCAGCACAGATTCTTCCGAGACCCCACTAGTGTCATCCTCTCACTCAGAAAACTGATCATTTAGTCCTACCTTCTGTTTCCTATCTTCAGACCGATTTTTTGTTCATCTGAACAGCTTTCCTTTTATCTGATGGAAGCGCAGCTCCTAAGCATATGATAATAAAGTAGAGCTTTCTCATCCTTTTGGCTTTAATCGCAGGGTTGGTCACAGAGCAGAGCTGAGCCCTATTTCCCTGGGGAGGGCCCAGAGTTGGGTTCATTTGCTCCCTTTTACCAGCACGACTCCAGTTTGCCACAAATCTGGGGCTGCTAATCGGGATGGGATTCTCCAAAAGGCTCTTTTCTCCTTTTTCTCAGTGGTTTCAGTTCAACTCTTCTCCTGTAATGTGTTCCACTGCACTGCTCCCTCCCACAGCCAAAACCACATACTTTTATTGGGCAGATCCTCAGAACCTGAAGTTTAAAATCCAAGAACTTCTCTTACTGGAATGTAGATTATTATTAATGCAAGTACCTAGGATCTATTTTTTTTTTTTTTAGAATAAACTGGGACTCGCTGGTGAGCTGATGTTAAAGAAAACTTTTTAGATTATAAAAGGTTCAGCTAAGAGATAAGACATTTTTGTAAAAACAAACAAAAAAGGTGAGTTTACAAATATGCTGAGTCTCTTGTTTGCAGCAAAAAAAAAATAACCTGTTACTAGTCCCTAAAAGAATGTCAGTGTGCTTATTAGTATTAGATTTTCCTGCCTTTGTTACACTAATCTACAGAGTCCACAGAAGGTTCCCACACAGTATTTGTGTCCTCCACAATATCACAAGAGTATGAAAAAATCATATCAAAACGTTGTGCCAAGGTTACTAAGGAAATACCACATAGGGCTGGTCACAAGACCTTATCCCTCAGTAATACTTCTAAGAAGTCTCTTGCAACCTGTAACTCACCTCCCAGCACATCCCACCCTAGTCCCCTCTTTACCCAGTTTCTTATCTGCCTGAGACAGCTTCTTATAATTCCTGTATTAATCTGCACCATCTCCACTTTAAATAATAATTTCCTTTGGGAACTGTACTCAATGAATGCTTCCTTGATATCTAGGCAGCCTAAGCTCACTGCATTACTGTAGTCTGAGACGTTCACCTCCTCAGCAAAAAGAAGCATGAAGTTAGCCTGACAAATTCTCCTTCTGATCACAATTCTGCATTTTATCCCACTTTTCACTTTGATGATACTCTTGATTACTCTGCATTCAAAACTTGTCCTAAGGCATTACACAATGTTGCAATAACCTAATTTGCACGTAGTTGGGGGATTTTTTTTAATTCTTTTTGCACATACATTAGTATGCACCAGTCAAAGGCATTATCCCCATATTGCAACATGCATTAAGAGTTTTTACTACTGTGGCCAGAGGTAAAATATGAAAAGTAATTCATTCCGTTCCTACAACAGGGTAAGTAATAAAAATGACAGTTTTCCTATCCCTTGCCCATCTGCACATAAATCACACAGACCCAGCAAAAACAACAACTCTCCTCTTGGTAGGAAGAAACAACTCAACTGGTGTTTTGGTATTCCAGTGTGGTTTGTACTTCACTCCTTCAAGGGCAGTGATATACCAATAGCAGAGCACTGAGAAGTGGAATGGAAGTACTAACAAGAGAAATGCACTGGGAAGAATTAGTTGATGTCATTTTTAGAACAACTGCTTACCATTGCTCATAAGGTTTTTAATTTGGTAGCAGTTCATACTTCATTTGTGTTTTCCATAGCAAATAATATTTTTTTTCCACTGAAGTTTACGTCACCAGCAGAGTTCACTGCAACATGTCAAGGAAAAAGGAATCTGAAATAATTCCACCTTCTCCTACCTTACTGCTCTTTGTCTGAAATCCCAGGCAAAAATTTACAAGTGAAAACACGACTTGAGGAGAGAGAACTCAGGTCACGGTATGTGTTTCCAACAAAAAGAACTACCTTTTCCCTGTGGTACAACAGAGCTACTGAGCTGATTCCCATCTTATGATTCAAATCAACACTTTAATTCTTGGTGACATGGAGTGTACAGCAGACACCATTCCAAGAGCTTCCTATGGATAAATTTGCAATCACTTCCCCGCAACATTTTCTAAGTTCATCTTTGAAGGACATGACTTACAGACACAAGTACATCACAGAGACATTATTCCCATCATACAACTCTATACAGACATTTCAACAGATTCCTACTAAACTTTTAAAAAGCAAAAACAAAACAAACAAAAAAAACCACTAGAAGTTAAGAAATGTAAGTAAAAAAAAAAAAAAAAGTAGTTTTCAGGAAACAGCAGTAGAAAAAGTGGGAAATAAAAGCAACAACCTTTCCAGAGGCGGACTGAGCTTCCAGGAATGCAGGTAATTAAATAGATTATTGGAGAGTGTATTTTGGAAAATGCTTTTACCAAAAGCACGCCCATATTAAAAGCAAAATTATGGTACCTTAATTGCGGTTCTCAGCTGTTGTTGTTGAGATCATATGTTGATTTCCTGGAAAACAGAAAATACAGAATTAATCATGCTCATTATTTAAATTACTGATTAATAACAACATCTAGTATCACACATTTTTCTTTACTAAAATGGGTTTAAGCCTGCAAAAGATACACGGAGAGCAGAATACAGTTTTTGATATCTGCTATTTTATTCCTGATAAAGGCAGCTTCAAATAAGAAAAATAACAAGAAAACAATGCCTGGGGTTTTCACTGAAGTAGTTTACATATTTCCATGAAGGCTGCCAAGAAGAAACCAAGGAAAAATTCACAATAACTTTCTTTTATAGTATCTACCGTAAAATATACCTATCAGGCGTTTATCTGTAATTTCTTTCTACTCATTTATATTCCCTGTCATTCCCCAACCTAAAACATTTAACATTAAAACCTGTAGAGCACCTGTTTTTCCCTCTGGAGGAATCTCTCGGGCCTCCCTCTGATAGCCTCTGGTGCCAAACTTTCTGAAGTGTGCCTGCTTACTGCCTACCTGTCACCACGGTGGTACATTAACAGAGCTGTTGAGAGAGTTTACTGAGTCGTTCAGAAAATTTGATGGCAAGTTCCCCATATTTAACATAATCCAGCCCTGAACGTTCCCAAAATTGAAATCTGAAGCTACAGAATTGCACATGGTCCCCTCTGCTGACTGGGCACGCGGAGTGCACCTAAACCAAGCCTCTTTCAGACAGCTCCAAAATTAAGGAGTCACAGCACAAGTGGCACAACTGTCTTCTACATGGTGGGCCTAGCTCCACTTGATCAACTCCACAAAAATCACAGGGATGAAATTGAGTCAAAGCATCTGAACAGGACCTTCAGTTTGGCTGGATGTTTTAAACTCTTAGTGGCTGGCTTTGAAACTGAATTGTATAGTTGCTGGGATCATTTCACCTTTCTCAGCAAAATCCGGATCTTCACTAAGAGAGCATCTGTCAGCATTATCTTCAGGCAATTTCATGTGAAGCAAAGCCATTTTGCAGGTTGCTGTTTTCTCTCTCATTTAAGCATTCGTTAGTTATCTATGTAATAGGACTCAATTGGTTGGAATATTCAAAGAGCTATGACTCGAGCATAAAACAACAAAACTTATTCTCAGGCTGTTAATTGTCAGCACAGAAGCTGTTCGTTACATTTGAGTTTGCCAGTTTGCCATGCTCTTACAGCAGAAAAGAGGCAAATTTAGGTACAGTCAGTTTGCTTTGCATTAACTGAAACTGTTGTTTTGTTCTGAAGTGGAAAAATGCACGGTAGGTTGGGTAGTAAGGATTTGTAAAATAACTCAAGGCTTCTTAAGATTGATGGAAGTTTGTGGACGCTCGTGGATATTGTACTGACTCCAAACAAAATGTCACATAAAGGCAAACAAATTGGCATTTTATTAGCCTTCAAAAAAGTATTCAAGTAAAATGGGTAAACTTCACTAAGAGGGCACTGTGTGCGAGTGTAGGAGTATGTAAATTTTTCCCAGAATAGGTCAGACTGACCAAATCATTTCTCTCCCTTTAATATATAAAATGTACACACAAAAAGAATAAAAAAAGAAAAAAAATGAAAAAAAAAGCAGAACAAACCCAAGGAATAAACAATCTGCAGCTGATGGCATCAAAAGTCTGCTTATATTTCTGAAGCAATCAAACAGGTCTAGTTAAATATATATATACAAATACTGCTTCCAGCAGGTAAACGTATGATTCAAATTTACTCCTAAAAAACACATATTCGCTCCTTGGTACAAAACTGGGGGTGGGAGGGCAGCTGCTCATGTATGCTGTGCACTGCCCAGTATGAAATCCTGGATGGCTCTGGATGGTTAGCACTAATTCCACCAAAATAATTACTTATTTCACCCCCAAACCCCTACGGCATTAAGGCTGCGGTTAGTTTGCCCGGAGAATGCCCAGCCTTCCTGCGTGCAGAAGCACACCACGGATTGCATTGCCATGGGAACGAGGCTCACCACTTCCTTTACCAACAACCTGATGCCTGTGGCCAGCAGATTTTAAGATCAACGATCGTCGTTTTACATCCGTGTAATGAAGATGCATCGCGCCCGGTGCTGTTCACACAACGCTATTCCTCATGCTCATCAAGGGCTTTTAGCTCTGTGTATTATCTTCCAGAAACATAAGCTGTTCAGATTGTGGTCGTTTTGAATTTGAACATGAAAAAGAGCGATGCTTCATCCCGGGAGACAAGACCTGGGGATCCCTCAGCTAGCAGGGCTGACTGCGTTACGCAGCCCCCACACCAATGTCCTAGCAAGGACTGGACAGACATTTGGCCTCTTATTTCTTCCCTGGCCTTGCAGTGATGCAGGAAGCAGCGAAAGGCGTTCTGAAATCCTGCTGCCATCTTCCCTTGCCATCCTTGCCAGCAGATGTATACATTGCTATTAAATTACAGAGGAAGCACAAATTGCATGTTTGTGTAATCATTTCAAAATATTTTGCTGACTAAATACATTTTCCAGGCTGTAATTCAAGACTTGCTTAATTTCTACCATTGATAACTGCCTGAAAAACAAATCTTGTCATTAAATCTGAAACAATTTTTCAGTAAATTTCAAACATCCTAGTGTTGTGGTTTTTTTGGGTTTTTTTTTGAGAAAAGCTTTCCACTTCTTTCTTTGTAACACAATAAAATATTTCACCTGTAGGAGAAGAAAAGGACAAGTTTGAGAAGAGGAAAGGTTCAGACAACTCTGCTCTTGAGAACACCCACGAGTGATGTCAAAGCCCAGAAGGACAGGTTCAAACTGCAGTTCTGCCCAGACGCTTGCAATTTTTCGTTTTCTGAAGCCTGATGAAATTGATGGGTAAGTACAAATGCCTCTAGTATATAAGAGATTCACTTCTCAGGCTTCCTGAAATAGGTTCCTGACCTTTTTCAATAGACATCTGCTGACTCTTCTGGTAAGGTGGTGTTGCGAGCTTTCAACGTCCAAGACTTGGGTCTTTGATCCGGTGAAGTCGGTTCTACTTTCCTTTGTGCTGAAGGACTCGCTGCCTCTGTGCATGTCTGTGTTCGTTCAGTTTTAATTGCCAGATCTAGGCACTGCTTAGGTACGGCCTGCTGAAGGCTGGCAGTATTTTTCCCAACTTTGCTTCACTGAACACAGCCAACTGCAGACAGCGGTAGCCACGGGCAGGAATAAGGTGCAACCAGGTTTGGGGGTGGGAAGCAGGTACCTGAGCAGAGGCAGCAGCAACAGGGATAAACTCAAGGGCAAACCAAGCTGTTGTGGAGCAGAACTGACCTTAAAATTCAGAAAATGAAAAATTCTTTGCTGTACAGTCAATGTTTCAAACGAGAAGCCATGTGGGCTGATCAGGGCACCAAGAGCAGGAACCTGGACTGGGCAAGTAGGTGCCAGAGGAGGACCAAGCCCAGAGAGCAGGAGACAGGCGCAGGATCCCTGAGCACTGAGCCTGAGAAGAGGGACCTGGCACAGGGTAGAAAAAGCTGACAAAGCAGCACAGTGGCCAAGTTGTCTCTTTCCCAGTTTTGTTGGGCTTCCTGGTCCCTAGTCCCCGAGGAGGACGTCCACAGCAGGACTGCAACCCTAGAGCTCATAGGCCAGGCCAGGCCGCCTCACAGCGAGGTGCTCAGAGACGGCAGTGTGATGATTTCCACCCCACCTTCTGGTCGGTATGGCACTCTTTATCCCTTCCCTCCTGATGCTGCTGCAAGGGCCCCTCTGACCGCCTCCAAAGCTCCTGGCCCCAGATGCCCTTCGCACCCCCACCTGCTGGAGGAGCTGGTGGGACAGCAGGGCCCTCACCACCAGCACCTCACAACGCTCCCTGCCAGCCAAACCCCGGCCCACCACCTGCAGCTCTCCTCACCTCTTCCCTTTCACTAAAATAAGTGACTCAGAAGTACTTTTAAAAGCTATCTTAAAAAATCAGCACGAAGAGCAGCGTTAGCAAAACTAGCTAAGGAATGTGAGCTCACATCTGCGTGAGGTGAGAATCCTACACCTCGCAGACATCTTCGAAAATTGCCACCTCGAAGTAGGAAAACGGTGCCTGCAATGACCCTTACAATACATGATTTCACACGTAACATCTAAGCAACCTCCATCTCCACACTTCTCTCAAAGTCCAATATTGAATTTCGGTGCAGCTAGGATATATTCAGTATGTCAAAAAATTGAGGAATATTTAACGTGTCTTTAAATACTCACAAAACCTGCTCTCTGCAGAGGCTAACCACTTTTTTTCCCCAGCTCACAAGGAAAATCCAAGAACCAATATCACTAAGTAGCTTTGGGGAGCAGGGAGCTGATTTGCTTTGCAAATATTTTTCTCCTCTCCTGTAGGAAAAATGCTTGATTCTGCCTAAAGAATATGCGTAAATGGAAGTTTTTATCACGAAAAATACTAATAAAGCAATATGTGTTACAACAACTAAAACTTATCTATTCTATTTGTAAGTCGATATCCTCACCTGTTAGTAAGCAAAACTTACAGGTGCTGTTCCTAAAAAACTCTTAGAAAAACCACCACCATCTAAAAGTCTCCATCATCTATTAATAATATGCAATGAATATTACTCTGGCATTTTTATTATAACTTTGTTAAGTTCGAGGAATGAAAACTTGATTTACTGCAATCCTTTTCTGGAAAATCAGATGAGTCATGTTTCTTTTGGCATTGGAAAGTAAACTCGAGTCAAAGTAAGTGATTTGTTTTACCATTACTTCTTGCTTCCTATCTAAAATTTCATCTATATTTATGTCAGCCTCGTTTTAATGCATGTAAATGTTGGTTTCACGTAGCTGGTGAAACCTGGTTGACTGAACACAGGAGCAGCAATAAAATTCCAAAACTATAATCCCAGTTTTAATTTTTTTTCAGTACTCTGCAACACAAACTCAATAGGTAACTCAACTGCATCTGAAGTACATGTGGATAATATATTGTTAATAAACACCCCCCTCCCAGTAATTTTTAAAAAGCCTTTCTGAATTTTTTTCCTAAAGACAGATAACTCAGAATTTCAGTGCCTTGGAAAAGGTTTACTTTTGGGGAGGATTTAATTTTTCTGCAAGGGATTGCATATTTATTGCCTCTGTTGAAGAAATCGATAAAACAGCTCTGTGTTTGTTCTGTAGCCCTCATAAGCCACTGTAGCATTTTACACTGCCTCACACCTCATCTCTTCAGGCACTGCTTTCTTTGACCAGATGTCTCATTGTATAATACAGTGCACTTTACAAAGTCATATAAATAATCTCAACAATCAACAGCCATATTCCATCATACCCACAGACTGCTGCAGAAATCGTTAGGCATAGCACTACAAGGAACACCAGATGAGAAGACATCCCTGGCAATAGTTCCAGTTAGGTACAGACCTGAGCAGATCTTTCACATTCCTGGACAGACATTAGCTAGTAATGTGTTCAAAACATATGTTTTTTTTTTTATTTTATTTAAGAAATATGTAAATTAGTCAGCTCTCCTTACAGAAACATTCTCCAAAAACAGTGAATTGCTGCAAACTTCTTTACTGAAAGGGTTGTTAGGCATTGGAACAGGCTGCCCAGGGAGGTGGTGGAGTCACCATCCCTGGAAGTCTTCAAAAGACGTTTAGATGTAGAGCTTAGGGATATGGTTTAGTGGGGACTGTTCGTGTTAGGTTAGAGGTTGGACTCGATGATCTTGAGGTCTCCTCCAACCTAGAATTTCTGTGATTCTGTGATTCTGTGAAATTTTAAGAGGCTGTCAGACAGCTCCTCTTCCCCTACAACTCAGAATTCAGAAAGGCATGTCACCTCCAGACAGACTTCCCTAAAACCAGGCAATGTTAGAAAGCTGGCCCTGAGACAAGCTAATCACTGTGACACCCCTGAGTCCAGTGTCTGTCTATTATATCAGACATGGAAAAAGCAGTAAAAACCAGACATCAAACTTGTCAGACTTTTTGAAACCCAACGTGGGGTCAATAATCCAAGCTACAGGTTACACTGCTTCACTGTGGCAATCCGTAGTCTGTGAAAGACCTGCCGCGGGATGATTTAATCAGTTTAGAAATATCACAAAAGAGAAGACAATAAAATGTTCTCAGGAGACATAAGAAAAAGTGGGCCGAATTTCATGATGTTCAGAATGGTTCCCAGAAACGTAAAGGACAAACAATGAAGATACACGTACATGCACACGCAATCCATCAGTAGTGCCTCTCCCCTTTGGTTTCTCTCAGCTCGTCATCTCCCATTCTTGCAGAAAACTCTGCCACTCTCCTGGTTTCTCCTGCTCTGCACAAAGGACGTTTCTCTGACTGACACTTTCTGTTCTTTACTACCCCAGTCGCAGAGCTGGTTTACAAGTCAGTACTGATTACACACACTGATCGCTTCCCTCTAAAGACCCAAGATATCATCTATGAGCTGTGAGTACAAACATAACTCTCATGCTTTTTTAAAGCATACAAAAAAAAAAAAAAAAAAACAACCACCTTCACTTTCAGCAGCCAAGGCTTGGTGTACAGATTCTCCAGGTATGCCCCCGGATGAATCCATCCCCAGGTGACAGAGGGGAATTCCTCTCCTCTGCTCTCTGCCCACACTGTACCAGGATTCAGCCAAAAAGCATCGTGCACTCACCCAGCAGCCTACCCCATCCTTCCTCGTGGTGTAATGCATCTGCAGCGTGTTGTTGAAGAAATCGGCTGTAATCTTGCTGGGGGAACGGCACCAAGTGCCACTGCAGACCAGCAGCAGAGAAGTACCAACATCCCCTGTATCTCTTCTTTTGCCCTCATCTCCCTCATGAGGGAAGCTATGTGCGTTCAGAGGATGTTCTTTGCTGCACGTTACAGGAGATGGCATTTAGCTAACACAACACAGGACGCTGCCTTCCTCCGTCAGCACCAGCAGGGCCCAGAAAACCCTTGTTCCATTCAGAGGATGTCTTGCTGCACAGAACAGATGGATCCTTCAAAACACAGGAGGGCCCCAACGCTTTGACATAAGGAGAAATGCAGGCAGTATTTTTTACTATTCTTTTGCTTACTCGAGCTGGAAAGGCTTTGGCTCAATTACTACCGACTCCTTTATCAAAGCATACAGTCCGGCGCCAGCCCCTTCCAACAAAACGCTCTGAATTCATGGGGAGAGCAGTTGGAGAGAAACCCAGGGAGAGGACGAGACAGCAAATCCATCTGCGCCCAGCTCTGGTAGCGAGGAGCTGGCTGTGCCCACGTCTCTCCCCACCGTGGTCCTGCCGGGCGCGGGGCCACCAGCGTGCTCTGCCGTCTGCTTCCACCACAGGGGAACACATTTAACCAGCGGCTTGGGATCACTGGGCTCTGAAACTGAGAAGTTTCATGGGCTCTGGTGATCGACTCCATTGTGAGCTTTGCAGAAGTGATCAAAAGCAGGGTGATGTCCTCGGCAAACAGCCTGAGATTCCTGAAAACTAGAACAGCATCTAGGCTCCAGCATTAATGCATCATGGCCAAATGAAAGCTTAGCAATGCACAAGCTGCTCAGATTTGTGTTGAAATATGACAAACAAATGTCAAAAACAGAGGAGGTCTCGAGATGCCATTAAGTCTGACTTTTTAGATTTTCTCCCTGAAGACTACGGGACTGGGCAGTCAAGGGCTTTGCTTTACCACTCAGCTAAGAATATCTGGCTATAAATTCATGTTTCCCATCAAAGGAATTTCAGAATTGAAAAGTCATAAGGAATGCTCTTCTTGTCACATTTCCACTTCTGGAATTAACTTATGCAAATATTAATTTACAGTCAAACTAATTTTTATAAACGGTTTACATAAGCAGCTCTTCAGTCAATAAATTAACGCTGTCGTTTTAAAACATTTACATGCCTTGTTTATGTTACTTTGTTAATTTTATTGTAATTTAGTATTGATTAATAGCTCCATGGCTATAAAGTGTTTAAACTGTTATAACTCTTAATCGTGCCATAGCATTGCTTAATAAAACAATACACTATTGGGACTAAATCAAATTAATTAAATTAATCTGTTATCCTCTTTTATGGGTAATTCAGCGCACAGATAAAAGCGGTCATGGAGTTCTTGTCATGGCAAGTAACCTAAAAAGAACCTGCATACACTGGGGCTGGGAGCCCAAATCCACCCAGCACCTCCTCACCCATGGCCACCCTACAAAGGCGCCCTTCTTTAGCCCTATCAGCTGTGCAGAGCCACTCAATGTTTGGCATTGCTTAGTACTTGCCACGACTAAATTAGGGTTTAATTATTTCACGCCATTTCTTCATGTGACAACATCGTTTAACATCACAACCCTGTCCTTGATGAGATGCTTCCAAACCTTTCTGAAGCTGGTCCCATCCCCACCTTTGCAACTCTACTCGGTATTACGCCACAAGTCAATGAAGAAAAAGAATTAAACTTGACAGCCTCACACTTAATACTTGTCAGAAGCCCGTGGCAAACTTGCAAACACTCCTGTGTGACAGCACACACGTAAGGCAACGAGGTCTGCATCCAGCCGTCACCACGCTAGGGGTTCCTACCCTACCTCAGATCTCCCACGCTTGCTTCTGAGAATAGCAGACAGAAAAATGTTAAAAGAAAAAAAATATATATTTATATAGTAATTTTACTACTAAATATATATCAGCTGTATGCTTTAAAGCGAGGCGTTTAAAACAGATGCCAAGGGTCCCCTGCTAGACTTCTACCACCTCTCCATCCCTATATGGGTCCTGGTTCTGCAGATGCTTTAGGGGTAATTTCATTAGTCTGGTGCCTTGAATATGAATCATCGCTCATTATTTTAGCTTTATCTATTCCTCCTTGCACCCTTGAATTATCCTCCTTAAAGTAGTGGAAAAACTCTGATTATATTTCCACTGCTTCTCTTGATGAGAAAAAGCATTTAATTAAACGTTTGTATAATGTTATTCAACACCTCATTTTTTTTCCAAAATGAGTACAATGCATTTCACACCCACCTAGGAACTAAACTCAATTTAAAAATACCTTAAGACAGATATTTTACCCCACAGAGTGTCAAAACATTCACACCCGAAACCCCAGAGGCTGGCTCATCTCTTCTGCCTCCGCTCCTTTACGTGAGAAGGATGGGTGTCTGGGTGCATCACAGCCCTCTGACAGCCTGCCAGAGATGGAGCACAACTGCCCCACTTTTTGGAAAAAAAAAAAGAAAAAAAAAACAAACCGGAAGTTAGAAAAAGGAGCAGTTTGGCTATAAAGGATTTTGAGATGGCTAAACTGATATGACTTCCCAACTTTATCTCACATATTTAATACTTGATAGGTGACACCTTTGTCCTAATCTTAATTTAAATTTTTCTGCCTCCACACAATATTTGCAGATAGGAAGTTTTTGCCTAAACATAGCCACCTCTGTACAATTTGTCCCTTCCCTAATTATTTACTTTTGTAGTCTGCCCACAGGGCTTCACTGCAGTGATTTTTTAAGAGAACTCAAAAACACAAATTCTGGAAAATGAAAGGCTGAAAACTACTAAACAGAAACACCTTTGGGGCTGGCACTACCTGGAGGTCTCAAACGTTGTGCAACTTCTTTACCTCAGCAATTACAGCACTTTTGATAGCCGGGGTGTTCCTGGACGAACTGTGTTTTTTTTTAAGGACTCTTCTTCCTCCTAAACTTATTTTGTCTGCTTATTTCTGTCTATTTGCTTGCTTGTTTTTTTTTTAGAATGAGGAAGCTGCCCGCTCCACCCTGAGCCTCGCTGCCACTCAGTTCAGGTTGAGTTTCCTCCCAGCTCCTCCACCCCTGCCCGCAGGACCCCCCAAAATGTCCTTGCCAGCCCTTTTTGGTGGCGAGCGTGCCCCAGCCACCTCCCCGCCTCCCACATCGCAGAGATAAATTAGGAATCAACACCTCTCCTGGAGAACGGTGTGGATGTGATTAGGAGGCCTTGTGATTGCTAATTAAGAGGGAGGAAGGCAGCTGGGCTCTGGGCTGGTTCACCCTGCATTTGAAGCACAAGTGGAGGAGTGCCTAATGCTGCGGAAAAGCAAAGAGAGCAGACTTGAGTCTGAGAGGGGACTCTCAGTAGTGCAGAAAGAAGCTCCCTAAATGACTCCGGCAAACACGAATGCTTGAGAAAAAATGAGCTCTCCAAACAGAAGTGCTGCCTGGTGCCACGCAGCCACTCGTGCAGCTCAGCCGCAAGCTGGCACCTTGCTCCAGGACGCCTACAGGGGCTGTAAGCACACACCTCGCTATTACAGACCCCTAGGACCAAAGCAAATGGCTAATTACTAATTTAAGAAAGTCACTGCCCACAAATGAACATGCTGTTGTGACGTTTCAATTTCGTGACTGTGTACAGAGATAAAGATGATGACAGGAACCAAAGGAGAGTAAGGAGAAAAGAGAAAAAATCAAGAGTGCACCACAAAGTATGTGGTTTGCAAAAAGCAGCCTGACATTACGCTCAGACAGGACCGGCCGTTAATCATTTATCCCTATTATTGTAATTATTCACAATCATTTCAGAGCTTGCCCTCATCACAAGCAACTATTTAAATTTGGGAAGTGTGCAAGGTGTTGTACCTGCCTTGTCCTGTATTTGGTACAAAAGTAGTCATTTTTCCTCTGAAAAATCCTACGTAAATGCAAATCTTAAACAGTAGCCTGGAAGTGTGTTAAGCTTCAGAGCCCTGTTTTGGTAGCAGCCGAACGATGGCCCTGCCATTACGCTGGCTGCCAGGAGGTGACCTGATGCAACTGAAAAGCAAGCGAGAAACAGAAGGAAAAAAAAGGAGAAGAAAAAAAATAAAAAGAGAAAAAAATAAAGCAGAGGTCTTTGGTGTTTGCTTTCTACAACTCCGTTGTTATGCTAAAGCACTTGGACCTATCAAGGAAACACAAGCACACAGGGATTTCTCTGACATGGCTTTCTCTGTTAGCCCCAGGTGAAGGACTGAAAATTCAGCACTTCAGACGTTTCTGCTCTGGATGTCTGACCACGGCAGCACACACCAACAAGCCATTTTGCAACTTTTGAGCTCCATGCACTTGTACTTTCCTCTCCGTTTCTAGCAGGTCAGCAGCCACCTCTGTCTGTAATGCATCTGTCTGAGCTGCCACCCAACTAGCTCAACAATTGTGGTTAAAAATAATTAAATAACGATAGTAATGATATCTCTTGCATTCCAGACGCGTACCAACCTCACCCACAGAGCTTTATCTTTATCCATTTTGTTTTAAACATGGCTAATAAAGAAGGCGACATCTCAGAGAGCCCCGCACAGGACGGAATTACTGACAGCATCAGAAGAGAGCCAACATCCACCAGGCAGTGTTTAGAAAAAGAGTGAATTGATCTTGTTATATCAACTTTGAAACTGCCTTCTGTAGCACCCAGAGAGAGCTTGCCCTTCAGGCAGGTTTTTACGGGCTCTCACAGCTTTACTTTGATTGCTGTTGTAGCCGAAATATATAGCTTTAGTACGAGGGGATTATCTGTTATCCTACCCTTCGGGAGAACCTCATACTGTGACAAAGACTTTTCTCTGCTGCATCTCTTAAGTTTCAAAAAACTAACAAAAGTGCAGCACTTCTTGCCTTTGCTTTTTTTTTTTTTTTTTTCCCCTTTTCTGATGTCCCTTCAGCCCCTTGAGGGCTAGGCAATCACTGAATGGTATTTAAAATCCCTGTATCTGAATCTTAATTTACTGATAAACTGGAATATGATGACATTTTGGGGTTTGTCTAGTGTCACGCTGCGTGATATGGCCTTTATACTATACCTTAGGGGAAAGAGCAGAGCCAGAAAGAACTAGCTCATGGCCCTGGAAATAAACAGCATTCTGCACTTCAGGTTCAATTGATTTCCGTATCCTCTCTCAAACCTTACCCACAAGCATCACCCCTTGGTATCAACAGACCCATTTAATCCCTTGCTGTGGTTTTCTGTATTCTCTCCTGCCTCTGAAAAAAAAAAAAAATCTTCACCAACAGCAACTGCTCCCTGGGAGATGTAGCATCCTGCTCGTGAAACCACATCGGGCTGTCTGAATGCAGATTGCACAAATCAGGGCTCCTTGCAGAAGAGAAGCAGCGGGCAAACCCCGAGGGTTTGTGCCAAGCTTCATGGGCACTCCCCAGGCTACCAATGCCTCCAAAGGCCCCAGACATCATTCAGGACATTTCTACTCTGAGCCCAGGTCAAATAACCTGGGTGGCATCTTGTTGAACTTGTTCAGAGTTCAGCTGGAAAATGTGGGTCACTCATCTTGATGGAGGGGAGCAAGAGCAAAGCGAGCAGCGAGCACACGTCCTGGACCCCCCCAGGGGGATGTAGGTTTGTGGGACTTGTTTCTGCAGCTTAGGACAACATTCATAAAGGACAACTGAAGATCTCAAGGTCATAATAGTGCACAATTAATTAGGGCTATATTAAATAAATCTCTAATACTAAAAGCAACCAGAACTTTTCTCGTCCCACCTCAATTCACTGGCTCTTGGATTCGGGTATGAATACAGATACAGGAGGCAATATGCTGTTCATGCTGCCTGCCTGCAGGAATACACTGCGAGGCAGGAGAGTTTGGGCAGCCCCCACCACTTCTCCCCTTCCACCAGCAGCCTCTCCAGGGGCACAAGGCAGGGATTCATCCACGGAAGGTGACTTCTGTCTACAAGTGCAAAGCTGACGAGGGGACAGAAAAATCTGCTTGAATGTTAAAGTAGGGAGGTGGAGAGAAAGAGACAAAACAGAAATACATAATGCAGTACCTGGAGGAATACTCTTATTACAAACAGGTTTACTGGGTTACATATGTTTTTTTTTTGTTTGTTTGTTTGTTTGTTTTTTGTTTTGTTTTATCCACTGACTTTTCAAGACAAGGAGCTTTTCTAAGATACGTGCTACATTTCTTCTGCCTTTTCTCTTGTATTCAGCATTACAAAAGAAGTGCTTTTGTTTCAAGGCATTTTTGAGTTTTTAATTAATTTCCTGTATTTCAGTGCCATGCAGAGAAGCAATATAAACTGGAAGGAAAAAGAAGTCTGGCGTCTAATCACCCCCACACCAGAGAAAAAGACAGATGCACCCAGACAGATCATAGGTCTACTACAGCACTTCACCATACCTTAAGCTTGAGGATTCAGAGTACCTGCATGAACGTTATGGACATTACATTTTTAAAAACAGATCATTTATTCCCATTGCTATAATTTTGGTGGGATGTCATCCGAGTGTTTCATTCTCTCAACTTACTTTTCAACAGAATGCTAAGAGGTAAGATTTTTGCGCTTCTACTAAATAATAAGGAGAAAAACACTTTTCCATTGATTGTGGTGGGCATCCTATTAATGTTTCTGAATAACATCACCTGCAACATATGAATGCATGTGTAGATGCCAGTCTTGCAAGTCATCCATACAAGAAACCTGCCTCAAATAACAAGAGAAGTACACAAGAAAATCATTCGATGCACTGCCTGTCGCTTCTCTTTCACCATTCATTACAGAATTTCACTCAGGAAAAGTAGCTCCATTCATTGCTAATACACCTGCAACAGCAGCTACCGGTGGATAAAAAGATGAACCAGAGGAATTTTATTGAGAAAACTATAAGAGATATTTTTAATTAATATTCTTTAATCAGAATGCATATAAATTTGAAGCATTAAAAAACCAATTGCTTGCTTGAGTAAGAAGGAAAGACAATCAAAGAAACCAATCATGTAGAAAACAATCCTTCCCAGTGGTAATTATGCCGCTGTTCAAAACAGGTAGGCAAAAGATGGAACTTAGTGCAAGCCAGACTTTTGTCTTAACCTTATCATTTGCTCTCGTCCAAAAACAAAACTCCTGCTCCAATCAAACCATAAAAATGCTCATGTATCTGTCTTGGAAATGCAGTTGTACCTGCAGATGGGAGTTATTTCTAGAAGAGGATACTGGAGAAAGCATGAACGTGTGTGAAAAACCCAAGAGGTAGTGGAGAGAATGAATATGGAGGTTGCAGCTTTTCCCTTCCTAATATGTTTGCCTGCATCTGGATTCAGAACATGTTCAAAAGGAATAATCTGGTCTTGTTTTATTTTTTTTTTTTTTTCCTTTTCTATGTAGCAATTGGATGTTCAGTAAAGCACGTTTTTACACTAATCCCATTCCTTTCAGGCGCCCTCCTTTAATTATCTCATTCGTGTGCAGTGCAATTTGTTTACTATCTCTGAGAAATACAATTTCTTCTCATGCCACACTGGGGGAACTGGTTTATGACCCAACTGTGCTAACTTATCCTCTTACAATGAATTCTTTATTGCTAGCAAACATGATGCTCGCGGTACTTTACAGTTAAATAATATCTAGTTTAAATAGAATATTTTACCATATTTACCCTTGAAAAGATCCTCTGATACCACCCCTATCTAAATTAAAGAAGTGAATACTATGACCCTTTTGTAGAACTTTCACCGAGCAAAATTCATAATGAAATTAAATGCAGAGAAAAATATTTCATTAGCTGAATCAGAGATTATTTCTAGGAAAAAAATGCTCAATGTTGGCAATACCAATGCTGTTTCCCCTTGTTAAATCGCTCATTAAGCCAGTCTCAGAACTCATTTCCCCTCAGAGGAGAAGCAGCAGCAACACAAAGTCGAAGCACACACCTCTCGCCAGCCCCACGTGGGTGCGGATGCGCCTGCCTTAGCCACGGGCAAGGAATGAAGAAAGCCCTGAAACCCAAACCTTCGAGCACAGCTAGACGTGAGATTGCCAGCAATGTCCTCCTCAGAGCAACCAGTGCTTAAATGCTTCTATACTCGTGTTTTTTCTTAGCACAGCACCAGCGATGGACTACCCTGAGAGCTGTCCCGAGGGCTGAGAGGCAGCAGTTTACGGACACTGACCGCAGCACAGCCAGCGACCCAACAAGAACAATAATTTTCTGTCAAGTTTATTATTTTATTTATATATTTTTTTAACTGAATTACAGCCTGACTCTGTGCCTCTGGTGCTGGCAAGGAATAATTATTTTAAAGCTCCTGAGGTTTCGTGATGCCATTGCTCTGCATGGACAGCTGAGTGTCACTTTCAATTGCAGAAATCAAAAATAAAATTACTTAAAATTTATCTGGATGATTTTGGTGCTCCCATTCCAGTCACCACTTGTTCACACCGGTCACTTTTCTCCATCCTCCTGGTGTCTGTGATGGCCTGCGAGGATTTCAGCCCCTGGCCCTGCAACTCCTGCCCCATCGGTGCTCCCCAGCCCCTGCCCTCCCACCCGCTGCCCCCAAAGCTCCTCCCTGCCCCAGCACCAGCAGGCTGTGGATTTCTTCCCTCGTTAGTTAACCAGGAAATCACCACGGATTGAAACTGGAAACAAAGCACACACTGGGGGGACCTCGGGGATTTCCACCCTGCCTGTTTGGTTTGTAACTAATGAATGTGTTACAGACCTGAAGTAATGTAGGCTGCTTCCCCTTGCTAATTCAGAGAGAAAAATGCTCATTATATTTTTCCATGGCATGGAAAACCCATCGCCCACAGAGCATACAAAAGTGATTTTAGGAAATGCCCAGAACTGGCGTTACAGAGCGACACGTACTGGCTTCCCGGCATTCTCAGCAGACAGTGATTTGAACTGACAATCTGAAATCACGTTAATTAATAGTTTTAATTAAACCGTGAAAAATACAACCACATTAATGTGCCTGATAAACCAAGCTGCAAAGAGAGATGGGCTCATACATAAAACGCTGCAAGGTATGATTGCATACCATGATTATTAGAACTTACAAATCAGTTCCAACTATAAAACCATCGCTGAGAATAATTACAAGCCCAAAACAAACAAGTCATTTCAGTCTCATATCATGAAAGCTGTTATACTCATCTTTTTTTTTTTTTTTTTTTAAATTAAGAAGTTACCTTAGAGGCCAAACTAGGGAAATCATACCCCAAAAATCTAACTATACAGTTGTTTTAACACGAACCTAAAAAGACCATTAAAATCTTCCATAAAACTGTACGCATATGTCTTTTCTTTCCCCCATAACCAGTAATGTTATGTAGAAAACATGCAATTGTGAGAAGCCTTCAGAACTACAAAAAGTAAGGAAAATGCCACACAACTGAAAATACCTCTGAGATCACAAGGCTGGGGGAACAAATCCAAACCGTGCACAGGAAATAGTGCAAAGATCACCAAGGGAAAACCAGGAGCCCCTGGCTCTGCAAAATATGTCTCTGTGTTTCTTTTACCATGGACACATGCAAGTACTGAACTCAAACAGGCTCACGTGGGTTTTCTCAGCAGACATTGGGTGTCACAAGCTCAAGCAGCCTTCGTGGTGGGGATTCTGTTTCCACCCCTTTGAAGGCTAATGAAAATAAACCAAATTCCTCCTTCCTGCTCTCACAACTCACCCTTATAAGCTTTCTGCAGGGCACACGCAGCCCATATACATCTCTTTCAGCTGACCACTCCAATGCAGGGCAGAGTAAAATGACCAGCTTCTCGAGGGGAACACCAATCTCTGCAGATTATCATCCAAACAGTGGCAGGAACAAGCACGTATCAAATCACAACTTGAAAGTACCCTGCTGCAGGAACAGCATCAGCCCTGAAATAGGAAAAAATTACCATGCAAATTACAGCAGCTAGCAAGATGTGTTCTTTACAAAGGTGTAACACTCTGATACATAAATACTCTGACTTCCTGGGAAAAGAAAGAAATTCATTATTCTACAGCAGTGTGAGCCTGGCAATTTAAATTAGGTTTCAGTCTTAAAACATTTGACATTGGTATAACAGAAACAATAGTGTCGCAAACGTACAGATGCAATTTCATACTCCTCTTCCTCTGCACAATCAGACAGCATCAGATGTGATGCTGCTGACTTGTACCAATGCAGGGGCAGGTTATGTGCACCTTACTAACAAATTCGGGAAGCAGCACGCTGGGTGTGAACCTTCCAGCACCCCAAACCACTTCCCAATAAACGTGATGTGGTTTGTGGGCAAACAAGTCTCACCTCTCCTCCAGGAATAACACTGCAATGCTGATAACGTAAGCTATACTTAAATAATTCCTATATGAAGGAAAGGAGCATAATTTATATACCATAAATAATCGTTTACCAGGGAAATTACCTACAATGGGCATATACATTATGAAAACCAGAAACTGTGAAGTGCTTTTTTGCCACCGTGCTCCAGAGCTAGAATGCTTTGCACCTATCGTGTAAAACACATGAGAACAATACACCAGCAAAGGTGCCTGCAAATAGTAAGAAGGACGTGAAAGAGGTCGGAAGTGTATGGATACAGCTTAGCACCAACATTGCGGTGTGTTTTAATGAACAATACTGATGAAAGAGCTTTACGAGAGGATACTGTTTGGGTGAATGAGCCAATACCAGGACGACCATGAACCAGCAGCTTCTGTGACACAGAGGAAGGCAGACACAATCCTAGGGGGCAACAAGAAAAGACAGAGAGAGAGGTGCCACCACGATACAGGCTATGCAGTCAAAACACCACAATCGTGTTGAAAGAGGCACGCAGGAGGCTATTGAGAAGATGGGGAAAGCTCACGGAGGTGCGGGCATCGCAGGCTGGGGACTGCTGCTGGTAGGAGTGTTCCTGCATTAAATACCAGGGAAGAGGAGGTGCTGCTCGAGCTCACCTCTGCCGCTTGTTTCACACAACAGCAAATAGCTATAAAGTGGGAATGATTCCACTGAGGCTGGAAATGAGAAAGATAACCACTTAGGGCTCGATTTACAGCCGTCAGAGGGAAAGATTTCAGGAAAACGCCCCACCAGGAGCTAAAGGCGAAAACAAACAACTTGGAGATATACCACGAAAATGTTATGAATGACAGAGCAAGCAGCCTCCTGCTGCCCCATCTGCACAGTTTGCAGGCATCCTTGGAAACTGCTTTCCTCACCCTCGGGTACTGGAGCAGCTTTCACTGCCGAACCTGCAAAGATAATGCTATCTGCTCTGCTGCTTGGAAACAGAGCGAGGTCAAATGCTAACTGTATATATTCTTAACACCAACAACATCAAATACATCTTTGTGCCCAGGGCTGACCTCAATCTAATTCTCATCAAAAACCTATGAGGGAAAATAAATAATATCTGTGCGTATCTAGCCCCAGGTTCCCTGGAAGTCCTTATTCACTTTTTCTACACTCAACTTCCCCTGAGTATGCAAGAGTCTTTACCAATCAGAACCAAAACAGTATATAACAGCTGGGTAAAAATAGGAAGAAGATAAAAGGTGAAGACACCAGGATCCAAAATAAGTATAGCAGCTACTTCTTAAGGCTTTAAAAGCCAGATAAATTTACAGACATTTGTTGTCTCCGAGGTACGTTACACAACTCCATTTCAATGGAGCCTCATCTGCTTCAAAGCTGCGTACAGAAGAAACTTCAAAAGGTGAGGATACATCATCATTCTGGAAATGAAGCTGCTATCCCGAGTCACATTAGTGCTGTTCATTCTCTGCAGAAATGAACCCCTGACTCACTCTCCCTGGCTGACTCCTGCAGAGGAAACACCATAAAATTTTCAATATCCCGCAGGGCAAATGTCTGCGTGGCAAGATGCTGGGGAGTCGTGGGGGATGTGAACCTTTAGCAACCCTCCCAGTGATGGTGTTTTATTACTGCCCTGCACCTGTGGCAGCCCAAACCACTCAGCGGCTGAACTTCAGGTGGACAGAGGTCAGTGAGGATTTCTGCAAAGATGTGAAGGGCATGCCTCCTTACACAGCCAATGCTTTAGAGCCTGGAAAAAAAAATTAAATATATGTATTATAACTTAATAGCTACCACGTGATGGGATTCCAACCAGTTGATACATTCAATCATTCCTCCTTTGACAATTTCAGGTTCGGACAGTTGCTATTATCTGGTGTTATTTCAGGGAAGATAGATGCATATGCACAAAGATCTCAACACTAAACCAGTATCTCACAGCTGACTCCAAAAACTGCGGAGTTGGGAGGTAATTACTTTCAGAAGATGATGCCTTAGGTAATATTTTCATTCATTCATTTTCAGCCCTACTGCTTTCTAACAGTGCTCTAACTCATTCCAGTACGAGAGCTCTCAACCCAGGCCCAGGTGCCAGGAAGGATCTGAGGTGATGACACCGGGCATCCTTCGCCTCGTGGGATCAGCAGGTGGCACAGATTTAAAAATGAGAAGAAAAAAATGACCACACCATTATTGCACAGTATGCAATATCCATACTGCAAATAAGAAAGGAATTTCTGGAGGTCAAAGAGCATTAAAGGAAAAGCAACCTTAATTTTTAAATGCTCTCTCTTCAGCAGACTTGAAATGCCAGGAAGCCAAGGATACCCCCACACTGCCTCAGAAGAGCCAGAAGGATGCACACTACCCTACACTTCTTCCCCCCTTTGGTCACACTCCCGCGAAGTCACAACCAGCTTTACAAAAGTCTTCCTATTTCCACGGACAAACTTTTTTACTTTTTTTCCCCCATTTTTATAAGGATTGAGGATTTTTCTCCACAACTGAAAAAGTGTTGAAAGAGTGAGTGAGCTCCATGGTTTTCTTTTGCATGTTTCCATTAAGACAATGAAAATACAGATGATGAGAACTGAAAGCATACACTTGAGGGGCATTTTCATGAATAGATGTTGGTGACCACACCAGATGTTTGCACTGGATTGAGAAGTACCCAACAGTGCTGTGTCAGTCATACTTGCACTGCAAGTTCGGAATTCGTATTTATATCTGGGCAACACAAAACAAGATTACATGATTGTGAAAATGACATTTTTTCTCACAGCACTTAATTTCCGCAGTGTTGCCATTAACATAAATAATACATAAAGCTAATGTTAAATAATTCTGGGTTTTCAAAGCCTTTGGGAACAATTATGTTAAATATACAGTGATGACTGGATTTCTTCAAATTTACATTCACAACTCTTTTCCCACCATGGCCTGAAGTCTTCTGCTAGTGTCCTTGCTGACACACAAAACCTTGCTTGTTCTGGCAGCCAAAAGCCTCCCCACATTACCTGCAGGGAGATACTGCTGGCTGCAGGATGCCAGTATGATTTCTCTATTAAAGAGCTCTGCAAGTAACTAGCAGTGAGCAGAAGGCAGGGTACCTGCCAGCTAATGCAATGCTGTCAAACATTACTATTTTTTTTGGCCTGGCTGTAAGAAAGCCATTGGTACACAGCATTATGTCCTCAAGTGCTTCCTCTGCCATCTCTTTCACTGCAGCAGCACATTGATTTACCTTCGGATTGGAAGAGGGAGAGCAGAGCGTTCATCCCTAGCCTTGCTGTGGCATGAAATCATTTTCTGTGACCTCAGGAGAGGGCTGAAGGAAGTTCTGAATCAAGGACCGATAAAGCTAAGTTATCTTTGTGTTCCTTCTCAATTCGTGACAATTAATCTGTATCTGAAGGTGTGTGTGTGCGTGTTGTTTTTTTTTTTCCCTTTTGTTTTGACTCTCCAGCAGACACAGAGCAAAGGAACAGGTTGAAATTTCCACACCACCTCCACCCGCACAGCCGTGGAAAAGGGACTGGGGCCATCGCTACCTCTCTGCTGCAAGACAGAGCAATTCCTTTGGTGCCAGTGGTTCAGCAAGGCAGGCTTTTCACAGGAGAACAAAGCCCACATCTTTATACCTTGCCAACACTGATGGCGCTCCCCCAGGGGAATGGAAGAATGATGGAGCCAGTTATCTTTAGCATGTGGTTCAAAAGCCAGCAGTAAATTGCTTCCACCTTTAAATTGACCTGGATTAGGGAAGCTTAGGGAAGCACAGGAATTTGGCACTGTTTTTTCCCCAAAGTAGGATTTGCTAGTAATCTGCTATCTGCATCTAGAAAGAGCCTGAAATCTTTAACACGTCCTCTGGGAGAAAATGAACCACCTTCCCTGATTCCCCTTGCTCTCCAGCTCATTTTCCCTTCTGAAGCACGGTAAGCTCAGATCTCCGCAGTAAGCCCACCACGGCAGCAGGGGATTTCTGGGGGTAGCATCAGCATCGAACGTGGCTGACGAAGCTGCTGGTTCCCTACGACGAATCAATCCCTACCGCATCCCAAACCACGCTACTCCACCAGCCTCCCCTAACCCATTTCAGCCCATTAAGTCCTGGGGATTTTTGACCAGACACGGCAATTCGAAGTGTGCTCAGGCAGCCCCAGCAGCGTGGTGCTTCCAGGAGGTCTGCGAGGGCAGCTCGCTGCCAGGTCCTCCGCTTGCTCTGCACGGTTACGTGGCAGCCTAACGAGAACGAGCAATGAGATGGCAGCCAGGAGCCTCGGGGGTTTGTCGGCAAAGAGAGCAGACAGCTCATGCATTTCCGACTGCTCACTGAAGAGGCTGAGAAGCAGGCAATAGCCATCAAGCAGATGGGAAATTAGAAGAAATATTTCGAAATGAAGATGCTCTGCGTAAGTTTAAGAAATGTGGGTGTCTGGCCAGGTGATGAGGAACATTTTTATGTGTACAGTTACTCTCCAGGACTATTGCTCAGGAGAGGACTGGTGGAGGAGCTCTGGGCAGCAGTGCAGATTTGCACCCAGACTGACCAACAGCTGGCCTTCAGTGCTGCCTGCTCGGCACAGCTCAGGTGCAGGTGGAGAGGCACCACCCCAAGCTACTTCATGTATGTGCTGCACCACAGCAGCAGCCAACTAGTAAAAAACACAACTTTAATAAGTGATTATATACCAACCTAGAACTACACCTGTGAAAAATAACCAAATGACCAGTATTCTTGATTGAGTGTTTTCCTACCTTTGCAACTGAATTTCCGTTCAACCTTCAGCGTAGCAAGCACTGAAAACACCGAGAGAAGCCAAATGAAGCATTCCAGGTGGTCACAGCACGTGCAGTCATTTGCATGGATAAGGTTCAACCAGTAAGAGTTTCTAAGTCTCTTTTAGTACAGAGAAATCATCACCCCCAAAGAAAAGAAATTAGTCCCTCACCGCCATTAATCCTGGTCCTATTTAACAGCATTAATATTGCACATTAAAACAGCTGATGAGGCCATCCTGAAAGAAATGGCAAATACGCACTGATGTTGCCAGCTCACCTGCGCTGTTCCAGGGTCATGGTTTCGATGTAGTTCAACATGCATTAATGGCAAATGCCATTAACTTGGGGACAGCCTAGTCACAGCGAACACAATTCAACAGCAACTTTTAACTCTTCACATTTAATTTTACTGAAAAATATACGGCATGGAACTATTTACTGAATGCTGTAATAAAAGCGGTACAGTACTGAGTACATGTAGGTATTCTAAAAAACGTTATGATCCTTCTTTGGTACAGTCTGTGTAGGTGGACATTGTTCTCCAGCTCTTCTTCTGAAGGGCCAGCTCGATTATCTCCTTTCCTGCCTGGCCCAGCACATCACGTGCAGGACATGCTGGAGCAGAGAAACTCCAACCCATCCTGCTGGAGACTGGACTCACTGAGCCTCCGAATAATTGAGTTTGGATGAGACCTGGAGACCACCACCACCTCTTAAAAAGCAGACCAGCATCAGGAGACACTTCTTGCCCATCTGCTTTTGTTACCCACATGCATATGGTACCTCTGCAAGAGCAGAAGTTAAAACCAGTGACCGTACCTCTCATTTCTGCACACGTATCTATCTTCTAACAATGGAGCCTGTAAAGTGAGACAATGTCTTTTAAATGAACACTTCAGCAGGTGACAATCTTCCTTCCGAACGATCATAATTTCATGGTGCCAAAGAGCTTTCTGAATTTGACTGTTTGGCTTTTGAATTCTGACATTTTCCACACATCTATTAGATTGCAACTACCCTGGCTGCTATATAATGTGCTTAAAATTATACTCCTCAGCAAAACTCATACCAAACCATCTTATTATGTATCATTACTATAGTCAGTGTGTCATTCCAAGCTATATAGATGTTCCCTGTGAGATCACATGTAAATTGGTCACGTTCCTCACAAAAATTATTTCTGGATAGCTGGAATAAGAACCAAGAAACCGTATTTAACTTTCTGCAGCATACGCCGATCCACAACAAGCACAGCCTGATCCTCTGCCATCGCTGAATATTTCACCTTAGAGAGTTTGTTTGGCAGTCTCAGTTTCACATTTCCTTCGGCACGTACAATGTTAAACATGGCTAGAGTTTTGGTTTCATCAGCTTCTGTCTTTCTGAAATATTACTCTTCTCAAGGGCTGGCTGGGGGAGGGCAAGGGCTCTTCCCCGCTTGCTCCCAGGTGTGCATCCTGGCTGTACTGTGGCTTCACAACTGGATTCAGTTCCCTTCCCAACCTAGTCTTCTAGTACTTCTGCAGATAAGTTATTTAAGGTTGGGAAAACCAAGGGAGAGGAAAAAAAAAAAAAAAAAAAAAGATAAAATAAATGGCAACTGATGTCCTGGGCAGTTGTGGTCACTGCATCCCTAACTAACAGAGCACACACCATCAGGGACATGCTGTATGGGGACACCTTTTGTTTCACCCAGGCTTTTCTAGCAAGAAGTATCTGCCTCCCTCCCTATTTAACATGTTTAGCCAAAGGTCCCGTGTGCTGATACTTACACTTTAAACTTAAAGTGCTAACAAATACCATCACAATCAAAAAATTCCATGTTAAATTCCTGGACATCAACCCAATATTGTTATAGATGAGATCTCCCTGATGTACACAAAGCATTTCTAATGCTCGAGTCCAGCCCTGCCTGTTGTAAGGATGTTAAGCATAGCTGTTGCTCTCCTTCAGCCTTTGTTTACGTTTATATTTTCATTATTTTTCTCCCTACAACACTGGAACAAGACTGAAGCGAAGCCTGCACGGGGATGCTGCAGGTCAGGGTTGCTCACTCTATCAGCTGCACAGCAACATGGAAAAAAAAAGTCAGCACCTGAAATACTTAGCTAGTATTTATACAGATATATTCATACACAGTATTGTGTAAGTGAAAAAGAGCTGTAGTTTGTAGTTTCACAGAACTTTCTAACTAATAATTATAACTGGAAGGAGAAAAACAGAGAGGACCTTCTTAAGAAACTGAAAACACAGGGGGGAAGAAAACTGCACAAATGACCTAAGAATTATTTGTCATTGGTTCAGCACTAGAGAAATCCAAACAACATTATTTATATTTATAAACAAATGGTTTGCTAAGCAAAGATATATTTGATGCAGCAAATTATTATAGCTTCTCAAACTGTAATTTTAACCCTTGTTTCTGCATATACTGTAACAAGAAATAACCATGCTATGAGGATAATGCTCATGTAGCTTTTAAAAGAAGTGTAACAGCCCACAGAAACACTTGATTTTAATTCAAAGTTAGTTGTTTCAACTTTTAACAAGACTTGCCACCATCATCATGCCTTTTCGAATTAGTGGCATGCAATAATCGAGTTTATGAGATTTAAAAAAAAAAAAAAGCACTGTCAATGACCATTCCAGCATGAGGATGAAAAAAATCTCAGCTAAAGTGGCAGAAACTATCAATAAACAAATTCAACTGACAGCCATTTCAGCTTTATTACTTATTTAGAGAATATTCATCTTCAGGAAGCCACACCAAACAGACAATTTCCCATTCCACTCCAAACTAATTCTCACGTCTTATCTTCCCCTGGATGTACTGGGATAGAAAAATGTGACTGTAGAAGAGGCCGATTTACGAGCATCTACATCTACTAAGTTCAGTGCTTGCCATTAGTTTCAGAAACTGCACCTCTGTAGAAAATACCAACCACAGGAAAGATCAAACATTTCTAGAAACTGCAGACTACTCCTACTACATCCACCTTAAGTTTGGGCTGCTTTAGTTATGGTTTGTGCTTGTCCACAATCCACTGGCAGGCTGTAGTGTTCTTGTTGCTTCCTGAGTTTGGGAAGACTGAGGAAGGTAAGAGGAGATTTTTTTTTTTTTGCAAAAACAGATTTTAAAACCAAAGTACAGGCATGCTAATGAGATTAACACAGTCTATAATAGAAAGAGTAAGAGTATTAGCACACAAAATCCAAGTTAAATGGAAAGTCAACCTTCTCTGAAAGTGCCTGTATATGTCAAAAGGCAGTGCTAAGGCTAGGCACTACATGCCTACTTTCTTACTTCTGTAGATTTTGCTATTCAAATCTAGACTTCCTTGAAAATAATGTTGCCTTGCTGACTCAAAGGTGCTTACCGCAATCCCACGTTTCTTTTCATTCCAATTCCTCATTTCTAAAACGAACAAACAAACAAACAAACAAAACCACTGAATTGCTCTAATAATAACATACTGACAAATAAACTGAACAAATTGGCAACATCTTTAATGTATGATGCAAGCATGAGATTCACTTTTTTCTCCACTCACACAGCCACGAGAAATTTGACTTCTACATCTAAACCAAACAGAAAATCTATTATAAAGTTTCTGGTACAGAACCACATCCAAACTTCAAGCAGAATCAACCCCTCTTTTACGTCCGCAGGTAAAATCAAGGCAGAAGAAGAGCCTGGGGTGACAGCATCCACGTCTCACACACCTTCCTTACTGGGGGCACTTCAGAAATCTCTCCTCTCTCCTTGGAGCCGCAGCTCATTACCAAGTTAATATCAAAACGTTTCTTAGGCCAGCTGTTGTTCCACACAGGATGAGCCCTTGGACCTCCCCATCTTTTCCCCCCCGAAGGGTGCCTGTGACCTCTCTCACGTGCGGACAGGGCAGGGGGCTGCTGCTGTCAGGATGAGCGATGTGCTCCTGGCAGGCCGTGGAGGCCTGCTGAGGACAGGTCAGAAGAGAAACCCAGCCTCACGCTTACCACCAGCTGCTGTCTGAGGCAAGGTCACGAGTATCTGCTGCCCTCGCAGCCCACAGGAACAGCAAATACATCTCCTCAGCATCACGTTAGCCCAGGTAGGGAGGCAGCCTCTAATTGCACGCAGCTATTTGCTGAGGAACCACCCTGTAGCAGCAGCAGCCATCTGATGAGAGCACTGCGAATTACACACTGGGTTTGTAAAGATTAACTCCAAAATTATCTTTCCTCCAAAACAAAAAAGGAAACTGTACTGGATCCAAGTGTTGGCCCACTTAGAGGAGGAAAAAGAAGGACAAAAAAAAGCTTTGAAACAAGCAGGATTGCACGGGTATGGATTTCCAGAACCATCTGACAGTCTCCTTGCCATCCGTCACAGCGGTAGAGGCAGCAGGGAGCAAATTAAGCAAAGGCTAGAATAGCACCCGCATCTAACTGGGGAAATATGGGCAGAAAGGACCTG
Organism: Anas acuta; assembly: GCF_963932015.1. Taxonomy (NCBI): domain Eukaryota; kingdom Metazoa; phylum Chordata; class Aves; order Anseriformes; family Anatidae; genus Anas; species Anas acuta. Next base: position 2,971,119 of record NC_088985.1, read on the forward strand.
GCACTGTGAGAACACTTACAAAAACAGCAACACCATTTAATTTGATATAGCCTTTAAAACTAACGATACAGCTATCTTGTAACTCCGACCCACGTTTCAGAACCGATACAGATATTTGCAGAAAAGACAGATCCCTATGACTGAATGCACTCAGAAGAAATTAAAGCTCAGACCCCAGCTAAACTGCACTACGTGGCTGCTCCTCCCCTGTGCCCTACCTTAGTCTCTGTAGCTGCCATCACGTTACACCATAATGAACTGGAAAATCACATCGCAAGCGGGGAGTGGGATGGGACAAACAGATATCCAAGGCTTTGCAGCAGGAGATGCTTTGGGCACTGTGTGCTCCCAAAAACATGCAGTCTGCAGGTCCATGGCTCCGTCAGCTTCCCGTGTTCAGTGTATAGGCTGGAGAAGAAGTGAACATGACCTGACACATGCAATTAGGAAGGAAGACAGAAGGAAAAAAGCTTTATATTCCTGAAACTGATAATCCTATTTGCTAGAAAATGACTCAAGATTTGCAAAAATTCTTCCCCTTTACACACAAGCTAGGAATCCCCGAAAGGACCTCACTGGAGGCAATGAAGCCAGCTTTGAGTAAATCACCATCCTGCTGAACACGTTATAAACTGTCCTTAACGTGAGACATCATAAAGCACTGGGAGTTACAGCATTCTATAAAAAAAAAGGCGACAAGAAAAGTAGTGGCAAAGTTTGCTTCTCTACACGAGCAGTTCGTACTGCGCAGCGTGGGGGCTGGCAATTTAATACATTTGTAATACTGCACCTTTTAAAGTAATCTGTAAGTACTGCCACACCAAACCACATAAAGGGCATTTTGTTGTTGTTGTTGCTGCTTTAACAGTGATTCTAGGATTAAAACATGGACATCTACTTTTGAAGAAGGAAGCTTTTTTTTCTGGAACAAGTCACTTTATAATTTCTCCTTGGAAGGTACTTCCTGGGCCTTTCTACAGTCACTGTCAGCATAAAACACAAATTGCACATGGCTAAACATCCACAGACAGATACTCACCTTCCCAGGCACTATGTTAGCCGAGAGCTGTGTCTGTCTTAGGCACAACTGCACAAAATCATGACATGTGCTTCTACAGCGAGACGAGTATTGGGCAAGGCACCAAGTCAATTTTTTTTTTCCAAGCAACCTTTGGAAATTCTGGCTTCCCAAAGCAGCCAGGTTAGCCTCAGGATGAAACAAGGCTGCTAAAGATCCAGCAACCCTCTCATTCCCATTGTAAGAATTGTTACGTGATGTGCATACCTAGTATCCCATAAACACATTGAAAATATTTAAAGAAATGGTTCCCTTCTGTGTAGCAAACAGTTTTTGTTTATAATAAAAATAAAAAAAAATGCATTTGCTTGTCACACCAGGTTATTTTTAGCAATAACAAAGTAGCATATGGCATTGTTATCAGCACTGCACAACCAGTTCATTCTTATATGTGAAAGGGGGTGAGATGAAAACCATGGGAAAATAAACAACCTAGAAGCAATCCAAGTGAGACTCAGTCATAGGGGACTCAATCACAGGGTGCTAAATATGGGTGCTCCGTTCCACCAGCTAAGGGAAACAGATTGAATCAAGTGCTGTCACTTACAGCCTTAAAATACCTACACCAAAATGCACCAGCAAATTCTTCAAGTGGTATTTCAGACCCATTATTTTTATGCAGCCTTTTCAAAGCTTCATTATAAATTTCTTCTTAAACACAAAAATGTGTTAGCTACAGGATAAAATCTACTGCACAAATAATTTCTGCTATAAGGAAGCAACAAAGGTCAACCAAAACTAAATCGAGTTCTTCTAATAAAAAAGAAAAAAATCTCAGCCATCGAGGTTTTTTTCCAAAAAAAGCAGACCATATAATCTAATGCTATTTATATATGGTGCAATCTGGCCAGGGACTATTTCCACCTTCTGCTATAAATTCTGAAGGCCATTCAACAAATCTGCTAGAAAATTCTCTGAAATTCCAGGAATGGGTTTTGGTAGCGCTTCTGTAAAAGTGGTCAATATATATTAAAAGGTTGTATTACGGGACACCTCTCGCAAAATAAATCTTCAGAAGAGGATGGGGAAAACAATTATTACAAGAATTTGTGGAAAGGATATAACAGATTTGTAAGTGTTCGGTGTGGTTCAAAGCAAGCCAACCCAGTAATGTTCTTTTCCAGCCGGTAACACCTGAGAAGAACCATGGCTTAGCCTTAAGTGGATTTTTTCCACTTTATTTATTCAAATTGTCATCTTGGAAGAACGTCGCCTACATCAATACACAACCTGATTTACAGACACCTTCCACAGGCTATCCAGTTAAAGTCAAGGACTGTTCAGGTAGGTCAATCATCCCTGCAAAATGAACACGATCTTTCACAATCAGCAGCCTCAAGCAAGAAAAATCATTGTCCTGCATCCGACGACCATTCAAAGAAGACTAATTTCCCACACTGAAGGAACCTGGAGAACCGTGCAACACTCCTGTGCCAGCTTTCCACGAAACCGCCCATTACAGATGAGGATTTTATTTAGAGGGCTCTGTCTCCCGAGCTAAACAAAAGCTTTCTTTTTAAAAGACTATGATGTTGCACCCTTCCCACGTGCTAGTCAAAATATTCTTCCCCAGCTACTATCACAGCAAGAGTTTTAACAGGCCCAGTACTATTTTAGGCTTTACGATCCTGCTCAACGCCTTTTGCCACACAAGAGAAACAACCCAGCAATTCCCATTTATCTAAAGATAAATAGGTAATTACCAATTAGAGAAAAAACATGAGTTTCCCCACACTACCTATGACAGGAAACTGTTTTGGGAAGATATCTTGTTTAGACTATTCTAGTAATTTTTGATGAGTGTGAAGGCAGAACAGGAGAGAAACCGAAGTGACTGAAATAGGAACACTACTTCTCTTCCCTTCCCCCTAGCATCTCAAAACCAGTAAGGCAATACGCCCATAGGGCAAACTATAATAAACATGAAAAGCAAATTTTAGATTAGCAACCCTGTAAACCTCCTTGGAGTAGCTATGATAGCTAGTTGGTTCAATCAGCCTGGTTTTCAATAAACAGTCTTAGTTTCAGCTAATGTAATAGCTTAGCTCTGGCCTGTTAACAGGAACAGGCTGTGCCATAGACTTCAGCTGTCCGTCTGGTTTGACTGATTTCCTTGGAGACAAAATAGCTGAGAGAACCTGCAAAAGCAAGAAAAGCAATGACAGGAAACAAAGTGACCCTGTGTTGTCAGAATGCTCCTCTGTATTTTCAAACACATCAGATATAAATCAAGTAAGGAAAGCTTTGCTTCCTGTTAATTTATATTTGAAGAAAGCAGACACCGATAGGAGGGTCAGGGTGCAGCACAACTTAGTGCAGAGTGGGTGCAGGGACCCAAAATTCATTTGCCTGCTATCAGATTACTGTTTTGCTCATGCTGATACCAAAGTCTCTGTTGCAGGCTTGAAATCTCGCAACCCTTTCCCTTTTTTGCTGTAAATCTTCCTTTGCTTTCCAGGGGAACGCTCACACAGAGAAACCTCTGCCCTTCCCAATATTTCTCGTGCAGTGTTCATTGCAGTGCTGCAGACAGGAGATGTTAAGAAGAAAAAGCAGAGCCTCCCAGCAAGAGGGATGAGGAAGGACACTCCAACAAAACCTGAATTGTATTACAGCTTTGAGCCATTCACTTAAAGAAGCTGGAATTTAACTAAGCAACAAGCACTGCTAAGGAACTATAAAGCTGGACACACATGAAAGGCAGGATGATTTCTGGTTTTGGTTGCTGGGTCTTCCATGAACTAACCACGGTTTGTACCCTACTACAAAGAGTATGTCTGTACTTCTCACTTCTTACACCAGGAAACAGACAGCTCAAGCCACTAAGCCAAAAAAAAACCTTGGTACATCAAGATGTCACTAAAGCCCCAAAAAGGCTGAGCAAGAACAAGAATTGTGTCAAATGTTTAAAATCCCTCTGCTTCAACTTTGAATTTCTCTGCCAAGTCAAGAGGGACAGAGCCAGAGAAAGGCAGCAACGCTCTTAGACCACGCTTCTCTTTGGAAACACTCCTATTTTGCACCAGACAGATAGAAGAGCACATGTCTGTTCACACCTAGAACTGGTCATATATAAAGCTCTGTTGACAGAATCCTGAGAAATTTATTACTATTAACAGCAAAGCCTTAATCCTGACCTACCAGTAAACCACACAGCAATAAAATGGGTGTTTTAAAGCAAGGGGAGCACCAGTACTGCAGCCTTTCCCACGAGGACCAAAATACCAAGGGAAGGAAGAAATTGGGACATTACCTAAGTCCATCCTCTCTTCCTCAGCCAGGTGAACAACGTCACTGGGTCTTCACTTTGAAAAACAGCGAACAGCAGTACTTGCAACTAGCACTGTCACACTGATACTCCCTTCTTTAATACGAATGCACATTGTACACAGAAATAAAAATAAATGCTAGTAACCATAATACAATTACTTGGCTACGCAGCTCTGCCATTAACCTAAAAATACAGTGAAAAACCAAGCAAACATGATTAATTTTACAAAATAAATCATTTTACTACAGAAATGTAAGTATATATACATGCTCTAATTAAAACATTAAAACCCTTACACCAAGCTAAGCACTAAATATGCTCTGAAATCAATGAAATAGCATTTACTCCTGGCAAATTCTCCAACATATCTAATTAGGTGAGAACGTGAACTACAATTGAATCCCCCATATTTTAGTAAAGGCTCTTAGCTCAGCATATCACCATTCTGTAGCTGTTAAATTCAGAACTTGCTAAAACCAAGAACTGAGTTCACTGGCACTTAGCAAGGCCTCTGGCAAAGCGTACTCACAAGGAAGGGAAGATAACACAAGTCTCATCTCATTAGCAAACAGAAAATGCTTTAAATTTAATTTCATGATCAGAAAATACACTTGTTTTAAAAACTGGCATGGGAAAAAATCCTTTGAAAGCATGGACTATGTATCAGGGAAACTGTGGAGAAAAAGCTGAAGACACTGCATCACCTCCAACCTCTTATAGTTTCAGCTCTGCTTTCAGCTCTTACTGGAGTTTTGCATTTCAGGACTTGATTTTTTGCACATTGTGGATTTAAACCACAAACTCAGAGCTACGTTTCTGTACTTCGTATCATGACAAAGACTGACTACAACCATTTTTGGTTTACCATTTTGACACAACCAACATACTACAATCATTTTTGCAGATTAACCAGCTCAAAGCCTCACAAAAGCAAACCAAGAGCTCTCCCTTGGTCAAGCTCACGGCAAGCAACACCTGACAAAAGCCCCAAGGTGCATTACCTTTGGTAACTGCTGTCTGACAGAGCCAGAAAACAGCAAGGCCACCTGCCCTGCTCTTCTTGGAGTAATGACCTCGAGGATCTTCTTTCACACCATCAGAAACCCAGGGAGCAGTCCCAGTTCTTCCCAAATAACCAGGAGATGTTTATCTAGCATATGCAAAACACCCTCTAGGATCAAACCTCTCCAGTCATTACAAATTTTGATCCACTGCCAAAACATGAAATTATTTTATAAATGTTTATTTATACATTTGTATTGCTTAATGTTCTTGTTTCTAAACCTTCACGCTTACAAGCGTTTTATTTTCTGAAAGACTGGAATTTTTTTAAAGATTAGAATGCCAGTTTTCGTGATGATTTAAAATTAAAATGCTATACAACACTTCCTGTGTAATTGTATTGTGTGTGCGTATCCTTGAAATCCTGTAAACAAAAATGAATCCATTTTTTATTTTAAATACATGCCAATTAGAGAAGAAAAGGCAGTCTGCCCGTTAGAGAAAATAGTGAGTCAACTTGCTGAAAGTGTGTCTGTTATTTAAAATCATATATATTTAAACAAGAAAAGAAGGATTCTGGGATTTCTTCCAGCCATCCTGCGTCAAGCTAACCCCAAACTCACTTTATTATAGCTTATTACAGAATATGGCAGTAAGGTGATGGGTATCACCCCTCGACACGTCCTGGGTACGTGCAGGGGGGCTCTGGAAGCAGGTCTGAACTCCCTGAAGTTGATCCCAAGGCCAGCACAGCTGTAGCAGCACTCCTCAAGCTCAGCCTGCCCGAACTTCCCACTGTTGCAGGTTATTCTGTGACTGCTGTAAATACACACCTGTAATCACAGCCCGCTGCAGGATGATAGGGATGTATGCTCAGCAAGGGTCAGGAATGATTTTGTGAGATTACAGCACTGGAAAGCCACTTTAATAAACTTTAGAACTGTGGACGATCATACGGACAACTCCTTGCTGCTCTTTCAACAAGGGTATTTCCTTGGCAACAAGGAAGTTGGATAGGAAAATAACTTTTAGACATCAGTAATTTACTTACTTCCTAGAAAAGCTCAAGCTAATAAAGCACGCAGGTCTGACACCCCCCCCAAAATGCCTGTTTTCTTCTGTTGAAATGTAGAATGGCATGGTCACTGAGTGACTGTGAACAAAACAAAACACCCTTTATTGGAATTCAAGCCTCCGAGGAAATCACAGAAGGAGGGAGAAAAAAAAAAAAGAAAAGAAAACAAGGACTTGACTGAGATGAACAAAAATCAAGGGCAATGCTTACACATTGCACAAACCTATTCCGTCTTGGGGTCGAGTTCTTCCCAAAGCTGTGCAGTTCTGCTGTGGCTCCCATCGCTCGAGGTCCCTGCGGATGGCATATTTGTTTTGCTGCCACTTTTTGTGAGATTGACTTTGCGCTGAGGCTCTGCTGAATTAAGTGGTGTGATGTATTTCTGCAGAGACATAAATACTGAAAATACTACCCCCACTGAAAATTAATATAGTCTCCGAGAAGCTAAAAGTTATTCTCCTAGCTGCCTCTCTGTCTAGCATGTGCAGGCCATAAGTCAAATTATGGTAACTAAAGACCTTTATCATGTAGCACATGAATACTGACTTTATAGAACTGAATTATAAACTATGGACTGGAAATGAACTCAAGCTTCATGAAAGCTTCTGCCAAACCTAAAAACATCTTACCAGAAATTAAATCCGTTACGAACAATTCTGTAATAAAAGCATATTTGGTATGGAGTCTGAGAGATGAAAACCCTCCTAAAAATCTCTATATAGATGGAATTGGAAGGGTTATCTAATGTGACATCAACAAAGCGGGAACAAGGTGAGGAGTTTAAAATCCAGCTCCTTGCTCTTGATTTGGCGTTAGAAGTGCTAAAAAAAAATGTAACTTAGAAACAACTGATAGTTTATCTCTACACTATATTCAGTTAATGCTATAGCAGGCATTTATGAAAAAATTGGTTTTTTATTCCTTCATGAAATCTTGAAGCTAACCACCTAAGCCACATCTACTACTTAGACATGGTTACTTGTGAAAATGCCATTGCAGGAGTCACACCCAAATCAAGAGGTCAGAAAGGGTATGTATGGAGGGGCTTGAGGTGGGAAGACTTTCTCACCGTCACTAACCCCATCCCGTGGAAAGTCACGGAGAAACGGGCAATCGCATTTGTAAGGTCTGCATGGTAAATCACTTTGTTTTCCTGTACACTCTATAACCCTATCAACTAACCAAATACTAATGGGCAAAAGCTGATTTTCTCCACCACAGCTGAAGGCAATGTGAAGATCTAAAAATCATCATTGGAATTCTAGAAAAATACAAATAAATGAAACAATACAGAATATGCATGCAAAAACGTGTGAAGAGCACTGCTGGAATTTGAATAAAACAAGCAAATCTAGTAGATCATTCTCAATAATTCAACTGTTTTAGTAAAACCTAGTGCCAATTAACTTACACAGCTGCAGCAAGGCTCTATGGTGAAAAATGCTTTACTGTGATCCAGCGCATACAGAAACCAATGTGCATTGTGCTGCTGCTCCCAGGAATTTTAATTTTCTCTGATTGCTGCACAAAGTGTTTCTGTATTATCAATTTCATAAAAAACTTCATATGTACACAGGTGTTTGCTTAGCAGTACGATCAGATTATCAGATTGATTATCAGATTTCCTCTGTAAGCACAGCCAAGTGACCAGATGACTGGTATTATGATCACCTGCTGGCATTCATGCTCCAATCTATCACGCATATTGTACAGATATTTTCAGTTATTTGATATAAATTTATAATTAGAGGTCTGGGATAACAGTTACTGGCTAAAAGTTTCTCTCTTAGGGAACAGCTATAGATCACAATTATACAATCTGATATTAGAGCCATGCGTGTACAGATATAATAAAATAATAAAACATGTGAAAGCATTAACTGTAGCTAATAAAAATGTAACAAGGTACAAAAAATGCAAATGTTGCAGCAATTCGCAAGTTTGCCTTTTGCAAAATTCAGTATCAGCAGTACTAGTATGGTCAAAGAAACTTTATTATTAGAAATCTGAATTTCTGATGGAATGCACACCTGAACTTGTAGCGGAATTTACAGCTCATACAGATTGCCTTTCTAAATTAATAATCCAAATCTTTTTAACTTTTCCTTTAGTCTTTAGCAACATCCAGCTACTAAGAGAAAAATGTGGGACTGAACACAAGTCAGGGCACCTGAATTACTGCTTGCTATGGGAAAGTAACTTCTCAGTGTATTACTGGCCGCAGACACCTGGTTGAGCCACCTGTGGCTAGGTTACCAAAACCTCGCTTCTAACTTTGGCATTAAAATGTGTAGGAGGGAAAGGGATGCTCCTAATGAATGCACTTTTTTCATTAACTGTTGCAATTAGGCAGCAATCAGCACTCGGCTGACCGCAGGGCATTCCTTTGATGGAGCACTGCCACTAAAACAGGAATGTATTATGCATAAAGCATGTTTTACCTAATGTACCTAATGTAAGTGAGCCTTCGGACAGCCATAAAACAGTTAAATGCGTGTAGCTGGCTCCCTCTCCAGCGCTCTCACCTACGAAATGAGGCTCCGGCCTCATCTTTTTAGCCAGACAGACCATTAATTTTCCTAGGTGTTTATTATCCACATGAAATGTCCTATTCCTCTGGTATCAAGTGTTTTATATCTGTGGCTTTGCCTGTGTGAAATCGGTGAGATGACCGAAGACCTTGATATAATCCTGATGTTATTACTCAATGTGACATCTCTGTGCCTTGGTCTCTTGAGCATCGTGAAAGGAGTTTTATAGTCAATTTTGCTGCCAAATAAATCAAGCCATAATCCCCTCGCCCCTCCAAAATCCGTGATTTTTTTTCCCCAGGTAGTCTCGGCACCAAAAGACATGCTATATGACTACCTACTAAACTTCAGACTTCCAAAGTAGATGATGAATTATCCCAGTTTATTAGACAACTCAACTTGCTATATATGCCAAATCACACAGTATCTTGAGATCTTATTCTTAGATTGTCTGCAATTTCTGAAAGTATGCTCTTTTCCTAAAGACCATGTTTCTAATGTTAAAAGCTAAGTGTGACAGTTTTATCCGTTAACAAAAGCATAAATTTTCTGAGCAGCGACAGGTGGCCATATGTCATATTAAATTGGTAGTAAATCTTTGCTTCTGGCGCACTCTGTAAGCTTTGTTAGGTATGTATAACTTCAGAAGAGCAAGCGTAACAGCACAGCAGTGAATACTTCATCTATACAGCGTAAGTTGCTTTCCCTATTTTTTTCCTCCTTTTTTTTTTTTCTTTTTTCCTTTTTAATGCATACTCATACGCACTTCTTTCCCTGCAGTGGGAGGTCAGTCTCTGAGAGCTGTCACTTCAAATAGCTCAGCTCACAGCTGCAGCTTAATTTCACACTCTTCCTTCACATTACTCCCAGTCTAACTGGGACCACCTTCGTTAGCATCTTACTTTTAGCCTTCTATCAACCGCAATAATGTCAAGGACAATTACGCCTTTCATGCCATACAGCACATTCCCACTTTGTTTCCGTCTCCCCCTTTTATTTGCATCAGCTATAAAATCGCTTTTCATCTGGAGGCACTGTTCAAAGAGACGTAAATGAAAGTATCCAGATAATTTTGGAACACAATTTGGAGCAAAACTTTGCTAACGTTATTCTTGATCTCCTGTCTGCGATCCTTTTGAATGGGGCGACATTGCAAGGAGGTTTTTGCTCTGCATCTAACACGAGGACTGAGAACAAGGCTGTGTTTATGACCATGACTCACTCATTTGCTGGTTTCTTCTCCCAGAATATAGCATTTGCTATGCATTTGGGAAGCAAATACTATATTAACTCGGTATGATAATGGCTTACGCTCTACAATCAGACATACATTTAGCGCTCAGCATTTGTGAGGCACAACTGTATTTGTGCTCCTTACTGAGCCTCTGCACCTGCTCCATCTCTGGGAACGTGTGTCCGTCCATCCCTTTAGCCTTCTCGCTGTGCCCGACCTTTCTGCACTGCAGGATACACAACAGCTGATCTGTAACCTTCTTCCTGCACCCAAGGCAGGATTTGCACTGATTTCAAAGAAAAAATCCCTTTTTCTCTTGGGAGGCCAGAAATAAATACATCAAGTATATGTGTTTTGAGTAAAGTAGCTAATGATAGAAAGAATGAAGAACTAGTACATTCCTATTTACTAAATATTACTATTTTAAAATTTACTGTAATAATTTACTATTATATTATATTAAAATTTACTATTAGTAAATTCCTATTTACTAGTGGAGGAAGAGGAGGAGGAGCAAGAACGGCAAGCTGCAGAGAAACATGGCCCACTGCAAGGAATGGCGCTCTGGTGGCAAAAGGAAGCAGCCAGGCTCAGCCACAGTCACATCTCTACTGAAAACCATCACTGTAAATGCAACCGCTTGAACAGACAAGTCCACCCCTCAAGCAGCCCTTCTGCTTCTTTGGAAATATTCTGAAAACCGACTGGCAAGCAACTTAGCAGATACAAAAGTCGGGCTGCACTTGTCCGCAAAAGGAACTTTGGGATACATGGAAACTGAAATGAAAGAAATATGCAAATGGAGCCTTATCTCTACACCCATATGCTTACAATGCACACACTCATTTGCCTTAGTATTATCTACAAATGTCCTCCAGTAAAGCTCAAAGCTGATGCCACACAATTAAAACCACATCTGTTAAATTCTACGAACCCTTTGTCCTTGATAACATCAACCTTGCAACACTCTGCTTTTGTTTAAGGACACAATTTTTAAGCCCACAAATAAACCCATCTGCCACTTAGCTGTCATCAGGCAGAAGGTGATCAGTCCCCAGAAACGCCCAGTTTGCCCTATGAGGAGCTCAAGACAGACATACGGACTGCCTCTTGACCACAGCGCCAAGAGTAAGGCAGAGCAGCACTCAGTTTACCCATCTCTTCGAGTCTCCCAATCTCCTCCAAATACAAAAGCTCTGCCTCTGTCAGGGTATCATAGCTAATCCCAGGGTAACTCAACCCACCGAATACCATGTCAGCAGTGGGAAGATCCAAAGGGCACACAGCACGCTCACGCTGCCCAGCCGAAACTATGCGAAGCACAACTTGAATCTCCCTCTGAGAACACAGAACAGAGCAGGAAAAGGCAATGGCCTAAATTAAAAAGTGCTGGAACATGGGAAAATACAAAACTGCATGAGATAAGCTGAGAACGAGGCAACGAGTAAGCCTGCTCACAGATCTGGTATGAATGACAATTACTTGGCAGTGCCGTATCCTCGTCACGCCGTCTAAAAAACAGCTCTCTCTGAAAATAGTGAACGCACTTGATTGCATTTAATTCTTGCATCATGTAGCAGAGAGACTACAAAGCAGGGAAGAAATGATGATAAGAAATTATTGTCATCATCTTAATGATAGCGATTAAAGTGACAGCTACCTAAGTACAGAATGCAGCAGATTTCTTCGCAGAGAACTTGCTTTCTGTGAAGACTGTCTTCTGAAACCAATCTAAACATTTTTTTCCTCGATTTATTATATAACTTTGCATGAATACTAGCAAAAAAAATCCTCCAAAAGGATTCAGAAGCTTCTGAATCACCAGCTCTGAAACACGCACTTCCATGTAGTTTAGGCTTATGCTAATGAGCCAGCTGAACGACCCTGTCTGTAATAAATTTCCTACCCATTGTGTTTCTCTCTTCTCTAACTGTGAATCACAGCACTGGAAATTGGCTGTTTACTCTCCTTCTCTTACAAAGTAAAATCTCCAACACGTCTTAGCTTCCTCTCCCATGCTATAGGAAAATGTTAGTTGCAGAAAATAAGAGGGAATGACTCTGACCTAACCATTCCCCAACAGCATCCTCTACGGGAGCAGTCACCAGGGGTGCATGAAGCGGGGCTGTGTACGCAGTCAGGGCAAACTTCTCTGCCTAACCAGCTCTAAAAATGCCAAGCACATGGCTAAGAGAAAATTCCTGAGAGGAAACAAAGGCTAAACAGCAGTTAAGTTTATTTTTCTTCAGTCATTTTCTCAGCTCCGTTTTTTAAATAAGTACATTGCATAACCTTTATAAACTTCAGACACACGAGTTTAAGTAAACCTAGCTCACCGCTGGGACGCGTGTCACCATGAACTGGAAAATTCAGTTATGTGAAAACCCCCTAATGTTTAATAACCTCGACAGCAGTTACTGTCCAACTGAAAACACAGTAAACCCAGGGGAGATGGTTCATTCATCTGACCTGCAAACACAGCTCTCAGCTGTCCGTTTTGGTTTTATTTGCAGACAGCCAACGAGAAAAAGACAAGGTAATTTCCATGGCTGAGTGGACATTTTTATAACTACTACCTTCAAAGGACAGTCAGTCCAAGAAGTGATTTTTCACCACTCTAAAACGTTTGTGATTAATGGAAACACAATTTTAAAAAAGAAAGATTGAAATGGAGTTAACTGATCCCTACCATATGGAACAGGCACACCACAAAACCTGAATTCACAAACTTTGTAAAATACTTCGACCAAATACTTTCTACCTCTAGGTAAAAGACATCCATTGCTCATGTAAATAATGAAGAAATAAAAGACACATGATAAATGACATGTGGATGCCCCAACCTTGGAAGTGTTCAGGACCAGGCTGGATGGGGCCCTGGGCAATCTGATCTAGTGGGTGGCATCGCTGTCCATGGCTGGGGGTTGGAACCAGATGACCTTTAAGGTCCCTTCCAACCCGAGCCGTTCCATGATTCTATGATATTAGAGAGCCTCCCCAACTCCTATAACCCCCAGCGACTTTAAAAGGTATGAAAATAATTACACTTTAAATATATTCTTTATGCAACCCACTTTAAATTATGTAGTGTGAAACTTAGCTAACGTCCCAGGCAAGCTAGTAGCTCTATATAGCCGACCTTGCTTGAGTAAATTCTACACCTTACAGAGGATACATTTGTCATACATCATACAGAAATCATCCCAAAGCCTGGCGTCATAATGAAAGAACATCAAAAGCTTCAATAAATCCAAAGCAACAGCAGGTCACACAGGTAACTTGCAGAAATTATTTCTCATAAGAAATCTACCAGGGAACAAAACTACTTAACTCTTGAATTGCAGACATGAGTAAAGGTTAGGACCATGCAAAAAGAAAACTTGCACTGATCTGTGTCTATACAACCTGCTGAAACAGTAGAAGTAAGTGATCCTTGCAGGGAGTTGGATAAAGACCACAAGAAAGACCAAATTAAAGATACAAGATAGAAAACCATGGCAGTAATAACATAAAGGTGTGAATGAGAACAACCGTGCAAGGGAAGGCTTCCCTTTAAATCTTCTTAGAGCTGTTAAGACATGAAAGGTGAGGGAAAATTCTTCCCCTATTTAGCTGTACAGCTGTTAAACAGAAGAAGCAGGAAAAAAAAAAAAAAAAAGAAAAAGAAAAAGAAAAAAGCACACTGCATTATAAATGTAGTGTCAAGTAGCTAAGATAAATGAAGACCAAATGGAGTCTCACTTTGTATACCTAATTGGATTCACTGCTTTCCAAATAGCTGGTACACTGGACTTTTCACAGCAGGAGAACATGAGTCAATAACATAGTTTAGTCACCTAAAAATTATGATGATCAAAAGACCATTACAAGGACTTTTAACTGCAGCAAAGGACAAGCAAAATTATTCTCAGCTTTGTAGACTGAGTCATGTAACAAAAGATGAAGAGCTGGCTCCGGCAAGGCAAAAATGGGAGATGAAGTGGAAATTGTATTATTGAGAATGAAATCCTAGAGGTGAGGGGTCAGATGAGCGTCAGTGCTTTTAGAGAAAGCAACTGACTGAAAAACAAGAGGTCGCGTACCGAGGTTTTTAAATGAACTAACCTACAAGCAAGTGAATAATTTTCTCAGAATGGGTGGATGGCAAACAAACCCCAGTAGCAGCAGATAGCCATGCCCAGCCTGCCTGTGAATGTTTCACAACCCCACAGAGAGCACCATCAGAAGGGGCAGTCTGTAGCTCAGCAATTCTGCTTTGGAGGACAAAAAAAATAAACAAAGGTTCATAATATTCTCTATACTAGGCTCCATCTCTCACCTCTGTACATGAAGAACAACCTTTTCATTGGAAGAGGTACCAGCAGGTGGCCAATACTGAGGGAAAAATATCATATTAAGGGAAAACACACATCCTATTTGATACATACCTGTCGCACACTGAGCATGTAATGTAATTCTTTCACAGCAGCCTGGAAAAAAAATGCTTCACTACATACCCAAAATATTTGAATACATCACTTTGCTATTTTCTGTGTTCATAGAAAGGGAAAAACTAATCTATGATCCACTTACCTTGAAACAGAATACTTGCACATTTTCTGAACTATGCGCACAGCTGCACGATGCTACTTCTCTAGTAGCCCAACATCTGCTTTATATTTGCCTACTACATGTGACACCGAGTAAGCACATTCAGTGCAGTTCATAAAACCAATCTAGATTGAAAATGAGTCCCTTATCTTTACAGACATGGTGATCTTTCTCCAGTGGGAGTATTGAATTACCCTATTTTATATTATAATTTTCACTTTTCTAGTACTTCACAAAATATTCCGAGATTTTTTTCCATTATCGTCCATGGAAATAGAGTTCTGTATTGTCTTTATGTATTTGGAAGATAGGTGTTCTCTGAATCAAACTGCCTGAAGTGAATAAATGCCTATTTGGATATTGGGAAGAGCGTATGGTAAACGTACCTTTAAAAAAATAAAAATAAAAGAAAGACAGAAAAAAAAATGTTACTTTAAAAAAGTATATTCCAGTTTAGCATAACGAGAATATCATCATTGCTCCTACTATGCCTTAGCACTGAACTAATTATTAGATTCCCAATATCCAAATCTAAATATCTTCAGAGATAAGGCACATTTCTGCCATTTTTCCTACTGTCTGCAGGCTACAGCACTGCATGGGACAGTGAAAAGACTGCCAAGGGCCTGCACAAAGCAACAGTCAATGCAGCATCCCCCGAGAGGACAGGCAGGGGTCAGAGGAGTGGAACAGACCTCCCTGGGCCACCAGGACAGGACCCTGCCACTACTCACAATTCAGAAGATAAATATTTCCTAAATTGACAAAACTATACATACACACACATACAAAAAAACATTTTCTGTTCCTATGCCTTGCCCCAATTCCTCCTAAAACGGTGTTTGCAAAGCTGATTTTGATGATGACCTACACCTAGTTTCCACCATAAATGGGCTATTTTCACTCATCAGTTACCACACCAGCCTTGGATCTCAGATCAAATCATCTCTTTCACCTCTAGAAGTTTACAGCTTATCACACCACTACTCCAGCCAGTTTCCTACTCCCTGAAAAATACTCAGTCATTCTCTTCTGTTGGTTTATGAATAATTCCTCATCAGAGAAAGTACCTAATACTTCACCAAAGTCCAAATGGAGTAGACCTACAGAAACGTGTACAAAATGTGTTGAGCTTCAGGCATTTCCAGTTATTTACCTCCATCCACCTCTGAATTGCCCATTGCTCCCTTGCTCTCTGACACAACAGTCCACACAGATGCTTGCAAATTCTCCTGCCTGTACTTAGGCTGAAAGTTAGAAATGGATTTTCATCTCTGGCCTGAAGAAATTCCTGTTCCTTCTACTTCCAATTTCATCTGATCCCTTCAGCTGATGTCTGAATTAACCAACATTCCCAGTTTCTATGAACACAACCCCCAGATAAGGAGGGCACTTCTATTTTTAGATGAAAGTAATACAAAACAAAGCAAGAAGAAACACAAAATCCAGTAATATTTTGTTCTTTGTGCTCAGTCTTTCTGCTTTGCTTTCTCTAGTCTAACAGAAGCAGAAGAATAGCAGATAGGAGTTACTGGAGACTTAAGATGCAGTTCCCAAATCCCAAAGAGGTTTGTTCTAAAGAATTTGCTATTTCCAGTATTTCTTTTTTAACTCAAGCAAAGTGACTAGGTGTAAAAGCATACTCTGTCAAGGAAATTCATGCCAAATAATGCTCTCAGCATGGGAAAAAGGAAACGTCAATAATGATCTGAACAGAAAGCATGAACAGAAAGTATAAGCAGCAATGGCACAGTCCTAAACAGCAAATCATTTCTATCACAGATTTTGTTCAGGACCAAAACCCTAAGAGAAAAATGCGTGAACATTGGAGAACGAAACTTGGCAAAGTTTGCTGCCCAGAAAAAAAGGCAGCCAGCTCTCAAACACAGCGAAGAGTGTTCAAAGGTACTCACTACGAGAAGACAAAATCCTACAAGGGAAGTGACTGATGAAGAGAGATCACAGCAGCAGCCTGTGGAGAAACCCCTGGTGGAGCAGGCTGTCCCCCTGCACCCATGGGTCCCCCATGGAGCAGATCTCCACGCTGCAGCCCCCCATGAGTGGAGGAGCCCCCGGTGGAGCAGGTGGCTGTGGCCTGGAGGAGGCTGCTGGCTGCAGGCAGCCCCCGCAGGATCATCTGAAGAGGGGGAGCAGGAAAGCGGTGTGGTGTTCCTGAGCTACCCACCGGTGATAAAAGCCCCAGCTACACAGAGATTAGCAAACACCAACAACTACACCCAACAGCTGGTATTTGGTACGCTTCCAGAAATGTTAATGATTTATGGATTCATTTACAGATAGTCAGTTTTCACAGGAACTACTCACACACCATTTGCCGTCACTGGCCCGTGCCCACCTTGGGAGTACAAACAGTATCCTCTGCTAAAGCCCAAGAAATAGCAGATGCTCTGGATACACTCTGCAAAACATCAGCTAGAATAAGTGTACAAGTATATTCCATCACAGAATAGATGTACAAAAAACTGATTAGGGATGGAAAAAAAACAAACAAGGTAGATGAGAGGCCCCCAGAGCAGCTGCAGGCAGGCTGCAGTGCCAGAGGACAGCATTCCTCTGCTAAACTGGACACACATTTTAGGAAATAAGCAGCATTTTCTAAAAATCCCCCAAGAGAGACCTGCATGGATTTGGGCACCTCACTTGAAAAGGTCTGTGACGAGCAGAGTCCCCAGCACACTGCACCGCCTAGGCCCCGTGACAGAGCACACCATGGATCACCATTGTATCAGCAACAGCATACCTTAAAGGAAATAAATGCACAGGTCATCACGGCAGCTCGTTGTACCTCAGAAACTAACCAAACACTGCTAATCATCAGGGCATCTATTTGGCATTTATATTCTTGTTTTGTGTTAGACCTGCAAGATATGTAAGGATTTGAGGGCATTAAATATAAGTCAATGTTCTTGTTAGTTCATTCTTCCACAAAGTCAGAATAAAGAAAAAAAAAGTATGCAAGGGATGTTATCAGCATCAATATCGGGCTCACTGCCACGGTCTGTTTTATTATAATAAATGAGTAGATTATTCAGAGCCTACGGGTAACAAAATGTGGGAGCACCTGTGGGGTAAGGTCCCCCAGGTAGAGCACCCACTGATGGTGACGTGACGGGTGGCCTAGGCAAGAAACTCGCTGAGAAGTCCGGCCAGTGCCAGCCGATCCATATTTTACCCTCCTGACTGCAGTGCTGAGGTGTCAGGGGCATTTCTCAAGGATCATATGATGAAGACGCTATGCTCAACATGTTTTTAATGAACCCCCAAAATAGAAGGACAATTCATAATGACTTTCATAAGAATCACTGTGCCCATTACCACTGATGGTACATTTCTCACTGCCGCGTGTTTCCTGAAATTAATTCAATGTATTTAGCCTTGTTTCCAGTTTTTCTCCCATTTCCTGATGTTATACCTGTTGTTTCAATACGCATATTGTAGTTTCTTCATATGAAAAGAAGGTTATGAAGTTATTCATAAACACTTTTGTTTTCCAACATATTTGGTCAATATCTTGCACGAGATGCAGATGGAGTGTTTATGCATTTTACCAATAATAAATGAAAAAACGACAGCAAATGAGAAATAAAACTTCTTGCTCAGTACCCAGTGCTTACGTACATTCACATGAAAATGTGAATTACAGATAGCTTTAGTCCTCAAAACTTGCGTATCAAAATATGACATCTTGACTTCTTATTATTTTCACTTAAATAGTTAGTACCATTATTAATTGTGAGCAAGCTTAACATGATTAATTAGCTGTAAAATGCTTACTGACTAGGATTTGAAAAAATAAATTTACTTCATTAATCTGTAGTATATTTTCTTTTTAAGTTATTATAATTCAAAGTATTTCTATCTACTCATTATGAGTGGGAAAAAAAAGGACAACATACTGTGCCAAATGCAGGTTCTGGATCACTGTAGGTATTTCTTGATATAAACCATTTAGTTTCCTCTCCATAGTTTCTCACATATAAATTTAAGTAAAACATGCTTTTATAACTTTAATTACTACTCTGATTTTAATACACGTCCTTTCTGGTACTCCAAAATACTTTTTGTCACTCACCCATCTTCCGCTAAGCATGTTTGTGAGAAATTTTGAAACACTGATACTGTTTAACAAGAAAAATAAAAGTGTACATTCATCTAGTGACTTGTTTCCTAATCCTAGCTTTTTCAGAGCTCTCCTTAACAAATACTATGCTTGGGTGTTCATCATATATCAGTAAAATATTTGATTTTAAATCTCTTTGCTGCAAGAACCACGCACAAACATAATTATCTTTGCATATTTGAAGGACAGACCTGGATGTTAGGATGGTAAACAGTGGAGGAACACAGTATATCCATTCTACAGCAGAGTTGTAAGTGCACTAAAAAGCAAATTTCATAATTAAATCAACATTTTTACTATCATTAAGGATTTTTTTTATCCATCCGTCCACTGGACTATATGAATCTGGGAGTATAAAGGAGGTTCTGTAACCAGTTTATTTTTCAAAGTATGTCCATAGTTGTGTGAATATTTCATAGGGAAGAGGACTGCATGATCCTTGGACCTCTGAATCTGAAACCACTCTAGATTTCTTCCCCTTATGGCAGGGAGAATACTTTCCTTAACCCCCCAGAGATGTATTTCCAGAGTTGCACCATCTAGGTAATCAAATGAGAGGTCTCCATACACATTCGTTGCAATGAATTCCAGTAGCCAAAGCCTTTGGAGGAGATTCAAAAAACTATCTTTGAAAAGAATCCAGAAAAAGTAATCCTCTTCTCCCTGATTGTTTGTTTGTTTGTTTTATACCTCCTGTGACTTTTTCTCATTCAAAAATTTCCATGCAGTGTGTCCCTGTACAACTCTCCAAACACCCAAGCAAATAGAAATCTAAACTAAATCCGTGCCTATTTTCAAACCAGTGCGCTGTTCCCTATGCCGTGCTTGACTGAAAACCCTGTCACCTGTTCTTAGAGTACACCCTGGCTTTTGTTTTAGTGCTCTTGATCCTAAATGAAAGCTCTGCAAACAGCACTGGTAAAGTCAAGAAGGCATTGAATGCATAAGCTTTTTTAGGATCTGGAACAAGAGCAGGCTACACATTCTTTCTGCAATAGCTTGAACTCAGATATTTTACTTATTTATTGCTTTCTGCACCACACAAGTTTATTCATGCAATTTTGATCACTTCAATCTGACTCCAGTTTCCTCCTACCATGCTAAAAACCGCCTTAACTACAGGCAATGCAGATTTTGGATACCTCTCTCCTTGCATCAGGCTAACAAAGCTCTCCCATCTCGTATCATGCACACAAATACCCATTCCAGGCATGCTCCTTGAGAGTTGTTGTCCATATACCACCATGAGAAATTGTGTATTTGGATATGATTTAACTCTACTGATGCTTCCTTTCATCTTTATCTTTGCTTTTGGTAGTGAAATACCTCTCTTATTTCCAATAGGACATGTCCCTCATCACTGTACAACACAGAGTGAGCTGTCACAAGATAACATCAACACTTGATTCAACCTTTGTCACAGAACAAGGCATCAATACCACTGTAGGATCATTAGCTTGGATTTTGTATCCTCCTACTATGAAGGCCATCCTCCTTTGAAACTCAGCACAAGTGACATTTGATGAGGCTAAGGCTGGCAAATTTCTCTCTTTTTTGACTCTTTAAATGACTTATTAGTAAAAAAACAAAAACAAAAACAAAAACTCTACTCCACAACAGAGAGGATCCTGAAACAAAGGCTCAATACAAAAAGAAGCAGCATTACTATCAGAGATACCATGAACAGCTCTGGCTGAGCACTTCCTGAGCACTTTTCACCACAAGAAATAAATTAACAGAAAGCAAGAACATAAAAAACTTTCCCGTTTTCTTCCCCAACTTTTCTTTTCTTCAACAATCCAACACCAATCCAATTCTTACGATTCTTCTTTGACTTCTCCTTCAAGGACAAAATATTATCAGATGAGATGAAATCCCCATATGCATGGACACACGCACCCATCTCTGCAGTAACTTCCCAGTTACTGAACAAAATGAAAACAGTTATGCTCCGATCTTTCTAATAAGGATTGTGGGATCTACTCCCCCTGTAGCTTCTCAGAGCCCTAAGGAATGACATTTTCTCTTAATATTTTTTTTTTAAACAATTTTCTATTTATTTCCAACCTCAAGCTTAGAAACTCCTACTGTGAAACGGGGGGTACAAAAACAGCGGGTTATGAAACACCGGCATGACAAAAAACTTTCATCAAGAGCCGCCTGGCTTCCTGATAAACTCTGTCTTGTGTAACCCAGATACTGGCATCTCCCCATAGTCACTCAGCTCTGCTGACCCAGAGAGCTCCTTCTGCTCTCAGCATCCCTCGTACAAGCTCTGCCACTTCCCACAGGCGATGGAGTCTGGGGCACACATAAGTGGAGAGCAAAAGCTTGCACTAGCTACAGTGGAATAATACAGAAAAAAAGCACTGTTTTGATTTTCACTAGTAATCGTATATGGTAATCACTGGCGCCCATATTTAGTAAATATGTTCAATCTTCTGAAGATGAAGGGCTGCCAAGGACAGGTTTTCCTTGCCACATTATGAGGCATGTGTATTGTTACACTGAACGCACCTTTCCAGTCTGGAATCTCCTGATTTTCCAAAGAAAACAAGGAAGAAATTAAAAGAATTAAACCTGATTTGGTATTAATCAGATTTTGGAAATCGGTCATAAGGGTTTCTAAATGCTTTTCATTTGCAAGAGAGGCAGCAAGTGGAACTAACTGTGCAGCGAACCCATGAGACACAAACACCTAGCTAGCCTACTAAATCTTGAGAACTTTCTCACTACAAAACAGCCAATTTAGAAACTTATTTACAGAATTAAGACAGAGAAGTAAGTCCCACTAAATAATATCATGATCACAAACATTATGATATGCTTAACTTTCAAAAATAGCTGTATTTAATTCTAAAGCCCCCATTCCCTGTCATTTAGTTTTTGAAGCTTGGTTGTAATCATGTATTTTTTTATTTTTTTATTATTATTTCTTTTAAAGTTCTCATACTTTTAGTGGTTTAGCTCTGCCATGTGGGATTTCAACACTGAACTGCTGGGCTGTAAAATTATGAAGCCTGGAAGTGTGCTCTTAATGGCAGCTGCTCGTGTGAGCGATGCTGTGATCTAGAACATCAGCTCCGTTTTGTCACCTGAACAGAATAATGTTGCAGGAGCTCTTTCAGGCAGGGTCAATTTAACACCTGGTTCCAGCTCTGCTTCCAAATCATCAATAAAATCTAAATGGAAACCTGCCAGTGCAGAAAGCCGTAATTGTACACATTTGGGGAAAATGTTTCGTTTTGTGGCCTATTTGTCCTTAAAAAAATACACTCATTAACATACAAAGAAAATCTGAATGACTATCACTGAGTGTAGACAGGGAACTCGTTAGAGAAAGCTAAATAATGTAACTCTGAAAACTCCCCTTCAAGTTTTCAGACATCACTTACTAGTTTGTTCCCTCTGTATTTAACAGATATATGCAATTAAACTTACAATGACCTCCTCTACACTGCTTATGAATACAAGTGTTTCTTCCAGTCATCAAAAACCATTCTGTTTAAGTAATTCAGCATCCATTTACTCCTAGATGTGGTGTTGTGACAGCTTATTTAAGGTAACACACATTACTTCTTGGAGCGTGTTTTTGTGGCAAGTCAAAATTGCTTGATTTTGTATTTGTTTTGTAGTAATAGTAAGGAGCGTGTCACTTGTCAAGTTGACATCA
Source organism: Anas acuta (assembly GCF_963932015.1). Taxonomy (NCBI): domain Eukaryota; kingdom Metazoa; phylum Chordata; class Aves; order Anseriformes; family Anatidae; genus Anas; species Anas acuta. The sequence goes on from NC_088985.1 coordinate 2,993,714, forward strand.
CCTGCAGATATATATGCATATACAGCAAGACAAACAAAACAGCTTTTTTGCTACGTCTGACGATTATGGGTTTAAGAACTGCCACTGGACAACAGGGTTGGAAAGAAAGAATTGCCCTAAGAAAGGAAATGCAAAATGACTGACAGCAGCCACAGAAAATGAGTACTCTTTCCCTCCTGATGCTTTTATAACATTTCCAATTCTACTCCTGAAGCTTGATACTGTAGGTAAACAGAGCTATAAAATATTAACTAAAGTCATTAGCGCACAAGAAAGAAAGTTACATATGGCAGGCCAACAAAGCAAATGGGACTGAAGTTTCACCTTTAAAATGCAACAGATGCTGTGTGCTGCTGAAATAGATCCACAAGAAAATCTCACACAGGGAACCAGCTGGCAAAAAACTCCACGCTTGTCATATTTTGTGTAAAAGTTTGCCTCAACCAGCAGATGAGAAATGTTCTGAAAGCTCTGTGTGCTCTGTTAATTGTTTACACGCAACTGAAGGAGCTTCAAGTGGATGCACCCAGCTGAACAAAGATACACAGAAACCAATCTCAGTGTTATCATTTAAAATGCTTCTCCCCGTTTTAAAACAAACAAAATCAAGCCATGCAAATCATGTCAAAAGATCATCTTGCAGGTAAGCAGGCAGTACAGGGGTGCAGCGCTGAGTCTTGAAGCTATGACCCACACGAAGGCCAGGGAGCATGCACTGGTCCATATTTTCAGAGCAGATTTCACCCATCTACAACCAACATGACCTAGTGTTTAACAAAGTTATTTACAAAACAGTGTAATAACAAACCAATATAGGAATAAAAATAAACCAATGGGGCAGCCGCAGCTCCTTGGGGCAGCCTGATGACCGAAACACTAAAACCAAGGATTTTTTATCTGCTGAAGACTGGTGCTATCATGCCCAGCAAAGCCATCCGAAGGCCTGGCAGGAAGGTGATCAGAGTTTCCCACAGATTCAAAACACTTGCCAGAAGCGAAGAAGAAAAATATTAAGACAAGTAGGGCACTAGTAAAACACCTCATTAAAGGCCTGATTCCTTAAAACTGATTTCCTGAAAATTGCCAGTGAGTGCGAGGTGGCAGCCGTGTAAAAAACAAGCATGTTTTTTTATTTCAAAATCCTTTTGTTGCCTACAGCTAAACCACTTCCCATGCCTTGGGACAGGTTGGTTGTGAGCAGCTCAACAGCTCTGTACTTACATGCTGAGCCTCTGGGGAAGTAAAAAATGAGGTATGTGAGTGTGCGTCTCATTGAGATGATCAAGGTTTTCTTTAGCAAATGTACAGTGCAGGAGTAGCGACAAGCTCTAGAGAAAATGCCCCAGTACTTGACATTTTCTTTTGGAACACCTTGAACATTTCCAGTTGATGATGTCCTTGTGGCTATAATGTGAAACTAGCTGCTTAAAAAAAAAAAAAGGAAATAGAAGGGGAAACCCAGGTTTACAGTGAATCAGTGAATGTACAAAACCACCACCTCCTCCAGCTCCTTTTTGAAGGGAAGCAGGTTTCAGGATGGGAAATATTTGGTTGTCATAGCTTTCATTTAAAAGTGAACTTTTCTATATCCCTGTATGTGAAAACACATTGAAAAATAGGAAAGTATTCTGCCTAAAACTACAGGCCAGAACCTAGTTGATTCAAATGGGTTAACAGTCAAAGCTGAATTGTCCTTTGGATGCCTGCTCGAAATTTTCCCAACCACTTTCATTCACTCAGAATATTAAAAATGAAAGAAATGAAGCCAATTGTTCTTACTCTGACAGGTAAGGACAATACAAGCTACCCACTTAATAATAAAGCGCGTGTGACAACCTTTCCATCCCCTGATATTTTCCACTTTTTCTTGCACTGTAGCTCAATTCTTTCTTCCAGTCAGGCTTCTTTCTTGGATAAACATTTTTTGTTAGACATGACTGAAATAAACACATGAATAGAAAGAAATATCACACCACAGTCTCTGTAACACATGAATTGGTAAGCTCCAAGGTGAAAACTACAGGTTTTATGAATATTTCAGCTTTCCAAATACAAACATCCTAATAAATATACATGTATCTCAAAGAGAATCAAGAAAGAAGGATGGCTGTAACATGTCATTAGCTGACAAGAAACTAAAAGTTTCCAGTGTAATTTTTGCAATCACTTCATTTTAAGCAGCTGGGATCTATTTTTGCAGAAGGAATTAAAAAAAATCCACAGAAATACTAACATTTTACAAGTGGTATTAAAATAGCGTTTTAGTAACATACTTCAACACCATTTTTATTGGCTACATCCTTTAAAAAAAAAATATTTCTCCAAACTGCACTCCAACTCCGAGGAAATAATTGTATAAATGGACAGGGAAAAAAAGGAGTCATGAATACGGCATGACTTTATCTAACTGTCGGTGTTTATCTGATTACACCTTGGAAGAATCCTGTTACTATTAACCTACTCAATTATTTTTAAACAACAGAAATGGTAAAAATGAAACAACCCGTGGGCTTCAAATTAGTATCAGATTTTAGGTTTTAGCACCGGAGTGGGTGCTCCTTAATTCAAGAACTGCAAATAGATTTCAAATCCATGAAGGACCAGAGTGACACCACCGATACAGTTGTTATTCAGAAAACTCTATTCAGGATCTCCCTTACCGTCCCCATACGTTGTAAAATACACCTGCAAGGCAACTCTTCAATTTCCACTTTTGTCTACAGAATAATCGATACAAGATTCCTAGAGGGAAATAGTGCAGAGAAAGGGCATACTTGTACGAAGCCTTGTTAAAGCCCAATGTGTTAATAAAGGAGGTGTCTTATGAAGGAAAGGGAAAGAGTTATTATTACTCCCCATCTACGAATGCAAAATTTAAGCCTCACAGGGTAGGTAACACAAGAAATGACACAGACCCTTTGAATTTGACCTGTTAATGCCAGCATTTAAACCACCTTTCAGGTAATTTGTCTCTCTTCCAAACGCAGAAGCACTCCCCAAATCCCACATATTTTCAACACAGCATTTAAGGTATATTCAGCGATGCTTTTAAACCAAGGTCTAAGGCTCACAGACACAGGATTGCAGAACACCCTGCCCACTTGTGCCGGTCCCACTGAGTGATTATTAATTACCTTTCTGGGTCTACACTATAAATAATATCAGCTAATAACGATGAATACGGTGGTGCTGAGAGCTCCATCACCACGCAGCCCAAACTGGGCTGTCTCCAACACATCCGTCCACTCACTCAGAGAAAAGTAGGCTCACTAAGCAGGACACCTTCAATAAGAAGCCCGACTTTTACAGCCTGTAGGTAGCTTCTCCCACGCTGTTCTGTAGCACAAGTGCCGGTACATTTTTCTTCATTTTCTCCTTCAATTACACGGTCCCTCTTCTGATCCTTTGGGGATGCAGCTCTGCCAGTACATTTTCATTTACTGAGCCCAGGTCAAGGGCTGCCAAGACAAATGTGTTTTACAAGAAAGCATTACTCTATTTGCCACTGCTAAAAGGTCAAGCACTCAAGATATACGCACAGTTAGCTTTTGAAAGGACCCCATTTTTTTCAACATCAATATTACTGCCTGACAATGCTGCCCCTCCACCAATTCCAAGAGCCACGACGGAAAAAATCAGCAGAAATGGTATTTTCCCCTAACCTGTCCAAGTTTCAGCTCCAAATCAATGTCGCTGGGTCAGCAACAACACAGGACAGGACGGGCGTTAGTGATGGAGGTTGAGTCATCAGGACACGTCTCCCTCCTACCCAGAGCTAATTAACAAGATTGGGCTGGCCTCGTGTGAGTGCTGCTCCTGTCCCCTAAGAGTGCACGACCACAAACCTTACAGTTGTACAGCTCTCACGTCTGCTGGCCACAAATTCAGAAAACAGAACTCTGCCAAATTAATTGTACAACACCAAGGCGGCGTGTCAAAACAGACTAGCAAACAAAAACACAGACCCAATTAAAAACAAAGCAGAATACTTCAAAATCACATGGACCACATCCAAGCTGTGTGAAGAAAACGCCTATTAGGGACATGCAGAAAGTAGAAAACAGAGCTAATTTTACCTAAGCGCTATCAAGGGCACTTGAGTTCAACTTTATTAGCACAGTGTCTCAATGAACGTACAATGATTTACTTACAGTCTACATTACTGTCAAAAGTCCTACTTATAACCTCTTTCCCACAAACCTCTTGTAAGCTGTTTCCCTTTATCAAGAAGTTTGTAATTGAACAGCGGAAAAGAGTACTGCAAGTTGAAAACTTTTTTTTTTTTTTCCTAATCATATTTATGTTATAACAACAGTGCAATAAAGAAATACAGGACAGAAAAATCAAATCCCCAAGGACAGCCAGCAAGGCTGGAAAAGGAAAAGACAATGTTACGGGTCACAGTGGTATCATTACTTATGGTGGTCAGTGCTGAACGAAGACCAGCTCTCACACCTCTGAGCAGCATTATTCCCCAAAACCGGCTGCACAGCTACAAAGCCATGGCTACAAAGCCCTGCAATAGATCAGATCCTTTAAATTCATTAAAAACACAGTGACAAGATGCTGGGTAAGAATGCACCTCACAGGGTGAAAAATTAATATTAGAAATAATATACGCATTGTTCCTTGACATCGTCTGCAGTTCTGTCTTTCAAAACTCATCAGAGATGTCAGAGCAGAAGATGCTTCAAACATCCTTGACTGCCTTCTGAAAAGTAATTAGGCTGATGTCTTATGAGAGCAACATATTGTGAGATGATGCTAAATGTGCAGCTCCACAATGGTGAGCAGTCTACGTCTTTCAGTTCTGTCCTGTTTAGTATGAATTATTTTCTGTGCCTTAACGAAAAACCAAATGGTGTGGGCCTTCCCACTCATTAGCAAATTGGATTTCCATAAATACTTCTTAATTGTAAGCATTTCTGTATTCCCTTTGTGTTTCAGTATTCTGTCAAAATTCAACTGCATTTGTCAGTCCTGCACACACAATAATACACACATCAAAAATGTCGGGTTATGTTTTAGGCAGTAGCACAGCTCTAATGAAGCAGGCACATTACATTGCTAAAAGGTTATGCTAGGGGGAATTGGGGGGGGGAAGTCCACAAGCACAAACAAACAAAAACCACTAAAACAATAACGGCAAAACAACCTCAGAAAATGGGTCCTTACAAGTGAAAAAGGGCAAAAAACAGTATTCCTGGTTACTTGTTTCAACTACACAAAAGAGGAGAGAGCACATGAAATCTTGGAGTCGCAAGAAGCTCCAAATACCAAAATGATCAAAATTACATCGGTGCCAGGTGTTTTGCCTGTTCATTTTAGCCAACATGTTCTCCTCAAAATGCTAGGAGTTGATGACCCTGATGGTGATATACGCAGGGCATACCAGGGAAGCACAATTGACTTGTCTAATAAGGAGGGCTGGTAGAAAACAAACTATTATGAAGGATTTTGCACAGGCTGCAAGAACAAGTAGGATGTGGGAATTCAAGCCATGCACCCTCTGATAGCCTGAAATAAAACCCTCCAGCCAGCTGCACTTTGTTTCCATAGAGAAAAACAGACTTGGAACTGTGATGGACACACAGAAGGAGAAAGAGCACCTGCTGAGGAAAAGCTCCTTTCCATTTCAGACCTAAATACTGCACCAGTCTCTTCCCCAAGGAGCGAGCCTTGGGATTCCCTGGGACCTCACAGCTCGGGGATGGCACGGATACTTCACAGCAGATCTGTCATCTTCCCTAGTAGAACAGGCAGGGCAAAAGAGGGTGAGCCACCTTTGAAACCACAGACACTTCATGGAGCTGGAGGGAGCAAATGCAGGTTGTTTCATCGGCATCAGTGAAAACCTGCTGCAAATCTGCATCCCTCTCTCGTACAAAGAACAAAGGAGGGAAGCAATTTGAAGAGACAAGTATAAAAATATTTCTGAATTGCGTGTGACATACTTCAAGGCTCAGTCAAATCTCTTTTCACTTCAGTATAGGAAACCATGGAGAAATTCTCATCATCTCAAAATGAAAAATTCAGTGTTATCATGTTCTTGATCATCTGTGACATTCTAAAAACGCTGCCTGGTTGAGATCCCATCAGAAGTTGCTTTAGCCAAAATTCTCTCCGAAGTGCACAGTAACATTCAGTGGTGGTTTTCTGTACCTGAAAGCTTCGTTTTGCCAAGCCAGCCATCTCCACAGACCGCAATGAAGGTGCTGAGCACAAGTACAGGAGGAAAGGCCATCACTCAGCACCTCCTCGGAGCCGGCTCTCACACGGTGCCGCTGTAAATCACGGCTCTTCAGCACGGCCTTTGCCACCTGGCTATGATTCACCTCTGAGAAGAACTGGAACGGGGTCATATTTTCATGGAAATGGAAGTGCAATGGTATGCAAAGGCAAACAGAAACATTTCACAGTCACGCCTGAATGTGAAAGGCTAAAATTTACGCCACCTACTCATCCGACAGCGTTTGGATCATTTCTCCCCAAAGGCCAACTCCAAATAAACCAATCTGGTTACGATGGCTTGAAGTGTGAACTGTAAATTTTCTTTTCTTGAATCTGTAATTCAACAAAACCATGATTTTTTACTGCACCCTTATTATTTCTGAAAGATTTTTCTTCCCAAAACAGTCATTTTTTGAAGGACAGGAAACATAAAACCTACTTTAAAAGATAGGCTTTCTCCAGGAAAAACAAAACAAAACAAAACACTGTGTTAACAGTAGATAGACCTAAGAAAATCTAGAGAAACTTAAAAACGTTCAACCAGAAATAAATGGTATATAATAATGTGGTACCTCTGCAAGATACACATGCAAAGGTTATTATATATGCACTTTTAAAGTGAAATAAGTTATCCAATAGCAGCAAACATCCTTAACAGCGTTGTGGCTCCAAAAAAAACGCCCAGCACATTGCAGTAACAGCCCCAGCTTAACAGGGTGTACCCGAGCCAGACAAACCGAACCACCCCTTCTATAAACCCACAGTATCTTGCCCTGAACGCAGAGGATGTATCAGGCTGCTGAAGAATGTAATGAAAAGGCTGTTAAGGAGAAAAGGAATTCGAAAGCAGAGGAGGAGTGCACATCTAAGGTTTCTGAATGTATATCTCAGACCTCATTCAAAGGAGGTCTCTAAGTTTTATCAGTGCTTTATAAGCAGTGCTTAACTTTCCTGGCAAAGAAAACCCTATCAGTCTGGTAGTAAATGCACTGCAGGCTTTGAAGTCTTTTTGGAAGTTTGTTCAAGTGATATCTTCAGGAATGAAAGGCAGCAGTAAAAGCTCAGCAGCTTTAAAAGAGCACTGTCATTACCTTGCATGTGCAAGACCTCACGTGATGTATGAGGATTTACCCCCAAATCCTACCAACTTCAGCCGGTTTCAGTACTCCCTGCAAGCAAAAGTACTCTGTTCCCTCCCAACGCAGTAGTTAAGGCACAAACGCTGCGCTAAACTTGCAAAGATATTTACTAAAACACAACACTTTAAAGGTAATAGCTCAGCTATTGTAACTGCTACTGCCTCTCACAGCTTTGATCCAACCACTCTCCAAAACAACGGCAGCACTGATAGGCACCAGAACGCAGCAGCACAGCTCCGTGCTTCCACAGCCACAAGCAACACACTGAAAATTCAAGCACCAAGCAAGCCACGATACACCAAAGAAATCCCTCTGAATTTACACATAAAGAAGACTTATGTACACAGATGTAAGGAGCACACACTGTCTACTGAGCTAAGCACCTGCTTGGAAATGCTCCATTAATAAAAAAGACAATTTTAAACAAGGCACTACCACTATCCTCCATGTAGCCATGAACTGCTAGTGTCTTCAGCAAGCTGCTGTGACACAACTGTTTCCCCACCTTTCTAAAGATTCCTGTGCAAAACAAGTTTTACATTTTGCTCTTCCAGGAAATGACTAAGAATAAAAGAATATTTATATTATTCATTAAAAGAATAACTGAAAGGAGTAACTTCAAAACAATGCTCCTTTTAAAATCTGCCTGGCTTCAGAAGAATTGCAGGCATTTCTGATAAAATGGCAAAGCTATTTTTTTTTTTTTTTTTTTACCTTTAGCAGTGTGAGTTTGGCCCAGTTCCCATTTGAAATCAGTTGTACAACTCCCATAGACTTCAGCAAGAATGGAATTAGATCCTTACATATTTGCATGTCAAATCTCCTTTCTTGCAGTTACAGTGCTTTCATCCGTGACATCTGCAATTTAATGGTACATTTTCTATGAAAAAGCAACGCCGTGTTTCTTTGAAAAGGCAGCAGCAACGCAGTTAACATTGGTCAAAACAGGTTAATACTAAGAAAAAAAAACCATGCTTGTAGTAGTGAAACTCGACAAAGCTTCCACTGATACCGAGGAGAAGAGGTCACACAGGTGCTCCTTGCACAAATTCACATGTGGAACTGGACAGCATTTCCCAGTATTTCCACAGAACCGGTTTCGTTGACAAAAACATGGTCTGATCATTTTAATTCATACATCTGGTGCAGGCAGCCCTCGAGGCATAAACCAAGGTGGATAAAAACAACAGATAAATGAGAGCAGGAGGAGCAACGGGTCACCAGCACGGACCACGCGCAGTCACACCTGTAACCCATTCACTTCAAGGTGCTTAAGCTATGAAGAATAAAAGTGTATGTTGCCTAGCTGTTATGTCTCTAACAAAAATGAGTTTAAAAGCTGCACTCATTTATTAAATACCTACGCTTTCATTACTAGAAATCAAATCTTCGCATGGCTTCTGTTTAACTTACTTCTCCAGGCTTCAGCATTTAGACTGACATAAAACTGAATTGCACTCGTTCCTATCTCAAAATCCATCATCTTGCCCACTAACGTATTTTGTAGGTTCATTTTCTTCACCCATTGAACAAGTGCAGCTGATTTGTCTAAGTTTGTTGTTGTTGTGTTTTTGGTTTTGCTGTTTTTTTCCAATTACCTGCCCAACTAACCCCAATCTTCGTACTCATATCACAGGGGTACATCACAGAACATCTCCTGAAGCAATCCTGCTGTTCACTTGAATCCATATGAACCATTTCCAAGATTAAAATAAAATATAAGACATTTCTGGATCTGACACCGATTCTTTCATTATTCTCTATTTTTAATGCGTGGTGTTTTGGGCAAAGAATATTTATGTTGGCTGTTCAGCATAATTAATCTTCTAAAATATCTATATGTCAAAAGCCAATTAATTATTCAAGTGACAGCATTAATGCTTTGATTATTTGTTAACCATGATTAACTTTTAGTCTTCTGATTTGAAAAGACGTCCAGGAGCAATATCAGCTTAGTCACTGAAGCTATTTTCATCCTCCTGTCTGAAGGTTGTGTTTTGAACCACTTCAGATTAATAAATGATCATTACTATGCTGTTTATGAAGTTATAATATAAACTGAAGAAATTTTCACATTATTAGTGCTGACACCCAGTGCACTTTAAAAGCTTTCTCCCCCTCCATTACTAATATCACTCTTTATGTTTCTCTCTCACACCTTGCTGTATGGATGAGGGAGTCACACAGGCATTTAACACATCACTCTGGGTAATTCTCATTTCTCCACAATTTACAGCTTTGCAGTGAAACCTAAGACAAATGATCTATTTCAAGCTTATTCTCTTTGACAAAATTCCTTTAAATTAAGCTGTACATGATGGGGAGGCAATTACCCAATTTTTATGTACCCACTGCCTGTTACCTAAACTACGCTACCTTTCCTCTACAGCTGTGGAAGTGAATTACACTGTTTAATAATTCCTTCCATTTCAGTCAATCCATGCCACTTTGTCTGCTCCACAATTACGATATTAAAAAGTCTCCATACACCGCGTGAGAGAGCTGAAATAAATTATAATTACCATCGCAGACAGAGCAAGCTTCAATACCTGATCCACGTGTTTTGCATGACGCTGATAGCACAAAGCAGGTGGAAAGTTAGCTTATTCAGCTGGCAAGCGTGCGAGCAGATGGCATGCAAGGCACAACAGGAGAAAAGGATCCTGCTCCAGTGCTACTGAACTCCAAGAGCCTCCGGATCTCCGACAGCTGGCACATGATGCCGCCGCTAGGAAAAACTTACAGAGGTCTTCCAAGACACTAGTAACTCCCAACCAGCCTCGGGTAAAGCAAACCACTAGTATTTTGCAGAGGCATCTCTGCTGAGCGCCTCCTCCAGTTCTCATGCTCGGCGTTGTGCAGTGAGACCGTGAGGCTCTTTGTGTTCAGGCTGGAACATCCCTGCACATACAAAAACATGGCCTTGTGCAGCATAAATGAAAACAAGCACATATTATAAAAGCTCAGGGAGGTTTTGAGAACCGAAGGATGTGATCAACGAAGAAATGGTGAATTAGTGTTGAGAAACAGTGTCTTTAATAAAACGTTCAGTTTTCTTCAGAAAATTAAAAGGATGGGTTAACAACAAAAATAAAGAAGGGAAGGGAGGAATATTCACTGCCTGAACATGAAACCTTAAGAAAGGATTTTGAGAATAAATAAAATATCCCATTAGATTCTCCGTGCTCTGGTACCTAGGCTCCCACCCCGTCATTTTCAATTGGATTGTCTCAGAGTTCTTCAGCTCCCCAAATCTGTAACGTTCATACAGACACTGACCTCTGGCAGCTCTCTGACTGTGGTGAAAACGTGTTCATTATTTATAAGGAATTAGAAAACATATACATCAAACCAACAGCGTGCATGGTTTGCTTTGTTTATTTCATTATGGCTTAAAATATTTTGTGCCACTACAGCTAATTAGCATGTTTTCTTAGCAGAGCTAATAGATGTTCAGAAAACTCATAAATCAGACTAGCTGTGTTTACAAGCAACATTTCCCTATCAGACACTTTCTATTATTAGCACAGAAAATCAAATTGTTGAGATACCCAAACTACAGTTGCACTCACCCTCACTTGCATGTGACCGTTCAGACAAAAAAAAATAAAATACTGTCTCTGTTTCTTATAGGATTTATGCAGTCACTTAACACTTTGATCATGTTTTTTCCCAGATAATTACCAGAACATTTTCTTTATTTCACATGATTATTTTAATTTTGAGCTGTTCAATGAAGCTCACGAACAAGTAAGCATTCATTGGTGGAAAGTCCACATGTGTTCATTACAGGCATGTATTATCCAAGTTAACCGCTTGGCTGTGCCTAGATATATGGAAGAGCAGGCTCCCATATAGGACAAGCTCCCATAGCAGCCAGTAGAGCATCAGGATAGGACAGGCGAATTTTCTGTGAGACTGGACTGCAGACAAAGCAAAAGAAAAAGAAAAAGAAAAAAAAAAAAAAAAGAAAAAAGAAAGATGAAAGCAGAAGAACAGCAGAACATCTTTTGATTTGAATTCCTCTGCAGGTACAGATATGGCAGAGAAAGCTACAAGATGCGGGAGGCAAAATGTGCCTCAGCAGATAGGAACACCGTGTGCCCAGATGTTGTCCATGGGTACCTCATGTCAGAGGACCAGGCATCTCCAGCCTCTAAAACTCTTAGCCTCAGAGTTCATCCTCACCTTAAAATGTCTCCATTTCCCACAGAAATACAGTGAACCTTGACCTAACCTAATTCCAGCCCCCAGGAGCTGTCCCCATCCCAATGCCAACCCAAAATTTTCCAATCCAAAAGCCAGCCTCTGCGCAAGGTGCTGAGCTGAAGGCACAGGCACTGAGCACACATCTCTCCTCTGGAGTTGCCTGCCACTTCTCCCAACTCCCCCTCAACTACATTTTGTATTTCAGTAACTTTCAAGACTGCTTAAAGAATTACTGCTGGTGAAATACAATTTTTTTGGTGTTTTATGACAAATCTGTAGCTATCCAGCAACTACTCTCCCATTTAGCATTTAGCCCACAATGTAATTACAGAAGGTCGGCTTCTCACTACAACTCTGATGACAACTTAATATTTAAGTTTCATTAATTAAATTATCCATATCCATACCTGCAATGGGTACTACCTAGGGAAAAAAAACCTAATGTATGAGGCCACACCTGAAAATGCCAGGTTAAACCCATGCTCCCCACGTTCGATTGGGTTCCTATATGCAAGCACAACAGCAGCTGACTTCTGCACTTGCAGGAGCCTGCCCACACAGAGCCAGCCACGGCTGACAACCCAGCCTTCACAATGCTGTGCCCAGGTCCTGCGACCCCAATGTACTGCATTTATCACAAATTTTCCATTTATCAGTCAAGAAAAATAGTACTGAAGCCCTGTGCTGTAGTGGGCAAAGAAACAGCTAGACACAATAGTGAAAATTACGATAAAAGTCAATTCTGATTTACTGTTTTTTACATGAATCTAAGTGGGGCCAGAATTCAATAGCAGCTGCACTTTTGATCAGCAGCTGTTTACATTTGCAGAATACTCGTATCTGGAGTGCTTGTTGAATCCTTTCCTCGTAATTCTAGCTTTGAAAAATACAGCGCCACTGAAAAGATTAAAAAAAAATCCCTATGAATTTCAATTAAACACACTCTCCACAGTAAAAGAATCATTGTCCCATTGAAAAATCTGCATTTTATTTTCTTAACGTTCTTTAAAAATCTAGTGTTCCTCAGAATCTGGATTAACTGAATTCTGCTATCAATTGTTCAAAACAGCAATCTTTTCTTGAAATGACCATCGATGTATTGATACTGCGAATCAGTTCATATTCCTTAATTTTGGGAGATGAAGCCAGGCTTGCATTAAAATGGGAAGCACATGAGAATTTGAGACCTAATGCTGAGCTTTACAGGTCAAGGGCTCTTGGAGGTAAGTCTCTGGTTTGCAGTTCTCTCTAGCACACACAGGGAAAAAAAAATGAGTCTTCATTCCCATTTAATAGATTAATAGTTTTTATCACTAAAAGGTTATACTTTGATCATTTAATGCTTAACTATGTAATAATTTTGCCAGTAATCCTTGGCTTCAATCTCAAAGGTTAAAATCAAATGTAGAAGTAAATACAGTCACTTGCTTTAGACAAGAGACACAATTTGTGGGATTCATACACCTTAATGAAGACTCCCAGCTTCCAGTGCATAATCACATTTGAGGCAATGACCAGCTGTAACACCTGTTAAATGCTACTTCACAGGATCAAGCTCTCAACTTTTCACCCAATGGATTTCAATATATATATATATTTTTTTTGAAGAATGTAACTATGAAGTTATACTGAAGTCTTCCAGATAGGCCATACGTATAGAATAAATACAAAGAATGAATGTTACAGGAAATTTCTTTCAGTAACTTGTCCCTGCCTTGCATAGCAGTCCTCAGGCTACTCCAATGGAGGGCACTTTCTACAAACTACATTCAAGATATTCCAGTGTGAAACAAACAAACAAACAAAATTCTGACTTGTAAGCCCACTGAGAGCAACAAAAAGGGAGAGAGAGAGATTACATAGCCCAATGGCTGCCCCACATACTGGGGAGGGTAAGAAGTAAAGGGCTGGAAGGCTGCTGCCAAGGCTTCTTTCAGTTCTAATAATCGAGGGATTCTGAATTTCCATGCTGTAGTGTCACTGCAAACTGATTAGGAATGTGCTGTGAAATCGTGTATTATATTAAACCTCCTGTAGATCACAAGAACACGTTGTTTATTTAAAAAGGGAAACATCCTTCTATCCGTTTCTGCATGTGAAGTGTTGCATGTTTTTAGGTAGAATAACCGTGTCCCGGTAATTACAGTACTCCTAGATGCTCACCATCTGCACTAATCTTTAAGATATCCATACTAAAACATTCTATAAATCATTATCAGTGATGACAGTAAAGGCCTCTTCTTTGCAGGTATGCTAGAACTCCTTGAAACGGGGGGGAAGAGGGGGAGTGGGGAAGACAAAAAGAGGAAAAGCTTTAAATGGATGCCTGAGAAGCATCTCACCACTAGGGGACACTGTCACGTCATTTCAAAAGTACGAAGAAACAGATTTTTTTTCCTTTAAAACCACTAATTAAAATTTAGATGGATAAATGAACCCTTAATGCATTAGTTGCGTGCTTCCTTACAGCTGAACCAGTAATAAAAAATGAGAAACTTGCCCAAAATAACACAGTATCTCATAATCGTGTGCGAGTCTATACGTTATACATCCATATGCAACAACCCAAGCAACAACACCAGTACAGATACCTCCTTCTTCCTCAGTAAAATGTCACAACAGCATCTTCAGTGCTGCCTCCACCAGCTCCACATCAAGACAATAAATATGCCTTTAACAGACTATAAGGAAATTAATGCAAAAATGCAACATAAACACAGATAGCTTTCACCTTTCCATAGGATATTAAGATATATTTAAATCTCTTGCAGTCAAGATAGTGAAGGAAAAATCTATTTACACAGTTTTTCTCTGTTGATGCTGGTAGTTAAAAAAAATACAGTGAGATTTTTTAAATTCTTGTGTTTAGATTAATTTATACCTGATCTGTGGTTGCCAAAAGCAAGCAAAGAGACATTAGATGAAAACTGCCTATCCACAAATGCTGTAATGAGACTGCACCCTGCGTAAAGCAGGAGGTAGTGTTTCCCACATTGATGTCAAACAGAGAAACAGGAGATAGAAGGATGAAAACATAAGCATGGAAAACAGGGAGATGGATTTATGAGTTTTTCTGTTTCAGCTGCATATTTTAGCTTCATAAATTAACACTTTGTGCTGTTTCTGTATATGCTAGGAAGTGCAAACAGATGTCCCTAAACTCTTGGAAGTCTTGAAGGCCATACATTAGAACCATGCCTAAAATGTTGACATCTATATTTACAGTAAGATGTAAGTATCTCTGACAAGTATAGAGTTACATTTTAAATGATTTAGCTCAATGCAACTTTTACTTTTTTTTTTTTTTGGCAGGTGTAGGTTTCATCCTTCTTTTGCAACTGTGATCTGCAGTACCTATTTCAACAGACTGAGCACATACAGTAAACGATGAAGGAAGGGCATATGAAATCAGTAAACAAACACTACAAGTGGTATTTTACTTACTGTGTGTGGCCAAAGACTCAAAATTTCACTCCTGTGAAGCTTAAGACTGTACTTGTACACGCTTGTATTGTCAAGTACAGAGTAAATTGTACTTAGGTCAACTACAAACCTAAGATGCTGCTGTCTAGAGCTCAGTGTTCTATATTAGAGACATGTAATTAAAAACAAGCATGTTATCTCTATTTTGTCCAACTTAAATACCTGAGCTAGCAATACAG
Source organism: Anas acuta (assembly GCF_963932015.1). Taxonomy (NCBI): domain Eukaryota; kingdom Metazoa; phylum Chordata; class Aves; order Anseriformes; family Anatidae; genus Anas; species Anas acuta. The sequence continues at coordinate 3,008,955 of NC_088985.1, forward strand.
ACCAAATCTCACCAATTAGAGCCCCTTTCTGTGCCTACCTTATATCAAAGTCAGATGGGAGAACCCAATATTCCTTAACCGCATCAGCTACCACGGCACCTACCGTGCCTTTTTCAGTTGTCAATCTCAATGGGAAAAGCAAACAGAGATTTTAAAATGAAGTAATTGTTCCAAAAATTTAGATAAAGATTAAGAGTGAAGTCTTTAGAAGATGGGGAGATTTCTACATCAAACTGTCATCAGATAGTCATGCAGAAAGGTATCGGTCAATAGATGTTACAGGAAAATACGAAGGAAACCAAGAAGCACCTGACACCACCTCCAGCAAAGCTGAGATACTACATTCACCAGAAAGTTAACAGCTTACACAGAATTTTCTGTGACATCTGATCTTGAGCCATGATAACTTCCTGGCTGGAACTGTATTTGCCAGGTCTGAGCCAAAGCAGCAGGTGTGCAGGCCCTGAAGTTCTTCCAAGGGTAATTAAGCATGTCCTCTCGGGGTGCAGCTGTGGTGGGGCAACCCAGTGCTGTCCCCTGGCACTTCTCATTACTAGTTAGCTCTGAGCTAGAACTCCCACACTTCTGCCAGGAGAAGTTTCAGCACTCCTGGATTAGCTTCCAGAAACACCAGGTTTGCTCAAGCTGTTTTAGAGCTGCCCAAGACTTTTTTGGAGAGGTCCCTGGGCAACCTGATGTAACTAGACTTGCTTTGGGCGAGGGCTGGACTCAGTACCCTACAGAGCTCCCTTCCAAAACAAACTACTCTACAACTCTGTGCTCCTTCTCTAATTGCTTAAATTAACACAAGGTGTGATCAGGCCATTTGCATCATGCTTTCAACTAAAACTCTCCACTCAATTTGAACATGGAGGAAAAAAATGAAAATACATTAAGGCATTACCAAGCAGACGAGAACAAGACTGTTACCACAGATGTGTCATATGCCTCGGGAAATCTGAACACCCAGACAAATTATGTTATTTACACTACAGCTATGCTTTACTAAAAATTCATACTGTTAATATGTGGTGGTGTTAACTGGTAAGATTCAGTCTGTGTGGAAATGGAAACCAAGACAAGCATTTCCTGTAAGATCTGAAAGCAATTTTGCTTTATTAGTGTTCAGATATTAGAGGGTTATTGTCCCCTCTTGAAGAGCAGGCTTTTTAATATTTTTAGATTCTGAAAACTAGAGGAGAGAAAACTTTGATGGATTTCTGACCCTTGCCTTTTCTTTCTGCAGGCAGCGAGTACTAAAAATTGGGACTCCTGGTGCACAGCCCTGATGCTAACAAAAATTTTCAGTTCTGACATTTCGGTGACACTTCATGCAACTGTCAGTGGGCCTTATTCAACATAACAGATACCCACGCAAGCTTATGTCTCTCAGAGATAACACTCAACTGTTCCAAACTTCTTTTCACATACATCAGTAAAAGCATCCTTTTCTGGCACCTTTTTGCCATGCATTTTACTGAAAGGGGTTGATTAAGTGTTAAACGCTGATTAGCCTGTTTTGCAATTATAAAGAATTGCACTTGACAAGACGTGACAGTATCTCAAGCTAATCTCAGGCTTACACAGTATTTGTGAAGCTGATTTTTTATATATATCTGAGAGTCATTAAAATTAAGAACTTTGTTAAAAACAGAAGGAGCAGAAGCTGAAATCCAGGCTCACATCAGTCACTGCTTAATGACTGAACACATCTCACCTGGGTGGACCAGTGCCCAACATCCTTCAGTCTGCTCAGGGCTGTTCCTTTCCTGCTCGTACCACAGGACCATCGGTCGTGATGTTATGACTCAGATCTGTGATAGAGATGTAGGCCAGGATGATGAAGGCTGATGTAGAACTGGCAACAACTGCGAATGCCTAATGCCTGCATTAGAAGTAGGGGGCAAAAACCTGCAACACATCCATGTGATAGTGAATTACGTTCGCAGAGGAGAAAAAAGCTCCTTGCTCCTACACATCATCGGCTGTGTACAAAAACAATCAAGATATAGCACTCACCTTTAAAATATGTACACGGTAAATGGTTGAAAAGTAGAAATTATCCTTGCATTTGTTAATTCCCTCATCATTTAAGAAATTAATGCCTTTATCACACTCTGTATAGCACTGAACGTGTTTAAATGCAGGCTGGGGTAGAGAATACCAGAGAGAACAAAACTGCACTCTCAGATATTGCCATCTGAAGCCACAAATAGACTTAATGCATTACACAGGCTAAAAGAGCCTGCCTATTATAAGCAGCACAATATTACCTCCAAGTTGTTCTCCCTACAATTTGAAACAGTTTGAATTACAATACTACTTACAAGGAAAAATAAATCCTGTATCCTTACTACGATTTAGAGTGAAAGCATTTCAAATTCCTGTGCACAGCTTACACGGTTGTTTTTACATATATTTATTTCTAAAACATCCCTCATGTAAGGACAAGAGGCAACGGGCATAAACTGTAATACCTGCAAATTCTTTTTAACAGAGGAATAAAAACAAGAAGGGTGAGTGAACACTGGAACAGGCTGTCCTGTTAAGGTGATAAAGGATGTCAGAGAAGTGTGGTTTTTTTTTGTTTTGTTTTTCCCTCCTCATTTTCATATAAAATCTCCCCTTTACAAGGTCAGTAGGACTGGTTAGCAGGTAACTGGTGCACTGTGTGCCTTGTCAGCACAAGTACGTGGAAAAAAAAAAAAAGCACAGGCTCCACAAAGGAAGCACACTCCAAATTTAGAGACATGAACAGTGGCTGCTGACTTCACTGACAGTGTTTTAGCCTGATAAAACTGGACCTGGTTTGAGAGATATGGGTTCTTTACACAAGTGTGGAATTTAACCCCATACCTGATGCATTCAGAGCCATGTACCCTATTAAATAAATATTTACATGCCATGCTTTCTAGTTATGGTACACACTGTGTCTGCTCTAGACAGTAGCCTTTCAAAGCTTGCTAAAACATTTTTGGGTGTAAATAATCAAACGCCTCCATCTCGTTGCATTGCACAATGTACTCTGATCTAAAAGCAGACCAAGACGAAACATCAAAATGTTACCAGTTTCAGCATGCAGGCAGTCCCAAAGGACCACGAAAATCCTTATGAGTTGGAACACTTCTAAGCTTTCCATTGATTCCCAGCCTCAGATGACTTTCAGCAGTACCTTCTACAGAATACGAAATACTTCGAGGATTTAGAATCACACACAGTGATGTCTACTAAGCACAATATTATTAACTTTTCATGTAACAATTTATAGGTTTGTGGCATGACACTGTAATTCATTATTTTTCCAGAATGGCTAGTACAGCCCTGACATACTCCCTTTCTATTCATTGAATTTTGCATCAACTAAATCAAAATCAACACTAAGCCCAAAATGCACTCTCTCACCTGAAGTAAGAAGAAAAGCCTGAGATGGTCTGGACTTCTTATATGAATCCATGTAAGACAGCAAAAAATACATAGAAATTACCATGCACACAAAATCCTGACTTCTTCACATATTAAGCTATTAAAATGAAAACTGACAGAACTCATTTGTCAGCTTCATTTAATCCGGTGACACCTGACAATTTCCACACTGAACTGGGGAACTGCGTCTCAAAAAAGTTGTACAACCGCAAAAAAATGAGGAAGAACTTGTCAAGTCAGGGGACACAGATACAGGCCTCCTAAAGGAAAAATTGCTAAATTTATTAAATCAGCTATAACTTGCAAAATAACTACGGCAATCATTCTAGACTCTTTCCCATCATTTTGACAACGGTGACATGTCTGCATGGGAAAATAGGCTTCAGTGCTTTTGAAATACCTAGAAATGCTGGGCTCTGTAAAAAAGTAAAATAAAACTAAAAAAAAAAAAAAAAAAACACAAACAATTCTCTTAAAAACCTTGCCTTTCCGCTTAGTTTTAACGTTAAGAAAAGGAAAATGCCTTTTAAAACCACAAAAAAAGAAATCAATAATTTCCTTTCGCATATATCCCCCTTCAGCATCTTGGACTGTTGCCAATGTAAACTTGGAGAAACGCTTCTGACTATTAATAATTTCTCAAGAGTCTGAGAGGAAGAAATAGGTAGAGCTTCAACAGGAATAACTTTAAGGAATTATTTATTTATATGTGAATTAGTGGCTGGGCAGTTTTAGTTCTTTTTTAAACACCTGATGCTCAAGAGCACGAGTGCCATTCCTTTCATCCTGCAGAGCCTGTAAGAATTTTCAGCTTCAGAGACTTCCCTGATTTCAGCTGAGATACAGTTAATTGTCTTCCTAGTAGCTGGTATGGGGCTGTTGTGGATTTGGGATGAGAACATCCCGGACAGCACACCGGTGTTTCCGTTGCTGCAGAGCAGTGCTTACCTGAACAAAAAGGGCTGTCCAGCTTCGCACACAGCCCTGCCAGGGAGGAGGCTGGGGGTGCCTGGGAAGCTGGGAGGGGGCACAGCCAGGACAGCTGGCCCAGGCTGGCCAACGGGATGGATTTTCACTTTTGCTTGACTGCACCATTGGCCACCCCAGACAAAGCCAGGGGCTCAGATAATCTGTTCCATAGATCCTCTGTTCTTTTTGTCCAAATCTCAGAAGTTATTCATAACCACTGAAAGACAGGTAAAGCTTGCTTGCTTACTTGTAGAAAATGCAAAGGAGAGAGCTGCTACGAGCACATCACAACTTGAAAAATGAACACGCAGTGTATCTATCAAGACTTTGTTTTGCAATTTAGCAGGGAAAAGACTCCCTTAGATAATTAGGATACTTTATCAAGTAGGATGTAAGTAAATGTAAACAAATTTAACAATTTCATAGCATGCAACTAAAATGCACCATCACTTCCAGGGGCACAAGGAGTGCCAGGCACCCAGCCCCTGAGGCCGAAGGGTGCTCAGCTTACTGCACCAAGAGCCAGCTGCAGGGCTAACGAGGTGTTCTCCATTCAGCTGCTCCTGCTGCAGGGACATGAAGAAACACTGAGTACTCGGTGAGAGGACAAAACCCGCAGCCTTCCCCTGTGACGTCTGGTGTATGAACATGTGCCAGAAACTCTCAGGGAGGAGATGCCAGCTGCTGAGGAAACAAGCAACAAGGAGTCCTTCTGCAGAGCATGCACACAAGGCAGGATCCTGGACACATCGCCAGAGGAGTTTCTTGCTCTATGACCTGAGTGGAAATAAGGCAAACACTCGAGCCAGAACTGGGCACAGAACTGCAGACTTTTTTCTTATTGTGAATGATGACCACATGATCTCCGATGTGCAGTGGTACGGGAATTCCCTTGGTAGAACACGTCGGGCATGCCGTTTGTCCAGGGTCCTTTGTTCTCCCCTGAACTAGAAAATTAATTCCGTGAGGGAAACGGAGTGTACTAGTCCTGTTAAAACACATCACTAGCTCACGGAATCATAGAATCATTTAGGTTGGAGAAGACTCTAAAGATCATCAAGTCAACTCATCAACTTGTAAGACACTAATACGTCCAAGTATAAGATGATCAGAGGGCTGGAGCACCTCTCCCATGAAGAAACGTTGAGGGAACTGGGCTTGTTTAGCTTGGAGAAGAGCAGGCTCTGGGGAGACTTAATTGTGGCCTTCCAGTACTTGAAGGGAGCGTATAAACAGGCGGGGGAACGCCTGTTTACATGTATTGATAGTGATAGGACAAGGGGGAATGGTTTTAAACTTGTTAACTGGTTGCCCAGGGAGGTGGTGAAGTCACCATCCCTGGGGGTGTTAAAAGAAAGGTTGGACCTGGTGCTCAGGGACATGATTTAGTGGGTGACATGGGCGGTAGGGGGATGGTTAGACCAGATGATCTTGAAGGTCTTTTCCCCAACCTTAATGATTCTGTGATTCTATGTCCTGGATTTGGGCTACTGGTATGTCCTGTCTCCTGTCCCTCCTCCCCAGATTCCCTCTGATCAATGCACAGAATTTACATACTTGTACCCAAAGCGTATGCGATAAGCATTGCCAATCCATCTGAAGAGCCATTATGCAGTTAGTGCACTGGACCCAGCAGCACAGATACTGATACCTGCAGTGTCACAGCAGGCATCTCCAATGCCTCCAATGCCTGTGCAGCCGATGAATCACAAAGGTTTTCCTCAGCTCCTCCTAACGTGACCTTTCTCTGCTAAACTTCAGCTGGCTCCATGCAGAGGCAGCACACAGAGAAACCAGGGAGAGCCTCCTATTAACGCAAACTTTCCCCACATGTTCAAAGCTTGCTGCTGAGCACACCCAGAGGTAATTCTTTTGTATCTGCCCAGACTGCTCCCAACACATAAAACACACATGCACTGCTTTTCTCTGAAATAAACTAAAAAAGTAAGAGAAAAAAATTACTGCAGTACTAATATATGTATTACAATGGATGCTGCTACCGATATCTGGCACCCACCACTTATGGTGAGCCTTGTGGTTTTCCAGCTACTCAACTTTTCCCATCACCTTTGGCATTTGAGCGCTGCTGGAGTAACTGCTGCATGCCAGTGCTCCACAAATTGATCCAATCGTACCTTCCAAAGCACCTTTTGAGAAAAGAGCCCAAAAACTCTTCATGTCCAGGGGAGTTTTCTGTGTATTTGAAGCATAGGTGCCAATTTGATTCACACACACACACAAAAAAAAGATTGAGAGAAAGGTATTTTCTTCTTTAAAATCATATAATGTACCAAAACAGGACAGAGCTGAAAAACAAAAGCCCAGTCTTCCCTTTAGTACATTTTAGCATCCTACAAACTGCAAACCCCAGGAATGCTTATCCAGTGTTGTCTGCTTACCTGCTGCTACCTTGACATAATATTTTCTAAGGACAGAACAAGACAACAGAAGGAATCCATATTCAAACCCTACTCTTTCACAAACTCCTATTCACATGAAAGTAGGTCCAAGAAAGCAAGAGTTCAACATGAATAATATTCTCAGAATTACAAATTTGATCCAAGACGAGGAAATTCCATACATATTAGATATCTTCCTCCTTTTATTTCATCAGATATTAAGAATAAATCCTAAAGTAAAAGGAAGCATATTGATATTCATCTGCTTGTGGAACCAGTTGTCACACATTTTTGCCATGAAACTAAATGTGCAATCTGTATCATCCTGTCAGTTAAGCCAAACAACTGCCTAAAATGAACTTTCTTGTATTAGTAGCCCACAATCTTATTTTACTTCACCAGTTAGGATCTGCCGCTCTCAGGTAATTCTGGATATACATAGTTATCAAAATGTTAATGTGGTCTGTTGGCTGCTTTAGAAAAGAAAATAAATTCTAGTTTCTTAGTTGTCTTACTCAGATATATGCAAGAAACTGCTCAGAGACTGACTCAGACATACACCAGTCTGTGCCCCTGAAACTGACTTCTTCCCTTCTACTATTTTTATTAAAAATAAGCATCGTGCAAATCCCAGCACTTCCCATTTTACTGGGTAGATGCATAAGGTCTGTGCTACTGTAGCACCATTTACCAACCACTTTCATGGTCTCCGTAATTATTTTAAAACTCCGTTTCACATAACTGAAGCCTAATACGCTTTTTGTTTTTTAAATAGTACTGTTTTCAAAATGTCAAATTGAATGTTTAACAGTCTTGTTTGCACCTGAAAGCTTTTGAGACAGGTCAGATAAAATGAAGCTATTTTAGCCTAGCATCAATCTCAAAATGTTATTAGCTATACTTTGTATTTTGTTTTGACACCCCAAATAATTGCTTGCGCAGCCCAAGCAATTAAAACTGCCTTTTGATGTTCAAAGGCTTATAACGCAGGGATCTGTAACAATCCCCAGGTATCAAAGTCAGAGTGGTATCTGATCTTGGATTACTCATCAAAGACCAGCTTCCACTGATTTCATGATATCTTCTGCATTAAATAGATCTGGACTTTTACCATACAATCAGCATGAAAGACGACTATAAAACCTATTTTTCTCCCCACACTGGAGTTCTGAATATTCCACAGCTTACATAATATTTAAAATAATCAAATCCTTTCATCAGTACACGAAGTCATGCAAAACAATTCAAAGGCACAATTGTCTTCCGATACTGAAATTTTCCACGGGAAAGTCCCTCTTTCAGGTTGATTCTTTACTTAAACAAGGTCTGTTAAGGCTGTCTGATCAGTATTAACATATGGTAACACATTTCAGGTGCCAAAATGGGTGCTTTTGGCCTCCAGAAGTTGAGCTAATCACTTCAGTACACAAATTTGATTTGTTGTTTACTGAAACTCTCCCACGGTTTTCTCATATCTGATCACAGAAAATTTAGAACATCATAACTGACTGAAAATAATACCATACTCTACTACACTGCACGTAGACACAAATCACTTCGTATTGTTAGTACTGTACAAATATTCCTGCATACGAAATTGCTTTTTTGCTAACCTCCTTTGGGCAAATGGTTTAAATCCAATATCCAAGGACCAAATAGCCCTACCTGCACACAAAACACCCACTAAATTAAAGTGAAATGCACAATGAGCATAAACAAGCCTTTTATAGCCATAGGGTCTATGCTGAGTCTGGATAATACGGCTAAGGATAGAACAACCGTAGTTTTATAATTTCATTGCCCACATGTCATGGGAACATGTGGGCTCCATTAAAGATGATTACTCTGAACGAATCTAAAATGAAAATTAAAAATAGATTTTTACTCATCAGAGTAATGTGTTTCTGGAGCAGTCTCCCAAAAGCAACAGGTAGATAAAAATCCCAACCGTTACTCAGATGGTGCTTGATTTTTCTGCAAGAAAATTCATGGTGTGATTACTTATAGCGAAGGTGAATGGAAATTCACGGTCTTAGAGATTCCCGAGGTTCTCACATTCTTTTCAGAGAAAGAATACACAATTGGTAATAATTATTCAAGTACTTCTGAATGCCACATATATTTCAGAGCACTGCCATTGAAATGTATATGTCCACAGCATAATGAGAACTCCATATCAGCAGGAAGAAAAAATCACACTGGAAATGATCAACTCTGCAGAAGATGAAGAATAGTACAATAGTTGAAAAAAGTAATTTAAAGACATTAATTTCATTAAAAAGCAAAATACAGGATTTTGTATAGCCTTAAAAACTCTTGATTACTCACCAACATACACAGAATACTCACAATTCGTATTTAAACTACAGACATCTCTTAGGTGGTTGCATAGTTGCGCTACCATACTGTTCCTTCCCCAGTTACCACATTACCCTTTCAAGTCTCACAAAGTCCTTGCCTCATAAACCAGCAATATGCTTCCAATATATTACACCTGTCATGATCTGATTATAGACTTTTATGATTCATGCTAATTCAAAACCATTTTTCCTACCAACTTACACCGAGAAGACACAAATTTTGACGCAATGCCTTTCACCGTAGGCTACCTCAGAACTTGGTCTCAATGGGGACTCCCGGGTACTTCCCTAAAAGATAAGATTCTTAATAATGAATGGTTGACTTTAAGGAGTCTCTGATCCATTTCAATGTAAAAAACACAGGGACTGCCTTTCGTACGCGTGTGGTAGTATAACTATGGAAGCCTGCAGACAAAACAGACCTCAGAGAGAACTTGAAACATAAACTGATTTTTACCTTATTACAAACAAAACATTAATTTCTCTCAACAGAACGTTTTCTAACAAATGATTCAGTTTTCTCTCCAACTGACATTACGCGGTAGTGTTCTTGAACTTCTCTGTCTACCTATAACCACCTATCTACAAACACAGAAGTACCAACATTACGTGGTGAATAAATACCTATTGTTATCACTGAAAAAGATTACAGCAATAGATTTTCTTCTCCTGTCCACCCCTTGCTTGTATGTAACAAATATAAGACATTATTTGCCCGTCTCTTGATATTTCATGATTCACTTGAATGAGCTGGTTTTGGATCACAGAGCTAGAGAAACTGCCATTCAAAGCACAAAGAAATGAATTGATAATGGAACTGAACAGAAAAAAAAATGGTTTCATAAAATTCAGATCAGAGTTAGCAGTAGGTTTAAAAGCCTTGTACTTTTTAAAAACGAAGTAATCAAATTTATTACTTTTTCATATTTGCTAAAGGAAATCTGAGATGATTTTCAATTAACATTAAATGAAAATTACTGATACAGAAAGTATTGATTTTTCTTTTCAAACTGACCTATGCATTTAAAACAATTTGGACAAGTCTCAAAAAATCTGAAATGATATTGGAATGAAACATAACATGATGGTTGAGTCAAACAAACTTTTCCAGAGTATCTCGTTTTGTGGAACCACTGTCAGAATTCAGCTGAAGATGCAGTTTCCTTCTTTTTTTTGTTTTTGTTTTTTGTACTGCCATGTAAAAAATAAAGTGTTTTAATATTTAGACTTTTAGGAAAATTTTTAGGCAAAAATTTGTCCAGAAGGTGCTGTGAGTGACGGCACCAAAGGTCTTCCTGTAATCCAGAAAGGTTCCCTAAACCACCTGCCCTTATCCGACCTTACCATAGAAAGACCTCAAATTACTAAGGCAACACTCTCCTTTGATGAACCCATGTTGACTATGCCTGATAAAATCTCCAAATGCCTTTCAGCATGCCCCAGGACAACCTTCTCCTTAACTTTTCCAGGGGCTGAGCTTAGACTGATAGGCCTGTAGTTTCCTGGGCCCTCTCACGTGCCCTTTTTGTAGACATGTACAACGTCGGCCGGCTTCCAGTCAACAGGGACCTCCTCCACCTCCCATGACCTCTGGTGAAGTGTTAACAGCTCTAAGAACTGCTAGTTCCCGCATTGCTCTGAGGTGAATCCCACAGACTTACGACCATTGAGCTCATACAGCTGTCCCCTTACAGTTTCAGTGACCACAGATGGAAAAGTCACTGCTCCCCCAGTCACGGTCCTCCAGCTCTGAGCTCCAGGCAGCCCAAGATCTGTCATTACTGTTAAATACTGAGGCAAAAAAAGGCATACAATACCTCTGCCTTTTCCTCTTCCATACTTATTAGGATGCCATCTGCTCCAAGGATCAATCCAATGTTTTCCTTTGACCTCCTCTTGCTGTTGGAATACTTGAAAAAGTCTTTTTCTGTCTGACACCACAGTGGCCATTGTCAGCTCAAGCTGGGCTTTGGCTTTTCTTGTTTTCACCCTGCAGAAGCAAACTGCAGCTCTGCCTTCTCCCTGGGAAGCAAGACCTTGCTTACAGAAGATGTTTCCTTTTTATTTTTTGTCCTGCCCCATTTCCAGGCAGAGTTCACTGTTCAGCCCACTTGCCTGGCTAGCAGCACACTGGGGTTACCTGTACTGGGACTGTCACAGGTGCATTTTAGAAAGCAAGCAGCTCTCACCGACCCCTGAGCCCTGTAAAGCCAATTCCCAGGGGGCACTAACTAGTCCCCTGAGCAGCTTAGTGCCTGCTCTCTTAAAGCTGCCGGAGTGGCAACTCAGCTGACCTTTCTTCTCATGACACCAGCAGTTTTGAACTCAACTAATTTGCTATCACTGTGGCCAAGACAGCCACAGAACAGACAGTAGCTGCCTGTTCTGTGATAGCACTCATCTTAAACGTTCTTTAAACAAAGGAAAATTGTTACAGCGGATGGCAGAACACAGCTGAAGAGGGGGAGAATGCTATTTTCACTTCTTTATGCTATTATCAAAAACATGAACAAGTGTCTCAACAGAAAAACAACAAAAATAATTAAAATAATTACAAAAATACATTAACCTGCAGCACATGAACTACTTACTTCCTTTTGCTAACTTTCACACCTCTGTTTCAAACATCCCACTACAGCATTTTCTGTTATTGTGCACAGTAATTAAACTGATTTGTTGTTCTGCAGGTGAAGAGCAGCTTGAGGACAGAGCAGCAGCTTGAGCCCATCTCTGGAGACGCCATTAGGCAAGGAGGGGAAGTGCCAACCAGGAGGATTCCCATGACAGAACAATTTCCACATTGCTTTCACCAACTAGAAAAGCTACGTCCAGCAACCACCAACCCTCTCCAAGAACCTACAAGCATTTAATTAAATGCTAACATCTTTAGACTTGCGAAATAAAATAATTGTGAATATTGCTGCAATACACAACTATTTGAATGTGGCTAAAGGAGGGCTATGAAGGTGGGGAAGGGTCTAGAGGGGAAGACAAGTGAGTTGTGGCTGAGGTCCCTTGGTTTGTCCCTTGTAAATCTGGAACTAGAACAGATTTCCTGGAGGAACTCTGGAGTAACAAAAACGTTTCAAGTTTTTGTTTATTCCCCCAGTATTAATAAAAATCAAAGTATTAATCCAAAAGCTGTCAAAGAAAAAGAAAAAAAAAAAAAACACACCTTAAGACTTAACCCTGTTTTTCAGACACCAGTATTCATTGCCATTCTCCGTTTTGTTTTAATTATGGATGACCAATAACTTTCATGGGAGTTTTTACTTCTCCTGACCACTGCAGCATGGACCCAGCTGCAATTCTGCCTCTTTTGCAACAAATTCCAACACCACAACTTGTGTCCTGGGAGGGACCAATGGTCCCACTTATTACTTATACACTACATACACTACGTTTAAGCATCTTGAAGCTTATATACTACCTTTAAGTATGTTTCTCACAAATGCTCCTATACTGCCTCAGTCCCAGAACATGCATTAGAGGAATAATGATTTTTCAATACAACTTAAATCGTCAAGCACTATGAAACCTAATCGTACCAGTGAGCAGAATATAACAGAAGCTGGTAAGAATTAACCATGGAGAGGGCCTACAGGATGGATCTGGTAACAATGCAATGCAGCAGGGAGTAGGTATCAAGTACAGAAAGAGAAAAGGAAACAGGACATTGCATTAAAATCAACAGAAATGGACAAACAGTCAAAAAAGAATGGGAAAATATCCAGCTCTTTAAACTTGGACACAAAGGAAAATGATTACATGCAAAGAAGAAAAGACAGATGATTTTGTAAACCTTGCCATCTGTCTCTAGAGGAGAACATGTACTTATAGACCTTTTTTTTCATAACAAAAAGGATACAAATACTCCCCAAGAACATGATCTTTCCAGTTCAATGAAATGTCTCACACATCAGATGAGTATGTGAAAAGTGTTAACAAACTACTGTTTTAATGTACCACACCAAATTGTTCTGCTATTACACTCAGCAGCATGCAGCTAACTGCAAGGTCAAATTGCAACTCGGCAGAAACGACCCCGGTATTGCTGCAGAACTGCCCTTACAAAACAGGCCCAGACCCAGAGTTGAAGACACCAGGAGATACAGTGTCAAGAGGCACTGACCTGAATCGGGGTGACAGGAATCAACCGTCTGGCTCTGAACAGTGGTGCCCTCCTTCTCCAGAAGCTCTTATTTATAGACCTGCACGGGAATGCAGTGCGTGTCCCCTGCTGTGCCCATGTTCTCTTGCCTGTTCCCAGACTACGGCAAAGGGCCTCATTCTCTTTCCGATCATTTCTTTGGGAAGGAGGAAAGCAAAGTCATCTGCATCCATTCATTGACTCAGGCTTGAGAATAACTGGCAAGTTTCCTAGAAGGGGTCATCCACCACAATCCTTTAGGAATACAGGCCACTAGTACAGACAAGGGGAGGGCTCCACTGCAGCAATTAAAGCTTTCCAAGGACCAGTAACAAGAAGACACTCTGAGAAATATACGGCTATGATACACTGATGGAATAATTTATATTCCAGGGGTGTGAGAGATGCCCGGTGCTAAGGGAGTCAGAGGTGCTTTGTGTTTCTTGCTAAGTCTTGACAGCCAGACTCTCTTCTGGTTAGGAAATGACAAATGTCGAGCATAAGGAGACGACGGCACAGATCAGAAATATATCCAGTTACCTGAGTTCATTTTACCACAAAGAGATATAATTTCATATTTATCTTTTATTTATACTACTTAACTAGTAAGGAGAATTAAGGAACACTGTATGACTTCTCATTTCTTATTCTGGGCTGAAATGATCATCTTTGTTCTCTGAGGAAAAAAGGGAAGCAACTACTCTTCATACCTGAACAGGTCTTCCCTGGTATTCCCAAACACCCACAGAAGTCAAGGAATAAGGAACAGCTGAAATACTCAAGACCATAACCACAAAATTTATAGCTGAAATCCATTTCCACATTGATGTGAAATTCAGTATGTTGGCACAACTGTTAAATATTTCAGTATTTCCACATTACCTAGCAGTGCTGACATTCAGAAGCTGCTCTTCTCGCCTTACTTGTGGTTGATTACTTTGAAGAAGCAAATGCCCTGCTGGCAAGGTGTGCTTGTAACAGGAATACAAGCCACAAATTGAATAGCAGAATAGCAGTCTCTCCACAGAAGCGACATTTCCTACACCCATAGCACCAAGAAAACGTGCTCCTGGACAGTATTAGCTGAGGATTGGGAAACCTCAGCATCAGAACTCAAGTCACTTACCTGCACTCTCTTGTACAAGTGCTAGAATACAACCCACCCTCCAGTCTCTTCAAGAATAACAGCTCAGGACACTTCCAAATCACAGAATCCTGCAGGCTGGAAGGGACCTGAGGGAAGCACTGGCCAGTGCCCAACACTCCTGAAGGGGGGCAACCTTCAGCACCAAACGGGGCTGCTCAGGGTGTTCAGCTGAGGTCTAGATCCCAAAACGGAGATCCCTCAACCCCTCTGACTAACCTTTCACTGTTTCTCCACCTGAATTGCAACTTTCTTGGACAGTATCTCATCAGAATTTTCCTCAATGAAACTCTGTATTTCTACAGCTCCCTTGGACCTTGGTAAAGGATCAGCAAGAATTTAGGCTATTCCTCCCTAATTTCATCCACTAAGGAAAACCAAAATGTTTTCCAGCTGTATTGTTGGCTGCCATCAATCTTTAAAATAACTTCTAACTCATGCAACCCCACAGTAACCCTACTTGCAAAGAATCTAACTATAGTCAGACTGAATACATTATTGGTTATGACTCAACGTGTTCCAAGTTAATATGAGTTTACATTCTGTGTGACTAGCTCTGCATTTTTACTTGAAGTTTAATAATACTTATTAGAAATTATGGAGGAAAAAAGCCAAAAAGCCTCAAAACTGAAAAAAAAGAAACTCAGTGCTCATAGGAGAAAAATAGGAAGACTCGTGAGCTCCAGTGGGTTACTAACAAAAACAGAATTAAAGGGCAATTAAAAGTTATGGAACTGTGTTTGCAGAAAAGCTTAGTTAATCTTTGTTCAAACACATCGTGAGCAAAAAAAAGCTTGCCAAGGAGCTTGTAGAGCCAACAATCAAACCATAGAAAAGAAACTCACAGAATGATGTTTTCCAAGAAGCAAGAATCCTCTATGGGTGACTTCTCAAAGGATCTATCACAATTACTGGCAGAAGAGGCAATGTGATAAACAAAAATTATTTAGTTGATGACAAATCATCAGAACCTGGCAATATGCAGTACTTCTAGAAGACCTCACCAGCAAAACAATGAATTACATCTTATAATTCCTTACTTTAAGATGCTCATGTGTCAAAGAACTGAAAGGTAGCAACTATGATATTAATTCAGTTGTAAAGGCTTTGCAGAGATCAAGAGAGCTACAGATCATTATGCCTGCTGTCTGTACCAGGTAAATTGGCAGGAATAACAGCAAAGAACACAACCAGTGTACAAAGAGACAGAGATTCAGGGAAGGATGGCAGATGCTGACCAAGTAAATGAAGCAGCTCCCAGAGAAAGATCAGTATCAGGGACCTGCACTTGTACAGCTGGGAAGGGAACTACCTGGGGAAAAAACAGAACAGGCCTGGAAACAGGGAAGTCACCCCAAGAAAGAACAGGGCACAACATTTCCTTGCCATTTCTGATTGATAATGACTAATACACAACATTAACCTTTTCTTTTGTTTGGCAGATATTCTCAGAACACAAATGTCTTTCTGCTTTGTTAAGATTTTCTGTTGTTAAAAAAAAAAAATCCAAGTAGAATTGAATGAAATTACTTGTTTATAGGTTCAAAAGGAAGAAAACTTGATGGTTACCCTCATCATTAAGGTGTAGCACCTTTTGGGGAAGGATGTTGTGGATTCCAGAAGTTTACACAGGCTCAAAAAGCAACTGGGCCAATTTATGGGAAAAAAATCTCCATACAATGAGTCAAAACATTGCTGAGTCAAAACCTGCTAAAAGCCTGGAGAATGTTCTGGAAAAGGATGGCACTGTGCCCGCATGGTGCTGCTGCTCTTCTCAAACTAGAACTGGCTGCTGCTGGAGAGGGAATTCTGGTTCTCTCATCTGACCTGGTCATTTCTATGTCCAGGTTACCGATGGTTTGGTTTGTCTTTCCCAATAACTGCAATTATAACCAATACAACGGCGCAGAAATTCTAGGTTAGATATATTTATTTTTTAATTGGTTTCTCTATTAATTATGAGTCTGTTAATTATTAAGCCTGTTGATCTAAAAATTTCAGATGAATAATGAGCTGATGCAAAATGTCAAAGACAGTAATCTCCCCAGGTTTTAAGTCTGACTGAAATCAATTTTATTTTTCTGGAATAAAGGGTAAAATTAGAGACTTCAGAGAGTTTCTTGACCTTGGAATTTGTGGATGAGCAGTAAGAGAAATTTCACTTTATAAAAAGTTTTTTTAAATGGAATTAAAACCTACTGTCTAGATGAACCTTTAATACCTACCTGTAACCCTAATTCCTAGTTCAAAGTTAGGGCTGGACACTATACAATGAGAACGTTTTCCAGTGTTTGCATTTAGCTTTTTCTTAGTAAGCCTTTAATTGTTTCGAAAACACCCAGAACAAAAATGTTCCTGTAGTATTGTAGGATTTCACTTTTGGGAATCCAAGGCCTATATGGATTACAAACAGAATTAAAAGAAAAAAAAAAAAAAAAGAGAAAGGTTGTGAGTTACACTTCTGATTTATTCTTCCACTGGTTCTTTAAATATGTCTTTTAAAAAAATTAATACATAATTTTCATGAATCTTTTAAGAAAGGCATTTGAACACAGTGAGGGGGCAGAAGAGTGCAAGACAATGGGCACAACTGCAACAGAGTCCAACAAAATAAAAAGACCTTTTGACATAATCAAAAGATCATGAGAAAAAGTGTTATTATGAGAAAACAAAGAAGAGTTGTCAAAGTAAAAGACTAAGCATATGCCTCCTCCTTGCAGCTTTCAAAAAGGAGAGTTAGCAGTCCATAAGAATAATAGAAACCTGGCCAAGAGCCCAGGTCTCTGCTGCTACAGGTCACGACAGTTACCTAATGCTACAGAAAACCACAGCAGGAATTATAGATTAGGCGACTTCAGAGACCGACTGGTTATGACCCCAAACACAAAAGAGACATGAGGAAACAGCTGAGAAATAGCTGCAGCACTACCTAAGATGAAAATCATGCTAGTTCAGTGAGATCCCAGCAGAGTAAGCCCACACAGAGTGTTCTCTCCAGCTGTTTTTCAGATGGCTGAAACAAGGGATAAAACATGAAATGGCTGGCAAACAACACGAGCAGCACTTTCAATAGGTCTCTTCTTTTTTCAGGATTTTCGATAGTTCATATATCTGTGTTATGTCAAATTATCACCCTTATCTCAAGATCATGGCTATACCTTTCCTGACGGTAATAGAAAAGGGAACTCTAGCTAGATATGCACTGTGGATCAATGGGATACAAAAGAAGCATTGAATTAGCTACATACTGGATGAGTTAATATTTCTGTTCACCATTATGCTCTTATAAACAGAACTGCCACAAAGAAAATCAGCACCAGTTTTGGCACAAGCGGACTTCTGGTAATCCAACACAAATGACAGCAGGATGCGCTAGAAAACAAGGTGTTCCAAATCTCTGCAAGACTCAGCTACGAAGTTAATGCGAACAGAGAGCGGGGAGTAGGAATGCAAAGGAGATAACATGCAAAAGCCAAGTAGCACACAAGTCATCAATCTAGAACAAAACAATTGAATTTGTTATGCAGAATAATATGGAATTACTGAGGCTTCCTCGGAAATGGTAAGTACAAAGGCTGCCTGTTCTGAGAGAACCAAGAAATTCTTCAAGCAAATTATCATTGAAAGAATAAGGAAAGAAACAAAACCAGGCAATAAGGCACCAACAAAGCTGGGGAAGATCAGATCGGTTAGGTGAGACCGGATAGAAAAACTCAGATAACACAACCTTAGAGTAATTAATATCCTTTCTATTGTAAGTGGATAGAGCTGGAATTCCATGCCAGAGTGCACACCCATTGTAGTATTGTATCAACACCTGAGGAAACCATCACAGCTTTACAAAAAGGTACAGTATGTATAATTCCCATTGCTGTGAAGAAAAAAATAATAATAAATGTAAGAGCTCAAGCACCAGGACTCAAAACTGACACCAGAAAGGCTTAAAGCTCGTGTAGCTCTTGTCCAGCCTGGGCTGGCCAGAGCAGCACTGCAGTGATTTGGATAACTTGCTGTCACTATGCATCTGCCCAGCAGATTCCCTGTGTGGCTGGGAAGCTGCCCAACCCTTTGGTGAAGACCACGGTCATGATTCAGTCTCCCCCCGCTATTTTTTTGGTCATGCGGTTAACAATTACAAGACAACCGCTGCTATAAAATAATTCAATAGGAGCCTTACTTGAGAAATTTCCTTAACGTCAAGTCCCCCTTCGCATCAAGATGCTCCTTGGACACGTACATCAAAACAAGACCGTTTCCCTCTGAGCGCAGCTGCTTGTTGGAGCCTCCTGTTTCGAATCAGTGTGACTTTGATAATTTCCTGGAGAGCCAAATGGACGAGGATTACTCTCCATTTGGAAGCAATCCTGTTTGCGCACCCCTGAGGGTAATGGAACAGAAAGGCACTCTAACCGTACGGGTCCAGTCGTGGCGAGGAGATGCCTGCTGACAGCAGAAAGTGGCACGGGGCAACTTGTCTGTCACGCACACCGCGGGGCTGAGGCTTGGCATGAAGAGCTGGCTCGCTCACCCCCAGCCTTGGGGACCAGAGTGTTTCTGGATCCAGTTTAGGGAGTGATGCAGTCTGAGCCACAAGTGTTTAAAATGGAGAATTCAGAACAAGTAAAACACGGGTTACGTGGATAGGTTTAGCCCCAAATCTAATATACAACAGACAGAACAGCAGACAAAGAGGCAGTTCCCTCTTTCAAAACCAGATATTCTGGACAGGTCTGTTGGTTAGTTTTTTGACATCTGGGGGGGGAATGATAAAATATTTTCATTTACAGGCATACATAAACATGTCATCTTCAGCACTGTGTGTTATTTTTGTGCTGCATTTATTCCCCTTGTCTGTCTTGCCTTTGACTGGCCAAGGAGGAAAACACACAGCAAGGAGCAAGCTAGCTGCTCTAAGCAAGACTTCCTAACAGAAGGCGACCAAGCCTAGCAGTGAATTCAACACTCTTGGAAACACTTTCAGAGAATGCTTTTTCTGCTTTCTCAGTTTCTGCACTGATTAAGGAGTGACTTGTGTGACTTCTCTTCATTTGCACATCATTGTCCGTCATACAAATAAATTGAGCTCACGCCCCCGACCTCTTGAGAAAGCTGCTTTGGGTTTTAGTAAAAATGAAACTGCTCTCTGTGGTAACACAAGTCTTGATGGGGCTCTCTAACCCATCCTTATGCCATGTGAATGGCAGGCACATCCAAAGGTCAGTTCTCATATTATGAAATTACTACAGAGTATTATGGAAGTTTAACATTCGGGGTTAACATTCATCTGTAATTTGTAAAGTGGTTCATACTATCAAGTTTTATTGACTTTATTGGAGCAAGGACTTGATTAAGACGAGAGAGTCTCTTAGGATGAGACAGGGAAGTGTTAAAATGCTGACCTATGCATTCTAATTGAATTCTAGGTGCCATATGCTTTGCTGGATTCATTGACTGGAAAGTAGTCATCGCCTGCTATACCAGCTCTAGGGAGCAGCAAACACAGAGGTTACAAGAGGATACGTGTGATTTATAGTTCTACATTACTACCATTTAAATAATAAAGTGACTAAAGATTTTTAAAAATATTTTTAGCTCTTGTATTTCATGTACATGTGATAGCTCTTTGAGACTACTCAATTTTAATTTTGGCAAAAGCCCTAATTGACAATTGCAACAAATATCAGAATAAAAGCATGATGTTTATCAAGACAAGTAGTTGACTGGAGGAAATGATGCCACTGTTAATTCTTCCCTACCACCACCATATCATTACAAAGGCACCAGGAAACAGAATTAATGAATCTTTAAAGGACCCTCTCCCAGAGATCATATTAGCAGTGTGGTCACTGTTGCAAAAACATAACCTCTAAGGAGTGCTGTCAGAGCTACTGACAGTTCCATAAAGTTTTACCAGCATCGTGCTGGTGTGTTCTGAAAACAGAAAGCGTGAATCTTGTTAGAGGTCATTAATGCAGACGACCACGCAAGCAAATTTCTGCTGAAAGACAAAGTGACAACCCTTCATTCACTTCTGGGCAGGGGAAGGTATAAAAAATTTCACAAAAAGTTTCACAATTTAACTGAGGAGAATTGAAAGCTAGATAAATGCCTTTTTTTTTTTTTTAATTGTGATTATCACAATGGAATTTTCCTGGCAGAAGAAGACTGTTTCAAACATGACACTGGGTGGATGTAAACTATTCCTCCTTAGCCAGCTAACGCAGTATGAATCCATTCCGTGGCCCCAAACACTTCGGGACGTCAAACAGCATGGTGCTATGCACACACCAAAAAACCATTTTTATCTTCAGTCAGGATGGAGCCTACACCTTGGTCTAACTGACCCCAGGGTGAGCGCCCCAGTCAGTGCTGCTGGATAAAAAACACGGAGGGAGAAAAGGAGGAAGGATCGATGATTTGGGGACTGTAACTAGAACTTGTTGGAGATCACTCCTGTCCAGCACTGACACATCCGAAGGTAATATATCCAAACTATATAGAGCTTCCCAGCTGTATCACAGCACAGGTTTAGGTGCACAGCCTACAGCTGAGGTAGGTTTTCTCAAGGCAAGATTTCTTTACTCAGGTTTTGAACAAGCAAGAAAATAAAATGAAATAGCTTGCTTAATAGTATATACCCACTCTAACCATTTTAACTAAAAACTACTGATTTTTTTCCTCTCACTTTGCTTTTATAGAACCCACAGAATAGAAAAATATCCCCAAATAAAAACAGAATATAGTAATATTTGAATAACATGTTGACAATACTTTTAATTTACGTAAGTATGAAATTACCTTAATGTTTAGAACATGCAGTCTGGGTTGCTGTAATGTTTTAAGGCATTCACCTGTCAGACTCGTAACGTTTTTGGAAGAGCAATAAAACCAAATTGTAATGAAATCTGAAACAAACAAACAAACAAACAAACAAAAAAACAACTAATGTGTATTTTAGTAATTACACACTCCTGTCAGGATTTCTACTGATTTCCTATTATTCACACACAATGGGCAGCGTATCTTCATATTGCATGACCAAGTAATCTCATCTGCAATTACACTAATACTGACATCAACAAAGGAAACATCAACATCAACAAATTTAGTACCTTGTACCATGTGCTGAAGTAGCACAGTCTGCATGAATTTGGGTTTAAACTGGTATGCTCACAAATTGCTTCCCTGAAAAAAAATATCATCCAATAAAATCACGATGCTAGGAGGTAAGGCTGTGAAATGATTCTAAAAGAAACAAAAAATTCGGAGTATGGCTCATACACCAGCTGATCCTCAATAAATCAGCAAAGCTTTGAGGCAACCATTTGAATTTACATTAGCTGAAAATGTTGGCCCTTAAGCCTAAACTCCAGCGAGCAAAACAAGAGAACAAGCATCTAACTTGTGAATATTTGTCAGCTTTGAAGCTTCATTTCCCATCGTATCCACAGGACAGAATCTTAATATTATTGCAACTACAGCTCATTACATAAATCACTACAATACTTCTGAAGCAGAAACCAGCATACACAGACAGCCCATCTCCGAAGCAGGAGGTTCAAACCCCGAGTGCTGATCTATATGAGAAATACTTTTCAGCATACACTCCACAGTGCCTCTCCAAGCAAGAGGCAGTTTGCTGCTGCTGCAACATCAATCTCACGTGCTTCTTTCACCCGGAGGAGCCTGCCCTACTCTTAGACCTAATTTTGTTGTCTACCACTGGCAACTTGCGCTTAGAAGTTCAAGAGAGCTCCACCAAATCAAGCACTAACCTCAAGAGTCCTCTGAAGTGGCCTCCTGCCTTTTCTTCTCATGCATTTGTTCACCATATTGGAAACTTCTGGGTGTTTATACGCTTGGATTGCGCGTTCACACCATCACAACTGCATGCATTACTGCTTCACTGGGTGTGTGGTCAGCACATGGAAGTATTTGAACAGTCCACCCGTGTTTTGTTTTGTTTTACTGGCACTGGCATCATCACTTACAACACCTGCAAGTGGACCCCGGATGGTCTGTGGGACCTGAGGCTCTGTGGGCTGCACAACCCCTCCAATCAAGGCTGCACAACTATGAAAATAAATTACTTTATCTGTTAGAAGTCCCCTGCCTTATCCACCAGGGCTATATAAAGCTATTCATACACCTTGAGATGCTTACTACTTTGAACTGTGTGGCTCAAAATCTACTGATTTTTTTAACTACTTTTTCTTTGTATTTCCCACTGTGTAGCTGCCTCAATCCTAGGGACTGAGTTTTGTAGCCAAGTCCTTCCCTAACAGATCAAGTTTCAAGTTAAAAAAAGAAAAAAGAAAAAAAAGAAAAAGCTTTTCACTATTTGATTTATCAGATCAGTAACTGTAAGGTGGAACTCAGAAATGAAAAATTACATCCTCAGTTTGTCTGAGACTTTTCCAAGAGTTACAGAAACTTTTTTTTTTTTTTTTTTTTTTTTTTTACAGGGAAATACATTGCCAGGCAAGACCAACAGAGGTCTCCCTGGAGTTGCTACATCTCTGTTTCACACTTTGGGTATTCAGCAGCTGCTGCTGTCCAGTCCTGAGTGCAAATCCTCCCTCTAGTCCCCAAACTTGACAAAGAAGGGGGTGCCCTGGTATTTTGGCATTACAGCCATATAGTAGACCTCAGCAAGACAGCATCCACACTCGCCACATTTCACTGCTTTGCATCTCATTTAGAAACAGATGACGTTCTGAGGCAGGCAAGGCAATGCAGACACTTTAACAAGGATTCCTACTTCAACCATGGGTTCAAGTATTAGTCATGTAACACAAATTTTGTTGTTGTTTTTTTTATTCATCTGTTTTTATTATTCATCTGTTTTTATTATTATTATTGTTATTATTATTATTATTATTATTATTTGTTTTCTATTTAAGCTACTGCTGTTTTATTTACCCAATTGTTAAGCTTCCCCTAAGCAATCCCTACAAAAAGGGTTAGGCCCATTTTTCCCTTAGTTCTCTCCTCTCATCTCAATGATTTCGATTCTGACCACAGCCTCAAAGGCATGAATGCCTTCACGAAAAAACTTGTTAGACAATTCTTTGTTTCACCTAAACAAGTTCCCAGCTTCCAACAACAGTTTGCTGCTGGCGGCCAGAGACAGCTTCTAGGTATTTAACTTTTAATTAATTTTTCTTCCATAATCACACCCAATTTCCCCTTGCACCCCCACGAACACCAGGCAGCGATGCTGCAACTCACTGCCTCCACAACCACCTTCTGGTTGCTTTCAGTCTGCAAAGCCTTTTAAGGCACAGCCAGCAACAACTCCCTACATATCCTCTTTTGGAGGATATTTATTTATTACCTGCTTTCATGCAGGCATCAAATGGCCACTTCTCCAGCACAAAGAGAATCCATGGTGCTGGGTACCCCCACTGCTCTGAGCCTCCCTTAACCCCACTGAGTCTGGTGACAAACACTCCTACCAGAGATGCACTCGAGTTAAATTTTTCATCCTTCCAAAACCCCTTGACATTGTATTTTCCCCCAAATTATATTTTTGATAGGTAACTAACACTGAACTGGCATTTTTGTTGAACCACCTAAAATAATCACAAGCTGTCTAATTTCATTCTAACTTTAATCTCATTAAGCTTTAACCTACTGAAAGTGCATGCCTCTACTTCTACTATTAAAGTGCATGCCCCATTTCTATTACTCTCTTGCATACAAAGATATATATATTATATATTTTTTCTCCCAGAAGCAGCTTAGGCCACTGGATAAGACCAATGATGGCATCCATTACAGTTGCAAACTCAATGCAAACAACTTTAAATTAGAAGAATCTGTCTGACAAACTACCTTATTGCCTCCCTTTTCCTGTTTGTTAGCACAGGAAAATACACTTCTGACATTTTTTAATTTTCCTAACACAAAAGAAAAATAACATCCTTTTATCTCCTCAAAACTTTCTTCCAATCTTTGTCAACTTCTCAAAACAATGACTCATGTGCAGCCTGTGATTCAAAATGAGGTATGATCTATAATTGCAGGGGTTTTGTTCATTTTTCACGCTGCAAACTTGTACATTTAAATTTTTGCATGAAGCTTCTCAAGCTCTGCTTTTTAAGTGTTTTTGTGTTATATATTTTATCTTCTCCCTAACTGTAGTCAGTGGAACTTTCACCACATATTCTGATTAAAGCTGTGTTGTTGTTTTGTTTTTGTGTTTTTATTTCCTCCCCCATTGTATATTGAGTCTTCCCCCACTACCTTAGTGCAATTAACTCCACGTGTTCAAAGCTCATACGACAGACCAGCAGAAGAAATAAAAAAGTGAAAATCCTCAGTTACGTAAAAGTAAATTGTGATTTTTTTCTTGTCATTCTATTAAGCCTTTTGAGTTTAGATTTTTTAGGCTTTATTATGCTTTTCTTTGCAACTACTATGCTTGCAGGCTTGCTTTTAATGGAAGCTGTGGTTCACACCCAACTATATGAAACAAGTGATAAGATGAGAGGAAATGGCCTCAAGTTGTGCCAGGGGAGGTTTAGGTTGGATACCTGGAGAAATTTCTTTACTGGCAGAGCTGTGTGGCACTGGAGCAGGCTGCCCAGGGAAGCGGTTCAGTCACCATCCCTGGAAGTCTTCAAGGAACATGTAGATGTAAGAACTTGGTAGCATGGTTTAGTGGTGGACTGTAGTACCAAGTTAAAGGTTGGACTAGATGACCGTAGAGGTCTTTTCTCATCTGAATGGTTCTATAAGGAGCCAAGAAAATATATTCTAAGACCTACAATACAATTTAATGAACACTAGAATTGTATTATTAATACTTTCTACTTTAAGAATGCACAAAAAATAATACAGTCCAGATCCTGTGGTTATCTGACTGCTCACTTTTCTCTGCAAGAGACTCGGTATCAATGAAGGAGGCCAGCTTTGAACTCCTGCATGAAGCTGCATCTCCAGAAGACCACAGCAGTAAGAGCCTGACAGCCTATGTGCCTGCTTATGTACACGAGAATACTCTGAGAGAAGCGGAGGCTGCTCCTAAAGCTCTTTCAAAAGAAAGCAGTACTTCCCTATTCATAAAGTGATTATTGGACAATATTCATTTTTAGAAGGCCTGAAATAGACTTGATCTAGTCACCAAAGCTATCCCCCCATCAGCCCACTGGGTGTTTCTCATAGTTCATGATGCCCCAATGCCTTTCAGAATAAAAAACACCTGCTCCTTATGAACAACATCACACGGACCTCAAAGATCATCACATAACCGAGCATGCATTATCTAAATACCCGTCATTTGGATGAAGTTACGGACACAATCTTTTCTTTAACATACTACTCATCCAGTACGGTCACTGCTAAGCACTAATTATTTTGTTATCGAATCAAGTACAGAAGTGACATTTAAAGGTATTAGAAGGCTTTCAGTGTAATAATCACCTACTTTCTCCTGATCACTCTGTTGTGAACATTTTATTCAGTGCCAGGAATTTCCCATTCTTTCTTCCTGTTCTGTATAAGCTTAAAAATCTCAAAATTCTTCCTGCTCACAACACAAATCTCATCTATCAGAAACAACTTTGCAGACTAAGGTAATCTTACAGCATATAAACTCATAGATGGATTGTTACTTTTTGACTAAAGATTTTTAAATTATTCTGATGAGATTAATGTGCAAATCAGCAGCGCTTTGATGGATTACAACACGCATTCAAGACATCCTAAAATTGTTAGAAATCTCTCCCTGCACAGCAATGGATTTTGCATTTCCCTAGCCTATGCCACTGGATACTGTGCTTTTAGAGCTTCCCAAACACTCCACTAAGAGTTCATGAGACTTGGGCACTGCCTCGCATGACACAGCAGTCACATCTAGACCTCATTTATCTGACCCTGAGACAAGCAAGAAAAGGCCACTGCATACCTAACCTGCCCCATTGCCATGATTGCACTATAAAGCACAGCAGTGCTGAGACTGGTCATTGGTCATCGGAGGAGAAATGGCATTTTCTGTAGACCTAAGCGTTTAAGATAGTTTAGAACATGGTATCTTTCCCAAGCTTAATTCCAAATTTACGTTAGATTCCTGTTTAAAAAACGTTACGTCTTTTAGAGGCAATCTTGGTGTACCCATATATATACACAAGCCTTAACACATTGTTTTCTATGTATGTCTGTATCACTTTTGTGAGATTTCATAAAATACAGACCTTGTTAATAGTGGAGAAGTATTAAAATTATGGCTGTGTTTCTCTCCAGAACATTTTCCATCAGTAAGGTACACTTAATGCTCAGAAGTTGGCTCTGTGCAAGGCAAAATTAATCAAAAAAAATCACAAACTGTCAATCTGTGGTCACAAGACAATCAGGTAGAAAGATTAAATAGGGACAAAAGCTAAAATCCAAGTAAAGGGAATGTAAGAATATTATACACTCAGAAAAAGGTATTGGAAGTAAAATGTCAGATTAAGTAGTGAAGAAAGTAAGTCATACTATGTAGCCAGCTAATAAAAATTAATGCAAGTTTTTTGCATGATGCAGGTACTTATTACCCCTGACTTCTGATGCTGGAATACCTAATAACATTTGTAAAACAACAGTCAGGTCACCAAAATCATAAGCCCCAGCAAATACAGTCTTTTTAATGGGTTTCTGACTTTTCAACTATTTTGAGTCATCTTCAAGCTTTCTGACAAAAGACTAGATACTTGGCACTTTCACATCTTTGCAGACTCCTGTTATCATTTTTATTTACTTTAAAGCCGAGCTCTTTAATAACCCAAATACTCCCAGATATCCAAAATTTTCTGACTTAATAACACTGAGTCACACTAATGTCTACACCCACCCACAGATAATTAGTTATATGCCATGAGATGATAATGGGAAACGAGCACAGATTGTATGAAACAATTTTTCCAGATAAAGAGTAAAAAAAGAACAAAACACTAAACTATAGACAAAGAAAGAGGGAGAGAGAGACAATGCATGCATGAGCATAAGCAGGACTTACTAGAATAGTAATGTTATACTGCTGAACTAACTTCTTTCTTCTTCATGTCTTTAATGGCTAAGAGATTCACGTGCTTTTATGTTGATGTTTTACTCCATTTAAATAGATTTAAGATCCATAAAGGCATAAGTGAACCATAGTGTAAGGTCAAAATACAAAACTGTTTGCACAGCCACGCTTGATACTGTAAAATTTAAGGAGAATTAACATTCCTCATTTCCCCATTCCTCTATGTCTATAAAAGGAGGTGTCAGGGGGTGTGGGTTGGAACTGGGAAGGAAGACCCAGCACACACACGGCTGGGAGGCAGCACAAGCAGGGGCAGTGGGTATGCCTGAGCTTGAAATCCATCCCCCGAGAAACTCACTTGTTCCTTGTTAGTAACTGTGTTAAACCTACCTAATATCTTCTTTGGATCAAGCTATTTTACTCCTAAATCTCTGTTGTATTACCAGCCATTTAACAATTTCCTATCCTACTACAGACCGATTATACAGATACAACAGATTATCATCTACTATTTCAGTAGACTTTGCTGAACACAAAACACATGAGATGAGATCAGTTACAGTTTCCACCTATATACACTTTCTGCCTAAAGGCCCATAGTTTTCTCTTTAAAAACAACTCACGTAGACAACCCTTCAATCTATATAACTTGAAAGGTGATACAAGCAAGCAAAGGCTAACTTCATTTATATGAACATACACAACACGAATGTGTACATATGAATGCGTGTAATTCACATATGAAATCAACTATTTGCAGTTTTGTCTATCACATACCCAGCAGACGGGTTGTGTAAACCAAGTTGGGTACCAGGTATTTCTCCTCCTAATTATTTCTAGATACTTAAGGACTGGAGTTGTATGTTTCATCCATGTACAACTCCTCGAGCCAGAGGAAGCTCTTACCAACCACATTTTCATGACTGCTAGCTTTTGGGGATGATTCTTGTCCATTTTTTTTGTTTTCATTATTTGATCATCGCGCCAGTTTGTATGCCAACACCACATGCTTGTGTACACAGTATAGTACACTACTCATTTTTTCTGATTGATTTCTTTTTTTTTTTTTTTGGCTTGGAAAGTATCCACTTGTCCTTATCTGTAAGTCAAACTGTTGTCAGGTTTAACACGATGAAAGTAAACATTTACTTTGCTATTGCTGAATAGCTCTTTTTTTTTAAATAATCTTATTTCCAATCCTTATGTTATTTTCTGCTAAGTTGTTTGCTTACACAGAAAGATAAGCTGTAGTTTGATTAAAGATAGCTGTTTTCCTACACAGGAAAAGTAAATAATACACTTGGAAAATATTTTAAGACTTTACAATTTATAGTGTATGTACTTGTTATTCAAACTAGTGAATCTCCCACATGTGGATTGGCTGAATGAAGTTCTCAACACACCACAAAACTAGGTTCTCTACGTACACAAACTGTGTCCTGCTACACTTCGTGGTAAAGAGCAGGAATAAACAGCACTGCTGATGTGCCACCTAAAGGACTCCTTAAAAAAATGTTGGGAGAAAAAATGCAAGGCCCAAGTAGATCTAAAATTTATCAAATATTATACTAGGAACGAAAAGAACAATTTAACTGAAGTATACCTAGAGCAGCAGCAAATTTGAATGAAGGGAAATCATTACTGAAGTAAATGCTTATTCACAAAAGGAGCATTTCTGGTAGCCTGATCACTAAGATCACTTGGGTATCATGCAGATTCAGTACTGGTAAAGATTTAGTCTTCTCTTTATTACCTTTTGCTTGTTAGGCTAGGAAAATTGGTCTACACTGGAGAAAATCAGAAGGTGGGTTGGCTACCCTAGCGCACACATTGTGAGCACACAGTTTCACGCACAGTTGCGCATCAGATAGCCAAAAAGGACAATCCAGTCAAATGCACAGTTTGTGTCCAGGCATAAGATGCAACTCAAACATCAGGGATGGGGTGCCTTCCTCCATCTCTGATACCATGGATGTGGAAGTATGCAGGCTGAGGCCAAGGAGATGCAGGAAATTTCACATCACATCACAAACACTGAAAAAAAGTTTTTCTTCTTGTTTATCATTTATAAAACCTGGGACAAAAAAGGGTATTTACGCCCTTTGCTAAGATATTAGGACAGGGAATCTCAGAGTTTATACTCTTGGGACAAGTTCTGACTATCTATTGCAAGTCGTTGTAATGAGAAATCTACGTTTCACCCAAAGCTCAACTACCTTAGGGGTTAGGTTTCTTTTCTCTTTTGTTTCTTCTTCTTTTCACTGGATTTGTCTGCAAATTCACCTCAGGTACAATATATGTCTGCAGGAGTTAAGACTTTTTATTCAGAGAATTCTGACTTTCAAATACAAGTTTCTTATATCTATTTCCTCACAGGAAAAACAATTTATTTTCCTGTAAATCCTGTAGATGCTGGGTAACAACAGAGTGCGTTGGACTAGCCCAGCCTGCAGCAGTCTTCCACGTGCTTGTAGAATCTGTGCCATTAATATTGCTCAAAACTGAGCACAAACACAGCACTCTACCTGTTGTCTGTCTGCTCAGACATAATACACAACAGGACACAACTGAGAGAATGCTTTTAAATGAAATCATCTTGATACAGACCTATAGCTGTTGCTGTACAATACTGGGACTAAGTCCAAGTTGCAAATTCCTCACTTGCACTAAAATGGCCATGCTTCTGCAAAACAGATTTTAGGCAACTAACAGCAAAATACTGCTATAGTATACTGAGGGTGGCTTCTGCCAAGGTTGGAGGATCAAGCTTCCAGTTTGTAAGTAAGCAACTAATTTTAAGAGTAAGCAACTAATCACAGGAAGGAATATTTTGCAATGTATATGCATCATCTGAACTGATGTTGTGTGTGACTAGAGATCACTTTCCATTAATAGAATAGCACATAGCTAACAAAGCAGGGAAAGGTAAACATACACGTACCAAATAGTAAACATGAATGTTAAAAATGTATTTGTCAAACTGAGGTATTGTAATACAACAAGTGTTGACAGGTTTTGGTTTTTTAATAGTAAATGCCAATCTCTATCCATTGTAAAATAAATCTTGTAATATGAAGCACTTGCTCACTTTATCTAATCAAAAATAACCAAAATTCAATTGTTCTTTGAATTGCCTACAAATAAAAAGATTGCATAACAATTTCAAGTAGACTAGAAGGAGACAGACTTAGGCTTTCATGCCAGGTTCTTGCAATCTTGAAAGAATCAGAAACACTTACTGTAGATGTTCTGTAGAAGGTTGATTTTTATTTTTTTTAAATAAGTTTGATAATGCAAGTCCACTGCATTAGAAAAGGAGATGGGTACCTACTACTCCATGAAGCCTGTCAGTGAGTAATTAAACAGACAATACCTTTCATGCAGGATATGTGCAATAGGCCCCCAAAAGCAAATGAACAACATACCCTGCTCATGTAAGTGAGGACATGTACAAATAAAAATAAAGAGGTACTTTTACAGAGAGATGGAGCTGTGAGGACCTGAAAAAGAGACAGTCATACAGTTTGTTTTAAGGGCAGACTATTGCAGTGTGTCATACTGAGTGTTTGCCACTGTGTAAATCCTTCCTTCGTTCCACCTTCTTTCCCTTGGCAAAATTGAACTCTAGATTAAAGAAAATTCAGCCAAAATGAAGAGGTGATTGAGATGTAAAGCTGACAATGCCCCCAAGAGATGCGACGTGAAAAAACATGAAGGTTCTTATTAGGATTTTACTATTAATTTCACTTCTCAAACTGTTTTCAGAAAAACAAGTTGTTTTCAGTTCCAAATACCAAATTCATCATTACCACCAAACACTGCTATGGATGCACAGTTTCCCTATTACAATCCTACTCAAATGTTCACCAAAAACAGGCTAATATTCAACAAAGCCCTGGGATGTTCACAATGATCCACTTCTGTTCTGAAACATCACTAAGGGAAACAGAAAACAGTTCTTTTCCCATAGGATGGTATTTCCATAGTATTTTCCCTAAGATAATACTGTTGCTGAAACTTTCTTCTGAGAAAGCAAATGCAAGGAAAAGCATAGCAGGCTGGGAACAGCTGGGGAGACCACTCCAGTCTGATTGCAACCAATATGAAATGCCCTGGCAGGGCAGCATGGGGGCCGTGCTGGCCAACACATCCATGGCAGCACTCCCCTAGCTGAACATGAAGTGATGTTGTAGACCAAATGGTTGGTCTATGCTACAGATCTCTACCAGTAAGTCAGTACAGGATGTAAAAAACTGTGCTGTTTCATTACCGAAGCGGATAAACATGAGTACTTAATGTAATACATGGATAGGAGTAATTCATGTAATTTTGTCTAAGATGATACCAAAACGAAGTGCTTTGGTTGTACTCAGTGATGAAAGGCATGTCTGGAGAGGGTTATCATTTTGGAGAGAAAAGCTGCATGGTATCATCCTTAGTTTATGTCCTGAATAAAACAAATACAACTGATAAACTAGGCAAAATCGAACGCACGGTGATGGCATTCAACCAGAGGCTTATTTAATCCCACAAAATCAATTCAACTAGAAAGCTTACCTTGAACCTAAGTGCTCCTCTAACCAATACACCAATCTGATGCCTGTCCCTAGATACTTACACAAGGAAAATAAAATCACGATAAACATCTGTCTCTAATACCAGCCTACTTACAGCCCACAAAGGCTCACAAATGATGAAGGCATGGAGGGGAAAAAAAAAAAGTCATCAACTTCCTTACAATTTCCAATGCTGTTTCCTCAACAAGGTACTTCAGAATGCTCAAGGATTTCTGCCAACCTCACCATTTCTTTGGCAGATTCTTCCTCATCTTGTGTTTCTGGTTACCGTCTTAAAACTTAAAACAAAGTCCTACACCCCACCAGCAATCCAGCCTTGGAGGAAAGCGGTGTTGCTATTAACACAGAAGTTGCTCTGCTCAAACAACCACGTTGCAGGTTCTGTTACTCAGCCAGCTAACCAGCCGAACTGTTCTGTTCTCCTCTTCATCCTGCCTAACACTAACAATGAAACATTCAAATCCCCCTCACTAAGCAATGCAAATAAAAATGAACAGACAAAACAACTGCCAGTTCTGAGATTTTCTTATTATTATTACCCCAGATTAGGGCTTGGGGACCACGGCTTCAGCACACAGGCACAAGTACCTGACAGACAGTCGACATGATGCAACCACTGCTAGCTCCTGGTTTGGGACTAGCATCTCTTTTTCATCTCTGCCACAGACATATTGGGAAATGAAGAGCTCTGATGACAACGACAAAATGTGGAAAACATCAATTTTCACATCACAAAAAAGGTCTCAAACAACCCATAAATGTCAGAAGAAAATTCAGAAGAAATTATGGTTAACTATGTTCAGAATATTCCAATTAGCTTACTAATGCAAAAGCTGAGATCAATTTTCAACATAATCATTTTACTTTGGGTATCAAAATGAACCACAGATGTGGGATAGGCTTGTGCATTTATTTATCTACAAATTAAACGTATCACCTTAATGGCAATCTCTTCTGAGCCTGCTAATTATGAACTTGTCTCTTCTGACAGCCTCAGTCAGGGACCTTTACTTTTCCTGACTCTACAAATGATTCAACCGATTGGTCTGGGATGCAAGCACAACGGGGGGGAAAAAAAGCCACTGTTTCTAACCCACAGTTGATTTCTACTGTATTCTTACATTCCAGTGTCTAACATCATTACAAATGTATGTCACATTAGCTGTGCTCAGGACCAACTACTGCACTTAAAAGCAACAGCAGCTCACCATGCACCAAGTGAAACAAAGGTGGAATGACATTTAGCCCCTTGCAAGAGACTTTTGTGGAATTAGGAGTAAGGTGCTTACATGTGGGGGGGGATGTTCAGGAGGAACTGGGGCTGGGGGGGCAAATATTGGCCAGAAAATTAGAGTAGGAAATTCTGAAGAGCACTTCTGCAGTCAGCCCCAACACTTGCTTTTTAATGATGCAGTCTCTGGACACGTCAATATGTCGACCTTCAGTTTTACTCTTTATCCTCTTTTCCATCTTCCATGGGCAGTACCAGCAATTTTGCTGTTGTTTCACTTTATTGTTCATCCTCGTGCAAGGTTCCTTTATAAACACTGGGGAAAGCTGAGGGAAGCAAGCTTCCCAAGGCAAGGTGCGGCAGGCAGCACAAGGAGCTCAGCCCCTGCTGCTCAGGAAGAACAGGAGAGTGCTGAGCCAAGCAGGCTGCAGACAGCCTGGCTTTGTAGGCGATGGAAAGAAACCCCAAAGGAAAATGCAGGAACTAAGCAAGGAACAAGCCTACGGGTGCAACAAGCAGCTATCTAAAGCTTGAAGTCTCATTTTATGCCTTAATTCAAAGTCAATCTGTGTGCTGAACGCGACTCCTTCTCCCAGCCTGACTTGTGGTGGAACCAGCCAGTGACCACAGAACAGCAGAAGATCCTCTCCTAGCCTGCAATCCCATAAAAATACCCCTCACGCTGACATTGCCACTTGAAAATGTCACTTCATATCGATTAAATGACAATAATGCAATCAGCCATTTTAATGACCTCATCTTCAGCCAGTCTTGCCACTATCACTATACACGCCCAACAGTTAAACGATGTTTGGGATCATTCTCGCCCAAGACAGTTATCAAACTTGCAAGCTGTGATACTAGAGGAGAGGCCATTCCAAATTAAACCCAACAATGACACACTGCAGTTTGAGAAACTCAGTAACGAATTGCCATTAAGTTTCTGAGCACATATGCATCTTGACAAGAGCAACCACCATTTAACTACATAAAAATGAGAAATATGTTTGTATGATAGTATTTTTATGCAAGTTGGTATCAGTTGTACTTTAAAAACAAGTAATTCATTTATAAACTAATTTGAGCAATATAGCCTGCCAAATTGAGCCTGAAGCTTGAAAATCCAAAGTTGTGCAGTAAGAAACTAGTCCCCTAATTTCCTGCATGAATGGAGACACACAATTAAGACAAAGTATCGTTTTATTAAGGCTCAGAAAACATGCTTTTAAAACTAAGGTGCCTTTTAATTCTTTAGTTTCCACAGCTTTTAGAAACAAACACTTGTTTAAAAGCTCTCAGTGATGAGGCTTAATGGGCTGGAGGCAATCTGTGTTAATGGTGTCTACTCTGGAATGGATTTTTTTTTGCTCTCAATGCCTTTAGCTCGGAAATGGCCAACAATAATTTTTCTCTAGCTTCTTTTTATTATTAACTATCAGAACAAGAAATTATCAGCGCAACTTGGACATCATCATGCTTTAACCTAAGATAATGTAAGTGCTGTAGGGAGTTTTGCTGTTGTTCTAAAAAGAACAATTAATTTTTAGGAACTTAAAGGTACCAAACCATTCTTCCTCTAATTACACATCTCAGGTATTGCTAAAGTCATTGACAAAATGAAGTCACTATTCTGTGACTGACAAATTACCAAAATTAGTGTGTATTCCAGTGACTAAAAATACTACCAGGCTGGAAACTTCTGATTTAAGTAGGAACTGTTACAGCAAGGATACAAAATAGTGTACCACAAAGGCCTCCTAAAGTTTTTGAAAACTAAATCAAAAAACAAACAAACAAAACTTATTACTTTCCATGTGTATCTTTTTGAATGGCCAATTATTTTGAATTAATTTTTAGAGATATATAAACAAAACTTCTGTAGCTCTGTAAGCAATGCAGGTAGGTAAAAGTATGTTTTTTAATGTAAAACCAGTACAATTATAAAGCAACAGGCCTAGACGGATCTTGGCATTTTACGTGGGGGGAAAAAAAAAAAAAAAAAAAAAAAAAGCATTTTACAAATGACTTCCCTTGATCAGAGTGGAATAAAAAAAAAAATAAAATTTAGAATATTTAGAATATTGTATCACATTTGTACTCATCTCTTCAAAAAACATCCATTTTGGATACTCATGTTAAAGTTTTTATCTGAATTTAAATACCCCTTAATTTTAACTGACATTTTCAATAGCATTCAACATTCATATAGACTTTTTATATTTACAAATGGAGACCATTCGCTCAATTCATGCCGGTAACTGTGACTTATTACAGCAAACCTGAGCTCTTCCTTTCACAGTTATGTTCTATTAGTTTCTGCATCATTCTTTTCCTTAACGGTACTTGACCATCTTAATATTCTTTTAATTATAGCGTGTGTCTGTACCAAAAGTACAATTCTACTAAAATCAAGAGAGCAGAAAATCTTCAATACATACACATACATATGGAGGCGGTTCTTCATCCCACATACTTAAGAACCTAGAACAACAATAGCTACTACTAGGCAATCTCCTTGGTTGTGTCTATTGGGAGGGGAATACTAAGAGTCAAAACATTTACTTACAAGTTTTGATGACTATTCCCTGAATGGGACTAATAACAGAGCAAGACCACTGCTTCATTAATTATTTCCAAGCATTCCTGTAACTCACATAGCACCTTACTATTGGTGCTTGATGGTTTGTGGCTACTTGCTGATTTTCTCCTCGAATTTCTGTTGTCTAAAAATACATGTATTGACAACTGTTGTCTTTATCTGCGGTCAGTCTATCTCTAGTTGACTACATGCCATATAAGAAGCAGCCCAAACACTAACCAATCTGACAATTAACTGTGTTGGCACATGGTTCTTACTTCTTATAATTTCTTTTATTATTGAATAAAGCATTTGAACTGCTTTTGACATTAATTTTCAAGATGAATGCCCATCAGTTTCAGAAGTATTCATCTAGCCTCCCCTCCAATCAATTCAGGATGCGCAATTGTTTATGTAATTTTTAGCAATTGATTTTAACAGCTCTTCCTTCTTTTCTGTCTTTCTACACATAATAAACTTGTTTGCAACAGGCTGCATTTAAATTTCAACTTCTTAGTCCCTAACTTCAAAACAAAAAGCAAGCCTGAATGTTTAGGTTCATCTTCATGACAACAGCAGATCAAAGTTTGATTTGCCATCTGCTTTGAGCACATCTCTTAAATCTTTGTTTCTGTAATTTATATTTACTACAGAGTAAGCCAAGGCTATTACCGATATTACTTGGTGCCTGTGGTGTACCTCAAAACATGTTAAACCATTACCTGTGTAATCAAAGCATAAGTTTTGTTTGAGAAATGCTGCATAAAAGAAGCTGGATTTTCATCTTGAAAATGTCAAACTTCTGCCTATAATGCTCAGCTACATTTTTCTGAAACAGCAAAGTTCAAAAAAAGCCATCGACCTGACAGATCTCTGACACATCATGATAGATGTGACAGCTCTACTGCTTTATTGCCAGAAATGTCCTCCAACAGAATGAGGCAATCAATGAAAAATAATAAATTTAGTCCAGATTGTGGAACTATTTTTTGTACATGCACAAGATATGATACGACACATTTTTTACATCTCTGGAGACTCCTATTTTAAACTGTTACACTAACTTTATTTAATATTATACCATACTAGTTACATTACCTAATCAGTTTGCCTGTTTTATCTGTCCAACTGTTAACAATGTAAAATCAATGTGAATCTTTGCTTCATCAAGCTAGAAAGAAAAAAATCATCTAATTGAAAACATGCCTTCCCGTGAAAAGAACAATTTTTTCTTACCTTTTTTCCAGTCCCTCTGTCCAACAGCTGAACAACAGCTGCTCCAAATATAACTGCTGAATTACATTCCCATCTTCCTACAAAATATTGTTGATTACTAACACATCAAGATTTTACCTTGAGTGCACAGCGTGAATACATTTCTTTATTTTTTAATTCACTTATATGAGATAGATTACGGCAAATTTTTCAAGTTATTTTGACATTCATAAATCAAAGCTTTCTAGATGAAAAACCAGTTTTATTTATAACTAATGCTTCTGAACGTATTCTACCCTCTTCCTCCCAAGTTACAGCCTTGATATCACCATTAGGGAAAAAACTCCAAAAATTAATTTTCTGAAATCATTTGACCACAACACTAACAAAACAAGCACGGCTAAGTGATAAAAACATTGATAAAAATACACTTTTTTGAAAAAATGGTACCATGACTACATTCAACATTTTCAGTAAGTAGGCTCAATAAATCTAAAAACTGATGCATGAATAGATTGATGGTTACTTGTGTTTGTGTATGATTTCAAAAATACATCAATGTATCACTGTCAGAACTCTACTTCTTCCATTTTTCATACATTCATAAACATAGACAATACTTAAAGTTGTAGTTATCAAGACTGAATTAAACAGTATTACACATTCAAAAGTAAATACATGACTCCAGTTCACACAATTTTGAAACTAGGACCTTAATAAGAGGATTTCAATAACAAGATAAAAAAAAAAAAATCTATTTATTCACAGTCATTTTTTTTCCTTGAGACTGTGGTTCCAAAACAAGAAATGCTGTGACAGGGTAAGAATGTTATGGTACTCTTACAGTCTTATCCCCTGAAATGTGATGGCTGCATGAAGAAAGGCTGAGTACCATTTGCATAAGAAACAAGAAAAAGAGTTTGTTTTGCTCTTGTATAAGCAATAAATAACACAAGGAAATAATTACGGACAGCAAGGTAGGTGAAGTGCACCGCTGGCTCCTGAGGCGTTGGGACGCACCTGGCCGCCATTTTGTGCCCAGGCCTTGCCGAAGGGGGGGCTTACTGCTGCCTGAGCAGTATTTAATAGCCTGCTACAGACAAAAGGGGATTTTGAACTTGAAATGTCAAATACAGAATATAAGAACAAAAAACAGATTTCGTAATTGGGTGCATGTTACCAAAAGGTAATATTTTAATTACATGTGTGGCCTCTCTTTCCCCAACAAGCCCTGGTTACACATGGCTTCACTCTCATGGCTCCTGTGAAAGGCAGGGAAGTAACATATTTTGTCATTCAGATAAGCGAACCTCAAGTACAGCAAGACTGTGATAAACTTTCAAAGAATCGTATAATGTTCCCATGACAGCCATTTTAATGTGTGCATCCCATAGTTACTTTTGGCAAGCACAGCTTGGGGTGTTTTTTTGTGGTCATTTTAGACAATTATTTTAAAATAGTCATATTAAGTCCAGAAAACAACAAGCACTGTATAACAAAGAAACTGGTATTTCCCTTCAAGCCTCATGATATTTTTTGTGCTATATTTTTGCTGATATCAGACAAATGCTCTGAAAATGCACATCCATTTTCCTTTCAAAAATATTAAAAGCTAGATCTAAAAAAGTAATATTTTTTTTTCTGTGAGTTTAAATGTTTTGAATTTATTTTCATTTTTAACAATATCAAAATATTTTACATTAATATAATGGAATTGCTTACTACATCTGAGTCTATTTTTTGATTTTTCATAACTGGCACAGCAGTTCACCTAATCATATTTAATTTTGCTGTCATCTTATTACCTTTGTATTCAAATTTAAGTTTAAAAATAATGTTACAGAGGACAAATCTGGAACTGGTAAAAATGCATTTCTTAATGTATGATCAATGCACATCACACAAGGAGAAGAATATCTATTAACATCTATTAATACCTATTAATATCTATTAACAACTGACCTGGCATCTCAAGCTAACTTTGTTACTGAAATTCAGTACTACCAGTTGCTGACAAAGGTGTAACAAAATCTAAAAACAACACTGATGCACTAACAAGAACAAGTTGTATTTGGTGCTTATATATTCATAATAAAAATATATGATCAGAGCAAGGTATGATCGCATATAACAAACTACATGAAAACCTAAACTCCTGGAGAGCATCAATTTTTCTCCATTCTGATTCCAAAGCTAGCTTTCTTCTTATACATGTAAAAGCATCACTAGAGCTAGCTATCAGTAACAACACACTTGCCTACAATTATCCAGGACGTTACCTCTAACCCTGAACCAGGGACCTAAAACACTAAGAAATGGATTTATTGTTTCGTACAGAATGCGTCTGACATCTGAAGAGAATTCAATGCTATAAGTCCACTTCTATTTTCTGCATATACCACCATCTAAAACGGAGTCACCACAGCTTGTTGCATAATGGATCCCTGTTTGGCTTCCTTGGTCTTCTCTGGATACTCTTTAGTTCATCTGTTCACCTCCACAAAATACCGGGGCAGGAGTTTCCTGCCCTTCAGTGGGTCTCAAATCACTGTTCACCTACAGAGCAGCTGCTTCAAATGCTCTGTAACACATAAGACTCGTGCTCTGCCAGTTGATTTTACTGATCAACAGCTCCCTAGGTGAAAGGAGAGTCTGCCTTGGGACAACTGAGATTCACAGATCTTACGCATTCATTCTCACTGCATTTCATAAAAATAATTTATGCTATTTTTAGCCCTTAAAGTGTAACAGAAATGAACTATACTGTCTTCAGTTACCTACTGATCTACGGACCTTATTTTTAAGTTTATTGCATATACCACTGTGCATAAGCTGTAGCCACTTAGTTTCAAAACCAAAGCAACAGAAAACAAACTTGTTCTTCATGCACTAATAGAGACAACCCTTAAGACACGCTCATAGTGGTAACACTGTCCCCCTACGCTAAGCTGAGTAATTTTTGATTTCTCTCTTTAAACGTCAGTGTGGTCATGACTAGCATGAGTTATGGGAGTAGATTTTGTCCCATTTGGGCTTCCAGCTGTCTTTGAATGACCAGCCAAAGTCTCATTTTGTACAGTTTGTACAAATGTACTCCATCACACATTTTTGTACAAGTAGTACACACCTTCCCTTTAACATCTGATAAATAATGCAGTCTTGGGTTACCCAGATATGACCATCATCATAAAAGAATCAGACATAAGTAAGTTAAATCTCCTCCTTAGTATTGCTGCCTTTGAAACATTGTATTCTCAGTCTGACATATTTTAATACACTGATACACTGAGACGTAAACCTTAAAAAAAAAAAAAAAGACTAAAGCTAACATAAAGGAAATGCTCACTGATTTTGTCAAGTTATTTACTTTCCTCATAGCATATTGACTCAGCTCCTCTCAGTATATTTTTCCTATTGTGAGTCTAAATGCTGGTAACATTCAGCTCTTAAAGATATGTCATAACTGCTGCAGAATTGAGACTCTGACCTTCAACTCTAATTTGTTTGCTACAGACATGGCTGTGTTTTGATAAATTCAGAAGAAATCTGAGTGCACTGCTGCTTTCCAAAACAAATCAAAAGGTAAAGACTTTTGTCCTAATGAATATACAAAATGAGATTCAACTGGAAGCAACTGTATTAGAATGGCTTCTCCTTCAGATACTTTAACACAGAGGTTTCTTTCATGATACAAAAACAGTACTGGACAAACAAATGATAAATCAGTTCAACACTGATTCCAGAATAGATGCCACCATTTCAGTATGGGGTTTGCTGAAAAGCCAAAACAGTTTCAAACTAAAAAGATTTCTTATTAAACTAAGGCCAACAAGATCCAAGAAAGTTTGGCATATTTGTTTGAATTTCTGTTGATTTTAGCTGCAAAATCAAATAAACATTTTCATACACGTGGAACCTGAGAACCTCCACTACAGGTAGTACAGGGATCTTGATTCTTCTTTCTTTCCTTAGGCTACTGCCATTTCTCTCCAATGTAAATTCACTTAAGTCCTAGAATGTATTTTACATATCGGTACTTAAAAGTAAACTAATCAAAATAATTCAAAAGCGTAAATATTTAAACGTTTTTTCCTGATGAGATTAAAACATAGCATATTCTCTGTCAGCTATGGTCTAGATAAAAATCTATTTCTTTTATAGCTGCAAATGAGGATTTCAAAGGCTTGTAGGAAATAAAGCAATATAGATGTTTATATTAACAGCACTCTCCCTAGATCAATATCACTTAACAGAGATTAGTTCAGAATGCTGTTTGGTGGCTTTTTTATGTTAAAGTATCTGTTGAAGTACTGTGATTCTAAAGCATTATACGAATATAAACGCTAAGATGACTGCAGCTAAAACTCAACAAAAGTCTTGTTCCTTCTGAGATGTGTGAAGAACGCGTTATTTTTATTCAGGATGACCAAAAAAGTGATATTAAAAGAGGGGATAAGGAAGTGCAACATCTTACACTAAAAAAAAAAAAAAATAATAAATCACTACATTAGAAAAATCTGAACATAAATTACCTTTTACATCCTTTAAGCATACTGATGTACCTATTGCTTGGCTAGAAGAAACAAATCTTGGTAGAGCAGGGGTACTGACTGAGCAAGTCTTTCTCAGAACACCATGAATATATCTATCCACACATGGGGTAACCAGCTCTTGAGGCAGTAAATAAAATTCATCCCTTCACTGGGTATGAAATACAGAGTACTAAGGAACTCAGCCCCTGAACAGTAGCTGCACAGAGTAGAAAGCAGGGCCTGTCCAGAGCTGAGGGTGCGGAGATGACCCCAGCAGGCTGAGGTTTCTTGCCTGATGCAGGGCACAGGGGAGAAGCAGCCGGTAATCAGAAGATCCTGTGATGTGTCTGCCTGATGCACGGTGGCTTTCTGTATGATTTCCAGTATCCGAAGGCCTGGCTGGGAGCCAAGATGCTTCCCAGAGCATACCAGAATCACCTGAGGAAATTGTTGCAGTTCTGGTTGCCCTGCTCAGACCAGCATCAGTTCTGTTGCTGCTTGCCCATCAGAATCACCCAGAAGAGGGATTCCCAAAATGCTTTAAGCAGTACAATATTAGACAAATAAGCACTGGATCTACATTACACAGGCCACCAAAAGATCAGGAGTTGGTAAAATAAATATTGGCAGCTTCTGCCACTGTCACTACTGATGCTGGTACCTAGCAAGAACGCTTAGTAGCACACTGCTATTGAGTTAATAAACACAGGAGACGGGATTTGCAAGAAAGAGCACAGCTCAGTGATTTACAGCACCTTCATGCCCCACCAGGCAAGATTCCTGTGCCTGAAATCCTGCATTTCTTCTGATCCTTCCATCACCCTTATACATCACTGCAGTAGTAACAGATACAGGATCCAGTAAGCACCCACGGATTGTTTTCTTGTGTTCTCTTTTCTAGCATTATGTGTCCAAATAATCAGGGAGGTTTCTCATTAGGACAAGATTCAGTCACAGAGAACAATGTTGACCATGGGAGCCTGTAAACCATCTAAGTATGGGGTGAGCCCTTCAGTGGACTTCTATCCAAAACCCCCTGGGGGGCAGGCCCCATCCACAGGTCAGATGGCCAAAAGGCTGCTCGAATCTTGGATGCTCTGCCCTTGGCAGTGTTGGTGGTGTGTTCCAGGAAGGGAATGTCTCCACAGCTCTCCTACATCCCATTAGCTCCCTTTCAGTACTGGATCTAGCAGCATCTTAAAATTGGTCACTACCATCTCTCTTCTTTGATCTTCTTATGAGCCCCTATTTATCTTTCTGTATTCAGATAGAATACAATCAGTAAGTAAACTATGATATACATCAGTCATAAACAGTAAGTACAGCCATCACTCTTGTTTAGTCTATCAATAAATAAATAAATAAATTTTTGGGGAAAAAGGCATACATAAAAACAGGGCTAGCAGCATGTCTGTGTTACCAGAACACCTTAAGAATGTTACAGAATAAGTCTGTTGTAAGGCTGACTGGAAGTATTTGCAAAACTCACTGTTCTATGTACAGATTTTACAAAACATACCGTACTGCAAGCACAGGCAGCTAATCAAGCCTTTCCAAAGGCAGCATCTTTCCTTCAGAGATTTTCATATCAAGTCTATATAAACTATATATAGTCCTTTACATGGCCATGATTTTCTGAATGATACGTTTCCAACTGATTTATGTTCTAAGCAGTGTATAAAAACTTGACAGGAAGCTCTAAACTGATGAGGATTCCTACCTTGCTCTTGCAGTGCTTTTAAAAGAAAAAACAACCCTAAAAAGTTCACTATGTGTTTGAGTTCGTAAAACAGAGCCCAAATTTTAAGAGATTGCAAGGACCAAACAATGCCATTGCTGTGGTAATAGAACATTTGGTATAAAGCAAACAAGATTATTAGGCAGCCTGTACTGAAATAAAAGAACTTAACAGGCTGCGCTCAGTGGCCAACACTGTATCTGAAAGCAGCATGTTCCATTGTTAACGATCAAGTAATAGGCATAACTAGGACATCTATTCTGAGAACAGATAAACACAAGTCAGTCTAGCCATCAGTGCTAAAAGAGGCAATTTTGACGTTCAAATGTGTATTAAGATACATAAATATTAACATCATAAAATACTTGAATTAGGGAACTAATTTATTCTTAAGGAAATTACTTCCTGAATATTTTCCACAACATTTTTTTTCCACACTAGTGGCACCTGCAGCCAAAGACAAATAGTAGTAAAGGTAAGTACCTTGCAATAACTCAGATGCACCAACTTATCTTCTCCAACTAATTAAAGGGTTTTTCCTCTGTGCCTAAAGCTATCTAATCATGCAAGAAGTATTCCTCTATCATTAGAGATGACTCTCTGGAATTAATTTTCAAAGTGATGCAGACAGAATTTAGTAGCTGAAGTTTTAATTATGCAAGTTAGATGCAAATCTTCCTAAGTTTTACGCATAAACATAAAAAAAATGCTATGAAAGGAAGAGGATAACACAATTACAGTTACAGACTTAAAATCAAGTGCTTAGACACAAACACCCAAGGATCTCTGAAGGTCCAGATAATACATGAGGCATATCTGTAAATCTCTGCAAATGATAAATATAAATTTAGTAATAAAGTTATAGATCTCAATGGCAATTTTATTTATTGCCTCACAACAGATAAGTTCAGCAGGCTACATGGATAATGAACCCTAAGTATGGCTACAGAAGTAAAGGCTCACCCTACTGCTCCCAACAAACTTAGCTGCTACCCACTGTAAAAAGTTTCTGACTCATGCAAGCACTCGCAGAAGTGATTTCTTACTGTTGCCACTACTAAGTGGGACTAAGTTAAACTAGTTGCAACAATGGTGGTAATTCATAGATGGACAAGCCAAAAAGACAAAGTGTGGGGAAG
Source organism: Anas acuta (assembly GCF_963932015.1). Taxonomy (NCBI): domain Eukaryota; kingdom Metazoa; phylum Chordata; class Aves; order Anseriformes; family Anatidae; genus Anas; species Anas acuta. Next base: position 3,053,419 of record NC_088985.1, read on the forward strand.
AGATTACACTAGCCAAAAACGATCTGAACTCAGCTCTCCTGGGTACACAGCCATATAACCTGTAACACGTCAAGTAAATGAATAATGGAAGAATTGCAGATGTAAAGATGACAGGATTTTTTTTAAGGCTACATGAGACTTCTGGTACCATTTTTAGTTATTCCTTTTACCTTATTTGTTCTGAGCTACTGAAATAACGTATTTCCTCCCAGTTCTGGCCTCAGGCTTAGCCTAACAAGATTTTGAAAGCCTTCTGTGAGTCCCAAGTCAGCTTCAAACCTGCCTCTGTTGTAAACTGAGGAGAGCACTAGCATGAATGTGGACAGGGATAAAATCAAAGACTAGCATTTTATCACCCTGTAGAGTAAGAGAGGCACACACAAAAAATCTAACACCATGGAGGAGCTGCTGGAGATGCACATTCCAAGAAATGCAGCTTGCTGTATTTCTTTGCTAAGCTATTGAAGAATCATGCTATGTGCTGGAAAACAAAGCCCTAAATCACTGAGGAAAACACTTCCTTTGTGTTGCACACCATTTGCACTCGCTGTATTATACATTAGCCATCCGTCAAACAAGTTAGCTGATAAAACTCTTGTAAGTCATCATTCCACATCCTCAGTTGCCAAATTCCTTCTATGTAATGTCCTTCTGTGTAATCTAGAGGATGTTCAGTAACACATCCTCTGGTTAATGCCATTATGCTCTTCTCCTTAAGCTCTGCTTTCCTTTGCAAAGTAATCAAACCATTCACATGGCCATACTGTCTCGTAAATAAAAATCTATTAAAGCAAGAAATACCATTTTGCAGTGTACTTCACTGTTTTGTTGTCTGTAGAATTATTCTGAAGCTAACAGAAGAGTGTTATTCCAACAAGTGCCGCAGGCTTCTTAAAAAGGACTGCGATTTCTCTCTCTTTTGTTATTTATAAATGGACTTCAACTGAGCAATTTTGTTTTCACAAAAGACAGGCATAATTCAAATGATTAAACACCTAAAAGTCAATACATATCTAACATTGCTTACCAAAGAGACTTTGTAAGCAAACAGACTTTCTAACAGTCACGCCTGATCTGGGTATCATTTAGACAGTTTTATCCTTATTTTTTCTTGTATTAGAAGAAGAAAGAAGCAATTGCAAGGGTCAGAATATATATATATATAGAGAGAGAGAGATCTAATTTCCTTTTTATTCTTCATAATAAATAGGATGTCTTATTTTACTAAGCTGAATTACATAGAAATGTTCTAAACCAGTGTTGACTGATCTAAGTATGAAGATAGCAGCACATCCTCTACCACTTTCAAAGTTCTTTACATGTTCTTCCAGAGACTGATTTCTGGAAATGGCAGCTATTCCAGGAAATAAAACTTGCCTGTAGTCAATGCTTAGGTTGCAGAGCACATTCCACGCTAAAACTCACTGTTTTCTTCTTTGTTGTTTCGAAGATCTACACGAGCCTGTCATTTCCTCCATCTCTTTGAGAATCAAAAGGGCCCAGTCTATAGGAGATGAAATACAAGTTTTAGCTGGAATCCGCCACCCAGCTGTGAAGAACCATGAAGAGCCACCTTCTCCTGCCTGTTCAGTGCGCCGCTGGGGCACTTCTTCATTCTAAATAAACCCAAAGAGATCGCTCTCCTCTGATCTTACACCGCTGCCCCCAGCAGCACTGCACAGTGCTGCTCGCAACACGGAGGACTTTCCAGCACAAGCAAAGAGAGCCAAGATCTCCCATTACCCCATCCACATTCCCAGACCTGGGCAATGGCCTCAGAGGGCCTCCTGCATGAGAAGCACAAAGGTGTGTTCTGTCTTGATGCTCTTCAAGAAAAGAGAAAAGAGACCAAGTGAGTCTCTCGGGCTGAATTTGTTTCCCATCTCTCTTCAGAAATGACAGCAACCAGCAGGCTGTTCCCAGCCGTTTCTGTGCCTCCTGTCTCACAGCCGTTCTCTCTGCAGCAGCAGCGTTCCCGTGCCACCAGCTGAATGACCTCCCGATGAAATACAGACGCAGCACAGGAGAGTTCAAGGCTTAAGCTGTGACAATGACTGTAACGCTCCTTTTTACCCGGTGCCTCGACTAAACAAATACACAGTGCTGTGTACACAGCAAGCCTTTTAGTGAACCTGCATTGTCTCAGCAAACAGCAGAGTGCTGGCTGCAGGAGTGCACTGCATTTTCCACTGCTGAAAACCACTTGCTACGTGAGGTCAGGAGGAGAGGACACGAGAGAGAAAATACCTCGTCTGCTGTGCCCATCAGAGCTCCTGTGGACCTCTGTCAGCAGCTGGTGCTAGGAGAGTGCTGAAAATAGAGCATTTATGTAAATGCTAAGTTACTGAACAGCAGGAAGAAAAAAAATGAACGTATAGTGATTTGGGAACTTTGATGGAAATTGTAGAGGTCAGAGCAGCCTGTGCTTTAATTGTCATCAGCTGCATGGTGAAATATATAAAAGCTTTTACCAGCAAAGGGGACGGCAGCAATGAAAGTAGATGCTCCAAAGGCACTGTTCTAACTTTGAATTTTGTTCAAATAAACTCTTTATCTGACAGGCAAAAAAGGGAGGCCAATACAGACTTTAGTATTAAGAAATGTTTAGAATAAATTAGTTTAAGCTACTCATGTAGGTGTAATTGGAAACTGATTTTTGAAACTGCATCCATAAAGCTTAGAAAATACAGAGGCTGTCTGGCTCATGTTTCTGTTCATACTCCACCTAAGTTCTGAGCAATTTTAGACGTGAAACCTTTCCCATGTGTTCACAGGACTGTTCTCTTGACAGATCACCAGATCACAAAATCTTCCAGACTGCCTTAAAGCAAGAAGTGGACAGGTCAAGCAAGAAATAGGGGGGGGGGGTCTAATGCAGTAACAGAACTCAGGGGTACAAAAGTGGTCCTATAACAAGCATCAAGAATTTAATAAACTCTGGGATTATATTTCACTAAAAGGTGTTCCTACAGTTTACTGGTGAAAAACAGAGCATTTTAAGGGACATGTCATCCATTCATGCTAAGGATAACCCTGGTTTCCCAGCCCAACCTAAGTTTGGGGACAACTGCAGCAGGAAAAGTAAAGTTCTCACAAAACCTGTCCCAAGGATCTCATCCTCCCACACTGCCTGACCACTCAACTGCATTAAGACCCGGATAAGGATTTCCTAATTCTTACACCAGCAGAACATCACTTCAGCTACATCCAACATCAGTAGATGCCACAACACACACAATGTCTTCCTCAGATACCTTTAAGGGCACTTGAACGTTCACATCAGCAATATTGCCTTGGCTGAAGTAGTTCACATTTAATTCTGTCTCTTAGGCTGGATGTGTCACTGTATGAAAGTCGGAATCCACATCTTTTCTCAAAGAAGCAGCAGCTTACTTCACCCTTCAGTAAAGTGCTCCTTTGCTGAAGGCTTTACTGAAGTGACCCTTCAGGACAGAGGAAAGCTGATGTTCAAAATGCTGGTCAAGAGAAGATCAAGGCCAATTATTTGCTGAAGAGTAACACAAATGAATGAAAACAATTGACGGACACCAATGGGAACATTTTTCATTAAAATACTGTCTAGATTGCGATGTGTGCATTTGTTAAAATAACTTGGAACATGAATTAATGCAGTATGAGAATTATTTAGTGAAACTCTTCTAGCAGAAGTTTTTGTAGTAGTAACTTGATTGATAATCAGCAATCAAATCATTGCATGAAAAGTTCCTACATTAGATAACCATATGAGATACAACAACTTGTACTATAGATAATGTCATGGACTAGGTTTTAGTTTAATCCTGATTAAAATCCAACAGGTACAAATAAAAATAAATGTATTTTATCGAATTACTCTTCTGTACCAGTTTAGATTAAGGAATAATTGGCCAGGCAGGAGTTTTAAAAAATAGGATCCATGTTTTATAGAAGTTTCATGTTCCAGCATATTTATTTAAAGAGTATTCCTTCCCAGTGTTGGGATCATACTTTTAATATCAACCCACTACTCAGAATTGAAAGGAAATAAAGACAAATACCACCTATAAAGCCTGAGAAATAAAAACTGCTTGAGCAACCACGTTTCAGCATTAAAGTCAGACACCGAGGGCTTGGAATTTTAGCATAAAAACCCTTGAATAAGACTGCCAATTTTTAATTCATCATCATAATGTGCTACAGAATTTAAACAAAAAAAATCTTCACTGGGATTACTGTCATCACAGCTGCTAAATCTAGCATACTTTTATCATGTAATTCCAAAACAGTAAGTAAAATGGAATTAAGTAATGAAACTGAACTAAGATTACTAATCCACTTACTCTACACTTTTACAAAGTACAAAAAGACATCTATGAGTTTTCTAGGTGCATTTAGCAATGACTATTAAAGCAGTCAAGTTGATTCTTAGTGAAGTACATGAAATTACAATAGCACAAATAAGGATAAAACATCAACCCCTGAGAAGTATTGCCATAGCACGGCCACCTGTGCAACCTTTTTTTTGTCTCATTTGGGTATGTTTCCTGTGATATCATGTGTGGCTTCATAGTTCTGTTTCCACGGGACCTCTTCCTCAACAATTTTACGGGCTGTACAAGGCTAGGTTACTAATAAAGCTAATCTGTTTTCTTTAGAGTCCGATTATAGATTTTGTTCACTGCACAACACTGAGAAACTGCCGCATAGAAGTGCACACTCCCTTGAGTGCTGCTGAGATGCTCACCACCGGTACAGCAGTAGGGTAGCACAGTGCCCAAGTCTTTCCACAAACTGACCTTCCCAAGACATGGGGAGCTGCTTTCCCCACCTGACAGACTGAGACAGAGCACAGATGAACAGTAGGAAAGGTATAGAAAGAGCAATAAGGATTCCACCGGTTTCAACATTCAATTTGAAGTGTTCCAGTTTTCAAAGTAGTAGCTGTAGCATGCTAAGGTTACGTGCATTTCTGAGTGTTTTTACAACTCGGGAACCATGGAACAGAAAATAACTGCATAGTCTAGGTTAGGCAAGCCACCCACCCTCTGTAGACTGACTTTGCAGTGCTGGAGGAGGGAGAGAACCCATTTTATCAGTGTGGTGCTCAGGAGTGATGACAGACGTGGTCTTCTAGTTCTGTTTCATGCACACCATGTTTTGCAATTTCTAGCTAAATTGGACAACAGTCCTACACAACAGCATGATCTGAATTTGGTCTCAGTGCATCGAAGCCCCTCATACTGAGTGAAATGGATATCATCTTTAAAATAGCATCTATATGTAAGAGCAACCTGCTAAAACTTCTGAGTGCTATTCTCTTCCACCTCCAAAAAATATTTCAGGACATATTTGGGGGCACTACACGTAACACTGGCATTGGAGAAGGGTTAGGTATATGACAAAACCTCTCGTTTTCAGTTTGGTTGCACCAAATGCCTGTAAAAATACTCAGAATAGCCAAACGGTGTGTTAGTAAGATGAGCTGTGTCATGCATCTGGTATTTTTTTTAATCATTTGAGTCATTTGTTTCATGAAAATTCACTTAATTTTGTAAAAATATTTATCCTCTTTGCAATATATATGTATACAATCCCCCAATTACTCGTATCAGAAACACAGACCAAAACAGAGCACCAGTTCAGAGCACTGCACTCAACTGCACCAAAATGAAGAGGAGCTAATGGCAAGCTTAATTCCCTCCCAGGGTTATGCACGAGGAGTGCTTTCGTTCATCAGGATGTTGGAGCCGTGTGTGTGAGCAGCAGTAGCAATCCTCCTGGCATGGCCAAGGACAGGCTGCTGGAGTGAGCTCGCAAGCAAGCTGCTTGCTCTCCGCACTGCCAGCAGCGACAGGCAGGTCTCCACGGAGGGAAGAATGCGGTCCGCAGAAGCATCCAAAGTGTCAGATGCAAATATTCTTGAAGTAAATTTGAATGCTTATTATGCCAGAGGAAAGCTGAAAACTTTGTGACATCAGGAGTTTATGAAAGTGTCTTGCCTTGACACATTTCAAATCTGTGATAAAAAATAGAGAGATTATTATAGTGTGCTGAAAACTAACTTTGGCTGTTATTTCGTGATTCTGAGTTTCACAAACAGATGACTAGCTAGCCTAGAAATGTCTCGTTAGCTCTACAGAGTGCTGTTTTCAACTAATGACAAGCCGTGTAGAAAGACAAACATTGTGAGAATGAAAAAAGTTAACTTTCTGAGTAAAGTCAGCTGAGGATCAATCTAACATACTCTGCAGTAACTTCAAGCATCAAGTCAGAAAGTACTACTTGTATCACAGACCGAGTGCTCTCACCAAGAATTCCTTAAATTCATTATTTATCAGTGGAGAGCAAGGGATCAGTCCAGGGGAGAAGAGGAAAACACTTCTGAACAACCATGTGTGCCTACTGCCTAAGATGAGCAGCAACTTTTGGGTAAGCAAAAGTAGTTCACAGAAAAATTAACCTACATTTGCACTGAATGGAAAAAACAAACAAACAAACAAACAAAAAAACCTCTGTATTACCCAAATATCTTGATTGATAAAGAAAAGCCTGTGCAGAACAGCTTCAGCTGTTCCTATGTCTTCTAAAACACACTAAACAAACCGTGTCTGCCTTTTGTTCATGAAAAACCAAATTGCAACTCAAGTGTACTTGCCTTGTCCAGCTATATTTCCCTGTTATTTAAACGTTTTTTTAAACACCAAAACCACGATAAATGGATTAAAAGCAAGGACTTCCTCCTAGAAATAAAGGTTTCTAATCTATCATGAGGAGCCCCACCTGCCAATGACCTGCAAAACAACAGCCTGTTCAAGTTTTCTTGTATTTATATATACAAACAAAACCAGAAATTTGGATTCACATTCAGTCCTTCTATGTGATACAGACCAGCAATCTTAAAGAGGTGATCTGCTTTTATCTTCATTATTTCTGCACAATTACATTGTTATTCCTGGCATCTAAGTTAGACATTCATGGTCAAACTGTCAAACTTTATATTCTCGGAACAGAGAGTTATAAAATGTCAGACAAAAGAGGATAAATCTGTCTCTGCTCCCCCACACAACACCTTCACTCAAGGGTAAATGTGAAGAAATTTCTCAGGTGTACCTAAACAGATGGATAAACGCAAAACACTTCATTATACAGGAAATACAAGGTGCTAGCCCCAAAAGCTCTTCTCCATTGGAGAACACAATTCAGATGAGATGACGACTGAAAAGGCAGAGCAGGTTTATTGCTGGAAATCGGAAATAAGCACTCACATTTATACTGGAGTTGCATCAGCCCCAGTGAGCTCCATACGGCTCATCAGCCCTGAGGTTTGCTTCCCAATGGCCGTGTGCTTGAGGAAGAATTTAGAAGGAAGAAAAAAAAAAAAAGAGAGAGACAGAACATCTGCTAGAGGGAATATGCAGATATTTACTGTCTCTGAGAAAAGTACATCGAAAGCAGGAGATCGCAAAGAGCTAGAGACTCATTTTGTAAGATGTACAAGCCTAAAATCCCTTCGGTGATACTGTGACTCTCCTCTACTATCAGAGCAACTGCATTATGTTGCATGATGACCTCAGAGCAACTCATAGGTCTCACCTCGTTGTGATCCAGCCAAGTAAAAGCACCTGCAGAATCTGGCCTAATGATCCCATCATTCTGAAGATGAGATAATGAATTAGAGATAATGAATTAGAGACACTAATCAGTGGTGAAGCAGAAAAACAAAATCCAACCCATGTCTAGACTGCACCTTGGTGCAGGGGAAGCTTAGTCAGGATCCTAGTGCTAGAAAACAGTGCCTTATCCCCATAATAATTTACATCCCGGCAGCAACTTTAGCATTTTTTATGTGTTTGTTTTTGTAAGGATGCAGAACAGTCTTACCTTTTCCTCTTTTTTGGGGGTCAAAGCAAGGGAGTGTGGGTATCTTCTTGCTTTACTGGAAAATTTATTCTAAGGAGCTCCTTCAGGATACAGTTCAAGGAAAAAAGCAAGTAAGTATTGACTCAGCTTCTGACTTAGAGTTATTGCAACCAATTTTAAGAGGCAGCACAGGGGGAGGCAGCATTTGTTTCCAGCCTTCTCAGGAAGCCTCATAAGCACAGGATCAACTAATTAACATTAACATCCATTCCCATGCCAAAACAGCAAGAGCTTCCATTCATATATGCACTGACAGAATTTCAGTATCAGAAATTATCATTAGTACACAGTAAAAAATGCTGTATACAGAACTTTAATGCCTCCTTTAAATATTCAACAGAGCAAAAGGAGGCAACCAAGTTTACTCAAGGTAGCTATAGCTCTAACACCCTTGTGCCAATTTCAAAGAATGATATACCTCCAGACTGTTTCAGAGCAGGAGGAAAGTTGAGTAATATAAAATCCAAAACACACTAAGTTTGGGGTGTTTTGTTTTGTATTGGGGGTGGAGATGGGGCACCTAGTTTTATCTTTGTTTCTAAATAATGAATTTATTTAGGGAAAAATGCTCTTACAAGATTGAGCAGTTTGACAACACAGTAACTAGACTGCAGGCTAAGGAGCACCACCAACTACTGCACGCTGTTATAAAGCCTAGGAAACAATTGTTAATCGGTGCTTCTCTTTAAGAGTTTTCAGAGTCTGTAATATCGCACTGCAAATGTTTACTAAAAAGACATAAATTATCTGGCAAGAGCGATTTGCTGCCAGCCCAAATGCCAGGATGCTGTTCTGGGGAAACTTGCTGGCACGCCTTACAGCGTTTACTGCCTCGCAGACCTTCATTTCTGCCTAGTTCCTTGGCAGAAGTTCTTGAGTAACATTTTATTTACTTTTTGTTAATAAACAGTTACTGCTTTCAGAACAATTATACGACTCTAGATGGCATAATATTGTAACAACTATTTTCTACAATTGTCTGAAAAAGCATGGGGATTTGTGGGCCGCTTGTAAAGGGAATGTGAAAAATGACAACTGAAAGCACATACACAGCAGTAAACACGTGTGAACAGAAAATACAGATTTGCGCTTCACTACAAAATATTTCCATGTCCACAGGCACTGATCTACTTTATCCATTTTGTTGTATTCCAGGAATTCAGTACTGTATTGTTGATGCCAGCTCTTTAATACTTACACTTCCATTGTTAAGTTAGTGAATAGTAAGCTTAAAATTTAGCACTTCTATTCTGAACTCTGAACTGAAAAAGAAGTCTATCACATATCCCACATGGATATTAAACCCTGCTCAGGTTTAATTCTAAAAATCAAACTGAAGAGTCAAAGGAGGCATCTCTGGGGTGACTGCGCCGAAACAGACCTGGAGTTAAAATGAGGCTATTGCACGCAAGAGCTGTAGTGAACCACAGACAAGGTGCCTCTTGCTGAGGGCACCTTTAACCACAGCTAGTAAAGGGCCATTATGAAAAAAAATAAGGTCAGGGAATGTATAGAGTTATTTTCTTAATCCGTCTTCTAAGCATCTGAGAAACTTAATATAAAACCTCTAAGTTTATTCCAAGTAAAAGACTCTACATGCTGTATTTGCTTGTGGTCTTTTAACCTATATACTACTGTATTTAATAACACTTGGAAAGTACAAATGGATCTTAAATTTAGAAGGATTTTTTTTTTTGGTCTATTCCTGCATCATCCTTGATGCATTTCTCTATGGCCAGAACTGCAGAAACAAGCAGTTTCTGCATTCCCCCAGAACAGCACTGGAATTTAAAACTAAACCACACTGGTGAGCCTGTGTCATTTTAAGAAATATACTGTTATTCTTCATGGGACGGTGTAATTTCTCTTAAAAATCAAAACAACAACAACAACAAAACAGTTAAAAATGTTCAACTGCTCAAAAGCCAATTTCCAGCCTTCATACAGCACAGCCTGGTCAGGGCAGGAGGCAGATGCAGAAGACTGGAATGCACTTTTCTGCCAGATGTTTCCAGGTCTTTCCTGATCTCAGCAACCTTCTGGGACAGATTTACAGCTCCCTGCTTTGGCAACGTGTTGATCAACTTGGGAGCCTAATGGAGAATCAGTTTTATTGCCTGGAATTCTTGTTTCACAATAAGAAATGCTTCTCTGTACAATGACAATGCTTTGTGGTATTTTTCTAAATTTTTCTCCGACAGCAGTATGAGTCTTACAATAATTTTAACAACACAATTTAAAACTAATAACGTGTATTTCATACATATATATACAACTTCTAAGGCAAAGACCTGAAACCTAACTGCATCAACCAGTTGTGAAAAGCAGGGTAAAAACTAAATCACAGTTGTAAAGCACGAATCCTGTGTTCTAGAATTAGAATATAGGAGTTGACTCCATGAGATCTCACCTTGTGAATATGCTACAAGTAGATCATTGCTTGCATGTTTTCATGGTTGTCTGTTTTAGTCAAGAGGGTTATAAACCACACAGTCTTTATTTCCCAATGTTTAGAAAGCTAATTCAATAACTTCTGCAAGTTCTCCCTTTTATTTCAGAACAAACAAAGCTTTCTTCAGGGCAGGCATAATGCTTTTTAGCAGAAGAGACAAAAATTGAATTTTACTGCCCCAAGGATATTAACAAAATGACTTTTTTTTTTTTCCTTAGTCCCAGAGCTGCAGCATGTAGTTATAAGATGACTGTGGACCTCCAGGCTCCAGCCTTCAAACAGGTCAGGGTTAAAACGTCTTGCACAGGTTTAGACTAGAGTTTTTCATGGCAAACATACCTTCCTTGGTCCTCTTTTGCAGCCTCTCCTACATTCTTAGTCCCACAGTGCTGCCCTGTTTGAGGTTCAGCTGCTCCAATCAACAGCTAGCCTGGCATTTTTCAGTAAGCCTCTACTTCAATACAGCAGTGTTTTCTTCAGAAAAAGCACCCCTAAGAAGTCATGGAAAACTACCCCTAGGTTACAAAAGCAAATTTGCTGCAACACCTCCAGCACAAACTATACTCTTGCATTTTGGAAATCAAGAGAATGACATGAATTGCATGTAGAAACACCACTCAGCCTTCCAAACATGAAACAACGAGGAAATGCCCACTTGAGCAGTTATGAAAAATGGTACTATGAAGTATTTGCATAAGGCAGTGGAGCAGAAAGTAGTAAAATCCACTGAAAATTTTTGAGCTGCAGGGAGAACCACAGTTAGACCCTGACTTAGCACAACACACTGCCATTCTGGGAGGCCAGAAAACATAGAGTATTTATAATTTTACAGAAAACTGTGTCAAAGAAAGCCTCTCTCCTTTTAGCACTACAGTGCCCATTTCCCATTGAACTTTCAATCTTTACATCCTGAGATTGTTCAGGATGCCTGCAACATGCAAGTAACCTGACATTTACTGAGTGAAATGAAAGATACTTTATAGATAATTAACACATTCAAACTTCCTACTGTCTGGCATTCGCATGGGATTAATTATATACAATATCTAGAGTGCTCAAATTTAAATTCTGCACAGTGTTTGATTTTCACACTTGAGAGCACTAATGAATCATACTTTTATCCTGTCTGGCTTCTAAGCCAGAGTTAAAAAATTATGCAAGAATTAAAATGACCCACAATACTAAACCCCCAACTGCAAAAGGTGGGGAAGAGATTTTTGTTACCTCGACATACTTAGCTCTAGGAAATAAAAGCAGCTCCAGCAATGCCATGAAGCTTGTTTTAAAGGTCAGAAATATGAAACTTTCCTCATTCAGTACACTGGGATGCTTTCAGGCAGCACTGTCCAAAAAACATTTAAAGTAAAAAAACAAAAACAAAAAAAAAAAACACACACACACGCAAAACCAAAAACAAACAGGAACAAAACAACAACAAAAAAGTATTTTCACATTGTAGATCAATGACTTCACAGCCAGAATTTTACACCTATTGCACATTTATACATTCAAGTGTAACATTAAACATTTAAAGTTCTTTACCTTTTCCAGTTAAAATAACCTTACAAACACTTCCAAGAAATATATTACTTCTAGAAGTCTGTGAAAGTCTTCAGACTATCCCGAACTCCTCATTCTGAACATACAAGAGATTCTCCCTAATTAGCACCTGCAACTGCTAAACACAATTAGGCATCAGTTTTAGGAAGGAGAAACACAGTAATATTATAATGCTCTGGCATTAGGTAGTCCTGCTACAAAATGTTAACCACCTACAGAGTAATGTTTAAGAAAAACAGACCTTCTCAACTAACAAGTCAATACTTGCCTCTTCACCTACTTAAATTTTAAAGACCTTTCCTGAAGGGAAGAAATAGATTGGGTCTCTGTGCAAATTCTACTACATCTCAACATTTTTGAGAAGAATAATGTCAGAGAAATAAACACCGGATAATCAAAAATACGTCCAAAGGTGATGCCACAAGTGAAAATCTTAAACAAGTTCACAAAAATAAGGACATACTTTTATTTTAATTCAAAATGAATAATCTTAAAATTTTCTCATTGTACTTTTCATTTTCCTTCAACATATTTACTTCTATTGCTTTACAGCCTACCCTACCCAAAACTTTGAAGATTAAGCTTACAAGATTTGCCTTCTCTCCCACCAATTCACACTACCGAGACATATTCATATTAGAAATCCAAGCTCATCTTAGCACTACCCCTCAATACAGCCAATTAGCATTACCAATAACCTAGCATGTAAAGCTTCATGCATTTAAAAGCTATATACTTCATTTTGTTAGAGTATTTTATTAAACTAGGTTGCCTAGACCTTCTGATAACACATCATGACAAAAATGAGAATGACAGGATGTATTTGTTCTTGTATTTATAAATCCAAATACGTGACACTAACCCATAACAAATGGTTGACCCTAGCGATATACACAAAGGAGAGAGTTAGTTAGAAAATGATTTTATAAGAAAAGACAGAATGCCAGTTTTTATTTCCATGTACTTATGGTTGAGGCTCTTTACTATCAAAAAAGCTATTTTCAGGATACTTCCTTCAAGTGCTCTATCCTCTCCACAAAATAATTTCCAGCAGAAGTAAACTTAAAATAAAAAATCAAGTTAGGTACGTACTTCTGAAAGCAGTAATTCCTGCAGCGTCCTTAGAATTGACACAGACAGTTCTCTCGTCAAGCACACTTGATATTCCCACATTAAAATAAATCAGTAAAAAGTAGAGTCCTTGTGGTACAGAAATAGAAGTCTTAACCTGCTACTTGCCCCACAAATTATTTTTCTCAATAAGCAAGTACATCTGAAAGCAACTGTATGTTTGTGCAAAGATAAGGGAAATGCGTGCAAGGAAGATTCAGAGACAAAAAGGATGAACGCGGTGTATATATATAGAGACACTTTTCTTCAAGAAACACTTCCAAAGTCCCCAACTCCAGTCTGGGTGCATTCCTTCCTCCCTGTAAGGTATAAGGCAAGTAGAAAGAAGGAAAAACTAGGGAAGAAAGGCAATGTGCAGTAGACCTAATGTAAACTAATGAATAATTATTCCCATCTTGTTTGTATTGGTCCCTATAGTCATCTTTCAATTTACATCACTAAAAAAAAAACACAATATGGAAGGAACATTTGGAACACAGTAAGGAAAAATGTTATTCACAGAATTCTAATTTATAAATTTCATGGACAGTTAATCTGAGTTAGAAACTACTTTCAAAATGAAAGATTTTTTGTTTACAGTTGAGTGCAATGTCAGCATAAACATAAAAGAAAAGAGAAAAATAAATTGAAAGATCTCCACTTAAACCTTGTCAACATTTGCACAGGCCTGCCTATCTGCACACACTATTTTATATTAATAAATCTGTGTCGAGTGACAAAAAACTTTTAACTACAAATCACACTAAAAATGCTTTTTCATCTTTAAAGCAAAATGTAACCCACAGATCTGGTATCAAGCTGCTGACCCAACAACATTCACACGCCAGGACAAAGGAATCAATTTAATCTTGAAGTAGTTCTTCCATTACAATTATCCTTCTGTTATAAAAACTGTGAAGCATAGCACCCTACACAAAGGGATTGTGGATTCCAGTAGAAAACGCAATGCGCAGACAAATATTTTGTTCCACTGCTGATGACACTTAACTCAAGTACAAATTGCTTACTTCTAGACCTTCGTGGTTACTTCTGAAACGTTTAAAATAAAATAAAAGTATATATATATCCTAAATATTGCAGTCAAGGCTGCTTCAGGATTAGCTATGGAATTGCATACCATAATACTCCTCACATGCAAGTAAGCTTTATGTCTTCAAAGACCAAACATTCAGCATCACTCATGTGCTGGTATTCACCAGTTATACGTGAATGCTGCACCAAACCGATCAGTTATTTGGGGCAGATAAACCCTACGTATGGACAGCAACAGCAATACTTTAATTGCTTTGCCATACATACATTTACCTTCAATGATAGGTGGTACAGAACCGTGGTGACTAACTTTAGATTACAGGAACTGGTAGCAGAGAGGTCATTTTAGATATCCAGAAAAGGAAATCATACAAATTATTTTATTTCTCAGTCATGCCAGAGCCTCAGAAAGCTTTTACGATGTACTATGGTTAAAAGCACTCTTTCAATGTCATATGTATAAATACTATCTCACTCCCACTAAAGTTTAAGCAAAAGTCATATTTTACTCTATCATACACATTTCCCCTCCAAAAAGGTATGTGTAAAAAGCCCACACGTTTATCGAGTGCTCCATAATGCAGTCTCACAAGAGAAACCTGGGAACTGGATCAGGTTCATCAGCGCCCTGGCCAGATAGACTTGAAAATCTCCAAAAAGGGAGTTTCCACATCGCCTCTGGTGTCTTACCACCTTCGTGATGGAAAACAAAACAAAACAAAACAAAATAAAATCCTTACACACAACTGGAATTTCTCAAATTCTAACTTGTGTCATTTCTCGAGTTAAAAGAGCCTGGACCATCTTGTCTATACCCACCACCCAAGACTTTGTTCAATTATGTGTGTAAAAAGCACTCACTTTCCCAACTTGCTTGAAGAAGTGAATATATTTCACTGATCATCATAAATATAAATATAAAAATCCTGGAATACCTGGAATGCACCAGTGGAACTTTCTGAGTGCCCTTCATATTCCAACACCATGTTTTCCTTAGTCTCTTTTTCTTTTCTTCTTTGCTTTGAGGAGCAGTGCTCCTGTTTGACAGTGAAGAACTACGAATCATTTATCTAAAATGACTACATCAATGAAAGAGAAAAAATAAATAAAATGAAAGAGGGATTGCAAAAATCAATCCACATTGAATAACTCATTTACTGAAATGTCACAAAGTTTGCATCTCACAACTTAATTCACCTGGGTAACAGAACCTAAATATGGCATCATACTTCTTTACAGGCTTTTGAGACACAGAGCCCCTGAATCTTAGATTGCAGCCACATTTCCTTTCATATATTCCTCATTTTATAAAGTTTAAAAACAACTGTAGATATATAAGTCGCTGAAACAAAAGGCATAGTATGAACACCACACTGATGTTCAATCTTTTCGCTGATCTACATGTATTTGAACCCTATATAGACAACTGTCATCATCACAAAAGAAGTAACATCTACTCTTTACCAAAAGGGGAATGGCAAGGAAGATTTTATAGATTATCTAGAAAGTTAATAAGTCTAAAGTGATTAACTGTGAAAAGACCCGGGATCTTTGTGGAAATAGCTTTCAGATTTTGCTGCTCGAGTCCCAATCCACCTGCCTGCTTGTGGCAAATCAGATCACATCACAGAGGAAGAGGGAGAGACTTTTAGATTAAATGCCAATATGTATTAGTGAGGATATAAAATAGATTGCAAATAGAAGCGTAAAACTCACTATCTTCAAATATTCTGCCTAAAGCAATATGGGACCTCCTGGAAAGAATGCTTTTCAGATCAAATACACAAAAGCAATTTTCAGGACCAGTAGAGAAAGACAATTTGAAGGCTGAGACTCCTCATAGCGAATGAACTATCCTTTTATTTTTAACAAGGCAATTCTGCTTCAGTATGTCTTTTTTTTTCCCCACAGTCGCCTCTGTAAGGCACAAACTACTGCTCAGATAGGCCCCTGACCACTGCAGGAATCAGAGTTCAACTTCCAAAATCA
The DNA here is from genome assembly GCF_963932015.1 of Anas acuta. NCBI lineage: Eukaryota > Metazoa > Chordata > Aves > Anseriformes > Anatidae > Anas > Anas acuta. The sequence goes on from NC_088985.1 coordinate 3,069,482, forward strand.
CAGAGCAACAATCTAACACGCCTACCATAAAACTTCTCCCATTAACATAGGAGATACTCCATTTCCAACGTCTTTAGCTTTCAGCTGAGACAAGGATAACCTGTAAAAGTTCAGCAAAGTAACTTGAATTCAAGGTAACAAAGTCATACATTTAACTTCCTGAATTGTTGAATGCCAATACTAATTGCCATTCCAGCCATCTCCCCTGCATTCAACTATAGGGATAGACTTTGTGAACTAAGACTTTCTCCTCTGTTCTGTTTAAACTGTTCTCCTCATTTTCCTATGGTGTTGAAATTGAACATTTTATTTCCCCTTAATCATAGAAAAACACGGTATTTCCAAATATATTATTTGTAGATGCAAACAACACACTCTAATTAAAAGCATTCCAGAAGATGATAAGAACAACAGCAATCCAAATATATATACTTCAGAAAAGAGGTAGAGTAGCAACTTACATAAAAAAATCCAAGACAAAGTAGTATTTGTAACAATGCAATCTGACAGCACAAGAAAAGTGAAGTTTCTTCTCCTAATGTACTCAGGGCCTTCAGAAAATTCACTTATATTCCTCACACTCAGTTATATCTAGATCAATATCTAGTAAAACCAGTAAGGAACTGAGAAGCAAATGAAACCATAGACCTGCTGTAAAAAAATAAAAATAATAATAATAAAATTTAAAAAAAAAAAAAAACAAGAAACAGGGAGGGGAAATAAAGTTTGTGTTGTTGTTTTGTTTCTGTTTGTCTCAGCTTTACAAGGCAGTGAGAAAAAGAACCCCGGAGAAGAAACTCTTAGGGCTGTGGGGAGACAAAGCCACGGAGCAGACCCTTCCCTGAAGATTATTATTTCTGAAGAAAGTAAGAAGTGACAAAAGTAACCACAATGTGGGGCATGGTGGCACTTCACGGGTGGTTGAGGGGGAGCAATGCAAAACTAAAAAACAAACAAAAAACCTTTGGTGCAGCAAAAGGGCGGAACAATTCTGTACTTGTGCTGAGACAGAGGGAACAGGGCTCATCCCACCCAGCTGGGTACCATCAGGATGAGAGTGGATGCTGTGAACACTGCAAGCAGACCAGAAGGTCAACATATGCAACTTCTGATTTTCTTTTCCTCGTTGCAGTGCAGCAGGCATCACAATGATTCTCTGATTCTTCCACCTGTAAGTAATGTAGTAAACTTTTGGCTGTAGGTTTTACAGCTGGGCTAGAACTTCACAGCTAGCCAGTAAGCTGCTTGGATCCTGGTGGAGCACATATCCAAAAAGAAGCACTCTAAACTGATGGCATTACAGCACAAGTCATCGAGAGATGGATCTATTACAAAACCCCTTCTGATCTCATTACCTGAAGAACTGGTGAGCACACACACAATAAAAAGGAAAAAAAAAAAAAAAAGGAAAGAAAAATACCTGAGTCCCTGAAAAATGGAGAATTAAGGGAGTGCATTTGCAGTCACTCCAAAAATGACCTCTGCTGCAGGCTTATTTCCACTTCTGTTCAGTGTGACCTGTTAGCACACTACAAAATGCAGTGCTCCTTCAGCACGAATTAGCAGTGCCCAACTCCTCAGGCATATCTCCCTCCTTCTTCACATAGCTGGTAGTTGAAACCAAGAGATTAAGTATCAGAGAGATGCAGTTGATTAATTTACCCATATTACGACATTTATTATTTCAAGTATGTCCTATGGTCGCCCTTGTCATTTGTGCTAGGTTTAGCTGTAGCGAATGCAGGACGTGTTTTTCACTCATGGGGGTGTTTACAAAACAGTGTCTGATCTCAACTGCAAGACTAAACTAAAAACCGACCAAAAGGGTCTCATGTCCATGAAAATACTTTACATACCCACATGCTCTGGGTTTCTGTCAACTGGAGATTCTATTAAAGCTACACGGAAAAGGGTCAAAACCAGAAAGCAGTAAAAGACAATTAGTATTTCCAAGTCCTATAGACCTGAGACACTATTTTATATGAGTTTAGCTTACCTTATTCAGAGAGGAGTAAGGTCAGCCTGTTCTTCCTGAGCATTACATAAAACATAACAATACCGTCAGGTACTGAAAGAAAACTCATCTCGTTTGGCAGACAAATTAGGGTAGATTCAATTTCACTTCTTCCATTAGCACAGCACAAAGACAGAGAAATTTTGTCTAAAATCCACTGAGACAGGAAACAGACAGCCAAATTGGGACTGGGAGGTTCTGAATGGCATCTATGCTGCAGTAACTCCTGAAATTTATTTCCTAAGTGAAGCAATTAGCGAGCAAAAAGATAAACACAGTCATTTGGGTCCAAGTGACTATTCTGCAGTTATTTTCAATTGTATACTGATGTTGTATCAAGTTTCTGACTCCACAGGGATATGATATCACTAGGAGATGCATCAAACCTGTAAACATAAATCTCCACATGCACAGCGTGCAGATTTTCTTTGTGTGTTATTTAAAATGTCCCTGATAAAATACTGCTCCTTCTCCAAGATCTAGTCTTGACAGGATATTTATATCTGTAATTGTATTCGCAATGCATCTCACATCAGTTACTGTTCTAACATTAATATTTTTATGATAGAAAGTTGGATGCCTGCTAAATATTATAATGATTTTAAACAAACTTCTTCCAAAGATTATAGTCTCAAACCCATGCTCTCCTTTTGCCAGAATGGGGCAATATTTTACATCTCACAAAGCAAAGAATGTCAACACTTCAAGTGCTGGCAAGGAGCAGTAGCAATAAGCTTCATACAACACCATGTGCTTTGTCTTTACCAACTGCATCTGCAAAGACAGATGCACACACACATGTTTGGATTGCCACTGTACTGAGCTCCACCCAACACTGAGTTGAGCAAAACAAGGGTGAACAAATTAAAAGCACAAATTTCCATATAAATGTGACTTTCCATGTATTTTCCCACTTTCATGCTAACAGCACAACTTGTGCTTGGATAACACCTGTGTTGTGCCTTCTATTTCAGCCTTTAAAAAACGGAAACAAAAACGCCATGAAATAAGTTTTGAAATTAAGTTTCCCTTATGATTTCTTCCTAAGCCTAGTATGTCTGTGTGCCACACAATGTTTTCAGCCAATTTTGCAAGGCTCTGGTAAAGAGCCGTTACCAAGGCCTTGGTAAAGGGTAAAGGAAAAAAAAAAAAGTCTTCCTTATACTAAGTTTGTCATCTGCAGGGTAAAACAACACTGCATAAGTGCTCTCCGCACATATGGCATAATAAATATAAAATACAGAGTACTGGGTAATACACATTCACTTTATAACAACATTGTCCTTTATAATCCTACTTTCACCTTGCAGCTACTTGCAATATGAAGATTTGGACTAGTAAGATCTGTACCCATATTTACAGAAGTTCAAATTTGAATGATTTTTTTTCTAAAGTTTTGCAAGAACACCATCTTAGGGATGAGTACCACAGTCTGTTCAGATCCAGAACCTTGACCTGGTGCAAGGAGAGCAAGGTCCCGACGAAAGCAAGGTGCAAACATCTTGGAATTTGAGACAGTTACTATGTTACTATGCATTTTTAATTTGAGGAAAGGTACCAATAAATCAACTCTTTTACTTTTTAGCAAGGAGATTGTCTTTCTATCAAGTAAAAGAATATGAAAGTTGACATTTTTCAGATCACTCCCATACTACACAATATAACCAAACCACTGGGGCTGTTGCTTTTTGACAGCTCAAGTTTATGACTACAATCAGTCCATAAGACTGGCAGAAGATAAGACAGATCTGTCTTATTGAAGTAAGACTTAATAGTATAATAGATAACAGCTATAAGACTAATTGCAAATTAGTCAATGTTTGGATAGCTCACTTATAAACATCAAGACAGTGTTTCACAAAATGATGGTTGATCAACCGCAACGATGACAATGACAAACCCATATGGAAGTTGCACATCACACCAGCAATTTTGGTAGTAATTTTCTGATCAAATATGGTGCAGGACCAACGTACCTCTCTAGAACTCTTCCATGCAATGCTTTAAGGCAGACGCAGGATTTTCAGCATGCCACAGTAAGATTAAGAAATCCATAAGGACTTGCTCAATGCACAACAGTCATGTGTTTGCAGCCTTTATACATACCGTAAAAAAAACTTCACTTAGAACAGTTTTAAATGGAAATCTGTGACATTTCATAGAACAGGTCCAGACCAAGTCAGCACATTCACACAGAGGCTACAGTTTCAGTGACCTATTTAATTTATCACTTTGTGCACCAAGAAGAAACTGTTCCTCTGCACACTTGCAGCTGGTATTAAAAACAAGAGGCAATACTTAGGCTAGAATGATGCACAGTTACAATTATGAAAGACATTAAGGGCACAGAATTGAATTCAGGAGCCCATTTGTTTGTGACAGGATGATCTACAGTAATGGGGAGAGCAGAATTAGACTATTCAGATCAATTAATCTAGACTTCTTGAATAGGCTGCTAAATAAAGAGCCGTTTGACCAACTGCCTGGTAAGACCTACCAGACACATCAGCTACAAGACAGAAGACTTCTCTTTCACTCTTTTGGATCCTTTGAGTTCTTACTCAATATACAAGTCTTTTTCCTAGCCTTAAAAAATTTAGGCCACAGTGTTCATTCTTCTTTGAGTAACCTTCAACATGCACCTCTGCTGATGTTTAATTAACTGCAGGTGGCAGATTTTAGTGCCACCACATCCTTCTTGCCCGTTCATGGCAGTGCTGAAGACATTTCTCCATGGAGCACAGTGTGAGTATATATGAGATATGAGGTATTAAGATACCAAAAAAAAAAAAATCATAGACTTTGCTGTTATGTGAACTATCAGTCTAAAACATTCTCCTCACTTTTTATGGGAATTTCATCACTGTACATGGTAATGGAAGCAGTTTGCAAAAGTGGATCAAACCATAGCCAGTCATTTCAAAAGAAAATCCTCCATCTATCTGGGGACTGGTAGAGAGTAGAAGCAGAAGCTGAGTTGAAATTATTCAAGAAAAGTGGCTCATGCAGGATTCTTCAAATATTCCAGTCCTTCAAAACACCCGATCAGACTGAAGAACGATTAAGCATACAATCACCACCTCTGTGTGGATTACTTTCAAATACTTCTGTCGCTTTGAAATCTTTTCTCTTTAATCTCTTTCATTTCTTGTCCAGCAGTTCCTTCAGGTTTTCTGCAGCTACTTAGGGCCGTTCATGAAACAATGCGGAAAGAAAAAGAGCTGAGCTGAAGTTAGTTAATTGAAAAGCTACTGTAAGTCACTCAGAGGTTGCTACCTAAGTATGAGTCAACTTCTGTAGGGAAGTTGAAGGGAAGAGAAACAAGGTTTTGTGCCTCATTTATGTTACCATTTTACTAAAATCACTTCTACCACTGAGATGTTTCTAAGTAACCCTGATCATTCTGCATATCAACTGGCAAACAGGTGGAACTGAAAAGTGGTATAACAGTGTCACACACACAGATTTAATACAGACAGTAATCCTCCAGCTACTTAAAAAAAAAAAAAAAAAAAAAAAAAAAAGATGGAGATACCTGCATCATTAAAGGACACTTGCAGGGAGGACTTTTACCTCCTCCCTTAGTCTGAGCGATCCCTGTCCTAAAATACTGTTCTAACCTTCCAGATGCTGAACCGTTCAAAAGGCTGACACTGAAATAAATATCATTAGCTCCAGATACAGTTATATACCCTCAATGCAAATATTTTATGTACAAAAATAATTTGGCCTGAAACAGAGCCTCCCTGCTCTGAGCACAGGAGGGTGGACCTGAGCCTTGCTGCCTGAGTTATTTGTACTCCCCGTCCTTGGTTCCTCACTACTACAGCACTCATCCTAGAAGCCAAAGGGATGATGAATGCTTCCCTGAGAACGTCTTCCTTAGAATTGCTTTCTGCAGAGTCCTTCCAACTTTCAGTCACAATGGTGATAAGTGAAGAATATAGTTGTACAGGAAGAGAAGCTGGGAATTGCCCAAGTGGTGATTAAAAAAAATGCCTAAATTGCTTGCAAGAAAGGACAGCAGAAGATGTAAAAGTACACTGTGCAATGAGAGTGGCCAATTTTCCTTTGCAGTAAAGACACATGAATTTGTCAGTGGCAATGAAATTATATTCTGTTTTACCAGCATGAGCATATCACAGCACATTATTATGATCCAAAACTAAGGTAAATCTAAACAAGGAGTAACGTAGCAACTCTAGCTGGGTCTCTGAAGTAAAGTCTGAAACAACTGCATACTTATCATTACAGCATTACAATGCAATGAAAAGCAGGGAAATAATTAAGAACTTCATCTCACACATTTTCTCACTAAGCATGAAAATAGGCACATTTTATCACAGCACCTGGATCATAAATGAACTATGATATTCTTACTTATACAAGATAATGTGCTAATCACTGAGGATCATGAGTTCAGCATGAATATCATTTGATATGAAAAGGGAAGTCAGATCTGACTTGTTACTCTTTGACATAGGAACAATAATACCACCATAGTGCAGAGCAGACAAGCTTGCCTACAGAATCTCTAAGTGCTATGATCAGAATTGTAAAAAGCCATCATAAACTGTAAAAATGAATATATTAAAGACACAATAGAGTTAAATAGACATAGAAATCATCCATTTTGAGCTCCAATTAAAAAAGACGCAAGGAAAGGTACTTGTCATTTTTTTGGCCATACTCTTGCTTTCTGCAGCAAGAGATAAAAGACATACATGAGAATACAGCTGCATGTTACCTATCAAACCTCTTCTATTTATGTACTAACATTTATGATATAGCAAACATGTAAATATTATTATTTTATATGTTAATATTTTATATATCTTGTGCAGGATTTCATATTTTTCAAAAGCTCCACTGTAATACATTTCCCTGGGCAGTTGTAAAGCATGGCTTACTCTTAATTATTATATCAAAACTGCATTCATGTCAGTAAAAAATACAATTATACTATAGTGTTAGCCAGAACTGTGGGTTAATGAATTCTAAATTTTTATTTGAGTCTGAGTAAAATTTGTCAAACATTAAACAGCATACTGACTGAATTAAGCCTTTTAAAAAGTCAAAGGCAGCACATCAGTAAATCCTTAAAGCAAGACTATCAGGACAGTTTGCAGTGAAATCCCATAACATTTAAACTGACTCTACTAAGGTATATAGCTTAGCCAGCAATGCATATTAAACACAACTACTAAAGCTTGCAGATTGATCAATAAAGTTTTTACTTACACCTGTAAAGTCCAGAAAGAAAGAAAAAAAAAATACTAGCAGAGCACACAGTTCAGGAATTTTAGCACATAAAAACTCAACAGCGTATTACAAGGCTGACAGAAGTATGCAAAAATGCAGTCAGCCAACTGTGCAAGGATGCAACAATAGTGATCAGCTAATTGTGTTAGGACGGTGAAATTAATTTTTTTTTTTTCCTAGGTATATATACTTTGCTGTCACACAGGCTTGCTTAACAAATACATGTGGTCAGCGGTCAGTAACTAATGTGCAAAAAGAAAGGAATAATTAAGTAATCCTTACGAAACACTACAGTGTAATGAATAAATTAGTATTTATGATAAGACTTCAAATTAAGCTAACATCACTAGGGTACCTGCTGTTCAGCACAATAGTACCAACTGAAGAAAAAAATGCAGAAACTTACTTAGTTCAAGAAAATCCCGTATTTCGTAGGAGATACACACACTACACAAGTAAAATTCAAACTTCTCAAATTCTTAAATCTGTTGTAACATCAGTATCTTTTATATATCAATTTATCCTTTTCAAAAGAAATAATGAATTAATATTAATAAAATAATAATTAAATCCAATAAAGTGTTTGTACAATAAAGGAAAACAAGAGAACCAAAAGCCAAAATGTCTGTTACTGTGAACATGTATTGCACATGCGCTGTATCCTACAAAGAAAGGCCTAACAACTGAGGCAAAAACTAGCAAAAAGGCCTAACAACTGAGGCAAAAACTGAAGAACTGAAAACTCTCATCGTCCAGCTCAAGGAAAAAAATGATTATCTCATTGCAAAGACCAGAACCCGTAACATTTGTTGTGCTCTCTTATAGAATTATAGAGTCATTTCTGTTGGAAAAGACCTCTGAGACCATCAAGTCCAACTGATAACCTAGCACTGCCAAGTCTACCACTAAACCACGTCCCTAAGCACATCTACATGTTTTCTGAAGACCTCCAGGGATGGTGACTCCACCACTTCCCTGGGCAGCCTGTTCCAATGCCTCACAACCCTTTCAGTGCAGAAAGTTTTCGTAATACCCAACCTAAACCTCCCCTGGCACAACTCGAGGCCATTTCTTCTTGTCCTACCGCTTGTTGCCTGGGAGAAGAGGCCGACCTCCACCCCACTGCAGCCTTCTTGGGGTACCTGTAGAGAGCAATGAGGTCTCGCCTGAGCCTCCTCTTCTCCAGACTGAACAACCCCAGTGCCCTCAGCCGCTCCTCACAGGACTTGTGGGCCAGGCCCTTCACCAGCTCACAGCCCTTCTCTGGACACACTCCAGGGCCTCAACGTCCTTCTTGTACTGAGGACCCAAAACTGAACACAGTACTCGAGATGCTGCCTCAACAGAGCCAAGTACAGGGGGACAATCTCTTCCTGGCCACACTATTCCTGACACAAGCCAGGATGCTGTTGGCCTTCTTGGCCACCTGAGCACACTGCTGGCTCATATTCAGCCAACTATCAACCAATACTCCCAGATCCCTTTCCACCAGGCAGCTTTCCAGCCACTCTGCCCTCAGCCCGTAGTGTTGCTTGGGGTTGTGGTGCCCCAGGTGCAGGACCCAGCACTTGGCCTTGCTGAACCTCACACAGTTGGCCTCAGCCCATCGGTCCAGCCTACCCAGATCTCTCTGCATAGCCCTCCTACCCCCAAGCAGATCAACACTCTTGCCTTTAAACCTCACCATTATCTGTTTCTGTTGTTTTAGTACTAAATCTACAGAGAAGCAACACATTCAGACAACTCCATAGTCAAATACCATTCTTGGTGTTGAAAGTACTGTTTGGTAGCTCAACCACAGGGAAAGGAAGAAAGAGAAATAGTGTGAAGAGTGTGAAGATTAGATTATATTTGTTAAATTCATCATTTCAAGTTATAAAATTATTTTAAGCCTCGGTATTTTCTTCTTTCTTCCTCCACCAAGAATTCAAAAATATTTCAGGCATTTAAAATCTTATCAAAAGTTGCATTCTTCGCAGATATGAATACAAATAGACTGGTTAATGCTCATCTTGTGGCTACATCGATAAAGGAAATGTGCTGTGGGCAGACAAGAGCTTGTTCTGAATTATTCTGTGAGCCCATCAAAAACTGCACAAATGATCAGCACAGCTCCATGATTTTGGTGATAATTCACCATTCTGCAGAGTTTTAGCTCAGGTGCACAGCCATAGAAACTGCTTTTAGTTCTCCAGAGCACAAAGAGAAACTGTGTCTTTCCAAAATAAATTAATAAACACACACACACGCTTTAGCCACATCCAGACTACATTTACTATCTATAAAAACAACCTATGTGTATCACACACATATATGGTTTATATTGTTGTCAGCTATTTCCGTTTCTCCTTTTTAAGCACTTCATATTGAAAACATTTCCCTAGTTGCCTATATATTTATTTTTTAGAGTGAATACAAATAGCTGTGATGCTCTCAGCACAGCAGGAACTCTGCTTCAAATATTTCCATTAAAAAGTACTAAGAAAGATAACTTGACCCAGAAAATCAAGGTAAACACGAGACAAGTCCCAAAACCACTGTTGTGTCTTTGACTTAGAATAAAATCCTATACTAATTATACTTACTACAGTTGTAAATAAATTCAAAGGTGCAGAGAGTAAACATTTAGGGGGTTGCATTGCATAGGAACTGACAAAACCATGAATCTCTAATGCATATTTGTTGGGTGGGGTAAGAGAAAGTAAGGCAGCACCTATGACTGTCGTCAAAATATGGCAAACTCCAGGGGTCTCTGATTGTCTTCTGCTGCTCCTCTTGGTAGTTTTGCTACTTTTCTGTACTTGCTTGCTCTTGTGCTAGTAACAAAGCAGGGCAGCTCTGAATTTCATCTTTCAACTCGGATAGTCACGTTGTCTTAGATTCAAGGACAGAGGAGCAATGATCAAAAATACCTCCATTTCTGTGACTTTCTTTCTATGACTGATCCTTTTCTCACATCAGTTCAGACAGAATTTGTTACACGTCTGAGTGTCAAACACTGCTCTGTGCAAAATAAACAAAAAACCATGACCTCTGCCCTCCAGCTGATACTGATATCCCATGAAGAGGCATCCTCTAACTTTCTGTTTCAGTCACCCGTGCCTCGCATGTGATAACTTGGAAATGCAGGAAAATTTACTTTCTTCACATCTTTTCTGGAATTAGATCTTCCTACCACCTTCAAGCTAGAGAATTTCTCTGACAAAATTCATTTATGCCAGAAAGAATCTTACAGAACTCCCAATCAAAATTGTTTCACACAAAACTGAGCATTTTTTCACATTAATTTTCCTCATTTCTCCAGAGCTCTTCTGCCCTATCTTTTGCACACCACACAAAACATACAAAGAAGATCAATTGAGGAAAGACCTAATTAAAGGAGATGATGGAAACTTGAATTATGAGCACTTTTCCATCTCTGTTACAATCTGCCTGGGTCAGTGCACATTGCACTTGTGGGTTGATGTGACACTGAAGCAGCCCTGCTGACTACACTGAACTCTCCCTACACCATATCCATGAGATGTTTTTGCATTAATGCATTGACAAGCCATGATCCAAGTTTTCCAGGGCAATCTGAATCTTCTTCACTGAACTGATAGCAGAATCTTATACCTGCTTGGGTTTGATTTCAGGTCTTCCCTACTTAGACTCACATACAAATTTAATAAAGAAAAAAAAAAAAAGACAAAAAAAAAACACACAAGATGAATAAAACACCCCAAACTCACCACCATGACTATTATCGACTCCATTTAGCAACTTGCATCACAAAACCTTCTTCCAAATTTATTGCAGGAATCTTGTCCAGCTTAGCAAAACTACACTTCACCTCTTAGAGTCAATCAGGATTAATGCAATCAGTAATTCAGGATTTAAGTTTATGGCATTCAAGCATATAAAAACAATAAAAGATGGAGCAAAACACACTACACAGTGCTCTGCAATAAAGTGAGGCACTCTTACTTTTGGAGCAAGTAAATATCAAACTCTATCAAACTCTAATCAAACCCTATCAAACTCTATAAACCCTATAAACTCTATAAACCCTATCAAACTCTAATGACCTAATCCACCATATTTCTTACAGAATGCATACAACATCATATATATGAAATAAATACTTTTAATGTGACATCTTCTGACCTATGCATACTTCAGTGCTGAACAGCTTTCCAATATAAGCTGTATCTATACTGGCACCAGCATAAAAGTCCTAAAATACCACCAACATTTCAATTACTAAACAAAGCCCACAAAACAACCCTGAGGAGGATGTATCTGATTTAAATTACATATTATATGTACATATCCTAAATGTAGACAGATAATCTATTTTTATGTATCATTCTAAACCGACCACTGTAACTGCACACCAGTTCGGGTTATTTAATTTCACATTCTATCAAGAACAAACAATTGGGGCTCTATTTAAAAGATTATTATTCTTTTGAAGAATATGTAAGAGAGGTTGATAGAGTTTGGAGAAATTATTTTCCCAGGTGGGATTTCTTAGGAAGTTTTTAGAAAGGCAAATCAATAAGTGTTTGCAGATTGAAAACCTGATCACACTCGTGACGGTCCCAATAGAGAGCTGTGAAATTGTCATTTCAGTGAAAGGATCTCTGCAGAATTAGTTATCTGTCCCTGAAAATTGCTAAAGGATAGGAGACAGCAGTGGGTGTAGCAAAAGCAGACAGAATCAATATAAGAGCACTCTGTTATTTATACTAGCAGACCTTTACCCTGTGATCTCTGTAATAGGAAAGGTTAAGATTTCTTTTATGCTTCAATAAAATATTTGATCGAGACTGTATGACTATTTGGGGAGGGTCTAAAGAGGAGCTATGGATAGGTATGATACCGTCATATGAAGAGTTTTATTTCCAGTTCATTAAATCAAATAGGACTTTAGAGAACCAATACTGTCCGAAAGCTCTTGGATTTATTTATATTTGGTCTCATCCTTACCCAGACTGACAACATCCTAAACGTGTTTCTTTTTTGTTTTCAATAAAATAACAGTATCTGAGAGCATGCTACAATGGAGCCATATCCCATGCATACAAGGAAATCAGGAATGCCCAAACATTTGGTTATTTACCAAAGTAAACACATACAACTCTCTGTGTGCCTTCCTCACCTCAATGGAGCTAAGAGGAGACAAGGAATGAGCCTTCTCCAGCTCCATTGTTGTAATTCATGGAGGTCTTCATGGAGTATTGAATAGTTTTGCATTTTAATCCTCCGTGAGAAGCTGACAGTCTTTTTTGGCTTTACACCAACCTGTTACAAAAATTGATTAGAATCAATTCAAACAAAAACGGAATTTCCACATCTGGCTTCAATAGGTAGCAATGCTATCAGGGTATAGGAGCTTTTTTATTATCTTTTTTCTTCTTTCTTTCTTTCTCTGTTTCTCTTGAGCACTTCCCCATCTACCCTTGCTTTACTCCTAATACGTGAGCATGTTCCATGTATAATGCAGCAAAATACTAGCTAGAACTGAACCTGTAATGCAAGGACTGACTTAAAGCTGAGTCTCTCCATGGGCTCAAGATGACAGCACAAAGAAAAGAACTGGACAGAGTACGAACATTATTTTCACAATAAGCAACAGTAGAAGATGTTAAGGTCCTGTAGTGGATGGCCTCTTTATTCTTTTATTCGTGTTGCTTTTTCACATTGGGATGCTAAGAAATTAGATGATGTTACATACACAAATAAAAGTACCAAACTTATGTAAGAGTAGTGAAGCTCTAATCAGGCTAACGGGATACAGTAACATGAAGAACATAAGGGACAAGGAGAAGAAATGAAACCTTTTACTTGCGGAGATCTGTAAGTCAATCTGATTGCAGACAGATGCATCTGTTATCTCATAGAGAATAAATTTGTCTTACACACATTTTACCTTACACAGACACACACACTAAGATGGATTTGAACTAGTGATCATAAGAGCTCTGCTGTAAGGTGGTCTTCCCCAGCTCTGACCCAGACTTCATAATGTGCCAATTCGAAAATGCTTTTAAAACTTTTCTAAATTTATCCTATGAACTTAGATGAATTAATTATCAATTGTCTGGTATGTTTATAGCCTGTCAGTGTTTTCTGAAAAGCCTGAAACAGAGCTGCTCACAAATAGCTGAATATGGCCGTTGTGAAATATGAGTCACTTCACAGCTCCAAACACACACCTGAAATACTATCCAAAAAAAAAAAGGTGGTGGGGGGAGGGAGGGAGCAGTCCCTGAGGCTACATCCTCTGTTCAACAAGGAAACAAACCACTTGTACTACTATAAAAAGGTCCCCACCTCTCTTCTCACCTAAATCAACATAAAAATTTTCCACTAGACTGGAAAGACTTTTTCTCCTAGTAAAACATGCCATGTTCCTAATATGTTTAAAGGTTAAAAAAAAAAAAAAAAAAAAAAAAAAGTCTTTAAAGTGTGGTAAGGAGGTTCTGGAGGATCACTTTTAAATGTATTTCCTATCGGAGAAGAAATAATGGAAATGACCCAAACTCCTCTTCTTACTTCTCAGAGCCCCAGAAATCTCTCATTGCCTTGGAAATCCTGCTATAAACCCACCTCAATCCTGCTCGGCCTCACACTTTGTTTAATCTGACTGCTTTCACACTTCCCTTTAAACTTTCGCTCTGCAAATCTGATTTTAGCCTGTAGTGGGATTTGCAGGAGCTGAATGCAAGAGATGTGCCTCCAATGTGGAGCTTTGTGTAACCGCGTTCAGCGGTAAATCCTTGTGAAACCACAGAGCCTGACCAATAAAAACGAAATTAATTATAGCGCTGTTTAACATGAGTATGTAGGTTTCACATCTCCAAAGAATATCTCAGTAACTATTTTAATGGGGGGTCATCATTATTCAGCGAGGCATGTGACAGTGTGCTCTATGTGGTTAAATCATTTAAAAAGAAAGGTTTCATCAACTGCAAAGGAAATTTTCATGTTTTTTATAGAAAATGTTTCTTTGCTACCATGAAATAAAGAAGACAACAGAAAACATCAGAAAGAAAAGGGAAAGCTCTTTTCATCACCTTTAAGCTCCTGCTGTGTATTGGGCATTTAAGCAGAAATGTCCTCTTTTCCCAAAGAGAATTTTAAATGCTCTTCTTAACTGAGCATGCATTAGGCTTAATCAATAGGCAGCCAGGGATCAAATCTTCAAAACCTAGCAGCACCCAGCAGCTCTCATTATGATCCAAACATCCACTTTATCAGATGTTCAAGCAACCAGAACAATTTGGGGACTTGAGATTGACCCTTTTAATAGGCAAAAGAAAATGTTTTGTAGAAGCATAATTTTGTCCCCTCTACCATTCTACTGTGGAGACAAAGCTGTCTTCAATCCCGGACCCTAAAAAGAGGATCATGAAACCTAAAATAGATCAAATTTCTTTTGTGGTGTTGTTCCCAATCCCCAGCAGTTGTAAGCTATCACATTTCACTTTCAGAATTGCAAGACACATTGAGAGCTTCTTCTATTCCCACTCTTCAATGTACAATCATTTTTTTGATCAAAAACGTGCTTTACGTTTCCCACCTCATGAAAACATGATTGAGGCAAGTCATACATCTTCATACAAGAAAAAAAAAAACACACAACAGCATACAGACACTGCTAAAAGTCATCACAAAATCTGGCTAAGATCTACAAAGATCTACAATGCTGATATATTTAAATATAAGTTTTGTCAGAACTTCCCCACAAGTTTCACAGCAGACCACAACTAGAAATGAAAATAAAAACATCTCTCTCCTCAGTGACAACTCCTTCACTGGATTCCACATCAGCTAGTAAAGGAGGGTATCTGAAAAGCTGTATCTTAAAAGGAAATAGTTAGAAACAAATTGACGCGGTAACTTTTGTACTGGATGAGAAGAGAAGGAGAGTTAGAGTCAACTGAGACAGAAGACATAGACATGGCTGGAGGTTGGCAAGCAAAGCACTAGAGGAACAGGGTGACAATGACAAGGCAGAAGGCAAAAACAGCCTGAGAAGTGAGACGACATTCAGTACTCCTATCACATCTTAAAGAGCCTCATATTGGGCTATATAAACTAAGAATGTTATTTTCTTTATTTACAAGGATGTTAACAACAACCACAAATCAGTCTCTGTGAAATATCAGATAACACAGAGATAATCAATACAGGAAAGTCCTTAAGGAAGTAAATAATGTAATCTCGCAAGTCATATTTGAGTAGCATACAGCAAACAAGGCACAATCCAAATACTCATTAAAAAGGGCTGCCAAATAGTGAGATAAAAACGATCCGTTCTGTGCTAGGAGAGGCACAGGTGCTCCATAAAGGAAAAAACAAGGAGTACATGACTGATTGTGGAACACTAACACAGACATTAAAAAAATAAACAAACTCAGACTGTGTAAGAAACCATGCTTCTTCTGGCATCACCACAGCATCTCCTGGCTTGATACAAACCTTAGTTCATTCTTTTGAGTAGTGTGCTGACGCATTAAAAGCAAGACTGAAACTTGCGTCCTTAATCCATTGTCTCTATGCACTTGTAAATGTGTTGCTTTGTGGGGGGGGTCATTCCAAAGCAGCACCAGATGAGAATATTCTCCGTTAATAGCATTAGTCAAAGATAACAGCACTGAGGCAGCTCTTGGGCCCTTCTGGAGTGCCAGGATAAGCACTTTTCAAACTTCTGAAACAAAGTGCGCACAGTTGGCACCAAGTTGCTCACTGCCCTCTCTGTGTTTGGTATTTGCAGGAAGGGCAGGTCACCCCTGGAGTCAGTACTTGCAGAGACCAGCTCTGTTTTGTACTGATCTACTTGCCAAAGTACACTTCCTTCTACAAAGAAAGAACTGTTTCCCAGCTTCTCTCCTCCCTTTGCATTACTCTCACCTATGAATTAGTTAACAACAAATCCCACTCGCCTCCCATGCTGTTGTAACCATCCACAGAAATACCTTCTCTCAAATGGCATCTACAGTTTTTGAGAAAGACTGGTCAAACATGGACATACTCAAACTAGGAGACTGACAGTGGTCCAGAAAATCCTTTCATTATAAGAAAAGGAAATTAACCAAAAGAATCCACAACTAGGCTGCTTTATTCTTCTAAACTGAAAAAGATAGTAAACAGGATTGCCTGTAACTATGACAAGCGCATCAGTCCATTTTCTTTTTAAGAAGAATGAAATCAATTAACAAATGGGATTTTATGATAGTTTATAGAGGCAATCAAACTCAGTCGTCTCCTCCAATAACATTTCTAAGCTCTCCTGGCTGCTGTGTTTGTGTGTTAAATACGTCTGTTAATACTAATTAAAAAAATAAAAATAAAAAATCTCTTAAAAAGTGTAAAACCTTATATATATAAGGGAAAGGAAACACAGTCTTAACTGGACTTCCAATTACCATAATTACTGTAATTGGTTCAAGGAACCTTATTATGGCCTCAGTGACACATAGTGGTAGCCCCACTGACCTTTCCAGGCAAAGGGAGGGGATGCCCAATCCCTGCAGGTGTTCAGGACCAGGTTGGACGAGTCCCTGTCCAACCTGATCTAGCGGGGGGCATCCCTGCCCGCGGCAGGGGGTGGGAACCCGATGGTCTTCAAGGTCCCGTCTAACCTGAGCTGCTCCTTGATTCTATGCGGGGGCTAGAAAGCAGGTTACAGAGCAGGGTGCCAGAACAGAGATTTTGGCAGGAAGCAATTATCCTGTCTTCAGAAATAAATTCTGTATCAGACTCTGACATTCAACACTTCAGTTGCTGAAGACTAAAGACTTATGCTTAGAAACGTGGAAAACACAACAACTTTATGAGTGCTCTGGAATGTTGTCAGCATCATGTTTTAGACAAAGAAGTGTGTGATTCTAGTGTTATTCTGAACAATAAACAAAAGTGTCTCTAGTACTTTACTTCGCTTATTTGCCATTTCAATTCAAGTACTAAAAGCTATGTCAAGTTGAAAAAGTAATCAAACATTAACTCCTGTACAAAGTACTTCTACGGCTCTAGTCTTGAGAGATGAGCATAAACACTGCGCACTTAAAAATTTAATCTCTACATGCAGCAAAAAGCTAAACAGCAGAGCTTTTAACAGGTATGCTGCAAATGCATAACTAGGACTTTTTTAGGTTGCCAGTGCATAACCAAAAGAGGGAATTGGAGCTATCCATTCCAGGTCATTACTCATGGAAGCCAGGGAAATTTCCTATTGCTAGAAAGAAACAAACTGGTTAACGAAGAACCATCCTTTTGCCCTAGGAAGCATACACTCCAGCTATTCCTCCTACGTTGTCAAAGAAAACTTTTTAGAACTGGAAGAAAAAAAAAAAAAACACACTGATACATCAACATATCTTCTCTGGATTGCACAATGCATATTTATAATATTATTTGATCTCATTTGAATGTTCAGGAAATTCAGTTTCCCCAGGCTTCAAATCTGTTCCCCCTTCATTGTGCTGAACAGAAGCACAGAACTGTTTGTTCATTGCCCTGTTTATTATTAGAATGCCTGCTGCAGAGGGGAAAACATCCAGAAGACCTCCCAGCTACAATTTTGTTCTGAAGTCACAGCAATAGCAGGCAGTATTTAACACATTTGAATGTCATCAAGATAACTTGCCATAGAATAAAGAAACTAAGTGAGTAAGAGAGAGGCACTGAGACATGGATCTCCAGGCTTCTCTCCTGCACAAACAAAGGACAATTTGTTTATACTAATGTAAATCCTGTGTTGCGCCCAAAGACATTATTCAACTGTGAAATTTTTTCATCATGTTTCAACTCTGTCTTCATAAATGTTAAAATAACAAACTGAATGAGGTCTTTACTCAGTGAGAAAAGGAATTATATTTCAACAGCCATAGATGAAGCAGTGACATACCTGAATCCTGTTGCTTCTGCTCAGTAAGCTCATTACATTAGCCACAGCACACCTTTAACCTCAGGGCTTGCTAAAACGTCTTTCAAATTTTTTTTTAGAACTTTTTTTCTTCTTATTTTGTCATTTTTCTAAAATCATCAAAGGGAACAGTTCTCCAAAAAAGAAAGTGTGCACACCATTTTTTGGCTTCCCTTCTCTGTACAGAGAAACTTAGATCTCAAAAGCCTACATAAAAGATAAGCTTAAAGTTTCAATTCTCTGTAAAGGAATAGAGTAGGTGACCTTAAGAAACCACAGGTTTTCCTCTTCCTGTCGAAAAGAGGAAACAAACTCACTTCTGCAGCTACCATCAAATCAAAACAAAAACAAATCAAAACAAAAACACACACACACCAAAAAAAAAAACAACAAAAAAAAAAAAACACAAAGCCTTGTGAGCTGAAACATCAGAAATTCAGAGATGAGAAATATCATTTGCCCTGTACATCTACCAACAATAGCCTCACTTTGGCAGATTACAAAAATAAATCAGTCATTTATTTTGAGTGAATAACACTCACAGGATGATGACTAACAAAGTAAGTGAGGGCAATGAGCGAACTAAATTGGATCAATTATGTGCCAAGAATTGCCAAGCTTAAAGGGCTGATAATCAACAACTGCAGGCAGAATTGATGGGAACACAAGTGGTAGGTGTTCAACACAACTTAAGAAGATCAAGTGTTACTTTCCATATTGGTTGAAGTCAAGAATCTCACCAAGAAAAAAGTATAGGTGGTTCCGAGAAGAGTCATAACAATACAGTCAGGCGACAAAGGTGCTCCACCTACTGTGGAGGTCATATTTTGGAGAAAAAACTATAACCAAAAACCCAGCATGACATCATACGTTATAAAGTTGCTGATATGAGGAAGAAATCCTTCCCTCTGAGGCCAGTGAGGCCCTGTCCCAGGCTGCCCTGAGGAGCTGTGGGTGCCCCATCGCTGGCAGTGCCCAAGGCCAGGCTGGATGGGGCTGGGGGCAGGAGGCCCTGCCTATTCTACGGCAATGATCCCAGCTGAAGCATCTAAACACAAATAGATACAGATTTATTTTTTTTAAGTAACACTTCTACTGAAATTGTAATACTTTCTTTCTTTGTTTAGGTTAATTCAGATTTAACTGAGTCACAAGTGATTGTTTAAGCACACGTGCCCTTGCACCATACGCAAAAATGCTTGCATATTAAATTCTACCTTTAAAGCTGAAGCCATCCCAGCCTGTAATGCACTAAAATTATGCTCAAGCATGTTACTTTCATTAGAAGATTAAAACATGCCTTGTTTATTCCTTTTACATTGAAACTTTCAAAACAAGTAAGGTAAATTGAAAGTAACAGAAAATTCTAATGGCTAGAAGTGAAAATAACCAGGAATTTGAATGCTACAAATATCAAGTGATTGTGCCCTTAAATAAAGGTAAGGCTGCCAACTGCTGATGATTTATATCATCATAATTGAAAGAAATTGAAGTTTATATCATATGAATTGACAGAAATAAAAGACAGTCAGAAGGACAGAAAGAAGCAACCAGGCTAAGAGTAGAAAAATCTGGTTTGGGCAGAAGTTTCTTGTGGGAGAAAGGACAAACCCAATGCTCAGCCCAACCTTACCTTTTACATGGAAACACACTTGCAAGTCCCTGTTCTGTTTATTTCCAGGGTTTGAAACAGTTTCATTAGGAGTCATGCTGGATAGAAACATATCCGCCCTGAGATTACAGCCCTGTGTATTTTAAGTAATTTTCAGTGAATCGGTGCAGGCTAGAAAATGAATCAAATCTGTATGCCTTATCTGTAATGTACAAACACTGGTTTACTATTTTTATAAATTGGGTATTCCTATTCATTTCATTAACCAAGGATTTCATTTGTAACAGCACGTCAACGTAAAGGAATGCAAACAGAATTGGTTGGATACCAGAAGAAATCTGGCATGGTTGCATGCTCTCACTTCATCTTCTTGGACTGTTCACTGAAAAATTAATGTGCCCATAACCACCTTTGATGATTATAAAGATGTCATTTACTTGGTCTAAAACAGATGTCAGAATATACATTGTCTTGATGACAGCAATAAAGAAATCAAAAAAAAAAAAAAGCACTTCGGTAAAAAAAAAAAAAGTGATGAAAATTGCTATGAAATTCCCATTACTTCTGAACTCCTGATAAAAATCATGACCTTGGCGATCAGCTCATCTGACCCAGAAGCAACTGAAGTATTAACTAGGCCAACAGCAAAAAGAAATTGGCAGTAGTATCAACAGGAAATCATCAGGAAAAGTACTGCAGACTGTATTGTATTTACCGATTAACCCCGCAGAAGTGGCATGTGATGTAACCTAGACTTCTAAAGCCCTAAAGAAATTTGTCAGGGATGATCTAAGGTTTGTTCTTAGCAATATCTCCATATGCAGTGCTGTATGCTGCATGCTGTGTAACAGTTTTAAGGAAGGAAACTTCCAAACAGCATATTAGAGAGCCACAATGTCCCCTTTTATTAACAGGGGTATGAATCAGGTTCAAAGTTAATCCCCTGCCCTGCTTTAGCTACGGTGCTGGTTTCATCCCACCTGTGGATGCGCCTTAGTGCTACAGGGCATGACGATGTACACCTTTGTGTTCTCTCTGACCTCTCTACTGCTTTATTTTCCAATTTAAACATGAATTTTTGTAGTCTCTAAAACCACCCATCTCTAGGAGATACTACAGCATGCTAACTACTTGCAGATTCTCCTGTGTGTAGCAGTTCATGACTAGTCCCAACAACGCAAATTAAATGTTTCCACTTTTTTTCCCCCCACCACTATTACTATTTTCCCTATTCTTACCACAATATGAATAGGTGCAAACCTTCAGGTTTTTGCCTCCTACGTACTTGGTCTGTGTAAATGAAAGGTCACCTTTTCCCATAAAATACAAACTTTGCATATATCCCCTCATGGAGGAGAGCCTAGTGTGAGCAAAGCACGAAAGGGTCTCGCTACCACAATACTGTCCACAAAACTTTCCAGCCACATTTATGACAGACAAAATAAGACTTTTCTTGAACACAAACTCAACACAGAAGGAAAAGGAAACAGAAGCAGTAAGTTACTGCAAAACCTCTTTTGAATTCAAGCCTATAGTTACAAACTGTTCATCACAAAGTCTCTTCTGTACCTGAACCTTTTTGCCTGTATACTGTGAAGCTGTGCACAACCACAGATACCACAACAAAGAGACAATTCTGGTGTAAACACAAAGGTAACAATCCACAAAAGATTTCTGAGGTTGTTATTACTGGTTTATTTATTACTCCTAACTGTATTCTACTTCAACTTTTTGTAGGATACTGGGAATTGTTGTCATTGGCGTATATTTTTCTTGTATGGACAGAGGTAATAGAAAGGATTTTGTGTACTGCTTTCTTGCCGACAGCATCAGACCTGAACTATGCTACCCTCTGAATATGCCAGAGAAATTTGATTAGAGAAATCAACTTTAAAAATGCAAAAAAGATGGACAAGACATAAACCCTACCTAATATGAAACATGCATATACACATACGGATGAGTAATATAATAATGCTTTGTGATAACACACTAACAAGTTGAATTGCTAGGTTTACCAACTTATCAGCCTTTCACACCCTTGTCCAGCTTTCCAACAACTAAGCAGAAGTTATCAATAGACATGCAATAGGCATTGCAGCTGGCCCACAGGAAACCAGTCAATCACCTGCATGTATTTTACGCATACAAAAGCAATTTAGAAGTGTTTCATTTTCCTGCCTCATCCTTTTGTGCATTGCCTCTCATTTCCAAACTTGATTCCGTGGGGAGGCGTGCATATGTGACTCCTGGACTACTGAGCCAACTCCAAGGCTCAGGAAGGTGGCAACTGTCCCTCAGTCTGCAGGTGACCCAGCACGTTTCTTGGCTTGGTTAGGAGCTCTGGCCTCTCTGCCACAGACCTAGTGAAGTCCTGTAAGTTTGTAAGTAACAAGAAATTGAAGATTTTTTTTTTTTTTTAAAAAAAAGGAAAAGAAAAGATTTCTGAAATATGAGTGACCTATTGTCTCACTTTTAAAGGAGCAGCCTTCGGTGGGGAGGCAGTTTTTTAAAACACACAGACAGACAGCCTGTAACTCAAGCTATGTCTGGGTACAAGCTTTTTATCAGACAATGAAGGTTACGTGCAGCAAACTCGGCTCCCTCACCTTCTTTTCTCCCCAAAGTGAAGTGACAAAGAGATTTAGGTTGATGTTCTCAAAGTCAGAGGTTTGTACAAGATCAGGGAACAGACACTTGCTGTATATGAATGAAGAGACATCAAACATATAGTCCTTATCCAGTCAGACAAGGAATCTCATAAAAGCCTCAAAGGTTTTTCAGAATGAAGGCTTTCCATTTCACCGTGTGTGTGAAATAGAGCACTGCTAAACAAACAGAACCACATACAGGAGTGTTCTTATTCAGAATGATTT
The DNA here is from genome assembly GCF_963932015.1 of Anas acuta. Lineage (NCBI taxonomy): Eukaryota > Metazoa > Chordata > Aves > Anseriformes > Anatidae > Anas > Anas acuta. The sequence goes on from NC_088985.1 coordinate 3,092,161, forward strand.
TAATGGCTAATTTGTCTTTGGAAAGTTGTAACACAATATTTACTGATACAGGCCCTTTGCAAATAAAAGCCCTTTTTTCACAGCACAACACTACACCAACTGACTGAAACACAGCATTCAGAATCGGTGTGGATGCACGTTTCTGAAGCATTTGATACCATCCCTCGGTTAAATATTCCCATGCAAGAAATGTATCTGTTCTTCCTGGCAATACAGCAGGAAAGCTGTAAGGACAGCAGCGGGATTTATGCCCTTATTGCACATTCTAGGTATTTCTAATGCTGACATTCTGCTTCCATTCAAATGCAGGGGAAAAAATGTCCCACCTTAAGCAGACATTGAACCATCTTTCTGGTACACTACGAGAGCTCTGAGGTGTACAGTTAAATTGCCTTATTTACAGAATTAAGTATATTTTAAATGTTTTCTATTCCTTTTATTTCCTTAAGGAAGTGAAAGTGATGATAAGGGTGTGCCAATGCTAAACTGGGCCAAGAGTATGCCCTGGCACAAAGATTTCATCCCAAATTGCCCTGAAACATTTACTACGAGGCTTCCCACCACTCAGGCTGGGAAGGAAAGACTGGCACTGAAACTAAACCAACCTGAAATGCATCCACTTCCTTCTAAATATAATGAACGGCTCAAAAAACTTCTGACAAGATGATATTTAGGCCCACGAGCACCACAGAAGTTGAAGGTTAAGAAAAAGCAAAAACCTTCCCAGTGCACCTGCACGAAGCCTTGCTGTGCGGCATGTCCCTCCGTGGATGTGGTATGCTCCGTGGCAGCCGTAACCACGGCTCGGCGCCCTTCCTCCTGGGCACCATGCACCCGACAGCGTGAGGGGAATACAGGCCTTGATATAAGCCCCTAGAAAAAGATCTGGATTCTCAGCACCTGCAACAATGTACAGAATTCACAATTTCTGGGTTGAGTTGGAAAAACAACCTGATGTAGGTCGTTTGAATTAATTTACAAAAAATTGATCAAATTACAATAAATCAATTTACCAAATAGATTTGAAATGCCTTCTCAACATTTTCCATTGGAAAATAAATATTTTCTCTACTAAAAAAGTTTCTGTAAGAAAAGGGCTGGAAAGACAAGACTTAGCAACCTACCTTGAAGCAAAAATCATGGATGGCAACATCTAAAAATGCCTGTAGTAAGGAATGTTTTCTCTCCGGAAACTTTGCTATGCAAACCTGTCCTTTCTGTGTTTGTGGGCAGCGTGCGTGGCTGGCCAGCCCCCTGCCAAAACTCCTACAGAACAGACAGCTCAGTTCACAGAAGGGAGCAGAGCAGAGAATGAAGGGTTTGTTTCCTCCAACACACAGCACTTCCAAACACCACCACCCAAAAGGCAATTTGCGAACAGCTGATACTAACACCAGAGAAGGATTTATTGTTTCCCTTAGCCACAATGTCATATCAGTAATGTGGTATAAAGTTATCAACAAGATTAATTCATCCAGCAATGCAGAAGTTTAACCTCTAAGGAGTAGGCAATCCTGGTTTTTGGGGTTGTTGTTGGCAGTGGTTTTGTGTTTTTGTGTTGTGTGTGTGTGTGTTTTTTTTTAATGTCAAACAACAGAGCATAATCCTGATTCTACAAGTCTAAATGAGATGAATGACATTTTCTAAATGAGAGTGACTTCCCTGTTGTTCAGGAGAATCAATCTACCTCTGTAAGCTTCAGATTACCTTCAGGTATATGTCAAACTGCAAACACCAGCCTGACATTTAGGATAAACACAAGGAAGGCAAAAGCACTCCTCTTCAGACATATGGCTATAGTGAATATGCACAGAGGTAAGAATCCACATCAATCAAAACATTATTTTTTTTTTAAATAAACTGCAAAATAGGTAGAAAATATAATTGTATCTTAAGCCTTCATCCATGGATCTTGAATCATCTAGTTAGCTCATCCTATTTAAGCTGTCACACCGAAAAAATATTACATGCCAATCCATCTTTTAAGGAATTTATTTAAGAAAAACATACACGTCCTTCCTGCTGAGATTCCTAATGGGCTTCAAGAAATGTTTGCCCTCTTGCTACTCAGGCAGATCCTATGGCAACAGCAGTATAATGCAAAGAATGAAAAGGGCCGTGCTGGACCCGTGTGAAGAGCTGAGGCAGTACCTCACCTCTGGTCTTGTGGAAAGCACAAGCCAGGTGAGAGGAACACCAACAAAGAAAATCCCCTTGAAGATTTCTCCTTGTTCAACCATTTCCAAAGATGAAGATCCACCTCTCCTGTTTGCATTGAGCCCCGTCTCCTGCCAGCTTCACCTGAGGTCACCCAGTTCTTCATCTCTAAGCAGCCATCAGTAACTGATTCCTACCAACCCTCCTCATGAAGCTTCTAAAATTTATTGATTGACTTTTAACAACTTACTAGCAAATCACCGTTGTGTTTCCCAGTCCAAAGTGTCCCACCCTGCTCACACATCTCTCAGACGGAAGATCTTGCACACTTGTGGTTGGCTTATTGCCGTTCCCTAGGCTGTTTCCACCCACACACACTGCATGGCAGCGGGCAAGCACGGCACGCAGCATTCAGTGAAAGGGTGAGACATCAGTATATCAACTGGCAGCGACGCTCTGTCCTGCTCTCACTCCCCTTGAAGAATTCCTAACATTTAAGTTGATGTTTCGCTGCTGATAAATACTGACTGGATATGTTTTATGGAACTATCCACTGTAACTTCAAACTCTTGTTCCCAAATGGTAACAATCAATTCAGAGATGAAGGTAGAATTATTTTTCTCCCCATGGACATCCTTTCCATTTATTTATACAATTTCATCTGTCATTTCAATGGCAGTCACTTTCATAAGATCTTCTCCAGCTCCTCCTTGCCAGCTCATATCTTTAGTACCCACTAAACAACTCACTAGCATCAGTAAATTTTCTGATCCCACACGCAAACGTTTTTTCTAGGTCATTTAATGTTCCTATAATGAACATCAGAGATCCTGGGGGTATGCCAGTGGTGAAATTCCTTCGTCTCCAAGAACCGACTGTAGATTCTCAATCCTTGTCCTTGTCCAAATCAATTATTTGTCTGCACAAGGATTTCCCCTTTGAAGTCCCGGCTGCCTAGTTTCATTAAAACACACTGGTGAGGATTTTGGTCAAAGTATCTTGATACACAAGACCCTTCTCAACAACTACCACCGCCTGCTGCCCATTTGCCATCTCAAATAAGAGGATCCACAGAGTCACTGGTCCTCACGGGGACAAATACACTAAACCTGGTGAAGCTGTAGGACTGTGCTCTACAACATTAAAATATTGTGGTGTTTAGTCTCTGAAAGTCTTCCGAAGTAAGATTTTTTGTACATTTTACCCTAAATCAGTGCAGAAGGGAGTTACTCATTTTCTCAGGAAGTTTGTTAATCGATATCCTCGCAGAACGCTTTGCTTACTTCTAGGAGCCATCACGCAGAGTTCAAAGCTTACATGTGAAATGTTTCACAAATTACAAAACCTGTCACTCCTTAAGTTTAGGGCATGTTGCTTTTGAGTTTGTTTGTTTTTTTAACCTAATTTTTATCACTTAACACCTACTGATTGAATTAGATAAAAAACACACCACTATGGATGACCTGTAGTGTCTGCAAAAGGTGTAGGCTACTACATCTGTTGGGCTTTTACAGGCCACAAGGGACCAAAAAGAAACATTTTCTAATCTGTTTGGGCAACTTCAGAAAGACTTATAAATCTTCATGATATATTGACTTCCACAAAAACCTCTCTGTCTTGAAGTAAGCCAAAACTAAGCAAACAAAATCAAGGGCCATCAGGTTGCCCTCCCCTTCCTGCCAGTGCCTAAAGGGGGCTGCAGGACAGCTGGAGAGGGACTCTTTGTCAGAGGGTATAGGGACAGGAAAAGGGGGAATGGCTTTAAACTAGAAGAGGGGAAGAGTAGATTAGACATTAGGAAGAAATTCTTCCCTCTGAGGGCAGTGAGGCCCTGTCCCAGGCTGCCCCGAGGAGCTGTGGGTGCCCCATCCCTGGCAGTGCCCAAGGCCAGGCTGGATGGGGCTGGGTGCAGGGAGGGCTTTAAGGGCCCTTCCACCCTAAACTGTGCTGTGACCCTGTGATTGTATCATATATATATATATATGTACACAGAGAGCACATGCATGTAAGTATGTGTGATTACACCAACACAAATCAACAGGCAATAAACACTGAACCTCAGATTACCTTCAAGTGGAGAAATAGAGCACCCAGTTCATTGAACAGTGGTTATAAACCAACACTACACAGGCAGTTTTGTCATTGCATATTCCGTCACAATCCAACTGTTTGATTACCAAACCTCTTGAGCTGTTTTCAGTTCTACATTTTAACTTTCATGGCTTGCATGATAAGAAGTGCCATTCAAAGGAAAACAAGGAAATCCCTTCATGGCAGGCCAGGTCACAGCGAGCACGATTACCATCAGTTAATACACAGTCGGTCTCTTTCCGTAACAGTTTTCTTGTGCTAAACGCAACATTTCTTCTGTTGATAAAAACGGGTAAATCATTGTCTCTCCTCCAGCAAGAGCCTTATTCCAAGATAACAAACAGAACAAACATTTGGTTTTGATATTTTAGATATCATACAGGAGACTGGCAACTTCACAGCAATCAGCATCTAATCTCTTCTCATGCAAATAACATTTGCATGAAAGATCCATTGTTTAAACATCACATCTGCTTAAATAGAAGTAGGATGTAACATTTCCTGCTTCCCATTAATTTTATATATGAAAAAGGACCATATCGTCAAAACAACTCCTCCACATGTACACTTGTGAGCATGAATACATGCATATATATATGTGTGTGTGTGTGTGTGTGTGTGTGTGTGTGTATACGTATATCACCTCAGAAAGACCTACTTTTCTCACCTTTCACGGTACAACTCATGAAAAACCCGTGGACTTATAAATTATCACCATAAAGATTGAGTTGCTGAGACTGTCAACACTGACTGTTTCAGACTGGGTAACAGTTGCTAATTTTCAGCTGCCTGCAACACAAAACAATCCTTCAAATAGCTGAAAGATGAAGTCTCTGTTTTTATAATGCTGTCTTATCTGGTTATACCTTACTGCATTTTTTTAAATGTGCAATACAGCAAGCTTCCTTAGAGAAAAGGTAACGCCTTTTTTTCTCCATACACAAAATAACCAAAAAAATACTTTCCCACCCCTACAGTGACTTCATTAAATGAATGTTCCCTTTCTCAATGAAGCAAATTATAATCAATCCACAGCTGGCAGTGTTTAGCTAATCGTATAATTTGGGGTTGAGTGGCCCTGGTCACCTGCTCTTTCACCACCCCTCTCTTTTTCTGAAGCAGGTTTTTATTATATTCTTAAATTATCTAGAGGGAGCAATAAATAGGATCCACTAAATAAATTTGCTTGAGACATTTATATGAAATTTGAAAGTTTAATGTAACTGCCAAAAGCTTCTGGAATGCTGGCAGAATTAATCTTAATACTCATTACATTTATAGATTCAAATCAAGCCTGCGGACGTCAGCATAGGTGCCACTGCTAAGAAATAAGAAGTTTCCAGGAAATCTCTAAGTAAATTTAAAGTGGTTGCCAGCTTTGGAGAGGGAGGATTTAAAAAAATGATGTGATGGATGTGATCTATATGCCAGGAGGTGCAGCACTAAACACACATCGCTATAATTTTGGGGATGCTTTCTCCAATACAGGTTTTTATAACAAAACAGAATTAGAAATTAAGCTACATACCTCAAGCCTGGATTTTTATTTATTAATTTCTTTTTAATTAGAGGTTGCCATTCATTGGGCAGCCATCTCCAGCTGTGAGATCATTCCACACCTGATAAGCAGGAAAAGCCTAATTCTGCTGCAGTTCCTGCCCTCAAGTGTAAGCAGTGGCTTTAATTTGGGGGATGGAGGAACATAGAGAATGAGTTCTGGAGTATATTTATTACATTTGGCAGAGTGCACCTGAGCTTAAAAAACATGTGGAAACTAGGGAAAAATAATGAAAGTAACACTAAACAACATAACCAGAACTATCCACTTTGCTACCCACTCCACAGCTGAGCCAGACTGTGGCAGACAAGAGAGGCACTTCTTGGGATACACATCTTGTGGAAGTGTTACCTGAAGACAAAGCCAGACACCTGAGCTGGAGTCTGCTCCTCACTGTCTTCTTCATCTATAAATACAGTAACAGGAAATATTTGCCAACTGTAGCTTGCAATTAGAGCCAGAAAGAGAACAAGAAGATAGGAAGAGAGCAAAAGAGCTCTCATAGTATTCACTAACGCAACAGAGGGATAAAATCAAAGAAAAAGCAACCATAGGTCGAACATTGTGTTACATCTGAATTTCAGAATTTCTTCCACCACTACAACGACAATTTATCCAAGTCACTCTAGAAATGACAGGCCTGTAATGCACCAAGTCAGCACCAAGTTTTCCCACCAATGAAACATGAACTTCATTTATTCACGACAGATGCTAACTTGAAATTGTTGTTGAACTACAATATAAATGCAAACATAAGGAGCAGGTGAAAGAACTTCAAGTTATAAGAAGGGTGAAAATGGAATTACTTTGCTGCATATAATTCCACCTAGAAACCTCCCTTGCAGCGCAATTACTAACTACAGATAATGCAACGCTACGATCCATCTGGAATTTGAAAACAATAAGGTTAAGAGTGGCACAATAAAAAAGTTTTTTTCTGACTGAAAATACAACTGGCTGAAGTACGTTAAAATTCACAGAAAATCTCCTGCTTAGCTGGGTAGGAAGTTGAGGTGACAAATGACATATCAGGCTTTTTTCCTTTTTTTTTTTTTTTTGACTAAAAAAAAAATAAAGAACATAAAGGGGGTCACCAACCTTAGAACATCCATATAATAACAACAGAAAGGATAAAAACCAAAAAAAAAAAGACAAAAAAACGTAATTTATAGAGGAAGATGTAACTACTAAGACATGATTTCTGTAATCTTATCTCTTTGCTCTCATTTGGCAGTTACAGACTAAGACCTCCTCTCTCAATAAAGCATTCAGAGTGGTGTCAGTTATGGACATGCTGCCTACAAATACAAATTTTGAGAAGTTGAGTCCCAGCTCCTAAAACACACTTCTGAAGACTCGAGCACTCTCCCTTGACTCCCTGGTTTTGATTGCCTGAACAGATCTGATATTTATTATCTACAAATAAAGACAGCAGAATACCAAACCGAGCAACTGGTGACAAAATAATTCTGATGAAGGTCTCATTGTTGTGTTTTGTTGTTGTTTGTTTTTTAACAGAAGCTTGTGACAATGGCTCACCTCTTTGTAAAAGAACACAGAATAACCTGTTAAATTGACTGGGATGGTTCGTATTTTAGAAATTGTTGATACTTAATGTTTAAGAAAACATATATATATGTATATATATAAGTTCACCATTTCTGAATGTTCTGCCTTAAATTTCAACTTATAACAGGAAAAATTGAATTAAAAAAAAAACAAAACAAACACCTTGATACCTTCTCAGAATTCTTTGAGGTTTGAAATTTTGCCCAAGAGAATATAATTTAGCTTTATTCTAGACAGCCTTTGCAGAATTATCTTAAATGCAAAATATTGTGTTTCATCCAAAAAATAAAGGAATTTATTGCCCAAGTAATACCTAGAATGTTAACCTGGCAGACAACACGATCAACTTGTTAAATTTTATATACAAGCTCTCACTAATTCATGATGCTGAAGTGTTGCTGCTCTACTCCTGCCACAAATCAGTCACGGTTTTCCACTAACATGTTGTTTTACTACCCTTTGTAACTGAAAGCACAAAGTAAAGTCATAAAATATGCAGTGTTTCTCTTGTCTATAAGCTAGACTGAACGTGTTCATTGGACAAAACTGGGAATAATACCTGTGAGTATTATCACAGATTACTTTTCATTAGAAAAGAGTCCGCCTTCGTGTTATCAATTGTTTGTAAAAACTAATAGTCAACCTCAGATATATTTATATATCCCACACAGAAACAAAAGCATTGAAGTTAATTAAGCCCATTGATCAGCAAGGGAAATTGATATGAATATAGCAATCTTGTGCACTGGAATTAATTACATCAAGTTTTTGACCATACCACAAATAAAGCTCAGGATGTACTAATGAGATTATCAAGAACACAAACTGTAAATCTCGAATAACATTCAATAATATACATTCCCCACAGAGCAGCATTAGCAGCCTTCCAGGCAACCACCTTACAAGCACATATTTAGATGTCACATTCAGAAAATTACTTCACCCTTAAACATGAAACACCCACCTTTTCTCAGGGGTTGCAGAACAAGTATATTTTACCAGTGAAACACAGAAATAGGTTCAGATTTCTGAATGGTGCCATTCCTAATACTTTGTTTTTACCTGGTATGCTTCTCTGCCCTTTTCTCTCTCCCCTTCAGCAGGCTGTGCTCTCCTCAACCAGGTATTTCCCCATTTAAAGCACAACAGAACACCCTAATGCACATATAATCCACACACTCTTATTTGTTTCCATCTGAATTATTTCCTTAACAGGTCCTTCCTCACCTCTGATTACCACGATTACTATGATTTTATTCACCAAAATTTAAATCATAATTTTATCAAAAATATTTAAAATCAACATTTTTTACTCCTTGTTTCTATTCTGTGTTTTTCTGATTTCAGCCTCCTACCGAGTATCCTGCTATGCTCCTTTCTGCGTTAACTCAAGTCTGCCTTCTATTTTCAAGCATTTTGTTTAGTCTACACACTTCTTCGGTTCCTGTCACTGAAGTGTCAGGTAAGAGTCATCTCCACGGACATTTTTAGTCCAAGGACATCCAATCACTGGGACAGCCCTAAAATCAAATTCTAAGCGAACTGGTCAAACTACAGCCAATTAGTGCGAGTGCTTCTCCTGACAACTTTTGTAAAGATAGATATTAAAGACAAATAACCAATCTTTTAAAAAAGTGTCTTCCCTGAGAATCTGTAACAGTTAAAAAAATAAACAAATCAAAGAACGCAGGAAAGCTTACCTTTCGATCCTGGATGGATACAGTCTCTTAAAAACCTCCAGCTTAATACGTACTACATCCTTTCTGCTTTTCTGAGCAATCTTTTTCTTCTGTAACTTCCTGTCTTCTGGCTTGCTAGCTGCACTTTATTCTATGTACGTGCAAAGGAACCCAAGATGTTATCCAGAGTTGCTCACTTCTACTCTGTCTCCACAGCGTTCATGTCACTTGTAGCACCGAAGCTGCTGAGAAGCCAATGCATCAGCTCTGTGAAAGAGAAAGTCAAAATAAACCAGGGCACGCAGACACAGCACAGGGTGATCAGCTTCATAGATCCTGATCATGATGCCAGAGTGAAAATAAAACACGGAAAGCTGCAATGATCAAGCACAGCAGTTTGGAGGTGCTAATGAAAAAATAACACAGCCTGTGAATACAGGTCACAAGCATGAAAACCTTCAGAAAAGAAGGAAGAAAAAAAAAAAAAAAAGAAGAAGAGAAAGCAGGATCTGATACCAGATAAGCAATTGCAGAGGGTAAGCTGGATACAGAGAGCAGAACTTGTTAGCCTGAATGATACCAAGGGACGTGCCTTGTAAAACGATCAATACTCAAAGGCTCAAATAAAGGACTTGGTTGTCTTCCCCGCCCCCACAACCTGAAACAAATCTCCTCTACTTCTAGATATTTCACACTGCCTGCTACAAAACCTCTCACATTTCTTTCTAGAATTAAAGTTCTGCTCAGCACACTGTTTTTCAGATGTGAACACAAAAAAAGCACACAGTAATTACAGCTTAAAACCCTGTGTTTCTCCAATAAACCCCAACTGATATTAAACAGATGTCCAACAGCATACATCAAAATACAGAAAACACAACTGGAAAATTTCAGAGCTGCACCATGCAGTGGGCAGGGCAGCCTCGAGCTGAGCACCAGAGAGCTGCTGTAGCAGCAGGGAGAGAGGCTGGGGAGGAATTGCACCAATATATATATTTATTTTTTTCTTACAGTCATTTTTTCTTAATGAAAAACAAATCGATTTGCAACACTCTTTTCATAGATAAATGAGAAAAAGCCTTGGTCTAAACAGAGAGAGAAAAGGAGATCTACACAATTCTGTGAGTGAAACATCATTACATGCCTTAGGAACACAAACAACAAGGAGTTTTGCTGGTAGAGACACAGGGCAGAGCAGTAGAGCTTCTTTAACAACACAGGATATTTTCCTTAAACAAGTATTCAACTCCCAAGATGTCTTCCATCACAAATGTGCTTCAATTGCTATAAACCTTCAGTTGACGCTCAGGAATATGACTTTACTTCTTTGTCACAGCAATGAGTAAATACTCTTTGAAAATAAAAATAAAAATTAATGATATATCCAGCAATTGCTAACTTCTGAGTACTTGAATCCCTAACTTTAAAAAATTCTTTGACACACGATGTGTTTTTTTTCATTGTCCAGAATGTGTGCATACAGATACAGCCATGTATCACCTCTGTGTCAAGCGTTTTATAACTCAAAGAGAAAGGTGCTCTCCCCAAAAAGCTGCCTCTCCAAGACTTACTTCCAAGAAGAAGAAATTCACCAATTCCTCTTCCTGTTATCAGTGCTATGAAAAAGGAAAGCCACCACAAATTGCACAGGCCCTTTCCTCTAGACAAGCGCCATTTAGCCCACAGTTCCTACACCTCACTGGCAATCTTCCACTGCTCGAGTGTGCTAACATTAATAAAATAGTTCAAGGTGAACACGAACTCTTAAAAATATGTCAAGGACTGGGGAGAAAAGGAGTATTAGAGAGGGAAAGCCATTATAGATATGAAGAATAAAATCAAGTCAATTATGATCCTCAAATCTCAGGTCTACCAAACTGCCCTAATAAATTGGCCTGTACGAAGAAAAACAAGCAGGGAAACAATTAGGAGAAATAATAGACTTTCAAGTAATTCTCCCTGAGAAAAAGGACTTGAAAGTCTCCTTCAATTCAACAAAGATGAGAAATCACGCAACTTTTTCAAAGCGTACTGGGTTCCGTACACCTTTGCTACCTATATCAGTAGGCAGACAAAATTTCCTTCTGTTTTCCCCGCAAGTGTGTATACACGTGTATGAGAGAAGAGACTGCAGCACTGCAGCTTTTGCTTGACATTTTTGTCATCTTCCCTATATTCACCCACCAAATCTCCCCCTCCAATCCATTTTTTCTTCTCCACCATTTTAAAGTACCTTTTAGCTAGTGCTCACATTACACCACTGCTACTTATCTCGAAAATCATCCAGACACAAACTAAAACTCAAAAATTTAAGGATGGGAGTTGCCTAGGCCTTCAAGCAGCATGTTTTCCAGCACTTAACTTAAAGCGTACAAAATAAAACGTAGTTCAAAAATTAAAAGTTATCGCTCTTAAATGAAGTGAGATACTTTAATGAGAATGGTTCCTGTGGGAAGAAGTATTCTAATACGAGCAGGAACACAAGGAACAAGCAGGAATACAAGGAACAACCTTATCCTGGTAGAGACAAATCATCCCATTAAAGCCTCGTGGCATTGGCAGGGCCCCCTGCCCCCAGCCCCATCCAGGCTGGCTTTGGGCACTGCCAGGGATGAAGCACCCACAGCTCCTCAGGGCAGCCTGTAACGATGGAGCAAAGTTATATATAGAGGGGCACAGGATCAAAAAGAGAACCTGGGGAATGGCATCCAAATGCCCCAAAAAAATAACAGCTACACAAGAAGTAACATTCCCAAGGAGCAGAATTTTCTGGCTCATTTCTTCTGTCTCCCATTTGTTCTCCACCTCAAGTGTATGTTCTGGCAGGAAACCCTCACAGAAGGCTGCTTGCATCTCGTTACTAATACATCTCCTTCACGCCAAGTCTTTTTTCTTTTTAATGAAGAATTCTTCATTAACAAAAAAATGCCAAATGATCTATTTTCCTTTAGAGGTGAGCCAAATCTGCATACTTGATTTCTTACCTAATGTGGTCCATTTATACCAAGTACAGCTTCCAATTTCTCCCCACCATGACACAGGCTTCTTCTTCAACATTGCGCCACTGCCATTTAAGTCCCCAAAGAACATAAAAAGGAATCTATTTGATTAATATCTGCCTCACAGTAGCATTCAGTGGAACTACAGCAATGGACTGGTTTTACAATTCACCAAAGATTTATATTTTTTAATCGATATAGCTCACGTAGTCAGAGAAGACCAGTATACTCTGGAACAAGCTAGTCAGTAATAGCCAAGACGGTAACACTGCTGGACTGGGGGGTTCCAGAAAGGGAGAACACTGAAAGCAGCAGCCAGCAACAGCAGAGACTGAGCAGATGCGTTATGCCATTTCTTCCACTTTCTCTCCAGGCAGAGTACTGTTCCGAGGCCTGTTACACGTGAAAGCAGTCTTCATAACTTCCACACACTTTTGAAAATAAATTGTTCTGAGCGTTCCTCAAAGCACATCATATAACCTTTGAAGCTATGTATGTGATGCAGCGGTTTAAATTCTGGTCCTAACGCAGCCTGGAAAGCCTGGCCTATACTGTAAGCTTTTACAGATATCCCTTGGAAGTAATTATTTTCTTAATCGCAAACCCAAAAGATATCATAAGACAAAATACAAACACTACAAAGGCAAACCAGAGGGACAGAGAAAACAGCACAGCATACATCAGCATGACATTGACAGAGCTCTGTAGCGTCAGCCTGACCATTTGGCTTGAAATAAGGATGCAAATAAGTGGTAGGCTGCCACTTAATTCCAGTCCTTACCGTCAATCTCTCCCCGTGCCACTAAGGCATACGTCAATGTGTGCTGTACTGAAATACATACATCTACAGATCTGTAACAGTACTGAAAAAATATTGTGGTTTTATGTTGCCTTGATGGAGGTATTAAATCAGACCATAATAATCCCATGAGCTGATGCATTTAGAAGTCATTACACGGAACGGTCTACAGTCCACTGTCTTCGGGATCTGCAGTCCTGATGCTGTTCCTCTGGGTGCAATGGGAATGCTTATAAAGAAGTTAAATGCTCCCATGTCTGCTCAAGTGGTCTATGCCACAGACATATCCTCCAGATAGAGCAAATAATGCCCGTATCTTCTGTTCCATGAGCTAGGTCTTCATGGTCTTTAAATGCTTAAGGAAAGAGGATTTGCTCTGGACCAAAAATAAACAACTGTCGGCGTAGTAAGATATTTAAAGCAAGGGCAAAAGACTTTCAGGACTAGCCATTTTTCAACACAGACTACAACCGAAATACACACTCCTGTTTTAATCTAATTCAACCGTGCATCATGTTTTACATTCTAAGATTTATTTGAAGAACACTGAAATGCCTTGCAGAATAAGCTTTGATACCCTGATGAGGAAAACTGACTGTCACTACATCCATTTTACAGCTGAACTCGCATCAAGAGTAGTGCTGCCACAAACCTCCACCAAGCAGCACAACCAGTGCGCTTCTCTTTGAGCCACCCAATGCCACAGCTTTCTGCGAATCACGTCTTACAAGCCCCACGTTTTCTGCCCTGAAAACAGCAGCAAATCAAAATTTAGCAAAAAGTACAATTACAGACAGGATGGCTTTAATACACTTGTACAATTGTTAGTTATGTGACCTGACCTTCTAAAAAGCATCATGACAAGCGCAAATAAAGTTTTCAAGAACACCATGAAATGTACCGTAACTACATTCATCCTCCTCTCTCGTTTCCTTGTTATATGTATTGCTTGACAGATTTGTGTTTCAGGTATAATATAAAACACTAAAGTTACATCTGGTTAAGTTTAGGTGGAAATCTAGAACTCAAACTCCCCCATTTTTATCATATTCTACTTGAAATCGAGCTTTAACATTATCACTATGCTTTATACTCCTAATGCAGTTCAGAAAACAGTTTAATCTTGATCAAAGATTAAAGAAATCTGAGTTGAAAAGAATGCAAAACCCAAAATACTGCACCTCTTCCAAGCCAAAATAATGCATAATGTTGTCTGTAACACCCTCCAGCACTGAAAGTTTCCCTCCAAGCTGCAATGAAACAAAAATTAATATTGCAATTCCCTGAGAGAACGACCACGCACACTCATGTGCCATTCATTTACCTCTACACCACTTGTGCATCAAAGTCTTGTGTGCAAACTTTGAAGGCTCAGAGTCTGACTGTCAAGCACTAACAAGTACAGAAAAGATTGAAGGTTAAGAAATAGCTTCCTGCGGTTATTCCAAGGGATAAACTGCTCCTACGTAGTCTCCCATCGCTCAGCTGAGCCGGCAAACCGAGCAGAGGTACCACAGATGCCAGGCAGGGAGAAGTGAGGATGCTGTGGTTCTTTAGGAGGTTGTTCTCCTTTAGCGGTAGCTCTGACTTCCACGCTCCTTACTCAGAGCAACAACACAGGGGTGAGCTGTTTAAAGAGCTGAGCATTTCTAATTCTCCAAGTACCATATTTATCATATGTATTTTTTTTAATACTTGTGTTTAGTCAGATCATGACTTCAAAGTCAACTGGCTAAAGAAAAAAAAAAAAAACACTTAACCTCTGACGTGATATTTGAGTTTTACTGAAAAACAATAATCAAAATAATTATTATCAAAATCACTCTTAATCATGGGTAGAAACACACAGTTTCTCCACAGTTCTGACTGCACGATTAATTAATGTATTCTGAGTCTATTCACCAGGTTGAGCAAATCTAAAAATACGCCAGTGCTAAGAATGATGATTTCTCTGTTTGCTCTGCAGACAGCTTTCCTGCTCGCTGTCTTCAGGGAATCCTCTGCCTGGTGCCTCCACATTTCAGATTCAAAAAGAGATTTCAAATAATTTTCTGGCAGTTCTCCAATATTAACTATGACAATATCAATTCAGCAGAGAAATGCCAGATTTCATATCGCGTCTGAGTGGGTGGGATTGACAGCACTTTGTTAATGCCCGTCCCCCTCCCCGCTTTTATTACAAATAATTTTTATATCTATTTTCCTAACAAAATTTGATTTTGTCAACATATCCAGTGGGCTTACAATACAGCTATTGTTGCTGGAAATGTCAGTACTTCAAATGTGATTCTTGATGTAGCTCTTATAGGATATGGAGAAATAGCCAAGTAAATTTATTCTTTGTATCTAAATGTCACTTCAGGTATAAAATATATTAAATATCATGAATAGAAGAAGTATGTGCACTGTATATCTAATGTGATGACTTGGATAGGAAACAAAATTAAATCTTCCATACAGACTACAGTACCTAAGTGGAGGATATCAATGGCCCTTCTGTGAGTGGAAACATACAGTGCAGATGCAAGTAATTTTACAAGATCCTTATTGTAATCATACAACGTAGAAACATGATGAAATCAAGATGTTATAGTTTAAAATACAATGCACTGAAAGCCATTATATGCCTAGCGTAATGAGTATTTTAGACAGAGACATAATCACAAA
Organism: Anas acuta; assembly: GCF_963932015.1. Taxonomy (NCBI): domain Eukaryota; kingdom Metazoa; phylum Chordata; class Aves; order Anseriformes; family Anatidae; genus Anas; species Anas acuta. Next base: position 3,107,680 of record NC_088985.1, read on the forward strand.
GTAAAACTTTATCTCACATCACTAATGTAAAACCTGTATTCTCATGAGACAGTTTTCAGCAAGCCTCCATCCAAGTCCTTCCACAAAAGTCAGCAACGCCTCCATTTATGGAAGCTGAGAAAATATTAGGGGAAATAAAGTGTCTTTGCATGTGTAAATGATTGGCTAAAAGACAGGAGAAAGAAAGTTGGAGTAAACAGTCCACGTTTTCACAGCGGAGCATTGCGGAGAGATGAGGCAGGAGCTGTGCTGTCCACCAGGTTCCTAATTAAGCTGTGAAAAGAGGAAGGTGACACTCTGTGCACGATGCTAAGGTATGTAAGGCAAGTAGAGATGAAGACCACCTGCAAAGATCTGCAGATGGACCTTCCACGTCTCAGTGACTGGGCAATCAAAGTGATAGATGGAACGCACCAGAAAGAAGTAACGTACCTGGGGGGTGAAGGTCCTGGCTCTACACACAGAACGATGGGCTCTGAGCTGAATATCAACACGCAGGAGTAATAACGTGGGGCTGCAGCTATTAGTTCTGTGACAAAATCGGCTCAGACTCCTTGACACTCACATATAAATGGCAATAATTAGAAAAGGAATACAAAACAGAGAAAAATTAATTTGTCACCGTATAAAACTTAGAGTGCACATTTCTCAGACATAATTCTCATGTCCCTAATCTCAAAAAGGATATGATAGGCTTATAAAAGGTTCGAGAAAGGAAGGGCTCAGGCTTTTCAGGCAGGAGAGAGTGATGCCTCTGCAGAGAGGGGACAGAGGTCTACAAATTCCAGAGAGAGATGGGAAGGGTAGAATCCTAGCCTGTTGCTCACTGTCCTCAGAGAAAGGTTCAAAATGAAGAAAGAGATGTGGGGGGTGTCCCAGAAAAGGGGAGAAAACCCCTGTAACTGTGTCTCTGGCTACCCAACGACCTGAGCTTGCTGGTGGCTACAAGAATTTTCTCAGGAAGTTTTATGGCATACTTGGTCTGACCTCATACCTCCATACAGCACCTGCTTTTCAAGCGAAGAACCCTATCCTATAAATGATGGAGAGGCACAGAAATCAAGTGGTATCCAGAAGTGGCAGAGAAAAAACCTCCTCCTTGGACTCTTCGTGGCTGAGGCAACCGCTGAGTAAGCAACATGGGACGTGAGCACGTCAGTGCTTCACATGTATAAAAGAAAAAAAAAAAAAAAAAAGATCACTTTCAGCCTGGTAGTTCAGCCTCAACACTCATCCAGTGGAGATGAGAACTGAGAACTGGGGCGGGAGGACCCCAGCAGAGGCTCTATGGTCACAGCAGTGCTGCACACTGATGCTCTGCGACTCCCACAAGCCCAAGCCCTGCCTTTTGGTCTCTGCCAACTTCAGTATCTGGCTTCTGCTCCCAAAACATTCCCCAGACTTGGACCAGCCCTGCCTGTAACTCCCTGCTCACACTAGTAGCCCTTGGGGCAGAACATCTTCCCCCACATCAGGAACAAGAAGATAACGTATGTGTGAATGTGTATGCAGACAAGCACATGATAAACAATAGACAGGGAGCATTTATGCAGGTTCCCCCTTTTCAGGATACCTGGCTCTCAAAGCCCAGCATCTACATTCTAGTCTAGACTGAGCCCAAAGGTCTAATTAATTTGCTCAAGGTTTAGCAGATAGCTGCTGCAGAGATGAGAATCAGATTCCAGTCCTGTGCAGTACTTTAATTGCACTGTATCGCCTCCACAACCTGATTTATTTTCCTCGGGTCTGCTCTACTATAAATAATTAACCTTCCTCTATAATGCCCAAAAGCTCATTACATGCTCCAGTCAAACCATTCATAATTATTAAGTTATCTGATGGTGTTTGCCCTATCGTGTACTTGAGCACCTCAGTGTCAGAGAAGGTCTTAAAGCATTTACAAAATAGGTAAATAATTTATTTTTACCTCTGAACATGACTGACTCTGGCCATTTGCTGTTTCATATTGCATATTGTTAAATGCAACCCGTCACCTAAATTACAGGATGTTACCACTTTCCATACGAATGTCTGAACGACCAGCAGTATCAAGCCGTAAGTGGGATTTTATTTAACAGCAGCCGCTCTTGTTTGGGCATGAATACCCTGTGCCTGTGTGAATGCAGATACCCACGGAATTAAAACTTGTTCTCTGAACGCTCGCTAAAACAGAAACACATCATAGATGCTTGCGAGAAGCCTGAGCATGACTGATAAGAAAGCAATATAAATCTCAGCATACGTCTGCAAACAATTCTACAACTTTCAGCTGATTCTAACTGCAGATTACTGATCTTCTCCAGGCGTCCACGTTTTCATCTTCGGCTAAAAATATCCGCTTACACAGACCGGCAAAGAAGCAGTTCAGGGTGCCCAAACTTTAATAAATCAGAGCCATCGATTCAATCTCATGTAAATGAAGCTTCCCACTGTCCTTTCTAAACAAACAAGGAGGACACAGAGGCCTGCACATAATCACTAAATTACAAAGAACAGATGCGAGACATTAACAAGGAAACGCTCATGCTGGCAAGGAGAAAACACTATAAAACAGCACGCACTGTACCAAGCCAGATTGGCTTTTAAATGACTCATACTTAAGAGATTACAAACAACAAGGAACAAAAATAAAATAGTTCACTTGACTGGGCCTAATACACTTTAGTTACTTTAAATTAACTGCTAATTGTGCCATTTCTTTCCCTTGCACTTTTCCTTCTGACATCCTGGTTGAAGTGTCTTGATGGAAGGGAATGTGCTACAAAAAGCACGTCCTAAGCCTAGGCATTTACCAGTTGCAAATTTATTAGTGCTCCCTTCAAAACATGCATTTGTTTCCCCAAAAAGAAAGCACCTCTCCCGACTGCCGCCCCGAGGCATCACTACACCAAGTGGGCGTGTGATGCATTTCTTTCTCAGTTTTCTAAATGTGCTGTCTGAAGTTTTATTCCATTCGTCCCATGCATCGTAGGGCCCATTTCTCACCTCCCACTGAGCACGAGGAATGGAGGAACAGGAGCCGGTCACTTCTTGCAGCGATCAGCAGCGCACCTCTACAGACCTCTGTGCAGAGCTGCCCAGCGTTCTCCTGCGTGGCCAAGTCACATCCCAGGACCCAGGGGAGCAGAGAAAGGGCTGCCACGAGGTGCAGAACCACGCAGGCAAAATTCAAAAGGCAGCTGAAATTCTGTGCACTTTAATTAAGATCTTAAGGCAGTTATGACAATTGTTTGGAATTGGGCTTTTTACATATAAAATTGGTGTGGACGCTGCCTGCCTCTCTCACACACACATTTTGTATTCCCCTGCCTGCCCTACAAGCTTTCTTTCCTGTTTGTAGCAACTTTATGGCTTACTGTCCAAGGACAATTTAATCAGCTCACCCAACAGCGTATACTGAAAAATGCAATCTCGGCTTGCAACACTAATGCATGCAAATTCCCCAGGCCCACATGTACTCCAGCCATTATGTCTTATATTCATATGCGAGCTGTGTCAAGGAAATTCAGAGTCCTTTCCTTTTCTCCTTGAACAAGGCTCTAATTCAGTCTCATCCTTCCAGAAGCCAAAGTCACCAGCCACTGCTGCTCTATCAGGTGACACAGAACCGGACAATTAAGGTTTTGGGGCCACACACAAGGGCTCAAGCACTTTCCATTTGCCTTACTTAATAAACCAAAAAAATTACCATGTTCTTGTAATATTCTGTCTAAACCTTGTCTCGCAGGACTACTGACAACCAGAAATTTCCTCTATTGCAAAAGAAATGGTAAAAAGCATCCCAAATCAAATGCTGCTGGTGGCTCCCTCCTTTAACTGCCCTTCTCCCACTCGGACCCAAACGATGACAGTATTTGCAACACCAACTGCAGAGAAAGTTGCTTCCGTATCTTGTTTGTGCCTAAGAACAACAGCTCAGAGATAAAATGCCCCAAGCACAGGGCAGACGGGCAGAAAATACTCACTGCGCTCAAGTACCAACCCGGCAGCAGGTCCCAGCCTCACACTACCAAAGCAGCAGCTCTGGCTCCTGTCGGCATCTTGGTGGCTCTGAAATACTGCTTGAGTAACAAAACCTTGAAAACAGCATGTAGTCATGCAAAAAGGAGGAAATCTGAATAAACAGTGACTTCAGATTTAGCAAGCTCACATGAACAATCCAGCGGACAAGGCAAGCCGCACTCATTGTTCCCTTCCTGCATGGAAATCAAGCAGCGGGGGATTGAGAAAAGCACGCTAAGGCTGCTCAACAGCAACTACAGACAGCACACAACCCAGGTTTTGCACCATCTTAACCCAGGTTAACTGTGAAATGATAGCCCTGAGCAGATTTCCAGCCTTCTTTTGGAATAACTTCAGTCCTCAGCGGGTCAAGAAAGCCCAAAACCCAGTTGTAACAAAGAAAGGAAAGTTAAGAAGGGCCTTGCACATCACTGGACACAGGTCTACAATCCCACATGCAAGTAGGCAGTACAGATCCAACTTAAAATTGATGCTAGGGCTCACTCCAACACTCCAAAGGAATTATTTCAAAGAGATTAGTATGTTGGTGGAGACAACACACTGCACCTTACAGGTGGGAACGTCACCCTTTCTAAAGATTTCCACTGATGGAGAAAGCAACATCCTTCTGTAAACTGTCTCAGGGCTATTTAAAGCTGTTACAAATCTGGGCTTTGCCATCTGAATTTTATTGAATCCTTTTGCCAGGCTTTCTTATGTCTTCATCTACTAGATTGAAGAGCACTTTAGTACAGCATGATGTATAGATACTTAGCCAGACAGAAGTTGTATTAAAACACCGCTGCATTAAAGAGTGTTAAAGCAGTTTTTGTTTGAACAAAATGGACAATTCCTTCTTCTCTGAAGATCAACAGTTTCTGCAGCTCTTTCCTGTACCAACTTTGATGATGCAGATATTCAGAGCTGATTCTCCAACGCAGGAATGAACTCAGCAGTACTTCACATGGAATAACACCCCTTTGGAGTCCAGGCTGCTATTGCTCTATAATTATTATTATGCACATCCACGTAAGTCTGTTCTCGAGAACACTAGAGAAAATACAGATGAATTTAATTGGCTGTAAGCATTTAGCTTCATTATCCAAAATGTATCAGTGTGTGAGGAGAGTAGTATTTCTTGGTCATTATAAAGAAGAGGGCTAATCTTGCAGTGGGCAGCTGGGAAGTGGAGAAGTACACCCTTTGCGAACCCGAGAAAGCAATACATGGAAGAGACAGTCTTCAGAGGTGATCAAAAGAGCAGCTGGAAACAAAGCTGAAGTTAAGTAAAGAAACTGTTTCGTTCAAAGTTTTCATCACATTTCTATTGAAGAATAAGAACTGCCATCTCGGAGCCCAGTTACAGCACTTGTGATGAAGTTCTTTGACTTAAGCTGCAGAAATGCATACTTTCTCTTCCTAAACCAAATACTTATGTTCATAATCCATCTTTAACAGGTTTATTCAAATCCATTATTCCTGTTCAAATTTCTGAGAAATTTTAAAGTAAAATGTCAGGAAAGGATACAAGAAGAAGGTAGCCTCGCAGCTGTGGAGAACTGTAAACCTCAATTTTAGTGCCAATGTTGCCATTGTGTTCAAGGCGAAAGAAACCTGAGCACATCGCCTACCAGTGCTTCTCCCTCTACTTTCACAACTAACTTGTGAAATCAAAGGACTGTGCTAGCACCTGTGATATTCAAGGCACATTTTCACTAGCAGCAGCAATGCACGGTGGCATTAAAAATAAAGACTTCAAACATCCCTATTTCTCCTGTGCACTACAAAGGCAAACAAACACAACCCTATTAGAATAATAGTAACAGAAGATTCTACCTTTTAAGGGATAAAAATGAATGGACAAGGACCAGAAAGTGATAGAAAACATTTAAAATGTGTTTGCACTTCATGTTTCTATGACAAGGTCTGTAGGGTTATAGTTTGAGGGGATCTGAATATTTATTTTCCAAAAAAAAGCAGAACTACTATTTCCTATAAAGTCACTACGATTCTCAGCACGTTTCATTCATTACACACGCAACAAAGCACCACAAGGCAGGAACAAGTAGGTACTGCATTCACCAAGGCCATGCAAGTCCCTCAGAAGGCATAAAAAACGCAGTGGTTGAGACCCCAAGCTGTTAGGAAATATCCCTTTTTATTTTTGGACATCAGGAAGAATTACCACTCACAAGATTACCTCCACAAGACCCTAAAGGTCTCCATTTGAGTATTTCTGAAGGAGAAAACAGATGCAAGCTTGGTTTTGCTGGAGCAAACTATGATGTTTGAAAGTCAAGGCGCACAAGCCAGATGATAACAGAGTAAATGTAGGATTCATCTACATGGAAACCATCCACCTTTAAGGTAAGGGACCTTTACCTTCAGGCAGACTAGAAACCAGGCAAAGAACTGCACAATCAGTCAAACTGGCTCAGCTCTTTTAACTTCACAGAAGAAAATGCCGTGTGTGTCTACTTTATCCATGTTTATCCTCCTCTAGGGTCTAGAATGTCTTGAGAAAGGTGATGAGTGATGCAGCTTATCCTGTGTGCTTTGAAACAACCACTAATGCCATGCCCGAGAAGCACATGGTGCAGGTCCTTCACTAGCGGCCCATTTAACACCTGGGAATTGAGAGCAGTCTCTGCAAGTATTGCTCCGCCAACAAACTACGTCCATCTCGCCAAACACAGAGCCTAAGCCCCAAATCTGACTTTGTTTTAAGGATACAATTTCCAGAGAGGCCCAGCAGTGTCGGATGCAAATCCAGTACAGGCACATAGCACAGCTGATGGACAGCACTCCTTCAGGTATTAAGAAAAGCACTGTCTTATCCCTTCCAAACGTTTTCAAAGTAGTGAAGGGCAGGGCCCTTGAGAAAGCCAAGAAGGAAGGACATGCATCTATCAGCCTAGGGTCAGGCCTCCCTGGCTCAGAAATCCACGTATAACTCTCAGTTATCAGCTACGAGGCCTAAGTTAAAAACATTTCAGCGACTATTCTTCCTTTGCCATGGCAGCTTATTTTTTAGAAGTGAACAGCGAGTTTCTTGCTATTGTTGGAATATGTAATAATCACAGTTACCCTTTGCCGAGGGCAATTTCCACAGTCAGAAACACAGCCTTCCTGTGAATTAGGTGGTAATTGGATTCTTCTTTGCTTATTTATGTTCTTCGCTATTTATTTATGTTAGAACATTATCAGCACGAGTTATTCATCAGGGTGTGAACCGTGAAACACACAGGGATACGGGGTAGAACAGACTGACACATTTCAGCTCCAGGACACAGCTATTCTTAGCTCAAGTCATGCACTCCCAAACGAAACACCAGCACAGCATCTGGGACCAGCCTCGTGCTGGGGGGCAAGGAAGGGAGTGTGGAGCTTTTTATGTTTGCACTTGAGCAATCATAGCCTGAGCTCTTTTAGAAGCAGGGGCAGCAGCAGCAGCCATGTACTCATGCAGAGCCTGTGCCAGGGGGGTCACAAACATGTGGCCATAGCGCAGCAGAAACGAGCTGCCCTCCTCACTCTGTCAAATGGTCACTGAAGACACCAAAAACTCCCATTGCCTAAGCAGGCCTTGCCTAGGAATAAGCCAAAATTTCTACAGTCTGCTGCATGAAAATGATACGAATTGGTATTATCCTTCCTGCACGAGGAGAAAAAAAGAAAAGGATGTAAGCTACCTTCTGTTTGGCCTTGCCTCTGATCTCCCGGGCATCTAGGTGCAGAAATGGATTCCCCATGTCCTGTGATCTCCTCTATCACTCCCTTGCAATTTTGTGGCTGGTTTCAGCACTATGAAGTTTCTGAAATTACAAGGTTTTTAAATTATCTCCTCTAGGATAGGTCTTAGAAGACAGGCAGAATATGCAAAATAAAAAACAGAACTTGAACTGCAACACTGAGCAAATATTTATAATATTCCAGTAATCAATGCTGCAGTAAATTCTTCTGAGCAGAACACCACGTGTCTATTTGCCAGACCAAATGTGCATCCCAATTACAGCATTGATCTCCTTTACATGTTGCAGAGAGAGAGATTAAGAAGAAAAATGTTTGATATTCTTTATGTCCTGGTCATTTCTGTTCCAGTATGAAGGAAGCTCATGTTAGCCATCAAAGTAGGTTCAAGCTTCCAGACCGAACTAAAAAGGTGATTAAAACATTTAACCTAAAGTAAGAAATAAATAACCTAAAGCAGAAATAACACATAGGAAGAGAAGAGTAAAGCATGTTGCCTATTATTTCGACAAGTCAGAGCACAAAGAAGCACATAGCTTGTGGTATCTGCAACTAAAAAAATTTATTCTCAGCTACAGTTCTGCAGAACATGCTACATACCCAAAGCAGAGCAATTAGTTCCTAATCATTAATACTCTTCAAAACCGAGGAACAGGTCCCTGGTAGCTATAAGACAATAGCTCAGGATCTGTTCTGCACCTCACCCCAGGTTTGGATGGGATGAAGGTCACTATAGACCCTCCCCTTCTGGCTACACGGGCCACCTCAGATTTATAAAGAACAAATTAAAGTTTCATAGATCAGGAGTACTTTGAAGGTATGAGGCAGACAGCCCAGATTCTGGTCTCCTAGGTGTTTCCTCCCAGAAAAGGCCTTCCAAATAGCACGCCTTGACATCACCAAGCTTCTAAAATGCTGTTGTGCATCCTATTTCTTTAGTGGAGATGGTAACACTCTTCCCTCAGCAGGGGTTGGTTGTTTGGAAGGCCTTCTAATACCACTAAGAGCTATTTTAAATACATTCATAGCACGGTGTCTCCTTTACTTCAATTAAAAAGTTTATTTGGGAAGCTTTTCACAGGCCCCATTACACCCAGGCTGATTCCCACATTTCAGAATAAAGCCTTCGAACCGCCCTTCATGGCTCAGGCAAGGCTAAAAATAATAAATAAATAAACGATATTTTATCATAAGTACTACAAACCAATGATGCAGTCATCAAACAGCACAATGCTTTGCAGTATCAGCTGTTAACAAAAATTTGCAACAGAAAATCATCAACAGGTAGCAAAATGTTCTAAAAGTACAACATGCAGATCTCACATACTTTCAGCACAGGACATTGTAATTTTATATATATATATATATTTTTTTTTTTTTTAATTTTTTTAAGCTTTAAATGGGCATATACATCCACCTTTATGGAGAGCAGTCCATCTGACAGATTCTGTAATTCTAAGGATGCTAGAAACACTTCAAAATGACCAACAGACTGACCCTAGTTAGGAAAATAATTACCGAAATTATATATATTAGAATGGTGAAATTATATATATTAGAAAGGTAAACCCACGACCTGTCTTCAAGAAAAAAACTACGAAATATATCAATTTTATGACTCATAAATGTATCTATATGTGCTTTTCATTCTTGCCTAAAATTATTCTCTAATATTCAAGTGAACAAGTATTTGAAAATTAAAGCGCACACACACACAAAGGCTAGCATCAAAACCAATCATTAGTGTTCATTCTCATCTCACAAAATATTGCAAGACTTTCTATTTGTGAGTAGCTTCTGGAAAAAGGTCTTTACCCTCACTATCTTTCTAATCAGCAATTTAAAATACAGTTTTATGATGTATTCCCATTTCTAAGAGGGTATGATTTCTCCAGACGCACTGGATTGATCTCAGCAGTGAAGGGTGAATAAAGTCTTCATTATTGTACAGGCTGATAGCGACAGGACAATTCAAGCACGAGTATACTTAAATTTACCTCTACTCTTTTAATCCTCTTCATACTACAGTGATGGCAAATCTGAGACTGAGGAGCTGAAAGACAGCATCCCCCTGGTGCTGTAGCTTAGGGCAAGGTGCAGGGGAACTGCACCAGCAGACAAGTCTGCTGCAAGTTTGGGGTCAGGATTACCTGGGGCTGATGCCAGCCCTGATCCCTGCTCCTGGTGCATTGGCCAGGCAGCAGCGCCCTGTACCCATGGGGTCACCTTCAACTGCTTTACTGCACAAATCAGTCCTAAATATGTACCTGCAGTCCTCCCAGGGCACGCTGCTGCATTTAGCACTGTGTTTATGGAGTAGTTTCTCCCCACCACGCTGATGAAGCGGGGCCTCTCCTGACATCTGAAAGATGCGTGGCTTTAAGACAGGCCACGCCACTTCATCGCTGAAGCTGCAGACAGCTTTTGGTTGAAGAACCACCTGAATTGTGTCAAGTCTGAACAGCCTGGCTCCTGCACGCAACAGCGGAACTACTTTGCAGTAACTCCAGATTAAGTTTTGCATGCATTTCTTAATAGCAAGCAATGCTGACAGTTACTTGTTGTAGCCTCTGGGGAAAATTTCTCTTGGGCAGCAGCTCAAGACATCGCTGAAAATTTTGAAACACGGAGCACAGCATGAAAATATTGAACTGGCCTCTCTTTCTGCAAATAGAGTGAATGGAATTATCAAGGACTCCACCGGTGAGAAACAACAGGTTGCCATATACAGTGCCACGGGATACCAGGCAGAGACAACAGAAGAAAAAGAAATCTGCTGCTCACTTTCATTGCTTGAAGACTTGGAATTCATTGAAGAAGAGAAAAAGCAATGAGAATTTCAGCACTGGGCTTGTTTGCAGTGGAACTTCTCATTACAATAAATGAAAAACAAAAATAGAAAATGAGGAAGCCAGTATTTCCATCACTGAAACATGCTCCTTCAACAGCAAGCAGCAGGGAAGCTAACAAGATGAGAGTAACAATATGGACATTAAAGAAAAAAAAATAAGAAAAGATGCTGCAGGCTTTCAACTTGATCAAGACTGGATTCAAGTAGTAGGAGAGCACAGAGCAACACCATCTAAATTTCCTGTTGAACTGCATTGTATTTTCTGAATTTAACAGTGGGGCATTAATTATGGTATGAAAGCATGACCCAACATGCCTGCTTAAATAAGAAAGGGAAAGGGAAAGGGAAAAAAAGAAAAAGGGAAAAAAAGAAAGAAAAAGGAAAAAAAAATAAGAAAGAAAAAGGAAAGAAAAACATTAAAGGATGCTCCAGGACAGACCTGTCATTTACCGCATGCTCCTCTCTGACATTAATCCTAGTTGAAGATTCCTAAAAAAGAAATGATTTTTTTTTGGCACTTACAAGACAATAACTTAATTTTTCAGATACGCTAGAACAATTTTTCTCTTCATTGCAGCATTCACAGACTCAGTAGATGGAATTTTTTAACAGCATGCACTCAGCATAAAAACCAAAAGCATCCAATAAAAGAAGACAAATAATGATGAAAATTGAGTATTATTAATTCCTCTGGGCAGAGGTGTGAAAAAGAGTTTTGCCAATAAAAATGGCTGCAACTGAACATCCAGCAATCAAAATTTTGTGGACTAACAGATGTCTAACAGATCATAAAAAAACAGAGACAATCTTTATTTCCATTGAAACCGCTGCAGCTTGAAAAGGAACAGTGCCTTCGCGAGAAGAAATCCTTCCCAAATGGACTTTGGAGAAGCCTGTTTAGGTATCAGGGGAGATTAAAAGCACACCACCTGAGCACAATCCATGCCCACCCTGCTCGAGACATGGGCAAGCGGCTCAGCACCACCACAACATCATCTCCTTGCAGCAATTACCTCGGGTATGGCTACGGAGGCACTGAAGGCTTCCACAGTTGCGCATTTATGACCTGTGAAGCTGGAATTAACTTGATGTCCTATGGAAACATTTATGCAAACCTCCCTGGTTTAACACAGCAGTTAAAATAGAGAACTTGCACTGGCCAGGAGAATAAATTACACTTGTTAACTTCTCGCCTGGGATGCATCCCATCAGGCATGCATGTGGAGCCTGATTCCTGCCCAGGGAAGAAGAGCTGCTGCAGAACAAAGTGAGGGAGAGATCCGAAATCCAGCGCTACGTTAATTAAGCTGAGATCCACAGGCGGAGGGAAAAATGAGCGTAAATATCTTATTTCATTGTTTTTATTTAGGAGCTAAGATAACTCCAGCAACAGCCCACACGGAAAGGGGAGCAATGTAAACCACCATGGTACCAGGCTTCCTGCTGTACGTGGGGGAATGCTCAGAAAGGGGATTTTGAACTGTTCCACCAGGGCAATTTCCCCTCTCCCTCCAAGCAACTACCAGGCACTGCACCGTTTGTGCTAAGGAGACTGATTTCCCTTGTAAAATATAGATTTTGTGGAAAGAAAAGCACATTAAACTTCTGTCTGCAACCTAACAGAACCAGGAAGGTGTACCCTAATAAATAACGTCTTTGCCCTTACTGGCACAAACCATTAATTATCACGGTCCTGTCAGTGCAGGGCTTCAGCACTTGGCAAAACAAGAGAGCAGTATTTGCGCTGAGAAAACATAATTTCATCAAGCATTTAAAAAGAAATTTGACAGAGAATTACAGGGCAATAAGCCGGCTGTTTGTGCGAAAGTGAAACAGCCAAGGGTTCAAAGGTAAACTTAAATTAACAAAGTTAAACAAAGTCAAAGTTAACCAAGTCAAACTCAAAGTTCTTAAATAATCTACCACTGGGTCAAGTTTGGCTGGAACTGTCCAATATTTTCACAACCTATTAACGTGAGGGAGATGAAAATGGTTAAGTGCACAAAAGATGCTGTATGACCCTATAAGCCTAATTTCCATAGATAAACCAAACTAAGGATGCACAAAGGAGGAAAAATAGAAGGACCTAAGGGAATAAAGTAAAATAAAGTAAAATAAAGTAAAATAAAGTAAAATAAAGTAAAATAAAATAAAATAAAGTAAAATAAAGTAAAATAAAATAAAATAAAATAAAATAAAATAAATAAAATAAAATAAAATAAAATAAAATAAAATAAAATAAAATAAAATAAAATAAAATAAAATAAAATAAAATAAAATAAAATAAAATAAAATAAAGAAACAGTCTATAATGTCATTTTTGTTATGAACACAAGTGAGCAGGACTCCTGTGGAAACCTGAGACATACTTACCTACAACTGAGTCTTCAAGAGGGTGTTTGAATGATGCGTCTCACAACAGTGCACTCTAAAAAACAAATAACTTCTGGGTCCAATTCCCCATGAGCCTACACAGTGCTGTTAACTGTCAAGTTACATCAACAACAGGGTATAAAAAAAAATGTTTGATGAAATTAGATCAAATTTTGTACTTCAGGAATTACCTGAATATTCAATTGAAAGTTTTTCTGCAGTTTTATTGTCCAGATTTTCACATCAAATCACCTGTGACAGGAAACCAAGTACTCAAGGGAAAACAGAAAACTAAAGTAATTGCATGACAGTGTAAGGCCAAGCAAACCAACAGAGTTGCAACAAGCAGCAGCCAGACTTTTCCTCTCCAGCCACAGCAAATTACCTCTTCCTTCAGCTCTCAAAAAGAAGACAAACTCCTCGTTCTGAAGCAAAACAAGTATGTTGCTGCAGCGCATGAGCCACTGGATCGCCTTGAGCCTGCTACAGCTTCCAGGCATGCTGGAAGCCACAGAGGCAGAAGTCCCTGGAGAGGAGAGCTTTGCCCATCAGCCCCTTGCTTGGGACAGGGGGCCACAGGCAGAACCTACATAAGGATACATCAGATTTTATTTTAACACACAATTTGTTACTTAAGGGTGCCAAATCTCAGCTAGGAAACACTGGGCTATGCAAGAAGTGTCCACAGAGCCAGAGGAGCTTTGCCCTTCAGGAATTTCATTAACTTCTCTTATCTGGAGCATCCCCTCCTGCAGAGGGTGAAAAGACTGGAAAAATAATTTTTAAAGAGAAAAAAAAGCTAACATTGCGTTATGAAGTACTGAAATTAATAACTGTTCGCTTTCATTTAATTGCAAAAAATATTTCCCTTTTCTTTCCTCCACAGAAAAAAACAAACACCTCAAAATGTTCAGATTTTTCAGATCGAGGCACTATGTATTAGAAAAAAATAAAACAACATCCCTGAATTTCTTAATCATGGTCTTTTCAATTATCCTCAGAAGAAACAACAGAAAAAATAAGAATGTTTTTCAGTGTTGCTTCATTTTTCCTCTTCTTCATGCTTCACTAAGTACATATACACACTATGTTTTATTAGGAAAAAAAAAAAAAAAAAAAAAAAACAATAAAACCTGCTGAGTTTCGAAGAACATTTTACAGTACAGCATTATTGGTTTCTGCTATGCTTCATATAAAAGAGGGCCATATGAAAAAGGCCCTTAGGGCTTACCACTGTGACTAATACCATCTACTCCTTAAAAATAATAAGTTTTAACCATCTCTGTCTATAAATAACGAAGAAAGTCTACCTGTCCTCCTTCCAGAGCAAGTAGTAGGCAAGTCAGGTGGAAAAATAACTTGCAAAAGAGAGCAAAGACACTTCCCACAGTTTCTTTTTGATAGGCAAGACAAATTTAACAAACAGATTCTGAAATCTACATTACAAATATTGCACAGAAATATAAAATAAAATAAAAATATACATATTGATTGCACCTGTCTAAATATAGATGTCCTATTAATATATTTAATTAGCAGCAAGCAAAAAACAGGATGCACCTGTTTTTCCATCCAGGAGACATAGAACAGCATCTACGGTGATAAAAATCACAGAAGACTGTGTGTCCATGCAGGTGTTAACCCAAATGCCCACTGGAGACTGAATGTTGTAGACTGTCAATGAAAACACCACGGTACCCCAAATTCCTTTCAAGTCTCTCAAAATGCCAGCATCAGCCAGGTAAATTCAGCAAAGGCATCTGCAAGAACGACCCTTCGTCTGATGCTCAGCCCTTTAAAATCACCAGCACTCTACTTCTAGGACAGAAGGGATTGTGTTTTGGTTTCTGTAGCAGAGCGAGTGATGAACACTTAACCCAGTTTCCTGTCCTTTTCGACTCTCTGGACCTTCCTGGCCTCTCCCTTTGACTTGCTGCATTGATAAAACCTGGATAGTAAGACTCTTCCAAAATCTAGGCAGATGTGAAATATCACAAACAGGGATGTATTCTGAGAGAAAAAAAATACAACCAGGTGCTTCAGCAGCTTAAGCTACAGTACTCCAAAATGAATATACGCATCCAATGTGGAGAACTGCCAAGCAGCCTTTAAGCCCAATTAAAGAAACACCAGCGTGCCAAGAGGTTTATGACTCTCCCAAGACTAAAATACCAGCTAGTCCTCTAAGCAACCTCACCTGTGTTTTATTATGCTGTATTCGGTGAGCGAACCAAGACCTCTCGCTCACAGTGGCCAACACCATTCCCCTCTGTTAGCCCTGCAGGACAATGCCCAGGACACTGGTACTGCGGGTCTCACTTGCTGGTTTGCCCTCAGAAAAATATTTGTTTCTCAGGCTAAACAGCAAAGGTAGCATAGTGGACAGAAAAGACATTAACGATCATTTCTACAATCTGGAAAAGTCTCAGATACTCATAAGGAAGTGAAAGCTAGCACATGAGATTTCTGTCTAGAGGAATGGGACAACTGCTTTTCTAATCTGAACATAAAGTAAGTTTTTGGGAGTAGTTTAAGCCCTTCAGATAGCAAGGGTTATCTGAAAAAAAAAAAAAAAAAAAAAAAAAAAAAAAAGGGTATTCCTTTGTCTCCTAATTATAATCTCCTATTTCATTTTTCAAAAGCATCTTTCGCCAGTCCTTTACAAAACTGTGCTGTCAGATCTTTGGTGCTGCACATCCTCCCCCTTAAAGCATACAGCTCTTCTTTGGCTCTGAACTTTTTAATTCTCTGAAGTACAACATTTTTCTTCCCTATACTGCCATTTAGTGGGTTTTGTTGTTGTTTTTAATGGAAAGAGGATATATGTATCTACATGATAACTATAGGAACAATTTTGTGTAGGACACTTTTCCAAGATACAAATTTTCATTTAATGTATTCATGTTTATTTCAACATGACATACAATCTCAACGAGAGTAATGTATACCAGAACAGCACTCAAAAAGCCATTGTGAAGCAAATAACAGAGCCTGCCATTTTCACATTCAGCCAGAACCTGGCCTGGAAAGAGAGGGATCTGGAAAAGCACTCGCTGCCTCTGAGCTAGCTCCGGTAGTCCAAAGACTCTCGGTCCATGCCACCCTAAGAAACCTTACCTGCATTGCGACCCAGTAATCAATTATAATTTGCAGTAATTACCCCATGAGCACGCTTCAGTCATCATTAAACATAATTTTGAACAGCAATGTGCACAGAGACATTCTTCTCTATCCATCTGCACTCACAGACAACATATTGCAAAGAACTACTGAAATTTAGCAGAGTAAAAGAACGGCAATTACAAACAAAGCAGACTAACCTGGTGATGTCCAGTGCTAAAATTAGGCCTAGGTGTGCTGTCAGGTGCTGACAAAATGACCTGAACACAAGACAGACAGACTAGATAGAGCAGGGAGATGTCCCCAGCCAGGGCTCAACCCCTGCTGCATACACAAAGGAATGAGGGCCTTCAAGGGCCTTGGAACAGCAGCTTACCCTATTCCTCCTGCAGCACTATCCTCCCTGCTGCTCGAGAACAGCCCCTTCCCTCCTTTCACCATCAAGTGCCAAAAAGGAGGAAAAATCAGATGATATTCTGCTGATCTTCAGTTTGCTCTCCTCTGCGCAGGGCAGCTCTTGCTCCCTAGCTTAGGTTTATGGGAAGAGGGGGAAAATAAAATGAAGAAAGCTGCCTGTAGGAGAGCCCAGGGCTCTTGAAAGAGAAAAATCCTTCATGGTGCCCTCCAGCAAAACCAGAAGAGCTCCAGCTCCCCTTGTGCCTTGGCCAAGGCGAGGCTGCCGAGTGGAGGAAGGCGGGAGAAGGATCACGCCCTCAGGCCAGGCCTGTGGGGAAGGTTCTGGAAACTCCAAGGGAGAGACAATCCCGTGTGCTGCTGCAACGTGGAGGAAACTTTCCAAATCAGCAGAGAAGAAAAGAGAAATGAAACCATGCCGGGCAAGTTCTGTCTTGGCCATAAGAGAAGCATAAGGAGAAGAATAAGCAGTGCTTTACCTCTTTGGGCCTGGCGAAGAAACCTTCTTTCCTCACGAAGGGGGTGAGGACCCCACTGTTGCTCACCCACACTAATTCCCCCAACCGAAATTCCTGTCAGTATTTTGGAACAGCTAACCAGGGAGCAGTACCCAGAGAAGACTGCCACAAACTCCGCAGCTCACGTAGTGTCACGACTGTGAGAAGCACCATGACTCTCCTCAAGTCCACAGCTTCCAATATTCGACAGCTGCTTTCCAACACTCCTGCTGAAAAAATGTTTGCAGACTCTACCACCTCCCTCCCTTTCCCCCTGCCCCCGTAACTCTAAAGATTCATTTCACCAGCAACCCAAGGGGCCCAATTGTAATTCTTGCTTACGAAATATGTTTTCCCGGTCCTGCTTCTGCACAAGCTGATTGCAATTCAACCCTGAACACCTCCTGCCCTTCCCTCGGAGCTCGTGCTCTCTCTAACCTTGTGGAGACAGGCTTTTGGTCCTGTTCAGAGCTAGTAAGATTCATTTGCTCTCCCTGGGCGTCAGGAAAAGCTTTCTGGTACAAGCCCATAAAACTTGTTCCTTGACACGTACTGACTGCATCCTGGTCCTAACACACTTCACATCCTGGTTTCCCCCCACCTCCCCTCAATCTGAAATAAATTACAAACCACGCAGTATGAGGACATCCTTTACTATTACAGTGCGGAAAAACCCTGCTTTTTTTTTTTTCCCCTTTAATTTAAGGGAATGTTTCCTTTCTGCTGGCACATTTCAGGACTCCAGGGATGCATATAACTTATTTCTAATTTCAGTTATGGTAAATGGCTGGCAGGATAGTGCGCTCATTCAGTGCACGATTACCACTTGCCTTTCCTGCTGTTCTTTCTTCCCCTAAAGTTAATTAGGAAGCTTTCTGTGGTCATTTGACAGACTAAATTTGTATTAATGTTTGGAATTATTTTTTGTTAGCTTCCTTTTTGAACCTACAACGAAGCCTCTGCTATCACACCTTCTTACTCCTTTTCAGGTCACATTTCCTTACAAAATCACCAGCATAGACATACAGCTGAAAGCTGTATGCCATGCCAAGATTTCTAACACCATTAAAGAATGAGGGTGGGGAGAAAAGAACGAACAAATTTTACATTATTACAATGAAGTGTGTGAATCCTTGCCATAAACTAAGCATTTCTTTCCTCAGGAACACGGCCTTGTAGAGCGCTATATTTTTGTTGTCAAAGATGAGAAAGACTAGGGAACCCAGCAGACTTTACTCTTTATAGTTCAGGAGGAGTTGCAAAGCTCTGGTTTTCATGACAACACATATTACATCAACCTTAAAGCAAATAAAATTTTTGTCATAACATTTTCCAAACCAATGGCCAATGTGATCCAATCACCATTTTCCTCAAATCCACCCTTTCATGGTTCCCCAATTCTGCACAGACAAAAAATAAATAAATAAATAAATTAGCCCATAAGTAAAGCAAGTAGTAAATAAAAAGGCGTTGTGAAAGACATCTCTGTATTTCAGCACTGCTGTGACAGTGTAAATAGCTAAAGGATCAGATTGCAGATAACATCTCTGTGTTTAAATTATTTATTTTCTTGCCATGTACTCTTTTAAGTCAATGTCAAACACATAAAAATGCAAAAGAAACCAGAGAAGCACTCAAGCAAAAATGTCGCTGTTAAATGAACCTTATATTATCAGATGCACTATTAGGGTTAGCAATTACAGCTCTTTAGAACATGGCCCAAACATTTTTATCTGGACCAACGTCTATCAGTAAACTTAATTAGCGCTGAAGACGTTTTTCTACAAACATCCAACATGTGCTGCTCACCCCGATTTCCATTTCTCTCCTCTCCAACAGCTTTTCCACTGTTCTTCTTGCACAGCCAGAAAAGAGATGAAGATGTCTTACTCTCGTATTACTCTCGTATCTAAATCTAAAGTGTTTTACACTTTCAATATATGCATAGTCAGGAGCCATTATTGTTCTTTTAATAATTAATTCAAAGTGTTCCAAATGAGATATACCCTTATAATTATTCTCTCAAAAAACACTGGTAAGACCCATTACATATTCTTAATTATGATCTTGAATGCCTTTGACAGCTTTTCCCCCCAACAAAGGTAACTCTACCTAGGGTTCAAAAAGGCTGCCGATAGAATCTCTAGGGTCAGGCAGGGAGAAGACAGAAGCAGATGTGATAACTGGTCCCCAAAATAAATAAATACATAAACCTACTTCAGATTAAACTTTCAGTGTTGGAAAGCCTAGGTGAGAAAGCCTGACCTTGGTCAGGCATTCTAGCAAGAACAGAAATGCTAGCCAAGAGCAGAAATAGCCTGCAGATCAATAACCACAACATGTGGGGAAGAGTCAGCCCAGCTTTCATAAGGCAAAGGTACATCTCCTAGATCTGGCAGAGTTTCCTGAACATAGTCAAGTATATGAGCAGGGGTGCATTGGTCAACATAGCCTACTTACATTTTCTAAAGGCTCCAGTATAGTCTTCCAGCAAAGACTCCCACAAAAAAACGTACTGCCATAACATGTGAGGAAAGGCTCCTGTCTGTCTCACCAAGCATCTCACTGGAAAATGAAGGGCAAAAAAAAGATTGAAATAAATGGCCATTGGAGTATCTCAGGTTTGGGGCTATGCAACACGTTCCTAAAATAACAGGGAACAGAGGTAGGAGGGTGAGATGTCAAACTTTGCACCAAAACAAAGTTTCAGCTTACACATGCTTGGAGCTGAACTGCAGAAAAAAAATCCTCTAGCTACTACGAAAGCCCTCAAAGATGCATGGGAAGCAGTAAAAAGTATGAGAACTGGAGGTAACTGTCCAATGGCTATGGCAGATTGCCAGTGCCACTGGCACATGGTGGGAGGGGAGAAAAGATTCAAAATTGCAATTATTTTTCTCAGCTTCATACCTTTCTTAGCTTTCAGTTCGTACCTCCACACAGGAAAGAAAACCTATTACGTTAATACAGGCTCTTGGGTTCCCTATTATTCCTAGAATGCAAAAATCCTTATTTTTAAGCTACAAGGTCAGTATCGTACCATGCTGAAACCCAGCCTAAGGGATCGGGCCCCAAGATACAACAGCGTTTGTTGTGCATCTTCCCAATTTAGGTTCTAAGCTAACAGCAGGCTGACAAGGCTTCCAATACATCATACAAATGAAATAAATTTTTCTATTCTCCTCCTAAAATGAAATCAAAGCAGAAGTCTTACTTCAAGATAAGACTGTTCGTCGTACCTCTGGAATACTGCATTTTTGCTGCTAAAATTAAAGACCTAGCATCAGAATAAAACCCAGGTATACTAATAGCACTAACCATGTATACTAATGGAAGCTAATGCTCCAGGTTTTAACTTGGAAGGAAACCCATGCCGAAGCACTCTTAATGCCAAGCATTTCCTGGCTGAAAGGTAACATGAACTAAATACACTGCACAACGTTGATCATAGTACAGGATGCTACACCTAATCAGAATAATGTTAGACACTTTAGAAATATATACATACACACACACTTAAAACTGTTATAAAATTTTTTAAAAAGAGACTTTCTTATACCTTTACTAAACACTCAAACTTCATCAAAAAGAGGCCAGTATGATTTTTTTCATTTACGATAAATTAGCATGGCAAAGATAACAAAGAGGCAGGATATTAGCAGAGCAACAACAATACACAGATAACAACTCTCCCAGATTCCAGCATGAATTCATTAGCTGGTCTGTCTGGCTGACAAGCAGTGGCACAGAGGACAAACAGCCCAACCTCACAGGATACCTAAGGGAAAAACGCTCTTTAAGAATAATCAAACCTTCAACAAAGGTACTCTAAATGACCAACTATCAATATAACCTGCAGATGTCTGTCCTTTCCTATATATTTTTGAAACTATGCTTTTGGGGTTTAATTCCATGCCCAATCCTACCACCCGTAAGAAAAAAGGGATGGGCAAGCTGTGCAGCCAGGTTCCACGGTCACATGCAATTGTGTAAGAGTCAAAATGTGAATCCCAGTATTAATCACCCAAGAACCTGCTACAAGCAAGCACTTTAGCACTGGAGACCCTCATTAGAAAATACCTTGAAAAGCAGAGAAATGCATTTCCATTTTAGCAACTGGATGGAAGCTGCACACAAAATCTGATACTTAACTCAATGCTCCTGCTTGTAGCAGGCGTACCATTTAGCTTTCATTCCTAACCTATACTTTGATCTTAAACAAAATTTTTTACTGTCATGAATGTTTAACAGACAAAGAAACAGCAGGAGGAAAAAGGTGCACACTTGCAAAGCTGTAAAACACTGAGTAATGGTATTTTCACATTAGTCTTCATCTCAACCAGAAAGTAAATATACCTGCTGCAGCTTATCTTAATCTTACAAGCCCCAATGCATGATTTAGCCAATTTAAAGCAAACCCAAATATTCAGCAAATAAAAGCTTTTCATATCAACAGAAATCATGCTGTTGTTTCACGTACAGATGCATTCCCATTTAATCCATTACAGGCAGCTTAGAGGCAATGAACCCAAATACAGCTTTCAGGACTGGCTCAAGAAATCATTGCGATCAGACAGATAAATCCTCCCACATGCCTTTGACCACATGACTGAGATGCTGACACTTGTTCCATTGTTTGTTTTCCTTTAGGAGTGACGCAAGCTTGGTGGGCCTGCGATAGGAAGCACGATCTCCATCAAAGTCAGCCTACCGTGCCACTCACCGTCATGTTATAAGCGATGCAATTCCAAGAAAATAAATTCAGTGAGTGAATATTTGGGGGTTAGGCCTTCCAGTAATACAGGCACTTATCCCATTGTGTTCTGCAGATATGTGTTTTTTGTTAAAGAATATATTAGTATCTTACCTAATAGCTTTCCTAGTAAGTTGAGACTCCTTTGTACACAAAAACTGATTGATGCTACTAGCTAGGGCGGGATGATTGGAAAATTAGAAAATAAGAGTTACTATGCAGGTGAAACATGACAATACAAACAAAATTTAAGAGCTGCAATTTAATTTCATTACATGGTACTCAACATGCAAAACTCCAGCTATCCTTTCCTTCTCCAGTGACTTCTGGATTATGTGCCATTAGAGGTGTAAAACACTTGTGTTCAGCACAATTGGGATGTACCCAGAGAACCTTCCAGTGCATCTAATTCCTGTTTCAGCCATTATCAGACAATAAATAAATCCAAGAGGCAATTACATTTTTCATTACAAATCATGAAGACACCAGCTTGCCACGTTCCCATTTCTCTGCATTTTTTCCTTTACTCTTTCCAATTTTGCCTCTGTAATATGGTGCTATAAAAATACAGTATTTAATTTTGTTTTACTGCTGTATAAATATATAGAAGAGCAATCTGAATGGATTTATTTTACTTTTTATGATTCTGAATTTGCCTATCTGCCTATCTGCAAATGAAATAAAAAGTAGCCCAAAAGGATATTATCCAAAAATATGGGAAAAGGGAAGAAAGAACAAGAAAATTTATTGAAGAAGAGACAAATGAAAACACTGTCAATCACAAATAAACAGCTATACAATGTATCCCCTGACTTTTCAACACACAAATGACAATACTGCCAAGAAATAATGAGAAGAGGATGCAGGAGCAGAACTTACTCCAGGTAGGCACAGCTTATTCCGAAAGCAAAGGCAGCAAAACGTGCTGCCAGGCATCACGAGGCACATCTGGTTATAGCAGGGAAGCACAGCGGAATTATCCGCTAGGCAGAACCTGACGGTAATTACAGTTTTAAACACCTATCGTTCTTTCAAAGAAGGTATAAAAAAGGCCGAGGACAAAGCACTGATTCTCGGAGCACAGTGGGGACCTTACCAGGGGAGCCACTCGTTCGGGTTTGATTTTACCTACGGAGGAATGAACAGAACTTTAAGAGCAGTGACTTGAATGAAAGCGATTCTCAATCGGCAGAGGCTTGCCAAAAACTGAAGGGAAAATTAACAGCAACAGAACAAGAACAGAAGAACTGCAGGGCTGAGAGCTACCTACAGGTATTTCTTTCTTGCTTATAAGGTTAAGCCGGATCTAATAAAACATTCCTGAGCAGCAGCTGCCCAACCTACTGCAAACGCCTACACCAGAGACCCCCAGCCTGGGTAACTTACTTCAATGCTCAGCTCTGCCTTCTATTAGAACACTGTTTTCTTTCCTCTGTGTTGTAATTAACACCTGCTCACCCCACCACACACACTCTGCCTTTCTTTCTTTGCCAAGTAACACGGCGATCTACCTTCCAGGGCATTTCTACATAATTACCATTTTTTCCCCTCATTACAACCTAAACCCAAATCTTACATATTTGCTGGACTTGTAATATTTTTTCTGACCTTTTCTTCCGCTTTTGGCAACAGCTTGGCTGTTGACTCACATTCAGTTTTCATGTACTGCATCTCCAAATGTTTTTCTCTGAAACTGATACCTAGCAGCCATTCGCCGAACATATTTATGTGCATTATGTTTGCCCAAGTTCTGTATACCGCATATATCCCTTCGTAATTGCATGCTATTTATTTCAGGCTAGTCTTAAATAGTGAAAGCCCTCCTGAAGCACAAACCATGCTTTCAAAACGCTTCTCTCTCTTTCTTCCTCAGTGCTCAAATATTCGAAAACGTAGCAAGAGCATTCCACTAGAAAAGGCATTAATGGAAAAGCTGAATAGGACTGGACCAAAAGAGGTACCATTCAGTACATCACTGCTGAACATCAGCTGTGAACTACTGATAACTGCTCTGAATATCTTTTCCAAAAAGTTGCAGACTGTGAAAAAAGCTGACAATAGTTCCACATTCCCTGGTACTTTTTCACTGTGTGCCTCCTTGCCAGAAGGCAAGATCCACTCTGTCCTCATTATCTCACTACACTGGAAGTGTATGGGAGGGGGAACAATTTAGACCTCAATTATAAAGCCTCAGTGCTTGGAAAGCCCTGACTGAACAGACATTGGAAACCTCTGGGGACACTGGAAAGAAGCAGAGGAATGAAGGGAGGCACAAAGCTCGCTGTTCCCGAAGGAGAAGCAGAGCGATTCCCATCCAAGGAAGGAATCCCAGTATTAACATTGCAGTAGCTTCATACAGACCTGAAAATAATGTCATTTTCAGGAAACCAAAACCACAGCACAACAGCAAATGACTCAATGCGGTTTCACAGCACATTTGATCTAAGCGGGGCTGCCACCAAACAGAGCCATCTGTGCTCCCCTTCACCGCGCTCCGCGAATTCCCCTTCCCTTCCTGTGCTGGAACTATTGATCACGCAGCTGCTGGATGAATAATCAGCTTATCAATGGGATGGAAAAATCATCTGCCAAAAAAAAAACAAAAAAACACAAATTTAACCAAACTGGTTAGCTGTTTTCTACGAGCCGGATGGTCAACCTAGACAAGGGGGTGGGAGGTGCAGCAAGGCAGGAGAAATAGGGCTGCTGCCTCTGCTCGTGTGAAACACAACCGTGATTGCCTCCTGCCAGCCAGCCTCGCAGAACTGCAATGGCACAAAGGCACACAGCTCAAAGTCTGAGGCACAAAATGAATTACTGCTGGCATGGGACATAACATTCAGAATGACAGCATCCTAAGTGCTTTAGAAGTAGAGACAAAAGAAGGCACTTATGACTCCTTAATGGGGAAGATAAAAAAAATCCTGTATGCCAGTCTGAAATCCTCATACCTTTTTAGTGTCATTCTTCACAAATAATAGACATTACCAGATCTTTAGGCCAAATAACCAGAGTTTAAGAAGGTCTAGCCCCAGAAGTTGGGGAATAAGTAGCTAAAGGATATTAAATGTATTAAAGAGTATTCCAATCACTAGGACTAAGTAAAAATTAAATTATTGTAGAAACTAGTGGAAAAACACGAAAGCAACAGAGTCCCTGAGGACCAGAGAAGGGCAAATATAGGACTTGCTTAAAAATGGGAAGAAGAAGGCCTTGAGGAATTGGAGATCCATCAGCTTAACTTTGCCACCCGGAAAGATACCAGAACATATTAGCAATCAATTAACAGGCACCTGGGGGATAATAAACTGAAAGCAAACAGCCAGCATGAATTTGTCAAGTACAAATCATGTCAAACCAACCAATTTCCATCGCTGACACAGTAACTAGATCAGTGCATAAATACAAAATCTCTTCACTCAGCCTCCTACCAGCGATGTATATATTTTCCTCTTTAAGAGAAGGTGAGCTAAGTTTCACAATTAGTTAAAAAGGCACAAGAGTCGTTTTTAAAATGTTCTCTTTCAACCTGAAGGACGTCTCAAGTACAGTTCTGAAGAGATACGTCCTGTGTTCTTTAATATCTTCACTAATGATTTAGAGGATGAATTATGGAGGAGACGTACAAAAATATGCAGAACAAGATAAAAAGGGCAAAAATAACTCTGGAGAACAAGATCAAAATTTGAAGCAAACGTGAGAAACTTGAAGATGTGTCCAAAATGAAATGAACAAAAAAAAATCCACACCAAAGTTATATCTGAAGCAAAAACACATAGAGGGGACCGCATGGCCAGGGGGCAATGCTGCAGAAAGAGAATAAGGACTTTTTATAAGCAGCATATTCAATGTGTACATGACAAAGCAATGTTGCTGCTAGAAGTAAATAATTCACACTGGGCACACACCAACAGGGGTGCCGGACGCAGCAAGCAGAAGTGCAATCCCTGCTTTGTACTCCAAACGCCTCACTTGTGCCCAAATCTGTTCACTGTGTTATAAAGACAACACGGATTAACTGGAAAAGTCCAGAGGAAAACAAGAAGAATAATTAAAGAGCACATTTAAAAATTGCTGAAAGAACTGAATTTCCTCTTTAAAAAATAAAATAAAATGCAGTAACTGGCACACAAGACTCCAGCCATATAAGGGTCATTATGAAGAAGAGAAGGATCAGCCCCTCCTCAGCTCCCATGTGAAGGCAGAGCCAGGAGCAGGCTCCAATTTCAGCAGGGAACCTGCTGGTTGGTGCTCAGGAAAAGCTTGCTGGGCACAAGGCCAGCGCAGCCCCGAGTCAAGGCACCTTGCCTGCAAATCTCTTCCATAAGAGCAGATTTAGGCAAACATCTGTCAGCGTGCTCGTTCCTGCATCCGGACAGGGAGACTGACTAAGATGCACTCCCAAAGAGCCTCCCAGTCTAAAGCTGAGCTGAATCCCTGTCTTAAAAGGGTGCAAAGTTTCAAGAAAGAGAATTCATCAGAAAAATATTTTCAGGTGACTCATTTGGCTTCTACAGGATAAACCAGCTAAGCCCCAGGTTGCTAAACACAGCTATTCGTGAGCTGACAGACCAAGTGAGCATGAAGACACAGATGCAACTCCTTCGTTTGCAGTGTCTGTGTTGACTAAAACTTTCCCTTCCATTTCAGCTTAATAGCTATAAGAACATACAGCCACCTTGTATTGCAAATGTACGTAAGAAACTCAGAGGGATAAAGGTAGCTGCAAGGTTTTTGTTTCCTTCTCATTCTGAAACAATGCTAAAATACAAGCTGCTGAGAGGGTCTGCAGTTCCTCTTTTCAGCTGGAGTATGTCCGAGGGTTCAGGTCCAGTTGTTTGAATTCACCTGGCTTGCTGCAGTTCTCTACGTTTTTTTTCCCCTTTTTCTCTGAAAACAGATGGAAGGCAGTAATCAAACAAATTACCACAGTGGCTTGTATTTTGATGTATCATTATTTTTTAAAAATGCTAGAAAATACTGGTTTTGTCAAAAATTAACACCACCTCGAGGAGCTGACCTATCAAAAAAGAACCTATTAACCACCTCCCTCCTCAGCCTCAAACAGCTCGATAAAGCAGAATTTATGGGCACTTATTAGCACCCATACGCAGTCTGGCTGAGTGCTATTTTTATTTCCAGACGAGAACACAGATGTCTCAATTTGATTTGGATCAGAGCAGGAGCTTTCAACCCCCCCCAGTTTTTGGGTATTCTTTTTCCTCTCTGACTATAGGAAGCGCTATTGATTTGGTTACATGCAAACGCAGCCTGGCCAAGTAACTTTCTCTAGGCTATCTTCACAGCTTCCATGTTAAACTCTATCACTTCGCTCATTTAGTAAAGACTGAAGAACTGTAGCTGCAGCATGACTTCCTTACAGAGTATTTAGCAAGGGTCTGAGATTTTTATTTTTATTTTTTTCATTTTCATCATTTTATATTTATTCTTTCAATACAGAAGTTGCTTCTTAAGGATTTCAAGAACTTCTAAGAGACATGGATTTTTATTTTTTTAAAATGCTTGGAGACTCAAGGCAGCAGCAGTTAATCAGGTGGAGCCCTAAGTTTATATAGACAGATTAGTCCTACTAATGTAACCACTGGAAATTTCACCTCTCTTGCCATCCCTAATTCAGCTCCCCTGCATTGCTTAAATAGCTGGACTTGCATCGACTTTTCCTTTTGGAGAACTTCAGGAGCTCTTCAGTTCTGCGTCATAAAATCAGAAACAGAGGGTTTCCTTGAACCAATGAATGGAGCAATGACTCCCCAGGGTGGTGGGGTTTTTATCCCGAGTATTCACAGTGACGGGGTCCTTCCACCTGCCTGCTGTCCAAGGGCTGCACCCACCCATGTTAAACAGCAGACATGGTGCAGTGAGGTTCATTCATGGGCTCGTGTGACGTGGAGGCAGCTTACCTCAAGCTGGGGGCACTCTGCAAAATGTTAAATATGTACAGCCCTCGAGACACAGAAGATAACCTGGCAGTAAGCAAAAAGGACAGAGAGGCTCCTGATCTTGCTGGCAGTGAGGCACCGTCTCCACACAGAAAGGTTCACACACAATGGCCATGAAGAACGCTCAGAAATTTGCCAGCTGGAAGGAAAGGTTTTGGATCAGATAAAGGGATGAAGTTTCAGACTGCTTCACACATCCCCAAAACCCTTTGTTCATCCTGGTATGTTAAAAAAAAAAAAAAAAAAAAAAAAAAGACAGGAAAATAGTGCTTCAGTCCGACTACACAAAAGCTGAAGAAATGAAATACATATGTAATTCTGTGAAACTTCAGCTAAAATCCTTTAGTCACCCAACATGGTACTGGCCAAATAAATGAATGCTCAAAGGCAAAAAAGCGTATTTCTGAACTCTTGTCAAGAAATATCAAGTTTTTTCAACATACACAAGGGGATTTGTTTTTCTTACCATCAAAAATTGACCTCAGAGAAAAAGAAATTCACCAAAAAGACACTCCAAACATTTTTTTTTTTTTCTCAGCGCTGATCACAAGTTTTTCAATGGAGGTATTTTTCAAAGAAAACCTGTATTTTGCACAGAGGTAAAAAGGAAGGTGTCAAATTCTCCAGTCATGCCATGCCCGCTTCCACATCCCCCTGTCACACGTCTGGTTTCTGGGACAAGTTTAGGAAATCAAACCTCCTGCAACTGAGGCACTCTGTGATCCTTCATCTCCGACAGCATTAGCAGCCTGTGATGCTTCACCTCCAAAACCATCCTGTCCTTACGGAGAGATCTCCTTACATCTACAGGGTAAATATGAAGTGTGATTTAAAGAGAACAAGAACAAAAATACCAGCTTAAAGCTTCAAGAGAACAAGATAATGTATTCTATTCAATTTAGCATGCTAATTACCAAATTACAAGCAGATGCAAAGTTAGGGGACTACATTTAAAGTAGATAAACTATTTGTTCTGATGTGGTGATAACACAATGATTTTCATCTACCCATTCATTAGTAGTCACGGATTTAATTTGTTTGCTTTATGTTTAATTTTTTAGCTCGGCTAGTTGTTGTTTCATTTCCTTCTCTGCTTCAAACAGGAAGAATTTTAACCTTCAGAGTGATGAATGCAACACAGAACAGAGCCTCGGTTTTAATTCCCACTTGAGAACGTTTGAAACTACACTTTGGGTTTCAATTGGTGAAAGCTTTCAGCCTGCAGTTGTTAAGAGGTATAAGGAGGTATAGGATGAGGAGCACAACGCGATCCCATTTTTAAATACAACCGATGCAACAACTGCTAGAAAACCACAACCTAGAGTATCATTTATGTGAAGGAGCTTAAGATTTCAGAGTGTAACTTCTCTGACAACCTTTACAACTGTCTACCTGCTCTTGCAAAAACCCAAGCAGTTTGGTCCATCCTCTCTCCCAGGAGGCGACCAACTCAGCGCTGAGCACAAATTCCAGCCTGAATTTGGGGCCCTGCAGGTCGCCTTCCAGTTCAGCGAGTGACGGGTTCTTCAGGGGTTAACTCTGACAGCTCCCACCATGTTTCCTAAATGCACGTATAGATCATCAATCACAAACATTAAAATAAAAATATAGAAAGAAGAAAAATTAAAAACAAACAAACAAACCACCACAAGCTCTTGATGTTGGCATCAAGAGGTAAAGCTGCTAGAGAGATGCGCTCCAGGCAGAATGATGTAAATCAGGTGGCCTTGCTGGAGTGAGCCCTTTCTTGCTTTCTATTTAGGGAACAGAAGAGATCGCTCATTTCTCTCTCCCTTGATTCCTGTCTGGCTCCGGGAGTTGCATCACATAAATAAAGCATCAGTTAGCCAGTATCATAGGAAGCTGAGGTTACGGAAACGCCAGCTCCAAAAACCAAGACTGTGCTCGCAGCTTCACTTCAAAGAGGATCTGCACTCGCTAAATCACACATTAATGACTTCACCCAGTCCCTGAGTGTAACTGGAGGTGACAAGCATGTGGGCAGAGGAGAACATTTACTCGCTTGTCCAGAGAAAAGGCAATAAAGAGAGCAAACCAAAAGATGCCCTGAGGGGAGGAAAATAAAAGTTGTCTTACAGTTTTGCACCATGCCGTCAAAAATACTAAGCCACAACACAGTAATTAACTCCAACATCCATCTCCCACTCTGCACCAGGAAGCCAGGAGACGTCTGCAACCACGCGCCCATCGCCCAGGTGTGGCAGGAGAGATGTCAGCAAAGCAAAGCTTGTCACCAGAGCACACCTTTGGATACCAAATGAGACACAGGGCCACGTATGAAGCTTAAAACATGTCCGCTACTTCCTCAAAGCACCCAAGATCACAGGCTCAGCAAGTGAAAGCTCAAGATGTTACGCTAACTTTGATGACATCTGCAGAAATTTAGTGGTTTGCTGTTTTTTGTTTTGTTTTGTTTTTTTAAATCAGCATCAAACCTTTGCACACGCTTTCTGTAATGTTTCTCTTCAGATGCTGGGCAAGTGACAAGAAAATCACTTTATCGCCTGCAGCCTATTCCAGATAAAAATTCAAATCCAAGACACAAAGAAGAAAACCATCCACCTTGGACAGGTGACGTTTTAAAGCAGCAAACCAACATGAGATCACTGAATGCAAATAAGCTGATAAACACATCTTAGAGCCCAACAGCACTCCCCGACTCCAAAATCAAAATAAGGTCTTGAAAAATACCTGCCAAGGTCTATCAACAGCTTAATCAAATGTATTTGCGTAGAGGTGACAACAAGAAAGGTGATTCTGGCAAGCGGATTTATGAAGGCAAAAAAGTTGCTGGTTTTCTTCATTCTGCTTTAGCACGGTGTCAGATGGGAGAAACGTGTAGCAAATCTCCAGGAGGTGCAACAAAAGCAAATAATTTTCCGAAGGGTGTAATCAATGTTTATTTAAGAAGAAAATATACAGACTCAACATCTTGATGGTATTGCAACAGAAAGCTTACAGAAGACTACCAGACTTTTTTTTGGCAGAAATCAGGCTGAGTATTGAAAATAAAGAATAAACTGTAAAGACAAATACATTCCTCTTACTTCTCATGAGAATAAGCAAGAACAGAGAAATAAGCATTGATATGGCAACTGCTTTTTTGAATGCAATCTTCACAAAACAATTAAAGAAGAGCTGCCAAAGTATAAGAGCCATGGGCTTTTCCCAAGTGTCGTAAGAAGACAAACAACATCTGCAGAGGTTGGTTTTTACTCCTACAGCACGCTAACTAAACAATGGCAAAAAGGTGCAACGGCGACGCTCCGTCACGTGCTGAAACACGACTTAGACCTTTCACCACAAAATGATGCCTGGCATTTTTGTCCTTGCTGCAGAGGCAACACAATACAACGTGTATGCACTGCCTTGGAGCCCAGAGCCTCACCTCTTCGACCAAGGCACCAGCCCCTCATGTCCTCCACGTTCAATTTCATCTTATATCCCACTATCTCCTGGAGACCTCTGCCATATCCTACTGATTCTTCAGGCTCCTCCTCATTCGTGTCCTTACATTTTACATTTTTTAATCTTTAAACTGAAAAAGAAACTAGACTGTGATGACCAAATTAGTCCAGTTTTAAATAACCTGTTGATATGCATAGCAAGGCAACTTATTACCACCAGCTGCCCCATCACAACTTACCTCCTTAGCTCAGATTTTGTGGAAATCACTGCACCCCTATTTGTTCAACTTCTGGTATACTAGAGCGTATTTCTAGAGTGCATAGCTTCCATTTTCCACAGCAAATTCAAAGGGAGAAAGGTACGGCTAATGCGCAGGGCATATATAATGCATATGCAGAACACTGAGCACAGGCATTAGTTATCAATCCAAAGACATTTAGCAGGCTACCTTGGCATCTTATTTTCCAGCAGGATGGCATTAGTGGCAATGGACAGATGTGTGGCTGCTACACAACCTTCCTCAAAGAGTTATCTGGCTGTCACTTGATAAATTAATGTTGTTATGAATATGCATGGCACCGTGCTGTTGCACTGCCAGGGAAGCCAGTGGTATTGAAGGGACAGCATAAATCAGTGACTGTGGAAGAACACTGAGATCGGTGCCCTGGTCGTGAATCCACAAAGCAGAACTGAAACCCACCTGAGAGATGGGTGGCACCTTGGGTTTCTCATCTAGTCTCTGCCACCAAGAGGTGTCCCAAGCACTCCCCAGTGCTGTGCACTTACCGGAGATGACTCCTGTTACAGGACTGAGCTGGAGCTTCTCCCCTCAAGCTTTTGTTCTTCCCACTGGAAATCCTTTGGCAGATGCTCTCTTTGGGGCTACACAAAATTCCACCTGACCCACTGCACCATGTATTTTCCAACTCTACCATCAAAATTGTTGTTGTTGGGTTCCTGTGCATGCAACACACAGCTTGTCCTTTTAAAGAGCAGAATACTGACTCCTCACGCTTGCAGCATAAAAGCAGCTGACAAACAGCCATAGCCCTTCTATGCTCTAGCATGAGCCCTACATCCAACCTGCTGTGCTTGCAAGGTGTAACCCTGCCTCTCCGTTCCACCTGGAGCAGCGACCTCAGCACTTCCCGCACCAAGCCAACTCCTCACTGCCTCAGGGCTTCTTGTTTGCCAAGTAAACACAAGATTTCTTTTGCTGAAGTGTCTGACAGTCTAAGACTAAAAGAGCTCCACCTCACCTTCCGCTGATAGGTTTAACTGAGCTACAGGTTAAGCACCTTTATCAATTAGCTGGAGATGGCTTAGCTCATGAATGCCATTTTTGTCAACTCTTGTAAAGCACTGACCACTTTTAATCAGCTCCCAAATGCCTGGAATTACAAAGAAAAATGTCAGATGCTATACAATTTACCTAAAGAGTTGATAGAAAAATCATCTTTTTAACTCAAATCCAAGAAGATTCAGCAGGAAGTCAGTTTTGTTTTTCTTTTCTTAAGAAGAAAAAAATGATTACATCTTGCTTATAGCTGCAGTTTTTTCTACTGCATAATGCTACAATTGTACACATGAGCTTGATAATATGTTATCTGTCTCATCTGCCTCCATTCTCGAGTTTCCTACGCATATTTGCAAAAAAAATCCATATTAATGATGGGTCTGGTATCAAAAGAGACTCTCATCTCTTCATTTAAAACAGAGTTGTTGATTTGACTGTTGAAGTCAGTAGGGAAAAAAAAAAGGCATGTATTTTTCTTTTTTTTTTTTCCATCGTTTCTGGCACACCTCCTCCAGGCTGCCTTTCTGGAGCACAGGGTTTAGTGGCTTCACAGCCATCGCCTCCGTTACCTGTTCACAAATTGACCATTTGTGGTCTTCTGAGAGTCTCCCGGAGGCACGCTCCAGCTCCAGGACAATGGAGCCACAGCTCTTTAATGAAACATCACAACACTGCCAGAAAGAATGGGCCCCTTGTTGCCAAATGACTAATTTCTTTGCAAAGGCGTTCTGCTACACGAAAAACTATGAATGGCCAAGAGAAAGAGATGTTTAGTGGATTTGGGGGGTTTTAATTAAGGCTGTATCCACATAGAGAACTGTTACTGTGCTGCTCCAAACACTGTACTTCAAATCATTTGATTGAAACTCCATAGACTATTAGAAAAATGCAGAATTTTCCCAATTAACTCAGTTATTTCTTCACCAGATTCTGTCATCATTGCTCATTAAAAAGCGTTCTATTCCGTAGCTGTCCTATTGACTGATAAAGTACTATAGGATGTAGGAACCTGGCACAGTATGGCTTTTCCAGGCAAAAATACAATTGCTGGAATTCAATCATTTAATTTTAAACTCTTTTAGTAGGCTAAGTGTATTATCTATCAAAAAGATAATACCAGAAATAGTATACTATGACCACTGGAGACAGAAAATGACAGTGACATCAATCACGCTCAGGTTAGCAGCCATTAGAAACCATCGCAGGCAGCGCAGCTTTTGCTGGGCTCCCAGGGAACAAGATGAGGGGGAAATGTTAGAGGGGCACTCTGCAGACAGAAACGAGGCCTTACCTAGCAAAAGGTTTGAGCAGCAGCATAACTGTAACCCAGGTGACAGAGGTTACTTGTACCTGATTTGAATTCTGTTTATATATATTTTGGTAATTTTACTTTGGCCATAAAGAAGGTCTAGTGAAAGAAGGATTTGGCATCAAAATGGTGAAGTACACAAAATATTCTCTCCTAGAATGTAAATTCACCATTAATGTTCTTTGAAGTAATGCTTCACTCTAAAAATATGGATTCTTTTTTCCAAAGTTAATTTTTATTCTGATCTAGAACCAGCATAACCTATAACCACATAAAATGGATATTCCCACTCAAATTTCCTATGTGTCGCATTGCTGGGGAGACATCCCAAGCACCCCAACATAAGGAAGCACAAATCCAATGCTTGCAGTGAAGTAAAGGAAGGTAATGGTGACCCACAATTTGGTTTTCAGTGGAGGATCTCAGCAGGCATGCACCAAACTGCAAAGCAAGAAGCATGACCAGGCTGGGACAGAGCTACCAAAGCAATAGTGTAGATCCAGCAATACAGGATCTCGGTCTTCAATTCAACTTCTATATTCCTACAAGAGTTTCCAGGACAAGTTTCAAGCAAGACAGTCACAGCAGGTTGTATACAAAAATCATCGCCTTTGGAAAGAGAATGTCACTGAGAAAAGAGCAAGGCTGTGCCCAGCAAGGTCGAGAAGCCAGGTACAGCTGGTGGCACATGAAGTCTTTGTGAACTGCAGCAAACCAAACCAGGCATCTTTCTACAAGAGTGAAGAAACAAGAAAGGCAATTTCGTCATTCATCCCTAATCTCAGAGCACTTGCACCTTCATTAATCAGCACTGTATCCTCAGCAGAAGGCACACACCATTTCAGACTATTCACACCCCTCTGAAAATCCAGCCAGTTCGTGCTTCCTTGTCCAAAAATTGACATTTTGCTGGCAGTGACCTGTGAAAGAAGGGAAGCTACCCCTCTCTCAAGAAACACTTTCCAAAGAGAAATGCTACATAAAAATTGACATGATTTTATAAAAGCTGATGTTAAATTTACTATCAAGCAAATTTTAAGTAAATAAATCCTTTCTGTAGATGACAGTTGTGTGCTGCTGGACACAGCTGCCTTTGTGTTTTCTTTGGCAGACTTCTTATGAAATTTATTTAAAACGTATTTGGCAGTTCAAAGCTAAAAGAATAATAAAATTTATATTGGTTATGTGCTTCAAAGTGACATTCACACACTGTCCCTATCAGAGGCATCTGGCATGCCAGCAAAAGCAGTCTGATGTGCGTTGGCAGCCAAAGCACACTGCTTATGCCCACACTAGCATTGTTGGTTTATGTATGTGTGATCTCGTCTCTTTTCTTTTTTATTCTTTAATTAAGCCGAAGGATTTGTGCCCCATTTAGGAAGTGGTTAGCAGAAAGTCACTCACACCATCCCATATATTCTGCTGTAACCCTGGTTCTTGCCATGCCCCAACACACACATCTGTTCAGAGGGGCATAATAACAAAGAAACTCACCCATTTTAGCCACCGTTCAGGTTTTTATGGAATGAGAAGCCCTACGTGGACATACTGCTCATAGAAAATTCAGTAGCAGTTTCCCTGAATGTGGGCTGGAAACAAACACAGATAGGTTATTCAGGTAGTTTATCAAGTCCCCTTCTGGGAAACACCTGTACTCTGCTTATGGAAAAGCTGACTTGATTTTTCAAAACAAGAAAAAAAAACAAAAAAAAGCTGAAAATTAATTAGTTAGAGCAAAGTCACTTCAGAGCACATTAAAAGCTTCCTTTGTATATTTTTTTCGATTTTAAAATCCTGACGAGAGCTCAGTACAGATTTTGGAAGTTCGATATTCAGATGAACTAAGCAGCTCCGACAAACTGCTGCAGAACAATAATACCTTTCCTTAGTAAATAGATAACTCCTGGCAACGTTCAGGTTGCCCTGTGTGTGATAACAACATTCTGTATGTTTTAACATACAACTGTGCAGATTTGCCTCAATGTGTATGTTGTGTTAGAGTTAAAATTCATCGTTTAGGAGTCTACTTCCATGAAAGCTCCTGGGATCATGCATAGACCAAGGTCAACAAGAACAACACACAAAATTTATGTCCGCCAAAGCACACTGCAGCTTGCCTTCTTCTGTAATTTAGAGTCAAAATTTCTATCCTAACATTCCCTCCAGAGCTAAGGTCATAGAGTTTCTCCTTAAACATCCCAGTAGTTTCCCAAAAGGAAGACTGCAAACAAGCAGAAATCCCCCAGCAATCAGAAGGCCACCTAAAGATGCCACAGACACCGCTACAGCTGAGCAGCAAGATCTTGGCATTCACCCATATTTTAGTTCTGAATACTGCACAGGATGAAGCACGGTTTACTTCTAACAATTCTTTTCTTTAATGAAGCCATGCATTGGGTTTTCCCTAGCATAGTGTTTGTACTATCAGTCTGAACCAACAGGACTCCAACCCCATTGGACCCAAAACAGCAAAACGTCTTGGCATGTGCAGTGCTACCCAACTAATAGGATCTGTATGGAAGTTGTACACTTAAAAATTAAGCTGTCACTGCTAAAATGCTTGAGTGGATCGGAGCCAAAATATCCAGCAGTATAAAGCAAGCTTACTTTTTATTTAACACTTTCACATAAACAATTGTGAGTAGCTTTCAGAAGTTACGTATATTTCATACGGAGATACAGCTCTGTATGAAATATAATTTTCCATTATACCCCCTTTCTGCAGATACATTTACAGACTAAAACTCCCCACTAGGCAATGAAATTCTAGTACTTGGACTTCATCTTGGAAAATCTGGGTTAGAGAAGTAATGGATGATTTATGACAAGGAGCATGGAGTTTTAGGGGGAATTTCTTTGGCCTCTGAACTGCAATAATAACAGGAAATTTCAGGCATTTACACTCAAAAAGTCTTCCTCCAAATGGCGCTGCCATTAGCTAATTACCACCCACGATTCCGAGTTAACCCACTCTCTCCAAATGCGTCCCTTGGCTCAAGCAGCATGATGTTACGCTGGGAGAACACTTCAAGGACAGGTCACGAGGAAAACAGACTGCCCAACCTCAGCTGCTGGGAAAGGAGAGCCCCGGTGCTGCAGGGATGCGGAGGATGCTCCAAGGTGCTTACCCAGGTAAATCATCTCCCATTGGGCTCACACATCCACCTGCACGAATGCTCACGTGCCACATTAACCATGTATATACAACGCCGGGCTCTCAGCAGGTGAAAACCAGCATTCAGAAGGCGTTTCAACACCACCATCTCTCTGTCAATCCAATCAAAGTTAATAAACTGCTCTTCTTTCTGAGAGAAAGGACATCGTGGTCTCATTACATCCTCATTACTGATGGTAACGCACGCACGGAGGCAGGCGATCCAGCAGCTGTCCTGCTCAAGTTCACGAGTCACCACAGAAAATTAAGGTTTCAAGATTAAAAACCACGCAAGACCATTAGGAGATATCATAAATACATCAGTACAGCAGTAAGTATTATGCTTCCCTGTTCTTTTTAATTTTATCATCGTTCCTAAAAATGGTTAGACACAGAAACCAACATAAATAATCCATTACGACAATCATTTAAAGAAAACATTAACCACCGTGCCTCGTTGTTCTTAGGAAACCTCCGACAGGGTTTTTACGGGCATGTTTTTTTGTTTTTTTTTCTAATTTTTCCCCCAGCTTGTGTCACTGCTGCAGCCCCTCGCTCCACTCCCAGACAGCCCCAGGAACACGACGCCGATCTTCCTGTCCGGATGGCACTTCACGCTCGTTTTCCTCCTGCAGTTTTTATTGTGTGGCCTTTTCGTGGGACTTAATCCAGGGCTAAATAACGAGAGCTGGCAGCTGCTCTTTTTTTTATGCTCTGGACAAGAGCATAAATTTCATTTCATATTGACTTGATCTGTTACTTAATATTATGGCAATGCTATTTGGCAAATACTCAAGACTGAATTGTCACCGTACTTTCCTTCTTACAACTGAATTGATCCAGAATCATTAAACAAATACCAAGAGATTTTTTTTTACTAGCATTTTTTAAGACTACGTACTCACTAATCACCTGCTTTTGTTACAATGGATTCATAATTAAGCATTTTGCCCGCCCAGAAAATGCCAATACTTTTACAAGCTGCTTCTCAGCGTGAATCAAAGGAAGGATAGGATGTGATCGTTTTCAATGGGCCCCTTCATTTTCCAACTCCATGAAGTAACCTGTCTCACTTTTCCTCAGGCACCGAAATAGGCAGGAGCCATGAGCTCCTCGGTACTCATTCAGGAACCAGATCCCAAGCAGCACACAACAGCCCTGGACAGATTTCACAGAGCACACACTACCAGACTACTTACTCATTAAGCAACCAGCTGCTTTCACCACTTGAGTCACGATCCCCGAAGCAACCAGAGATTTGTTTTCCACTCTTCCTGCCATCGCCATCAGACGGAGCCAGGAGCCTCTCAGCTTCAGAAATCCTAACAAAGATTTTCTTTCCTCTCAGACACTAGGAGGAGACAGCAGAACCAAGAGAGAAGCTCAAATCCCACATCTTCCCCTGTGTCACTGTGTGACAAAGCAACAACTCGCGTCAGTAACCTGCAGAGTGACAAGTCACATCAGGACTCTCGTGGGGACGGATGATGCACGCTGGCAGCTCGTGGGACTGCCTTCTGCTTCCTGGGAGAGTTATTGTGTCTGACGCTGGCTGACAGAGTAACACTCACTCCTTTCCCACCTGAAATGAGTTATCTGCGTCTGCTTCGTCTGGCTACCTCCCGTGGCTCCCAAGGCTCCTGACGAGGGATTTGGCACCAAGCAGACTCCGTGCACACGCTGGGCAGGACCACTTCCAGCATCACAGCACCGCAGAGATGACGCCACTGAGACTACTAACAGCCCACGTAAGGAACTGAGGTTAATTGCAGCTCTCCCTAAACGCAGCACCTAGGGGTTACTTAAGGGATCAAACACCACAGAAACCACTGCAGCCCTCACTGTGCTAGAGCCCAGGTGAGGACGACCTCTCCCCTGACCCAAGAAATACACTGGAGGTCCTTCTCCTCAGGCATCAGCCTCCACGTTGACTCCACGATGGCATTCCTCACCTCCTCTAGAGATGCTCCCAAGCTCATTCCCAGCTCCGGTGCAAACACAAGCACAGATCCACACCCTGTGGCAGAGCGTGGCTGATGGTGCAGGGACGAGGGCAGGTCGCCACCACGAGTCCGAGACTCCTGGCTGGGGAAGCCACCAGATCAGGAGGTGCAAGGCTCTGGGAAGCACAGGGGAGAAACAGAAGGCAAGAGGCAGAGGGGAAAACAGCCCTGCTACCAGCGGCCACAAACCGCAGGTGGTCCCATGAACAGAAGGGAGCAGCACGCTGCTCCTAGCAGGCACGGAGGAAAGGCAACGCAGGATGTTGCACTCTTACCCAACAAAACCAGGGCCAACTGCTGGAATTTTCTCCTCTTTTACACGTTTTACAACTAAGAGAAAGAAAACGCATCGGATTCATCTGCATGCCGTGAGTACGCTACGACTGCATCAATACCAAACCACCATAAATCTGAAATAACCCCCTGGCTAAATGTATTCACCTACTGTCTCAATATAGCAATGAATTTGGCCATTGTGCTTTGTGATGATGCATATTTTTTTCCCAAAAATATTCAACCTGGCTTTAAAGAAATCAATTAGAAATATTATTTGGCACATCAGTAAAACTGAGAGAAACAATGCTCCCTTAATATTCATAAAGGGATCTTCTGCAGACAACATGGGGGAACACTATTTTCACTGTGTAAGAATAATTCTACTTCACTGAGCTAGGCATCTCAGCACACATGCAATTATCATCAGTTTTTACATAATGACAGTACAACTACCTGACACTTTATGGGCTTCAGACTCACTCCAGGAGAATCCGTAAACATTTCTTGTGAAATTTTTGACTCCATCAACTTTACCAAGCTCAAAAAAATCCCAAACACACCACATAGCACCTGTGGGACATGTTCATTAACACCAAGAGCAGCCAAAACCAGAATGAAAACGTAGATGTGCTTCTCCTTGTGCAGAGAATCTGTAAGGGTCCAAAGCAGCTAATCTAGAAAGAGAAGATGGAAGACTTATCTCCCTGCTTCGGTTGAGATCTAGAATCACCCCCTATCCACTTCCACATGCTACAGAAATTGAGTGGATAGCGAAGAGTATTCCAAAACGCCTTACTGACAAATGCTTCCTAAATCATCACGCAAGACCTGTGCCACATCTTGTGCCGACGGAGAAAACGCGCCGGCTGCTGGTGTGACACAACTGGCAGAGGAGCAGCAGCACCTGTAGACACTACAGGGCCTTCAGGATTTGGAGCCCTCACTGCGAAAGTACCCACCAGGCTGCACCTCTGCCCCTGAAATGCCAGCTCCTCAAACGCTGCTCTGACTTCTGCACTCCTCCAGCTGTCCTCAGATGCTCCCGCACGCCGAAGCACACCGATGTCCATGGAAAATTTCCCTGCGGGATCTGGCAGCAGCGTAACTGCTAAATGAGCAGCAATCAAGTAGTTCACCCAATCAGTTCTCTAATTCACCACAACTGCTATAAATACCACCCATTATTACCGACTGTAGCTTTTAGGGGAAAAATAGATGCAAACTTCCCGCAGTATCTAATCTATGTGAAAATTATACAGAACATTACATTAAAATCTAAGTAAACACTTTGGCATACTCCTGATGTATGTGCATAGATTACTTGGGCGTACTTCTGGGATAAGCACCATTTGATGTTCAGATTATTGGCGGATATTTAAAGTTGATTACCCTAGAGGTAAGATATAATTGGTAAACAAGGAACATATAGAGAACAACAACAACACAACTACAAGTTGTATCTATTTCACAATTTATTCTTACACTCGGGACAAGAGTTCAGTAGAGATGCTATTTTTTTTCCCCTTTTATCTAATGAAATGAAGTTCACTGAGCAACACGGTGCAATTGTTGTCTCCTCTGCGCCCTCTTCCTTCCAGGCTCCTGCCTCCCATCACTGCAAGGAGCTGACAAATTGCTGTTGATTGGGTTTCCCACCCATGACCTGCACTAACACATGGAGCAGCGCTGGGCTGTCAGCCGTTGGCTGCCTCTCCCCATGCACAGCAGCTCCGTTTTGCCTGGGTATTATCACATGGGTAATAATGAAAGCTACATGAATGCAAATAAATCACAGTGGGAACCTCCAAGATCTGACAGAAGGCGTTGAAGCAGCAGCCTGAGCCCTCCTCCCATAAAGACAGAGGGACTCCAGAGCTCAGACCGAGGAGGCAATGAGGCACGCAGGGAGAAGAAACAGCTCCACTTAAATCCAGCCGTAGGAGAGAGCCTGGCTAAAGACCACTTCAGCATTAATGCAAGTCCAGATGCAGCTGTGAAGTACAAAACTTCATTCAGTTAGGCCATCACATTAGCAAGCAAGCAGGAAAAAGCACCATAAACCGAAGGAGCATGGAAAAAAATAAAATACAGTGCTGAGATCCAGAAAGCACGGTTCAAGGACACAGCAGCAAGAACAAAGCAGTTTGCAACCCTATACCCATTGCTTTCTTAACGTTAACACACTCAGCACCTGAATTGCTTTTAAAGACCTTGCACATCTCC
Organism: Anas acuta; assembly: GCF_963932015.1. Taxonomy (NCBI): domain Eukaryota; kingdom Metazoa; phylum Chordata; class Aves; order Anseriformes; family Anatidae; genus Anas; species Anas acuta. The sequence goes on from NC_088985.1 coordinate 3,149,091, forward strand.
GCGAACACCCCAGGCTGCAGCACTCCTGCCTTGGGGGCCAGCTGCCTGCTCCCAAATCCCCCCACCCAGTTTCCTTGCACAGTGACTGCTGTCCCCTGGGAGCAGCTTCCACTGCAGGAAAATACTGTCCATGTAGTTTGCCAAGTGCTTTTAGCACAAAGTCACTAAAAAAAACTCCTGTCTGAGACTGTGGGCAGGGCAAGGTTTCCCACCACAAGTTCAGGATGCTGACCTTGAAGATGAAAAACACCTCTGGAGGCAGGGGCAGTGCAGCTTGCCATGCAGAGCCCAGTTATAGAAACAAGAACACAAACTTTGCAGTTTTATATGCAAAGCAAGGAATATGAATGCAACAGCAATGAGAAAGGAGAGGCTAGCTAGGCGGAAAAAGAAAATAGAAAAGATTTCTTCAATCACTTTACGTAAGATAGGATGTAAAACGGGAACAAGAGTATTCTACTTGGGACCTAAATACGAGATTTCACAACTTTGAGAACCTCACACGTGCTTTTGGCTCCTCATTATTTTGATTTCACAAGGTGTATCATAAAATCGTTACGTGCTTTACTACCAGGAAAGTAAAAATGGAAAACTGCTTTTAGTAAGCATTCATTCATTCCTTGCGTTTTAGTGGTAACAAGCACGTCTGCCATCTGTCTTAAAATAATAGAATTTAATAGTGCTATTCTAATACAGCATTAGAAACACAGGCACGTTTCTTGCTTTTCAAGGCAGCACTAGGAGCTCTCCTCAAGGCAACAAGTATTCCTAAAAAAACAGCAAACACTTCAGTGAGAGGGATTTGGCATTGAGACACGAAAATCCTAAAAACACTTAGTGCCGCTGCGGCTTAACTTGGCCAGGTGCGATTTCTAAATTGTCCATAGAAGAGGCATAAAAAATCCTACTGTAACACAGCTTTGCCAGTAGCTCATAATTTCAAAGAATTTGAAATATACAGAAGGCTTTTGAGAAATATGGAGAGCTTCTTCAATATCCTCTGATAAGTATGAGGCACAGATAATGGAAAGCAATGTAATCCAAAAAGCCCTGTTATGCCACCAGAGCGTAAGGAGAGTTATCTGCCTGGAAAGATTAGGAAAAAAAGCTGAAAAAAAAAAAAAAGGAAAAAAATGTCTGTATCATGAAAGAACAATTTGCTGATGCATTGCAAGTACTGAAAAATGTAGGATCTACTTAACTGTGTTGGCAGATCTCAGGGTTGCTGAATTCGAAGTGGCGTGCACCAACCATGACGTTATGGACACGTAAAGGCAGGATTTGGAAGTGACCACCCAACACGAAGTACCAGCCAGAAATGTGCAGCCCTGCTCACAACCCTTTATACAAACCCAGGGCTACAGAGCAAAGGAAAGCGGTGCTCTGCCTACATAAAAGAGAAGGAGTGCCCTAAGGAAGGAGCCAGAAGCCTTCCGAAATGCTGTTCCAGTCACTGCTTCTTGCTCTCCCACTTAGGAACCGCTCCGACTGTCTCTGCCGCTGCCCTGCTGAAAGGGATTTCTGTTGTTACAGTGTGGGATCAATGAGCATTGCTCATTCCCAGTCTCACACTCAGTTAAGCACTAGTTATATAAAGCCCTTTTTTTCTCCCTAAGAACAAGCTTTAGGGGATCTGAGCCGTTATTGCCTATTCTCGTGGGCTCTTATAAACAAAGCATCTTTCCTTTTTGAGAAAAGAACCCTCGTGTTGGGAGCAGTAAAAACCAGGCACCGGTTACATCACTGTGCCTACAATAATGCAATCGTAATGGCATTTTGCTTGACACTTTAGAACATAAAAATTTTACTGGTAGAAGGGAGAGAGGTTTTCATAGAATAATAAGTGCTACAATCCTAAAATAATCACTCCACTTGAATACACCTTCAAAACACATACCACTTTGTTATTACTGGTATAAAGGGAGTTTTCTTTCCCTGCGCTAGATGAAAACATCAGGTGTTCAGAGACACGGGGCTTTTTAGTTTTCTCCATTCAGGCCCACTTTCAACCCAGCCACAACATACTCCATTATCTGTTCCACGCTAATTGGCAACAAAAGAAAAACAGCTATTTTAAGACAAAGCCTCCTTTTATGTAAAACAAGATAAACTGTCATGGGCAACATAAATTTCTCAAAGGACGAAAATGAAAAGGAAGGAAGACCACAAGTTGAGAAAAAATACCTTATATTCTGAGTATTGGAGAAGAGGCAGATTTCCACAGCATGCACAAAGAGGTATATTGGTGATCACTGCCCCTTCATCTAGTTCCCTGCGACAAATGGTCCCCCACACAGATGAAGATTCATTATATTACTAGGATTTTTTTTTGAACTTTGTGTTTCACCGAAGCATTAAATGGAGAACAAACCAGATCTGCCAAGCGGTGCCAAACTGGAATATGTTCATCTTTAGTGGAGCAAATGTTAACTAATATTTTCAATTAACTTGCTAAACCCCAGCAGTTTGGGAGTGCTGGCTCTTCCCTGGGCTTGGCTGCTCTGCGGCAGCAAACAGAAGGCTGGGCTGGCAGGAGGAAAAAAAGCATCCATCTCTTCTGTTAGGATCCAGCACACTGCTTCGGGAGCAGTGCTCTGGATAGCTGGAAGATGGAGAGCCTCGGTGCTAGGTGAGACACCAACAAATGACTGTTCTAGTTACAGGGAAAAAAAGGTCCTGTTAACATGAATATATCCTACAGCAATGCATGGAAATACAGGAAAGTGGGTGTCCCAGCACAGCACACTGCAGTCCTCAGTAAGGAGTACAAACCTGAGGCAGGGCAACGAGGCTGACAGCCCGAAATCACAGGGTAATCACTAACTCATGCATGCACCAAGGAGAAGCGCACAGTCCTGCCCCTGGGGAGGAACAGCCCCAGGCACCAGGAGAGGCTGGAAAGCAGCTGGGCAGCTCAGGCCCTGGGGTCTTGGTGGGCACCGAGTGGAGCACAAGCCAGCAGCATCCCCTGGCTGCCAAGAAGGCAACAAGAGAAGAGGAGGCACAGGGGGATCTCAGCAATGTCCACATGAACACCTGAGGATGCAAGGAGGATGGAACCAGGCTCTTGGTGGTAGTGCCCAGTGCCAGGACAAGAGGCAGGGGGCACAAACCGGCTCCCAGGAGGTTCTGTACAAATATCAGGTGTGTATCACAGCACTTCTGTGACACAGGTTGCACAGGGAGGTTGTGGAGTCTCCTCCTTGGAGATCTTCAAAACCCATCTGGACAGGGTGCTCCATGATGACCTCCAGAGGTGCCTTCCAACCTCAGCCATTCTGTGATAACTCACTGCTGCTGCTCAGTTTGGGGCTTTCTGTTCACTGGGTCTCAACTCCATACTTCCAAGACACAGCAGCATAAGAATTAATTTCAAAGTGAAGAACCTAACATTTTCCAAGTTCTTACAGACCACGTGTCTAGTGACAGATAAAACACTTCAAGCAACAGGAAAAAAAAAAAGCTATACAAACCCATTCAATAATTCCTTAAATGCTGTTCTGTTCCCATTAGCATCCAAAAGCAGAGGGGCCAGGCAGTTTAGCACACACAGGAATATCAGAAGCACTCACCCATGCGCTATTATCAATCAATATCCACTGGCATTCATGATGCCAAAGAGGCTGCTTAAGTGACCATTCATCAAAAATAATTCAGAAAATGAGGAGAAGAGAAAAGTGCCATTTTAAAGATAAATACTATTTATTGCTTCGGTTTAAAGGTTGTGTTATTTTGGTAATGCTGCTTGTGAAGGTAGCTTTACGTGCTACAGCACAAAGTTAATAGCTATGAAAACAGACAGGCAGTTCAATCAAGAGTCAATTTCCCTTCACATTCATTAACTGAAAGAAGCAGTTAATGTTCCACAAGTGATGAAAAATTAGGATACCAGCCTTCAGAGACCTGCTCCAACCTTCCTGTGCAATACGCCCAACCATCCCTCTGACCCTCAGGAACTTAGCACACACTTCACTTTCCCTACACATCTCCTGAACTCCCTCCATGCAACCAGTTTTCTCGCCTTCCTCTAACATCCAGAAATGATTACTGTTCAGAAGGTGGCATAAAGTGTGGCTGGTTCACGTATGGAATGGTCAGACCCAGGTCAAATAAAGCAGGTTAACTCTTGAGCCCACACGGCAGTTCCTCTCACTGGAGATAATCATTCAAGTATGTTTTCTACAGCCAGCCACAATTTTCCTTTGCAGTATGTAAATGGGCCTTGAGACTCTATGTCCTTGGGTCAAAACGTATCAGAAATAGATGACAGGGTCAAGAATTACTGAAGAGATGCTGACAAACAGTAAGGAAAAAAGGCAGTTAAGCCTGCAGGAAGAAACCTGGCTGAAAATGCTGTAAGTGCCACGGCCAGTGACTTGGTTTGTGCCACAGCACAGCAGGGAAGTACAGGCTGTACACTGACCAACCTCAGGCAGGTGTTTTTCAAGCTCCTTCCTTTTACACTATGCACTGACATCAATAAGGCTGAGTGCCCCAGGAACGTAGGAAGGAGGCAGTCCTGTGCTCGCTGCCAAAGCGCAGTAATCGGAAACTGGAGGATGTCAGTGATGTCTTCACTTGCTACTGCAGAAAAGAATCAAGAGCATAAATTTGAGTATTCATAGCTTTTGAACTACCAGCGTACCGTGCAGACACATAACGCAAAGGCTTTGTTCCTCAGGAGCTGAGGAGGCCGTTCCAACAAACACAAACAGGTTTTCAGATGTGCTTCGAGCGCACACGCTCTCCTTGTTCCACGACGCTGTGGCACGGCACAACAGCCGGGTGCCTCTGTAAGGCACTCGAACTGGAAGAGCAGGGGAGGGCTGTGTTAGACGAAATCAGCCTTCCGCACATGAGCTTTTCTGGCACGCTGTGTACCTGACATGTGTCAGCAAACTGTTTACAAAAATATCATTAACGCTGCGAAGGCACCAAGAGCACTCGCTCCTCCTCAGGGCTCCACAGACAGCTGACACGTTCCTAAGCCAAGCGCGTTGTAGGAGCTGCATCCACACCACAACACAGCACGTTTATCAGCAGGTCATCAAGAAACAAGGTCAGCGACCACGTGGATCTCCACACTCTTTGTGGTGTCCAATCGGGGTGGCCAGGAAGCACCCACTGCCTGAAGCGCCGAGAGGAGTTCGGACGGGTTCGGTCGGCACCGGCTTCCGCAGCCAACGCACGTCACACGAGGAGATGCAACCCCACCACGCTGATTGTTCATTCTCTCGGTGAATGAATTATATATCAAATGAGCCTCGCAGTTGGCACTTACCAACAGCTGCTTTTCTTTCCTGAGCAGCTGGCAGACAAAGCGTACCCTGCCGTAATTCACAGCCCCGTTAAAGCCACTGGTGCCGCTGCGTGATGAAAGCTCAATCTGGGCTCCTCAGTAGCTGTTTTAGCAGCTCCTGTGCCACAAGCACTGTCCTCTCCGCCACCCTTTTAAGACCAATTAGCATGGCAGGTGACCCAGTTGTACAGAAAATAAAGCTCAGCAACTAGCACTTGAAGCTGTCTGTCCCTGCGGCACCGCTGCTTGTCGAACCTCTGGGTCACCCCTCTGAACCCAGAGCTCGAGTTTGCTCTGCGCCCCGAGCACATCAGTCAGTCACCCTTCCCATCCTTCCCTTCATTTACAGAGAGGGGATAACAGCCCCAGCTACACCAACCGCACAGCAGTGTTGAAAGGATTAATTAGCTAATATCTGTACAGTCTTAAGCATGCAGAACATCACAGATGCAGAGTGTAATTACTGTTATTAGGGGAGTCATTTCTTTGACTCACTGGGACAACAGACATTTTATCTGTCATTTTTTTAATGGCACAGAAGTCTACCATCAAATAACCTCCATTAAAAAGAAACTTCAGTCACATGGCATAAGCAATCCAGCCCAAGGATTACCTTTTGCTAGCATCTATTATTTCAAATTAGTGGGCTGCTGATACCCGTGAAGCCTTAAAGCTAGCCAAAAATGAGACAAAAAAGATACTGATGCACTTGGTAAGCAGACTGCCCTCCTAGAAGCTATGCTCAAAAGTAAACTACGCTTGGTCAGCTTTCCCTGGCTGCTAGCAATGTCAGTAATGGCTTCAGCTGCTGAACAAAGCTGTGCAATAGAGAACAGCTCCAGACCTACTCACCTGACAGCCTCCCCTTCTCCTCAGGGCATACTGACACGGCTGGGGTCAGCAGGGGTACTTGAGCATCAGCTGCAGTACACCCATCAAATGTTTTGCAGAATGCCATAAAACTTACTATTTCTCTTCTTCTGGTACATCACGTCTATAGCCTAACAGCTTGGAGACCACCTGTAATGCTCAACTGCTTCCCTAAAACAAACCAGTGGTTAGGAGAAAATCACCATGGACAAACAGAGATCATAATCAGCGCAGACTCAGAAGTACAATAACCTAAACTGAAAGAAAACGATGAGGATTGGGCTTTGGTGCAGCATCTGGAGGAAAACCAAGCTCAGAGGAGCACCATAAAGCTGCAAACTGTACTTGTGTATGTCTGCCCAGTACGGTGCTACCTCAAGGTCTGTATCCCACAGCGAGAGTAAGGGGCAAGTCCAGGATGTCGGTTTTCTTTCTCTATGGCAGACCTCGCTGTTTTCCATTGAAATTTAGGTCATCGCAGATGCAAGCCTCCTGAACACCCTGTAAGTAGCAATCACAGTTTAAAGCAGTGCTAACCCTAGGAAATACAGCACCTACAGGCACTGAAGGTCATGGTACGTTCTTTCTCTCATAGATTTGCCATTGGGTTTACCTTGCCTTTTTTTTTTCTTTAATTCCTTAAGAAAAGGATAGTAACAGAAATACTCAAAAATAACACTGCCACACTAGGCACGTACCTGCCTAAGTTGGGCACGGCTGCTGATGCCAATTATCATCCAACTGCATAGAAGCCTATGAGGTTGACGGAGTGACAGGGGTTATAAGGGAATCTCCAAGGCATGGAGATTCACAAAACTTCACTTCCCCAGGACATGTGCAGCACACCAAGTAACGCTGCACTCTCAGCAATTCTAGCTGAAAGCCCACCAGCACTGGGGACAGCCAGCTGGGATCACTGAAGCCAGCTCTGACGGGAACACTGTGGAGCTGGGTGGGAAAGCACAGAGTTGTTCTCGCAGATTCTTGCTTTCACCAATCTGTCACCCACAGAAAGCTGTTCCCGCAGTCAGTCACAGCTGAACGTCTAACCTTCGTGATTAGCTAGCATTAGCAAACCCAAATCAATGGCCTGATTGCAGACTTGCCAAGCAAAAATGCAATATGCATGCATTATAGTGATTAGACAGCTTCCAACTTCATTATCTCTTCTAGAGATAAAGCATTACCTTAGAAGTGACGTGTATACTTCAAATAGTTTGGAAACTTGTATCTCATTTCAATCCCCCCCAAGGAAGACCAGATGACGATTACCAGAAGACACGGTGAGGCAAAGCCTGTCGTCACAGCCCCTGGAGCAGCACTGACCATGCCATCACAAGCCCACTTTTCGAGCCAGAATTCAGAGGAGCCGGACGCCAAAGCCCATTGTATCGTGTACTCCATCTGCAGGGAGATGCTGAATGGCCACGTGGGAACGCACAGCACAGCTACAGCACAAGCAGTATTTGCAGCTAAAGCACCGAAGGTTTTTGGAGCTAAAAGCAGTTTTCGTGGACAGAAAATTGTTATTCTTACTCACCACTTGCGAGGTGAAAATTAGCAGTTAGACACAACTCCTACCACTGCTCGGTTGTTTAGGTGAAACCTCTGGCTTTTACTTTATGTAAAACCTCAAAGGTTTTACAACCTCAAACTGCTGAATCTCTGCCGTCTGAACATTAACCTCCATTTTACCAAACCACTATACTTACATTTTTAATGACAGTCTTTCCATGTGTCCTCCTTAAACTGATGTTCCACAAAAGCCAGGGAGATCCTACACATACCCTACAGCAGGCATTCCATCATACAACCAGCCCCTTGCCTATGTGCAACCCTAAAACTCCTATGGAGTTGTGTCTTCAGTAGCTAACACGACAGCTGCAAAGCTTAAATAATTTAAACTACGTGAATGGCTTTGTATTTAACAAGGAGAAAACCAAGCACTCTCCCATATCTTAAACAGCAATAGCCACAGCAGGCAAACAGGGAACTACAGGCTCGCTGTATGGTCTGTTACAGACAATAATTTGGTGCTTAATACAAAGGAGACCAGTGCAGGGAACACCCTGTACTTCCACACCTACACATGTTGCTGAACAACATTTTTTTTTTAACAGAACCCAGAAGCCTGAGTTGTAGTCCTACTACTCATTTATGCCTACCTATAAATAAAAGATTGAAATGTAGTTGGTTCCAATTAGGTGTCATTATGCTGCTGTATATTATGGTTTTATTCATTACTGTTAATGAACTAAAGTGATATCAGGTATCAATAATTACAGTGCCTGCAAAATGGTAACAAAAAACTTCCACAGGAAGACGACAATTCAAGCTAATAAATCCCGACCAAATTCCCCTTCTCAAACAAAGTACCAAATAAGTGCTGCTTGGTAGATTTAAATCACGAGCCTTATGAAATCTTTCTTAATATTTACAAGCAAAGGCACAGGAGAGAGCAGACAGCAATGTGTACAGCTCCTGTCCTACTTAGAGGCTCTGGCAGGCAGCCCCGGTAGCTGACACCATATAACACTGCCATAGGTTACCAGCCTAGCTAAAAAGCACCTTTGTACAAACCAAACCTACCTTAGATGCCTGTGCAATCATGTGCAATTAGGTCAGTGCAGTTAGACTGAAGAAACTGTGCCGCACCACCTTCGGGGTGAAATCTTCTCCCATCGCATTCAATCTGATTGTCTCTAGTTGAAACCTTTGGTCAACACCGATTTTGTCTGACCCAACCCAAACCGATTTGCTTCCATCCTCTAAGTGCCCCCCACGCAATCCAGTACCTACAATGAAGCCCAGTACACAACTAACACGTCGCTTCCCTTATCCTCTGTCACATCTGGAAAGCTTTGGACTGGTCTCTCGTTTCACATCACCTGGCACACAGACACAGAGCAAAGCACTGAACACAAATCTGTGTTTTTCTGCCTCACTATGTGAAAAATTTTGAAAAAACTGCAACTGTAACTTGTTCAAACTGACAAAGTGCCTACCTCCAAAAACATCTTTTGTATCATAGTTGAGGTTACCTTTGTAGTAAACTCAACAAGTTGAGGGGTTGTTTCATTTTTTTCCATGCTTTTGAGTAAAACTTACTGCATATGCAGATGAGCCTTCAGTACTTCTATGGAAACAGATTGCTTTTTTTTTTTTTTTAAATAACTGAAGACCACTTGTATTGACCTTACTGTAGCTGAACATTTCAAACCTCAATTGTTAGAGGTCAAAATACCTATATTTACATAGGAATATTTCTGATAAATTTTTCAAACATATGAACATGAACTTAAGGATGCTGTTTTTAGTACAGATCCCTCAAAGTCCAAAACAAAGTAAAAAGCAATTTTTTTTTTTTATAGTCCTATGCCTCTTCCTACGTCTGTATATGAAAAATAGTATAGGCTACTAGACAAAAAAGACACACATACTCTTGCTTTTCAAGTAAAAGCTTTTTCACCTTTACTACAAAGCATATTCAAAAAGCACTCATACAACACATACTTTATGTCAACCGGCAAACTCTTAAAATCCCTCTCTCTTTAGGAAGTGGTAGTCAATGGCTGATTAAAGAAACAGATCCATCTAGTGGTAACACTAGCTTTATGCTAATGCCTGTGTCAAGCAGGAGCAGGGAGGCCTGGCGGCTCGACAAAGAGGCTCTATTATTCCACCAGAGACCAGTGGTGATGAAATTTTTGCTTTAAGTCAAGTAGGGAGAACTTCTCCTCTCATGAGGGTGTTGAATGAGGGTTTTGAAGTAATTTGATTTATTAAATACTAGTACTTACAGTCTTTAGAAATGACAGCACCTTCCTACCCAAACTTACCAGTCAATACCAGATTGGTGCTGAAAAAGTTCAAATACCTGGGGAAAGGGAACAGCTGGCATACTCTTCAGAAATTGTAATGTGAATTCAAAATATCCTTAACTACTTCGAAAGCTAGATTTGTTTATCATAATGACTTACATTACCTTGACAATTTTCAGTTCTGAGCAACTGTATGCTTTGCTCCGTTGGTCTAGAGCTGTTGGATGTGACATTGCTGAGCAAGAACGGTACCAGGGGATTCAAACAAAAAAACAAACAACAATGTGCCAACAAATGAAACCCACGCAATTTTAGGCCTGTCAGAACATTCCTGGTAAATAGTATAGAAAAACTAATAGGGGCTCATCTAAAAAGGAATTGAAAATGACAGCAGAATTAGCATCACTGGTCATAATTTCACGGTAAATAGATCATGTCAAAATAAACAGTTATGCAGTTTTTCAGAAGCAAAACCTCAGACTAGGTTGGTTACTTGGCACCTCAGGCCACCTCCACTGGAAAACAAAAGCAAGGTGAGGACGTACCAAAGAGATTAAGCACCACCAGCATACTGCTGTAAAGGAGGACTGAGATGCACACGTTGTTCCAGGGAACCCGTTTCCCACCTAGACCTACCCAATCTCTCCTCCATCCCAAACCTGGCCAAGGCAGGGAAGAAAACACAACATTATCGATGAGGAGGTTTACAGATAACACATAAACAGACTATGGGAAAACACTAGGGAGCTAAGTAAACAAAGCGGCCTACTGCTTCTGCTGGGCTCAGGTGAACACCAAGTATGTTGGTAAACAGCCAGCTGAGCAGATCTACCCTGATCTTTAGATACATTACAAATATTTACATTTTATATTACAAATACATATAGAGAGAGATTTATGAAAGGTAAAAAATATGGAGAGGGCAGTTGAGCAGCAGCAGCCAGCTCCCAAAGGTAACTAGCTCAGTTCTGAAATGCCCCACAGACCCAGAAGCAGAGAGCAAAAAGGAACTGGGAAGACGTGGAAAGGAAGGCAACAGAAGGGGAGCAGGGCAGCAAACAAAGCAGCCAGCAGTGGCTTCGATCCAGGGGAAGAACCAGAGGAAAGACCTTGCTACAAATCCTTACCCCCACACACAACCCTTTCTCCCAGTCTCCATCCTCAAGGAGAACCCTTCTTCCTCCCAAAGGAAACGAGCACATGTGGTCATTCCTCAGAGAGCAGAAGCAGAGGAACAATCCCCTCACGACCCTAAGGCCTGTTCATGAAGCCCACTCTCACCAAAAACACACACACACATACACCCCCTTCTTCCATTGAGCAGTACGAAATTTACTATTTAATGCTTTGCTGTGAATTCCAACTCTAACATTGCCTGGCACTGTCAAAACCAAGAAAAAGCACCCAGATCCTTGCCTGATGACATTGATGGTCAGCAGCAGAAGCTGTGTCCTAGAGGAGCAGCATTTCCACTCCCACCCCAGCCTTTGGAGCTTTGGCTCCTGGAGCTCAAGCCCAGAGCCCCAGCAGCAGGGAAGGCACTGTGGCAGGGCTGCGCAGCCACCAACTCGTCACAACCAAACACAGGGGCACTTATTTAGGAGCCCAGGCCTGGCTGCAGCAATAGTTTGGATCTCCCCAGTCTGTACCATCCATGCATTCAGCAAAGTCCTCTGATTTGATGCAATGAATATGCCTGACACGCATAAGATATATGAACTCAAGTCACAAATTAGTAGCCAGGTCAAGAAGTCCCCTTTTTATATCTCTTTGGAGGCCGTGAAATTACAAATGTAGTGTCTTCTGGATGAACCCTCGCTCAACAGGGAGCTTGCTTGAAAAGATTCAGCCGCCCCATGACAGCTCGTCCCTAGGCAAAGGAAAGTAAGGAACCCAGTCCCGACCCCAGAGCGCTCTTCCAGTCCCTAGAATTTCCTAGAAATGTAAAGAGCCTACAGGGAAGTCATCTGGGAGTGCTGAGAGAAAGGCTCCCATCAAAAGCTGTCCGACGGATGATTTGTCTGCTACAGAAATTGTCCAGTGCAGTCCTGGAGATAAATTAACTACTCAAATGGTGCCCAAAGGAAAACAGAAATGGAATTGAGCAACTGAAGCTGGAAGAAGGATCACGACCACGCTTCTTATTGAAGATGGATACTCCTAACATCCACTAGTGAAACCTAATGCCCAAATGGCCATTTCTGTCCTTTTTTTCTCTCAATTAAAGTGGTGCAAGGCACCAACACTAGGGTTAGCAAAGCAGCATTTATTTATATGCAGCTAATGCTCATCATGCAAAACAAGTTGGAACCTCAGTGCTGGACCAGTTCTTTAAAGAAATTAGAAACTGAAGCTACTAACCTATGCTACGGTAGCTGTGGTATTGAAGCTGGTTTTGAATCTAATTTATAAGCACAGTTTATAACAATAGCAATGGAGGAGTGGCATCTACTATTGTATTTACATGTGGCACGTGTAAACATAATTCATGTGTTGTCTTCTGTGCTAAGGGATGCACAACCATGGAGAGGGGCATTGGGCCATTATGCAGACAAATAAGCACTTAGCATTCAAATTACAGCTCTCAAGGACTAAACTAAAATCAGTTTCATTAGAATATGACTTAAAATTTCTCTGAAAGGACAACCTTTTAATGCAGACGTTTAATAGGTAAGAGGAAAAAAAATGAAAAAAAAAAAACACACATTACTCTCCCCAGTATTTCATAAGATGCAATCCATGGAGGAACTGGATGAATGCTGTAGCAGGAAAAAAGTAAGAAAAACTCAAGTAGCATGATAACAAAAATACGACGTTAGTATGTGACGTCAATACAAACTTTATCATACCTACAATTACGTAAGAGTTAAATGAAAACTGGATTTAACATCCCTGTGAGGCTCCACTGGGACTCCTGCACAGCTGTGGAACTAAGATGCTGGGCCTAATTCAAATCAAAAGCCAAAGAACATAAGTGACAATAAAGCACAACCTCATAATTCAGCATGGGAACAGCAGAGCTGCAAAAAGGAAAGTGTTGAGCTGCAAACTGATTGACACAAGCTGGTAAAAAGCACTTCTGGGTCACTCGCCTCCTGCTTCAGGAGTTTTGAAGCACACTTACCATCTGACTGCAACCATTCACGTACGGGGCCTCTAAGTGGCTCCAGGGCTAATTATGCAGCATCAGCTCAAGTGCCTGTAACACAAGGTTGTGAAAACTGAATGCATAAAACCAGCAACAGGGGGATGATGAAGGTCATCTGCACCTGAGGGACGACTGCAGGCTGTGGCAGGCACAACCCACCAGCACTGTCACCCTGGGTCAGGGCTTCCAGGCACCGTCCGACCTCCAGAGCCCAAGCACAGTGCACGGCGTAAGGCAGGGGGCAAAGCAAGTTGCTCTGGAAGCTACGCTGCTACTGTATACATTTTATGTGCATTTATATGTACTGTAATGCTTAAGTCTTTCCACACACACAGGGGTTAAGTCAGGTGGAGTGTGGGCACAGGGAAGAGCTGCTTTCAGTCATTCCTTCTGTCATCCTCTTGCCTATACAGCAGCCTCTGCTGTGCTTATGTATTCAATAAACAGACTTTGATTCATTCTCTTGGGTATGGAAGGTTGCTTTGTAAAGGCTGAGAGCTCCAGTCACAAAGGTGACAACATAGCAGATGAAAAGATTATTTTTTAACATACTGATCAATTATTATACAGCATTTACTGATTTATAGTAACTTAAAATACTGTATTTGATATCTTGATAAGCTGCAGAAGCAGGTTCAAGCAGAAACCAGGCAGTGTGTTTTTTCTTCAGATGAGCAGAGGGATCACTTTTATTATCCTCTGTGTTTACGCACAGCAAGATAATAAAGAGATGGTACTGATGTGCTGACTGTCTTTCCTCTGCTACTGAGCTGACATCCACATTTAATGTGAAACCTGGAGACGTAAACCAGCACGCAGCAAGGTGATGTATTTGTAAGGAATCTGGATGTGAAAGCAAACGTTGCCCTTTCAGAAACAGGCCAAGAGTAAGCATAGCATCTTTGTGATTTTGCCCCTGAGCCTGCAGCACCTGCCCCTGCTGGGCACCACGGCAGGTGAGCCCAGCCACGTGGAAGCACTCGCTGCAGAGGGCAGAACCAAGAACCCTTTATTAAAGCATTTTTGCCATCCTTTACACTGGTGCAGCACAAGCTCTGCCAGGTCCATTATATTAGTACTTATTCATTGCCACTTGATCTCTTAAAAAATGATTAAATGGGGTGATATTTAATCACCGTCCTAAGGATTTAACGACACTCAGAAGTACAGCTACCCTGAAAAGGTGCTGGGGAATGTAGAGGGGAAAAAAAAAAAAAAAAAAAGGCTTTATCTAATTCTGGCATTTCTTTTCTTCCTACTTAGCCATTGCACACTACAGGATCCTACTTTTTCAGAGGCAGAAGCACACAGAGCCTCTCAACACATTGCTTCACGTTTCTGAATTTTTAAAGCAATTTCCATACAGCTTCTTTGAGAGCATATTGTTTATATGCCCAGAGAACAGTCTAAGTACCATACCCTGTGGTAAAGGGAGCCTGTTAGATCAGCAATGACTTCTAAGGAAAAATTCTGTGCTCCCTCCTCACCCAGAGAAAGACTGCTGGGGCTTTGTTTCGCCCTCTCCTTTCTGTTGCTGTTGGCGTGTAGGTGAAAAAAGCTCCCATTTGTTTTTGCCTCTGGTCTCTCTCTAACAGACAGCAGCACAGGTCGGGGCCATTCAGCTAACTCTGCTCCCAGGGCTGGGTAGCCCCTCCAGGTGCGAATTACTTCTCTTCCAGCCCTCCTCCAGGCTTAGCTCTTTGCATTGCAATGGGATCAGGCTTTACCCTAATAAAGGAAGATGTCATTTTAAGTAAAGCTGCAAGAGTAATCCCCTGCACCAAACAGAAAGCTACAACTGGCACACTGTCATCCTCCACTGATAAGCCAGCACAACCACAAAGCTGTTTTTAACTCCTCTCTTTGCACCCCTCCCAAAACCCTGCACTGCTTTGTGCAGCTGTGCGAGGTAAGAGAGCTGCAAAAAAGAGGTAACAACCATGGCAGTCTAGGTACCGGTTATGGAAACAGGGAAAAAAGAGTAATTTTACATCTCCCATTATTACCACATCCCGGTTTTAGAAGTTTCTATGCCACTTCTCGATCAGTTGTCTTGCTCAGCTCTATGCACAGGGATGCACAGCGCACCTGCTGAATGCACGCTGTTTTCCCTGCTCTCCTTCTGCCTCCTTTTTTGGCCAAAAAAAGGACAATGCTGCAATATAAAACATGGGCTGCAAGGATACAGAAGAACAAGAATACCATAGCGCTCTTTTTTTTTTTTCTTTCTGAAAGTTTAAAACCCTTTGGGAAAAGAAAATAAAAAATTGCTCATTCACTATGAAAAATCATTTTTCATCATTTCATCTCCAAGCTGAAAGACTGAAGCAGCCCTTCCCCTAACAGCTCAGTGAACTTGCTCTCTCCATCACATCGTGCTGACAATTTCACTAAAATCCTCCTTTTGCAATTTAGCAGTATAAGAATTTACTTTTCACAGAAATTAGAATTCATATATATAAAGAGAGAATCGTCCATCTCATCTTTGCCTATACACATCACTTATTCTGCTTTGCAATGTTGGGTTAGATTTCATATTGATAGCACATTCAACACTGTTTTTATACCTCTTATTCACTACCGTGTTGATGTTTTCATAGTGGCTTTTACACTTTTCACTTATCTTTTTATTCAAGTATTACTTCCTAATTTACTGTCATCTACAGAAACAAAAATATTGTAAGGGTGTTTTTCATTATGTAAAGGTGTCTGGTGGCGATGTTTGTTTTATAAATGGACTCCCGGTGCTTTGTTTTTCCACCTTTGTAAAGCTGTCTTGTGTAGGAAGGAAATTAAGTCAAAATCATTACACGGCGTTAGACTGGTCATGAAGAAAGTCACCAGGCAGACACCAGGTAACTTAATTGGCTGCAGTGAGTCCTACCTTCAGCGTACTTGATGTGAGCTTCTTGGTACTTGCTCTAATGAGACATTTGCTCTACAAAAAGCAGTTAGGAAAAAAACAAAAACCAAACCAAACCAAAACAAAAAACAAACAAACAAACAAACAAAAAAAAAACACTAAATCAAGCCTTTTATTCTAAATTTGCCACTTATAGATCTAAACATTCAGCATCCTAGAATTGCTAAGCAATACAGCCACTGATCTCTGACACATTTGGACAAAAGTAGCAAGGATCAACCCGTACTGTCCATGTATCTTCAAGTTATAAAAACCAAAGTATTCGTATTTGAACTTACACAAGTAAGTTCAGGGAGAGACAGGGGGGAGCTCTGAAGGCACAGGACTTCATCAAACAAATCGCTAAAAGGTGGTCAAGACTAAACCTACCCTGATTATGTTTTCTCCACAAGACCTCAAGAGAAAAACATTTATGGACAGGAAAGCCTGCAAATTTCTACTCAGCAGACAGAAAGCGAACGGACCACCAATGTCAACAAGCATCAACACCCTGTCAGGGATTATTTGTTTATCACCTTGGACTTGGCTGAGAGCATCCATCAGTCTCTGAGCAGCCTCAATCCATCATCGCGGGAAGATCTCATCCACACAGCAGAAAGTTATAACTGTGTTCTTGCTCTGTCATCGCTTCTGAGCTCCTGCTGCGTCTCCTCCAAAAATTTAAATGCATGGCGAAACCTTGACAGCCACAATGCAGTGCCAGCCTTAAAGCCTGATCAGAGCTATGAACTGCTCAGACAATGCAGAGTGGAACTTCCCTCTGTCCCAAAAGGTCCTCCTCATCTGCTGGGAAAACTGCAAATTTTACCTACTTTGACAGGGAAGCTTAGACAAGGAAGTTACTCGCTGTTATTATATTCATAGAATGATACCACTGAAAACAGATGGGATGTGTGTCCTTCACTTCAGCATCAGAAGACAGAAAAGGACAAATATTACATCTGCTAATCAAGGAAGGGGGTTTCAGAATGTTGTACTTCTCTTTAAAATAGTATTACAAATAACAAAAAGTTAAACCATCCAGGTTTTGCTTTTTTCCCCCAAAGGGGCACAGCTTGTAGTCCATCCTGCCCGCTCTGAGGCGATACAAAATTTCTTACTCCAAGATGACAAGAAAGCAAATCCCCTCCTGTGTATGACAGCTAACCACCCATCGGAGAAGTCGAGTGGTCTGCTGGTTGACCCTGGGCTCCTAAGATCCTTTTGATTTAGGTTTTTTCATTCTCTGCAGACCGTAACACAGACCACCCATAAAAGTCTAGAGAGGGATTTAGTGGCTGTATTTCTAGAGTTGGTCGTTCAGGCAACAACTGGGGAGTACCTTTTTTTTTTTTAAATTCGTGAAGTTTTCTGAGAAAAACTACAGGATCTGCTCTGCCTGATGTCTTTTGCTGAGGATCCCCGTGAACGAAGATACCATTCTGTTAAGAAATTAACATGGGAAATGCAGGCAACTGCCATGAAAAAGAAAATAAAATGAAACAGGAATAGAGCTTACCAGATATTACAAAAAGGCGGATCTGGCGATGCTCCTTTACTTTGCTTGTTTGTCCTGACTGTAGGCCATTTTAATCTCTCCTAAACTACTGCAATTTGTTTAATTTATCCCAGGAGTAAATGGAAGATAAAATGAATATCAAACACTTAAGCTTGTAAGAGGCCAAATGTTCTTCCTTTTTTTAAAAAAGTGACATTTTCAGGAGAGACCATAAACACAATATGGTCATTTTCGTATGGGTGTCCACAGCAATTACATGGAAGAAAATGGTACTTAAATGAACTAGCAAAATGTAAAGCACTTCATTTTTTTTTCCATTTCCTTCCTATAATAGTACTTTAAAACAAGAAGCATTGTGCTTCGTTATCAGTCTTTGTCTTCAGATAGAGCGCCTTTATTTTGGCAACAGCACAAAATCTAAGTGGCGCATGACAGAGGCCACACTAACACAAAAAAATCTTTTATTATCTTCTATCTTCTTTCAAGATGTAATTTGATTGATTTCCTCACTGAATTTGTAAGATCAAAACCAAATGCAGTTAGCCGAGTTCAACATTGCCTACTGCAATGAATTACTGCAATAAGATTAACTTGCATTCAAAAAAAAAAAAGACATTAACCTGAAAGGAAAACACTCATTTTAAAAGTACAGAAGGGGACAGCTCTTCTACTGACATTTGTCAGTCTTTCAAGATGTTAAAGATTCCATTAAAATAGCTTTTGTAAAAACACTTAACAGAGGAGCAGAAAGCATCTCTTGAGCTAATTCATCGAACTATGACTACAGGCAAAAAACCTACCAACAAGTGAGGAACGCACTAATCTGATTATTCACTTGACAAACCTCTAATGGCATTATTAGAGGAGTTTTTTCAGACATTTTTTTCAAAAACAAGACATGAACACTTTTAACTTGACGTTCCTAACTCTGTACTGACTTTTAAGGCCCCAAACCCTCACTAGAGGACAGGTTTAGATCTGCGTTTCAGCCCATAGTTAATCCTAGGTCCCGGGATCCAGTTTCAATTCCAAGAAGTATGACAGGGGATGAGAAGCAGCCCAAGAGGTGGTCTGGTCTCCCCGTGCTGCACAAGACCTTACTAATTAGGAAGGGTCTTGAAAAAAGCCCTTTATTTCCTTCATGCCATCAGAGCGCTGATGGAATTAACACATCATTAGTTAATACATACCAAAGTGTTTCCAGTGGGTGCCAAAAAAAAAATTTAAAGCAGTCACAATCCTTAGATGTTAAGGGCTGCTACTGGTAAGTACCCCATAAATTAGCTGGGTTTTGTTCAGTAAGCACATATTAAAAACAACAACAAAAAAAGTATGATTCATTACAGCAAAGGAGAAATGACAAAGACCAACAGTTGAGTTCCTCAGACCTTCATTACGCCTAAAATGTTTGCAGGGACGTGTTTTTTTTCCCTCCAGTTCTACAAAAGGGATTATTATATTACGTATTTGTGGACTTTCATGTAAACAGCCTTCTGAAAGATACAGCAGGAACACCCAACCCACTCGCTCAAATTTACAGTGTCTCAATCCTGTGATAAAAGGAGCAGCAGAGAGCCCTTTCTCTCAGAGGAAGCCAATTTCTTCCCTCTAACCATCAACATCTTTCATATTCTGCAGCTTTGATAAGATCAATGGTTGCAGCTAAATTAACAGAAAGTTGATTTTTTTAGTATGAAGCCCTTTAAATACTCTCCACTCTATAAATAAGCATCCTCTATGGCCTTTGGAAATTCAGAATACACTGCATCTCAGTATCTGCAAGGCAGAATTATCCCTGACATGCTCGTTTTGATTGAACTGTTACAAATAAGTCCAAAGATTCAACGTTTCAAGACAACTTGCCATGTATGCGAACAATGAGAGTACTGAGAAAAATGTCCTAAATTACAGTAGAGGTTTGGAGTCTTTGAAAATCCTAGCAAAACCCAGAAAAACATGAATTGAATGGGAGGGTGGGGGGCAAATACAGTGACAGAACTTGTACGGACACGTGTTTAGGGAAGTCCAGAGCCATGGAGATGTTCCTGCCATCATCACAGAGGCATTCAGTTCTCTACCACTAAATCTTTCTCAGATTTCAGTGCCACTATCCCCTACCCCCAAAATTCTCACCGTATTGATCAATTAAAACAAATTATTTGGGAAATAAGCAGATAACCCTGTAGCTTGCTCCCAAAACCTGGACGGAAGGTATCATCTGGAAACATTCAAAGGTCATAAATCTCCATACACAGAGAGATTGTAGAGTTAGTAAAGGTTAATGACAGTTAAGGTGAACCCATTCTGCACCATAACAGAGCCTTTTGGCAGAATAAGGGTTACAGCTGCTGCTGCAACGAAAAAAAGAACTGCACTTCCAGCACTAGGCATTTGTGAGAATGATCTCTCTTACTTAATTTCACACGACTACTTTTTTACCTTCTTCCAGCTGTAACATCCCTGTAGCGATTGCACAATCCAGTTCTAGTCTGGATGCAATTAAAGGTTTCAGATGTTGTTTTAACGGAATCAGTTGTGTTAACTGGTAGCATAACCCTACAAAATAACTTGTTTTTTCTTGAACCAATGTTCCCTGATCTACAAAAGATCCAAAGTAATCTCAATCTATAAATCGTTAAACTGTGTGGGCCTGCCAACAAGTGCTAATTATTCATAGTACCTTCAGACTCAAAGCTTGTTAAAATTCTAGAAATAATACAGTGCAAAAATAGAGAAATGCCAACGCATGGAAAAAGAACTTGAAAGGGCACAGAAGACCAGAAAGGGGAACGCTCCCCGAGCTGATCAGAATAAAGGTCTGATGGATAAAAACACTTGTCAATGCAAACCTGTAAAGCTAACTGTGGCTTCAGCCAGCCACAGGATTATTTCTGAAATAAACACATCTCATTGAAACACCGCTGAAGGATCAGACCCTTGGAGCATGTGCTATGCAGCATTCTCCTGAGGGAAGCCAAGAGCCTCGGTATCTAAAGATGGCTTGAGAAGATGCCAAATCTCAGACTGACACAACAGGCACCATTTGTGAATGTCACCTAAGAGATCCCCCAAGGCCAAGGGACTCTGGGACCACAAAGGAGATGGCTCCGTTAACCCTGCTGAGCCCTGCCACAGCCTTGTCCTTATCTACAGGTGTTTTATTTTGTTCCTGACACCACATGGGAAAGGAAACAACTATCATCTTAATGTCCTTTACTACCAGTAGCTAATAAACAGATTGAGAAAGGGTGATCCACAAGCACGTTTCGGTCTCGAGACATGTCCTGTTGTTGAATCAACATCACCACATTACTTCACAAGCAGATGGCGTTCAGACCAAGGGCTAAATGTTCTTCCAGCCTCTGACTACATCCACCCATAAAGTTATTTTCACCCAAGTGACCTCTAGAAAGTGAAACAAAGAGATGGAGCAGTGCATCCCCTTAACAGATGCCTCGGCTCTCCAACATTTAAGGAAAAGCCTTGAGCTGTGCACACGCCACCTGGCAATGTACAGAAGATACTAAGGACTGCAGGTTCATCCCTACCAACATCAAGCGTTTCATAAATACCTTCAGTGTTATGAAGAGGCCAAATGAGGGCAACATGCATATGCAGCTAGAAGCTCTTGAGGTGTATTCAGAGTACCTTTTACATGAAAGCAAGACTCCCCAAAACAGCAGCCATGTAACACAGCACGGACAGAGACAAATTCCTCCTTTGAAATTTTTGGCTCTTTTATATGATTCAAACTTCCTTCCATAAAAAATATCTGGATCATCTTGCCTGTCCTCAGACTTTGAAACCAATGCTGCTTTGAAGCTGCAGTACAGCGCTCCTGAAGGTCCTCGCGAGAAACTGTTGCATGGGGAATCTGAAGCAGAGCCATGTTTGCAGTTGTTCCTCGTGTGCTAGGGCAGCACTTCCATCTGCTCTGATGCTGAGCAGATCTCCCTGTAGCTCATGAGCCCCACGCCACATCTTCAGCATGAGGGATTATTCAGAAGCCTAAATTTAGACAATGCGAAGTTACTAAATTTACCTTTGGCAGTGAAGACTAATTTGGTCCTTATTTTGGGGAAAGCTCTCTTTAAATTCAGATTTAGAATCTCAATGGAAATAATTGTTCTTTGTTTAGAAGTTCCAGTAATTGCCAATTCTCTTTTGCAAGCTGATACTGAAAAATCTCTTCCAATCAGTCTTCTTTCTTAACTTGTCATTCGATGTCCTTTCGCTGACTTTCTTGGACTGTCCTTCAGTGCACTGACAATTGATGACCATAGGGCAAAATACATACAAAAAAAAAGGCACCAACAAGCTGTCCTTCCCCAACGGCACAGTCACTGCACCTCTGTGGGCTCAGGGAACAGCCACCGATCCCAGCACCGTGGCAGTTACCACCTGGAGCAGGAGGAAAGCAGCGAGGAGGAGGCAGGGGAGAGGCACAGGCTGGGGGATGCTGAACACATCCAGAAATACCCCAAAGTGCTGCTGGGATTTGCTGTAAGCAAGCACAGCTTGCGGGATAAGCCATCTGACTTCCCGGAGATGGATTCCACTCACCACGCATGCACTGCAGGACACGTGCAATCATATTCTTCTTACCTGGATCCTCAAGCAGGAATGAATAACCCTGCTCCTGAACTCCCTCACCTTATTTTTCGCAGAACAACAGGTTAAAAAATAACAACTCTAGATTATGTTGTGCAATGTATGGAGACAAGTACTCAACTCCGCTGTCATCGGCAACAGAACAACCTAGGGTTCCCGTACTTACTGACAAATAATATTGGGTTTTGTTTCTAATCTGAAGACATGTTTTCAGGATTACGTATTGCAATGGAAAAATCTCTCGAGTCTCTTTCCTGCAGCCAGGGAAGCAGCAGGGACTTAAAGCAGTTTCACTGCAGCTGCCCAGCTGCCTCATGGGGACCAAGCAGTGCCACCACCAGCAGGGCTGGAGAAGACACGCTTTGGGGTTTTCATCCTCTCTGTGCTGTGTGTTCAACCACTTACAGTGGTGTAGATCAGCAGGCAAGGAACTACTTCTCTGAAGACAACTCAGCTTCTACTCAAGCAGCATGATTTCAAACAGTTCCCAACACCCGAGTTATTTTTTTCCTTAAGTGAAATACTCTTCTTCATTCTACAGCGAGAGAGCAGCTTTCATTTAAGAGAAATTGTTGTCCATTAGCAGAAGCATCATTCGGGCTGTGCTGACTCCATCCTGTGGCAATGCGATGGACCCTGCTGACATGTGCTGGGCATACACCTGGACAGCACAAGCAAGCCAAGGTACTGAAGTATCAGTTGCTCTGCATGGCCTCATCTCCCTTTCCACCCACCCCCTTTCTTTTTTTTAAAGCTGGAGGAAAAAGATTCTCATGCTTACTGCTGGGTACCCCAAAGACAGGTGATGCACAAGATATTTGCCACGCAGCAGATGATTGGTATAACCCAAGCTCAGGCTTCACCTCACCTGGTCATAATTTTCCTATTATTGCCAGGGACTCTTAGTTGTTCTTTTTGCTATTGCAAACAAAAATAACCACAACTTCAACCTGTAAAAATATGCATCAGCTAAAATTCACGAGGCAGTCAAGATTTCCATCAAGTCTAATATATTAGTGTTCCAGGAATACAAAACCAGATTGCATGACACCAGCGTGATTCAAACCAGGTACCTGTTCCCATTCACTCAGCAATGCCACTTCACATCATTCCATGCTTTGGCCCTAAGATGGTCTATGCAAACCAGATTTGCTGACCTTTTCCATTTTTCTCACAAGAATTTTCCTTCCAGTGCTACAAAGGAAGGAAAAACTTCACTCCTGCATCCCTTCTTCCAACAAGTTTTCTGATTATTAGATTAAACCTTTTGCCACACATTATTCCACGTCTGTGCTCCAGCAATGGCAGAGCCAAGCTTCCATCCAAACACCATTTTCAAGGGGATGCTGCTCCTATAGCACAGAGTGCTGCTCATTCTGCACAGCTCAACTGCTTCAACAACTCTGCTGCTACTACCATGCTTTATTTCCCTTTCTCACACTGTTCCACACATGCTACTTATATATATATATTTATATATATATGCATACACACATATGTATTTTAAATAAAGCAAAGTTCTTTCCTTCTGCTTGGGAACATGGTCCTGATTTCAAAACTTAAGAGAACAATTGAACAATTCTTCTTTTGTTGGTTAACATAACATATTATAACTTCATCCCTGCTCCATCCATAGTGTGACTTTTGACAAAATTATTATTGAGCTTGCATCTCCTAATTATGTTTTTCTTCTCATACAAGCAGCTTTGGCCTGGTTACTGTGAAAATGAGGGATTTGCTTAGGCTTTATACTGAAGATGCAGGCATTAACTTGCCTTTTTAGCTTTTTTGTTTTTTTGAAAGCATTTGAAATCTAAGCCCTTTAGTGCTGACAAACACACACCAGGAAAATGAAATAAAATACAATTCCAAGGGCATTTTAAAAATCCAAGTCTTTCATCCTCTACTACTTTCCATCCTAGCCATTCATCTAATGTCCCAGCTTGTGTTTCTGTTGTGTCTGTGAGCTGTCAGTCCAAAGACCAAGAAACTTTAAAAACACAAAGACTCCGTCTAAGCAGGTAGCTGAAGAAAACCAACAAGGGTTCTGCTGGTTTCAATGTATTCAGTTATAAAATGGTCCCAGTCCTTTGCATGGACTGGAAAACTCTAGGCTATCACAGGGAGCAAGAAGGAAGGCAGCAGATGGTGATGGCTTTTACACCCTTCAAGCCCCTATATGGGAGCCCAAGGAGAATTTCATACAAGCACTTCTTTGGCAAGCAATGCTAGCTGAGCACATGAAATCCAGTGAACGTGTAAACACATGTTCACCAACTTGACATCAGCAGAAATGTCGTGACTTGAAATCCCTTTGCAGCAGGAGAGAGACCAGTGGCAAGACATGCTACCAAATAAATGCTTGCTCATTTACACAGCCAAGGTTTCCTTCTCTCCACAGGCAATTTCTTGCTTCCTTACATCTGATATTGTGAAAGCAAAAGAACTACTTTACTGCCTTTAGTTGAGCAAGACCTCACACCATCTTTTAGAGGCAGAAAATGTGTCCTACGGAGCTGGTGCTGCTGACTTAAAAGCCTTTGGATGGCAACAAATGCCTCCTGCCCCTGACAGTTCAGAGAGAGACACGGAGTTAAGCCAAAGTCTCACCCACCAGGTACACACTTGTTCGCAGCACGCCTCCCATCTCCACAGCAGTCTGTCCAGATTGCTCCATTCTGCATATAGTAGACAACACCTGGTTCCACTGCAAAAAGTCTCAAGTTAGCAAGCTTCTTCTACAAACCCTCAATTCTTTTTATTTTATTTTATTTTTTTTCCAGGAAGGGAGACAGCTGTTTTACTCCAGATTAGCACAAAACATGTTTGACATGCAAACCAGAATTTTGCCTCCTGGAAAAATACATGTTTCATTTTACCTTTTACACCATGCAAAGAACAAACAAAAATACATTATATACAGAAGGCAGCAAACATATAAATTGCTTTTGCTACACCTTACCAGAATCTGCTCTCACTACAAACACAACAGCACTAAACTGTAACAGAGAATGAGACCAAGATCCCAGCCAGCCTCACTAATTTAGCCAGGAGCAGCCTCATCCATCCAGAACTCAGAAATCATTTTTACTCAGGGGGTACGCCTCCCTCTGGCAGCTGAGATTGTGCAATTTTACATTTTTGGGATTCCACAGCGGTACAGTGCCTCCAGCACTGTCACTGCATCTGTGCCAGCAGGGGGGAAAACACACGATGGCTGAGCAAGGAAGAGACAACAGCTTTTAGAGGTGTCCTCTGAAAAAATAAGAAGAAATATATAGAAGAGGACAGAGAAAAACAACACTACAAGTGCTTCTGTTCGAACATGGGAGGGAAAAGGTTCATTCCCTCTGGATGTTCAGAGCCAGGCAGGAGGAGAGCTCAAGGTTCCTTATCCATCCTGTCCTTCTCCTTTTCTTCATCTGCCTCATCCAATTTGCAAGTTTTTTATTATTATTATTATTATTTTTTTTAAAGAGAGGAGAAAGATGATTAAAATAGCAAATCTTGTGAAGTGTTTAAACCTCCAGGAAAAGATTTTGGCCTTTTCAATATACACCTATGCCCAAGAAAACAAAACAAAACAAAACTGACTCTGATGTCACAACACCCCAGATAACTGGCCTTTACTTTCATCTCTGAAGAGCAGCTTCATATGGAAGATCTCTAAAAATGTCTGGTTTAAAGCAAAGGGTATTTTTTTGTTTTGTTTCTTTATAATAATTTTAAATATCTGCATAACAGTTCAAAGGAGAAAAGCATTTCTGGCCTCAGAAGGACTTGAGAATAAAATTCATTTCTATTGAACTTGAAGGATCTAAAATGTGTAAAGTGCTTCTCTGAATGTCAGCCAAAACCTGCAAAAACAGTTGAGTGGGAGAGAAAAAAAAAAAAAAAAGGAAGAAAGGTTTCACTCCATACATCCCCTTAAAAATGCCTTTGGCTTTTCCATGTAACATATCTGTTATCTGTTCAGATTTTGGCATATGCCAATATGGTCAGAAAATTGCATGCCGTACTGGAAAGAAACCCAAGAAATATCTATCAGTCCTGCAGAGCAATTACTCAAAATAAACAAATAAGTGGGAAATGTCATGAAAACTAAATATATCTAGATCAATAACTTCACCCAGACACACAGTCACGTGCCGCTGTGTAAAACAGCTTCCTTTAAAAGGTACAGCTGGGCTTCAGCAGGTGAAAATGGTTTCTCAAGAGGAATATGCTCGCCTAGCTCCTTACAGCAGTGTCAGTTGATGAAGGCTTTGCCAGGATGCTGCGGGATGGTGCCCTGGTCTTCCATACATGCTGCAAGGCTACGGCTAAATATGATTCAGCTGAGCAGGGAAGCTGTCTGGAGTCCAAGACTGAGGTCACCACGCTGCTCTAAATTACTTTATATGCATAAATGTCCCTTTCCTGATCTCTGTCGGAGTGAAAAGTTTAGGACCGTTATCTCAATTTGGGGTAAAAACGCAGATATCTAAATGGGAGGGAGTTCCAGCCACCCAGCAGGAAACAGGCATACAGAGAGAGAGCAACCACAACTCGAAACCTAACTCTGCTCAATCTTGCCCACATTTGTAAGGATCAAACCAACTCCAAAAACACACACACACACACACACATCAATTTCAAGGGGAAAGAAGTGTCGAATTATAATGGTGTCATAATGAAAGTGCCCTTTTGATAGCCTTCACCTAACTTGTCTCCTGGAGGCTGACTTTACAAAGGTAAATGCACAGCGTACACATGTTCTGTCCCCATCACATGCCAGTAAATCAGTTACAGAAATGTTATTACAGCTCCTTGATTCAGCCTCTAAGTGCTACATCAGAAAGTCCTCAAGCCAGAACTCTAACAGGAAAGGGTTTTTATGCAGTGAAATCTTTCTCCTGCCAAGCTGTAGGCAGCTGAAACTCTTCTCCAAAACCAGGTCATAAATGATAAACAGTTTCCACTGAAGAATGCAAGAGATTCAGCTTCACATATCAAAACTGAAGCACTTCTTGTTTTTAGGGACATCATTCATCAGGTTGCCCGACACCCTTGCACTTCATCTTCCAGGATGGGAACAGCAACATGGACTAAGGGCACAAGAAAAAGCTTAAATCTTTTCCACCTATACAGAAGGAAAAAACCAACACCCTTAATGGGATCTCAGTACCAGCACTAAAGATATTGGAGCATGTTTTTTCATAAAGTAATCTTCTCCACCTATTTTCTTCCCCCTTAAGCGTTTCCTTTTGGGTTTTTACCCCCTAGCCTTGTAGTTCCTTCACAATTAGCCCATCTTCCTCCACACAACTCTTCCTCCCGTGATTCCTGAGCGCTTCCTCACCCTCAGACCCATACCTAAGTTTGTGTCTACCCATGCATTTTGGCAGGGGAGGATCTGCAACACAAACTGGAGCTGGCTGAGAACGACTGAGCTCCTCCTGCCCAGCTGGTCCTCCACTGGGCAGCACCAGAGACTTGGGGGAACCCAAGGAGGGCAGCCCTTGCTCCCCGAGGAGGAGGAACGTGCCCACGCAGTTGATGTTTGCCTGGCAGCAGACATGGAGTTTTATTCCCAGAGCCTTGCTACAGGGAAATGAGCAGCAACAGAATAAGAGGGTAAGTCAGGAACAGAGAGCATCACTTCATTGTACTGCTCCTTCCCAACAGTAAGAATTCAGTGCACCGCCTTGATTTTTTTTTGAGACATGCAAAATAGAGGGTAATTTACAAGAACAATTTTTATTTTTTTTTTCATTTTCATGAGACCTCCTGCTGTTTTAATTAGGAGAGCTTGAGAAAATATTACTGAACCTGATACTGTTACTATGGAGTTAACTATCCCTGGAGGAGCTCCCAAAGGCATTTCCTTAAATTAGCCAAGCCAATAATAATTCTGTATTTCAAGGGTCTTTCGGAAGCAAACCTCCTGTTTCCTACCATTTTGAGCCACCTTTCCTTGCATGAGCTGATTGACATGAATTACGCCAAACAGGAACCCTGAGAAACTCACCCAAAGGGACAGTTTTCCCTCAAGAAAATACTTTGAAATATTATTGCTAGTTACTCGAGTTACATTCTCATGGTGCCTCCCTTGTTTTTAAACATTCCTCGTTTGCATGTAAGCATTGTTTACTTAACAATACTTACCTGGGCAAAACTGCACAGTGTTGTCCTTTCTTTAAGCAGAAGTCTTTCTGCAACTTAGCACTTCAACCCAAAACTTGAAGCATGTGTGAAGTCAAAACTCACATACAAGCCTTTTCTCATGAAGGCAGGTAAGTGATTTTTTTTTTCCTCATTTTTTATTTTAAATATTAAACACTTCCAAACAGCCAAGTGCTAGCTACATAACAGAGTGCTTCTGACCCCAGAAAAACCCCAGTCAGATGGCCATACATACAACACATACAAAATACCCTTAAATAACAGCAGACTGACGGCATGAGATCTCTACTTAAGATCCTGCATTACCAAACTTTTGTTTCAAAGTGAAACCACTCTTCAGCATCATACAATAAAGCTGAGAAATGCACAAATAGATAGATTTCCCTGTCTTCATAAAACAGCTACAGCGTAAAAGAAAAATTTCAGGAGACTGTGTTTTATGGCCATCCCTCCCAGCCATTAATTCACATTTCCAGCTTGTTTTTAGGCTTGGTTTTAAATTTATACTACAAAAGGGAGACTGCAGCAGCCTGCTGAGGGCCAGTGCAACCACAATACACCAGAAGCTCTCTGCTTTCACAGCTAGAGCGCCTACCACCACTGAAAAAAACATTTCAGCCTGCTTGGTCTGAAGAAATGTTTATTTATTTATTTTTAAATAGCCTGAAAACACTAGAAGCTTACTTTGAATTGACAGCTGAAGATCACTACAACTCCTGTTCGGGCAAGTTACAGCAGTGCATGCCCATTGCAGCAGGGAATACAAACCTGAGCTGTTCTCAGGGCGCAATGAATGTGCAAAATGCTTCGCGGACTGGCTTCGTGTTACCGTCCCAAAATTCTCACTGCAGCTTTGAAACAAAAGCAGTCTGTCTAGGATGGCAGAAAACTAACCTGCAGGAGATCCAGATGCAGAATTCCAGAGGAGAAAGCAACTGCACCCAAACAAATAAATCTACATAAATAAAACGCTTCATCTTCCACTGAATCTAGCTTAAGCTGACATGCAAAATGCCTGTTGATATACAGATATGGATTAAGATCCTCCTTCAGAGCAGCATTCCTCATTCCCGCCCACTTCATTAGTTGGAAAAATATCAAAGGGCAATATTATTAACCAAATCTAGCAAAGAGCACTCAGGCAAACAGCATCGTGTTAACAAATTCTGGTACAGCAGACATTTTAAAAAAATATATGCATTTCTGAGTCACCGAAATGAATATACAACTAGCAGAGCTTGAAAGGCAGGCTGCGCTTGCCTTGTTGCCAGTATCAGATGGTAGCTACATATGTCTTTGCCTACCGCGCATCTCTAATTATCCTGGGAACATGGTGACGATGCCAATCAGCACTGGCTGGCCGGTGGAGAACCGGTGAAGCCTACGCTTCCAGCAGCAATTCCCTCGAGACCACTTGTGTGCTCTCTCTCAAACAGGAAACATTCACGAACCAATTCACTTCGACGGAAGGATTTCTGAAAATCAGAGCTGATACAGAACCACTAAAGGAGAAACTACTGCAGTGACTGAAGCAGCTACTGCATAATTTCTCACTTAGGAGAATAAAAAACTTCCAACTTCTGCTATTTAGGTCACTGCTTCTAAGGAGGGGGGGTGAAATCTTGACACCATATAAATCCAGCTAATGTGACATGATGCAAGCAGACCTGAGCAAAGTTTTCCTGGCACCTACTTCCATTGTCATAACTCCGAAGACTGAAATTCATCATTTTTAATTCTCATTCACCTCTGCTCTATCCTGTCTTCCTAAAATCTGTATGACATCTTCCCAGTGCAAGTACATAATTCATCTCCATGCTTATTTTATTAACTTACGTGCTTTCTATCACAGCATTCCCCATGTTCAATTCTTTTTTCCCTAATTTCACATGATGTAAGTAATTCCCAGTATGCTCAACTCAGAAGTCAAGAGCTCTTCTTCCTGTCCAGCACCATCAGCTCTCACATTTTAGCCCAAGTAAGGGCTCATGGGTTGGGTTCTTCCCTCGTAACAAAGGCTGCTGTAACCCCCCTGGTTTCATCTTGCCAACAGCTAAACATAGCCCTCTTCAAGTTAGATTTAAGATCAAGCACCAAAAGGAGAAAACAAGTAAGTGAAGCTGTGAAAAGCAAGTGGGGAAAGTAGGGCAATTTATTCCTTGTAAGGGTTTTGTGGGTTTTTATTATATCTTCAAACGATTCCTAGAGGGTAAGGCTGTTTCTTCATTGGGGGTTGTGGTGGTGGTTTTTGGGGGGTGATTTCAGTATTTTGTCTTTTCTTCTTCTAAAACAATAATCCCAAATTTGGGATCCTTGTACTCAGCAGCAACAGACGATGCCCTTTGTTACTATCTTTGATGTTTTCTAAACTCCAACCTTAACGCATTTGCTCCACAGTTACAATCACATGCCACTTTCCAATGCTACAACACCCAAGTAATTTCCCAGATGGATCATTCGATTAGAATTGATTCAAGTCTGGAAGCTCGCAGTGCTATCAGATCAAACCAGAGGTCTCTCTGGCCTTCCTTGGAAATTGCCAAGGGTGACCAAGAGCAGATGCCTCAGGAGGTTGCTAAGACAAGGCAAGCACATATTACTCCTCTCCAGTTGTCCACAGGCTCCAAAACCCTGCAGCCCACACCCTTTGAACAAGGGGTGGTATCTCTGTGTTTAACCACCTCAGTGAGCTTCCAGTTTCTCCATTTGCTTTCAGGTGCATGTGGAAGTACACCTTCTCTCCACCACCTGCATGTGGTGTCGGTGAAGAAGCAGCTCCTTTTGCACCCCTCTGAACCTGTTAGTTTCACGAGGCACCCTCCACAGCCTCTCTGAAAAGAAGCTGTTTCTCTGCTCACCTTCCCCGTACCCCTTGCAGCATCACAGGCCTCTATCACTCCTCTCACCCCTCTTTCTTTGGCAGACGGAGAGGGATCGCCTAGCTAGCCGTGCTGCACAGACACCACTCTGTGCACAGGTGATGCCTCTCATCCATCTCTGAATTGCTGCCATTGCCACTGCTACTCTCCTCGACACTGGAAGGATGATACTGTGGAAAGATACAGGAGACGCACGGGTTTATGCAGACATACAATGCTCCCCTCTGTTTTCTACTCTTTTTATAATAATTCCCAACACTTGAGCTGGCTTTTTGTCAGCTGCCAAGCACTGCTCTGATACATTCATAGAATTCCCTATTTTAACACAAAGATCTCACTCCTGAGCGATAACAGTCAGCTCAGAGCCCAGATTTCATATGATAATCAGGTTTCCTACGTACAACACTCAACATTTATCTAAACTGCATTTCATCTGCCTTTTTATCAGGCAGCCACCCAATGCTTTCAGGCCCTCTTCTAGCTCTTCACCATTAGCTCTCATCTTTCTTACCTGAATAGTGATCATCAGCGTATTGCTGCTGCTCTCTTCCAAGGCAACAAGGCACAGCAGAACAGCACAGGCCTGCCAGTGACTTCCCTGCACTGTGGAAGTTGGCTCATTATTTCTAAGTTTAATTTCTTACCTTTTAATCACCTTGTATCAGAGCAAGAACCTTTGTTCTTATTCCCCTTGGTACTTTAACAGCCTTAGTTGAGCCCTTCAAAGGCCTCAATAATTACATTAGGATCAGCTTCCCCCTACAAAAGCCACACTAATTCTTCCACACCTTTCTCTGCTTCTGTGCGCCCATTGATTGAAGCCTTTCCTAAAGGTTTGATCAACTTGCCTAGCACTGATGCAAGACCTGCAACCTCACCCAATATCCCTGGAGCTCCTGCAGGAAGAACCATCAGAAGTCACCCCTCAGTTTCAACGCCTTCCTTAAGCACCAAGGCTTCATTCTGAGCCTCTAAACCTGCTGGGCTGTTTCAGATGTTTCCTCAGCTCCTGACAGAGGTAAATTGACTCTCTTTAGGGCATTTCATGTTACCTTGTTATCTCAGGCACCACGAATTCAAGTAGACGTACCACCGACAACCAAAACCCTGCGCTGCCACCCCATCCCCTCCTTGCTGGACCCCTGTCACCAAAGGGGTGTTCTCATTGCAGATGAGCACGCAGCCATCACCACATGATGGGGAGAGCCCATTGACAGGACCATTTCTGCCTTTATTGCGCTGATGATCTCCTGCACAGAGTTTTCCCCCTTCTCAGCAGGTCTGCGGCTGCTGGCCTAGAGATGCGATTGCTCCAGGAGTCTTGCATTAGACAAAGTTAACAGTGCATGGCAGCAGCAAGATTGAAGTTCTGAATCAATTTCCTGCATGTCAAGTTGGTCAGTTATTTTAACTAAAGCTTGCAATTACTGAATAAAGCATCAGAAAGCAATGAAATGAACAGACTTAAGACCTTTATACTGTTAATTTCCGCGTCTATCAAACTGTAATTTAAAATTAGCAGCTATATCACAAAGATACAGCTGCAGCTTTCAATTTATCCTTGAGAGAACACAGATGGAGAAGGATCACCCCCTCAAAACATGCTCAAACTAGCAAACCGTGAGCCCCTCTGAATACAGCTGCAAACACCCCCCTGGTTGACTTGCTAGGAAAGGCTCCTGCATTTACCCCTACCTGCGCCCTGCTGAAGCAGACACAACAGCCTCGCCACGTCGGCCACCCCTGTCAGAGGTGGCATTGCTCCCCAGAGCCAACAAAGGACTCTTTTAGAGTATAGTACACACATCTCTCAAATCCCAAAACATCACCGAGAGCTTTCCTAACAATATTTTAGAATGGAAGTTTTATTTATCAAGACAATGAAGGAAAAATGTGGTTACAAAACCAACAAAAATGTCAAGAGAGGGAGTTTTAAAGTGCAGCTCTTGCTAATTGATTGTAGATGGCTACAGGAATACCTGGACTTGAGCACACAAGCAATTGATAACACAAGTGATAATTTTGCCTCTGGAATATTAGCATACAAAAGAATAAAATTTTGATGGGAAAAGCTTTTTTAAAATTGAGAAAAAAACAATCACCAAGATCACATGAGGGTCCAACTTACCAGCTCTGGCATTATGTTTGCTACTTAAGTGCTGCTTACCTGAAGCAAAGGTGCTCCAGACCAAGTGTCTGGAGCAACTATCTGTAAAGAAAAAAAAAAAACAAAACTGGTTGTAAATGTCCTATTTAATACTTGCCCAGATTATGGTGCTGTAATTGAAGTTCCTTTGCTGCAGCATCAGTAAGGTTAACTGGAGAATTGAAAAATGTCGTCAAGAATGAAAAATGTGAAAGTTTCCAAGTGGCTAGGCAGTATATTGTATATACATTGTTATACTACAACTGCTGATATGGAAATACACAGACACCCCTCAAATTCTTGCAGTAGGTGATAGCAGCTTTGGAGAAGATGAATTTTTCTGTTTTTCTTTTTTCTGTTTCTGAGGAATTAAATTTAAAGAAGGACAAAATGGAGTAAGAAGAAAACAGACACTCATCCTGGGAGGAGAGAGCAGATGAAGTGGTAGCGGAGAGCAATCCAAATGCTGTACAGAATTACAGTATGTGATGTCCCCAGACTCTCTAGCTTGGCAGAGTTTATTTTATTGTCTCTGCCGACTCATTCCTTCATACACACACAATACATCGTGCCTTTCAGCTCAGCAAACAACCACACAGTGCAGCCAGATGATTCTCCTTCCAATTGTCTGTAAAGGTGCCTTTCTCTGTTTTGTTTTTTAATATTGTGTTTCCTCTAGAGAGGCTCTTCACTAATGCTGCCTTGGAACATATTTCACAAGCTAACACGCCGTAGGTAACAGCCAGTGATGGGTATTTTGTGCTGCAAACAACTGGCCTCCCACAAAGCATTCGGGATACTGGTACACACAACAGCAGACGTAGTATTGCTTACAATCTTGTGCAGATCTGCACATACAGGCATCTGAACTATTTAGCACCTTAAATGCTCAACTAGTTTCTAAGACAACTTTGCAACCCTCTCCTAGCTCTTGGGCCAAATGATTAGTTGGCACGTGATAATTCCGTAAGCCAACAGACAGGAAAACACTTACCCTTTCAGAAAGGAGCTACCCTGTTAGCAAGACGCCGTCGAAAACCAGTTATATGCTATAAAGCTATCCTCCCCGGGACAGAACTTTTTCCAGGGCATTTCCAAATAGACAATTAACCTCTTGAGCTAAATACAGCTTAAAAAAATATTTCATAAGTTACCCCATGTTTGTATAAGTGCTGTTGCAAGGGAAAAGGATGTGTAATGATAATTGCAACAGCAGAGCTTCATATATAAATCATGCAGTTTCACCACCAAGTCTCCATAGCACAGATAAGGCTGTTCAGATGTGCTGCCGTCCACATGCAATTACTATGAAAGACCTTTAAAGCTAACTCTTACTGTTCTGTCTCCATCCTGATTTTAGCTATTACTTCAATTGCGCAGCCAGGGCTATCTAGCAGCAGGTTGAACTGCTTGAGCAGGGCTTCCCTATCCTAAGCAGCAAGAAGTTTTAAAGGATGTTGGTGCTCCACAGCGGCTCCATCCACAGCTATAGCTGACTACTGGTGTATTTTTTTTTTCCTCCTGCTAATTTGCACAGAATACTCAAAGCAAAGCACAAAGCGAAACAACAACATGGCCTTTTGAGACGTGACAAGAAGTACTTTCCATAATGGTTTTGCCCTGCAGCTGCCCGCAGTGGAAGCGCTGCCCAGAGGGAGCAGCCACCAGCCGTGCCTGGCAGTGCAGATGCTGCAGTGCTTTGGGCAGCCGTTCCCTCCAAACACTGGCCAACAAACCCCAAATGTCAGATAACCACACTGGTTTTCCACGGCCTCTTGCTACCAGCCACCCACCATGGCTGGGTAAAATTGCCTTGGCACTGCGCCCCCCGAAGCACAAGGACCTTGACATTTCTCTCAGCATTTTTCAGAAGTTTCCAGCCAACAGCACTACTGGAAGAAACACGTACTGGGAGAAGGGAACCGACTCTGGTATCTTTATTAACACAGCTGTTGACTTATTCTGACCTCAAAAATCAAGGACTTTGCCTCGGGGAACACAGAGGAGTACTTAAACACATCTTTGCTCTTTCTGCTTAGTGGCTGTACCACTTTTAGGCACCCAGGGACAGCAACACACCCCAGGGTTGCAGCTTGCACGGGCAGCAGTGAGCAACAATAATTTAAAGAGTAAGAGAACTGCCAACATGCTAATCATTATGCTGAATGGATCAATCATTTAGCAAGAATTATATCCCGGATTTATTTGTAGAACTGAATCAATTCTGAATTTATTCTGCCTCGCTCTACCATAACATCGTAGACATTCAGATCAATCCACATTAAAGAAGTTACCCTGTGCAGATGAGCACTATTCCCTCAGCAAACAGCTAAACCATTTGCTGCTGTTAACAATTTACATATTTCTTGATAGCAACACTGCAACTTCTCGCATCGCATCACCAAAGAACATAGTCCTCATCCAGCAGAGGGCCAGCTCTCTTTAATCACATACTGCCCAACACTTGCACACATTTCCCAATACGTGCCACGTTTGCAAGCTAAATATCTTTCCTATTTGGTGGGCTATTTCTGGATTGTTTTTAACTCTACAGTTCAATCTGAGTTGCTCCGCAGAACACAAGTTCACCGTTTCATTTAAGAAAGTCCAAATATCCGCTTCATAAACTGCACTAGTCTATTACATCAGAGCACTGCCAACAATTTCGTTTACTTGATCCATTTTAAGAAATCATTCTGCATGTTCTTTAAAGAGAAGTTAATGCAAAGAAAATAGCTTTCTGATATTTTACAACACTTTTATCCACCAACAAATGCTGGAAGAGTATGAAAACATGCACCTGCTGATTTGACATCACGAATAGTCTCTGTCCTCCCTCCCTAATGGGAGGAAAAACATGAATAAAGCACAATTACTATGCTCTCCACAGCCAAAACAAACAAACAAAAAAAAAAAAAAAAACAGGCAGATAAAAAAGACTGACCACCACAGCTGGAAAAAGAAAGGAGAGATGAAATCCCAAACACCCATGAGTCTGAAACTTCTGCCCTGGAGAGGAGCCGGCCCTGCTCACATGGCACAGGCTGAGCGTACTGAAACCTACAGCATCAGGCTCTTCCAACACCCAACTTCGTATCTTGTTCTACAATGTACAACTAGAAAAAAAATCCTCTCAGCTCCCCCATGGTAAAGCATGAAGGAGCCAGTTACCATTACCTGTAATTAGAGCACGTCAATAACACGCGTCCCAGTCTCGTTGCTATCTGTGATGTACAGCCCTGTTACCTTACGTGCTCGCTGCAGCATAAGCAGGTTCTGTTCACAGCAAATGAATGCTTCCAGTCATCAGCAGATTTGTATCATTAACTGATAAGTACACGAAAACATACACTTTTCTGTGGGTCTTGCAATAAAGCAAGTTTTCTTATAATCTGTTCACTACAGGATAATGATGTATAGGGCCATAGCACGCAATTTAGCATATGCTCTAAATCCTTTTGCAGTTGACTTCAGCAATCTGTTCCATTCACACAGGCTTCTTTTCCAGCCCAGACAATGCTGCAAGTCAAGCCTCACTTCTGCAGACCATGCAGATATTCCACTTCCACAGAACACACGGCAGCAGCAGGGTCCAAAATCCTCAAAAATATCTAGCTGCCCTCCGCCGGCCCAAAGCACTTCGTCACCGAGCTTGCCTTCACACAGAGATAAACTGCAACATAGAGATTATCAAAGAGCAAAAACATGCAGCTAGGGCTCACCATGACAGTGGGAAACTGCAGTCACTTCTCAGGGTTTTCTTCTGGTTTCTACTTTGAGCAGCGCTGGTCACACCTCTCAGATGCGGTGGCTTCACTACAAGAAGCCGCAAGGTGGAAGGAAGAGAAGAGCGCTGCGTACTCAACAGCCTGCAGGTACCTGATCCACCACTTGCGAGGCAAATGTCCATGGGGCAGGCACGGATCACCTCCAGGAGCAGCTGTACACGGGCAGAGGAGCGTGACATGGGCCTTTCCAGGCAACATGTAGGCACAGAGCCTGCAGAACTGCCCATCCTCGCGAGGTGCCAACGCGCTGCCAGGAGAGCCAGGCACAGAGCAGCGAGGGACACCCAGCACAGCAAGCACCCTTGGCTGCTGGGTGCAAGCCTAGGAATTTGTCTGCACCTCTGCTTTGGCCACGTACCCTGGCTTCCCAGGGATGGAAATATTTCTCAAAATAGATCACTCGATACCACCACCCTCAAAAGCGCTCATTGATTTCTGCACAGACTTAACAAGATATTTGACTTTCTGAAGCTGCACTTAATTTCTTTGTCACTATATTGCCTTTCCCTGATCTGTGCTCCCTTCTGACTTTTCTGATTAGAAGCATCATTTTTCTCCTTATCGTAACAGTGTGAGAAGGGGGAAGCGTTCTGCATCTATCCAGCCCTTCCTGGGGAAGCGTGACTCTTCCCAATTGTTTTAATAAAGAAACGCTGAAATACAGGCAAACATAGGGAGGTCGCTCACCAATACTAAACTAGTAGTTTAAAAAGTAACTAGCACGCTGCTTTAAGCAACTTGAGCTGGCTCACGGTTGTGTCACATTCAAGGAAGATGGAAACAAGTCAAAGAAAAATTTCAGGCTCTGAGATTAGAAGTGCAGCCTACCTACTTCCTCGGAAGTTTACAAAACACTGCAATCTGCCAGCACCCACACAGCTTTATGCGAGCTAAGGGAGCACAACGTGGAAAACAAGAAATGCAAACATCAGAATTAGTTGTTTAACTAAAAAAAAAAAAAAGACATTAAGCCTGGATTTAAGCAATGCCTTGAAATGTGAAACTCCGTAGAAATTGACACTGGAGTCAGAAGAAAGCGCCCTGCTAGTTTCATTTCATTCTCCTATGGCAAATAAATACGGTCTCATCAGCTCAGTCACCTGGGGAAATGAGGAACCTGACCTAAGGGCATGGAGCTGGCACAAAGGGAGCTGCTTCCAAAGCCAGGGCTCCTCCACAGAGCGCTGCCTCTGCTCAGAGCAGCGGCATGGGCACCCAAAGGCCGAGGCCGGCTCCAGAAGCTCCCAACGCAGCAGCAGTCAGGAACGAGCCTAAGGTTATTTCATGTGTGTGTGTGTTTTCATTCATTTCTCTAAAACAGTATTTTAGTCACAGGAGACTTTACAGGGTGAAGTTATATTCTGCAAGAATAAATGAATCTGAAATTGCTTTCAAGGAACGCACGTTCGTCTGAGCTCAGAAAATGCATTATTTCAGAGCACAGAACGTAAGCAGCAGTATTTCAGGGTATTTACTGATGGTTTATCATCTTCCAATTTATTCTTCAATTTAGACAGTATTATTCACTGTTATTGTTAATTTATATGCTTTTTTTCATAATACCCAACAAAAGCATGTGGAAAAGTGAAGGTCAGAACAAATGCAGGGCTGGTTTAACACCAAAAACTCTGGATGGAGTTCCTACATAAAATTGCTTTATTGAGAAATAAAAAGAATTGCTTCCTGTTACACAAAGGGGACAAATTCTGATGGCTTTGTCATCTCAGAAGCATAACAGACCAGAAAGGTAACGCAATAAATAGGCGAGACAACTTCACTGCTGGAACTTCTCTTTCCACAGCCTTCACAGATGAAGGAAAAGGAAGATATTTCCATGAAAAGAAGGGGAATTCCTGCAGTCAGAACACAGAGGTGAAGACGTCTGTGTAACAATGCCCGAGCAGCAGCATTTAGAAAAGAAAAAAAAAGAAAAAAAAAAGTTACTGCAAAGAAGGAAGAATGTCAAGAATAGCAGCAGCAGCCTCACAACCACTGCTTAACTCAATTTCGCTAGCTTCGTCTCAACCTCACTTGGGTGGGTGGTGAGAAAACAGCTAAGGGAAGAAGGCAAAAAGAATTTAAGGGGAGAAATACAGCTGCCACTGAGCAAATCGATATCTCTAGCACAGAAGTTGTGTTCCTCATTAGTCCATGGCTGAGGTGTTAATGGTCCTTCTGATTGTTGCTTCTTGAGGGTTTTAAAAATACATAGAAAATTAAAAGACTGTAAAACACTTGGCTCCTCCAGGCAATAAATGAAGAAGAGCTGCGAAGTGCTGAGGTAACCCTGCTGTTAACCAGTAATATCATTTAACAGGAAGGTTCTGCACGTCCCGTGTTCCTTGCCTGTCCTATTTGCCAGGCTGTAATTGCCATCCCAGAGCACTAATAAGCAAGAGGAAAGCACACATCTGGCTACGGCTGTTAAGGAAGAGCTTCTTAAATTCAGATTATCACCAAAATTGTTGGGTAAACAGCAGTGTTCTCCACAAATGGCTACTGGTGCTGCGGGTGAACCCAAAGCCGCTTCCATTGTACACTGCCTTTTACATTTCAATTCTCTCTTCTTTTATTTGATTCCATTTCCTAAACCAAAATTAAAATTCCTTATAATAGCTTTATAATGGTCTAGGTGGATGAATGTGTACCAAGACACTCCCACACTTCTGTGGTGTATCACTTTTGGACGCTTGCTCACTTTTTCCTCCCTTCCTCCTTGTTTGAGTTGAAACGTGTCACCGTTGTGCATGGCAAAACCTGGCGCTGGAGGAAAAGCAGCTCCCAAACCTGAGGCAGGAGGAGAGACAGGTACAATGGATTGAAGGCAATCTTACTGAGAAAGCACAGCAATGACGTGAAAACTGCCAACAGACAAGGCAAACTAGGCATTAGGCAGAGCAAGCAAGTGACTTCTGGTCTTTGCTGGTAACAAGGACATTTACACGGCTCAGAGGCTGACCTAGAAAAGCCTGCCCTGTACCTAGCTCCATCTCTTTTGTACAAGGAAGGAAAGGAAGAGAACGGGTTAAGCATGGAGTCCCTACACCTTGTAGGCAGATTGGGATGGGAGAAGAGGATATTAGGGCTTCACAGCATTTCCCTAACCCCCATGGTCCTCTCACAATGCTCCCACAACCCTTACAAGCCATGCTTTTTCCACTCAAGTGCTAAAATAAAAGGTTGGGGCTTTTTTCATCTTTGCAAGTGGCAGAACTGCATACTGCCTACAACCTTGAGCACATGGTAAGAGTTTTTCATCAGCTTAACGTGTACTTGCAGAAAACCCCAAAGAAAAAACATAATAAATTTGCATCTTTTAAGATGTTAAAAATGAAGCAGATCTCACAAGAGGAGAGCGGCTCACTTCTTTGGTGAAACCACAGGTAAAAAGCAGGAGAGCTGCTCTCTGCAAAATGTGTGGTGGAAGGGGGGGGATATGGAGGAGAGCAGCAAAGTATGGAAGCAAAAGGACAATACAGGCACCAGAATAAATACGAGTACACTGGCCTTAAATAAGCACAGATTATGAGTGAGAAAGGCGCAATGATTTGAGCAATCAGCCTTACACTGAGAGGAGGAGAGGGGATATTACACATGACATGCTTTGCTTTGTGAAAGGGACTCTTCAGCGTGGCAGCTGCAGGAGCGGGCAAACAGATTTAATGACCCAAAAGGTCCCTCAAAGCGTTATATTCCTATGAGAATTTTAACAGCAAATCCACTTGCGTATTTGAGCACTTGGATGAAATAATTTTCAAAATGACCACTCAGGAGCTGGAGGAAAGCAGAGCTTAATGAGGAGCGCTGCACAGGTGAAGGGAGCAGAGCTATCAGCAGTGCAGCTCTGTGAGCCCAGAGCAGGAGGCTGCCGAGCAAAAAGCCATCTCTTGCACGGCCCCTGCCAAGGGCTTGTCTCATATTTTAAAGGCCAGTCCGTGTCCAGCATTCCCCACCTACTTTCTCATGATCTCACTGCAAACGTAGCACGCATTTTTGTTTTGAAAAAAAAAGATCAAGAACAAATTCAGCTTCAGGTGCTTTGAAGGAAACAAAGTGAAAAACGGACTTGCATTATTTTAAAGAGCAGCGAAACACTTACATTATAGCATGTCTAAAAAATGGATACAAGGTGAGGTTTTCAAGTAGAAACAGCAAAGAATATGAGGAAGGAGACTATGGCCTACTAGCTAATGAACAACACGTTTGGACAGAGGAGATCTGATGCTCCCAAGAGGTTTTTTCCCCTCTTCCCCTTCAGATTCTACTCATCTCAACAGGAGACAGGGTGCACAGTGATCTCAGAGCAGATTTTAACCTAATGAGCAATCTTCTGCCATTCGACATGCCTGCCTAACTTCTGAGCCAATGTTCAGCTTCATGGCTGAGAAGTGCAATTTGTGCTTCCAACAACTTTCAAAAACAATTTTCCAGATTTGGGGTTCCTTATTATAAATGATCTCGGAGCCCAAATTGCATTAGCTGTGCTTCTCCAGCTCCCACCTGACAGCGCTGCACAACGCCACCGCTTCCCCACCTCTCAGAGGCTTCAGTACAGAAAGTAAAAAACCAAACAAACAAAAACTCAAACACACAGCATTCTCCCCTTTTCTGATTAATAGGGCACCCGTAGAAGGATGTCCCAGCTGCTGGATGGAAGAGGGTTGAAATGCGGAGGGGAAACCTCAAGATTTATGCGATTGCCATATCCGAAAAGCTTAAGTCCAGTTAACAAAAGCCCAAATACACGATCCAGCTGAAGCTATACAGAGGACAGACAGACTGAGACCCTTTCTTTAACCCAAAATACCCACACCGCAGTTCATGTTTTTGCCACAGTCCATTACCGGCACGATGATTTCTAACACGGCACATCATTTCAACAACATTAAACACACTGCTACTGCACAGCTGTGTAAAACTCCTTTCCAGCAGGTTATTACAGTGTGCAGCTGATGGAGCAGCAAATCAAGGTGTTTCTACAGGGCTGCCCCCACCCTAACCCCACATTCCTATAGGAACACGTCACTTACCACCACTGCAGGCTGTCCCATAAGCAGGGCCCCTATCCCAGACTTGCAGCACAGTACCAGCGAGAAATCTCCAGATTGTAAAAACGGGTCTACAAAATCTTTTGTGCTCACAGCGCTGCCCTTTCAGGCTGTTTACTCTGTGTAACAGTCAAGGAGAACAGCAAGCACAGATGTTCGAATGATGAAATACAAACAGATTATAAAAACGTGCCAAAAGCAATTCAGAAGTCACACTGGAACCAAATGGAAGGGAACCACCGGAATGGTAACACGCTACCAGGAGAGAACAAGCCAGTGCCAGAAATTCCCTGACGTGGGAAATGTACAGGCCTCATCTGTATTAACCAGATATGTGCAGATACAGGTTTTTGAAGCAGATAGGTTTTGTTTTAGCGGGCCTCTAGAGGTACTCCAGAGCCATGACACAACGAGGATGAAGTTTGGAGCTAGATTAAACATGTATGTAGGTGTTTTTAAATGCACAGCAGGCTAAGAGCAGCAGACAGCTCTGTGGAAGAGGCGGTGGCAATCAGACTGGCGAACCACTAATGCTAGAAAACAAATCTTTACACACACACAATAGATTAAACCTTCTTACCATGGGACTGGTAACACTTCAGACAACAACACTCCCTTGGTCCCTATGTCAGATCTCCTGCAAAGCCCTTCCCATGGGAACCCCAGCCTGCAGAGCCCCCGAGCCCACAGCCACCAGCCCTCAGTGGCTCCCTTCTAAAACTTCCTTCCCCCAAAGCCTAATGCTTTGAGGCATAAAAGCGTATTTCAAAGGAAACTGAGCAATGGGGAAAAGGAAACAGAGTTTCTGCAGACGTGAATGTCATGTAAATGTCAAACTTAAATGTTAAAATTTGATTAGGAGAATGAATGAAAGGAAAACAGCACTGCCGTAAGTAAACCCGTCCGCTAACAACGCTCCCAGCCTGGTTGCATCCAACACAACCTTGCGGTGGGTTTCATTAATCATAATTTCCTACGTTACATTAAGCTGTAATTGATTCTTGCTAAAAGACTGTACGTAGCACCACAACAACTGCACACAAGCATTTGCTGACGAGCTGGATCTAAACAGGCAGCCTTACTGCCAAACACCTCGTGCGCTGTGCCGACAACCTCGTTTGGTCAACTCACCAAAATTTTGGCTTCACGTGACAAATAAATGCTATCCTACACGGAAAGCTTGGAGCATACACACCCATCCATCGGCCTGTACCTGTCTCGGGGAAGCAGAAGGTGGTTTCACATTGAAGCCCCAAGGAGCAGAGTTCCAGAAGATATCAAGTAGATTTAGATGAACATTTGGAGCCCAATCATTTACAGTTTTGCATCAGAGAGACTACGCTTTTTCAAGACTGCCAACCCCACCTACCACATTCCTTGGTGCAGCACCCTAAGTACAACCTGCTCTCGTCTCAGGAGCTTTCTTCCTTCTCAGCAACCTCAGCTCTGCTGGCATCAGGAGGCTGGACACCCAGAACAGCCAAAGGATCCGGACAGCCCCAGTAACATGAAGTTGTTACTGGCACAGAGGTGGAGACTTAGCTTCCTACAGAGGCAGGAAAATGTTTAGATGAACCCGAGCTGGTGGCTTTAACTACAAGCTAAACACTTGGTTCACTAAAACACCAGATAGAGAGGAATTCTACAGTAGCACTGATACTGGCAAACACAAAGTTAGATGCAGAAGAATTCCCAGCCACACGACAGCTCTTCCATCAGCTTTACACACCCCCTCTGAAGTACCACCAGTCAGCACAGAAGGAATGAAACACAGCACAACACATGCCAGCCCCAGTGCAGATCAGAATTAATCTCAAAAAGCCCAGCACTTGCCCCGAGCTGATTGCTTCCTACCCAAAATGCAAATTCCTAACCCCAGCTTACCTCAGCACGCCCCCAAAGTCAGAGGATTGACTTGATTTTGCACTGACCTTGATGTTTCGGTCACCTGTTATGTCATCCAAATCATTTGCTAATTTCTTTCGCAGAAGTTGAACAAGGACAGCTTCAGAAAGTACTTTGAATTTCATGCCCCCAGTGACATCCTCTGTGGGTGACAGTCCAAGCCATAAACTTGTCACTACCCTGATAATTGGTGGGAGGGCGAGAGGACATAACACCCATAGCACTGACGGATGGCTCCCTTCAGTTTGAGGCTCCCTGAATAGATTATTTTTTTTTTGTAAGCTGCGTTCAAAGGTAATAGAGTAAGAACATTATCAAGAACTCGAAGGGAAAACGCTGTCCCCCCAAAAAGATAGACTTGTTAAGGGATTTCAATAATCCCGTCCTTTACTGTCAGTGAGGCAAACCCAGGCAC
This sequence comes from Anas acuta, assembly GCF_963932015.1. Classification (NCBI taxonomy): domain Eukaryota; kingdom Metazoa; phylum Chordata; class Aves; order Anseriformes; family Anatidae; genus Anas; species Anas acuta. Next base: position 3,193,607 of record NC_088985.1, read on the forward strand.
CACCCCCCATTGCTTTTTGAACTTACAATCAGGAAGAAATAAAGCGAAAAAGGGAAGCAGGCTGCAGTGCCGGTGGATGAAGCATCAGTCTGTTACGAGTTTCATGAAGTCTGATTCATCTATTCAGCAGTTTCAGTCCCACCAGTTGACTTCAGACTACCTTGCTAGATGAAAAAAGCCCACCGTAACTGTGGGTCAGCTCTTCCGACCCTCCTGTAGCTGCTCTATCATCACGCTTCCCTTATCTAGATGAACCCCTACAGACATCCAGATGAACTGCCATAAAAAGGCAAGCCACCACTCCCCCGCCAGCCTCTCACATCCCCCTCTCTGCTTTGCTTCCAGACTTGGCTGCCAAACACAAAAACACCATGTTGTGATGGAGGCTGCGGCACAATTCCTGGAGGCTGTGTGTTCTGCCTCTGCTCCCAAGCACAGAGGCATTTTCTGCAGGAGCTCGTAGCATCTTATCCTCTCGAGTTTCGTCAAAAAACAGAGATTTGCATGAACTCAAGTTCTGTCCCGTGGTTCACCTGTCATAAATTGCATTTTATTAAAGAGCTTATGGTAAAAAAAAAAAATAATAATAATAAAAAAGAACTACCATCTGAAATTAACCGCTTGCATTTACCCAAATCTTACCCAGTTGCAAACACTTATGTAAGTAACCTTGTTTCACATTATAAGTTGTTTGTTTGTTTTTTTAAAGTTTTTCCAACTACCCTTCCATCATAAAGTGCATTGCTCTCAAACGCTGGTAGGCAAAAATGAAACAAATACAAATGAAAAAGGAAAGCAAAGGAAGGCTGCTGAAAAACATTATCTGCTGTCCTATCCTTTGTGTGGTTGCTTGATTATCAGAACTGCAGCAATTTTGCTGTTATGAAGGAATTTTTGCTAGACGATGTGTGAGTAACTGAGAGCTCAGATTGTTCCTGAGAGATTTAAAGATTCTGTTTGGTACTGGTAAGTACCTTAAAGATCCTAGAAGCAAAAGGGACTCAGAAACCAGTGGGTGCTTCCTCAAAGGCAGCAGGTGCCGTGCATGGGCCTCCATTAGCAGACAGAGAGCTGAAGAGGACATGCACGTGGGGCTGTACAGCTCCAGTCGTGTGGGATGCTCCTAGCCCCACAAACTCTTTAAGGCCTGACAAACCAGGCTAGTTTCTTTCAATACAACTCAGAGTTTGCATGCTACTTTCAGGTATTTTGGGAAGAAGCCCTGTGATTGTTTGCCGGACCCCACCTGCAGGCTCCTATCACAGGCTGCTTTGTAACCGCACGTAATCAAAGGCAGGACCTCCGTTCGTGTCATGCAAGCGGGCTGCAAATAAACCTGAGCCAAATCCCAATATTTGCTTGGGGTTCATCATGACCATCTCGCAGCAGCTCCCCTTCAGTACAGAGGTTCTCTCAGCAGATCTGCCCCTCAGAAAAAAGAAAGCACAGGCCTGAAAAAACAGGCACAGGAAAGGAAGAAACAATTACTGCCTTAATAGGCTGCACAATGTCAACAGTTAGCAATTACAGGAACACACATGAGTATTTAAGTGCTACATAAACAAGGCCTTTACACCACAAAAAGACTAAAAGCAGACTTCCCTGTCTCTACATGTCAATCAAAAAATATTTCTTTATCAATGCTATAAAGGTTTGCACTTACGGCACTTGACTTCTGCTCACCCATCTAACAGATTTTTTAGAAATCGAAAATAAAACAATTTAAAGGCAATGTTGTATTTCTGCCTAAGGTTGTTCATTTTTCCTTGTCATCTACATGGCACTTAAGCTGTCAATATATAATTCCATTAGTGTGGGTCTCGTTTCTAGTTTTTGTTTACCCTCATTTCAGATGTAACAGAAATAAAACATCCCATGTTCTAATTACTGTAATTGCGCTGTCTCACATTTTTTTCCTTAGGCTTTCGATCTCTGCTTGCAGACAACAGCAGAGGAGATGCAAGCTATGTCAAGCGGTCAGACGTTTTGAAGTCTTTGGCATCTAGTGATGCAAGTTATTTCAAGTTTCAGTATTACCAAAGGATGAAAACTGAAAGAAAGACAAACAATAAAGAAGCTATTCATAAACTATAAGATCTAGATCCTAGCTTGTTGGATGAACCACAGGTCTGATGACTCTTGGGGATACGTGTCTGACATATCCAAGAGCTGAAACACCACTATACGTATCTACGCATGCTTAGCTAACTGGCTTGGATATTTCCAAGTGAGGTTTCCATTAACAAACAGCTGAAATGGAGTGGCTTTACTACCATTCAGAAAGAAGAATGGGAAAGGCATGTGTTGGGCCAGCAGTTGGGTTGAAAAGGTCCCCAGCTTGCCCCCGTTCCCTCATCACTCACCTCTCCCAAAGGTCTATTTCCCAACCAGCTTCCCTGAAACTGCACTTCAGTAAAACACAGTCAAGTTCACATAAACAGCTACTCTGGGAGATCTTAGCTTGTGGTAACCCAATTGGGTGTATCGGTCACCATTAATTAGTACCTTGTACAGAACGACCACAGCCACAAGACAGACAATCACATATGTGTTGCTTTCAGAAAATGCAGAAAAAGCAGCAAAAAGAGAGCTGAACCCAAACCAGATCGTTGGAATACACAAGATTATTTTTCTTTAAAGCATCCATCTCCTCCTTCTGACAGGGCATATTTAATTTTGCTGTTTAGAAGAGATTTATTTTGTCCACAAGAGTCATGAAGAACATCCTTCATGAAAACGTTCTGCACATTTCTTGAACACACAGCTATGAAATTGTACTAGCTCTTGCAGCAAACAACATGCAGTGACCTGCCCCGATTACACTCGCTTGGCTAGGGTAATCCCCCTACCTATGGCTTGACCCTACTCCCTGCAAGGTGCCGGTTGCTCATTCCCCAGCATCCCTTTCAGAAACCGCAGATAAAAAAATGTAATACCAAGATCCACACAAAGAGATCTGCCTGTTATCATCGCCTATTTTACTTCTTACCAGCCAGCAGTATTTGGTGCTGCCGGTCCAAGCACTGTCCTTGCATTTACAAACAGCTGTTAGCTTGGAAATAGGGTGGTTCCCCCATCCCTACTGTACAGGACGGGCAGGAGCTTGGCTGAACCTGCCCCTGTTCACTGAGGGGGAACTGTAGGTGAATGGAAAATACTGTAATTAACTATTCAAATTACACTGGCATGTTGGGATCCAGGGTTTTATTCCCATAAAAAGCACTGCATGAAATCTAATGACAGAGCAATAAAAACTGCAGTTCTGTACCTCATCCAAAAGCATAAATTACTGAAACCACTCCCACGGTTGTGCCCTGAACCATAATTAGAATGGAAACCCGAAAGGAATTATCTTTCTTGTACTTAAAGCATGAGAAGAGGAACCACGTGAAGCGAGACGGCTGGTATCCTGATGCAGCAGGAAGACCCTTGAGTTAACACAGCAACAAGTCTGGAAAATACCCTCACAGAGCTCTCCCAGGTCCAGGCACGCCGCCAGTTATGGATGGGTTCAGCCTTACAACTGGGGTCTTCAGCCACCTTCTACATACAGTAACATCTTAAGCAGAATTACATGCAAATGTTTATTACTAGAAAAACAAAGTGAGTTCATCCCCAAATCCGTATCAGAATCTGACTGCCTAGCCAGAATACTAACTAAAGCATCAATAAAAGCAGTGGGCTGTAAGTTTCTCTCCCGCTAATTAAATCATTTCAGCAAAAGCAGTGGTTAAGTGCTTAAACACAGTCTTCACATTAGAAAGGACTTGCTCCTGTTGCACCGAAGCCACTCCTGAAGCTGCTCTATTGGGAATCTTTTTCCCCGTGTTCTTCCCAAGCGCCTCTGAAATCTTTCTGCCAGCTGCTCTAAGCCAGCTTTGTCTTAGGACTTAGTTTCTTCTCCCAGTAGTACAAGTGGTTTGGCCAGGTCAGAAAACGGAACAAAAACGAAATACATGAAGTAAATAAAAAAAATTAAGCTAGTAGTTCAACAGCGACAGAAAATAATTGCAGGCTTTGTGGCAGTTTACTTTGAAATTTCCTCTGTTTCCCTGCCCTTTAGGCTGCACTATTTCGGGGAATTCATTAGAACTAAGGCCGCGTGTTTCTGTGTTGCAGGGCATCCTCTTGATGCTAGACAAAATAGGCTGGAGAAATAAATGTCTGCAGCCCTTCCTCGGGCAAACGTTCACTACAGCAAGATTTGCTTGTTTGAAGTTCGAAGCAAATTTAGGAAAAATCCCAAGATTCCTCTGTTCATCTTTAGGCTAAGATTCCAATCTCCAGGCTACTGATGTGAACTCCTAATACCGGCACTGCTTCAGGGCTGCTATTCCCAGTATGAGCCAGCACAGCTGAGATAAGAATTGCGTACACAGGATCAGAGAGCCTGACTGGCACTTGGCTCCTCGCTGCTCTGTGCTGTTACCTCAGCTGCAGCGTCCTAATTGAGATACACCACCAGCCTGCTCGGTCCATGTTTGCCCTCCACACCCGCTCAGCAGAGCTCCTGAAAAACCCACAGACAGAAAATAACAGATACCTGGGCATTCACCTGCAATTTCCGATGCTGGCTACAGAGCAGGGAGGGCTGGCTCCTCTGCTGCCCCCTTCCCAGAGCGGGGTTTTGCTGCATCCTGGCACTCCCAGCGAAGAATATTAATGTCAGCTGAGGGATCCTGCCCACTGCACCCAGCAGGCCGAGCCTCCAGCACCTGAGGAACCTGCACAGGTCAAAGGCAAATGCAGGCAGTCCACAGCTACAGGTGACCTCTCTCAAATGCTGTTAATGCCTTTTCCCTTTCTTAAGCGAATGCCCTCTCTATCCCCAACATCCAAAGCTGTCTTTCATAGCTCTGATACAGGTGTTATCATCACCTTTGATAAAGGTCATATATATTATTTTTATACATGCTTATATACATGCTTTTATACATGTCTTCAAAAAGACAATGACTGGAGCTCTTACTCAGAGTTGTGTCGCCAGCTATTAACAGTATTTGAGCTCCCATCTTTTCTTTCACGGCTTGAAAAGAGAAATCAGCCAGGTGTGCAGGCAGAGAAAAGCACGTGAACCTAGCCGACGGAGAACAAACCCGCTGCTGACAGATCGCACCGACCGCCGGAACCGCCACAACACAAATCAAACCCAATTACTCCTGAGTTAGCACTTACTGCGAAGTCTTACAATAAAGCAACCAAGCCCACGAAGTTGCTGGAGCATCACCTTCCGGAAGCGTCCTCTGTTGCACTCTCAGAAGCTTTTTAGGCACGCAACCTTTCCTTCCCCAAAAGCTCTCCTACCAACAAACACGTATGATAAAATGCTTTGGTAACAGCAGCCATAACAATATAGACCCGCAAGGCACATTCTGCCTTCATCAATCAGTTGATTAGTTATTTTTAATTAAAAGAGGAAGCTCTGATTGCAGGATTTTGAGCAACAATCCCTTCTACTTTAGCTACTGCTTTCTCTGGCTTGCATACTGAATGCACACACTATTTATAGGAGCGAGTAGCAAATCTGTTGTTAAAGCATCGAGCAGCCTTTTGGCTAGATTCGCATCTCGAGCTTGAACTAGTCAGAGTTACCCATCTGCATGCTTTAAGGACCGAGAAGAGCGCATTAATTGCCTAGCAGTTCAGTCTTCAGCCACACTAGGAGAAAGCTAACAGCCTTGCAAAAAAGCTTGCCTTGTTTTGCCACGTTTGTGCAAAGTTTAATTGGAGTTCAGAGGGAAGCTCCCAAAAACTGTCTTTGTGGCACAGAAGGGTCTGGTTTGTCAAGGCAGCAGAGTTTACCCCACTTATTGATGCAGCTGTACTAACACCAGAATTTACTTTCTTATTTTCATACTTTGATGCATCAGAGCCTCTGTCGAGATTCTAGGCAAACACAAGCATGGAAAAAAAAAAAAAAAAAAAAAAAGGAATCAGCACTTGTGCTATTTTCCAGTTTAAGAGTATTTTAACTAAGGCCACGAAGGCAGCCAGACTGTTTCCAAAAACATAATAAAATCCTGAAAAGTGCAAAGTTGCTAATGAACAGAGTTTTAACAACAATGTATACACATTTTTTTTTTTTTAAGGTTTTTCACATATTACTTAATAACAGTTTTTAAGTAGATCTCCATGCATATGGAGCTGCTAAGGCATAGGAAGAGGGGAAGGAGCACTACCTGAAGACCTTTTAAGAATGTGTCCCACCGAAGCACAAACTTAGCTCCTGATTTTCTGAGTGTACAGATCCCAGTAAAAGTACCCAAGAAGCTCACTGAACAGCTACCAACACAAGTGAGGAGAGGAAAAACAACTTGGACCAACTTCCAGCTCCTGGCTAAAAATCCACGCTTTTAATCAACCCCAGTAAAAGCATACAGGCAGCCTACCGTGCCCCGAATCACTTCAGGAAACCAGTCGTGTTCTAGGTTTCCTCATTTATTTCTGCACCTGCTCCAAAACACAGCGTTTAACTCCCCAGTGCCCTTCCCACCCAGCCAACCAGCCTTGTGGTGCAGCTGTCCCCGCAAACCTCAAGATGCTCACAACCCCAGGCTACCCTACAAGGTAAGAAATGCAGAGGTATTACAGACACACAAATCAGCAATGGAACAGACTTGTTGCAACACCCTTCCATGGGGGCACAGAAACCTGTGACTGAAGAGAGGGTTTAAGGAACCCATTTGCATGACTGGTGCAATGCTTAGCTGGCGGGCAGCGGCCTGTAAACCACAGCTACGTTCACAGGAATCTGACTGAAATTATTTATCGGCAAAACACACGTAGAATTAGTAGTACTCATTTATGAAGTTATTTCAGAGGTTGCTTTACTATTTCTATTTTAGCAAAGGAATTAAGATTCATACCTTCCTGATGTTCGTACTCTAATTTTGAAGTCAAATAAAGTACTTACTGTAGCCAAACATGCAAAGCTGCGCCAACCAAATCTCGAACTATAATTAAAGCAAGCCTGGTCTAGGCATCTGCTTACCGGTCTGCGGTCTTTCTCTTGAAAATTAGTGCGTGTCAAGTACAGTCACCGTACCTTCCAGAGGGTGGCATATGTGGGCTTGCCAGATGAACAGCAGCTAAACCAAGAGGGCAGAGGCAGCAGTCCCCGATTTATTTGCAAGCAACCTGCCTCAACGCTTTCCAAGCTCTCCGGCACACCAAAAAGTTTAAGGCAGAATGGATTTGCACGCCGCTGCTGCACACGCTGGGTGATGCATGTGACCAGACTGTCACTCCTGCTGCAGTACCAACACATTCCCACAGCCGCTGCGAGGCTGAGAAAAAGCACCTCGTTTGCATGAGGTGATTGACTAGCCATGCAGATCGGGCTTCGCTGGGAAGCAGGGAGAGAGAGAACATCTTTCAGGGAGAACTGAATTTGGAAGAGGCACAGCACAGGAACAGTTTGCATTCATCTCCAGCTTGCTACGTGGGATCCTGAGAACATTTCCTTTACCACTTCAAATATACAGTCTGATTTTATTTTTAAATCTCCCTTTTCCCCTGGTTTCCAACCATCAGAAAGCAAAACAGTTCTCAGTCAAAAGGGGGAGAAAAAAAACAACACAAACGCACAAAATAGGCATACTTCACGTAACCTGGCAGACCCCAAAGCACACCACAAGGATTTCACATGTCACGAACCTCCTCCCACCTTGGGGGGGACACCACACAAGGAGCCGTTCCCACCACAACTTTTGATGGTGGGAGGTGGGCGCAGCCTGCTTTGCCAAGACAGGTGCGTTGTTTTCCTCCTCGCTGCAGCCCAGACGAGTCAATGTGAACTGACTCCTGGCTGCCCACCCCTCACCCCAGACCGACATCCACAAAATCCTCACTGCTGCTAAAGGACGAGAAGGGGATGGGAAGCAGGTCGGTGCCCCCAGATGACAGCACCCACACGCCTACCTTCTCCCGGAGGGAATCCCGGATTCCTCCTCGGGCTCCAGCCCCTGAGGCTGACTTCTCTGGGTGTATCTGGAGTTAGTCTTCAGAGACGGAGCGCTGGCCAGCCTCCGGGAAAAATTCACCAGCAAGAGGCTGGCATCAGTCGCATCACCTACCGCCAGCCCTGGGCGCGGGGTCACCCTGCTGCTGCCACGCTGGCTCCGCTGCTGCAGTCGTGCTCCGAAAGCTTTCGGGGGGCTTCCCGTGCCCCCGAGGGTTTCTCCCCGTGGCTTTAGGATGCCGCAGCCGGGAGCTCCCCGTCTCCCCGCTGCCTGAAGGGCTGAAGCGCTCGGGAACAGCAGCGGATGAGGCGCCCAGCATCACTCCGCTCCTCCAAATGAGCTCGGAAATGAGATGTAACAGCCGCCTCCTGCCCGCGCCAAGTGCCACAGGAGCAGAATACTAACCGCTCCGTTTATTTCACTCATTACCAGGCGCAGACAGCGAAGCCTTACACATCGCATCTCCTCCTCCAGCCCCTTTGACATAACCCTACCTTTTAAAACACCCATCCCCGCCGGCACCCCCTCTCTCTGCCCAGCGGCGGGGGCACCTGAGGGGGAGATGGGCGCCCACCGGCGGCTTCCCCGGCCCCAGCAGGGCTCGGGGCAGCCTCGCCGGGAAACTTTCAGGCGAAACTTGGCTGTGGGCAGGGGGAGAGGGCGGCGAGGGGCCCCGGGGGCTGTGCGGACCCCGGGGCCGAGGCTGCTGACCCCCGTGAGAGCCCCGGTGCCCGAGCCCAGCTCCCAGCTCCGGGGCTGCGCTTCTGGAGCCAGGGGCAGCTCGGGTGGAGCGAGGAGTTCGGGGCGAGCCTCCCCCCGCACACGGGACGCCCCTCAGCGCCATTTGAGGACCCCTCGCCCACCCCCGGCCGAAACCTACACACGGGGAAGGCCGGGGGGGTTCGCTCCCCGCGGCCCCTCCGTCTCCCCGCGGCCCCCCGCTGTCCCCCCTTATCCCCCCGCAGCGGCCGCCCCGCTCCCGCCTCGCCCCTCACCTCAGCGCCGGGCCGCCGAAGGCCGAGCGGCGGCGGCCGGGCAGGGAGCGGAGCGGCGCGGCGCTGCCGAAGGCGGGCGGATTGTGCCCCCCTCGCGGCTCGGAGGGACGCTGAACTGCAGCCGCCGCCCGCCCCCGGCCCCGGCCCCGCAACGCTGCCTCCCCCCCGCCCGAGGAGCCGGGCCGGGGGCGGCTTTCGGCTCCCCCCCGGGCGAGGGCACCGACGGGGGGGGCGTGAAGCGGCTGCCGGCTACAGCAGCCGAGGGAGGGGTACGGCACCAACTCGTGAGGTTTTTACCGACGCCGCTTGCCTACTTGCTCTCAGGAAGGTCTCAGGGTGAAGAAAGCCCCTCACGCAGGCTGGCACAGGCCGGTGATGTCTTCTGGAGTGGTTTACTTGCTTCAAATGTGAGCGCTTTCATAAAGCGTGAGCTTCACAGGTTTAAATGGGAGATTTGGGGCAAACTGCCTTAAAATCTCAAACAGGCTGGACCAGCATCGGTGTCTCTGCCTCTATTCACCTCATAGTCCCAGAATTAGGGCCAGCAATCAGCCCCCACCTGGGGAAACAGCAGCTAGAGACCATCAGCAATGCTGTAGGCCACTGCAGACCCCACTTTCTGGAGGATAATCCTGTAACAATAAAATCCCTCCAAAAAATGGGTTGGCCAGAGGGTCCCGAGACCCCAGTGCTGCTTCTGTTCCCACCGTCCTCGCTCACATGAAAACTATGCTCAGAAAACCTACTTCTAGCAATTAACTTTCTTCAGTTAGTTTCTTCAGTGGCATAAGCAGCTGAGGCTCCCGTGCCACCAGGGGGAACCGACTCCTATTCAAAATATCTGTCCTTTTAGTTTTGTGGATTAAGTTTATCAGGAATCAATTCCCAATCTCACAGTGGCCCCAGAGCCTGACTCCAGCAGTGTTTCCATCATGAGAGTGAGAGTCACAGATAGGAACTGGAGCTGGCTGCTGTCTCAAGGGGCTTTGCTAGAAAAAGTTCTCCAAGCCACATCCCTGCTTTTTTTTTTTTCTTTTTTTTTTTCTGTGCACTAACTTTGGTTGACTGTAGAGCACAGCATTTTAGCTCATTATATCAGCAGAAAGCCACCCTGGCAGAGAGAAGCGGAGTTTCCTTCACCCTTTGGCAAGCTGAGCAGGTTCACGGAGGAGCTGGCTAAGCAGCAAAGCCTTTGCTGAGCAGGTCAGAAGGAGCAGGGCATGCAGGTGGTGCAGGCCCAGCTGCCAGCAGAGGCTAAATTAGCTCAGCCACCCCCGACCCCTTCTCAGTTTCACCTCTGTAAATCCAGACTAAATCCTCCACCTGCAGTTGGAACCCAAATTTACCCTTCATGGTCTCTGAAGTCAAAAGCAAAACTGTTATTGATTGAGACGGCCCTTTCTGTGCTCTTCTACCCTCTGGTGGCGATGAGAGCATGAATCTTAGCCCCGTCCTGGGGCTACACAGGAATGCTCTAAGTATTTACCTATACATACGGGAATGTGCGCTACAGAAGGGAGCTCACAGGTCATCCCTCAGCTAGCACAATTCGTAACCCAACAACTGAATGAAAACCTTTTCATTCTCCCTGCCTCTGTGCCATACTGCCTTTCCCCCAGGCTTCTTAAGCACCCAACTGGTAACTTCTACAAATTAACTGTTACAGACAGAAAAGGAAACATGGGAAAGCCATTGACAGCAAGGAAAACGTATAGCAACATTTGAGCTGGCTGTTGCACTAGCCAGATATTTCTCCCCAGCATTATTAGATGAGTCACAGAGATGGTAGCAGAGAATCTTGTTTGCTTACATAGATCTACAAATTTGAGAGCTCGGGAGCTTCTGTACTAATGCAGAATTCGGAACTACTTGTCACAGTACACAATCTTATTTGAAAAGTAATGCTTTTAATTAGAGAAAGACTTAATTTCTACTTCAAAATTTGGTGGATTATTTTAATAAGAAATCAGGAATTACAAGCCAGAGTGTCAAGACCCCATTAATTAAATATTTGTATGTGCTTACATATAATTTAAAGACTCCCATTTATTTAATCTTAAAATTCAGAGTGAAGGAGTAAATTCACCACTGTTTGTTTAAATATGGCTACATTCACTGAGCTCGTACCTTAAGCCTCTGCTTAATCTGTTTTACAACTCAAAATAATTGCAAGCAGGGCAATATCTACTACCACATCCCTACGTTCTCTTTCAACAAACCGTTGATCATATGAAAAATGTGCCCATGCATTTGCAACATTTCTGTTTGTTTTTTTTTTTGGTTTTTTTTTTCAATGGCCGGCTGTACTGAGAGTTTGTTCAAGGATCAATGTGCATTTTATATAAATACAATTACAATTGTGAATATAATTCCCCAAAGCCCCAAATTAAATTCTCCTAATCCATCATCTCTTAGCACTATTGAAATGAATGGAAATTTTGATATTGATTTCACTGAAAGCAGGTGCAATTCCTTTATGTACTAGTGCATTTCAGGCCGTTTTCTTGTCTGACATTTACAGGTATAAATCTGGAGTTACTCTACTGACACAATTTAATTTTCCACCAGAAAGATACATTATCTTCTAAGACTCCAACCCTCAACCTTAATTATGCATTCCTAAAACTATTTATTTTTCTTTAATACCATCTGAGTCCCATCCTGCCTTCCTGAAGTTAATTAAAACCATTTGAAAATACTCCCAGCTGTAATCCAAGGAGTGGCACCACTACTTAGTTTGATAGCTTCACACAGAGATGGACAAGGGACAATGCATCTACCTCTACCACAGCATACATTCTCTGCCTTAACCCTTGAATTAGGAATAATATCTATTCAGGAAAAAATATATATATTATTGGATAAAAATATTATCCAATTCCTAGTTGGCAAGCAAATTTAAAAATACACTGATAATTACATAAAAATGAAAACAGTAAGCACGGTGTTCAGTTGATGACTGGGAGCCATCAACTCTGCTAAAGAAGATGTCTAGTAAAGAGAATTAGTAACACCCTGTTTTGGGGGCTTGTAAAGGCAATCCAAGTAGTTGCTATTCCAAGCTGTCCTAACATGTACGTAAACATAGCTTTAAATACACGTATATATTTTTAAATGTATACATGTGTAGTCATCTAGGGATGTCTTGTGCGTTGTGTGTATGCACATGGGTGGCATAGTTTTGTACATGTACAGCAATACTCTATCCTCAACACTATCCCAAACCTGCTATACACATACAAGGCAGAGACTCCACACGGTGTTATTTGGGGTGCTTTTCAGCAGGAGTGCCTCACAGACATAAGGCAACTTACATTTACTGCAAGATGTACCATCTCCATGACAGAGACACCAAGACAAAGCAGCACGCCAGAGGCCACGCTGTAGATGGAAAGGCTTTGGAGAGGAAAGGCTGACTCCCAGAAATTACTGTCCTCCTCCCCATGTCCAGATACCCAATCTGCTCTGCCTTAATTCCCAAAATGCTGAATGACCATGCTTCCTATTGATTTCATTTGCACCTGTGAGTTCTCAGCACTTTTGCACATTAGGCCTGAGGGGTCCAGAAGATGAGACAAACACAGACAGTAGCCACAGAAAGGTATTTTGGTTGAAGTGGCTTGCTCAGCAGCATGCACAGAACAGGGATAAAAGCAGCTGAACTGGGATAAAAGAGAATTCCTCTCATTCACCTGCCTTAACCACAGGATGTTCTCTTCCAGCAATCCTCTTCTGCTGTTCTCTTCTACGTGTGCCTTCAGGTTTCTACAAAGGAACTGGAAACCCTACTAACACACACAAATACATACTTATATCTATCTACTAATATAAGAAAGATCTGGAAAGAGATTCAAGTGCTGTAATTAAGTATAACATCCTAATGAATATGCAGGAAGAGGTTGCATTAAGAGGTTACACTGATGACCATCATTCTGGCTTTTCCTAACTCGAGTGCTTGACTCCACAACTGAAGCAGCTTTTAACACAAGAAAACTGACATAAAAAGAGAGGATTTTTTTTTTTGGTTGTTGTTTGTTTGTTTGTTTTCCCATTTTCTTTTTTTTTTCCTCTCTCTTCAAGTGAGAACACGGGAAAACAGTTCCCCATGATCTATCATCACCTCACAACATAAGTAACTACACGCCAAAGAGAAGAGATTTTTGTCCTAACTGGAAGCGGGGCATTGATGTTATTTGTTGGTCTGATCAGCGGAGCAGGTAAGACTACTTCCCTGAGAAATCCAGTCTAACTAAGACTCTTGCTCCCTCTTCCCTGCAGAGATCGTGTCCCTGCCAGTACGAGATGCCGTAACTCCTGGCAGCACGCTGCACCAGGTTACGCTGTTTATGCTTTGACAAACTGCCAGCATTTTGCTAAGAAATCAAGTGCTAAAAGGGAAATTACAAAGTTTAGATCTCAGCCAGAACTGAACAGAATTTCACAAAATAATAATAATACATGCTTTTCTCTGGTTCTGGAGATTTGCTTCCCTGCCAAAGTCCAAGGGTTGTGGCAAACAACACAGATGCTTCAGCCTCTAAAAATAACATTGTCCAAGCCTCTTGCAAGGGTAAACTCTAATAATGTGAAATAAATATGCTGTGACCAGAAAGCTTCTGATTTTCAACCAGAAAAATGACTGAAGAGTATCAAATATAAAGTCTTTTGTACAAGGAAGAACACAGTTATCAATCTTTACAAGTACAGCACATAGTCCTACTTTTCCAAAACACGGTAGTGCACGGGGAGGTTTTAGAAAGCTCATCTCACATGGGATGCACTTCACCCAAAGCTTCTGATCCCTCTCCCAGGAAAAGGGCTGATTTGCATCAGTGACCAGTAATTCCCTACATCTCTGAAATGCCATGGGACAGCTGTCAAAATCAGGCACACTTTTTTGAAATTCAACACTAATAAGGTTTCTGGATTCTTAGGCATGGGAAATAATGAATGTTAAGAGTTGAGCATCTCTGACTGGTACTGAAACTAGTATCAGCTGAATAGAATTAGCAGCTTCCAACACTAAGCAGGGTGGTTTTTTTAGGGCTTGGTTGTTAACACATCTATTGAGTGATTAAATGTTAATGGTAACTGAATCACAAAGTTAAAACAGAAATGCAGGATGCATACAGTAACAACAGCATTAAAAAATGCCTACATTACCAATTAAAGTCAATAGACGTCCATCAACATTTTAATAGCAGCTGGGAACTTTTCTTTATCTGTGCACCTTTGCATTACCTTTTGAATTGCCAGCTTGCAAACAGAATATAACAAATTTTTAAAATATTAACCCTTGCTTACGGAGTATTTTGAAAATTTGAAAATTGTATTCAGTATCTTAAAACAATGGCTAGAGGTACTCTCAATCACCCACTGAAGTAGTCTAACCAACTCATCGGTTCTGCCAAACCTCCTGGGAAGCCCAGACACACTGCTAACCTTCCAGCTCTAACAACAGCGAGGTAAACATGTTCATATCCATCACACGCTGAACGGGGAGCTCACTGGTCACCATACCAGCTCTGTCTGGTCATTCAGAGAACTATGATTCATTACATATTTCAGTATGTAAGGCCCTTATCTGCCTTCCAGGTTGTTCTTGCATTTCAGATTGGCTTTGAATTATTTCAGGATTATTTACAGGACGTGTAAATTTTTATCTTCTCTCTCTTTCAGAAGCCGTCTTTATGCATCTATTCAGTGTTTGACCTTTGCAGCTCCCTGCATACATTATATCTAGACTTTCTGTCTTGTTAAATGTTCCATACATTAGTTTTTGTATATAGGCTGAATGTTTTCCCTATCTTCCATACGCAGCCTTGACAGGCTGCTAAGGACGTCTCAGATAGTCTATTCTTTCAGTGGCTGGAAAAGATTTTTTCACTTCCACTGTCTGAGGCATATGGACACATCCCTGATTTAAGCAGAAAGGAACTGAGCAGTCCTAGGAGGAAAAACAAGCACAGCCATGGCTGAAATTTCAACATAAGCATTA